>NC_089545.1:2400000-4800000 GCF_040115645.1 Euwallacea fornicatus
CCATCTATCAGATATTGGAAATGGTAGTAGTAAACCTAACCTGCTCATTGTTTCCGCATCCAAAACACTCTTACAGATTACATAGCCGGAACCCGCGATTGTTAGCAGCTTAGCTAGGGAAACATATCCAGCAAAGCATAATTTCTTGTTCCATGGTCAGTATTTGCGACCTTATCACTTTTTTATTCACCCACCCCCTCACATACACATGAAGATTTAACCACTTGATTAACGAGCGGAATAATAATATTTCATCATAAGCCGTTAATTGAGAAAAACAACGAGGAAACTGTGTTTTGAGCGTTTTCCCGTTAGCTACCCATGATGGGAGATAATAAGATACGCCGTGTGAGGTCAGAACGCTAGCCCCCCCGAGGCATCGTTTCATCTCCTCATTACTTTTGATATATTTATTTTCTATTTATTTGGAAACTAAAAACGTTTAAGTGGTTTAACGGCTAACGAATATGTTCGGATCCGAAGGAGTTAAGGGGTAACAGTGAAAACTGCTATAATAGTACTATTACGAATACGTAAACCTGACTGTGCATCACCACCGAATCTACGTTTTTCGAATGTAGCTAGGAAAAAGCGAAATTACGATATTGCTGTAGAACCGAAGTAAGTTTTTTTTTCGGTTTTGATACCGTCCTAAGTATTCTCAATTCACCTTAAATGCATTATAGAAGCGGAGCCCATTAATGCCTATTACGGACTGACTTGCACAAAACAAGTTGAACCCTATCGAATGCATCGGTAAACTCAATTTCCATAACTGGCGTTTTATCGTCGCCATTTTGTTAGTTGACGAAGTAAAAATCCCGTTATCGAGAACTCCCCATCTGCCTATAATCGCAAACTGTATCGTTTTTTAGCGGAAAGCATATTTGATAGCTCGCTATGCACCGTTCACGTTGATGCCATTAAGACAAGCTTTTTAAACTGAAATGCACATGGGAAATATGCTAATGGCCGACTGAAACATTTAATTAAATTTTATTGGCCGAATATGCTGAAGCAAGTGCGCTAACTTTGCCAACAACATGGCAGATTGCTCGGAAAACAGCTACACGGCTAAACTATTTATGCAAGGCAAAATCCTTGCGTTTTGCTTTCATAAATGAACGAACTGAGTTCGAAGTTCACAAACTGAGAAAAAGGAAATCCTGTTTGCGGGAGTTTCAATATATACATATATACCCAACATGTAAAATAAATATCTCAAATATCCACAGGTCTCGTCTTAAGATCATTGGGGTTAAAACAGCAAGCTTTAAACTTCATGGGGTTTCCCCGGATTTTCGATTTATGCAAAACACAAAAGATATTGCCCGGAAGTTTAATGTAGCTGAAAATTACAAGAGAACGGTGCTCTATGTTTCTCCGTTTGCCTTCGCTTTTAAATTTAATTGTGGGAGAAGAAGCGAAAAGAACATGCAGATAGGAACGAGAAATTCGAAAATTGCCGTTTATTTGTTTTCTTCAAGCAGTTTGCGGTGAGTGCCGAAACCTTCCGAGTAGAATTTAAACTGCCTCATGTTCGGTCCGCACTCAATCTACTATTGTCGTTCGCACTCCATCATTTTGTCAAGATTCAGATGAAGCTCGTAAATTTCGAGTTCCGTTCGCATTTGAGATATTTTCAATTTAGACACACGTAGGTAGTACATACTAACAATGAGAATATTTAGGTTTTAAGTTCGCCCGACCTGAAAGAACACATGGCCCTGCTTGAGTCGCTTCGTGCATTTGAGGACAGTAACTGTTTCGCTTCAAAAACTACAGAACGCATTCGAACACGTTCTTTCTTTCATCCTTGCAAAGAGCGAAAGACCAGGGTGTGTGGCACCCCTCTTTGCTTTGCCATTCCAGAAACACTGATCCTGATCCTTTGTATTCGTAAGAATGTTTGGCTTCCTTGTCCTTGCCATTCGCCTCAACGCTTTTACAGATCTTTGCCTATTGATTTTTAATGAATATCTTCCTTAGATATGTACCCGAAAGTTCTGCATGGCCAGATGATAGTACAATGGTAAAATAATTAATAAAACATATAACAATCTATTGTAATACATGTCAGTTACATCGCTTAACTTCGGATGAATAAATTATCGAAGAAATATTAACATTATTTAAACTCTAGAGGAAAGGATTAAACGTGACTTTTCCGTTAAATTTGCCGGTTTGTGTATTATTTCGTATCGTGGATCGTTACCATGATTGGACTGGTGAGCTCTACGCTTGCAAAAAAGGCTGTAAAGAATTTATGAAGGTTTGGAGGTCATCGAATCATCGCTATTGTTCAGCCTATGACTCGTTCCTTTGCAGAAGGCAGATTGTGTAGTTTTTTGTATATTTTTATACCGATGTCCTTTCTTAGATGATTCAGTCCTACGTTAGCGCGGTAACAAACGAGTTGGTCGTAATCCCGAAGTATAAATCGGGAAAATCGAGACTCCTTTGACTTGCACCACTCGTGAGATACGTCACTACTGTGGCCGACATGTAATGACTGACCGTGAGTATTGTAAAGCCGTCATTTAGTGTCGTGTGTCGTAGGGAGTGTCACCACAAACGTTTTTCAGTTTTTATGATAAAAGTCAAATTTTTGGTGCTCGTCCTGTTGGTGTGATATACTGTATGTTATCCCACTGTTTATTTTTGATCAATAGAGTGAAGCTGCAAGGGTAAGTCTATATGTGTATGAAATAGAAATGTGTATATCCAGAGAAAGGTAGCAACCTTTCAGAGAAGGGTATTTTGATATTTATTTAAAAAATGTCTTTTCTATGCTGAGACGACCATAATGATATTATTTTAGAAGCCCACATGGGAATAATAAGTGTCTTTAGAGTAGCAATGCTGATGACTATCACAGAATATACATACATATGTTCTTGATACCGCTCATAAATATAGCACACTTGCACACTGAGCCTATATACACATATGTATGTACTTATCAATTTTGAATTCTTTGGAAATGAATGGATCAATAAATTAAATGTGAACGTTTCACTTTTTTTACATTTATTGCGAATGAATCACCGATGATACGCATCCAAAGTGTATATTTACCTTTAGCAGCAACACATAGTAATCATGCCGGACAGTTTATTTGAAGAATTTGAAGCTTAGTTAAATTATGTTGTCGTTGCTTCTATGATCATAACAACATTTCATATTCGTGAATATTGATGTATGTGTACAAGTTGTCTTAGTTTTTAATGTCATCAGGCCTTGACGAATGGTTAGGAAAGGGCATTTAAGGTACATTCCTAATATACATAGGCCGCATTATCGTTTTTCGGTTCCAACGTTTTGAAAAAAAACATTTTTTTTTATGTGTCTATGATTGATATTACAGTTCAAATGCAACTTACTAAAGGGCAATAAATCACTAAAGTAAAATTTACAGCGAAACAGGTACGAAAAATGCCAAGAAACACTTTGATCTAAAATGGAATGCCCCTTACCGTGATCATGCCCATTTATCTTTTCCTGCCTATGCGAACTCGTGATTCTATGATATTACCAGTATTCAATACCTATATGTATCTCCTGCTGGTGTACTTATGATGCATAGTGCATATGATAATATTCATATTTTACAATCGTTAGCAATATCTTTTAAATCGTATATTTCTGTTTGCAGCTGTGAGTCCTCTAGGTTGATGTATTTGATTATATCCATCCACTTTCATCGTCTTTTCTTATTCTTTGCTTCACCTGCAAGTGTCCTTCCATGCCGTTCCCCCACACATTAAATATATCATCTCGAATAAACCATGTTTTTCCGTCAAATAACCGTTACCCCTTCCTCATAAAATTAAGTTTCGGTTTTCATGGATACACATTCAGACTCATATTGTTGACACTTGGTGTTACATCTGGACTGTATGGTAATAAATATTGTTGCGAAAAGCCGAAATGGAATAAACGTTCATGTTTTGATTTAGGGCTGTCTGGCTTAGCTATATCGTCTACATAAAGCAGATAAAACCCGAAAAATAACAAACTGTTGCTGATTCCGCGGAAAAATTAATGCTTTATAAATAACTTTGCCGCTCTTTGTGACACTCGACGGCAGATTTTGTTCCATTTTTGTTTGTGAAATAACGCAGCTTTTATTTTTCGTTTGTCATTTAAAATGTTGGTTTAGCATTGTGACACTAATGTGAATACTGGATTTAAAAGAAGATATTAATTTCATACGGATTTTTCATCGCAAAGTTGTTCGAAACAGGTTAATTTCGAAACATATAATTAAGAACGGAGAACACATTCTCCTCTGCGACAGAGGATGACAATATAGAGCAGTTCATAGCGTGGTAAAATACCAAATTTCAATTGGTAGTTCTTGAGATATTTATTGCAGCCTGAAGCAGATCACGTCAGAAACTAGGATTGGTAGGGGTAAAAGGGTATAGGAGGGAAGAGCAATAAAGTTAGATAAATGGAGAAAGCTTTTTCCACTATTTTTTGTTTTTTTTTTACACACAGCATGGCGTAACAATTTAATAGAGACCTTCAAAACCAATATATCTGCAGATGCTTTTCAGTAATTTGATAATATGTCAGAAATTCCTATTTAGTAAAAATATACCTAACTGTACATTCTACATGAAAGTGCTAGTGATAAAATTCATTCTTCACATTCCTTCGATTTTAATTTCGAAACAGCAGTTGGCTCAACGCGAACTTGCGCATCTGCTAATTTAACCTGTTTTGCAAGTTAACATGAAAGTTAGAAAGATACCGCTGATAGCGACCTTTCACGTCGTTCCCAAACATCGTTTTCCTCCTAAATGGTCCTTAACAAAGTGAAAAACTTTCCTAAAAGACCTTCAGTTTTCAAAACAGGAGAGCCTTGAAAATAACACGAGCAAACGTTGAAAAGTGCTGTAAGATTACATCAAATGTAATGCACAAACTCCCTGAAAATGTATGCTCGAATGCTTTAATTCTGTAACTCCTACAAAATAATTCCTGCCAACTATTAAATAGTAAAGTTTTTGGCTCAGTCAAGCATTATTAAGTTTTACAGTTGCCGAGGAATCCTCAGGAAACAAAGAGATCTCTCAAACTAATTTCGAGTCCTTGCAGCGTAATTTCCAGTCTAATATCGGGCTTCAGTTTTTCCGTGGAAAAAGGCAAAAAATCTGCAGACACTTCATTAAAACTGTCTAATAAGCCGGAGTTTTCTTAGACAGGAAGCTCGTCACGATAAAAAGTAAGGAATTTTCTATCGGGCGTTAAAATTTTTGTGGACCTGTAAAGCTCGAAGTATAGAAAAAGTCTTGCCTTTTTTGCGATTGAAATGCGAAACGTACACAGGAAAAATAACAAATTAATCACTTACAAGAACTTTCAGAAAAAAGATGAACTCGCATTAAGTTCAATTTCTCATATTGCCGAAAAACTCAATACCAAATATTCTTAAGGATCTGGCAAATAAAATTAAAAAGCTGTAGCTGTGCCATTTGTTAGCGAAGCCTTCATAACGTCCGCGCGAAAAAAGTAAAATACCGGAGGATAAAAGTTTGAAGTTAATGGTGGGGAAGTTTTTAGAGTGATTAAAGATTTCCCTCAAAGTGTCGGAAAAAGAAAACGTAAAGAGAGATAAATAAGGCGCTAGCGAGAGGTTTCCGCCATACTGTTTTATGATAATAATATCGGCGGATTCTGCGGCATAGAAAATCTCGAGAGCGGATATAATGAACACAGAATGGAGATTTAACAGAGGGTCATAGAAACAATGTTCCTACTGGAATAGTTAATGATGTTCTGGCTCGGTTTCAAGTTGTTCCGTCCATTCCAATAAAAAAAGAAATGACACACAAGGCAGAAAGGGGACGAAATAAACTAAAACACTGACGCCGAAACACATCGTCTTAAATAGCTCGAAATTGGAGTGCGTATTTGTCTTTTTCCCTTCGCCCATAAACACGATTTTCTCAGATTAATATGTTGTCACTTCACAAGAAATGGAACTAACATTAGCTGGATTTGAGGAACGCGATCGATTTATCAAGTCACTTCTTACTAACGAGTGATACGAGAATTGTTTCATCATTATATTTTTCGTCCAATCACATAAATGAAATAACGAAACTTATGATATTTGTGGCGCCATTATCGGAAGTATGTATGTATCACGCTTGCGTGACGCTTTATCACGTAAAGCGATGAGGACTGGGAGTTTTCTAACTTGGAGTTTTATTTGTTTTAGTGCCTTCTTAAGTTTATGAAGTTGATTGAAAGATTTAATATAAATTCTTTTAATGGAGGGCAGTTCTCAGGAGATTTTACGATATTAGAGTTTGTTAGTTGTGAAGAAGGCGCAAAATAAAACAAAATTAATGAAGCGTCGATTCCCTTTATGCCGCGAACCAGGCATCAAGTGCATGCAATTTAGTTTAATATTTCGCTCTAAAATGGTATCGCCTAAAAATGGTTACAAGGACTTGTTACAAAAAACCTGACCACTATTCACACCAACTTTCTCAAAGGAAGTGTTACTAAAATATGAGCCTTTTCGCTAATATTTTATGCGGTGTGCTGGAAATGCAATAATACAGTAAGTACGAGATGAACTCTTGAAATCCGACAGTTCTAATGTTTAAAATCGTGTTGTTTTTTAGTTTATTTTCGTTGGAGCAAACAGACAAATGTTACAACTAATACTACTATTAAGGAGCGGTTAATACTGTTGAGACTTCTATTAACTCGTTCGTCGAGCTCCCGCCTTAAATTGCCTCAATTATTAATAATCGCTATCATTAATATACTTGTTTGTTGTATTATTATAGACCCCAGTATGACCAAGAAAAGGATTCTCGAAATGCACTCCTTGTTCTTTTTTGCAACCCTGTGTATAAGTGCAATTTATTCTCCACCCACGTACTCGGACGAACCAGAAGACTTATAACGAGCTTCAAAAGCTGTCCCGCAATGCTATCTGTAAATAGCCATACAAAGTCCAACTATAGGCACTTATTTTAGCATTATCTGGTGTCTTCCCCTCTGGATAACATGGCCATAAAGATCCTTATCACGTGCCCGAGATGCAACTATTCCAGGCGTTTGCGCCTATGGAGAAATTTTAACACTAAAGTAGGGAGGAGGGTGATGACAAATTAATGGGGGCTATTGTGTCGGCTTATACGAATATACTGCTATAGTCCGGATTCTGTGTGCAACATCAAACTTTAGACCTGACTGGAATTGATTAAATGTGCATCTGCGCTGCTGCGGTTCTAAATCTTCCCAAAACAAATTAATGCTTATTAGGGAACAAAAAGTTTACGCCCTCGACTAAATTTCCAGTATCGAGGGATTATTATCCAGAGACATACCAAGTGATATACGACTTCCAGATAAGGCTCCAACTTGCCAGCGTCTCGGCTGACTTCGCGGATGTATTAGTTCTTGCCTTAGATTATATGTCCTTAAGCCGGATGATGAGAACTATTCTGTGCTCTGCCAGCTTAACAGCATCAATTAGACGTATTATATTTTTTTTGAGAGGAGACGTTATGGTCGTATACAACTCTTATCTGTTTGTTGCTTAACTGGGGCATAAGCGTTCGAATTGGCAGCCACAGAGCCTCGATTTCAACAAAACAAATGAGGGAAAAATTTCAAAATTGTTTTGTTACACAACGAACCAAATACCGAATAAATCTAAACAGTGCGGCTAATTTTTCCCCTTCGAAACGCGAGTCCAGTTTGATCCTGGTCACTTGTCACTGTCAAACGTTAAATTTTTGGATGAGCTCCGGCTAATGGATTGCATTTTTTAAACCCCCTTTTTATTGAACAAATGGGAACGGTTCAAGCGCAGCGCTGGTCATGTAGCTTCAACTGAAATTGCTATTCCTAGCTATTTCCCCACTGAACCTTGTACTATTTGAATTTTAAAGCCGCCTAAAATATTTCTGAGCTTTTGGACTTACCAGCATAAAAAGCCCTTAAAAAGCCCACGAAATATTTAACTTGAACTTTCCTTACTAAATGTTTAATTCCGATAAGCATCATCCTTTCTATATCCTAAATACTGTATGAAGTTGGCCTTATTTACAAATGCCCCTAAAACAGTTTGTTAACTGGCAAAACGGCCGCCATTTTATAGTCCCTTAAGGAGATGCGTGCTTTGAAGGCATAAAACCTTATTCTGTGTGTGAAGTTCCTTCTGTGGCTTCATTCTTAATGTATGTCGCAGTAACGGCAAAAGAAAAGGATCACAAACAATGGTTGTCTCGTCGACCAATGGGAGGCGGCGGTCAGCCTCAGTTTCATCCATCAAGGTTTGACTGTTGCCCCGAGATCAATCAATCAACTCTACTTTTCATTTTTTCCAACTTTCCGTTATTTCCTTACTTTTCTCGATAAGGGGCCGGGAAAGTGTCGTAGTTCTGGGTACGGCTAAAAAAATTCGACATGGAAATTGGTTTTTCTGATAAATAGCTCGGACAAACCGACGCGATATATCAATTTCGAGTCTGAGAAGTAGATACTTTATTTCTTGTTGAGGCCATAAGTAAACTGAATTGCCGTACTCCATGTGCATTTTTATGAACTATTTAAACAGACTTATTTGTCAGAACAGCGAATTAGGCGACGCTTTTGACCTTTTATGATCGACCCGCAAATATTCTTATCAATATTGTTAACTTCTTCTGTCATGTTTCTTTTTGTAGCGTTTGTTTTCTCTTCGTGGATTTTCGGTGGGTTAGGACATACGTACATCAACGTTTGGTGACATCTACCACGCAAAAAGCTAAGTGACCTTTATCAGTGTCCAGAATCTTTATGGACAATCCTCGAATTCTGACCAATGCCTGTGCAGCTACACAAAAATATTCTTAGCACGTATTGAATAAGGGTTTCTAATCTAGCAATGTCCTGCACCTGCGATGTGTTAGGACTATAATGGTCTAAGTGCTGACCAATCAGAAAGCAGCAAATTCCATGCTATCGACCACGGAAAAACACATAAAATGTTATTACATTTTAATGGAAATTGCACGTCTATTAGTCAGTTAGACAAAATAGTCGCTACTACTATCTGGCCACGCATCTAGAAAACAACAAAAAAATGTTAATTTGGAAATTAAATGTTCAGCGAAATGTCAAAATCATCGCTTAGTCGGCCATTATGAAAATAATCATGCATAGATCCAGTAACACGGGGCAGTTTAATGGCTTTGATGTCGGACTTTCCATGTGATGACACCGATTTCGATTTTCAGCTGGATAATAATTCCTTCTTTTTTAATTTATTTTGCTTGTATATATTTTTTTGCTCATGGGAAAAACATACTTGCTGGATTTAAAAATTGCTGGAATTTTATAACGTTACGGAAAAAAACTAAGACGCCATCAGGTACCAGCCATAGGACTCACAAAATTAGTCTGTTTCTTTATGTGCGTCATTTTACAAGAATCGCATTTTCTAACTTGCATGATGGTCCTCGCCTGCAACTCGTGAGCAATATCTCAACCTCGTGCGTTGAAAATAACTTTCCGTCATGTCTTATCTTGTTTCGCTCAAAGGAAAAATATACCTAAGACGTGCGAAAGTATTTTTACCCCACTGGATTGCGGACGGATATCCGCTTCAGGTCAACACTTCATTCAGGACAATATTCTGTGAGATTCTGTCACCCCGAGTATCCTTACCTGCGTGTCAGACACTATTTCCGAAACAGGTAAAATAAGAAAAGATCCAGAATAGCATAATTTTGCTTACATTCACACTATTCTCTTTAACTGCGTCCATAGAAATCTGATACAGTTTTAAATGGAGCTGATATGACATCCCAGAACCAGTAAAAAACAAACCCATATCGGCCACATACTATAAGTGGAAATCCCATCAGGCGGAAAGTCAACTCTGGCGAATATCCCCCGTCTTAGGGACATCAAATCCTTTTGTCCGTCTTTGATTGTTTTCGTCCCAGAGACCAGCTTTATCTGTTTCTGCGTTTGAACAATGCCAATAACAGACCGGGATAATTGCTAAAATGGAATCGACATTTTTTCCTTTCCTCTATCTTAGTTTGTTTCACTTCCTTCGGAAGTTAATTTGGGTTTTATGGAATTTTCATCTGGTTTATCCTTTTGTATTTATATTCGACCAAGCTCGAACTCAATAAAAAAATAAATATTTAAGAAGAACGATTATCGCTTCTCGGGACACTGTCCGTTATACGGAAGGAAAACATCTGTACTCCTACGCGAGCTGAGATTTTGAGCAAGTTGAAATATATACGTTTTATCCCAGAAGCAATGGCGCTCCTGCTCATTAGCTTATACAAGTAAGGGAGTTCTTGCATATAAATTTTCCACATCAATAGATTGGTCCGGTTAGTGAAGATTTATTGCCTCCACGAAGTTCCGACTTAAACCCTTTAGATTATAAGGGATTTCCATATAAGGTACCCAGTATAAACACCGGGTCCTGCAATAGCGCTTGCTAGGATTAGGAAATTCGTTCGAATGTCAAGCTACTCTGCAAGGAAAAACCTATTTCAGGAAAATATTTTTTCATATATAAAATGTCCAAGAAATTGTAGCAATCGAGATCCTACATCGAGAAAGGTGGTTTGCACTTTCCTGTTTTAATCTCACAAGATCTATTCATCAATACTTGCGTAAGAGGATTTCTAGAAAAAGATGAAATAAAAATGAATAATCCACCTATAGAACATATCTGCTTAAATCTGTCTCAAAGCTCCCTTTGCAGATTATAGAAACAAATGTCATTACATTTAACTCGCCCAATCCACTCTTTGACAAACACATTCCGCTCATTAAACTCCTGAATAGATAGGCGAATCGCTTAATGAGATTTGGCCCTTAAATTAATGGGACAAATAGATTTTCCCCGTAACTTCCCCACTAAATGGTGCTTAAAAAGGGCCATGTATATCTTTAATTGTAACTCTCGAATTAAACGAGCGATTGAATAAGCGCCAGCTTAAATTTTCCACGTCGATTCCCACATTTTTTCTTGCTCCCGTTGTTAAGGCCCGTTGGGGCTTTTGGGCAACCCCTCTATGCTTTTAGGGTATCATCACCTTTAATATGTGAATATGACGAGTGGGCATTTAGCTGAAAATTGCGTTTATATTAGAATGAAATTCTCGGGACATTTATGCCCATCGAAAAAACTGATGAAAGGTTTCAACAAATCATAATATGGCCTCGAAACTGTAAAAATATGAAACAACCTTATTTAGGTTAATGGAAAATAATTGAGTAAAGTGACTTTGGGCGAATTTGAGGAAACGAGAAAGAATAGGATATCCGGAAAGAGGGATGAAACTTTAATTGAATCGCCTGGGGATGACCGTGTTTTTGACTTCAACTTTTTGTTCTCCGAGGGTGCAAGTGTCATTGGATTTAGTTTCCGCTCTTACAAATACGTTTAAACTCTCCCCTTCATAGCAAGTCTTGCCGCGTCGCAGTGGAATATGTTTCACTTGTTTAGTAAGGTCCACATTAATCTGGGAAAACACAAAAAATTCAAACCCTCGACGTTTCCCTCCCCTCCCCCCCTCCCCTCCTCATCTCTCTGTTTTCCTTTCCAAACTTTTTTATATAACCGCATTCAAATACCTCCAGGGCGAAATATTCGATAATTTTCCCAGGCTTTGTCCAAAACACCGGAAATCGTCCCGCAAGCTCGCCATCGTCGACGCCGACAAGAGCCATGTTTAATTTAAAGCTCTCGAAAGACCTTTTTAAAGGTAAAAATTGATCGGGCGTGGATATTTTTCCGAGACCCAATTTAATTTTAATATTTGTAAAGAAAATTCTGGCTCTCCCGAGATATGCGATTAAAGGGTCCGCGCAAGCAAAAAATAACATCGTTCCGATGGAATTCAATTATGGAAATCTTCCATGGAAAGTAAACGGAGTGGAGAGTTTAGAATTGCCACTTAATTGGAATCTTTCGCAAATTCCCTTTTTTGGACTTAAGTCAGATTGGGCACAGTTTTGGATCTTACTCTGCAGTTTTATAATAAGCTTTTTTCAATTCAAGACGTTCTCATGTATGCTGCAGTTTGTAACCTGAATGTTTGGAGGTTTCAAGTCACGGCGTCTCAAGAATATTCCACGAGGATTCTCATGAGCAATACTTTTCGGTCTGTTAGTATCTGAAGAGCTCTGAGATATGCAAGAGTGATTAAAATAGTAAAATTTCCCTATTTTATTCCGTTGCATCTGGAGACTAAGTAAAATGTAGAAACACTCGTAGCACTTTCGCACTCACGTGCAAAGGTATGTCCAACTTTATATTCCTCTTGAGTTAATAAATTGCAGATACCTTCACAAAGCCTCAGTGCGGCCAGTGAAAAACGTTATTAAATCCAGCCTCCATAAAAGGAAACTCCTCTTTCTTTCCCATCTTAATCAATCTTGTAACTGAAGCCATTTAGGAGATTACCTCCTTTTATTTAGGAGACGTACCTACTTTTTGGTTTTTTTTTATCTACTTTGGTATTTTTGCAATTTCGATCGCCGATATCTGATGTATAATAATCCCGAAACTTAAGAAAAAATCAGGGAAAAACTGGAAAAGGGAGTCATAGAAATTTCTTTACATAAAAAAAGTAACTGAGATTTATATTAAATTTATGAAGGATCGTGCATCCAATAAATTTCAAAACATAAACTTGGCAAAAAGCTATAAATTTTGTATTAAACGTTTTCTTATTAGATGAACACTTTCCGAAATATGATGGAATAATCCATGATTTGGTTTACCGGAAGTTAAAAATTTATTGAAAGCGAATTTGCACGAGGCAAGAAACCTGAACAGTTCAAAAAACCAGTAATATAAGGGCATGCGTTTATCCAAGAAAACTCTTAAGGAGTCCCCAGGATTATCAAACTGAAATGAAAACACTACACGAATACAAAATTATTCTCGGTACAGGGTGAAGAACCAAAAACTTAACAATTCGCCGTAAATCCTCCAAATCGTTGGAAAACTTCACAAACTCCTAGATGGTGTTTTTTTTTGCCAGTCAGTATCAAAAATGAGGAATTTGCGCTAAACAAACGCCATTTTCCGGAATTTTCACGTATCATTCAAACTTTCGTTTGAAAATGCGAGTCGCATCTCTTGTCTCAAGTGCTGTTTTCGTTCCCCCATTTTAATTTCAAAGAATTCCCAACAATAAATTCCCTTTAATATACTCTTTGGATATCCTGGAATCTTTCCCCCGAGACTGACGCGTCCATAAAAAGCTGGAAAAATCGACCGTTTACCAATTCTTTTTCAATCAGGCCTTACGATATACGAGGCCAGCTTCACTCCCGATCCAGATTTCAATGTAACCCAGGTAGCCGCCATTTGTCAAAGAATTTCATTTCGGCTCACGTGTCTCAAATATGTTATTCTCTTGAATACGCACCACGCGGTATGGATACGGCATTTGCCACACTATAAAACAGTGGCGTGGGCCATTTAGGGTTATTTCCGAGCGAGATACACATAAAACTTACGTTCGGAACAAACATGTCTTCATCGACCGCCTTTGATATCTGCTACTTTTTTTAATTTAAATCTAGAGTGAGTTATTCAAAATCCAATTTAGGTCTAATTCTCCACCTCTGTATTTAGAGCCAGTGGCAATGCTGTTCTCTATTCTGACATGAATCCCGCGAGATCCATTTCTAAAGGATTCCATGCAACTTTAAAGCTCACCATAGTCCGATTGGGATTGAGAGCAGGTCAGCACAATAGCAGGTTAATAACTATACAAGTCCTTCATAAGGTATGGGTTTGGTACAGTTTGGTATATTGTTAGATTGTCCCTAGGGAGCTGCATTCTTTCCAATCTCGCTGTATTGAACTGACTGTATTCGCAGTTTAATCTGCCTTAATTATACTAAAGTTATTATTGTGAAACTGGAAGGAATTTGGTACACAGACGGGAAGACATAAATACAATTATTATTCAACTGAACAACTGGGAAAACCCGGTCTAAACATTAGGGTAAGTTGTGTGCCTGTCCATCACTTTTGACTAGACTTTTACGAGGAGATTCGGAATTAAACGGGAGAGTGATGTTAAACCGATGTCAGTCTAGAAGGATAGAACAAAGGGATTTGAGAGCGGAAATGTGAAAATTCATACTCAATTAGTTTTGTTTGCAAATTTCGTGTCGAGGTGCCACAATAAAATTCAGAAATAAGCTCTTTTTAATCTACTTTCAGTTCAAAATTCTTAATTAACCTGAATCGGCCTGTCTCACGCGATACGAATTCACTCGCACGGACGCGATTTTGTTACTCATGGCGTTTGAATTAACCCGAACCGAAAGATTTTTCGTAACCTAAATCGATCTGTTTTTTTTTTCAATAAAATTTAATGTGTCCCTATATGACGTAACTTTTTTCGAACAGTCCGAATTAATCTTAACCAACCCGACATTTCTGTCCTTCAACCTGATATTTTTTTTATTTTCAAAAATCACCCGGCGTGGTGTCCTGGCGGCCGGGTAGTGAAGAATTCGCCTCAACGCCTATCCACTAAAAAACTTGGACTCCGGCTTTGGAACTATCCCTAAAGGGTATATCGTTTGAGGGTCTGCGAGTAGCTACTATGCACTCCACTCGTCTTTTACTAGTTGATTTCGCGCTCTTCTCATCTATTGTATATTTACTACACCTACTATTCGGTTGGTTCCCGTGGTATTTTTTATCGCCCTTCGGGTAAATCATAAGGCCTTCGTGATAACTTCGCCCCTCCCCGTGCTCGATTTCTGTCCTTTCATATTCCTGGACAATACCACTCTTCCTTGTTTCTATCACTTTGATCATGCCCTTCTGGTCCCGTAGCGTTTTGTGACCAGTTCTGGTATATACATCCGATAGAAATTTGCTCTTTTTCCTTCGGCAATGAAAATTGTTCCTGCATATTTGCGTTTTCTACTAATATTCTACTCTTTGCGTCGTGGCATCAATACAAATACGGCCATCTTTGGGTGTTGGCTCCCTTCGTCTTTTGGTCTTACCTTTCCCGTCGGCTTTGTCCCAGGACCTGATTTCTGATGATGCAATAGGCCGTTCCTTCTGCCCTCTACGTCTGTTATCTCCCCTTCCTTCCTCCGGGCTTAGGTACTCGGCCTCGAGAAAGGAGACATCCATGGGTAACAAAATGGAGGTGCAAATAGATTTTTGACACTCAAAGCGATCTTGAACTACTCAAAACTGACCTGCGATTTTGTATAACATCAGATATAACCTCAAAAATACAATTTTAAAATTAAACTTTCTTTTATTTACCCTCCTACCTATAAGAAAATTTTCGGAAGTTTTCGAAATGGAAAAACTCATTTTTGCAGCAATTTACAATAATGTAGCCCAACCTGAGCTGGTAAGTCTCATATACGAAACATGCAGTGTTCATTGGTGCAGCTAGTTGCTCCCAAAACGTAAGAATTTTCAATACTTTTGTATCATAAGAGGTAAGTTCTCCTAATAATCACACTGGTATCAGTCGAGGGTGTTTAAATGTACCCCTTGCAAGATATTGTATAATACATATTTCAGCAGCGTAATTACCCTACAACCTGTCCCGCCAATTAACTCACCGCCATGATTATTTTCGATTTGAACTTGAACCGCGACAAAAGTTTAATTATTAATAAAGAGAAGTTTCCGTGGATTGGAAATGTTGTTAAGGTGTTGACGGCATGTCCGCAAAATTCCATTAACATTCAAGTAGCAACAAATGTTGTTGGACAACCCAGTGCTTACTGATTTCATTGGGCATGGAGATGAGCAATGTAGGCACACGATTAATTTTAAACATTTTCATATGCAGAAAAACTCCTCCTGGATCTCCATGGTAGCACTCTCATCTCTTTTATAATTGACCAGCTGTGAGAAATTTTACACAAGGAAGTATTTGCGGCGATGATCGGGCATATCATGTTCGTTAAGTTGATGTACAAAAATTCTGAAAAGGTCACTGATGTCTCTAGGAATTTCTCTATTATCCCAACGATGCGACTGACGACCATTATCTTGAAGAGATTCGAAATTGGTGGAAATTACTGATTAAATATTACTTGCTTAACTGCTCAAAGATTGGGAAACCTACAGGAAGTTCTCTGCAATGAAAACAGTGCCCAAGAAGCCTATCAATTATCCTGCACAATTCACAAGTTTAGATGTATTGGGAATCAATTATTCTATTTAACGTCCTTTCCAAGTTAAAGATATCCTGGAAGTTGGAAATTATCGAGGTTCTCGAGAACTTGGAATTTATTCGAATAATTGCCCTAATACATATTCGAATCATTTTTTTAATTAAAATGCTTCTATTACCGCCGCCGCTGTGTATTGGCATTCATTGCATTATCTAGATAAATTAATAATAGGTGCTAACTGAGACCAAATTCTACTATCACCATTGGGGAGCTAGGTAGGCTCATTGCAAAGCTAAGTAGTCTGACCAACATATCAAAATACATTTCCATTAGAGAAATTCCAATACTATTGCCACCGCAACTACCAATTGAATTATGTCAACATCTTCGTCTTTACGTTTTCTCTTTCGATGCAAGAAGAAAATAAATTGTCAGCCAAACATCTATATCAATTTATCATAATTCTTCGTTAGTTTCTGCTTGCTGATTTAAAAAGTGACAGTTGCTTGTGTCTTTAGGTAATTCAAGTTGATCTCAATTCTCAGTTAAACCAAATAATTTTTTGCGATGTAAATACCTCCCGAAAAAAAACGTTGTCCCTAAAGCTGCAATCCATCATTGAGAAAGACGGCTACTAGACAAGATCTAATCCCCCTTTTGCTAATGATTTGCCCTAAGCACATCCTTAGGGAAGCTCTTTTTCTGCCTCCAGTCTATAAAATAAGACTTTTTCGTGTAATTTGGGCTGATTAAATTCAACTGGATGCACTTAAAACATAAATTAATTTTTTAAGCTTGATAAATGATTTTGCTGGATCATTTTCATTGTTTCAATTCGAAGCAGCAACAAAAAGGTGTGGTCGAACATATAAAGAAGGAGAACCCAAAATCGCGCATAAATTCGTTAAAAATTGAAAGAAATATTTTTCATAAAAACGCTGAAACACGTCTAATATTTTTAGTTATGCATTTTTTGAGGAAACGAACATGTACGCAGGGTTGCTCGTGTGGCAGATAAATGTACTTTTCAGTATTTTTATTACGAAACCCCATGTATATTATGACGTTATTGTTCGTTGAAAAATTCTGAGCATATTTCACTTAACATACCAAGGATTAAATTTAACAGTTTTCGAAAAAAAACTACAAAAAATAAAAATGACGATATAACTATTAATACTTAAATAAAAACAATATAAACCACTATAGCCTAATGTATTAGATGTTTGAACTGTGCCCCGTTGACCTAAAAGTGAACAAACCGCAATTCGAATTCCTCAAGGACTTGTCTTATCATTTGAGGAGATTTTTATTGATGTGAACTTCTTGAATCATTTTATTTTTTCACTCTTCCATATTGTTGGACTTACTTAAATACACCCTATGTTACAGGTAACTCCATAAAAAAATCCATAGAGGTTAGATCGGGCGATCTAAGAGGCCAATCTTTAACTTGTGATTGCAAATGTTTCAATAATTATTGAATTTAGACATTAGTATGTTGGATGAAATATGCTCGGAATTTCCCAAAGAACTCAAAAACGTCATATTATGCATTGAACATCATAAGAAAAAAAATGACAAAATACAATTATTTACTATATCGGTATATATATATATACTACGTCAAAAAATACACAACTAAAAATAATATTTGACGTGTTCCAGAATTTTAATGAAAAATATTTCCTTCAATTTTCAACGAATTTATGGAAAACTTTGGTCTTCTGTGTATATCAGTTTCTCAATTCTATTACCTTTATTACATTTTTCGGATACTTTTATTGCAAAAAGGGGCAATGTGACAGTGTCCTCAGCTTTAAAGTCTGTTTGAAGGATATATTAGGCAATTTTTAATTTGAATAAAATGACTTTTCGGAGAATTCCAAACGTGAAAACGAGTCGAAATGAGGGAGAAAAGAAATAAATTTCTCTCGAATTTGCTGAATGGAATAAAACAAAGAAGCCGGTATTGGGTGTCGAAGATTTTGTGGATTATTAAAATATCGACATATAGAATATGCTCGTGACTAGGATTTCAGTGAGTAAAAGTTGCCAATTTTCTTCGCTATTAAAGATGATCGAAATTAAGGCCATTTACATAGATTGAGGGCCACATGCATACTTTAGTAATTCATTTTATACAAATGTGTCCATTGAGAGAGTTTAAACATAATCAAGGAGCTTTTGGATCCGAAAAGATTAAAGATGTAATCTTGGCTTTATTTTGCGGTTGAGTGAATCAGGAATTTGCATTTGCTTTGCATGAAAATTATTCGCTTATAATTCAAAGTAGTTAAAGTCCGATCGTGAACTGGATTGTATGTCTATCTCCAGTAAAGAAAACGTTTTTTTAATAACTTCAATAAAACCGCTTTATTTAAAACTTAATGTAATATTAAACATGAAGCTCTCATTTATTACGAATCATGTAAATAATGCCGGAAATTAAAGATGCTACGCTGACGTTGAAGAAATGTATCTTAGAAGATCCAGAAGATATTTTGGTAGGGTAGTAAGCTTGACTCGCGATTCCGCACAACCCAGATCCCATTGCTAACCTAAAATAACCCTTCTCTCCCCAGTTGGGTCCCCATGAATTTTTTAAAATCCAGTAATTTTGTTCTGTATTATATCCAACTACCAAAACACCATGGTTAACTACGTTTGAACACAACTCATTGAAAACCCCAGATTGATAATTTTGTAGCTTATCTGCGTTTATTGCAACAGAAGCTGGTCCTAAAAAATAAAATTACGATCAATATGTAGTTTCCAATACACCAAAGTTTTATAACATACAGATCCATCATTTACATCATATAGACTCTAAAAATATGTCTAAACCTCGGCTATTCTACACTCGTCAAAGTACTTATTATTACTAAAATGTATCATAATCTACTATGACCATATTCTTAACTTATATAAATCACCCTGTAGCTGAAAGCTACAAATATCAAAAATTCGTAAACTGCAATTCTTCAAAATTCTTAAGTGAATATAACAATGTTACATTTATTTGTGAATGATAAGGTTTATTAATCGTTGAAGTGCAACAAAAACTAATCAAACGTGAATGATGTGTTCTTCATTCACGCTCGATAGCATATGTCTTTTGGAATGTACTCCATTAATAATAAACACGAAATGCCGCAAATATGCATCCATACAGAATAGAGCTAATAAAATTCTCTTATGGATAATGATCGTTAAAGTATTTAGTAGGCCACAAATTCCAAGTTTCAGTAAGCTTGAAACTTGAAACTTCGACGTGAAGACGCAGTAGCGATCATCAAAGTATTATAGATTTTTTTGTTAATTATTTAGTGATTTAAAGGCTGATAGATTAGAAATACTACTCAAAATGAATTATTGGTAAATAAATGAAGCTTTAGAAGTAAACAACAACCCAAGAAGGTCCTTGAATTATTAAGAAAGTAGATTGAATTGTAACCTGTTTATTCACTGGGATTTTACGGTAAAAAATAGGTAAACGACGACACCTTTTAATAACAGAACTATTTAAACGCAATTTTTAATTATAATATTCGTGGAAGATATGGATGTTTAACCCTAGACAAAGTGTACCAATCATGTGTAATAAGCATCATCCACATTTGGAGAATTGAACTATCAGCTTCGCTCGTGACGTACACTTCTCGAAACGTGGATGATTACGATTATTATATTCTCGTTATAAAACATTTTCGAATTTAGGATTAATTATTCTGCCAGATATGAGACAAAATAGTTGATGCTCTCAAAACTCACCTATATTCCCGACTACCGATATTAATTGAGTTTCATTATAAGGTGTGATATTGCTGAATGATGACAGTTTCACTGCCTTTCGCTTTACATTTTTACATTCATAATTTTTTACACCTTGATAAGGATATTCATCTTCATATGTTAAACCAGTTTCTTTAACATACTGATATGCATATATTAATGCTCCACCATTGCAACCATTGTTTCGTTTTTCACAATCTACAAGTTCCTGCTCGCTTAGGATAACATTGCTCTTTTGGCTGATTGCTATCTGCGCCTCCACAGCTCCTGTCTGCAAGAGAAATAATTGTTTATTGTTGGTAGTCATATCATTACATTATAATAGCTGAATATAGGCGAACTTATTATCACCTCTAAGTTACACACTTTTTATTGAAGAAGAACATGTGCTTAGAAATATTTTTGTTGTAGTGTTGTAACACTTTCATGAATTGATAAATAAGTACAAGGTAGTTAGATATGGTTGTCATTATGATATACAGATCTTGGATAATGTAGAACATGAATAAAAAGTCAAAGTGATATTAAATAGAGTTCTACTTTGAATACAATCGCGCAGGCCGTGTAGGATGCCGTTAATCCTTAAATTTCTACTAACAAGAAAATTTATAAGAGGCGATTTAATATTTATCTAGTCCTTAAAACATAAGAAAGCCTAATTCCAAAAAATATATATAACCAACTTTAAAATAATCTTGTTAGGACACCACTTTTATTTTCACAATACTTAATCCTCAATCATATGAATTTCGGGAAAATTGAAATCATTGAAGCTGATATGAGCTATACACAGTGAGAGGCAATTAAGTGGAACAAATTCAATTAAAAATCAGAGGGTTGTTCTTTGGAAAAACGCTCGGATCCGTCGAATTTTATTTTTTCTTGCGGGCTTTTTAATGGTAAATTTATTTATACAGAGTGACCCAAAAAAAGTTACGACCACCAACTTAATTTTTTTTAATGGAAGCACCTATTTTTTATTTTATTTTTAAATTCCCCTTCAATTTTTATGTATCTTCCGTTTTAAAATGTATTTATACAGGATAACTCAACAAATGCTACAATAATAAACTTCATTTCTTCAAACGGAATTACGAACTTTTGATTTCTTTTAAGAATTCTGCTCAAAACTCCAACATTCCATTTTTAAGTTAATGAACATATTGTCATGGATACCCAACTAATACATACGTTAATTTGGAGAATATTCTGCTTGCATTACTACTACTTAACTTAAATAGTTAAGTTGTTCTTACTTATTAGTAAATTGATATGGCATATTTAGTGAAACTCAAAAAAGAGAAATTTAAATTTTTATTGGTCACGACGACAAGACGAGAACGCAACAAGAAGTTTGTAGGTTGTCGAACAACAATTATCCAGATCGGCCAATCACTAGATCTACCGTTACACTAAGCAGAATAGAACATCAAGAACTCATAAATGAAATAAAAAGTTCGTAATTCCATTTGAAGAAATGAAGTTTATTATCGTAGCATTTTTTTGAGTTACCCTGTATAAATGCATTTTAAACCGGAACATACATAAAATTTGAAGGGGGAATTTAAAAATAAAATAAAAAATAGGTGCCTCCATTAAAAAAAAAAAAAGTTGATGGTCGTAAATTTTTTGGGTCACCCTGTATAAATAAATTTACCATTAAAAAAACCGCAAGAAAAAATGAAAATCGACGGATCCGAGTGTTTTCCCAAAAAACCAATCCCTGATTTTTAATTCAATTTGTTCCACTTAATTGCCTCTCACTGTATATATAACTTCCAAAAATACTAGACAGTATCGCCGCGTAAAAATAAACTACTTACCACACAGTGCGGCAAGCGCGACCTATTGTTCGATTGAGGATATATATTCTTAATTTCTTTCCCTATAAAAAGAAACCTTACTTACTACACTAAATGCCCAACAAGATCCACAGTTTCCTTGATCCTTAACTGCACTAATCATTCCATTTTCTCTCCAATCAATATTTACTGGAGGTTTTAGCGTATAAAGTTCCATATTATTTGCACTCGCATCCTGCTTAAATGAGACGTTACTCAACGGAATAGTCTTTAACATTGATGAGAATTCATCTGGAGTCATATCTGTAAATTTATTAACACCCATCCTGTAAGTGGTCAACCCTTGATCATATAACTGATTGTGTTTCTCAATTTCCAGCACGTTCCTTTTGAAAATCTGCTCACGCAAACTCAGTTCCTCATTTGACTGATATACCTTGTTGTGTTGTAGCTGAAAAGAGTAAAACAGATTAATCAAAATGTGATTATAGCGAAATATGGTGAAAATGTGAGCTTACCTGAAAACTTTTGAACGATATCACTTCTGTGCCAACGCACATATCTACGATCACTAATACGAGGTTAAAAATTAGAATCTGCATGTTTCCCTGCTCTCAAATGTGAATTTAATCTAAGTGAAGACCATCAAAATTCGTTTAGAAATATTTATACGGATTTGATTAACTTCATATGAAGTAGTTTCTGTTGAAAAGAGCTTTGTGGACAGATAAGATACCAATATACGTTAATCTCAATTAATATTTTCACTATTTTTCAAATATGTATCGATAGGATGCATGTATAATCGATTTTCACAGAATTCAACTATTTATAAAATATATGCAGGGGGTGAATCAGTATATAATTTAAAGAAAAAATTTCATATGAACATGTTTTAATTTTTGCTTCCTGTGTGAAATACAGCGTTGCGCTAAAAAGCCCGTTCCGACGCGCTTCCATTGATGTGACGGAAAATAAGAGACGGCACTGCTTTTTTCATAAAAACGATTTTATCAATATTTATTGTTCTAGGAAAGAGAGGTCTCTTGAATATTTTTTATAACGTTAACTGTTTCCAAGGGAAATCTTCAACCTTTAATTTGCGATAAAATTATTTAATCTCGACTTATTAGGAAATCAACAAAGAAAAAATTTCTTATCACTCTGTACTTCAGACAAGAAGCGAAAACATTCGTATGACATTTCTTTATTGAAATCATCCATACCTTCAACCCCTGAATTTTTGACATATTATTGTTAAACACCCTGCATAATAAAAAGTAGCTATAACTAATACATCATAACAAATTTATTATCTATTAGTTGTATGGGGCAAGATTGCGTTTCTTCTTTTGCTGTCTCACCCCAGACACAAGGGGGGCACAGTTGATTGACAGTGCCGAGGTGAACTGTATCTGTTTTGCGTAGATTTTAATTTTGTTCGAAGACCCAAAGCTTATTTGGCGCTGAACCGATGCAGAACAAAACACACTTGATAATAACACACTTGTATTTGTCTCACTAAATTTTCAATACTACTGTACAAGTAACAAAAGTCATAACAAATTGTAAAATTAGTAGAAAAACACAAGCGATCACCGATTGTTAAGAAACTTTGACGATTGGGAGTTTTCCTTGAACAAGGCAAATGATATATGAATTGAGAGCAGTATTGGGATCCTACTAAGACCGTAGAAGTTAAAACGAGAATAGGAGAGATGTTGAAGAGGCGTTTCGTGTTGTGTGAAAGATTCTATGAGACTGATCCAAATCTCAATTTTTCCCACCGAATGTGAACCCCTTGTTATCCATTTGTATTTTTACCTCCTCATAGTCATACCAATTAATGTGAAGTATTAGTGCTGAGAACTACGAATTGCTTATCAATACGGTGCCATGAAGGTGTGACAAAAATGATGGGTGAGAAGAGTTATGAGCGTGGGAAGAGTGTGGAATGTGTTTGCAGTTGACTAATGTAAACACTGCCCATAAGGGTGATTAATAAGGGTTTACGTTGGCAACATAAAAAGAAGTTTTATTAGTGGGTGAAGATGTTGGATATTTTCCCAACATTAGTGTCTTGACGTTTTAATAGCCTAATTGTAATATCAACTTGTATGACATAATCCAATCAGTATATCCTGATTAAATATATTTATTTTCCACTTTTGGGAATCTGAGAGGAAAAACCAGCTTTCTTTGAGGAACTTTATCAAACTTTAGATAGCTTTAAGCGAGAAGTTTTACTAAAATCTGACAAGTCTTCGTGTAATGAAATTGAAAAAATTGACCAATTCACATTATGCAGAAAATTGAATGCCGGAACAGGAACAGCGGTTCGAACAAGTACCTAAGCAGTACCTAATATTCTTCGTCCATTGTCGAGAATAATAAAATCGATTATAAAGAGAGAATAGAAATTGATTTTGACAATAATAATTAATACCTTGCAAGATAAACCGTTCTTCCAATTGCAATTTTAAATGGCGTATCTAGGTGGAAAGTGAGTTTTTCCATCGATAACAAAAGATAGCGAACAAAGGCGCTTGGCGCTGAAGTTTCCTATTACTGGAAAGAGGCAAAGAATACTTTCCCCGGTAGTGCGTATACTATTTTTTTCCACTGCTAGCTTTGAAGACTCCATTAGTGGGTGTGTTGAATGGCTGTGAAATACACTTTCTCTCCTTGTTAACCAACCAGGTTAATAATAGCACATACATATGTGGTTCATTATTTACCTAGGGGACTAATTCGATAATACCTACAGAAACATTATCGTTGGTGATTTAAGACACATTGTAATTTTGTATTTATAATCGAATTCTGCTTCATTTATGTAAGTTTATTGTAATTTTTTTAAACACTTTAGTAAAAAAATCCTAAAATAGCTATATCTATAAGATTAAATATGTTGTAGAGAAACGCGTTAAAAGTGGCGTCCACTTGGGTAGAAACTATTCGCTTTCTGTCCCGGTGGCAAGTATCCTAAATTAGACAGTTTTCACACAAGTAATAAAAAAAATTCCCGTCTATTACTAGATCTCTAAAATTATTTATTGACAAAACTAATTAGCGACATTCAACATTTTTCCTCAACTTAGCACCCCACAAGACGACTCTTTTGTCTCTTCAACTTATTGGGCACCAACGCCTGAATTACAGTACCGACAACCATCAACGCTGCCAAAGTGCCCAAAGTGGCTAAAGATCCCGCATAACTATTGATTTGAGCTACACAAATTCCAAATACTGAACTTGTAATCTGCGAGGTTGCAAAGAGAAATCCAGCAACGGTGCCTTCATCGCTAGGGTAGGTCAGCTCAATGCCAAATTCGAATCCAACTGGTATGTAGGGATTGATCACAATCCTGGATTATTTTAGATTTTATTAAAAAGAAATTTTCGGGAGGAAATGTTCATTACTGACCCGAGAATGCTGCAGAATATGTAGCTGGCAATAAGAGAGCTTTGTTGTAAGGCCACTGTGAGGGCGATAATGCAAGTAATCGCAGATGCGAACAAGAAAATGCAGGACTCCCTAAAAATCGTGGCATTTTTAGAATCATATGTACATGAAGTTTTTGTATCAAAACAATGAGAATATCGCGAAAGCTCGCTAAGCAATAGGTACACAAGCTATTCTGCCAATGAATGTATCAACACGTATAACTCCTGGGTATACTTAGTATTACTGGAGGATAACGTGAAGCAGTCGGATGACTTAATTTAACAAATCTGTATGAAAGATACCTACTTGTATCTATGAGTCTTGTCCAAATAAAATCCAAAACCAACACAGCCAATAACCCCAAAGACCAATAAGCAGAAACCCATGCGGCCAGCGTCTTCTGCTGCACTCTACATTATAAAAGCTCACTGACCTGCATGAACGTTACGTCTTCAACTTACCTCGAAATGGGCATTCACAAGTTCGCTCAAAAGTATTATGAGCGTTGAGAATACACCAATATTTATAGCATAGGCTGAGGTGTGTAATAGAAAAGCTCTGGACCACTTTATACTTTTCCATGAAAAGTTGCTAATAGGGCCGGCATTATCATGTTGAGTTTGTTGGGATTCAGAAGGTTTCGCTGGAAAGTCTACTCACTCCGGTGAACAATCAGAACTTTAGATTGCTCTTTACGTACAAAATGTCACTGCCAGAGAAACCGGGATCATCAAAGCGGACAAAATCCATGAAAGAAACTTTAATCCTCCCTTGATATCTGCTGGGTCCTTGCTATCTGGAACTACAGACACAGCTAGGAGATACCCAAAAGCATTTCCTAAATTTGCACCAAGGCTGCCCAAAGAACATGCCATTGAAGCCTCAAAAGTAATACTTTTTTAAATGTAGAAAGAGTTTTTGAGTAAAAAATATACCTCATTCGACCTGAACCATACAGAAGCAATTTTTGGCGGCAAACACATTATAAAAACTATTGCGGATGCCGTAAAGGTCTGACCCAGGATCACCACCCAAAAGCAATCTCTTTCAATTGAGAAAACCTTGATGCCAGTACCGACGGCAGTTCCCAAACAACCGAAAAGGCATGCGGCACGTAAACCCTAAAATGATTTAAAAATGCGTATTCAAGATAAGGGTTAGTACTAAGTAAAATACTTTTTTTTCAATGATGTAAGAGGCAGGTACCACGAGTACTGGGTACAAAACCATGTAAATCAAAGATGTCCAGTTGACACTAAAGTGGCTCACGTTATAGTACCTAGCCACTATTTCCGTAATGCTGGAATAGGCAGTCATTTGAATAGTGTTTATGAAGGTATAATACACAAACACCAAAAGAATGTACCATCGTTTCTTATAACTTTTGAGTGCAGCCATTGCACATTAGCTTTGTTGTGCGGTCTAATAAATGCTATAAATACTGAAAAGTGTTGATAATAGGACTGAGATAGCGAAGGATGATATCGCTAATTCCTTCCATACACAGTGGAATAATTTGTCTAGAACTATGAATAATTTATGTCTAATAAGAATTTCCAATTTTCTCGCAAAGAAAATCGGTGAAAAGTAGTCTCAAAACTGGAAATATGGTCATTCCACGGGCCCTAATTTATAAGCACTTTACCTTCAAAACAATTAATAAGTTTATAGGTCACCCGGCATAAATAATATAAACGGATTAACAAACAATCTCACATAACATTAAAATATTAGTTTCATCATATTTCCGAAAGGTTCAAAAATTTGGTATTTAGAATGTATTATTGCAATCAATGTTCCGCTTCAGTGAAATGTGATTGCTAGTATGGTTCTGGTAAATTGACACCCTGTATAAATAACATTTTAATGTACTTTCGAAGGCTGTAAAACCCAAAAGCTTTAAGTAAATGTGTTAAAGCGCTTTTCACATTCTTGTCTAAACTTACCAAATTAAATCTAGATTTTCCACTGGCACCCTAAGTACGAAACTCGTGTATTGCTCCACTTTTTCATTTACCCGAACTAGAAAGGAATAAGAGTAAAATATTTCGCTATTCGCGTGTGGAAAGGCCCACTTTCCTGCACGCATTTGTATGCGGAAATACATACTTTTCCTTTCTAAGGCGAGAAAAGAGGTGTTATTTCCATGCATTAGTGAGCCCAAAGATCCCGCACTTATTCCCTGGAGGCCGTTGTGACATGAGTTCATCAAATAGACTGTCTGAAGACATACTATCTTCGTGGAAAAAATCAAATGAGAATTTATCATGCGAATATTGAAGTATTCGAATTTTGAGGCCAATTAAAAAGAATTGCAACATCCTGGCACCGTGAGATAAATTTTAGACCACCGGCCCCCTACCCCTAAGAAAGTCGCCGATCAGGACAGGACGCCGTCCAGGGCCATCACCCAACCTCAGCTCCTGATAAGGCTAGTACTAGTTGTAGTCGATTTGAAACTTTTCCTTCCACCAAACTATCGTCTAGTGGACAAATTAATGTTTCGATACCAGATATAGTGAGGCAATACATTTTTTTACCCCAAATTCTTTTAAATCAGAACGTCTATAGATAAAACCCAACACGAGCCTTTAAAGCCCTATATAAATACTCACCTGGGATTTTCTGTTAATATTAAACAAAAGTCATTCAGAGTATCTATGAGAAATATTGAAAAATTAAACATTTTTTAACCACTTTTTTTCCATAAGTGCAGCTGCAAACATAAATGCATTTTTAATGGAAGGTCCTCTTTAAGCTGATTCCAACTGCACGAGGCTCTATTAGTTTATCTCTTTTAGTTCCCTGAAATATTAATTTAAAAATGGTTGAAAATAATTTTAAAAAATTATATTCTTCCAAAAACCGGTAATATTTGCATTCCAGACATTCCACTGCGAAGTGTTTTAGCACCGAGTAAAGGAAATGTTCTTCTTAAAAAGGAGATACACCTCAAGGCATGTGGGTCACTGAGTTGCCGTAGGGAAAACAAATACTTTTTTTACTTTATTTGCCCTCTTCTATTCGACCTTACATTTTCACAAAAATATCAAATAATTCTATACAACTCCTCCATTCAAGCGTTGCAATTCGGTCAAACCGTCCTTATTTGTCCTCAAAGCATCTTGCCTCCTTTTCTGATTGGGAAGAAATCCGGTGATAATAGCCCCTACAAGAAGCAATGCAGCCTGACTACCCAACGCCCAGAACGCCCCATATCTCGCATTGAACTTCCCTATAAAATTATTTTTCATTTCTCAAATGTATAATCAAATCTAGAACAAACCTAGAAACAATGTGATTAAAACCCCTACAGCTTGCGTCGTGGCATTTAGTATTCCGGTGGTGGTGCTTTCATCAGCTGGATAAGTTATTTCCACGGCTAATTCGAACCCCACAGGCATATAGGCATTTGTAAATACCCTATGAATAAAAGTGAACTTCAGTTTTTGTTGCAATCACTTTTTGATAACCCACCCAACGACTCCAAACACTACATACACTAGAGCCTTCCAATAAGTGAGAAGAGAAAACATGGATGCGACCGTAGCTGCTACAGCGGCATAGTAAATCAAAACTGTAGTTTCTCTGAAATGAAGGAATTATTAGCACTTATTAGTGAAATTTGATTCCCATTAGCCTACTTGTATCTATGGGTTTTATCCAGATACAACCCAAACACTAAGGAGCCCAACATACCACCGAGAACCATTAGCAAACCAATTCTCCCAGCATCTTCTTCGCAATGCTACGATAAACATCGATGTAGATTACTTTTGGCATGTTACACGTTGGTGCTCACCGGAAAATACTCGAGAATAATTTGATTTAACAACGTCCCGATTGCTGCGAAGACACCAATGTTGATTCCATATGCAATGGTGTGAAGTGTAAAACCGTTATTCTTGAAGAGACTAACGAAGAATTTAACATAAGCATTAAAGGTTTCGGGTACCTCATTTCGATCCCTTTGTTGGGTGATGGAAGGAGCAATGCGAGGCTTCTCAGAGAAAACTACATTTCTACATACAATATTACAATACTAAACCTAAACTTACAAAACACTATAGCAATCACCACGAGAACCATATAGCCAGTAAGAACCCAGCAGAGTAGTTGTAAATCTGATCCGACTAGAGATAAGTCTTCATGGTTCTTCACTATCATTGAAGGCATTACAAAACCAAAGGCAAAGCCCAGCTGAGTTCCAAATACTGCTAAAGCACATGCAGTTGAGATCTTAAAAGAAGGAATTTGTGTTTTACTAAGTACCGAGGTACCCAATCCTACCTCAGACGGCTTGAACCAAACTGCAGCAATTTTTGAGGGCAAACAGAGTACGAAAACTTGGGCAGTGGATCCTACTCCTTGCCCCAACAGTACAATGTAAAACAGATCCTCTTGTATAGAAAATGTTTTGATTAACGCTGCTAGGGCTGTTCCTATCCCTCCACATAGAGCTGCAAATCTTAGGCCCTACGGACAATACATGCGGAACTCGAATATCAAGTGCCTTTACGGTACTCCTACCTTCTTTTCTATGAAGTACGACACGGGTACAACAATAATGGGATAAATCAGCATATAAATTATTGAAGTCCAGTCCACAGCTACAGAACTGACCTTATAATATCGCATAATTATGCTAGAAATAATGGAATATTCCATCCATTGGAATGAATTCGCTGCAGAATATAGAACGTATATAACCAGAATTACCCATCTTCTAAAGAATGCTCTTTGTGGGTCTTTTGATTCTTCTTGTAATCCAGAACCTTGTTCCATCATCTTAGGTATTTCCCTGAAAAGTGCTTACGATTGTCAGAATATCATGGTTTATCAAAAAAAGTCTTCGTCCACGGTACTTGGAGATACATTTCGCTTACTGCATGCATATCTTAGTTCGGAATTGAATTTAGAATTTAGATCAAATTTTAAAAACTCAAAATTCATTTATAAGTTTCTTAACCAGGGATTCTTTGTACGCCCCTTACTTACTTAGGAAAAAATTCAGTCAGGTGTCTCCAAATATCCCGTAATCAGGTAGAGTTCCTAGATGAAATTGAAATAAATATTTACTCAAACCGAAGTCAGTACAAGACTCCATGCGAAGCTCCTTTAGCTGATTTTAATGCACTTGGAACTATTGTAGCGCTGCCTTTAATCTAGCACTTTCGGTGTGGAACTAAGTGTAAGGTAAGTGTGTGAAGAACCTCAGACACAATAAACTTCCTAAGTGGTGGAGTAATTTAATAATCAACTGCTGCGCGTGGTTAAAGCATAATTTATCCTTATTATAGCGCTCTTTCTGAAAATTTATACACCAGGAGCTGTAGCTAACTACCTTGAAGAGTCCCGATAGATACTGGTGGTATTGTTAAGTGAGCGAGCTGCTTAACAATACACGATTGAGAACATTGATAATTTGTGAAAGCAAACAAATTTGTATGTGTATTTGCTTAATTTATTTTTAAGTATGTGTTGAGAACGAACATAATGAAAAAAGTCAACACATATTATTTATCAATAAGGTATTAACGCATTAAGAGTTTGTGTTATCAAAGGCTTATCGATAAGTCGGCGGAATATGGCTTGCAAGACTTCTATTATTCCATGAGTTAAATTGCGGTGAAACTGTAGAAGAAATTCGCACAACAGTATAAACTTATGAACTGATCGACTATTTAAACTCGTATAATTTTCTATATAATACTTGTTGAAGCATAACAACTTCAACACAATCAAATACATAACTCAACACCCATAAAATGTCCATGAAAAAAACCTTATGAAGGTTTATGAATCGAACCTATCTCTGAGGCAGCTCGGTAAATCCTACCGACGTTCCTGATGCTCCGCTGTAAGCTTGCTGCCTCTTCAACCTGCTCGGAACTAACATAGACAAAATGGTGCCCACAAAAAGCAGAGATATTTGAATAATCAATGACCACAAAGTACCCATTTTTTCATTTATATGGCTCAGACCCAGAGTAAATAAAACGCCTAAATAGAGAGTTATATATAGAAAACCGTTTCCTTGACAATAGGCACATACCCAAAACTTGAGAAGCAGCAGTCAACAGCCCAGTGGTAGTGCTCTCATTGACGGGGTAAGTGAGCTCCAAGGCGAATTCTATGCCAGCTGGAATGTAGGCATTGAGGAAAAATCTAAAAATTTCCGATGAAGTTTATAATACGATCAATATTGACCAAGCAGACCCAAAAATTGCTATAGTTAAGTATGATGAGGTCATCTCTTTAAAGCGTAAGCTTAGCAGTAGCGCAGTCAGAGAGCAACTTGTCCCAAAGTATATTACAATATTGCTTTCTCTGCAAGTAAATTATCATAAAATCATTCTTCCTCCAAGGTGTCAAAGGCCCACTTGTATTTATGGGTCCTGTCGAGCACAAGTCCAACTAGGAACCCTCCGCACATTCCAATCATGATCATGATCAGTCCCATACGTCCAGCATCTTCGACAGCTCCCTATAACATGTTAATTTGCCAGTTTGTAAGCTCGCTCGCTGCAAAGCTTACCGGAAAGAATGAAAGAATAGTCTGGTTGAGCAGAGTCCCAAAAGCGGAAAAAATTCCATAGCTAATGCTGTAGACCAACATATGTATCAGAAACCCCACGTTAGTCATGAGCTCCTTAAGCTCCAACAAATAGGTCCGCAATGTTACTTTTTCGACATTTGCCCTTGCATCAGCTAAAGCGAAACTTGGAGGGTATTTAGGCTCACGTGGGAAGTCTAGAATTTCGGTTGTTGCACATGACGGCATATGAGCTTAATATCTAATTACGACTGACAAATTAGAACTGCTAGGAACGCAGGGATAACAGCAAATGTTAATGCCCAGGAAAGCACCTTTAAGCCACGTCCAACTTCATCTAGATCTGGTGCGTCTTTTACAATGATGGGAGGGATTAGGAAACCAAGAGCAGAGCCCAACTGCATTCCAAACATTCCTATTGAACACACTGTGGACATCTGCAAGACAATTTAAAACATCGTCGTCACATGTCTGGGGACCCTTCAGTAAGCTCTGAATTCAAAGTTTCGCAAAAATAATCGTGAAAATCGTTTGTTGTTGATTATTTAGTAACTTGAAGCCTGATCCGTTAGTTACTCCCTGTATATTGAAAATAGTGTAGTTTTGTCCAGGGGGCTATTAGCATTTTTTTATTATTTTGCAAAGTACTATCTATCGCCACCGCAATATCACCATGTTACGCTCTGTATGAGTAGTAACCAGGAGACAAGAAAACTCTTAGAAAACCAAGAGAATTTCATTGAATTGTGGCTTGCTTGGGCACTAGGAAATGGTGTTAAAAACTAAACGACTTTACCTTTTTTGGAATGTTTCTCGGTTTATTTCCTAATTTTTGTGTTCCTCTCCGCAAAAAAAACGCGTTAAAATCCATATTTCGGTCCCAAAAAACGTGATCTTACCTCATTCGGCTTGAACCAAGTTGTGGCCAACTTAGGCGGCAAACTTAGTATGAAGACTTGGGATAAGGAGACGATGGCTTGTCCAGTCAAAACTACATGAAATGCATTGCGATTGATGGAGAACACTTTTACAGCAGTGCCTACAGTCGTCAACAAACATCCTGTAAGCGCAGCAAACCGTAGACCCTAAAATACATAAATAGAAAAAAACAGGCAAAAAAATGTAATGGCAGAGACAGCAGAGGACTGGAAAGCTCTAAGATGAGAAATATAGCACAGTTATTAATAAAGTCTCCGCATTCTACTCAGCAAGTTCTGTGTTACTGCAGGATTTTATACAAATACCCAAAAGGGAAAAAGAGGTGAAAAAATTGTATATCTTCACAAGTCTTACTATATAAGCGGATGAGTTAATTTTTTATTCACAAACTAACCCACTTATCAATCATAAAGGAAGAAGGGAAAACAAACAAGGGCCAGACAATCATGAACATCACTCCAGTCCAGTCCACTAAACTGAGCTTGACGTCGTAATATCTCATCACTATATTGGTCAGTATCGAGTATTCCACCCATTGGAAACAGCTAATGGTCGTGTAAAACACGTACAAAACCAAAATATACCAGCGAATCTTCGAAGCTTTGACCGTTTCTTGGTCTTGTAGGAAGTTTTTGCTGATTGTTGGCACTAAAGAGGGTCGCGCATCTAAATTCACTAATATTTTTTTTGGCATTTTTAGTCACTTTCTGTTATTGCCACCGAATCGTTTTCTACTTGAAGTGACTGCTACACAAGTGCGGCGTTTGTGTTTAATTGGGTACACAGATTTTTAGTAATCATGTTTGTTTACCAGTAGCGATAAGCATCGCATATTGTCATAAATTTGGTATTAACAAATAATAAATTGCAGAAAAACTTACCTAAGACAAACCGTGTTGTATGGAGTTACTGCTATTGATCTGTTCACCACAAACCATTATTCTAATGTAATTTAGTAAGTTTGCGGTGTCTTGGAATATAGTTATGAGGCAATTTTCTTGACCATTATTGTATTTTATTGCATCTGGTCGTTATACATATAAATTTGTTTATAAAAGTTTATTTAATTTTTTAATAGCCTATTGTTTTTACCTACTTATGGTGACGTTTAAATATATCTAATAGCAGAATAATATAATTGCTTTTTACACAAGTGATTTAAGCCATCACGCTCGTAGACCTATTGTTCATTTTATTAGTAAAAAAGAGAATTAAGTATCATATTTTGCCCGAAATTTTGTTTCATTATGCGATAATTTTACAGCAAATAGCATTTTGATTAGATAAAAAAACATAATCGAAATGAGAATCTTGTTTTATGAGAAGCAACACCGTTGGTACGACGGTAATCTGCTTACGTTGAGAATATTTGCTAACTTTATTGTGTAAACTAATATATTGATTTAATCGCACTTTTTACAATTCTTTAGATTCGTTGAATCCAGTTGATTGGTTGGAAAAAAGGTTATTGATTTCAATTCACGTTAATTGACACGTGAATTTGGCAAATTTATTTAATTTTTCGTACTCCAGAAAGTTTCTATCGATTTTAGTGTTTTTTTAATAAATATTTAATTTTTATTACAAGAACGTTGTCGGGTTTTATCTCACGTAGTAGTTTATTGGTTTGTAGATAAAGTCTTTTTATTCAACAGCATTATATATTTTTTTAGACTAACACTAAAAAACAATAATAATTTAAAAATTGATTTATAAAATTTAATCCAAACCTATAACGACTAAAATGAACCTAAATAAAGAGTACCATATAAATATTCTTAGTAATAATAATAATAACAATAATATTAGAGTTTACACATTATGACTATGATCTTATAACCCCAGAATCAAATTCCTGTGAAATGTCTCAAATTTAAAAACGTATAATAAACTCCTATTTTAAACAAACACCAATATTCTGCTAGTATAACTTTCACTTTTTCCAGCCTACTTTCGCAGTTCCCATATCTGTGATCATAAATTGACTGCACACAACATTGAGACATTACTTTGAAAGCCCCCATCCTTGCACTTGTCCTTAATGTGTGTTCAATACCTGAGGAAAATTACCACTACACATAATGGCCTATATACATTCCAGTATATGATCACCTCTCATCAGGTCATTAGTTTTCAAAATTAGCAACATTTGCCTATTAACATTCTCCAAAACCGAGGAAATTTGTGGAAGCAGACCTGTGAAATGTTGTTGAACAAAGTCTTTTTCTCCTTTTGTAAAAGTTTGCCTACAACATCATTTAGTTGCCCGAGCATATAAAGATTCCTAAACTCCACAGTAATACCTGTCCATGCCCTTCATAATGGTTTCCCAGGTTCTCCCAGTCACCATGCAAGCAAATAATCCATAAATATCCCCTTCAATTCCTAAATTTTTGCTATACTGTCTCATCCCCTTCCTATCTCTATCCAAAATGCTCAACCATAAGTTTGCATAATTAATTCGAAATTCATCTTTTAGCGTCTAAAAATAAATTTTCCTGAGCATATAAAAGTCAAAGTTAAAAATTCATATTACCGCATACAATCCATGATCTAACAAAACAATATCACAGTGTCCCTTCTCACTTTTCCTAACTAGGATATTGCCAGGATGAGGATCACTATGAACAAACCCATGGATAAAAATCATTTTTGAGTATAACTGGCCTAATTTTATGGATATTTCATAAGGATCTATTTGGTGTTGTGTTATATAATTCAGATCGTTCACTTGCCCTCCCTCCACAAATTCCATGGAAAGGACTCTTGAAGTTGTAAGTTCCCACCTTGAAAATTTTCAAGTAAATACGTATTTTTACGCATTAGAAAAATAATCTACCTAACTTTTGGAACTTTAAGCCAACCAACATACTCAAAAATTTTTGAAATTTTCTCAGCATTTTTCCCCTCCTGAACAAAATCCAACTCTTGTGGAATATTTTTCTTGGACTCATCTACTAACCATTGAAATTTAAATTCTGGGAATACCCAATTCATTATTTTTACTAAATACTCCATAGTTTTCATGTCCACCTTAGAGTTGCCTTCAAAATTTTTCTTTTAAGACATACTTTAGGGAGAAAATCAAATAGTACCTACCCTGCACATAGGGATGTTGGACCTTTATAGCTAACACCGTCCCATCTTTAAGTGTAGCTTTATGAACTTGTGCTAATGAAGCAATGCCTAAAGGCTCAGGATCAATAGATTGAAATATTTCTGAAACCTATTCCCATGATCAGAACACTTTAATATTACATTTAAAACAAAAACTCACATCTTTCTTTAAATCTTCTTTAATGACTTTATATATGTCTTTCACACTAGTTGTAGGAGCCTGGCTGTGTAAAACTTTCATAGTCTGTACATACTCCTGGGGTAACAAATAATCAAGGGCAGCTATATGCTGCCCTACTTTAATGTATACACCCCGATTGGCGCAGCACAGGTCTAAAAGTTTTTCAGCTGATCTTTTGTGACAAATTGACTTAAAAACAGAAATTTTATGAACTATTTGATTGAATATTACATTATAAATATTATGAAAATTTAGTAAAAAAAGGCATGCTGAAAATTTTATTAAATTAACATGTCCCATAGCAAAGAATGCACACTAGTAAAACCTACCTTCAGTTCTTTGTATTCTACAGACTTTTTATCAAGTCCTTTGCTATACAAATCATATTGATAAATGGACCCTATTTTAAACACTGTCAAGGCTGCTCTGCTGAATCGAACTATTCCTATTGAGTTCCATTCAAACTGATTACGTTGTAAACTAAAAGCTGTGCTTCCTAAGGTCCCCCCAATTAAAGTATACTTTATTATTGATTGAATTCGTTTAGGAAACATTCTGAAAGGTTAATCTTATATTTATTGTGTAAACTATCAAATTTTCCTCTTTACTTTCAATAAAACAACACATAAGACTGACTAAAAATGTATTAATGAGAATATTGGGGTCACTTTCTACTTTCCACTACTTCACTACTTAACCGTACTTGTAAACTTCCGTAAATATAACTGATTGAAAAATTGAATTTTGAACCTTTAAGGTATATTAGTGAATATAAAAAAAATATGTATAACTTAATATGTTTACTAATATTCAATTTGTTTGAAAAATGACCAAAATACAATGAAAATTGATATAATATATACAATTCATAAATTATTTAATTACCCATACTTAATAATTTCGTAACCTTCAAACCCAAAATTCGAAGGTCAAAAAGAATACAGTGTTGCCTTTCTAGACATACAAATTAAAGTAATTTCTGAAACATCACTGTTTTCTTATACTTGTAAGTTCTGGAAGCCAAAATTCTAAAGTTTTAGCTACGAATATACGATACAATTATATTCTCAACCTGATATATTTATATACACCTGAATTAACCTATTCTGCTTCAGACCTTTTTTTCACTATTTCCCTACATCTACTTCGTTAGGATAAACTTGGCACCGCGACAATGATTTTATTTCGGTAGTTTCATTTATAGGAGTAGCTAATATAATATCTTTCTTTGTCTTTTCTATAAGATATAGAACAACCAACTTAACAGATATTAGGAAATGAGTTTTATTTATTACAGCTGAATTAACCTAACTATCTGTTTTTAAAACTTGCAACGAGGGGCAGCGGATAGAAATTTAGTGTATTTTTGTTTTCGAATTAACTAATTTATAACAAAAACATTTTAATACCAAAGTGCTCTTTAAAAGAAACAGCAAAATTCTCTAAAAATGGTGGACGTACCAGGATTTGCGGATCCCAACAAAACCATAGAAATCGTCAATGAAACTGAAAACGTAAAGAAGAAATCTCGAAAGAAATCTGGAGGCTTCCAGTCTATGAATTTGAGCTTTAACGTGCTGAAGGGAATCGCTAAAAGGGGCTATAAGCAGCCAACACCAATTCAAAGAAAGGTAATTTTATCTTTGTCAATACAATTGTCTTGTTTTCTTATAATTGGTAGTTTTACACAGACCATACCACTGCTTCTCGAAGGCAGAGATGTGGTAGGCATGGCTCGAACTGGCAGTGGCAAAACTGCAGCTTTTCTGATTCCAATGTTTGAGAAACTAAAAATGAGAAGCATGAAAGCTGGTGCTCGAGCATTGATATTGTCGCCAACAAGAGAATTGGCTCTACAGGTTTGATTTTTCTAATTCTTAAAACCCATATCATATTTCATTTACTTATCATTTAGACCTTGAAATTTATTAAAGAAATTGGCAAATTTATGAATCTCAAAGCTGCAGTAATCCTAGGTGGTGATTCAATGGAAGATCAGTTTTCAGCCCTGCATGGCAACCCTGATATTATTGTAGCTACACCAGGTACTTTTTCTCTTAAACAAGGTGTAATGTGATTGTATAAAGTTGAGACTATTTAAGGGAGGTTTCTTCATGTTTGTATTGAAATGGATTTAAAATTAAGCAACATAGAATATGTAGTGTTTGATGAAGCTGATCGGCTGTTTGAAATGGGACTCAGTGAACAATTGACTGAGATAGTAGGGCGCTTGCCTGACTCAAGACAGACATTATTGTTTTCTGCAACACTGCCAAAAGTTCTGGTTGACTTTGCTAAAGCTGGTTTGAGTGATCCAGTGTTATTGAGGTGAGTAGCTCTGTATCAAATACAACACTGATTCTATAAGAAGTATAAAAAGAAACTGCTTAAAGTATGATTAATGGTTTCCCACTAAAAATAATACTTAGGATCTCTTAGAATACACTAAATAAATAAAAATATTTTTATTGCAATTATTATTTTTTAGACTGGATGTGGAAACTAAACTCCCTGATGAATTGAAACTTGAGTTTTTAATTGTAAGACCTGAAGAAAAACTAGCCGCTCTTCTAGTCTTACTAAGAACAATAATTGATTCAAAACAGCAAACTCTGGTTTTTGCTGCAACTAAATATCATGTCGAGTATATCCATCTGGTATTGTTAAATTTGCTCTTGAAATATGTATTAATTATTAACAAGTATAAACAAATTTAGGTCCTCCAAAATATAGGCATTTCAAATACCTACATATACTCGGATCTAGACCCTTCCGCCCGTAAAATCAACGCCGCAAAATTCTCAACTGGAAAAGTTAAAGTTTTGGTGGTCACAGATGTTGCAGCTCGGGGCATTGATATACCTCAATTAGATAATGTCATCAACTATAATTTCCCAGCTAAAGCCAAGTTATTTGTTCACAGAGTTGGTACATTTTCAAAAATTCACAAATACCAACAAGAATATTTTTTCTTTTGATTTAAGGGAGATGTGCGAGAGCGGGTCGATCAGGTACAGCTTACTCGTTAATATCTCCAGACGAACAAGCATATTTATTAGATTTACATTTGTTTCTTGGCCGTCCCATGTCGATGATAACAGTAAATAATAAAAACGGTAATGTTGGGAGGATGCCACAAGACCTTGTGGAAGATCAACTCAGTTCTTTGTTGCTTCTTCATGAAAATCGCGCTGACTTGGTATGGAGTTTTTTAATTTTACTGTTGACGAGCTATTAAAATAGTAAATTTATTGCTCCAGTTGCCAATTATGAGGAGAAGATTTAACTTTTTTATTCGTTTATAGATATCGGCAAAAATAAGTATAGAAAACGCATATAAACAATACATCAAAACTCGTCAAGTGGCCTCAGCTGATAGTTCGAAAAGAGTGAAAGAACTAAATTTGAATTCGTGTTCATTTCATCCAATGTTTAAAACTGCTAGTGTTAATGAGGAATTTGAAAGGGAGAATTTGATTGATCAAATGAAGAGTTATCGACCACAAGGAGTAAGTGAAATAATCGCAGCTTGGATTCTTATTTTGGCAATAGCATTTTAATAATTGTTCATAATCATCTCAATTTAATCGATCCTGTATTTCTAAAGATTTTCGAGAGCTTGCGTTGAGAGTCAAACTTAGGACACTCTGTGTCAGGCTTTAAGTGATTGAAAATTTGCATTATTTATGTTTCATTTCTGTAGATATGTGGAATGGAATAATTGTTTTAGACTATTTTTGAAATTTGTGGGAAAAACAAATCACAGGAATACTTAACTATGAAAGAAAAAAGAGCAGCCCACAAAGATAAAATAGAATCATACAAACAACAAAAACAGGAAAAATTATTTGAGCAAGAAGGGTTTCATAAGCCGGTAACGTCTTTGACCAGTAAGTAAACACAACGCAAACAAATTTTATTCGATCATAAGTTTTTACTATCTAACACACGTCAAAAAACTTCTACTATTGGGCTCTCCATAGTGAAATTTATATATAATATATGTACATTTAAATTATTACTCTTGAATTCCTAATTATGAAACGGATATCTTGGGATATAGGGTTTTAAATTAATTCACAACTTTAGATAGTACAAGCGCTGATGTGAACAGTACATTCAAAAGTGTCATCGTCCCCAAAAAACGAAAAATGGACATTCTGTATAATAAGAAATCTAAGAAGGTCAAAAGTGAAGATGACATCTTTATACCTTACGCTCCCAGGGATCAGCATACAGAAAAAGGGTATGTGGAACTAAAACAAAATTTCCAGTACCAGTGTGATTTTTGTCCTAAAGATACACTGTGGACAATTTCCAAAATGAGGCTAGCAAGGTGCAGCTGGACCTAACTGGGGACTCAGAGCAGATGTTTAAGCTTAATCAATCGTTGAAAAAATGGGATCGAGTAAAGAAAAAAATGGTGACTGTTGATGTATGATGTTGAAAAGCGTACAAGGCTTTCTTCTAATTTTTTCTAACTTAGAATCCGAAGAAAGGCAAAATTAAGACCGAAAGTGGCGTATGGATTCCAGCTACTTATAAAAGCAACAGATACGCAGAGTGGAAAGACAAAACTAAGGTTGCACAGAATGTAGAAGATTGTGACGACGATGAAGAGATTTCTCCGCAAAGTAGGATAAATAAATATGTTGGTAAACTGTTTAATGTGAAGGTTTTTTTCAAGACGTTACTGCACCAAAACGCTACACGCATTGGGCCAAACACAATGATAAAGTGAAAAAGAAACAACGGAAATCTGAAATGAAGAGTATGGATCAGATACTAAAAGGAAGGGAAGCTGCTGAGAAGAAGAAACGTAGACAGAAGAAGGGAAAGAGGAAAGGAAAAGGAGGAAGACGTAAGAAATAACTTCAATTACATTTGAATGTTTTTAGTTATCAATGTAATCATTTCAAATAAAGAGGTATAAATTTAAATTCGAAGTTATAATTTATCCATTTCAACCACAAAACATTATATGAGTGCTTAGAAAAACTGTTCCTAACTCTAGCAAAAAGCATTATTTATGACTTGTTTTTTTTATCTTTTTCTCACTATAACAATACCATATCCAGTGAAATCATATTTGGAAAATATAAAACGAGTTTTCCTGCATTTATTTCCTTTATTTTCAATTGCATAAAGTCTTGAGCCACAAAAAATGAGATTTAAATTATCACTAAGTATAATATAAAATAAACCTTATCGAACTATGGTATACTGGTTGTACTCCAAACTTACGTAAAAATACGTATTATTGCTCTTGAGTATGTGCAATAGTGAAGAAAAATAATTACTAGACACCCAAAAAACAAAAATGTATAAATTATATAAGGAACGCAAATAATATAACCGCGGCACCTTTAAAATAAGTACAATTTCGTATTCAAATGAATAGATGATTTGCATTAATTGCATTATTTTCTTATGAAATAATTATTATATAAACATAGCACACACAGTGTGAACATTCCAAGTTCAAGTAGAAATGTCAAAAATGTCATTTCATAGAGAGAAATATCAGCAGATATAATTAAAAAATAAATTATATTTGAGTTATAACGTTTTTCCTATACCACAATACTGGACCATAACCCTGCATTGAAATGGAAACACATGAGTACCTATAAATTGATCACCTTGTAAATTCCCCCCAATTTCCTGTTTATTTATTTTTAAGCTTCATTTCAATCATTTCTTGCCAAGAGATGATTTCTACTTTAACATTTGAATTTAAACAATTTACTAAAACCACATTTTCACTGATACCTTCTGAGTTTAACACAACCATGTTTTGTTCTTTTATGATATTTGAGTCTTTAATTGTTTTCATTAGAGTAACTCTTGGTGAAGCTATTTTAAACATATTACTATCACAACACAAATCAGTCAACTTTAATACTAAACTGCCACTGTCTTTTATTGTGATGTCAGAACTTCCCATAATACGAGATAGGTGAATGTCAGCACATCCATTATTAATCATCATCGAAAGTTGACCATCAAAGCCAGCTAGACAAATTTACATTAATATTATATGCTTTTTGTGAGTCATGTCAATGCTATAGAACTTTTAAAACCATAAAAACTCCTGTGTCAGAAATTAATTGCAATTCTTTCATTAAAGAATATTTAGTTTCCATAACAAATTTTGACTTCACAATCATTATTTGCAATCTAGGTAAATATCAACTTACTTAATATTACATTGCCTTTCATCATTAATATTTTACAATTTTTGTGGATATTATGAAGTTCCATATTTCCATGTTCAACTATGAAAATACTTTCAGAGCAATAAGATGAATCAACTGTTAAATTGCCTCTTCCTAGAGACTTCAATTTCAGATTTAATCCTTGTAGTCTGCCAGCTTTAATAATCTGAAAGTGGCTTGTAAATATTAATTGGTGCCAAGGATGCAGAGGAAACCCTCCTTACTCCATTAGTTGTTTTGGCAGATATATTGGCAGCTTGAATAAAATTGTGTAAAACTATATTTCCATTCTGGGTCGATACATCAATAGTGTCTCCTTGAAATCTATCAACAAACACGTTTTTCTCAGTTTCAATTTTTAACTTGTCTCCTTGAAAGTAGCCCACAGATACATCATTCTGAGCCTTAATGTGCAGATCTGTAATTGTCATGAAGAAAGAATCTAATCAACATATAACATAACAACACACTTGCTTTCACTGGGGCTTTCATGCTGCAAAGAGTATTTGGATTGAGGTTCTTATGACCTTTAACAATCACCTTATTTCCATCAACAAAGTGCTCAATAGCATTGTCATACTTTTGATCAGTTTGCAAAAGAAAAGCATTTGAATTGTGGTATTTATGCACATTCAGGGGCTTAATGCGAACTTTACAAGCAAGATCGACGTGAATATCACAGAATGTTGGGACTTCCAGTTGAGTTTTAACAATGGAAAGATCGGAACACTTGCGGTAAAGTTGAAATAAGGCAGTATCAGGTTTCAGCATAAGGGTAGGATTTAGCAAGTACTTTATGAACAGCCTAGAAAGAAGAGCGTCAAACAGTAATGGGAAAGTGTAGATATATACGTACATCTTCAATAACGTTCAAATAAGTCCTTCGACAGTTGCGGTATAACGGCCCTACGTGAGCGAACGCACGCAAATGTCAACAAAAAAAAATTCAATATAAACATATCTTCTTCTTAAAACTTCAATTATCTTCAGGCGTTTTTTTAGTATCGAAGTTCAGAGTCATTGAGTTGTGAGCAGCTCTGAGCACTCCCGGGGGTGAGAGTGATGCATAAACATGTTACGGTTAAAGTACCCTTATGTCTCATCTACACTAGAGCAGTAACATAGTTGAGTGGCAAACAGCCATTAACTGCTAAGTGTCGAACGGAACAAACAAACATTGGTTAATTTCATAGCACAGGGAAGGTATGAGGAAAAATTATATGGTTCGTGTGAGAAATTTTCGGGCTTTAAATAACAGATTCAAGCAGAAGAATGTCTTGCGTTTGTAGGGAAAGTAACCCTCTTGATGATGGGACTTGGAAATATGGCCAGAACAGTCTTTCTCCGACAATCTCCATGTTCTGTATGTGATTTTGGCTGAACCTTGATGAAGTGAAAAAGCTTGAGACGGCTTTCATGCAATCTGCCACGCAAGGCCTTTTGCAGTAGACTTCACTTTTATTTTCTTTTTAATTAGCAGTTAGGAAGTTACGCTGATTTTATTACCAGTTGCAGGAATCGAATTCTTTTTAATTCTTTAATTTTGTATTTAAATAATTTATTTTCATTTCGCACTTACCACCCTGTATTCAATTGTAATAATGATTGCAGTACATTGCGGTAAGAAAATAAAGTTTTTTCCACTACATTCATTATATTTCCATTATTTTTTATGAATAATATAGGTGCTGGACATTACAGCTCGTCGAAAAAAAAGGAGTATTTACAGCTTTGCAAAAAGGCGTGCAAAAGTGGAATGAGAATTTTAGAAAATAATGGAAGTTCGATAGAGGCTGTAGAAGAAGCAATCCGAGGTACTTTTTGTGCATCAACATTTTTATACTCAACAGAATATTCAAATATCTAACGACCTTTCCATTATCCTGTCTTAAACCTCCATACTGCATCCATCTTATAAAATTCATTTTTGAAGCTCAACCATCATGATTTCGTAATCGTAAAATATATGAGGTCAGTCAAATTAAGTCAACATTGCAGGATTTCATACTTTCCTCTTTTTCTTCTTTTATTTACTGCTCAGCTCTTATTATTTTTACCTCCACATATAATGTCTCATCATTAGTTTTAGAAGACGACCCCCTTACCAATGCAGGTTTTGGCTCAAACTTAACACTTGATGGTACAGTTGAAGGTGATGCCTCTATAATGAATGGAGAAAACTTGGTATTTGGAGCATGCGGTGCAGTAAGAAAAGTAAAAAACCCCATAAGTTTGGCCTTTGACATTTACCAGAAGCAATTTGATCCTATGCCACTAGGTACGAAAGGCCCACAGTCATGCTAATTAAATGGAAATAGGCACTCATGCTATTTTTCAAGTTAATTTGCATTCATATGCTATTTTTCCGAAAATTATAATTTTTTTTTTTGGACATCAGACTTATTAAGTATAAGTAATTTTGAATTACATTATGAAGGTCTGGTGGCCCCAAGTCTGATGGTGGGTGAAGGGGCATACAAACATGCAAAACAAGCTGGAATGCAAATCGTGAATGAATCGAAATTAGTAAGCAGAAAAGCTTTAAGGCAGAGAGCAAAATATATGGCAAGATTAGATGCAGCTGAAATTGGTGTAGTCCAGAATCATAAAGATGGAGTTGAGATGGATTACAGCGAATCTATGGACACTGTAGGAGCAGTGTGTATAGATAATCATGGAGATGTTGCCGCTGGTTGTAGTTCAGGTAAAATTTAAATATAATTCTTGGTGCTCTATTATAAACTAAATTACCTGTGAGAAAAATCAACACCAAAATTGTCTACTGGTATATATGTGACTTACAGCAATTAACAAAGAACAGATGCATGTACAGGACCTCAAAACAAGTCGATTTTTCCTATGAAATTCCATTTTGATGTTTACAGTATCTTTTATTTTTCTGCACAGTGCAATAGGAAAGGGTTGAAATTGTCTTCAAAACCTCAACGTTTCAGGTGGTTTACTCCTAAAACGACCTGGTAGAGTGGGCCAAGCCGCCCAGTTCGGTGCTGGGGTTTGGGCAGATAGTGTAGATAAAAAATTACAACCCAGCGTAGCCGTATGCACCACTGGCTGTGGAGAACATCTAGTGCAAACTTTATTAGCCAAAACTGTGGCCGATGATATGGTCCGAGAAAAGAACTGCCCTACAGTTGATCTATATAATAGTTTAAATAAAAAATTTATTAACTCAAAGTAGGAAAACGAATCATATGTAGACAGAAGTATGAATAGTGTATTTACAGGTATTTGAAGGGAGCGAACACTCCCAAAATAGGAGGAGCTCTAGTATTAAAGGCCGATAATAAGAATGGGGAAGTAAATGTGATGTGGGGGCATACCTCTATGTCTTTAGGCGTTGGTTACATGAAAAAAGGCGACAAAAAAGCTCAGGTAAGTAGTTTTGTAATTTAATTTTCCTAATTGTGATCAGTAACGCAATATTTTTTCATAGTTTATCACTTACATAATATTAAACGTTACTTTTCAGAGTCAAATTTCAGAGTTACCAGAAAATGCTTCGGAAGGCAAATCGGTAAATGTCGGCGGAACAGCATTTCACTTCATAAACTTACTATTAACTCCTGAACAAATAAACCTCTGTAGTTGAACAATACATTAGCTGTGATATCGTACCCAGACCTCACTCCTACTACCATCACGAAATTGTATATTAACAGATAACGTGATCTTGTCACCTCAGTTCAAGTTAAACGGATTTGATTTGTCCTGAAGTGAAAAGTTCGAAGTAGTATAAACCAATATTTCTTTAATTTTTCAACACCTAAAACCCGTCGAATATTTAGTGTGTACACTGTGTAATAAGTTCCTGTCATTAAAAATGTAAATAAAATAAAAAATAAATGTCAAATGTCATAATTATAGCCAATAAGTTTGAACCTGTATTATTGTTTATTGGATTATGTCTTAACAATGAATATTTAAGATATAATTCATTCAGTGAAAGAGTGTATGTACGAATGAACTTTTCTAATAATAGAGATCTGGCTTCAACTTTTAAATTCTAAGGGAGCTACCCGTTCGGATTTTGCACAAGAAACAATAATTTCCAAATCTATTCTTTTATAAATAATCCCTTTGATATGTTAAGTCTTTGTTGTTAAAGGGCTACATGTCTAAAAATTTTTGGGGAAACTTGTGATTATCGAGTTGGTAGATACCTATATTGTTAATCTATACAAAACCCTTTTTATAGCTTATTGTTTGATTTTGGTAAAATTTAGCTGCCCTTTGAAAGACAAACATTTCAGTTTTGAACGACGAAAAATTATTGTAATAAAATATTAAAAGATAAATTGAGCTTTTTATTTATTCGCATGTTTATGAACAAGCATGTTCCAGATTATTCAGCCTAATGATTTACGTACGTAACATAACACGTTCGTTGTAATATTTTGAATTGGCATTATGGAAATACCGGAAGTAAAGATTTTTTGCTTTTTCAGATATAGTGAAATAACGAGTCATGACGTTGATTTAAAATCATTATCATTGTTCAATATGACGTAATGAAAGCCTGTCTTTGACAGATTATGTATACTATAAGGTTGCAATCCAACGAAACTAGTCGTCTAGATGAATTTCACTAGTTAGGAAGAGGGACATTCTATGGAAACAATAAAACGTTAATTCATTTCAATGTATAGTGCTTGCTTTTCAATTATTTGTCTAGTTTATATACAGATAAAATTTCTGAGGTTAACATTAAATTTCTTCAAACTAAACGACTCATAAATTAGTCATAACATTCTACGATATGTGCAGTTCGTAACACGATCTTTTCCACCACAAATTACGGAAAACCACAGCATAAATAGTATTATAAAAATTGTATAAATATCTTAAAAATATCACTATGAAATGGTAAGTACAAATATGTAGTAAAGGTAAGTTTGCAGTGTGCCTTAGATACTAACAAAGAGGTATAAAAATAAATACGTCATATGTAAATGTCACATTTAATAGTTAATCCCAGGATTATTTCGATTTACACTTATTATCACAATTCAGAAAATATATTGAAGTTAGTCGACAACTAACTAATTTATTTTAGCTACATGTAAACATAAGCTAAGTAAATTTGGAAGTGATCAATTGATTTCAAAAGGTTGCAATAGAAATAGGCAAGAAAATCTTTAATGGCATGTTATAACTAATTGCAATAACTGTATGAGCAATATAAAACGGCCCTGTGTTGGTTTTGGTTTCGTCCACTGAACTGCGTTGAAAACAACGTCAAAAAATTATCGGTCGATTAGAGCCATTAGCATAAACAGTAATGTTGAGACTTAGTAGCCTCCTAAGTAAAATAAAGTGCCTATATAAATTTAAAATTAAATAACTAACAGGTTTCACAAAAAAATTCTAAGTAGGGATTATTAGTTGTGAAATATTGTGTTTATTAAGAATCAGTGTTTAATAGAAATTAGAAACAAGCAAATTTACAAAAACTGACGAATTTTGCTTAAATCAGATACACGCCAAGTTATTTAAACCTGACTTAAAATTTAAAAGACGAACTTTAAAGTACGTGCGACCAGCAAGAGCTTTAGATTTATACACGCATATTGTAAGAATATTTTGTGTTACACATATATCTACTATTTTTTAGAGATTAGTCTTGTTGGTAAACTACAAAAATTACTTAGGTATGAAAAATACATAAATATATATTTATTTTTTATAATAATTCAAATTATTATAAAATAAGTGATGTTAAAGGACATTTTTTCCTCAAATTAGTCATTTAAATTTTATATGTCAGTAGCAGCCAATACAAAAGCAAACAAACTACCATTTTACATCACATGTAAGAATCCTGTTGCTAATTCATCCAATTTTAATTTATTGTGATTCAGTTATATAATACTAAAGAGTAACAAAAACATAATACCACTAAAAAAATTATTGCTTAAATGTCGCTGCCTTTTTGGACGATACCTCTTGTTCAGATTGCATTATTTCCACTCTTAAAACACTTAGATTATAGGAAGCCAATTTCTGATACTTTTTCCTAATGCAAAAAATCACATTTACTTAATAAATAAATTATTGTCTCAAAAACGATTAACTTACTTGATAATTAAGAAGTTAGAAATTTATCTAACAATCTATTACTTCATAACATTTTCTCTCAAGCGTAACAAACATTTTTTAATTTCGTCTTAATGGGTGACCACATATCTACGATATGGGCATAGACCAGGCACGAAACGAGTGTTCGATGGACCACGTATAACGTCTATTTGAACAAGAATATAGGAATTTGAATATTTTTGACCTCACATCAACAGAACGAGTCAGTTATGAACACGAGACACGTACTCGTCTCGACGGGTTTATTTAGTTTTTCCCGTGCCCATAAAGATGTAGGACGACGTGCTATGTTGATTTTTTTTTAATTCTATTAAAAAAACGGAACATTCATAATATTAATTTCAAAATATGTATTTAATTACTATTTAATTTCCTTCATATATAGTCATTATTAATTGTTGTTTTTGGCAAAAACATTATTGTTGAGAAACTTATTGAATAAATACGACTTCATTCTACTCTTTGTGATCTTAACAACAAAAAATAATAGGAGAAAAAATAATGTAATAAATTCTCCTTCAGTTGGTCTACTTTTCTATACGTTATGTACTCATGTCGCCTTTTGTGCTTTTTTTTATCTCATTTTGTTGTTTCTTAATCATCTAATACTGTTGCCACAATGACAAAATCAGTATTAATGAAAAATGAGAACATTGTTCCCAACAACACTTTAGAAAGATACTCTCGAAAATCCCAACAGTATGACGGTACAGGACATACGGCTACCAAGCTCGGAACAGTATTATCTCGACACATACGAAACGGATCCGGTATGATTCTCGGTGTCACTTGTCCCGCACCCGGCTCGTGCCCGTATCGCAGATGTAGGGCCAACCCTTTATTATTATGTCTGACGAATATAAAATATCCACGAAACAAACCAAATGTGCGATCACTAGCTTGGTCGCCGCAGTGGTTGGTTGTCATTTAAACGATCGACGTTCCACAAGGGCGACAGTGTTTCACAAGGTGGAACTTGCTTCATTTTGATTAGAGAGTGTTTATTGGGTGCGGATAATCGACAATAAACTAAATGTTTTAACTATTTAATATATAGGACATAATAATTTTTGGAATAAACTAGGTATCGCTTAATTCAAGTGCCCAATATCCATCCTTAGAATTTTTTTTCAAAATTTTCAGTGTAATAGCGGGCTGACTGCAGTCCTATTCAATACTCTCGCTTTGAACGGTTCACGTGCAGGTGGCATGCATTTGTTTGCATGGATATTTTATACTCATAAGACACACCATAAACTCACACACAACCGTACTCATACCAAATGGCGGTTTCTTTGGAATTTTTGTCCTTCTTTTCCCCTGTGATATTTCCACTTTCTTCTGATCCAATTAAAGCCTGAGAATTTTGTTGTGACGTTGATGCTTGATTGCTTTGAGGCGTCACAGGTCGGCGCGTCTGAGATTGGCTAGCTTCAGCTCCTGTGAAGAAAACTCCACTAAAATTGCAGGTTATATTCAGAGGTTTCACACAAAGATGTACAGAGTGGGCAAATCTTGATATTTATATGGAAAATCTTACGAATCAAATTTTATGAAATGTTTGAAATATATATTTGGAATATATGTTTTCTACTAAAGCACTTGCTAACCTATTATATATATAAATCTAACTAGTTAATGTCGAAACTCACCAATCACTGTAGATATTCGGTTGTAAACTAACAAAGGAGGAGTGGACGTCTGGTTGCCGGTTTCAGGGGTTTGGGCTGCAGCCACCGATCCGGTATCATCTTCTGAAAGATATACTGTTCGCCGTGAACCTACCGAACCTAAGCTCAATGCACTGCCGGGTTCCCTTGTGAAAGGTTGGTCACCTAAGATGGAAAAAATTCACAAAGATAAAGACATACATATTTTCCACTACCAGTTCTTAATGACAAATACTAATGCAATGTCGAATATGCTTATATAAGACAGATTATACAGTGTTGTCAAAAAAATATATAACTAAGTGAAAATTTGACATGTTCACGGGACAAATGATCAGACTTGAGCAACACGTACCTGCAACGCTACTCCTGCTGCTCAAATCTCTATGCGAGCGTCTTAAAGCAACCTCATCTCGTGGCTTACAGGCGCGCAAGCTGCCAGTTCCGGTCGTATTTCTACGAAAGGGTTCTAAATGGTTTGCAGCGTTTCGGGGATTGCCCACCACTACATCTTCGGCGCTATTATCCGACTCTCTGTTGTCCGATTCGCCAGAACCTTGACCGGCTAAGGTAAACTGCGATTGTGACAATCGAGTAGAGTCATCATGCCACGATCGACGAGTCTAAAACGATGTTGGGTAAATTTATATATTGTGTTATTATAGTGTACAGAATAGGGCAAATTACACACTTTTATCAGAATAGTTTTATTTTTAGAGAAAATAGAAAGAAAATCTCATATTGATCTAAATTTTTTGTTCTATTCAAAAATTTTAATTTACATTTTAAACATATTACTAATTAGATTTCGGAAAAACAATCCCTTTTTAATACAATGTATTGTACAGTATAGTGTTTTTTCTTTTATAAAATAAAATCTTCGTATTTATGTAACAAGTGATTCAAATCTGTTTTAACTCCTGATGTGATGCCCTCAGGATGCAGCGTATGACTTGAAATATAAATAGAAAACCCACTTACCCTGCTTGGAACCTTGTTCATTATATCCGAACTAGCTTTTTTCACTCTGCGTACTAATGTAGCTCCAAAACCTTTCCTGTAAACATTTTCTCCATTATTAAATAATCATTAAAAACATTTTTATAATTATATTACTTTTTCGCTGAAGCGTTATCCAGCTTTCTATAATGCTCCATTATCTTTTCCTCCAATTTCTCTTTCTGTCTAGACAAGTTATTTACTTTGTCGGAGTACTGCTTCTCTTCTAAATGGAATTGCTTTTTATCTTCCAAAGAATGGCTCAATAATGACCAGTATTGGTTCAAAAGTTGAGATACGTGGTCCATCAAAGCGCGCCTATCCGAATCAAGTGAGTGGTTCATTTCAAATAACATCTGAAAAGAAAATGTAAGGCGTCTTGTAAAATTTTCTTTTCGTTAGTAAAGGTTCGAATAATTAGAAAAGTTTTACTGCAATTTTAAATGTGGAAATAGAAAAAAAAACAAGCTCAATACTTACATCACATTTTTGCTGTAATTTTGCATTATCTAACTGCAAACCCGCAACTCTGTCGGACCTTGAACTCAACTCTCCTTGAATTTCTGTTTGACTCAACCTTAAATTCCTTGACTCCATCTTCAAAGTCTTCAGTTCTTCTTGAACATTCCTGTATTCGACTTTTAAACGCCCGCTGGCAGTAAACAAATTTCTGAAGTCGTCTTTTAATTTTGAATGCTCTTCCCGCAAATTGTTCAAACTGACCGAATCAGTCCTCAAACTCACTTTTTCGAATTCGCTGTTCGAAACTTTCACTTCCAAACAATCGTTGCGCTCTTTTAAACTACGGATTTCGGAGCGCAAATCGCGATTTATTTTCCTCAAATTTTCTTGCTCTAATTTAACCTCCTCGTACTCGTTATTTAGCTGTTCATGTAGAGTTCTTAAAGTCACTTGATCCGATAGAAGCTTTTTGCATTCGGTTTGTTGCTGGTGATGTTGTTTAAACAGCTGAAAATTAATCATATATTTATCATCATAAATTTTGTAGTTTTTAGTTCTAAATACCCACTTCGTCTTTTTCTGCAACTAACTGACTATTGGCCAATTGCAGAGCGGTTTGTTGTGCCTGTAAAGAGTTCGCTTGGGATTTTAAAGTGGATACGTCCACCTTTAAGGTAGCGTTCTCATTTTGCAGACAGTCATTAAGAGACTGTAAAGCAGCAATGTCCGCATAGAGCTTATCGCATTGCTCGCTCCACTGTTCGCTAATTGATACTGCTACCTCCTCAGCCTATAAAATGTTTATGTTAGTTCCGGAAGGCCAATTAATTTTGTAAGCATAATAACAAGAACATAATAAACAAAAAATAGCTCTCAATTGATTATGTCCAGTAGTTTATTACATTTATAAAAATAATGGAGCAATTAGCACCTGTTTCAAGGAATCTCCCTCTAACCGGCATGTTTTGCAAGGCGTCTCTTTTTCTACAACCACTTCCTTTCCTTTGAAAACAGATTGGAGGCACTTAGAAATTTCGCTATTTTCCAACATCGTTTCGATAATAATGTTAACATCGTTATCCAGTATGTCAAGGTTGAGACCTAACTTCTCCAAACTTGTTTTAAATTTTTCGTTGTTTACCTGCAAATTGTAGTCAATTAAATAGTCAGATAAAGAGTTTTAAAACATGCCGAAATTTCACCTTTTCTGCAATCAAATCTTTCTGAAGTGTAGCAATAGTTTCAGAATGGACAGAGGCTTGAGAAATTAATTCAGTAGCTTTCTGTTCAAACTCCTGCAACTTCTCTAGTTGGGCCATCAAAATTGAGGTTTCACTGCTCAGCTTCTCAATATCTTTTTCATAATTCAACTTCTCTTCAAGGTTTTTGTCGAGACTTACTTCCTTTTCTTCAACAACTCCTTTAAGTTTCAAAACTTCCTTTTGAAGAGTAGTGTTTTCTTTTTCCAAACCCGTCACTCGTTCTTGAAGCTCTTTACCCAATTTTTCCGCTTCTCTACCCTTCTCTAACTCCTCCTATTTAAAAATTTATTGATAAATATCAAAAACTTATCAACTCTTTTACTTGCCTGTAAATTATGCAGTTCTTTAGATACTTGATTTAAAGATTTCTCAGCATCATCAGCTCTCTTTTTAACTACATCGCACAACGCTTGCACTCTCTGCTTCTCTTTGGACAAACTTGCAATGTTTTTCTCCAGTTCCACAATTTTAAATTTTTCGATCTGAATGTCCTGATTTTGTTTGTCAGACATCACCTTTAAGGAATCCATACTATTTTGCACTTTGCGATTCTCTTGAATGGCGTTTTTAAAAAGGTTTTCCAACTCTGAATTTTGTGTTGTCAGTCGATCGCAATTCTCCTGCAGTTGTTCACATTTTATTAGCAATTTCTTTTTTTCCTTTTCAAGGTCTAAAATTTTATTGGCGCTCTCATAGAAATTTTTTTCTTTGAGAGAATCGAGCTTGCTAAGTAACTCTAGAAAATAATGAATATAATATCACAATTATTTTTTTTACATTGACTCACGTTTGTTTTCCAATTCCAATTTTAAAGCTCGAGCTTGAGCATTACTGGTTAATTGCTCAGAAAGACTGTTATCTCCCGAATTGGGTTCTTCCAAATCAGAATCAATAGACATATTTCCCAAGCTAGATTCTTGCAACGCGGACTTGGTTACTTGTTGCAACTGGACGTTTTCATCGGCTAGTTCCTGAATTTTATCTCTGGCTGCATCTCTCTCCTAACAAATAAAAATATTTGAAATATTTTTATTGAATTTAATGTAATTTTCATATAATAGCTTTAGGACAAGGTGTATTTATATTCATTACCAACAATGACATTGGTTTCAACACTAAGAAGTGTATAAAAAAACATCATATTGTTCTTACCAACATAACTTCATTAATAGTCTGCTTACTCGCCAACAGTTTGGCCTCTAATTCCAATACTTGATCAGCCCTTTGTCGAGCTCTTGCTAACTGTTCTTCCAACATTTCTAAAACAAAATTATAACTTTGAATCTTTTTAATGTTTTATATAGTACGCACTAGAGTTTTAATCAATGAATTAGCTTTATTGTCAGGAGTTTGAGAGTTCTTTAACCAGAGAAATAAAAATTACTCAAAGTAAAACTAATAATGCATTAAAGAATTGAAGCACAATAACAATTAATCATTTACCTCTAGTTTCCAATAACACCCTATTATCCTCCCGCAGTTCATCAACTCGAGCTTTATAAAATTCAGAATCAGCTAATCTTTCCCGATATCTTTGGACTTCCATATCAAGCCTATCTGCCCTTTCCGCATTTTCACGCATGGCATCAGCTTCGTCCCTGTACGCTTTTGCCTTTCGAGCTTCAATCAACAAGTCACTATTCTGCAAAAACCAATTCAGTGAAATGAAACACATGTATATAGATAAACATGTACCTCATTCTTCAGTTTAGCTACCAAACTTCTAACGTGTTCTAATTCTTCTTTATATTCAGCTAAAATCTCAGTCTTCTCATCTCTGAAAAAATATCATATTATATTAAGGTTGTTAAAATTGTCAAAATAAACTCACAATTCTTGTCTTTGTTTCCTCAATTTGGCCTTAAAATCTGCCAATTCCACTGCCAAGTGATTTGACTCGACTCCATCTTGACTGCCTCTAGTAGTTCCATTTATAATGTCCTCTTGTCCTAAAAATAGTTTCATCAAGTAAAATTACTACTCTCCACATAGTTACTAACCTAGATCAATAACCCATTGTTGCAATAACTTATCTCTTTCAGAGGTGAGCGATTTAATATGAGAGAATAATTTTTGTAATGTTTGTTCAGTCCAATCACTGGTCAGAACTAAATTTTGATCATCTGTAACCTAAACAAAACATTTCAGTTTATCTATTATTACTATACAAAAGCAAGTTGAAGTTACCTGTTTGATGCACTGCATAATTTCATGTTGAGAAATCACATCTAATTCTTTAATTCTAGTAATAAATATTTCTTTTGTAGGGCCCTGAACGGCACAACCCAACAATAATAAAATAAGCAATTTCAACTGATCCAAAGCAATTTCGGAACCTGGAGCTCTTCCTAAACCAGTTAAATTATGAAGAAACTACCTTTGCATGCATTGTGCACCACACCTTACCTAAAGTAACACAATCAGGGAGATTTATTATAAGCTGTCCTAGCTCATCCTCATAAATAGTTTTGACATTTCTAATAATGGAATGAAAAATTTTTATTCTAGCTGCAGTAATGTGAAGGCACTGTAGATTTGATAGAGAAGGCACTGGTAATGAAGGCTCTGGATCGATTTGCAGCAAAACCTCATTAATTGCTGCTCCATCAAAAAATGTCTCATACACTTGAAGGGAGTCAGGCTTTCTTACACAAGTTGATAGCTGCAAAAAAAATGGGTGCTTAAACTAAAACTGGATTAATAAAAGAAGTTTTGTGTTTATTTATTATCTTTCTTAATTATATACATATGTCACTGTCCTTAATTATAGAGAGAAAAAATAATTAATTTGCACATTTGAATTAGTTTAACTATTTCATTTTGTGCTAAGCTTATATTATGAGAGCCTATGAGGATCAAATTGTTGACATTCTGTCAATTTAACTAATACTTATTTAAGCTCTATTTCAAAGTCTCTGTGAATATTAGCCTGTAGTTTAAGTTAATAATAAATCAAGACCCAGTTGTCCAATCATGATTCCAAAGTTGGTTAAGCTAATTTAGCCACCCCAGAAGAATAGAACTTCAGGTAAATTAACTTCATTTGTGAAGACAAAATTTTCATCACAAGGGTGATTTTGTTACTACCAGGGTTAAGCTGAAGTAACTTTTGAGCCATTATTACACAACTGGACCTAATTTTTGTTTTTGGACTCAAATCTTGCATATGTCTCATGTAAATTCATATAATATTAAAGTAAATCAGATTCATATCAAAATGAAAAAAAAAATTCCAATTTACGTACAGAGTATTATTTCTATTGCCTAGAACTAAAATATGTGCTTTCATTGAGGGTGCATACTTACCCACTTTACCAAAGGCCCACTTAAAAACTCCTCAATGGTTGCCCCTGAAGCTGCCATCTTGGAATGTTATATCAATTATGAGGGAGAAACTTGAGATACATTATAGATAAACTATTAACAAGGAAAAGGCGGAAATTGTAGCAGTTGTTAAAAGGATTCGTCTTAGTTCTCATGACCTCAAACAGGACAAGAAAACGGATGGAAGATCGAGGGTCAATAAACTATGAGTTGCTTTTAAGACGATAGGAAGTAGTACTAAAGGTAAATATCACGTTTCCAATGCCCATAGACTGATAAAAAATTTAAATCCCATTAATAATTATAACGAAACCAATTTCTCCATACATTTCACATTAAATAATAAAAACAAATAAATAAAACTACAACAGAACCCCCGCTATACGTTACTCCACTTGCCTGTCAATTGTCAAATAATGAAATTCAATTGACATGACCCTCACTACTCTATTGATGTAAATTCTTTGTTCCAAATGCCCCGATGAGATTTTATATCCATTTTCTTCTTTTTTATTGGTGGTTCTAGTACACCTTTATATACATTTTGATCTGGCTGGACTATTAATTTCTGCCTATCTTCACCTTGTATGTTATCCAACCAATCACGAGCGGCTACGTCAAACGTCCTTCAAAATCGAAAATCATAAGGGTCAGATAAAACTTCTGTTGTACCACGATGTTTTTTGATATTTGTCGTGATAAATAAATTAAACCATGACAAAAGTACATGTTACCAGACTGTAATGACTAGTGCTTCGCTATACAGGACGTTGTACGTCCTCGTACACGCGCTATTTTCAGTTTACAGGTGGTTAGTTAATGCAGTCCAAGAAATAGGCGGTGTTTTCGTTGATATTTGTCACGAGTTTGGGCCTTCTACCAGCAGTATATACCAAGAAAATGAGACAGGTCTTATAAGCAAAATTCCGAAACATATCACAATACTACTGGGAAATGAGCAACCTTCCTTTAAAGATATGGCAAACATCATTTCATGGTGTATGGGGAATCAAATCCTTTTCCTTAGTTTCTATGACCATAAAGGTACAAAAAGGAGATTTCTAGAGGAATTAAGTGTTAAATGTTAGGTGAAAATTAAATCCTATTAAAGTGATACATTTTTAACCAACTACATACATACAAAACAAAAGTGATGCAATATTTAATATTTTCATTAAATTTCTTTGTGTATTTTAGGAATTTTAAAAAAGAACCAAGACAAACTTGAAGAGACTATCACCAAGGCACTGCCACCTAACAATCATGTCATTTGGCACAACAGCCCAAATTCAATTTATAAAAATGGTTTCATAGGTCAAAAAATTCATGTAAAACTTCTGTCCAGGGAGAGTGGAAAACAGGCACTTGCACAAGTTACCAGAAACCTTTGCAAATCTACAATTAATCATAGTGATATTTCAATTGAAAGTCTAGGTAAAGCATTACAAAAAGACTTTGAATTTCCTGATCCAGATTTAGCTATAAGTTTTGGGGAGTATTTAAACCTTCAAGGGTATCCTCCATGGCAGATAAGAGTAACAGAGTTTTTAAGTATAAAATCACATCGTCAGTTAAGATATAGAACTTTTTTAGAACAATTATATGTTTATGGGAAGTGTGAGCAAAGGTTTGGTAAATAAATGGTAAATGAGTTTAATGTGGATTGTAAATAATTATATTTATTATTAAAATATATAACTTATACAATTTTATGAACATACATTCTTTTGTGCTAATTGGCTATTGTAAGGCAATGAAATGTAAAATTATGTCTGCAGCTTTGTAATAAAATTATTTGTTAGTTAGTCCTAACAACAGAAAATTTGTATTGAAATTGTAAAGAGATTATGTTGAGAAAGGTTTAAATAAATATAGCCAAATTTAGTCTTAACTGGCTGGCTCAAAGTGAACTTGTCATGTGAGCCACCATTGAAGAGACAAAGACTAAAAATATCTTTTAAATAATAAATTTAAACACGTTACGTTTCAAGTGTAATTTTGTAATAAAAAAAAATCATTACTGACCCTCCAGTGAAGAGTCCATTTGACTATAGGTCTCTATTTATTAAGATTTGGACTTTGTACATCCATATTGCAACAATAGATAAAAAAATAAAGTTTGTTTTTTTTTGTTAATTTGTGTTTGAGATCTACAAAAGTAATATACAGGATGAATGTTTTTTAAGTATAGGTCTCAGTATTTTGATTATTTGATGTGAAACATGGTCCAGTACACTCCATATAAAAATAAAGTTTTTCACTAACAAAAAACGGGCATCCTGTACGCATAAAACGGCATGAATATAATTTATTTAACTGTTACCATGAGTTAAAGGATAAAAAGGCCTCTAAAAAAAGGCAGTTCTGGTGGAAAAGGGAACTCCAAGACATTATTTCAACAAAATCATTAAATAAAAATGTTATTTATTTAAAAACATTATTACAAGAAATATGTTCTTGGTTTACGCACAGAGAACAAGTTCATGGACTTGTGCTGGATACGCTTAGGAAGTGGGAAGCGTATCTTTGAGTCATGGAACTGTTTGACCTGAGGTCTCCTGGTGTCAGCCGCTTTGACTTGTTCTACTTTAATAATCTAAATATTTTTCCATTAATAGCATAAAAAAATCAAGTAAATTTACCAAGTAATTACCTGGATTGCATGAGCTCTAGCACGATGACGTGCTCCCATATCCCTATAGCATTGAGTAACTGCTCCAGAAACACTCAAATCCCTGTACTCTCGGTACATATTGTGAGTTCCTGAACGTGAGTCATACCTAATTGATGAAATGTGTGATTAGTAATAACTAGTAAATTTAGATATAATAGTAAATGTAAAATAAGCTTTAAAGCCATATTATTAAGGAAGTAATCAAATACTTCTACAATTTGCTTTTTGAAACTAATTATTAATATTTTTTAAATCATTGTTTATATACCTGAGCCAAATACCAAAGTTCTTGATTTTTGTTGGTGACTTTTCTGAAATAGGCTTAACAGAAACTATCTCCCCAGTGGACTTCTTAAACTTTTTCAGTTGTCTTAAAAAGTACCAGAAACGTGATTTGGCGACAATTGGATCAGGAGCGAAGATCCTCATTTTGTATAGGGGGGTCGTCTTCTCCTTTTCGGTGGGCAATTTTCGCCCAATAACTTCATATTCTTTCAACTGGGAAAATGTCGAAAGATTAGTAGTCTCATTATAACCTAAATTGTATCAATGATCAAAAATTTGATGGAACTAAATTACAACAGTATAGTCCTTTTAAACCTAAATTATTACTAATTTTAATACCAACTCAACCTAGTTAAATTGATTATATCCTGTTTTTTTTTTTGAAAACGTTGCTTTGCACGTGTACAATGCGGCAGTTTACTTGAAAGAAACATGTCGAAACTGGCAGTATTTTGCCCTCTATATTGAACGTTTCCAAAATATGATAGAATATATTGAACAACTAACAGTCTCTACTTATAAAATTCTTAAAAACACCCTTAATTTTATAAAAAATTATTAAACAAACCTCTCCTTTGGCTTTCATGGCTGCAGTTTTCGACAGAAAAGAAAAAGAAGATGGTCGATGACTACAACGTCAATTGTCAACTAAATTCTATTTTATCGATATATATATGTCGCATTGTTGTCAAACTGCAGATAGTAATTTTAAATTTAAATTTTTCGAAGTTTTTGAAATAAACAAAAGGAAATGTAACTTGAAATTTTATCAAACAAGTGCATTATATATATTTAACTCTTCTGTTGATTTACTGCTAGTTATCGTTACGGTTCAGTACGGGAACGGGAACAGTAACGTAACATTATGTAAACCATTGGAAGCAGCGGTATGTATATAAGTAATTTTTATCTATCTTACAATTCTTCTAAAATAGTCGCTAATAGACACATAAAATTTTCTATATGATTATGTTTCTAAGGCGTGTTTCAATCTGTAAATTTTTTTAAATAAAATATTAAGTTTGTACTAATCGTATAAATTAAAATAAATTAAGTGATTCCAATAAGTAACGTTTGGTTTGTGTCCCCTAATTTTTACATTGTCGATATCTTCATGCCAACGCAAGAAACTTAATGCTGAAAACCCCATAAGTGTAGACTGCAGCTTAGTTGTCCAATTTATTTGGCATTTGCCAAAAGTCAATTTACCATCACTTCAACTGACAAAAACATTGACATGCGCCCTCTTTCGTTTTGACCGCTGCGGCCATTTCACAGCCTTGTGGAGACTGCAGCGTTTAAACTTTTTTAATTAATTAAAAAAAATGGTGAGTAATATCGAAAACTATGGGTGACTATCGTGAGTGCAGTGTGTATTGATTCTAAAGATTTCGATTTCTGTTCTACATTGCATATAGGAGCTGCGATGTTTTGAGATTTGTTTTTACTGTCTTCAAGTATCGAAGTATTCCTAACTTCTATAAGATAGTTATTACATTTAAGATTTAAATGTTTACTGACGCTCCAGTAAGTATTTCCTAGCACGCATAAATAATTTTTAATATTTCCAGGGATTCGTCAAAGTTGTTAAAAACAAACAGTACTTCAAGAGGTTTCAAGTCAAATTTAAGAGGCGCAGGGAAGGAAAAACTGATTATTATGCCCGTAAACGTCTCATCGTACAAGTGAAAAACAAGTACAATACCCCTAAATACCGCTTAATTGTTCGTCTCTCCAATAAAGACATTACCTGCCAAGTGGCTTATTCTAGAATTGAAGGGGACAAGATTGTATGTGCTGCATACTCACATGAACTGCCAAGGTAAGTTGTAGTCAGATGAACGTTAACTTATTCAAGCAATTTAATCAAAATTGAGTAAAATTGAAAACTGATTCAAAATAAAGTCCCATTTTGCTTTAATATACTTTTTAGATGTGCCAACTTATCAATTATATTTCAAACTTTATATATTGAAATCAAGTCAAGGGCAGATGAAAAAACTGACTTTACAATTGAATAAAATGTAATGGGGTATTTATTTTGTAGATGATATCTGTTAATAACTTACAAAAGCTGTCAGTTACAAGAGTTATTGTTTTAGATTTAATGAAATTGGCTAACTAATACTCAGTTTCTTTAGCTTGATGCTGTTATTAAGAACTCAACATCATAATTATTGTTGTAGGACTTCCTTTATGAAAATCTATATTTTTATATGAAATGAAAGTTGATGAAATGAGTGCAACTCCAATATTACAAAATCATACTTTTAATATTTAAGTTTTGAGGAAATTTTTAGATACAACTCTGACGTCCAAACAAAATTACTGTTTTTTTTAATTAATAAATTTGCAGTGTCGCAGTTGGACTACAGCAGATCATGAGATTATCTTTTTGTGAATATTTAAAATATTTACAGATTATGATTTTCATGAAACAACATTTAATAAACTTTTTTTTTAAAATAGAGTACTTACTATGGTTTTGCTTCAATGGAACAATTTTATTCAGGATGTAAAAGTGTATCACTACTCATTTACCAGTAAGTTTTACTTTTTCTTTTTTTTTTTTGAAGGTATGGTGTAAAAGTTGGCTTAACAAATTATGCTGCTGCTTATTGCACTGGGCTCCTTGTGGCTCGTCGACTTTTGAAGCAGTTGGGCCTGGATAAATTTTATGAGGGTTCCCTTGAAGTTGGTGGGAACGAATATAATGCAGAGGCTGTCGAACACGGACCCGGCGCTTTCAGGTAATTAAATTTTTATGCCAAGATGAATAATTATTTGGATTTCGTCTATAAAACAATTAAATAATGCATTTTTGACCCTTAATAAAAGATTTTGTGATGACTTTTTGACACATGCGCGTCATCTGATTTGAAGCGGCAAAAGTAGACTAGAGCTCGGTTTGGCGAGTATTTCACCAAATCAGGAATCTTCTGTCCTCTGATGCTTCTTCATCCTCTTTGATTATAATGTGTCTCTGATTTTTAACAAGAAAATCTTTAGTTTGCTATGCTGGAAATTCCTCTTGATAAATAAGGAGTTATTCCCCTAGGTGTTACCTCGATGTAGGTCTAAATAGGACCTCTACAGGAGCCCGTGTGTTTGCAGCTATGAAAGGCGCAGTTGATGGTGGCTTAAATATTCCTCATTCCACCAAAAGGTTCCCAGGTTATGATGCAGAATCTAAGAACTTCAATGCTGAGATTCACAGAGCTCACATCTTTGGGCAACATGTTGCTGATTATATGAGAGCCTTGGAAGAGGATGATCAAGAAGGATTTAAGAGACAGTTCAGTCAGTACATTAAGTTGGGAATCAATGCTGACCAGGTTTGATTTTAATTTTGATTTTCGAGCAAGTAGTTTATTCAAATTTAGATCGAGGGTATCTACAAAAACGCCCATTCCGCCATCCGGGCTGATCCAGCTGCAGAAAAGAAGGCCGAGAAGCCTGCATCTGCTGCCCAACCCGTTCAAAAGGGAAAGAACTCCAGGAAGCTCACCCTCCTCGAGCGCAAAGATCGCATTGCGCAGAAAAAGAAGAGCTTCTTGGCCAAGTTGCAGGATCAAGAAGATTAATTTTATTTATAAATTTGATTTTTTAAAATCCTGCATTCTTGTGTAGTTTCAATACACAGTGATGTTGTCTTTGTGGTTTTTATTTCATGAGGTAAACCAAAGATTAGGTCATAATGTTAAAAACTGGGAGTTTTTTCTTGTAACATAAAAGAATAATTGCTTTAACGCATAATGATGACTGTTCCATGTCAAAAGTTTAAAAATATGGTTTTTCATACTGATAACTGTAAAATTTATCAATGTTGTTAAACGGCGATTCGGTGCATTCAAAAAAGCTATGATATAAAATATAAATTTTAATAACGGATCTCCTATAAATGATTACTTTAGCAGATAGGTATTTTAATGTTGCTTTCAGAAATTGGTTAATTGTGGAATGGTGAATAAAAAAAAGAACTTTATTTTTCCTGCAATAGTGCACAATAATATGTTACAAGTGAGTCTGATTGGAGGCCTATCCACTAGTTGCAATTAGACGGCAACCGATAAATCGAGAATGAAATTAAACATTAATAACCATAGAATCAAATAGGTGTCAGAGAAATTATACAAAAAACGAGAATCTGATTTGAAATGTGAGTAATGTTTACATGTTAATCATGCTGCGTAAGTCAATTTTGGGTTTTGATTTTATTGTTTTAAATTTGGGTTGTAGAAAAAAATTTTATTCTGAATATCACAACTCGGTGAATTGGTACGAATAGGCATGCCGGCTTCTGTGTCATGTGCGAAAATCAAACCTTCATCTATGTTATACGATACATTATTCCCAAATCTGCTACGACAACAAATACAAAAATTCAAAACAAAGATGATATTTTCTTTAGTAGTGAATTTGCAAGTTTCTTTAGTCGGTAGTTCCTTTCAAGTAAAACTTGCATTATCTAAAACAAGTATCTTCAAAAAATTACTTTGTTAAGAAATAAGAATAATCTACATAGATTTTTAGAAACATTGAGTTTTTCACGCATATCCCCTAGAAGTACCTGGAATTTTTCCAATGTAACAATGGATTCAAAATGATCATTAAATTGACCAACCATGTGACTTTAACTTCAAAAATCAAAACTGGTATTTTTCGTGCTAAGTAGCACGCCGGACTCAATGTGGATCACCAAAGCGGTAAGAAAAGGAATTTGGTTGTCTAGTTTAATTGTCATAATTGTTTTGTAATTATAACTATTAGTTCTGGGATCTGGTTATCCAAATATGCAACTTTTCAATTATATCTGTTTTCTCGGAATAAAGTGCTAGTGGAAAAGTGCCCTTTAAAGACGGAATTTGACGATGCAGTGCAAAAAAACAACACAAAAGAGTTTAAATAAATTAATAAATTACTTGTACTTTATTAATACCTGATAATAATTGAATGACAAAATTATATTAACATAGGGTATGAGGATATGCACCAACTTCGAAAACCGATTGATACAGTTGTTGAAAAAACGCACTTTTGTTTCCAAGAAGTAAATGGACATAATAAAACACTATCCAGGGTTGTTTTCAATCTTCTGGTATAACTCAATTTTTCCCATATTTATATAAAGCAGTAAATGACTGCATAATAATAAATTAAACGCTTATTCTTATGTTAAAAGCAGCACAAAATTAAACAGTCAGCGCCGCTCTAATAAAACTTAACTTGTTGCAACTCCTTCACCTTTTGAGGAGGGCTAGAGGTGGACTTCCCAAAGTTGCAAGTCTTGGAGAGCTTCAGGAGTTTCTGGCTGTTACCTGAGGATCCTTTCCAATAGACTGTTTGTACGGCGTTTCTTCCGGCAATGTAACGGGAAGCCGAGCCAATCAGTGTGCTGGTTGGTGGTGCCATTTTACTGTAGTGCAAAACAGGACTACCGTAGTCAGTACCAGTTGAAGATTGTACGTAATTCGAAACTCAACGTGAAAGAATCGAAACGACAATAGCTTGAAAACTGGGCTATTTGCTTTTATATGGTCAGCTTATCCGTTGCCGATGACGCAGTTTTCATGTGAACATTCGGTGATACGATTAACTGGAAAAATGAGGATGTTTTGCCTTATTTGATATACATTTTTAAAAGTTATTTTCAAGTGTAATTTTCCCACATCTATCATTTACTTAACTTACTTATGTGAAAAACTGAAATAATGGTACATAAGTATATACTCACTTTAGTTCTGTTGGTCAATCTTAGAGAAGAAAACCAATTTCAGCTGCTAGCCAAACAAAATGCATGAAGCGACTTTAGTACTTACCACATTTGAAACCCTAAAAGCTTTACGACGGCTAACTGAATTTTTTTAAAGTCATGTGACTTCATTTAAGTTTATTCTTGAAGTGACTTTAGGACATTCAATGTTCGGGGACTTCTATAGTGGTCTGAAAACGGTCAATAAAAAATTATGTAATTTAGTTTTGGTTCCCATTGCATAATTTTAGGGAGAAAACCCAAAGTCCTTACGACCAGTTCACCATTTACCAGTTTGGTAGTATAGTATAGTATTTTTGAATTAACAAATTGTCAAAAATCTGATCTTAGATGTCTTATTTTACTTAATTTTTATAATGAATTATAACCCTTGATTATAGTCGTTTTGTAATTATAACTATTGGTATGAAGTGTGCCATTAGTTCCGGAACCTTGTTATTGAGACTAGCTAGACAGCATGATTTTCCAACTATGTTTATCGTCTCGCCTCACATAGTCATATTGTCTCCTATTGGGTCCTGACCACTGGTATTTCGTGAGAGCTGCCTCGTTTCTTAGTGCCATTAACATTTTACGTATATCGTAACATTTAATGTTTCCATAGACAATATTTTTTACCAAAGGATAGAAAGTGTGTACTTTCTGTGAAATGTAGTTACCTGAAAGGAACGTTTTGCCGATCAAAATCTGAACGGTAACTTAAGCCATCGGCCAAACCATACAGGTATCACTAGTTCGACTGCAAATGTAGGGATTGTGTAAGTGGGAGGAGGATCACATAATGTTTAATATGCCTCTGATGAAGCAATGAAGTAAGTTGCAAGTCAGTGCCTCGCGTGAGCAGGTTGAGTCCAGTGTTACCAGATCTCTCACAATTTTTACATATAACTTCTAGGGATGGATTAATTGTTTTTGTTTTTTTCATTTATTTACATTGCTACTTTTTGCTCCGATACTAAAAAAGAATTCCATTGCAGCGAAGGTCGCGAAATCGATATTAATCAAAGTATCGAATTGGAGTCGCAGCCCTGACTGAGTCAGCCCACTTCTTGGGTCTCTGTTGGAGGTATATTAAGTCATATGGATTCCTTCTTCTACTTGCTCAATTCCTAGGTTTTCACTTGAATTATTAATACCTATATTCCAATCCATATTATTTGTTTTTTTTTTTGCAAATTAATATTGCAGTCAAACGACCAAAAACTCATTTTACAGGGCTCTAAGCGTCCAGACCTCGCTTTAAGCTGCTCTTGGGAACTTAATAGTTCGCCATGCAAGAAACTCCTTTCTGGTCTCGCAGCGCAAATAACTATTCTAAGGCATTACTCATCACCATTCCCACTTATCCGTATTCCCTTATTATCATTATATAACGAACTTTATAATTATTGCAATTCCCCAACCACCTTCTTGGAAGTAATTCATGTTAACAGTTTGGTTTATTAAACAGATTTAAAGATTTCACGAAATGCATCAATTATTTAACAAAAGAATAAACTGCAGTTTTAATGAAAATTGCAGATTAAGGAGAATCATTGTTTATATTCATACATTTGGTGTTTGGGTGGCGTAAGATAAAATAATTTTATGTTTACCCGAAGAAATTATCAATTTGCAGTATTTGACGTACGTATGTGAGTTGTATCTTGCATCATGGAAAAATAGTTATTGCGCTTATGGCTCATGCAAAATGTTTTCAATTTAGATTAGATCGGTAGTACGTTACGTAAAACATGGGATTGGATTTAATGTCTTCTTTAGGTGAAAGTTTAATGGAAAAAAAAAATATGAACTTGCGCTGAAAAGATGAAATGTAAACTGAAAATGCGACGTACTGCAATCAGGTTTCAAAATTTGTAACACTCAAAAGCACTCTGATTTTGATTGATAAGAATAATACCAATTCAAATGACTGAACAAAAGCCTCGAAATTCGTACTGATTGTACCTTCCTCTAGAGCAAATAGAAAAAATCTCTTATAATTTGTACTCTATCAAAATTCTAATTAAATGATAATAATTTAAGAGAACTGTGTGGATGAAACTTCGCATGCTGGATCGTAGTACATAGCAACGAGTAGGGTCAAGCTGACGTTTTCTATTTTTTTTCTGATAACGCCACTGACTATTCTTTCCTTGAAATTTGAATTTCACTGAAAGTTGAATGTTTGCAATTATAACAAATAAGACCCTCTCCATCCACGACTAAGTTTAATGTCATTAAATATTATTAATGTTAAAGTAAAAATATGTTTCATAGAAAGTTAGATTTTTGTTCGAATTTTAAATACTAAAAACTGGACGCCTATGTTGTTGCATTTTCCATCTTTTCAACCTGTACCATTGAACTCTAATTAGTAATAACAATTACTGGGTAAATCTTAAGTAGGGATTTTTTCTTTTGATCCGACATAAACCTAAAAAAACTAAGCAAAATCTTTGTGTTACATTTTTTGTAAATCTCAAATACAACCAAAATATGCACGTTTGAAAGTTTTAATAAATAACAAAACTTTTAATTATGATTCACTCCGGGACTGGCCATAAAAAGTGATTGATATTGTCGCCATTGGTTCCATTACATAAATTGTCGCCCGCTTTATCTAAGACTTTGTATTATACATGCTATTAGATGTTTTTTTCTCGAATTATTTCTACGTCGTTTTCTATCCGTTTGGGCAACTCCGCCACTTTGTAAATTTTAGTTGAAACACCAAACTTTTCATATAACCCCATAGATAAAAATCACATGAATTTAGGTCTGGTGGTCTTGCAAGCCATCTTATTGGTTCATTGAGATTTATTCACCTGATAGGAAATTATTTATTTGAATGGTCTCGTACTTTTTTGCATTTTGCTTAGTTTTTTGACGTCAATGTTGAGTCAAAAGAAAAATCCAATACTTAAGATTTTGTCTGTATGGTATTAGAATAGTCAGGCGAGGGTTTATCTTGGGGTACTTGTATCAGGAAAAGTGCTTAGACAATATATCACCAAAGGATAAAAGGGTTATCACTAATTCGTTAGACTTGACCCTGCTTGGTCTCAGAACCTCAGGTGCAAGCGTATATCTTACAAGTATATTCGGTAAGACGAACGAAACCTTTGGTCGGTTAAGTCATTCGGCGCAACTCGTGAATCCTATTTATTGAGACTTTGAGATATCTCCAATTCTTTCCAAAGCTCAACACGTGACTGGCATATGATAAAGTGAGCGGTGACGGTACGTTCAAATTTTTCATGTCAGAGCCGGACTGTATTTTGCCGCGATTATTTCGTTTCAAAATTAACATCAACATTACAGTATTTTTAATAAATTTAATTATGTTTTTTGATAAATTAAATCGGTTGTCCTTTTCAGATATACACAATTGTATTAAGTAAACAGTCTGATGGTAAAAATAAGTGTGTAAAGAGATCGTTACATGAATGACGATAAAACGGAGTTCAAGACACTCGACTTTAGATAAGACCGATACTTCAGATAATGTTTTTAGCTAGACCAGTTTATCTATATCTCTTTTTCTTTCAAAAAAATCTCTCATATCTGTTTTATTTTGCGGCTATTTATCCTCATTTTTATTTTCCATGTATCTGCAATAATAAATTACAATAGATAGAAAATTTCCATTTTGAAATGTCTACTAGTACGAGTACTAACTGAAGCAATTCGGGGTTATTTTTTCCGATTTTCCCTTTGAACGATTCACAATTGATCGAGAAGTTTTTGTTATTCGTTTAATGGGGACGATGGATTTCTTCTCTGCATGTAGCACCTACTCACCAAAAAACATCGGGTTTTTTTGTTAGCCTGCATCCTCACCCGAACTATCCCTGTGTGATAAAAAACGTCGAAGTGAGAGAGGCTTGATTCGGTGTTGTTTTGTTTATTTTTTATACTCTGAGTTATTCAAAAGTTCTAGTTTCTGTTGTTTTTTAGTTGAATCTCTCGTTTCTCTCTCTTAAAAAAAAAATGTCAGAGATGACACTGCCCTATCGGTCCCACGTTGCTTTATTTGTCATCATATCTACTACCAAGGATTCTCGAATAAGTATTCTAATACAGGCCTTTAGCTCTTCTTTTGGGGTCTGAGAATCGGGGCATACGAAAATTCAGTGCTATGACGCCATGGAACCTGCACTCCTGTTTGGCTTTTCCTATTCGAATTGTCTGAAGTAATCGGCGAGAACTTGGGCCAGGTAGTAATCCAGGCCCTCGCACTTGCACAAAGTTCTGATTGAGAGATCAGGAGTTAATCTCTTAATCCTCTGATCTTGGGGTTCCAAACTATTCCAGCGTGTCTGCCATTCTTGGATGGCTCGTCTCCCTGGCTTATTACTAAAGGATGACAGCCGCGATCCCTTCGGACGAAGATTTTAGGGATGATCATTCAGCCATTTTTCACATCTTCGAATTGCTTTGTATGCTTCTCTCCTAAGTTCTTGTCCATGATGTATGTATGTTACCAGACCGGTTGTTTTATGTCGATTAGGATTACATCATGAAGGACCTTCCAACTTTCAAATTATCCTTTATCCAGTCCAAATCTAAGTTTTTATTTCCTAATGGATAAGAATTGGAATATTGAAAAAAAGGTGGGTTTGAAACCACAAAAGAACCAACTTGTTTATTAATAGAGTTGTAAAACATACAGAAAAAAAATATTATTAACACAATTATTCTTAGAGAGCAATGCAAGTATTAAAAATAATAATCTAGTACTGAAAAAACAAGTTATAACGCTTTAACTTGCAGCAAATTGGCGGTAGTGCTCCTCGGAGGCAGGCTAGAACCATTAGGCCCTCTTAGGAAGTTGCAGGTCTTGGATAGCTTTATTAGCTTCTGGTGGTTCCCAGCTCCAGTTTTCCAGCTGACCGTTTGAACAGCATTCCTTCCGGCAATATACCGGGTAGCCGAAGCAACTAAGGTGTTTGGAACAGGCATTCTGAACTGTACTGATACTTGATGAAGTCGGGAGATTCTGATGAATTTTACAGTAGAATATTAATAGTTTTCATACAGTTAGCTGAAAACAGCGAGTCTGTAGAAATTTTTGAAGTACTGTCCCTGCATTTGCGGCTTCGGTAAGGAACAATTTTAAGCTACAGCGGAATTAGAGAATTTCTCAGACTTTTTATAACTCCTTGTTATCTTTTTAAGTGGCCACATAAATAAAATTGATTGTCTATTATCAAACACCCAAGGGGGGTATTGTAAGATTACTTCCGCTCTTTGTCGAACCTTTGCCGGATAGGTAAAGCACGAGTATCTTCACAAATTTCACACGGGCAGATAATGATCATTATACACTCGTCTCATATTATATTCCTAATATAATGACTTGCATAATATTATCCTTATTTTCATTTTTTTTTATGTAATGTACGTCGCGTCTTGAGTGTTATGAAATGACTAGTACATGTTATTCGTATGAAAACATGGACTCTTGTACTCGGTCGAGGTACCTGATCGTCATGTACTTTTGTCTGCAGATAAATGAAAGAAAATATTAACAATATTGTTGTGAATTGTTGTTACGTATAACTGATATTGATAAAGAAATGAACCTTGGCAAACGGAAGACACAAACATGTGATTGCAAGTGCTGTATGCCTACCGCAATAAATAGTACGAAGATTTTTCATTTTTCATTACTGACGTCTGTGATAACATTTGCGTATAAATATCGAGTGTAAATCAACCAAAATTCAGACCTTTCCAACCATCAACAAACACTTTTATTAAGGAGTAAGCCGCCATAAACTTCAGTAAAACATAAAGAAATGCCCCATACAACCACTTTGGTAGGCTCCGCAACCCGCTACATCAGTGGTAGAAATGCGGTCCAGACCGTCTACTGGATCAAGCCTTGCAGTGGAAAGCAACAGAAGTTTTTAAAATTGTCCAAGATATGTAAATTCCGAAAGGCTCCAACTCCTCCACAAAATATCAGGGAAATGCAAAGTCAGGTTACTTATTTTGACTAATGTGGATACCACAACTCACTGAAATTGTTTGTGTTTATGTTTTGTGTTTGTTAATTTATTTTTTCGTTTCATTGTATTTATTACTGTCGATTTGGTTTAATAAAGTCCTGTTTAAATGAAGGCACAATTCCCGTTCTGTTATTATAGCGGAAGTTTGAAAAAGTACCTTAAAAATGGCGGATTTACAGTTATATATCATGTTATAATGGTTACGTGATGCGACACGTGTGGGCACATTATGGTGTAATACTGCATGTGTGATACATAGACATAAAATCGTAAAAATAAATAAAAGGGGTTGACCATATTTTAGAGGAACTAAAACTCATGACATCTTACGTCACACTCATGCTTTTGATTCATCTCTTTGAACATCTTATCTTTCAATGTGACGAACCCCACAATCAAAGCAGGTACTCGTCTGAATCAATTTTTAGAATAACTTGGTGGTACTTTTTAAGTCTTCGGTAAACTGAATCAATTTTTCCCTAATAATAATTAGTGAAAATTGAATGTTCCAATTTTAGTGAGGCTGGATTCCGCAGCAGCTGAAAGACATAGGTTTGATACGTTGCAGGCAAAATTGTGATTTACGCCACTGGTTTGCAAAAGACAAAATTAGTCGTGTATGTTGTTTGTGTGTCTCCATTTTGTAGTAAAAAGTATAATAGTTTTCGCCCAAAAAATTACAGTTCTTTCGATTTCAAAATTATTTGGGTTCCAAAATCGAAATGTAAATGTTGTCGTGCAGCAGTAGCCAGGGTAATTACTTCCTTTTTGACGCTCAGGACTATGAGATGCATAAAACAACAATTTTTTGCTCGTGCGTGACAAAAGTTATCGTTACAATTAAAAAAAAAAACCACCTATGGACGGTCACGTGAGTTATTTGTATTGTAGGTTGCCTGAAATTGACGTAGTGTTATCTATCTCCACCATTTCAATTATTCCTCTGTAGTTATCTGTGGCACCATATAAAGGTGAGTAGCCAAACCGAGTATTGTTGAATAGAAAGAATCCGTCTTTGTCTAGTAGATTATGCTCTGAGTGACATTTAGGCGGCACTATCAGTCAGGAGAAAACTAAATGACTTCACGACCACATATTGATGTACTTATTTAGAATTTTTATTCAAAATTGTTTCCTTTCATTTCTGATGATGGAAATGGAAATAACGGCACATATTTAAAGCAAATATACATACAAGATGTACCGTTGAAAACATTGCACCCGGCTTATTTTGAACTACGATCAATATATTGAAAATTGCCACGACACATCGACTGGGTTTTTAACGGGGCAACATTTTGGTCTTAAATGCACATTCACCAAAACAACCCCATTCGCTAGAGGTGCATTTAACTTTGGAATCTCAAATAGTACTTTATTTAAAAGTATTTTTAATTCTGATTGTCACCATGCAGTTTTTTTGTTTATTGAAAAACTGGTAAAAACTGTTATGGCTTTTTCCTTGAAATTCCATTAGTGAATCTAATTCTGTTTTGGGCCTCGAACTGGCCTAATAATACTGTTTTAATTGTCGCGTTTTGAAGAGAACGTAACAATCAATAACACTCTAAATATATTTTCAAATTGCTTTCTTTCGAGGAAAAACAACATATATAAATTTCTGTACACAGTTTAGCGCTATATACAAAACAAATACCGTACAAAACTCTTTGGCGAAAATATATACAAAAAATAAAAGTAACTGATAAAACATAACAAACATTTTTCCGTAGATTGTACTTAAAATACCAGGCTGCCGGGAGAACCTATAGGCAAGCTGTCGTAAGTACAAATATCAAACACCACTTTCATTGCAGTTTGAAATCGACGTCTTACGATAATAACAAGACTTATTGTTAAACTGTAATATTCTTCAAATATTTGAAATTGTCAATATAATTCAGGTACCTGCATAAAGAAGCTCACCTACATAGATTTTTGCGTAAATTATACAAAATTCCTTTTGAATCAAACTGCAATTATTTCTCAACAGAAGCTGTTCAAATAAGTAAACGACCACTGCTAAACGATAACTCTTATACATCTACGACGCCTTTATTCCTTTAAGCTTAGGCTACCATTGCTTCAGGCTGATCCTAATACCATCGAAAACATTATTATTATTAAGCATTGGCTAAATATCAATGGAAAGGTGCAACATCCCTCATTTGAACACTTATTTTTTAAAATGACGCTTGACTAAGGGACGCCTTAAGGAGCGATATCACAAATTGTCAACATTTCTTTAAGTACAAAAGTGCCGCAAAACACATTTAAGTATTAGTTAACTATTCGTGAATAGTAGGAAAAAGTCTTGAATGATTGTACATATGCATTTGAGTCAGTACGACACATGAAAGAGTAGCAGCATTGCTCTAATGCTAAATTAAGGAAAAGTTGCTCGGGACGGAAATATGTATACAACATTTCTTATGAATGGTAATGATAATCACTTTTATAATTGAAAGAGTGGAATTTTACTTAGGTTACCCAATTTTGAAGACACGTGGCTGAAAAATAGAGAGAAATGTGCCATGCCTTAAAAAAATACAACTACACATTTAAAACTATTCAGTCAAGAATGATAAGATTAGGATTCAAACATCCTAACATCGAAACTGCAGACATTCCGACCACGTCCAACTTCCACATTCAGCGACATTTAAAACTGATCTATATTGAACTGATCTAACTGCTAAATAACGCTCGAAGGTAACTTTTCGTACTGTTGCTGAGTACTGCCTCTTCGCCTGGGGATAGTGCCGCTAATTGCCACCGTGGCCATCTGATAATATGTATTATAAGATAAATAATTGACTTGGTGAATGCTAAAAATATACATACCTCTGGACATCCATAACTGATTAGCAAATCGACCAGATGCTTGCAATTTGCTGCAGACGTATCCAAGGTGCCACCTTTTGATGCCGTGCATTTGGCTATAGCTATACTGGCAGCAGCTCTGGCATAGGCCAGACAAGTTCGTCCGTCTTGGTCGACGGCTTTGACGTCTGCATGGTGCTGAAATGTCGAAAACTTTAGTTTAGTTTGTGAAGTCACAACATCATTAGCCAAACACATTAAAAATGGGAAACAATTCAAATATCTCTCGATTCACAGTCCGAAATCGGAAAAACGTAATTTTTCGAGCGTGCTCATCAAGGGTGTGATGTCATGTTTTTTCACTCAATTTTTTCTTACCCAGATGAGTAGCTGCGCGACAGCCAAATTCCCCATGGCACAGGCCAAGTGTAACGGCGTCCTCAGATCCCTGGGGCTCACTGTCGTATTAACTTGTTGAGTATTTGCTAACGCTAATACGTGAATTATTGCCTTCACATTCGAGCTGCATACTGCGTCAATCAGCTGTTGTCCCAACTGCATCGTGTTGTTGGGAGAAGGCAAAAACTCTTTGTGTTCGTATTTTGAACGTATCCATCGTTCCTGCAATATTTATGAACTGATCTAAAGTGATCCTAAACAGATATTGCTATTTAACCAACCTTTTCTTCCCGACTAGAAGTAGGACCAGGCTTGATGCGATTGTGGGTTTGGCATTCCCAAACGGAATTCGCTAAGACGTTGCCTATCGTTAACATAACGCTTTGATTGCCCGGCCTTCAAGAATTCACAAATTATTAAAATTAAATATTGTCGAAATATTGCAGAAAACTTACGGCCATTCATCCAAATCCAACGAGCGAACCCTCGATATGTGTGAGCCTAAATTCCTATGTATACCTGAACATTCTATACACATTAATACGCCTAAATTTAAACTAGCCCAGTCAGGATCTGAAATTTTCGACACTATTAAAGGACTTTAAACAGGGCATGGAAAAATCTTACTTGGGGCATCACAATCCACACAAAATCCATTTCCAGGTACCCTGTTCTTGATTGCTTGAATTGACGCGGCCTCGTTGGGATTGCTTTTCGCCTTCGAGGACTCATTTAATTGCAGAGAGTTTAAGATCTGTTGCTCAATAGCCGCAACCCACTCATCTCTCTCCTCCACCGAAGTGGCGTCGAAGTTCCATTGCTTGCCCTCTAAGGAAACTATGTAGAACTCGTATCCGTCTGCATCTATATGATTAGAGTGTCAAAACTATACCATACTAATACACATATAGTAATTACCATCATATTCTGCATTTTTTACGCCACTACTTTTCACTCTTCTGTGCCTCTTTTTAACATTGGGAGTTTCAGTTTTACTAATTTCCCCGTTTAAGAACGAATTGCTGCTTGATAGCGTCATCCCTTCGTCACCGCTCTGCTGACAATAGTATTTTGAGCTGGGATCCTTCACTGCTTCGAAGGCGGACATCAACACTTTTTCAGTAGGGCGTTTGTCTTTGCCTAAAAAGATTACCCGATTTTAGGGATGAAGCAATTATTAATATGAATTGGCTCACTCATAAGTGACAAACTCCCGAGATTTTCGTGTAAATGAGATCCGCTGCCTGCGTATCCTTGACCAGACACGGTTGCAATGGACTTGGAACCTATAAAAAGAAAATAATATAGTATAGTAGATTATTTCGGTAACTATAGGAAGCAGAGAAAAATTAATAGAGCGCATTCTCGACGTCTTTTTTGGAGGCAACTTGGAAGCGATTAAAAATTAAGTGAAACTTACCTCTTGGTTTTTGCCCAGGCACTTTAACGGTTACGTATTGCAGAGAAATTTCCTTTCCATGGACATCATCCATGTAATCATGTAAACTTGGGTGATACGTCAACCTTCCATCGTCACATAAAGTCACGTACTTTTTCTTCCACTCTTTATTGAGCGGTTTATTGGATTTTTTATATAGATAACCCTGTTTCAGGGGTATTGCCCGACCGCTCCCAAAATCACCCCCATTTTTTAACTTGTCGTTTTTCGAAGGAGTGAACAAGTTCGACCTCCGCCTGTTCTTCCTAGAAGTAGTCGGAGTGGAGTTGGGTGTGGGTAGTTCCTTCAGATCTTTTGCATTATTTTGCTGTTGGTTTTGAGCAGCCTGAAATGTTTTTATTAATCTTGTCCCAAGAACGGTACAAAATAACTGACTTGAAGATTATCGAGCGAATGAGGTGCAGCGAACTTGGCCACATTATTATTTTCAGTGGGAACCGAGATGACTCCCTGCGATGACGTTATACTGGCCAAAGTGGAAGATGATGAATTCCATTTCTTCTCCTCCTCCCCCGATTTATAGCTATTACTATCCCTGTCAGACTGCGAGCTGGTCTGATGGGCAGGTTTTTGTACTATATGCTGCCGCAACTCCTGAGAAAATCCCATAATGAGGCCATAAAACGAGGGAGATCTATATGAAGCTTACTTTGTTGTGAGGCAATGTGTGATGTCCGGGGGACAAATGTGGCCGATCCATTTGCACGAACCCGTTGTTGGCCTGAAGGTGGCGCTGTACGGCAGAGGGGTGATAATGGCTATTGGGGGTAGACGGTCTGGAATTGGTAGGGGTGAGACACACTGTTGATTGGCTTAAACGTTGTTGGACAATCTTCTGGCATGCTGAAAATTAATTTCCATAGCGTTATTCATTGGATAACTAGACACGAATGTCCATAGTTTAGTTAATTCGAAAATTTTAAGATAAATCATTACTGACTAAAACTAATAGATAGAAAGTCTATAAGTCAAACTTTGGCGAGCAAAAAATTGGTTTATATCCAACTTGATTATAAGCGTTGCTTTACGGCCATAAATTGATTCATTATGGTCCTAGTGCAATAAATATGAAATTATACTCCCAGTACAATACGACAGGGAGCAATACAAATAGAAATTTCATCATAAAATTCAGTTCTATTACTTTGAATAAATTCTTATACCTACACATAGCCTTTGCAAGTTTGGCGCCCTGGGAGAAATTTTTAATCCAAGCCAAAAAAACAGCCACCAGAAAGGTTCACCGCCCTTCCTGGACTGCCTCCAAACCCGCGCCTTCATAAGACCAGTACGGTGTCTGCACCGATAGAAGACGAACCAAACATGCCTTGAAAATATAGCTCTCGGTCATGCTAATTTTATTTTTTTCTCAAATGTTGTCAGCTATATTTACTGCATCTAGCCTGAAGGCTCAAATCAAGTAGTTTCGAAGTCATTAGGTCAATTGCCCAGACTAAATCTTACTTGGCATCAACAACTTGAAGATTGTATTTATCAAACCATGGAAGAATATACTATTTTGGCTAATATTTCAGAATAAATACGTGAAGAGTGAAAGCTGCGTTTTCTACGAGCTAATCAAAATTTAAAAATAGCAACCTATCAATACAGTGATTTGCAGCTAGATGGGTTTCAATTCAAATAACTGTTAAAGCACCATCTTTTTTACAATTGAGGACAATCTCCACCTGATTAATGAGGTGGATATGCTGAACCTGCCTGAATAACGCATTCATAAACAGCTTAACACCTGATTTATATCTCGTCAATATCCTTTAACCAGTTTAAGTGGGCAAGCAAACATAGCTATAAACATCGCGGAAGTCTGTTTAGCAAAGATTAGTGCAATTTATTGCTTTCATATTCAGAGCATTTTAATGGTAGAATATTAGGCCTACTCGTGATTTCTATCTTATTTAATAAATTAAGTCTTTTTACAAACGATTTCTTCACGTTCTTGGGGTATCGGATAACAAATATGAAAATTCACAAGTTCCTCTGCAAAGTACCAGAGGCTTACTGACAAGGGTTTGTCAAAACATAAGGCGGGATGCAACCATCCAGGAAACGTTTCAAGAACCTCTCTGAGCAACCGCATTACTCATTTAGAGCTCAGGTCTGTAATGTGAGATGTCCAGGAGGAGACTCGACTCGTTTTGAGGTGATTTTTTGACCAGTTGGAACAAACCTATAATGAAGCAAAATCCTGCGGTTTTAGCGCTCTTTTTTCCATAATTCGAGATTCCTCAGTTTCTTTCTAGTAAATTTACGCTAAAATTTTTTTGCCCATTTTTTTTTGTATTGATAAATTACTCACCGTCTTGAAAGACTCGTTCAACGTTTAATCCGTAAGTAGCACAAGTCTCGTAGTAGGAGCACCTCTTCAGGTCGTTGGCCAATTTTCTCGCCCTAGAGTCGTCGATTACTCTAGGATTGTTTTCGCTGATTGCATCTAAAACGGAGAAATTTAAAAATCATCACCCACATGCCGAATGAATAATTCAATAGACAAGATGTTACCTTGAGTTCCTACGAGGATCAATGGTATTTCAGCGGAATTGCGATAGTGCGACATTTTCGTATAGTAGTTGTAGATTGCGTTAAACGAGGACTCGTTTTCGAGGCTGAACACGAAGATGACAGCGTCCACCCATGCGGTAAACTGTAACGGGAAGACACGTTTAATAGCTCTACATTATCTTTGAAGTTAAGTGCACAAAACGCTTTACTCTAAGCTCAAATTGCAATGAAAACGGCTGACCCAATTTTGCTCATCAGGTCACCGACTTTGCAGAAATTAGGCGTGAACATCCCGATTGTGTCTCGTTCACTGGATCGACCTACTGACCCATTATTTACTGGAGAGTTAGGATTTTTGCAGCTGATCAATGTTGGGTTTTATCGAAGGCATAATAAATTGGGGGTTGTGAGAGTAGTTAATGTCTTTATTTTGAACAGTCGTAGTTTAAACGTTCTTAGATAATAATTCGCGGAAAGTGGTTAAAATGGTCAGTCGCCATTTTGTCCAGCTAATAAGAATATGTTCCTCAATCAAAGTTTAACAAAACTCACTACAAATTATCTCTCACATCCCATAATACATGGAAAGGTCAATTAAAAACAATTCACCTTTTTCTAATTAAATCTTAATCACCCACCATTCTTCGTTTCCGATTAAGCCGCCAAGATTACTAACAGATTTGTCAAAGTCAAGAGAGCAATTTCTCATGGGTTCTTAATTCTGAACCTTTAAATGACGAGTATATACATGTATAATTTCAAAAAACCAAAAGTAATAAGGAGAAAGTGGTTAGTACGTGGGGCAATAACATATCGTCAAATCGCGCACTTTTTTCGCTAGTGTTTAGGTCGTAAAATAATTATTTTTTTAATTTGGGCAAATAAGGAGAGGAGAAATTGCCAGTGAAACATTGATTAATGGCCGTAGACCGAGACGGGAAGGTTTTTAATTACGAACTTTGGTAATACATATTCAGAATATTCTCCCGTCATCGGCATTTGCTATTATCAATTTGACTAAATTATTCAAGAGCTGTATCGATTAAAAAATCACGAGACTCACCCTTGAAACATCATTTCTTCATGTATACAAACAAATCACATAAAACTAAACTTCATATGAACTGCTAATGGCAATCTCTCTGACCGAAATCAGAAAACTGTGCAAGGGCCAAACACAAAAGCCTCATGGCGCCAACGGCCTATCGAGTGCACCTTTGTCACCCTTAGTCTATCCTTCTCGTTTCATCCCCTATAACTTACTACTTCGTGCGTCTCTATCGTTCTCCTGAATAACTTAAACGCCATTCGATTGCAATAGCAGCGGTTCAATGGACCAAGTCTTTCCCACTTCCTCGTACACCCCAACGATAAATCTGTCCCTCTGGCTCAGGGTGGTTTATTCAGGCCCTTGTTTAATGCGCGGAATTCCCTATGACTGTATCTCTATCCCAGGAGATCGATAGAGGTTGCACTGAACTGCATATTTGCATGGAAGGGTTGTTGGGGCAGTGGCGTAGCTGAGATTTCTGGCGCGGATTACTAACGCAATTACTAGATCTCGTGATACGCAAATCTTTGAAACACGAGATTGCATGGGTTGTCGAAAAAAGGGAACAAAAACTGTAACTTGTAGATGTCATTTTGAGTGCACGAACGGATAGGATTAATGATGCGGACTACAGTTATGTCATTAAATAATAAATGTGCAGGTTCTTGAGATTGCGTTGCGTCTATTTAATGATCTCGCTGCTTTGGGTGGCAGTATTTGTTAATGGAGTTTTGTTATAGATGTAGGAACATGGCATATGGTCTTGCAAATAAACAGCGGCCATGATGTCACAGGTTAGTTCAGGTTAGTGCACTGCGATTTGATGCAATCTGTTACGTCATTGTCCAACATTATTTTCTAGACTACACATGAGATTTGATTAATCGCGGGTCATCTAGCTATCAAGAACTCGAAGAGACCAAGAAACTAAAAAATCGAAGAAGGAATTTTAACTTCGTATGAGCGTTCGTCCAGAGTGGTCAAAAAAAGATACATAACGTAGTAAATGACCCAAAAAATATGACACCCTATATAAAGCCACCGACGATTTTAACATTTTGTTGTAGAGTATTTCAAAGGAAATAGTTATGCGAAACTAAAAAATTTTAACTCAAGGCATATGTGAGAAAACTTTGCCATCCTGTATGTCGAAAATAATGCGTTTTTGGCCATGGACTCGTTAGCATTTTTTAAAATTATTTTGCACAGTACCATCATCTCCTGAAACATCCATATGAAAATATGCTACACCCTGTATAAACCTCAAAAATACAGCGACCTTGTCCTTTGCTTCGGCTTTGTGTGGGAAAACGAGCTAAATTGAATCCAAAATTTTAGAAACAGGAAGACACTTTGTAGGTGTGCAATTAAGAGGTCCTTTGTCTTGACTGAAATTGAACCCACTCGGTAGCACTCCCAATGACATTATTGAAAATTGATAATAATTAAAATCCTACTATAAACACGAATTCAGCCGAAAACGGTGATTTCAATAACACGCTGCTAATTAGCCTAGGACTATTTTACCTTTAAACGTACTCAATCCCTGCCATTAGATATAGTTAACCAACCCCCCTGCAAAATAAATCACCTACCTCATTGTGGGACTTTTCACATGGCGAACTAGTTTCTACGCGGGTAATTCCGCCGTAAAAAAAGTACATAAAAAATGCCATACAGGGTTTTCTACCTGTATACAAGGTGCATATATATGGTCCTACATAAGTTGCCGTTAAACTGAACACGTTTGTACAGGGGGAGGGACAAAGTTATTTTAAATTAGAGGTTTAAATTACGCAAACTAGTTACACAGGGCGTTGAAGACTCACCTGCAACTCAGGGGCGCCGCCTTCATCCCTTATTAGAAGCAAATAGCTCTGGTTGTCCACCAGTATTTCCTTTTTAAAACGACCGCCCTCTGGTGACTCCTCTTGCATGTAGGACCCGGTTAAGTACCGATGCACCAAAGCTGATTTGCCGGAATTTAACGAGCCCACAATACCCAAACGCAAGTCCGGCACTGCTCTGGACAGGGTCCATTCTTGGGAGTTCACGAAGGAATCTGTAAAGATGTAATATTAGTTATTACTTGTTTAAATTTTTTTTCAATTCAAATTCAAATTACAAGAGTCTTGGTTGCTCTCGGTGTATTGCTGGTGGCTTATTAGGGATGGAAAATTTTATTGAGTATGATGTGCGAAATTTCTGGGTGTCATGAAGATTAAAAACTTGGCACATATTTAATAAAATTTGGCATCTCCCGACCTTTTAACTTCACCCATTTGTCAACTGCCGCTGTCCGAAATTAATACAGAAGAAAAATGTCCGTATTTCATGGCGACCCAAGATTTGAAATAAGTTGGAATAGAGTCTACGTTCGGCCGGTGGATTTTCAATATATCAAATTTCCTAAACGGTGGGATATAAAATGACTTCTAATGTTGCGCACACCGTTCTATGAAAGTTAATATCTAGCCAGAATCATATTTCTCGAGCTCTTAATGCTTAAACAATAATATTGTAAGCTAAGCCGTTGGGGTACTGCTGGCAATCTGCAACTTCGCTATCTAATGCACCTATATCACACGTTTGTCGAAAAATATTTGCTCTGAAATAGATGGGTCTTCTCGAAGCATCCGTCATCTATTGTGGTGGAATTTTGATTCTTTGCCCAGCGGGGCAGCTGCGCCATCATCTGTTATTTGAGATACCGACAACGAGACGCTCTCGCGTACCTCAGCTGGTGTTCTGTATTTATATGGTACTCACCTTTTTTGGTCGATAATAGGATGCTGTTTACACGATTTTATCGTTGCATTACTCAACGTCATCAAGATTTAGATTAATAGATTTACTTATTGATCGTATAGACATTTATTGAAAGGCGGTGGAAACCCTCATATCGGGGGGTACGTCGCACCGCTGATCGGAGCGTGAAGAACAATTAAAATTAAATTGAAGAAATAGTGAAATTTGCTAGTGTATGGTATAATTTGGCGCATCAACATACCTAAACTCCGCTTTCGTAACCAGGAGTTAACTGCGTCCTGTATGTTAACTTAAGATGCGCGAGTGTTAAGAGTTTTGTCACGCCGGGTCAAGGGTCCGTTTTTGGAAGGTTAACACTCGAAATAAAATGACCGTATTTTAAAATTGACAGGTCGTCGACATCTGTCCTTCTCCGTTCCCAAAACAAATGACTATTTAAACTCTCAGAGTTAAAACGTAACATTCCTTTATAAAACCGGGCCTAAGGGTTCCGCAAGAATACCTCAGGAAATGAAAAAAAAAAAAAAAAAAAAAAAAACAATTTCGTTATTAAAAACCGCAACACGGTTCAGTTTGATTTCCGTTTCTAAGTCGCTTGCGAAATGGCATGAGCCAATTATATGTCGGGCAATGTGGAGGGACGCTGTAGGTGAACCCACGAAACCATGACACCTAATGTGTATACGAATACTCTTGTTGCCTACAATGTACTTGCCCTTTGAAATGAATATTTGTCGCCGACTAAACTGATGCCAAGATTATTAATAAATTACCTACATTCAAGCGAATTCCGTGGCAATATGCAAAACAAACTTATTTTGATATGAAATGTTGGTAAGAGAAATACGCAGTGGTACACGTTTTACTGTTAGGAGATAAGCGGTACGAAAGGAGCTTGTAGATCTATTGTGCAATACTCCACGTACCGAATCCAATACCGCTGTACGTCGGTAGATTATCATTAAAGTAACAATAACGGTTTCCAATATCAGTTGGGGCAATAAAAAACGGGCCAAAAATTATCTACCATACAAGGGGTACAAGTATGACCTACATAAAAATTATACTATACAAGAATCAATAATTATGAATTCAAGATTGCTGCCAGTCTACGTGATACTCACACCTGCCTTAAAACTTAGGCAACTCACCAAATATTTTCAGCAATAAATTCTTGTCCTGTGCAAACACATTTGAAAAAATTTTATTTGCAAAAGGATTGAAGGATCACAATGAAAATTGTCCCAATTAGCCAAAGAGATGGATAGAATTTTTTCACTCAGAGTAATCTCTATCAGCTGCCTTAGTCGGCTGATTATGAGGTTCTCACCCATCTGTTTCACTTTCTGGTAAAATATGTAGGTTTCAATGGGAAAATTGCATTTTCTGGCATTTCTCATACTTTCCCAAATATCTTAGAATCTCTTAGTACATCACACAACACTTAGTATGACTGTGTAGGTTTTTGAAATGAACTCCACAAACGGCAATATTCGCCACGCTTCTTATAACTTCAAGCTTATTTTGGAAATAGCAATAGAAGATTAACTATATTATATGTATTATAAATTAATTAATAAAAAAAAATAATAACAAAATAAAAATAAAAATAGTATATTGAACTAGAAGCACGGGTTTCGGTCCTTCGCTAGCGCTGGAAGTCTGTGGTTCCCTCTGGAATATTCAGGCTCTTCGCGAATCTGGCCACCTCTCTAGCTTCACATCTTGAGATTTGCCGATCCCATTACATCTGTGCCGAAAAAACTTTTGTGTGTCAATTGTCGGATCTCCCTCTCCTGAAGACACAGCCGGCATCCTGCTCTTCAGAGATGCCCATTTTGTGCAAATGGGCCAAAAACACGTGGTTAGTAATCCAGTGCAACCAGATCAAACCTGCACTTAGCACTAACTACAGATTCGCACATAACGTGTTTCACGGTCTACTCATCCTAAAGACATATGTGGCTGATTTTATAATTTAGCCAGTAACCTCTTGAAGTGTGCCGTAGCACTAGCTTACTCCAGTACTCCTGGAACTTCAGCTCGCCCAATCTATAGAACTCAGCATTCAACATGTAGTGGAACACTCCTTTGTGTCAGGAGAATGAAGGACTTTCCCTGGCAAGACTCGATTACATTTATGCTTAATTGATGAGAAAGGATTTACTGGTTTGGTAGCCGTACCCCGTTGGCCCCAAGAATGGGTCTAAGAGAGTTCTCCTTCGGGTGCTGCTCCAGCAACTTTTTCAAATTCTTGAGCAAAAATGATGTTGGACTTATAAGTCTAAGTACTTTTCGGTGTAGGGCGTTACTTCTGATTTTAGGAATTTTTGAGGCAATCCGAAGTCGTATCCAATTACTTGTAATATGGTTTCAGGCTAAGATTGCTTGTAAGAGCGTTTTCAGTGACGGTACGAACTTGTCTATGATTGAGTCATTTTGACCGGTCTTGAGGACGCGGATTCCAATCTTCATTCAAATTGTCAGGAGAAGGGAATTTAGAATTATAGCACAATATGCAGGTTGTTTAGGAAAATTGAAACGTTTCTAAATTATGTTATTTTTTTAATAAGAAGTCTACAATATTTTGACCTACTTTTCTTCCAGAGGTGGTTCTGTACAAAGCTCATGAGTCATAATGCATATATATATATACATATACTGCATTCGACAGTTTTTGAAATAACGAAGTACATATAAAGTCTTCTATTAGGCATAGTGTAGGGGATAGAGTGTGAAGACTATGTGGGTTGGAGAATAGTGGTTTGTACATGTTTCATTCGTAGATACACCGCTTCGATATGTAAGAAAATAAAAAGTTCAGTAGAATTTTCATTTTGAAAATGTATGGAAAAAATTGCGAGGGCACACTAGAACTACTTTAAACTCGTTATAAACATTTTATAGCATCCCAATTCCATAAAAAATGATATTAAAAATATTCTTTTAAAATAGTTTATTCGTTCTTTTGTGGTCAAAACAACTAAATCTGTGATATAAATAGATTAGACAGACGAAAATACGCGTGGCAGTTTATTTGGGTTTTTGGATATACAATGACTAAGCTTCCACTCAAATAATTTGGCAATAACAAAGAAGAAAAGTAGAATAAAAATGAGTAATATTTCTCTCTACCTTCGTTATATTTTCGATTGAAGCATTTGCATTATTTATCAATTTTCAAACTGGTCAATAAAACACAATATGCGCCTACAATGAAACCATGGACAATTCAAATATTATTCTCATTACATAATGTCACTATACCATCATGATACAATCATTACGTGTTACACCATCGTCAATTTTGCAGCCTGCTCAGCAATAATTATTGTTGCGTACGTAATGTGAACTGCGACTCTCTGAGCAAAATTTCCCCTTAGGTATGTCAATTTAGTTATTATTGTGGCAACAAATGATGCCGCGTTATCACTAAATCACAATAGCGCTTAATTAGACTACGGTGAAATGCGCAAGCATTTTTTACAGTAAAAGTTTAGTCTATTCCCCAATCTCGAACTCTAATGAGCCAACCTTTGCATCATAAGGCAGCAAGGTCTCTCCTGGCATCTGCAAACGGGACAAAATTTAGTGCGTCTTCCCATATAAGGCACTAAATTCAAAGCTCCGCGTATAAGTATCTCAGAAGTGTTTGCTTTTTTTATTTTTTTTTTATTGTTGCCAAGACTGGCCATATGTCGAATGACCCACACAAAACGTGAAGCTCGTAAAATGTAAACGTTGAAAAATGTGTTCTGCAAATGCTACTTAAATGCTTTATCTTGACAGAATTTTAATGAAATGAACGCTTCTTGTTATTGTATACTTCATTTTTGGAGCCCAATATTTTTAAGGGGGGTTTTAATGAGGTGAGGTAATTAGGATTCGAGTGCTATAGTGATCGCGTTACTGGTTTCGAAAAGGACTACTTTTTGAGTTAGATTTAACCGCTGACACAGAAAGCTGGTAGTCCAAGCCGGATTCGAACGAAAACGTTCATGCTTTGAACTTTTAAAATAATATTAAGTTTATAAATTGTTGTATATGAACGCTAGGAAATACCGTGTTTGTATAAATGATCAAATATTATTCCAATACAAAATTAATCACTTCTGGTAAAATTTAAATTCGTAAATACAAGAAAAATTGGTGTATGTGTGTATATTTTAGCCTTGATGATTTAATGAACTTTCATGATCTAATACGAGTGTAATTTTCATATAAGTGTGCATGTTCTGGTGATGCAAATGGAGAAATAAATTGGCTAAATTGCTAACGCTAGGTCTTTCTTAGAACCGCAAAAAAAGAAGTTCCCGAACTAGTATATAATAAGAAGAAGTATTAACAGTCCCGTTGAACGTTAAGGACAACGTGGAAACTTCGTATGAACTACCTTGCATATATATTCAGGTTCTAAGCATATTTTCTGCAACATAATACAAATTGATTTTTTTGCATTTGTGCAGAAACTTAAAGGCAACTTTTGTTCCAAGCTCAAAACTTTTCCTCCGTTTTCCATTATTATTAGCCTTACCTTCACAATTTTCCGGTATTTAAATTGTATGTTTACTGTTACATATTTTCGCCATTTTCATATTCTTTAATTTCCAGATCTCTTTCTCTAATATTTTTTATAATTTTTTACGTATTCTGGTGGTACGTTTTTCTCCCCCTAGTAGTGGAACACTTTTAATTTTTTTCTTCGTTCTCCGCTTCTCTCTCTCTCTTTCTCTTTCGCTTAATTTCTTCTGCATTCAAATTTTCGCTTCGTCTTACCTTTTTGAATTGAAGAATTCAATTCAAAAATTCGAATTCCGGCTACAAATAAATGACTCATGTGACTTCAAAAACATATATTTTGGCAAACATTACTCTGGCTACGTTCATTAAACTCACACGTATACGTAGTGAGAATTTTTTTTTTTACCTGAACATACGATTTTACACTTGTTTCATTTTCAAGTTAGATCCAGTTCTATGGGTGCGATAGATTAAAATTCTTGTTTGATATATTTACGTTATTCTAAATTGGCAAATAAGCGATACATTAAATTGTAAATTGTTTTGTACTATCTCACCGCTCTTTCTTTTTTCGGGCAAAACGAAACTCTTGCTGCGTTTCACCCTCAAGGAGCGCCTCCTCAAACTCCGCAAAAAATTCTCAGGCATCTTCTGGAACTTCTGAGGTTCTGCCTGTTTCTTCGTATCCGACATCATCAGCCAGTTTTTTACCGTTGTCATGGAAATCCCGCGGGATTTCTTTGGTGTCGGAGGAGGCTCGTTGTTGCGTATATCCACCATTTTTGCGTAGCTTCAGTGCTGTTATCCAAAAATTATGAGGGTACACAGTATTCACTTAACTACATTTTGGCACGACTTTGTGGCATTTTGTTTATCGAAATTTATGACGGATGCGCGTTCGCGACGTTTTCGGACTGCGTTCCGAACGTTCTGACTTTGGCGCCGCGCGAACAAATGCGAAACGGTCGACGTTCGGCAGGTTTACTTCCGAAAGCCGCGTGTGGAGCGGATGCGCACGCCCAAAAAGAGGAACTTTCGTATGGGTAGTGCCTTTCTGCGTACTCTACATATTGATGCGTTAATAATGCTGAAATATTCTGTTAAAAAAACACTTAAGCAACTTCCTGAGACAAAATTTTAAATCCAGAAATAAAAAACAAAAACGACTTCGCTCTAAGTATCTTTGCTTTACCAGTTGGCGAGATACTTTCGTACGTGCTTATCCCTAAATAACGTATTGTTCTGTTATCACCTACGTACGGGGTACCTGCGAAACGGAGATGAACCTGTTAACTAGAAGTTCCTTATACATAGTATGTTGAGAAGTACGGCTCTTAAAACTCTGTATTCAAAACGTGCCGAGCTTGGTCCTTCCTTGCACCTTTGGACTGCCTTCTCGGAGCTCAATTAAATAGTAGCTTGAGGTAGTACTTTTACACACACAGGTGCGGAAAAGTTTTATCGTAATATTATCGCCTACCCATAAATATACCTGATGCTACTCTATTTTGCATGTGGTAAAACTTTTCATTACTCATGTGCTTGGAAATACGTGCAGTAAAGTTACATTATCGCAAATTTTTAAAGAAGAAAAAATCGATTTCGCACCAACTGAAGGTAGAAATTGGTTCACATTATAGTTCGCTCAGTACGTTTGCCAGATTAGCTGAATGAGCGAATTCTCTAAAGGTTATCATACTTGTATCGTAGTAAGTACAGAATTTGGTGGCTCTAGTGGCACAGTTGCGGAGCTAGTAACAAGGGAACCTTATTTAAATAAACTGAAGAAGCGAAATATTTCTTGCACCTCTTTTTTCCTCCTAATACTGAACCGTCCCATGTGACCTTTGTTATGGGTCAATATCTTAACGAAGGTCACGCAGGCACCAAGGTTTCGGATAGGCTACGCCAAAAAACTTCATTGCATCTTTTCGCAGCGTCCTCCTAATGGGACAGATTCCCATCAGGAAAAAACCGAACTGGTCCAGCTGAAACAGGGGTAGAAAAATTAAGTATTACAAAGGCTAAAAATCCGGAAATGCGACCGTTTTGTGTAGCGAACCGGAAACAAGTCAGAGTTCACAAAGGTTATGTAACGCTTATACTTGATCTTTGACTGACGTGACATTTTTCTGTAACCATACAGTTCCGGTTCTTTTTGTCAGTTAACGTGGGACCTAGAATGACGAATTACTAATTAAAACATTCGGACGAGCACAAAACTATAACGCATAAGTAGTAGAGATAATTTTTTTGCTAATAACCCTGGGAGGCTCCTAATAAGACAGATGCGAGTTCTTAACCACTAAGCACCTATTGAAATTTGCCCATGGGCCCAAATTCCTTTTTCTTGTTGGTAATTCGTATTATGCACACGCGATCGGGTTTGTAGAGAAAAATCCGTTTGAAAGTGTATGGCCTCGGCTCGTTAGTTTTGTTCGGAAACACATCATTATATTGTCAAAAATAGGACATTGAAAAAAGTGCTTTCGAAGGGCGTCATCAAGCAGATTTCCCATACTACCTTCAAAATTCGTTGATATAAATTGAAAATTGAAGAAGTTTATTTGTTACGGTTCGAATATTGGGGACCGTCATAAGGGCACGAGGCGTAACGTCACGCCATATGAAATCAAAAAACACTTTCCCCTCAATCTTTGCAGGGCGTTTTCTTAATAATCTCGAGAGATTATCATCCGTCCCATTACACACTCCACTTGCCTCGCCCTCTCAGAAAAAATCCCTTAGGCTTTAAGGGGACATTTTCCCCTTGCACTTACAGTGAAACAACATTAGTCATTTATAATCTAGGAATGAATCATGCAATGAAGGAAGAGCATGTACAGGGCCATTTGTGCTTACGGGGGAAAATTGTACGGCAAATATATACGCTTACGAAATATATGTGTGTTTTCTAACGTATTAAACATCTTGGGCCATTAGGGCATGCCGATGATTTTTAAAATTTATATGGGTAATAGTAACAGCGGCCAAATTTGACATTTACTGAAATTCTGACCTCGCCAATTTTTCAAATTGAGCTGCTGTCGTTTTTAATTGTTTATACAGGAAACAACACATATGCAGTCCATCGCGATCCAAGATTATTAACAAGTTGGAACAATATATAGCTATTTATATAAGCAGTTAAAAAACTAGAGTTTTGCGTAACGAACGAGATTCTACGAGACCAGTGAAGTGAAATCTAGCAATATGACACAACCGACATATTATAAAACGGGATATCCTGATCAGCTTTAAACATGTTTTTTTATATAAAAATTTGGAAAATTCAAATTAAAATTTTGAAAGCTAGCCCGTCGGTTTGCAGCCAAGAGTATCTTGTATCCATCTAAGTCGACTTTTTTTGATGCCGAAAGGAAGACTTAAAGTAACCACTCCCCTTTTATAAAATTCAACCGTTAAAATCACCCCCCACACCCAAAAAAGTAAAAAACCGCGATTTGATTAGAAAATTATGAAAATTTATTCTGTAAAAGAACGGGGATTTTTTTAGGGGTGGACTTAATTAGAGCCGGAATTCTTTAAAGCTGAACATTTCTCCATGCACGATTCCTAAATCGCTTCATTACATGCTCTACTAATTTCAACAAATCATTGTTATGGAAATACTGGAGTTGTTTTATAACAATTTGCTATGAGATCAAGTCCGAAAGCGGAACAATTACTAAAAGTAGTTTTTGGCTTGTTTACCAATTACATAAGACAAATGTTTTTGCGGGAGCATTTCAATTTTGTTATGTGGAACAATAAAAAATATACTACGCCTTTTTACCATAGTAATTCATTTACCTTGGTGAAAATTGACTGAATGATTATTTTCTTATTCAACACACAGTCATGGGCGACACGTCCTGAAAAGAGGCAATAAAACCTTCCTTCCAATTAAAAACCAACTTTTAGTCGAGCCCGCGAATAAATAACGTCGAAACGACCTCCCTATCATGTCACAAAAACAGACGTCATCGTAACTTTGCCATTCGAATATACGGATTTCAATAGGAAGACGAGGGACTTATAGTAAATAACAGAAAATGCGGAGGGGTACACATATTATGAATGTAATATTACGTACCTCGGGACACCTAGGGTGGCTCCAAGGGATTCTATAAGAATCTTTTGTATTTATCGACAGCTCGGCGTCGTAAAAATCAGAGAAAGACATGTATATTAAATGTTTTCTGACAAGGGAGGAAAAATACATTCAGTGGGGTAATGTCAATTCGACCTTTAAACTATAACTTTAAAACATAGCAATTTTGATTCTATGATATAGTACTCTGGAGTAGTACGAGCTGTAACATGTCATCACGGAAATATTTCAGGGAGCAAGAGTACTCTGGAAAATAAAAAAAAATGCTAATAGATTTACGATCGAAAAACTGTCGTTTTCGATATACAGGGTGGCAAAGTTTAACATTTTTACCCATGTTTTGCGTTTTCTCACGTATGCCCTGAATTAAAATTTTGAAAATGTAAAATATCAATAATCAAAATAAAAATAATATACTGCTGAATCTCAGCCATGACATCTTAGATCGCAAACCGGGATACGTGAACTCGACTTTTCTAATTTGCAACGATAGATATTTTTGCAAATTCTAGAAAAACGCTACAAGATACGAAAATACCAAATAGCAAAATAATTGAAGGAGTTAAAATTTAGTATCAGACTTTATACAGGATATTTCAAAAAAGAGATACAAAGCATAAAATAATACATGTCCCAGAAAAGCAGCGCGCTGTATACGGCTACAGAAGAGCTTGACGTTTTGTTGTAGAGGTTCCTAAGAAAAATAAGAACACAAAATTTAAAAAATTGAATTCAAGGCGAAAAATGCAAAATATGAGAAAAAAAATGCGAAGCTTTACCACCCCGTACATCAGAATCGACGCGTTTTTGACCATGGTCCTGTCAGCATTTTTTTATTATTTTGACGATTAATGTCGCTCCCTGAAGTAGCTGCATGATGATACGTTACACCCTGTATAGTCAACGAATATTCAAGCCTTTCTCGAACTTTCAGGAGAACGACAATTTATTCGGAAGTTCGTTCTTACTGCATTAAAGCTGTTCTGTACATGACCAAGCCGTTGAACTACAAGTTAAACTAACAGTACTCCCGCCTTCTTCATCGCGCGAACCTTGCTAAAAAATACAAAAAAGCCAAAATCATATGGTTCTATTTCACTACCCGCTCTTATTGGGTTCCTTTTAAGAGATCGGCATAAACCTTGAAATTAGATTCTTAGCTGTCTTATTAACCGTGTCCCGCTAGATCATTATATGTATCTATGCTAATAATTTCGGTGGGCTCTGTAGATGGAGGTAGTAACATATACAACACATAGAGAAAAAAAGAGGATTACATCTAACATACGGTTTTTCCAGCCCATTCCAAGCCGATACGGATTTTCCGAATTTTTAAAATCGAAAATCGACACAAACAAGCGACTTTTGTCCGTTTAAATGAGATCTATCACGATTTCCGTGAGCAGAGCGGCCAGCTTCGAAATTAACACACCCTGTATTGAATCTTACAGTCAAATCTTAGCTTGGGAGTGGCGATCGATTACTTAACAAGATGGTTATTCACATAAGGCAAGATGTCAGACAACATAAAGGCGTAAGTAAACCGATACCCAACGACGTATCAAGATGGTATTTGATACATTGCTAAATGCTTTTAAATTTACCCTGCCTTTTCCGATAACCATCTCTAACCCTGTAGGTATTTTGTTTAGTGCAGGTTAATCCAAAAACACACACATCTGCTGTCTTTTCTGAAATTCGACGCTGAAACCAATATCCACTTACAAAATGGCACAGGGAACGCGAATTTTTCTCACAATTTTGATGGTGCAAAGTCGACTCAAAGAGTTCGACAATATGATGAATGTTAAAACTGAACATTTAACGTACACCCAAAAAATGTTCTCTTGCATTGAAGGTACACTTTTAACACACGGCAAGTGACATACGCGTTTTTTCCTAAAAACGTTCTACAATGAGAATGACCGAAAATTTAAATATCATATAGTTGAACAGATGAAAATCAGCCTGCGCTCACGATTTTAACACCGTGCCACGTTTACTTTCAACGCTGATCGACCGACAAAAACTAATTTTACCGCGCGCTGCACTTGAAAAAAAAATTATTAATACTTTATGTGAAAAGTTATACTTTCAATGCGTTTGCAGATCACAAATTTTGTTACGAAATGTTTCCTTAATTAGCAAGTCGGATTCTACTTAAGCCCCGACCAACGAAGTAGGTCACGAACGGAAGTGTGCAAAGGGGTAGCGTAACATAAGTCAAAGGCCAGTGATAAAACCCAACCCTGTACACCCGTTCTCAATTAGACCCACGTAATTTTCGCATATGTAATTCGGTATTAAACCGTCCTGGTCGAAAAATCTCGCATGACACGTGACCAATCCGAGTTTCTGCCGTCATTATCCGGATGTTTATGCACGCGAACGTATATGCACGTATTTTATATGCACGCCGGACAGCTGTTAGGTTGGTAAATTTCGTGGTTGAAATGCCAAATGATTTAGTTGATTATGTATAATGGACAATTATGTTTTTGCCCGGAGAAGTCCTCGATTTAATTATTAAAAGTTTTTTTATTGTCCTTGCTGCGTCCCGCGTTCCACGAAATCATTCGTCTTTCGCGCTCAAGTTATCCAGGACGAAGTTTGTCTCTTCTCTTAACCTAAACGGAAAATTTTGCCGTTTTGAACGCATCGGAAAAAATCGCATAGAAGTGTATTGCTTTGGAGAAAAGCATCTTTTCTTCCTTTAAATTTAAAAAGTCTAAGGGAAGAAATGGCACTTTTCCTCCCTTGGAACGACACAGGGGAGCAAATCTGCCATTTCCTCTCCGTGATACAAATAACCATTCGTGAGTTTGAGTCGCAGTCAACTTCAGTTGTGTACAATATTGCTAACGGTATCGTTCCATAAATGCCAACGTGGCATGCCAATCATGCTATCGCATTGTCTTATCGACTTATACGCACACGGCATTTGCACTGAATCGCGTGCACTACCTGCATCGACTGATTCGAAGATAAATCATAAATCACCTCTGCCAATAAAAATGGTCTGTACCTATTGATGTTGTCAACCCATTAGGAAAAAATACCGTTCCATTTCAATCGTCACGATTGGTATAACGAAAACTATAATAATTGTGTTTTTAAATCGTCATTCGTCATTAATCTTATCATTGCCGACACATTTCCACACTACAAGCGTTAAGCCTGAGTTAAACGTCATTAATATCTGTGTTACACAATTCCCATTGTAGTAGGAATTCATCAATTTTAAGGTTCTGGTGGGTAACACGGTCATTAACTCTGACCCTACGTGAAGACATTAGTAGTTCCCGTGTTCCGAGATACGCGATGGCAATTTTCGTCAAAACATTTAGAATATTAAGCCCCAAAAACTGGCTTATTAATTCACCCAAAGTTCAAGTTTATCAACTAACCAAGAAGACCTCTTGATTTTGACAGCTGGGATTTGAGACAATATTTTTCTAAACGCTACAAATACCCCTTTTGTTGTTTAGCTCCCCCATTGTTACAAGCTTCTTGCCCCCTTTACGTTTTTCTTCGCTTTCGGAAAGCAACAATTCGGCCACGGGCATGCACCCCAAATTATGAGGAGATATAGTATTGAAGACAGTGACGTACCAGAAATGCTAGTTCATCACCTGTGCAAAAATTTATTTTTACTACCCATTTAATCCTTGCCCTCTAAAGAGCGTTTCCAGTTTGACATCCTTGACCGACCTACGCCATTTTCCCTGGATTATTGAATGTTAATATGAAAATAAAATTTCAAGTGTCTGTTACGCCACTGGTAGTATTTGACTAAAAAAAAAAAAAAAGAAAAAAGAAACGAGATTTTTTAAGGGGGTCGTACCAGTACGCCTCACTGTCACCGATGATTACCCGAATTCTCATGCAGGGCCAAAATAATCTCCCCTTGACGCGGGGTGCATTATCATATTTTTGACGTGCTCTGAAGGGCCAATTTAAACGCCATATATTTATCGTTATAATATTTTGTTGTGGCGGATCGGCACCTTAATCGTATTACTTCCCAAATGAATTGTCGGTGCCCATATTTGCGTGCTTAATATTTTGGGATACAAATTCATTAATCCTTATTTCACGGGTTGTGAGTAGATGTGAAAAGGATTTGTTCATATTTAAAAAAATGTTTAAAAAAAAGGAAACAATGTAATTAACCAGTTTCAAGTAAATCTGGCATTAGAGTTTCGTTGCAAAAACAACTTAAATCTTTTGAAAATAACTGGAAGTTTCTCTCAGAAAAACCGCTAATGAATAAAAGCGAACGTGGCCGGTGCCAATTCCGTTTCAAGGAAACTCTAGTTAATCCGAGCATTCATTTATATCAATTATTTAGGTGCACTTTACTGTTGTTATGATTATAATTTTGGAATAGCCCTAAATAGAAAACGACTTTCTTAACAAAAGTTAATCAGAAAAATCAACTTTTCAAATACTGAAAAGTAAAGAAAACCGTTTTACGATAAAAATGGAGCTTAGTGGCCCTTCTTTGAAATCCGGAAATCAAATTTAACGTTCTATTTCTTGACACAAAACCCGAGGTTGGATTGGAAATACCCTTCACAGATCATTTTCATCCCTTATTTTGAGGAACAAAAAGACATGAATGTAAATAATCGAATAACAAAAAAAAGTCTTTAACGCCATCGCATTCCACTCAAAAGTGATCTGATAACGTAGCAATTATGCATATTCACATAACTAATTTAATAACTAAATGACGAGGGTTTATCAAAAATGGCCAAAATAGGGCTTTTGCTCCTAGCGGGAAAGCAAAAAATGATTTAAAGCCTGAATTACTCATTGGACTTATGGACAAAAAACACATCGAAAGTGCGATGTGATCGCTTTTCACTACCTCTCACACTTACCGAGATATCTCCGAGGGGAGACCTCCGTACATCTTTCATGAAATTTGATTAGAAAGTTTTTACTTGAATTTAAAAACCAACCATTAAAGGAAAACTAAGCAAAACTTATGGTAGAACGTAATAAAGTGGTACTTATAATGTAAGCAGATACCCAATATGCAAAATGCCACATTGTAATTTGGAACTTAATTGAGTTGAGCTATAATTGGTACTATTCAGTAAATATACAAAGTCTAATTGCTTGTCTATACCAAGTGTACTCAGCGACAGCTGGACGTACCGGTAGTATTTTATTTTTATTTGAATCTAGATCGTATCGTGTGCTTTAAATATGCATACGGCACGTGCGGAATAATTGAGTAACGATATAAGCAAGATAATTATAATTTATATAATAAATTAAAATTGAAAAATGTATATATATTTTACAATTATATTTCCCAGTTAACATACTTCAACTCAGCAATGCTTGATTAAGTTACACGTTAGAATTAAATGTTCCGTTTCACTAATATATTATGTATATATAGGAAATTTAACAGTCCATATGTTTTAATATTATGGTATTTAAGTTAGCACTTAGATAGTGAAAAGCAAAGTGATAGAGCCACTTTTGCGACGAAGCACTGTCGTACTGTTACTAGATGGTCAAGTGTTGGGGAATTCCCCTTTTAACGGGGGCACTTTCCTAGCACAAAAAGCGGAAGCCAAAGGGGGAAAAGTCGAGATAGAGAAGGGTGGAGGTGCGGTCAAGTAGAAGTAAATTCGAGGTTCCTATTTCTTTGCTAACAAATCAACATTTATTAACTATGGAGAATGTTCTCAATATTATTCGGACATGCTATGTATGCGACTATAGGCAACATCGTTAATAACTCAATCATACGTTCACTGAATTGATCCATCACTTGCCAGACCCACGTTTTTAAGACGGACCACTCACGATAGATCGACCAGAAACCAATTTTAAAACCATGACAAATTAATACCGACACTAGTACCATAATGGTTCTCAAAGATGACAGGCAGAGATAAGTACAACCGTATGGTGTTGCAGATAGCAATCGAGATGGCATATTTTATTGTTCGCGGTTACGTAATCATGTCATCAGTCATAGGGCGACTGCACTTCCTCCGCCGAGACCTTGCGCACCGATGAGTACCGTGGGTGATCATTGCGAGACTGTGTCCAATAGTACTAATTAAAATGTCATTAAATTAGGCGTGCTCATTCCACCATATTGCACATAACATCGGTTGACCCTTTTCCAATCACCAGCCTTGAAACTGCATGACTCACTGCCACAGCTCTAGCTAGACGGACCGTAGAAGGATTAACCTTTGCCCCTGTTTGAACCTCGGTTCGAACCTACGAAAAACGTCTCATAAATATTTGCAAATCGTCTATGGCCCTTTTCAACGTGCAGCAAAATCGAACCTTTCTCATTCAAAGATGACACCCCAAATTTTACACTTCAAATGGGGTAATTGGAACGATTGTTTGCTTCTTAATCCGTATTTTCCCTTCACGAAAGAGGAGGAACGCATTCGGGTTCTTATTTATTGGATCTTTGATTTAGGCCCTCAATAATGAAGGCGAAAAGTGAACGTTATGAATGTTGCCGGACAGATGCTTAAACGCGGTCCGATCTCAAATAAAAACGATAATTGCAATGGGAAAATATAAACATTAACACTCTGGGAAGAAATTGAACGGTTTATTACACCGTGCGTCCGTTGCCCGTTCCGAAAAATTAATTAATAATGCATGGGTCGTTGCAGTCACTAATAACTAACTCCATTTTAGGCCTGGCCATTGATACATAAATTACGATGTTAAAACTGACGCGTAATGTGACTCATAAAACTGCGAGTCTGAAGATGGCGAAGGAACAGGTATAAAAGGCAATGACAAAGTGGCTGGACTTAATGAATATTTTATAAACTGCCAGAGTTCAATTCGGAATGACTTGCACGTGTCAGAGGACCATCAAAATCCGTTCCGAGTGACCATTAACTATAAAAAGCTCTATAACTTATTTCATGAAAGGGACATCTGCCGCCTGGAGAATGTACGGTGCACAATATAAGGCGATGTTAATAATGAGAGGAGTTTAAAACGGTACTTGAATAAGGGTTCACGTCAGTGAAAAATGAGGTGGTATGAAGTGAAAGTCCTGATTTTTAGATTGTAAAACATCCAGATGCAAATTTAATTGTCTTTGAACTTGGTTAACGACGAGTCTTCTATGTCTAGTTTTTTGCATCATCGACGTTCCACAATTTATTTCTGCATCATCACAATGATCTAACAAGACTTTCATTGTTCTTGCCGTTTTCCTCTTAGTCCGACGGCGCAGTAACAGATGATGACCCTTCGGGGGTGTAAAATCGGAGTTTTGGTATTTTTGACTCCGTTCGATTAAAACGTCGTCGATCTAACCCAACCCTCCCTATTCGGCCTAAGCAATATACAGGAAGTTTCATAATAGCACATCGAAATTTCCAGGGGTGAATCCGTGGATTACTTCAAGAAAAATAGTTTATATGAAGATGGGTTCGTTTTCGTTCCCTGTCTGAGATACTGGGTGACAAAAACGTATTATTTTTTTAGGTTTTTCCTAGTAAGTACGTTCCGGCGTCAAACATTGTTATGACAATTGCGAAGGATGAGCTGGCTGCACGCACACATCTTTTGAGGTGACAACAATGTTTTCGATTTCACCTGTGGCGTCCCCATCGATGTGATCCTGAACACTTTAAACGAAAAATATGATCCGCCACTGTTTTTTTTACGGAAAAATAGTTTTCTGAAAGCTCCGTAATTCCGCGCAAATAAGTCTCTTGAATATTTTTCATAACATTCACCGTTTTCCAACGTTTCAATTCCTCTTTTAGAGAGTGGAATTTTTGTAAAATTACTCGCATATTTGCTTTCAACGCTTTAATAAAAATGTCTATCGGAATGTAATCCTCGACGCCACTAATCGTCTTTTTAGATCATTAACATTCATTGTTCACTGTTCAGTAGCTGTGACCACCGGTGTCATTTGCGGTCAAAAGCCATTAAATCCCGAAAGTAAGTTTTACCACCAGCTGCTCCATACCTTAACTTCGAGGTGTGAACATTCTAATAATTCGAATCATTGGACCCGGCAATGTGAAACTTCATTAAAACTCCATTAACTTCGGCCTGGCAACTTTTATTACTATCGACAGTTTTTGGGGAATTTAGAGTGCGCTTTCAGAGCGGATTAAGAAATGTTCCATTGCCAAACTGGTCAATGAATAATTATAAAGTTTGGCAAAAAGAAGTTTAAGCTGGTTTTAGGCATTGGCCTACAGACACAAGACAGTGTGTGCAAAACGGTTATGGCAGTTAAATTATCGATTTTAATGGTAGAATACAGGAAAGCAAATGACTGCTAAAATAGCAAATGCGCGAAGAATTCTTAGACCCTATACGGGTTTGCGTAAAATCCCTGGTTCATCGCTCGGTCTTTAATAAAAATGTTGGTACCCACATTTGAATACTTGGCATTCTATATTTGAACCTAACAACGAAATTGCCCGCATACTCAATTCTTCCACTGTTTAAATTTAATGTATCAAATGATTTTTTTGGTTTTCAAACCAGTCCCGAGTTCAAAAAGCCGATCAGAAATAGGCGTATCATTTTGACACTTCGTGATGTGCCCTTTTCACAGACTTGAATCAGCCTATTTGGCCGAAATTAATTGGATTAAATGCGGCTCAAAGACGCAATAAAAACTCTTCACTAAAAAACGACAGCACGAGCCGGATTATTCTAAAATGAAAACTATCTAAATTGATACCATATGATGGACAACAAACTGCTGACCAACGATAACCCAACCTGAAACGGAACTAAATTAATCCTTAGTTTGACATCACAATAGACTTATAAATAAATAAGGGCTAGATCCATAAAAGGGTTATATCTATATGGGGGGTGTATGCAAATCTCGTCACGTAGTTGGAATAAATAAAGATGCGTGTCCAAGCATATTTAAGGCACAATGACCAGACCAGTTTTGATTGTAAAGTTTTTTGTGAATATAATGGAATAGTAGGTGGGTCATGAATAATAGTGAAAAAGGGTGCTAATGATGATCCAGGGATGGGAGGCAGTGACAGCATGATGGATAATAATCGCGCACAGATTTGACCATGTGTATACACCCAAGACTGGTCCTGTACAGCTGTGAGTTATATTCAAGCACATGCAAAGCTCTAAAAAAACAAGAAAACCCAATACCCTAAGAAGTATGAGTCTAAGTAGTAACCACTTTCTCCCGTCTGGTTATACAAGCACGCATTAAATTTATTGTGGTAAATATGCAATAAATCCAGTTGTAATAAATATTGATGCAAACAACGACCTGAGACTCAAAACCACTTAAGGAATAGGTAATTTACGTTCAATTATGTATCGTAATTAAGGGTTATTGTGCAACCCTGTACGTTCGGAGGGCCAAGTTCTTAAGCGCTGACGCAAAGTCGACTTGCAAGAGGGTGAGCGCCAAGGACTTGAAAGACATGGGCTTGGGAACAAAATAAAAACAGTAAATTAATTGAGATATATTTTTTTTATTTTAATTTTGCTCGGTTAATGATTAATAAATTTAGTTTTGCTCATAGATTAAATTTTACTTTCTTGCTTCGCTTTGAGCAAATATTAATTTGTATTTTTTTTTGCATTTGCGAAACACTTTCCACTCAGAATTCGTATAATATCGTATGTTAGAAACAACCTCAATAATAGATCCTGCTTTAGTTTACCAATGAACTAGGTATGTGGGTTGCTTTCCTCGTTCTTCGCACAAATTGTCAGTATTTAAAGCCGTTGCTGTATTTATTTTCTTCATCAATATGCCTACATATTAAAAAATAATATAAAGGTAATCATTTTCAAGCACAACCTACACTACTGAAAGTAATTAATGTTATTCGAGACCTGTTTTTTTTTTTTATTTTTTTTACCTGGGTTATTCTATAGTTAAGATTAAATATAGTTAACAAATTCACAAACTTTGCTCTTTTTCATATACAGGACTAGCGATGAGCAAGGTCTAAATCTAGCTGAAACTCTAGGGTGTCCCAGCGAGAGGGAGCAACGAGGGAGGAAAGAATGCTTGGTCCGAGCTTGGGCTGATGTTATTTTTTATATACAAGTTCTCTATCCTTTATCCTTGAAGACCAATTCATTTGCTTACAAAACTCGACACAAAATTTGCCTGTTTGTTGTAAACCTTGTTAGGGACGTAAGCCTCCAACTTTACTGCTCCTTCTAAGGTAGTTTCCAAGAAATCCAACACCAGGTGTGTTCGCATGCCCACAATCGTTGCTCTAATTCACCTGGAGTAATATAAATCGTCCTTACAAATCAGTTTGGTGACTTGTCTCAACTTCTTTTGATTTGGAAAAAAGGGGGACTGAGATGGATTTTTGGGCCAATGAGTTCTTATAGTCAGAGATTCAGTATCGGACATGATATATTAAGCATAACGTAACTACAACATCGGTACCTACATCGCGGCTAGACATATATGCAAAACCGTTCGTAAATAAAGCTCTTAATCATTGTTAGATACTTACAGAAAAATCTTTAGTTATATAGACTTTTTTCAAACCAGTCATCCCTTCGAACTCATTGGTGACCCTCCTGCGGCTTACAACGTTATAATTTTTGGTGCAAATATTTGCCCAAGAATTAAATCCTTTGCCATATTATTTGGCGTTTTTTAGTCACTGACCATGAAAGAAAACGGGGCCAATAAGTCTAATTCAGTCGACCTGATGAAATGCGAATCCTTTATTATATTCGTCCTGGTGTTTGCCCGTTTATCCCCTCCAATTTGTTATGATAGGTTTATTTAATCCTTTTGCTTTTCAACTGGCTTTTCTAGCGTGTATATATCCGCTTTATTCAGTTAATTTATCATCGCAAGCATCCCTGTGGCAAAAAAGCCCTTGACAACCGCCGGTTATTTATTTATCAAAACATTCCCGCCAACCTGAGCATAATTGTAATATGATAAGTAATTTTCTGGTCTAATTGTTAAATAACCGCCAAACATCTCAAGTGGTTTCCTTTGAGAAAACTGGCCAATCTGGTCTGATGTATGCATAACATGCAGTGTCCCTCTGGCCCTGCGGTCGAATCTGGACGCACTTAAATCATACCAGTCCTTTGTCTCTCCTGATTTATGACCTCTGGACGGTAATTACCCTAACCGTGTCCACAATGTGTTCTTTTCCTCCACGGAAACCAATGAAAAAAGCGGTTGTTACGGTGGTCCGTAACACAATTGATTCGCATTGGTGATGTTTGAATGAATATCGCGATATTCTTAGGCTGACCAGAGCTGGGCAGTGCTCACTACCATCAGCTGAATTTTTTGGGACCAGTTTGATTTGTTTCGAACAAGAAACAATGCCGTTTGCAGCATGCCACTGAAAACGGATCATCCCCATTAGGAGATCATATTGAACGGGTTTTTTACGATAAGAGCTGTGTTCGCAAATATGAGAAGGGTGGCTTTAATGAATATCCATCCCCCTTTGATAGTTATTGAAAGGAGTAGATGCTGCAGATTAACGGCATCAATAAAGCAAATCTTCTTTTGTATATTTCCCAGGTACACATAACAAACCACGATAGTCGCTCATATGAAATAAGATTCATAAACACTGTCTTAATAGGACATATCCGTAAACGAACATGCATATGAATATTAGTAAAAGCCTGCTTGTAATAAATCTGCGATATTTATCATCATTACTGATGTTAACAGCAAACCGCTTTCGAATGTCCCTTAAGGTTTGTTATAAACAAAATTTAATGTATTTAGAGGAAGAAGTACGTTAAAAACAAGTTGTTCTTTTCCTAAAAAATACCACTAAACAAACATTAAAAACCCTTATCAAATCAAACACAATACCCTTAAAAAAAGCTTCCAAAAAAGTCACAGTTTCGCACGATTCACCCTAGGAACCATGTCAATCAAAAACCCGACTTCTTGCGTCTATGAGACTGTAACCACCGAATGCTCTACAACTTTTTATAGACCACTTGCAATAAGTATATAATAGTGCAAAACTGAGGAAGGGATTTCACCCTATTTTTGCGGACGAATCTCAGCTGATGATTGGCTAGGGTAGTGTCCTTAATAAAAGACGGCACACGGTCGTAAGATCACCCCAAAGATTCAAGGAAGAGGAAGTAGCTTGAAAACAATTAAAAAAGGGGATATTCCTAAGGGAAGCTAATCCTATTAAAATAGACGAAATGAATGATTTTACGTTTTATTTACAATAATACGCACATATGTGTATACAATTCGTTAAATGTTAAATATTTCTAGTCCTATGATTCTATTATAAGCAAGTATAAAGTACTTAACATATATATTAGTGTAAAAAAGCTTAACCTTGGGTTCAACGTCAATGACTAAACGAAAATTGGTTGTACTATAACATTGTGAAGAAGGGTAAATTTTATCATTCTTTAGTTTTCACGGAAATATTAGTCACTTCATCACAAGTGAATACGGTTGGATAGAGCATTATAAACCGTTTTAACTTTCATCTCTGCTGACGAAAATACATTGCTGGAACTTTATACTCCTCCCAATGTCATTATAATGCATTAATTATTATGTAAACCACAATGGAAAACTTGATTTGACACAAAAATATTTTAATTTTACTTTATATTGGATGTCCCGATTCTAAACGCCTCGTGGCTTATTTGTTCTCGGTTTTTCAAGCTTCTGGTAACTTCGCCAGCAAGATAATTTCCATAGGAACGGTGGAATTAGAGGAAAGCATTGCTGAAGTTCTCAATTTTCATGAAAATGATCATATTTGAAAAGTTTCCGGGGGCCTTAAAAAGCGGAAAAAGCTTTGTTTTTTATCTTATGCCCCTCCTTTCTCTCCGGAAAATTATCCGTCCTCTGAAGAGGGGTATCCTACTCCATTTAAAATTCAATTTTCCTCCTGAAGGAAAAAGGCAGCTCCGAAAATCCTGGGCCTAAGACATGCCCACCTATAGCGAATTCCCAAGAAAAAAAATCGTATCGTTACCACTTTGAGGGAATTAAAATTTCACCACCAAAAATTTTAATGTCTCTCATTGCAATTTTGTCTCTCTTATATCTATATTATTTATAGAACAACTCACTTTTTTCAACAGTTTCATCACATAGCTAAAAATTTTATGATTAGAAACAATCATAATTTTCTTAAAAACATGCAAAAGCGATATACATAAAAGAAAGCAATAAAAATCCCATAACGTTTAAGTGTCTACATCTACCAGCAACGACGATCATTACAATATTGTCTTCACAGTCTACTGCTATATAACGTTTCACTGTATCATGGCGTTGCCACCTGGTTGCAAGTGAGTGCACTTTGAGATTATTGCAATTGTTGAGCAGCTCCGATAGATGGGGCAGCAATATTTATATCTGCAGGGCATCGCGAATTCAACTTCCAAAATGGAGATCTCGGTAACCGTAACAGAGAGAGCGAGCGTTGGTTAAATGGCGACTAAGTTGCGTTTTTCAGTGGCGGCCAATATTCCACAAATCCCTATTGATTTAAGAAATATCGGAGAGAATAAAGTTTCAAAGTAACAACTCAAAACGTATTTTGATCTATATTTTAAATTGTTAAGTTAGATATGGTTTTCCAAAATCAAAACATCACATTTTAAAAACAACATCATATTTTAATTCTTGGAAAGGTCCCATGGGAATACCAGCTCAGTCTTGTTTTCTCTTTAAAAATAATCGAGAAATAGAAATAACCTATTGAAAAACATCAAAGCAAAAGTCGGAAAATATCGTTTATAGAAAAGAGAGGACAATTCTTGTTCAAAGGAATATCTTATTTATGTCATGAAAGAAACATTCTCCGGTTGTATACCATCTACAGACGCTAAATATTTTTATTAACAGAACTAGCACAAATTTTACTTAATAATACCAAGTAGCTAATTGTTCTTGTCTTTGAATTCACTGAGAATAATCGAAAGTCAAGTCGAATGTTACAGAACTGTTACAGTATCTCGGGTTACATTTTTATTGAGTAAACCTTTTTCTACCTTTCTGAATAACGGCATTAAAAATATTTCAACATGTTTGGAGAAAAATAGTCGGGCAAATTCAGGAAAATCTATTGGTTTTTTTTTTTTAATTTAATATATTGCAAAAAGCGAATAAGTTTTGATTGAAATAGTGCAATTGACACCTTAAAAAAGATAGAGTTTTTAATTGAATCTAATTTCTGCGAAAGCGCAGTTTAATAAGGAAGTTCCAAATTTACGTGTTTTAAAGAGAAGGATATGATTTTTTTTTCTATTATTCTCTTTGCTTCAACACCGCACTCAAATAATTACCTTTTCAATTTTCGTTCCTACTAGTTGCTACGCGGTTGCCAATAATCTGTAGAAGAAGAACCGGATGCAGCAACGTTTTTGTAGTTTTGAAGTCCGTTTTAGGAAATGAGACCCTAATCAATGACGGCAAAATAGGAGGAAGTTACGTCATCATGACCCTTTACGTATTATATGTGCCGATTGTGTTGGCGCATGACACGATGCATTCCTGGCGCTTCATAGAGACACTGGAGGGATACTAATACATGATAGCAATCGGGTTAAAATATCTCCTCAGTTCTAGTGAGATGTCGGCAATTGTTTACGACATCTAGTTCTACCAGGCCATTCGCCGGCGTTTTAGTAAAAGTGGTCCGTTTTTTTGGGGTAGAATGCTACCATGCGCTAGTGTCTCTACTAATGAGCAATTTTGTCGCAGAGGTGCATTATGTACATGTCGGTGCATCGAGGGGCCTTGAGAATGCGTTAGTTCCTTAATCACTATCCCCCCCCCTCAAAAAAAAACCGGAAACAATTTTTATTCTTCATCCTGCCAATATATTTTCAAGTGATAATAACTAATTCCTGCATTTTAGGCATCAAAACTCATGACAACCGGTTTGGTACGAAAGTATTTGCAATAGAATTTAAATTTTAAACATGAACTCGAAACACAAATATAAAATTAATCATGAGACTTCTTGTTTAACGGCATTCTTTTAATGTAAATATGACCGTTATCCTATTAATGTATTGGAAACGCGACAGTAGTGCAAGGTTGCAAGAAAGTCATCCAAACTGCCACTAATGATAACGCCGGCCACAGACCGACCGGTTTATAGCAATACCATCTCAGTTGAGTGATAAAATACCAGTAATTCACGATTATAAACTGTTGAACATGCAATTCACATAATATGAATTTTAATCACCATCACGGCATTTGTTTAGCCTTAATCCAAAATCGTGATAACAATTCCTAGCGTGTCCTAGAGATCAGTATTTGATATTTATAGAAATTTCCGTTTCATAACACCGATCTAAAAGGAGAGTATAAAAACCATCTGTACAATCGATCATTCAATCGATTTCCTAAGAGATATTTATAGGTTTCCGCTCGAGAATGCCGGAATTGCAAAAAGAAGGAAAGTTACATTGTCGTCTTATTTGAATTAAATCGGCTGGCGTTACCTGACTACTGTTACGCAAGGCTTAGACACTTCCATAAACATTATCTCGTTAATTATTAATCTTTATTGCAAAAACTGCTTCAACGATTTCAATTTGCTACATAGAAGGTAACTAAATAATGGCAGCATTATGCTTTATTCAAATGCATTAGATGCGAAATTGAGCTGACAAGTTGAGATTAATGCGACTTAAACATGAAGTTTAAAGGATTACTGACTTAGACAATATCTGACCCGAAGTGAAAGTCGACCCATTTAAAATAATAAAGCTGAACAATAAGTTAGCTTTAAAGTACCTACAGGAAGAGGAGCTTGAAACGCATTAAAAAACATGACTCACAGTTCCATCCATATCGCAAGTGGGTGTTTTGCTAAATATGGCAGTCCACCACTCCACACGTAATCCTGCAATTTACAGTACGAGCAAAATACGTGACCAGGTTTTATGATTGAAGAATGTTGCCCTAACTATGAAACGGACAGAGCTACGGCGTGTTCTGCCGAAATAAATGTTCAAAATTAAGGCGAATTTTCACATTTTCTTGTTATGGCCCGATGACCCGGTAAGAACGAAGCCCAATCGAACAATTTTCCGGCTGGCCAGGCACAATAAGTAATGAACCGCAGATACGGAAAGAACCGTTCTGAAAGAGCAGAAGCATGTCCGTAGGCCAGTTTGCTATAAATAAGAGCATTCGATGTGTAACCTCGTTTCCGACATGACAACACGGCACGAATAAAACCCATGAGAAAATATACAGAAAATGGCAGTCAAAGATGACCAAGTAGACAATAAAAAAAAAGTGTGAAAAACCAATGACTTTCACTAGATGCTTAAATTAGAACTTGCGTGTTTAGCGAGATACATAGAGGAAAATGCACATCCCACGTTTAAAAATCAACGGTACAAAGGGAGTAGCCATGTCTCTTGTAAAGCAGTTCCAGATTCCTTTGAATAACTTCATTATTTCCTTTTGGTAGCAAATATTCAATTATTAGGTAATTTATTAAGTATAGAAAAATAGAAAATATTACAAAATAACTCTTAAGAAGTTCCTTCGTGTGTCCAGGTCTGAATTATTCGAGAAATATTCGATGAACCACCAACCAGGATGCGGAATGGGTTAATTCAAACACCACCGCGATATTGAAATTAGTTTACAAAATATTCAATATTGAACATTGTAAGAACACTGATTTGAGTTGAAACCTCTACAGGTCCCACTGCCTTGCGTAAATAACTACGATTAATATAAATAAATTGAGCTCCTCAGCATGTAAATACTTTAGGTAATAAATATACAAGGTACGTCGAAAATTGTGCGTTTTTGACCACGACACATCTCCATGATGATATATTACACCCTGTATATAATACGAAAATACATTTTTCTAACTAAGTACTGATAAAATTTGGAAAAAGCTCGGGTGAATAAGTATCATTCTAACATGGCTGGTGGCAAAGCAAATACTCGGTAAAGTTCATGCATATAGTTAGGAGGTACCTACTTACATATAAGTATGTGTGTTTTGAAGAAAAATGTAGTGAAAGCTAAAGACATTTACCGCCATTTGCTCAGGAATTTAGGTCTTAGCTCTGTCCACATTACCAGAGTATTTTATATTCGAGGTGATATATTTTGCTTGTAATACATACAAATTTAAATATTATCATAACATTTAAGAAAATGCCAAGAAGATAAGTAAACGATTATCGCTGAAATTATGAGATTTTTACCAGATTTCAAGAACGATTACAGCGGCTTAATTGCATCTCGGAGTTTACACACGAATACTATTTTTGAAATGCGGCGGTTCTCCTAAGGTTTTCCCCTTATATTTCCATTATTTTAAAAACGATAAAAAATATTTTCTTAAGGTTTTTGGCATATGTTGTGGTTGGTGACTTCCTTTTTAATCGGAACTCACGCCAACTTCACTATTTTAAATAGGAGGTTTCGCATATTTCCAGTATGCGAAAGAAATTAAATCTCCATTACAATCAACTATCACAAGTTCATGCTTGCATTCGAAATCGTGACAAAACGCATTTTTCCGAAATATCAATAAGGCGCCATATATTTCTCATAGGTTATATCCCGAGACCTTCAAGCTTTGTCATAAAAAATCTGCATAGATTTTTATAACCTTTAACCCTAAATAACTTGACGATAAAATTCCGACACTGTAAATTGAGAAATTTCTTTCCAACGAAATTATTTAGTTGTAACGGAATTACTAGCAAAATAACCGTCGTAAGTAGACGGGGAATTACAAAAGAAGCTCGGCATCAATAAAATGTTTTAGACGATGTTTTTTTATGGAAACAATGACGTGAAATTCCTGCGCGAATTCCTATCAATTCAGCTCTAAATCGACCAATTTCCTCCTTCGAAAGAGGAAAAATCGCCGATAAATTTTATCCGTCAGATTTGGCGTGATTTACCAGATAATCACACTCATATTCATTAAATAGCAATAAGAATTGATCATATCAATTCACTATATCCGACACTAGACCAGCCTTTGCTGGTGCTAAGGTTAAAATTATTGTTAAATACAGGAAGCAATCAGCAGCTAACCTGAACCATCTAATATTCAAATGAAATGCAACAATATTTTAATGGACTCACCTTCGATGCACACAACATGGTCCCTAATTTGTTGAGCAATTATTCCATCAGGTATCAGGTCGATCAAATCGTAGATTGCATAAATGGATGGGTGGACACTTTCAAATCTCTGGATTTCTTGTCGGATTGCCAGGGAATTGTTCAAATAAGAACCCGCAAAGTGCATTCTTGAGTTCATGTTTCCAAGCTGACTGGGACTTAGATTGAGTTTTTGATTGAGTTGGGGTTACTTTTATTAGGATATATTGACATTTAATGTGGGATAGCTACAACTGGAGGTTATTGTGTTGAAGGTAAATCATACCCTGGTAAAATATACAGGGAGGTTGCAAATGAAAGCCTCCTGTTTTTATTTAGTTAATTTTGTAACAGGAAGTTCAAACTTGGTAAAACCTCAAATTTTCAGGTGAGACCAAAATTTTAATATAGATGATTCCATTTAAAACTTTGTTCAACTTAACACCCAGTTGTCATTTGTCCTTTTTTGATATTGAGCTTTATGTTGAAATGTAGGGTACCATGTTATGCAGTTTAATATATAGGGGGGTATAGCTTAGATTTTTATAATAATTTCTTGTTTCGTTTTGGAATGGTATTAGCAATTTTTCAAACTTGCTTCTTTTATTTGCAACTATTTGCCATTTCTACATCACTCAGCGATTGAGATTGAGGCAATTTTTGTAATCCTTTCATTTTTTCTTCAGTTCGTTTGTTGATTGCTTCTTGAGAACAATTGTAATATACACGCCTTTGCCTTTACTGGCTTTAAATGTACGGTTTTCAAGTTAGAGAGAACCCTACAGCTAAAAGAAGATGGGGGGGGCAATAAGGCCTTGGGGACAGCACCAAATTACCATTGCTAAGTGACATGATTTCATTTTACCAAAGATATATGGTTATATCACAATGCCACTAGCACAAATGAATGGAACTACCAGTTAGCAGGTATGTCAGTGGCCAGTGGATCCCTGGGGACAGAATTGAACTACCTGCCTATATGCCCATCTGCCTTGAGTTAAAAGATCTATATTTTGAAAACAAATGCCACACAAATTACCTAATAATTAAAACTAGATCACAAGTGACTGTCCTAGGTGCTTGTAATTTGGGATGTGATAAATAAATGAATAAACAAAACCATCAAAACATCACAACCCATGTCACTTGACCAAATTAGTAGGATTCTTTTATTTATGGGAATAAAACAAGTTTCGGAATATTTAAACGAACATAATAAAATACAAACAACAATACACATAAGTGTTGTCCATCCCAAAACAAAACAAGATACTGTGTAGGTAGGTTTTGTCAATCGATGGTTTGTTTATAATAGAAAAAAAAACAAATAGGGCACTTTAGTGAGGCACCTGTTCCTTTGAGGTTTTCGTTGAAAAAACTATCACTGACCACGGGTCATTTTCGCGCAAAACGATCGCGACGGAAAGAAGGTTTTTTACGCGACGTATTTGAAGAAAAAAACCATTTGAAATTAATAGGTTAGGAGAGATAAGCACGAACACTCCCACTCACTATCCTCCATTTAATACCTATGTTTCAGCAACGACAGACAACGCTGATTGCCGGTCAGAAACCTGCGCATTACGTATTTGTCATACAAGCGAATATCCCAAACGCGTACTAGTCCTTATAATTTGATTCGCTGTTTAAGCAAGTGATTTGTTAAATTGTATATAGTTTTATGATTGCCAGAGCGATTTGAGAACTGCTTGCAATTTGGGAAATATGCGCTTTAAATATTTATAATGACTGGTATCTCCAACTATCGTAATTGGGCTCGTGCCTTATTGTCTGTGACTTTGCTTCATTTTTCAGTTGTTCCTAAATTATTTTCCGTTCAAAATAAAAGTTTTTGCAACATTTTCAATTCCAACGGTTTGGAAGCCATCGTCCACACATGCATTTCGTAAAAAGTCTGCAAGAATTGTCAAACTATCATGAACCCACTGCAAAATACTTGCCTGAACAAACATTCCGATAGTGGCGACAAATTCCATCGAAGTGTCTGACGGAGATAATGTGAACTTCCGTTACCAACTTACAGATTCCTTCAGCTTCGACACATCAAACCCTGGAATTCATGCAGTCTTCTATTTTCCTTCTTCAGACTTTAGCAGGGGGCGCGATCTGTCACGGGGAATTTTCTAAGAATGGGCGGCAAATAATTTATCTTGAATATTAAATATGTTTTAAGTCCGAAATTCTATGGTTTTATTTTATTGATCATTAATTTAGAACTTTAGAGTTGGGAACCAAATTCTGGAAATATAGCTTATATGCGTGAGACGCATTGTTAACGTTAAAAAAAAATTCTTAAATAACAACAAAAACCCCTACTTTTATCTGACGCGCAAAAATCTTTAAAAAAAATGAAAAAATCTGTCTCCAATACTCCTTTAGTCTTAAAGACTCAACAACCAACAAAGAGAGCGACGATCTTTTTATTATTGTAAAATATCTTTTTATAAAAATTGAGCACAAAATTGCGAAACCTTAGGCCTTAAATTTCAACTATAACTGAGATACTCCACAATACTATCAAATTTAAGACACCCAATTTAACTCGAAACTATTGTCTGTTCGTTCGCCAAAAGTAGCCCATGTTTCTTTGCTTACTGACCTCGCTTGTGGCTTGATCGCAGCCTCCCGTCCCCCTTATAACGAGCATACTATTCTCTTAATAATTCTCTCAAATAGGTTGAAAGTTGTGCAATTGATAGTTCGGGAATATGCCATTTTAAAATAAAAAAATATATCCCTTTTGAAGGTATTTGAACAAAATAGAATTTTTTTAAATTCTACTATTTTTTTAAATTTATTTTTTAAGGCAATTCAAAATGACTATTGCTTCATTATTGCCACCATGTTCTTCTACGATGTAGCGATGTTATATCTGAAATTTTATGTTTCGCTTTTCCATCTTCAACTTTATTATTTCTAACGAGCGACATCTTGGATGGTACATTTTGAATTCAGCCTTTTTTGTGGTCAGATTCAGTCTTGCAGTTCAATGTCTACAAGAACTTCAATTTGCGCAAGTTTTCTCCAATTTAATCGATCTCATATCTTTTATGGTTACCGACCTTCCTATATTTAAACCCCAAAAACAGACACCTTGTATACCTACCCGCTATCCAACTAATTCTAAAACGTGGTGAGATCTCTAACAAGGGTAATATGAAAAAATGCGATTAGACATTCAGATACTTTGCGTTACAATCCCATATTATATTCTGTTTTCTTAGATTACCGATATGCAAAATTAAACAATTACTCTTCAAATTTTAATTTAAAACGGTTAAAAGTAGGTTATTACTACAATTAAAAAAACTCATGGTAACACCAATGGCCTTTAGTCGCTTGTTTTGGTCCACCACATACCAGCGACATAAAAAGACGAGGCAGTTAGTGGAAACGTTCGGCGACAGTTAAAAAACATAAAATAAATTAAAAAGGATTAAACTAAAAGCCGTTGCGGTCGATACACTCGGTATACGCGGCAACACTCGGTTAGTCTTTGATTTGAGTACTGTGTCCGGCTAGCCTCATTCAAAATCATGTTACAGCAGAAACGACACGTTTATATGCGAAACTGCTAATTATTGTCGTAATTTATAAACAATTGCTTAATTTACTATTAATTTGTTCGCGTTGTTCAACGCTGTTTTGACGCCCATAATAGATTGGTAAGATAAATTTCATTTAAGTGTTTTAAGTAGGTAGACACCATTTTCCTTTACGCAAATGCCCAAAGCTAGAAGAGGTTTCAGGAAATTGTTATTTATGCACCTGCAATTCTTATTTTAATGTGCACCTTACACACAAATGAAAATTTAATTGAGCTACTAATTATTATTGTAGTAAGTTGATGGAAAATTGCTAGTAACAACAAATAGCCTTGCAATGCGGATACTTACGCAAAATGTTGCGCATGTATGTTGTTTGGAATGAAAAGAGTTCATAATGTGGATTTCTTCCACTCAATGTAAGTACGTTCATGACGTACGTAATATTGTTTATAACGGTTGATCAACAAAAAGCAGCCGGTGGGCCGTAAAAGTAGGACGTTAAGTCGTTTGCTGTTTACCATCACACCCCTGAATGGGTAATAGGTAAGAGACGAATATATCCAAGACATGCCCCTGATGTTTCAACGCTTACTTGAGGTCGTTTGCCGATCACCCTATATAAACAAACCATTTTATCTTTTTCATTCTTAGCTATAAGAGGGAATCATGTTTTAAAATAGATAATTATTGTATAACCAGATTGTTCCAAGCACTGTGACCTGATGACCGAACTAATTTATTATTTTCTTAAATTTCTAGAAAAATTAAATAACAAATAATGGCTTATTGATAGTCATACCAGTTGAAACGAAATTACTCCGGTATCAGTATCAAATTCAAAAATTGCTCATTTTCAGCTGCCCCGTAATTAGTTTTTCAAATTTTCTAAAGCGACAGTTTTCGTAACGGAAACAGCTCACAAAACGGATTTCATTTCGGAACTAGTTACAGAACAAAATCAGACACCTTCATTTGGTAACTTAGTAAATGGGACCAATAACAACAATGGCTGCAGCAGTTCTATAAAGCGCAGCTCGAATACTTATGCCATTTTCTTGTGACCTTTTCATCATAGAAAAAAGTACAATTCGTACAATTCGTACTTGTTAGACAAAACAATTCATTTTACAATTGTTGGCATAAATAATTATTACAATTTGTGCATTGTTCTTATAAAAAAAATACTCGAACTCACCGGAATGCTATATGGAAACTGTTTATTATCTTTTCAAATTCTACGATAAAATCCCATTTATACTTATTTGTGTTTCAAACTTATTTCTTATGTGAATTAGGGCAAAGTCGATCAATTTGCAGTTTAAGAATATGCCGTTTTAAGTTTAGAAAATTGACAAATCACGATGATTTTCGAATGTACTTAAAAAAAACCTGAAACGTCGAAAAACCGTTTTTAGATTTAAGACATTTTGATAGTTTTCTTTTCGCAGTTCGTTAATATCGCTGGGTAGAGACTTACAAATGAAGTATTTCACAGCTACTCATAGATGGTAATCTAATGGGGCCAGATATGGCGAACGAGCTGGCCAAAGCTTTAAAACTGAGAAAAGGCACTAAACTCAGCTAAATTTCAATAAAGAAGTAGAAAATAATTTTGAGTTACTTGCTGCTTTTTTATATTTCGCTGTAGATATGTTTCCGAACTAATTTGCACATGTCGATGCGAAGCGCAATAAATTCTAACTTATCTTGTTTTTTTTTTATTGTTTTGTACTTACCTAGATATCTACCTAATTGGTCATATAAATGACTACTTTCTTCATATGTTTTCTAATTCTGAAATAAAAAACATTAAAGGGAAAATTTGGCGCAGAGCCACATTTCAGGAATCCAATAAACGATTGCCCTCAGTTCCTTTCTTAGCTCCCATTAATTCTTCCTGAGATTATTTTTCAACGTATGTTCCTAAAATCAGTGTATTTGACTTACGTTCAGTGACCTCTAAAATGGTCGGCAATAAAGCAAAAAAAATACGAGTGATTGAGCTTAAGGTTAAAAATTAAGAAATAGATGATCCGTAATTTTGTTTTGCATCGTTGCACGAAAATTGGGAGCAGATAGCAAATCTGAAAAATTTTGATTCCGAGCAAGGCTCCCATTAAAAAATTATGTTTTTATTGTTTATAATAATTCCTACTGGGCCGCATTCAAGGGTAGCTCGTGATTCAGCAGTTGCATAACATACAAAAACGTCTAATTTGAACTATTCTGTATGATAACGATTATTTAGAAATTTTGTACTCTACCTGACGTGACGTTTATTGAACTTTGCACATCGTAAGTTCTTTGCCAGCATTTAAATATTAACCCACGTGATAGGTAAGGTATTCCATAAAAAACTACTTAAAAATCGCTTTCTATGTAACATTCAAAGAGATCATTACTGTAAAATCGGTGATAGTATGACATTGCAGTATAATTAACGGTGCATTAAAGTCATATTATTTAGCAATATCTACTGAGGGTATGGTCGCTTGTCACACTACATATTTTTATCAATCTGTTTTGACGAATTTCTAATTTGGAAGTTAACAAATTTTTTTAAGTGAGTAGTTAATTGAAGGTGTAAACGTGAGTTTTCAAATGCGACGTTAATGTCTCAGTAATCAATGATCATGTCACTATTTACAGTATGGACAATTGAAGATGTCGGGAACCTACATAATTTTTTTTCCAGGAAGCACCAACTAAATGAAATCATGACGGTAGGTTTTCTCCATTCCACTATTGTCCTATGTCTTTTGGTTATAATCTGTGATAAAATATGCGCTAAAGATGCCAGTATCGAGGAGGAGGAATATGAGGCTAGAAACTTTCTGATTCTCCTTAATAGGCAAAGCGAACGGGATGCTAATAGAATGGCTCTTGCCCAATGGGCTTATGCTTCCAATTTAACCGACGAAAATTTAAAAAATCAGGTAAGAAACGTTATCAAATTTACTAGTAACCAAATAAAATCTAATTAAACATTCTGGCCAATAAAATGACCGGACTAATCAAATTCACATCAAAATTGGTACAAATCAAATTTTAAATTCACGGCGTACACAGATGGACACATTGGGGCCATTCTGAAGGACTAGATCGCTTCTCGATGTTACAAGACTCTTCAACATTTCTGAGTGCGAGATTTACGCAGATTTTTTAAAATTTGTCAAGGGTTTTTGTGGATTTTCTGATTTTTTCTCTAAATTAAAAAGAAAAAATGTCTTTAAGAATGGACGCCACAAAATGCTAGTGTCTTTGAGACATTAATCGAACCAAGTTAGATTGAGGGCTGGTTCGTCAAGATTTTGAATATGGTCAAATATTCTCCGTGAAACAGTTTTTTCCAGTCAATAAATTAACTAAGAATACAGGTCCTAAGTAAAAACCTACTTCTCTTTTATTATGGGAATGAAGGTCAATGTTTTCATTAAAAACCATACTAATAATCGATTCTGTAGTTAGCAGTGGCAGTTGAAGTGGCAAAGAATGAGAAAGAAGCCTGGCAGCGGGTCACCCAATTCAACTGGCAAGGATTCTCAGATTACAGTTTGAAGAGGCAGTTCCAAAAGTACTCAATATTAGGTGTAGCAGCCTTACCCGAGGACAAACTTAAAAGGCTGAATAAAGTTGTAAGCGATATGGAAGCTATTTATTCGAAGGCTAAAATTTGCCCTAAAGACAAAAAACCAGATGATACTCAGGAGTGTACACTAAGTTTTGAGCCCGGTACAACTTTTTTCTAATTCACTCACACTGATAATTTAATTTACACATATCCATTGCAGAATTAACGAACATACTGGCGACATCCAGAGATCCAGAGGAACTCAAGCATGTGTGGCTTGAATGGAGGAATGCGGTAGGACCTAAATGTCGGGGATTGTACGAAGTATTAGAAATTATTGTGTGTTGCATGCTGTTACTTCACAAAAAAATATATTTTTAGGAATATGTTAATCTGTCCAACGAAGCAGCAAAACTAAACAACTTCTCGGACACCTCTCTGTATTGGCTCGATGGCTACGAGGAACCAAATATCAAAAACGTCGTCCAGAGTTTATGGGAACAGTTAAAACCTCTGTATCTTCAGATACACTCTTATGTCAGGTTTAAACTTCGAGAAAAATATGGAGATATTGTTAGTGAAAGGGGGCCCATACCGGCTCATTTGCTCGGTAAGAATGAGTGACACACCACACAATCACCTAAAATTCTGTATCTCACATGAGGAATTGTTACATGATTTATCAAATTGGGACTCATATGAAATTTAACAACAGGCTCATTGTAGGCAACATGTGGGGCCAGAGCTGGAACAACATCGCTGAGTTTATATTGCCATACCCCGATGCCAAAGACGAAAACCTTACCACGGAGCTTCAACTACAGGTTAGAAATCGGTGGATGTTCCTCCTATTCCGTTATCGCAATTTCCTCATTTTGATTTTACTTTCGGCAGAACTACACAGTGAGCAAAATATTCCGGACATCAGAGGCATTCTTCAAATCCATCAACCTCACTGAAATGCCTGAAACATTCTGGACAAAGTCCATATTGGAAAAACCCACGGATCGAGAACTAATATGTCATGCATCTGCCTGGGACTTCTACGATGGAAAAGATGTTCGGTTAGTAGCAACTGTTAAATTCTCGGATTTTCAGTACTCTTTATATCATAACAACTAGATAACTCTCAAAAACCGCACCCCAATATTACAGGATCAAACAGTGCACCGAGGTGACAGATGAGCAATTCCTGGTAGCCCACCATGAAATGGGACACGTGGAGTACTTCCTGCAGTACAAAGATCAGCCTTTCAAGTTCCGGGAAGGTGCAAATGATGGTTTCCACGAGGCCATCGGAGATTTGATAGCTTTATCTGTTAGGAGCACCAAGCATTTGAAGAAAATTGGTTTGTTGCCCGACGAACCCGACGACCAGAAGCAAGTACTGAACAACCTGTTCAAGGTACGTTCGTGAGGATTTCGACAAGATTATAAAGGTTAACAGCGAAAATTTTCAGCTGGGGCTGAGCAAAATAACCTTCCTTCCCTTCGGTTACCTGATGGACCTCTGGAGATGGGACGTATTTTCTGAGAAAACCAAACCTGAGGATTACAACTGTAAATGGTGGGAGCTGCGAGAGAAGTTCCAAGGTCTGGAGCCTCCTGAAGATAGGAGTGAAGAGGACTTCGACCCTGCGGGGAAGTACCATATTATTGCAGACGTGCCTTACTTACGGTAAGTCAACTCTTAAATACTTTAAAACGTGTTTTAATCGAATATGATGCGACTCCAAGGTACTTCATAAGCTTCGTAATCCAATATCAGTTCCATCGAGCCCTTTGTGAGAAAGCCGGGCAGTACGATCCTAATAATGCAGAGAAACCGTTGCACGAATGCGACATTTATGAAAATACGGTCGCTGGCAATGTGTTGAAGTACGATGTTATTTTTCTCATAATTTATGAACGTTAAAAGCATGAGAATTTTAGGCAAATGCTGGCGATGGGTTCTTCGAGACCTTGGCCAGACGCACTGGAAGTGATCACAGGGCAACGAACGATGGACGCAACTGGAATTCTGGACTTTTTCAGGCCTCTGCAGAAGTGGTTAGAAAACGAAAATAAGAAAAATAATGTTTTAATTGGCTGGGAGCCTTCAAAAAAAGGTATGTTTGTGATATGAAGGGAAATAAAGGTTTTTTGTCTAAAGTAAGCTACACACTCTTGCCACGAACACTTGAGCATTCAGTATCAAAAAATCAAGGAAAAGGCACAAAAAATCTGGAATTACTTACCGTACCAAGAACACAATGAATTTCATTTGACCATATAATTTTTTTTGGATTTAACCATTTCTTAAAAGCACAATTCAGAGCATCATATGAGTCATTAGTTTTTTGGTTTTTATAGCTAATATTGTCAATATTTTGATGTGTTGGTAATCAACCGAATAAAATTGATTTAATCTGGATTTTTTTTCAGTATGTGCCAGAACTCGTCAAGAATTAATAGGAAGCTCATCAACCACTACTTCAGTGCCAGAAGTACTGTCTACTCAACAATCAACTTAAACTGAGCTTTTGATCACAATAAGTACTTATATTTTTTCAAGAATAAAAGATTTTTTTAATTCAAGTAATCTGACGACATTTAATTCGGTTATTATTCTCTTCCCCCATTCTCGTTATTTGCGTTTTTTTTTTGTTTCTTTCCTTTATCAAACACTTAAAGAGTATAATTATTTATATTTACCTAATGCACTGTATGATTTCAGTGCAATAGCCTTTGGCTAGACCAAACCTACTGCAAGTGTAATGTACCGCCACATTATCACTGAATGTGAAACGAAAGGAATTTCTTATTATCATCATAATTCCAATACCCACCTGGGGAGGGACGACGCACTTTCCTGACCAGTGATTTTTCTTGGGAGTAGGAGGATGATCATTAAAAATTTCGTCCAGGGCGTCAACTTGCTAAGGCCGACCCTGCACAAATCACAAAATCACTTCATAACAAATTTATTAAGCACCATAAATTTACGCAAAAAGAATAGTAATTTCTAAAGATATAAACCCTAAATAAATGGCCAAAAATATTAATACAGATATATCTGCATGATAATCGTCATTAAACAACCTAGAAAAACCCACAATATTTGGCAGGACTTGATCTTTCACAGCTTCTCAGAATTAAACGTAGACGGCCCGAATTTTTCGATTGAGAACTCAAGAATCGCAAATTTAGCTTCTAATGTCTAAATTGGCCACAAATATATTACTCGTCAGAGACATTCCTATATAATAAATATAGTAAGTAGTAGTTATCATTAAATATGATCAAATATATAAAAGTAAAAAATTACAAAAGTCGTGGCTTAGTAAAGTTGAGCCTGAGGAGTAAGAGTGGCCTCTTAGGCGCTCTTTTCTTGCTCTATTGTTTCCTTGGTGGGAAGCGGGTTCTTCTCTCGGGTTTCGGCATGTTTTAGCTTGGTACTGTCGAAGTTTTCAATACCAGAGAGCAAATTGTTTTGGGTTTTTTCTTGCTCGATCACTGAAAGCATAGAAAATTTTCTTTACCCTTGAAGTTGAGTCACAAAGCTATTCGCAAAGAACTAGCAATATGCATCGCAGCAAAATATACCTACCGTCGGTGTTGGGAAGAATTACTTTCTCTGAGGTTTCAGTATGCTTCATGGTACTTTTGTCAAAATGTTCAACCCCGCTCAAAAGGTTTTGGTGAGTTTTCTCTTGCTGCACGACTGTAGCAAACCATGCAAAGCATTTTGTCAGGTAATCAACATACAGTTCATGCAAATGCGTTATTTACAACAATACAATATTGAATAAACAGCCAGTGGTGGGAAAGCAAATCTGTTGGTACGTTTTCACTCAGGTAGGCCATATTTCACAACAAATTTGCTCAAATTTATCTCAAACTGAACTATCTCTTATGAAAACGTTCCAATGAACAACGCCTTAGTTATGGCTCTTACCATCTTTGTCAGGCAGTGGGTTTTTTTCTTGAGTTTCTGTGTGTTTCAACTTGGCCTGGTCAAATTTGGCGATTCCCTCGATTAAAGCTTTTTCCGTCTTCTCTGCGGCTACATCTGGAAGTTTGGTAGAAAGGTGTGATTGTCGGAATAGAGAGTTGGAGGTGAATGATGCACAAGGACGATTATGGACAAATATAAACATGAGTAATAGGATTGTTACTGGATTGAATGAATGCTAACAGTGTCGGGTTAAGTGAAATGTGAAAAATAATATGTTTTTTTTTTGAAACCATGAATTTCTGATACTTGTATTTTGATATTAGAACGGTTTGGATAGATAGTGCTTAACTATTTATTTTTAGGTAGAAAATGCCCTAGAGCTGGGTACTAATGATGCGTTCAGGAACATCGAAATTCATATACTTGTGTAGCATAATTTTCAGGGGGCGAAGGAGCGCTTTATAGAGACCTAATTTTCCACCTTATCTCTGTAAATAAGACACTCCATTGATGACTGATCGAATCGCACGATACATAATAATATTTGTTAGAGCTGCCAAAGAAAGTATAAACAGCCAGACTGCTCACAGTAATATTAGTATTTAGTACGGGGGTTAATGTATATGCAGGATGTTTCAAAAATATAGTGCCAAATTTCCGGTTATAGAGGGGAATGCGGTAGAAAATTTTTGCATATAAACCCCTAGTTGAAAATGACACGTTTAGGTTTTGGACATTTTTTTTTCGAAAAATACGTTTTTTTGGTTGACCCTAAAGGGCACGATATTTCAGTAGTTTTTATTAAACAACAAAAAAATATTAAATTTATAATAATGGTTCAAAATGACGCCCCTCAACTTCGTTACACAAATTGGTCCATCAAATTACGGAATCGCCCACGCTTTGCTGCTTATGCGAATCTTACTACACGAAAAGTGCGGTTACCATCACTCTCCTTAAGTTTCTTGTGGGTGGCTATATGGGCTTGATAGATTAAAAAACGTACCTTTAGAAGAAAAAATCCAACAGAGTTAAATCGGCACTTCGCGCTGGCTAACTGATAGGTCCTTTTCTTCCGATTTATCGCCCAAGAAATTGTAGGTTTAGGTGATCCTGCATGACGGAAAAGCTTTGCAGGCGCACTACATTTTTCGACAAAAATTGCTCCAGAGGCAAAACAGCTCGTTGTCGATTAGGGGTTTATGCGCAAAAATTTTCTGCCGCAATATCCTCCATAACCCCCTCAAGATTGGTACAATTTTTTTTGAAACGCCCTGTATACGTATGTTTCAAGCATTAAAAAAAGCAAAACACGCTGAATTAATGATTGAGCTCATCAGCAAATTAAATTAAAACCACTCCATTTGCTGAAAACCTGGATACCTCCATCTCCAATGTTATAGGAACATACCAGATATAAGCTTTTACCTTGCGCATTTGGCAGGACAATCTTCTCTTTGGTATCTGTTCGTTTCAGCAAGGAACAATTGAAATTTTCTACTCCTGCTATTAAGGCGTTATGTGTCTTTTCTTGAGCCACATCTAAGAACCAATAAGATAATGTTTAGTTTTTTTTTTTATACGTATTAACGGTTCAACCATTCCGTAAACTTAGAGCGTCCGGAAATAATAAAATTGATAAAAATAAAGAAAAAATTGTTCGTTTATTTAAGCCGTGGCGGTCTCGAAAGACAAATCTCATATTGCTCTTTTTCTCGTCATTTAACTGCAACCGCCCTTGTTCAGGGAGCTATTTCGATCTCGGAACACTCATCTGACAAGCGAGATAAATACGTTGCAGATGTATCACATTGCGAGGTGAAGGATCTTCTTGACGACGGTTTAAGGTCTTATCTAAATTCTTGTTTAAAATTAGAAATTACCTTCCGCAGAGGGAAGGATGATTTTTTCCTGAGTTTCAGCATTCTTCAGTTTGCTAGAGCTGAATCCTTCTAATTCGGTCTTCAAATCCCCTGCTACTTTTGGCAAATCCTTGAGCGCTGGAGGGGCTGGAGCGACTGGCACGGTGCAAGAAGACATCTAGAAGAAATAGGTTGGCGTAAGATGTGATTTTATATCCGTGATACGGTGGGCAATAAAAAGGCATATATCGTACATACACATTCGATTTGAAGGTTTTTAACCTTCAAAAGCTAAATTAGATTTCTGAAAGGCTTTTTAATTAGTTTTAATGAGCCCCATCTTCTTGTTAAAACTGTTTAGTCGAGCGGCTGAATAGGTTTGTTCCTCCACATAATTGATGCGAGGTAATTACTCTTATACTCAGCAAATATAGACTCCATTATTTACATTGAATTTTTAATTTTTTGGCACACCGAGGAAAGAACAATTATTTAATTCCAGTTTTTAATAATTCAACACTTCTAACGTGCATCCATTGGGTACTCTCAAGCTAACGCTAAGAGGTTCTAAGAGGTACGCTACTGAATTCACATTTATTTGCAAGAAGCCACGTACTTAAAAGATTATCATATTTGCTGATGTCTGACAACCATATGGTATTCTGCCGTGGCAGCGCAGCGTTAGCAAATCTCATATATTGGAATGTCTGACCTGGTAAACATTGCTTTTCTTTAGGTACAGGTCGCAGAAATGTTTCGATTTAAAGTCACGTTTCCACTACAAACTCTTCAGTGTCATGAATTTCTGGCAACGTTTGGGGAGCAGTAATTAAAATTGAAGGGTCTATGCTTTTCACGGAAATTCACCACCTAAAACACCATATCCCTGAGACAATGCAGACGTTAAATTACCATGCAACGCCATTGAATATCGAGGACACCAACGGTGGTTCACTGCACGCCATAAAAACTCGATTATATTGCTGAAGTTGTATTTTGGGAACCAAACAGGCTTTTTGAATTTTAAATCAACTTCAAGCCAGTAAACAAAACCCGTTACCAAATCCAGACATACGGTTTTATTGCAAATTTTTCGCATATTTTCAATTCTTATACAGTGGTTATGCATCCACATTCTAATATATTAAACTTGAAAATTTGCCTGTAAGATAACACGCCACTGCGCAGTATTTCAAAGTGGGACTCCTTAGTGGGAATGACGAATAGAAGTCTGACCTCAAACCACTGTTTAGACCAAAAATGGACTGACACTAAAACATTATTGACATGAATATAATCGAGGAAAGTCCTTTCTTTAATAAGAGGATTATGGCCTTGTGCGATATGTTAGCTTGACTCATTTATGCACCATTATTAACGATGTCGTATTTACAACACATTTTTTCACCGTACAAATTTCATATTAAAGTTAAGACGATTATTCACAGTAACTGTCGATAAAAATTAATGTTTCCCTGACGAAAATATTGCACAATATTTTTTCCGTATGATGCAACCCCCTAGAAACCACTTTAAAAATAGTCTACATGACAAATTAGTTAGAAAAATAATTCAACATTAAGAAAAATAAGACAAAATTTAATGTATATACAGGGTATAACATACAAGGTGGTCCCTAAAGCCTTCCGATATTTAAGGAACTAATTCTCTGGATTATCATAAGACGAAAGGGTTATATAAACTTATACTCTAAAATGAGTCCTTTCCGGGGTGTTAAATATTCAGAAAAATAAGATATTTTTTTTCGTATTTTCGAAATGGTACAAGATATTTTATTGAATCTCGGCGTACCTATACACGGTAGTCCAAACATCACATTGCTCTTCCATCTAAAGAAAAATGCTATAACCGCAGACGTGCGTAGGGGTCACCACATTAATTCTTATAAGGGAATGGGGAGAACGCCAGTGGTATTTTCCCAATTGGATAATTTTCTTTAAATAACCGATTCAAAATACACAAAAATGTCTCTTACGTTTTTTGAGACAATAAGCCCTTTTTGGGAAAATATATATGCCTCGTTGAAAACCTACATCGTGAATATGCAGCTTAGTGAATAGGTCGGGAAAGAGTAGAACAAAAACATTTGTGGCCACCCAGATCCCCGGAATTGAATCCTTCAGATTATTTTCTATGGGGGTATTTAGAAACGTTAGTTTACTCTCCGCCAGTCAATACCATGGATCATCTATAGTAAAACATCGAATAGTGAAGTCGTGTGAGGAAATTCGCAGTGTTCTTGGTATTTTTGACCGTGTTCGAGAGTCCATCGGAAAAAGGATAGACGCACTTATTATAGCAAATGGTGGCCATTTTCAACACATGTTATAATTTACCCAATTTGAAAACTACCAGTGGCGTTCCCTCCATTTTAAAACATACACTTAAAGTACCAGTTCCTTAAATATCGGAACACCCATAGGGACCACCCAGTATAATGGCGATTTTCAGGAAGTGACAGTACTCTGCAAAATTATGAAGAAATGCTTATAGATCCCTGGTCAAAAACGAATCATTTTCGATATACAGGGTGGCAAAAAACAGATCGATTTGTATACTATACTATATTATACTGAATATAAATATACTATATGGTTGTCATAAAGATTTTATTGGTAATTTTTTTTTAATATTTAACTGGCGCCTCTCCTAAGCCCATGAATACCAAAAAAACCTCCCAATTGATCAAAAGCTCAGGATAGGGTTCATGCGTAATGCAAATTATGAAGAAAAATGGTAATATATTAAATTAATTTTGCATGATATAATTTTTCAAAATCATAGCCTGTTGTCTACAAGAAGAGTTCTGGGCTCATTTCTGGCAAACTTTAATTGTGATTAAAATACAAAATAGTTTATTTTGTTTCGTCGTTTCGAGATAATGCAGTTTGAAAATTTTATGTGAAGACTTGTTTCCCCTTTTAGTTTTTGCATAATTTTTCAATAATTTCAGTATATTAGCAAAAAAAAAGTTGAATTATTTTTGCTGCAAGCAGTGATTTTTTGTTTTGAAAATGAATTTTATTGAACATAACGTTAAGACTAGTGTCCAAAGAGTTATCCAGAAGACTGAAACTTCAAAATATATATTTTTAAATAAAGGAGAAATCGGATAAAAGCAATTTTGTACTACGTCGACCCTAAAAATTGAACTCGATAACGACTTTTCGAGCTTTGGAAACCGGAAATAATTCAAATTTTTATATAATAATTTCAACTTTTGCAGAACAACAACTGGCGCAATTTTACCATATATTAAGCAATACTTTTTACTGATGAAAAACTAATTCTTTCCGAGGGGCTAGTTTGGATGTGTGTGTAATGAAGAGACATCGTAGAAACTTTTTAATTTGAACCCAACAAAAATTACTGCGTTCATCTGAACACCTAGTAATACGCAGTACTTAATGAATAACATGTCATTGAAATTGCACTCAATGACATTCTCTGTTTATCAAATAACTCGAATACCTACACATCAATTTTTTTTCCGCTGACCCAATTTCATAAACCCAGCGATACGGCAAATAAAACCAAAACCGTTATCCTCTGCAAACCTCTTTTGTACCAACTACCTTTAATTGCGTGCTATACTACTACCACAAAGAATTACTAATTTCACTTAATTTAAATGAGAACTTAGTCATTTTGATAACATTGTCGAAATGTGAGAAATTAACATGTTGTTTGTATTTGCCAATTTTGTGAGAGGATGGTACTATAAATTAGAAAAGAAAGTGTGGGAAATGCGTGAAGATTAACAATCCATTAAACTGCAAAAATGTGCTGAATGATTTATAGCGTAGGTATTTATACTTTAAATAATGAATAATATAAACTTTGTAACTTATCAACCACAACGATATCGGACGTGCACGACCTAATTAAATACGATGGTTACTGGGGAGTTTCGCACTGCGTTACGTCAAAAAGAGCCTATATTTCATGGTTTTCAGGGTACTTAGATTCCTAAATAATTGCAAGTTTTTTTCCAAATTATTCTTGAATGGTTTTAGTTGATGAATTCGTTGGTTTATTCCCATTATACAGGATGTTTCATTACGATATGTCAAAAATTCTAGTTGGGAATTTGCGGATAAATAGAAGAAAAAAGTTTATATGAACGCAGATCCGTTTCTGGTTCCTCTCCTAAATTCAGGTTACAAGAAATTTTTTTTTTTTCTTAATGAGTCCGTTCCCGCAGCAATTTTTTTTTATCACGTCGTGTATTTCCGAGAATACGCAACAACTGACCGATTTTCACATGAACTTTTTTTCCTTAAAATCATCCGCGCACATTTAGCAGCGCGCACGTCTGAATTTTTGACATAGTACTATAAAACGCCCTGTATAACTAAAACTATCAATGCGACTATTAGAGACGATTTCTCCAGAACGTTGGCAAATTATTGCCTGCAACAAGTCACAGTAATACTTATGTATTTGACATCTACTAAAGAGGCTAATCAACTTCTTGTGAATAATGCAAAAGTAGTCGTCTCCTCAAAGCCTGAACACGGCACAACTATACGTTATCGACTTCCGGCGATACAAAAATTCTTACATCCTCTTGTCTTTTTGTTACACGATACGCCATGCATATGGTAAAACTTGTTGGCCAAATTTCTTTGTAATATAAAGAACAGCTGCAGCTAAAGAGTAATGGAGTGATGGTACTTGGTGTATGATCTTAGCATGAACCGCAAGTTTGCGACACAAGGTTGCTCACGAGGCAGAAAAAGTAAAAATGTAGGTTAATTTGCAACCTGGCAGAGCCTTATATGGCGCGAATTAATAATTTATTCCTGCTATGTGTTCCAAGTCGATATGTTCACTTTTATAACAGTTTTTGTCTGGATTCTTATCGTCAGATAATATTTACATGACGGTTTAAACGGATTAATTGTCAGTGAAAAAAGGGAAAAGCACTTGTTTGTTCTCTTTAATTTATTAGTGGATTAGTTTCGGTAGATGCAAAACCCACACACTCCTCCCACAGATGGCAAGACAAAGACACAAATGGTTCTCATAAATATAAGATGAGTGTATAGAAGACCGAGAATTTCTGCATTTAAGTAGATTAAGGACACTTTCATTTTTAATTCGTAAAAGGGATAGGTGTCTATCTACAAATTTTAGTATTTAGCAGGAAAATGATTCACTGCACAGTTCGACGGTACTTCAGCATCACAGTGCACCGGAAAATTCCCTTGCTAGAGCGTGTACTTTCCTTGATAATAAACAGCCATTATTCGGATGTTTACAAATACCTGAAGCCGATAACGTTTCTCAAAATACTTTTAAAGTGCCGAAATACCTCAGTTTATGTCGTACCTACATGTATGGAAGCATCCACAAATACTCATAATTTTTCGCCCAATTTTAAGTTAGTCAGAGATAATTCCTAATGGGTTAAACCAATGAGTTCAAACTCTAGGTTCACGTAATTAGTAATTTCTAATTAAATCTATACTAAGAGGATCATCGGTATATCATCAGTGGGCAACAATAAATGACTTAATAATTTCTTAAAATAGGTTTCGGTAAACAAAACAAAGATAATGTTATTTGTAAGAACATGAGAACAAATTACAAAGTGGATTTTCATACTGGCTTGCAAGATAAGTGTGAAATAAACATTAAGGTATTGCACTCTTATCAAAACATTACTAGTGTTGCTATTGCGAATACAACAAAGAAACATTATACATGTGAACAAGTTTACTACGAGTGAGTATTCGTTGTAAGCCGAAACATGAACAATAATTTTGTCCATCGTCATTATTTTTATGTGACACGGAGTTACATTGAATACAAAACTGATATATTATTGTTTTAAAAAGTTCTCCACTTATTCATAGCTTCTGCTTTCTCTAAAAGAAAATATATATTTTCAAATCTTGAAGTTTTATAGCATTGTTTTGCTGCGTGTTTGAACGACTTTGATAAGTACTTTCCGGTGCCTGTGCCTATCGGTCACGGTTTCGCTTAATTATTCTTTAGATTAGTTGTTTTTCGATTGTATGCAATTTTTGATACCTAATCAACGGATTGAGGTACCTAAGTATGTGAAAATTGATAGAGGATTAAGTTGGAAAATGAAAACGGTTTGACAATGCGATGGAGACATTTTTCCTGTTACTACATATTTTAAAAAAGTAAACAGTTTCCATTAAAAACACTAAAAGTTTGCACTGTTTATAAAATGCGCCACGTATGCCAACTCACATAATTTCTTTGAGTTGCAAGTAATTTAGGATAAATTCTACATACATGCCTACATTTTTATAATTTATAAGACATTAAATCTAGCGTTTTATTTACGTACTTATTTCCAAAATTCGTTTTCAAAATTTTAAAAACAATAAGTGAGCGAGGAGGTTGTAACTCTTTTATTTATGGTGTACACCCAAAGCGTTATGACTAAATGCCAAGCTGACCACATGACCCTGATGACTCATCAAAGACAGAGGGCACATATATTTCATCGATCTGTCTGGCGGAATTAAATATTTGCAAATTTTAACGAATTTAGTTTTTTCCCTATTAGTAAGGAACTTTCTGAAATATTTACATCCTTTAGCTTAAATTTTTAGTACTTACCTACACATATCGATGTAGATAAACGTATGAAACAAACACGAAATAATGTTTACTTATATTAATAAAAGTCGAACATACCTAAAACAGAAATTTTAGAGCCAGAATTTGTAGGACTCGAAACGAAAATTCCTAAAAAACTATGAGGGCCGAAAAATATTGATATAAATTCACAAAAACCGCCTCCAAATAGCAGAAAATTAATTATAAACACCTACAGAATTTTTCTTTTATATATTTCTCAAGCTTTCAGAAAACTTAAAAGCCTACTTAAGGATATTATTAATTAATATTGGAAACCCCACCCTATCTGGGTACCTTAAACGGTTAATATGAACCGGTCTTTATCGATGCATTGCCAGACGACTAACTCGATCTACCCATCATGGTAAAATAACTTAAATATATAAACTCACAAAAACATATTTTCTTACCTTAGATATGTTATTTAGGAAGAACTTACGGTAAAAAACGGATATAAAAACTACGAGGATGGATCTCTCTGTAAAACCGGCTAACAGCTGACTTGCACTTGGTCGACTAGAATCGACGGCTTGCGCACCCGAACGGCACTTTGGCAGTGACGCGTTTGATTGGGACGAAATGGGGGAGTGGGCAATGCGCATGCTGTGACATTTTACCAAGATTGAAATCGAAGAACAATAATCAAGCACAGTTGGTTGTGAAAGAACAAAAATAAGATGAATGGCTATCAATGACACCATCACATATTTTGTCGGATTTCACAAACATAGTGTTAAAACAAAAAACGTCAAAAATACCGTGAAACTGTCAATCTTAATGGAGAGATCCCCACCTAATGGGTCGAACTTGACATTTTCTAGTTCCACAACATCCTTAAGATTTGTTCCAGACCTTTAATAGACATTATAGTTTATAACAATGTTGTGACATATTACAAACGTAATGTTTAGCAATAATATTGCATATGGGTGACTAAAAATAACTGAATTAATAAACAATTATTCATTAAAATTATTATTCACATTCAATTACACTACCAGTTTGATTGATTTAACGAACCGTTAAATCCTATAGTGCTACTCGTTAAAAAAGTATTAGCCGACGATGTATTTACTTCGTATAGTACATAATTAACCTCTCAAAAAATAAATATATGCTCCGATGAACGAGACCCTTTAACATACCTAATTGCATTTGCAGTAAAAATTACCATTCAAATAGAACAGTACTTCGAGTTAACAGTAAAATGTTGCAATTAAGAGTAGTGCGGCGAAAACTCTTTCCAATTAAATATGTCTGGTTTACATGGTGTATTGGAAGGGAGAGGACATGAGTCATAGAAAATACGAAACACGTTATTAAGTACACAGTGTGGAGTTTATACTGTAAATGGATATAAACACAATTTGCTTATTTTCTTCTATCGCATACCGCTTTTGCTAACCTTCTATAAGTAAATGTGTTTAAAAAACACGAATCAGTAGTTTGTCATAGAAATTTCTCATAGAACCTTTGAAGTTTCCCAAGCATCCAGTCCTCACTCGCCTGGAAAGAAAGTTTCAATGCTCATAGTATGAGCTACAGAGAGTCCGTTAAAATATTCTAATCTTCAAGACAAATCTTAAAATATACAGGGTGCACCCCTTAAAATTCTCACGTCTTTATTGGTTTCTTATAAAATTGGTAACATGGCAGTTGTGCATTTTTTGAAAATAGACCGTGTCAAAGAACCTTTTAAATTAAAAAAGTTGCCATTTAATGGTACGGCCGATATTGGATCGTTCTAGCTTTTTTAACGGCGAATTCGCTTATCCAAAAAATGCGACTATATGGCCGCCGAACGCGTCTGTGTACCATACAGGGTATCCCGAAATTAAGTTGCATAATTTTAACGATCGGTGGCGCGTCTCTAAAAGATCGTGTGGAAAAGGGAGCATGATCTTAAAAAGTGTAACACCTTGTAAATTATCATAATCAACTGGTATATCTAACGGCGTAGCTACTAAAGAGTTAGCTATATTCTAAATTTATTTATTTTTTACGTGCCTCATTATAATTAACACCATATAAATAGCTACATTACTTTTACGTAGGCTTTACGAATTAGAAGAAAAACGTGCTGCAGTAGAAAATAAATATACCTCACTGCGGTCATTGCTTACGACTGCTTCTTGAAATTGAATGAAGCGGGAAAAAAATATACAAAATCAAAAGAAATTCCATATATTTTTCCATCCTGAATTTTATTATACAAACACCGGAAAGAGAATAATACAGAATGATTTTTTTTATGAAACATCATAAAAAAGTATTCTGACATTCAGTATCCGAATGTCCAAATCTGTTACTGCCACATGAAAAAAATGACAACACAGCTTGCCAAACATGTCACACATATTTTCTATTTGAGAAAATAGCCGCTCATGTGATCAAACAGGAATAATATACATATCATAGAAAACATACTGGAACATTTTGCTGAATTTTTATAAACACTCGAATAACCACTTCAAAAATTTAAGAGGAGAAAACACAATGAGCATAAAAAACTACATATTTGTCAGCAATATGAATATTCGTTTTAAAAACTAAAGCTCTTAAATTTTTGCAGGGCTAATTATTATTAGCCTATTAAAATCTCTTTATAAGTTAAAAATTTATTCTGTACACCTAGGTATTTATTTTACTAGCGAAGCCCCTGTGATATATAACATTATCAAGTTATAACGAAGTGACATATATCTTTTTATTTTGTGCTTTCCTAATTGTTAAGTTTTGGTAAGCTGTTTTGCAAACAAGAATACCGTTTTACGAGAGAAAAAAGTTCACAAATTTATACAGAAATTTGTGAAAATGTTCTTTGGAAGAACTTAATATAAATTAACAGTTTTTTCACGAGTTTTTGCACAAGGGAAAGTTCTGTAACATAGACAAAGCAAATAACGGGACACAAGTAAAAAAAAAAATTGTCATTCCTCGTGTTAGACAATGAATTCCTATGAAGTTCGTTATATAACACGAGACGACTGATTATCACATTGATTAAAAATAAAGAAGAATTAAATGCAATTTGTAATTTAATCCACAAATTAAGACGAGAAAAATAGGGCTATGTGAATGGTTACTTTTCTGTACTTTTACAGAAGCTTTGGTAAAACTGATTAAATTGTAATAACCAATGTGTGAAACTGGATAAACGCATATTTCCTTTATATAATAATCGATTTTTGCTCTTTTTTTTCTCTTAAGTTCAACGTCAGTTTAGAAAATCGAATTTTAAAAATATAAATGTATGAGTAATTTGAATAAACTTTCAAAGGCCGCGTACATACAAATAGATATCCCGATAGGTATATTACGTATTAGTTTTAATATTTATGCCCGCAATTGTCAGTTGCCCCATTAATATCGCAACTTATTGAAATTATTTTAACATTTTAATTATTGCATTGGTGGTGTATTTTAGTTTTGACCATTTTAGCCACTTGCATTCCCTGACCAAAATTGGCCAACCCTGGGAAAAATAATTTCCACTTAAGACGTAAATATTCTAACCACTTTATTGACCGACAAATTGCAGATCGGACACCTTTTAGTCGATTTCAACGTCTTTTTCGCACAAGGATAACAGCAACAGCGATGCGCGATATTAGTGTGTAAGAATATGCTGTTTTTCGGCGCGCTATTGCAAAAAATGCACAACTCACTTTCCGATCTTTCCGAAACGGAACCTTCCGAATTTCCGATTAGCGAAGGGGTGGGTGACGGTTTATTTGAACCAACACCTTTAGTTTCCCCAGTGTCCCCCCCGATATTTAACATAGCTGAAGTGAAAGATGAAGTAGAGCTAATTTCAGAGCCCAAATCGGAAGTGTGTTGTTCACGTTTTGGTTTTTTAATAGTATCTAAGTCCGAGAGGCTGCTTTCAGAGCTTTGCCGTTTACGTTTTAAGGCCAAATCAGTTTTAAAGGATGCGGTCTTGTTTTCCAAGGGAATTGATATAGTTGGGGTATTATCTTCGGTTTTTGACGTACCTGAGGAGAGAAACTTGTCGTGTACTCAAATCGTCGCCAACCTGCAAGTAAGAATGTGGTACCTGGCAATTGCAAATGATCTGGAATGACGATCCGATCCAATCCTAAAGATGGACAATCCTGATTCGAACTGACGCCAGAATCTTGGGAGAGTCCACTTAAACAGTATTTCAGCATGTCCAGTTTAACGGATTCCTGAGACAGCTCGGAAGTTTCTGGCTTCTTCCGCCGTCTTCTGCGGGGCCTTGGTGGGAAATATTTTTTCCGATCCTGACGGCAAAAGCACATTTAACTCATTTAGTCAATTCCAATCATTGTGCCTCTATTAACATTGTATGAAAAGCGTCAAAACGTTTTGTTGTACTGACTGCGCTGATGACATTAACGCAGACACATTGCAATGTGGTGGGTGAACAATATGAATTTTTTATCACCCACCTTGAAACAATACTGGCACAAAGTAAAACCTTGGTACTTCTTTTCTTTGTTGCACTGCCTGCAATTCTGTTAAAAAATGAGAAGAAAAAAAATTAGATTTATTTTAATTAGATTTATTTATCATATGACCAGAAATTTGTATATAGTTGTATTCACTTCATAACAATAAATTAAATAGTGTCCCGATCAATTTAGTTTTTCTGTAATAAAAATTGTCTAAAGATTTTATGTTAAATTTTCCTTTTGGTTTTTACTTCAAAATGAAAACATAGGAATTAAATAACAACACAATATTATTAAACCTATGAAACGCTAACTTCTCAGCATTAAATTGCACATGGCCCTCACACTTGTTAATAATGTAGGACGAAATATATTGAATCTCATATATTTCTCAGCAATTTAATATTTCCTTGATACATATGCATTTAACAGCTTCTCTATTAGGAACCAAAATGTCTATTTGACAAATAATTATCAAATCTAACATCAAAAAGTGCCAACCACCGAATTTAGCGTGTCTCGATTTCGTTTTGTAATAGAATGCCTAGATTACTCCTTTAACATTTCAATACTTTTGTTGTCTCTAATGTTAGTATTATGGTGCGACACCTAATTCTTCTCCGTAACCGTAACCATATTATAAGCCAAACCGCCGTATATTTATTCCTATATACAGCGTGTTTGTTTAAAAAAATAATGATCAACATGGGTTGATTTTGTGAATGGTAACAGTTACAAGCCAAGGACTACATTGCATAATTATGATCAATAACCTGGATTTACAGATTAGGTTGCGGAAAACGTCATCTCACATTAAGCCAAGGATTCTCATTAATTTCGACGGTTATGACATTCTCGACTTCAACGTACAAAACTCACCGCATTTTTTCATTGAAATCTCAAATAAACCATAAAATGACTGTAATACCCAATTTTTTTTTCCATATGACCATTTACGATAATATTCGTAACACGCGCTGAAAAGGTATTAGAAAATTTGCAATACCTTTTAACTGGACGCTAGGAAATTATAACGTGCAAAGCGCCGACCAATTCCTTAACGTGTCACCTACAAAATACACTCGTGTGATTGGCGCATTTGCCAATAAGACCGACTTTCTTTTCTTGTTATGTAATATGCTATTTATCGATTTCGTTTGTCAAGAACCGCTACCGACATTTTAAATATCTATTGAAAGAAAAGGCAGAAATTTGTAATTATTCAAATTCTGCCTCGTATCTGTAAATCTAGGAGCAACCGACGTTGTTGAACACTACTTGCTTTTAGATTACAATTAGCTAACAGATGAAGTTAAAGCTCCACCAATGCTTGAATGATTATTATATCAGCTGTGCAATTAACAGATACACTTTTTTACTTGCAGTTTTAGCAGAACATTGAGGTGCGTTATATTTACTATCTACAATATCCGGTTAAGGGGTAACAGTTACAAGATCAATTAACTGGCATTTAAGTTTTTTAAACTGAAGTTACTACTTAACTAAGAGTTAAAGGAAGGACAGATATCTGAACTTCTTTGCAATTCACAGATACATTTCGACATATGGTTACTCTTAACCGTAAATTAAAATAAGTAAAATGGATATTCTCATTAAAAAATTTTGTATATTAAAGCGAGAAATTACCAAACAAATATTTCAGCACATAAAATCTTTCCAAATCATAATATTGCTTCTGCAAGAACTAAGAAAGCTGAAAAATTGTTTTATGAACGTTCCCGTAAATTTATCACTATGTCCTTAAATAAAACTTACCTTTAGCAGAAAACAAAAAATAGTTGCTCATACTACGGGAAAAAATGAAATTAAAAACAAATTAAACAATCTCAAATTTATCACAAACCTTTTTTGTTTTCTTATACCTACCTTCATTAAGTAGGTAGCACTTCTTCAAAAGAGTTTTCAAATGCAAACCTTTTCCACTTTCATAGACTTTCTACTTTACGATCTTCAAAGAAGCAAGGTAATCAGGGCACTCTAGGCATCCTATTAAACAAAAAACTCAGACACTATTTAATAAATACAAAAAGGGAATTTTAATCATCTACTAAATTATGTCAGCAGAAATGTATATTAATAATTTACTTACAAATAGCCCTTATACTTCAATTATGTACCTAAAAAAACTGAAAAAATAGTTTCATTTTTCATCAAAGCTTCTGAATATTGTAAAGTTGGGGGGTTGGGTACATTTTAAATGGAAAAAAAAGATAAAAAAAGGAAAAGCTTACCAATTTTCCTGACAAACAATAAGAAAAAAATAATAAAAGAAATTATTACCTGATAAGCTGGAACATAAAAAGAGGAGTGGGTAACTCCCTTTAAAAAATCTGCAGAGAAGTCCTTTAAAATTATGTAACATGACATGCTTAAAACACTTTAGTTCCTTCTTTTTTAAAATTTAGTCCACACTGAACACATTATTTAAATCCTAAACACTTATTAGATCCAATTGCTAACCTCAATACTAACTTAACTCCAATTATATAGTAGGTCTGCATTCATTATTTGTGGATTGTGTTGAATAGGCATCTGCAAGCAAGCTTGAAGATTGCACTAAACAAGCATTGAAGGCTTCACATATATTATTTGAAGTAAACTTAATCATAATTAAATCAGTAACTATAGGATACATAACCCTAAAGACTAATAATTTAACAATATACCACATTGGTTCAACTAAATGTAAAATACAAAAAAAAATTACCAACAAACAAAACCCACAAATACCTTGCAGATCTACTACAAATCTCTTCAATAAGTACCTGAAAACATTTTTCACAGTATCTGTATAGAGGGTTCAGATTTTCACCCTTGCACTGTACACAAGTTGAAAAGCCTGATCTCTCAACAGAAGGTTCCTCCAGTGATGTACTGTCAGAGTCTTCGGCATCTGTTATCCACGCTTCCAATGACCTATCGCAAATAGCTGCAGCTGCTGCAGCCAGCATCATTCTCTGAAATTATTTAATTTCAAAATAAAAACATTTAAAAATAGGAAAAGTTACCTTTACTACCTCAGAGTCAGTGGTTGATATCTCAATGTCATCGTTTTCTGATAAACTATCAACGTCATACTCCACTTCCACCTCATATTCATCACCTGAGTTGCTAGATGACTTTGACTCTGTATCAGAGGTGTCTTTTACAAAATCTAACATTTTTAAGGATTAGTGAAAAGAATCAGGGGAAGAATGTTATTTATAAATCTTACCAGTGTCCTTTGCTTGTAAGCTGCACACGCTCTCTGTATCTTCCTCTGAGGTCTTGGAACTCTCACTCTCAAGGCGATAGTTGTTGAACCTGGGTTTTTTAAAGTCTTTTAGATCTAACATCAGATCTTCGTGGACTCGCTTGCGCCATGGCGAACCTGCAAATAAATTATTATTCCCATTTTTCAATATATCCACACCTTATAAAACGTTTTATGCAGATATATATATATATATATATATATATATATATATATGTACAAAGAAATAGTTGCAAATGCACAAAACTAATTCAGCATTTAAGTGCAAATAGAGAGGGGATATTAGGCAATCTGATGACACATGTTTCTATATATTAACTTCAGTAGACATGTAGAAACATGTAGTTGTTCCCTGAAGGGGAAGAAACTAAAAAAAAAGGAGTCATGAAGTCAGGTTTTTGTGGAAAATCTTATTTCAATTCAGTAATGTGCAAAAACTTCCTATCAGGTTAAATCTTTCTCAATTTTAAACAATTTTGCATGCTGCATTTTTAGAATAATCAATTTACAATCTGCAAGTTAATATTTGTTGCACACACATAGGGTAATACACTTCACTACAGATAACAGTTTTCAAATGTATTTTAGATGACATCTGCAATGCTTATGCATCTTCTACTAAATCTATTATACAGTGATAATTATTAATAATACATAGATTAAAAACAATTATAAAATAAAATCTTAAAATAAATATATAAAGGTACTTAAATGTTATAGATAGATAGGTATATTAAATCTATTGCTAATGGATAAAGAGTAGCTTGACTTTTCTTAGGCCCAAATTGTTAAGGAGTTGACACTTCAATTAGATTAATTTATTTAAATAAATGTCGGAATAAGTTCTAGATATTAATGAGATTCTTGGTTTCTATGGAATCTGGCTTGATTTTAAAATTCACAGCAAGTTAGTAATGTTGCCTTTATGGCATTTGTACAGGAAAGAGTACATGTTTGGATTCAATAATGCTTGATAATTCTATTGAAATGAAATGTTATCAATATTAGCAACCAATGAATTTACAACATTGGGGAGATTACATTTTAAATTTTAACAACTAATAAAAAACAAAAAATAACATTTTACATGAATTATAGGAGAATTTCCGACATATGGCAACAACGTTTATGTTTTAATTCCAGTTCACATCTAAACAGAGTTACATGGCTGCAATAAAGATAAGGCCTATAAATTCTATAACCCATAAACTTAACCGAATTTTGCATAACTCTACTTACTTTTCCTTATAACAAATATGCAACAATGTTAATTAACCCTCACATAATTGTAAATAAAAAACGTTCAAAAATTCTTACCAGAATTGCTATGTTCAAGGGAAGTGGACATGGTAGCAGACTACCATTACCATTAATGGCTAAACTTAACATTTAACAACATTTTCACTTGAATTTCCATATTTTTGTACAGGAAACGACTCGCTTACGATTTATTACAGAAAGAATCCCACGATTAACAACTTGAAACTAAGGTTTGGAGGAAATGACTCGATTGAATGCGCACGCACACCGGATCCAGTGGTTCAACACGGCAGTGAGCATCGATTAATTTTTTATGAATATTAATATTTTCATATAAAGCGCTCAGAGCAAGTCAGATATGTTGAATGGACGTGGTTCATTACTTTCTAAAATCAAGAATTATAGTGATTCAAGGTGCCAAAATATAAAGAAAATAGCGTCTTATGGATGTTTTTGAAGACTTGAAGTGTTGGCAGGCCACGTCTATTAACTTCAAACTAATCATTATCACTGTCACTGTCAAACTAACGTCAATATTGAAATTTTTCTCATTTTTTTTTCATTGCGTCTCTATTTGTTGACAGAAAGTTAATAAAGAAAATTAATAGATTTATAAATTAAAACTAAACGCTCTTTAAGTTTAATGTGTTCATAAAAATGCCGCTTGCAAATAACGGAGAATTGTGGCAAATTCAACATAACGAAACCGAGGTAAGGGCAGAGCCATAGCGTAAATCATGGGCCTTATGTTTGTATTGTTTTTTACTTGAGTTACTTGTACAACTCCACCTTTTTGAAAACTATAATATATTCCATAGTATTTTGCTCAATTATGTACTTTTTCCATAGATTAATTGACAGAAATGTTAATTTTCCCATACAAACTGTTGCTCATGTTTTCCTTGCAATATTTATTTCTTTTACTATTGAAACACCTGTAGCTTGTATTGAAATAATAAATAAGGTTTCCAGGAATATCTATGAGTCATATTATCCAATAAATATTTTCTTAGCAAAGACTTATGAAGGACCCTAAATAAAAGTGGTAAAAGTAGGAGGGTGGATGCCTATGCCAATCTACTAAATTATTGTAATTTTGAAACACATAAGGAAGATTTTGAAAACATTTTTTAATTAATGCCTCAAGTTAAATATCTCTTATAGCAAAAAAAGGGCATGCCATGTAAACTGCAGAGTTTTTAACACTTCTTAACTAGTTTTCTATCCTAATTTCCACAAATAATTACAAGATGGATATTAGCAATTATATTTGCCTTGCAGCCATTCTATTGATATCAGTTGATTGTGACAGATAGATAGGAAAAGAAGTTGAATGTAAATAAAACAGATAAAGCTATAAAAAGCGTCTTAAAATCGACAGATTATTAATGAATTGCCCTGAATATTCTAACGAACTAGCAATAAACCTTTTTTAGCAATAATTAATAATAAATATGCTAACTTTTATTAGTCACAGTCTGGAGACACAGATGAAGCTGGAGGGGGTGAAGATGGTCTAGGTGATTCAAGTGAGAAGGAACATGAAATTGAAGTGGATGAGGTAAGTATTAAGTATTAAAAGTTTTACAAGTTAAAATTTCTATAAATTCCTTTAATTATCTCCTCAGAAGGTTGAATTATAATATTTTAACCACAGTTTTATAATAGTTATGGTAAAGAAATAGTAAGGGAAGAGGGACCAAAACAAAATCCTGGTTTTTCACAAAATTATTTATGCATTCTCTTACTAGATTAGTTTCCCTTTTGCATTCAGGTTGTTCGAGATGGCCATGAAAGAGCAACCCCATCTCAATTCATCCTTCTTAAAGTCCTTGGACAGGGTTCCTTTGGAAAAGTTTTTTTGGTACGTAAAATTGTGGGTAAAGACGCGGGTACACTGTATGCTATGAAAGTATTGAAGAAAGCCACCCTCAAGGTACTGTAATCTAAAGTTGTCTCACCCTGACATTACTTTTAACAGCTTGTTGCAATAGGTAAAAGACCGACATCGTACCAGAATGGAAAGAAATATTTTAGTAGATGTTGAGCATCCCTTTATTGTCAAAGTTCATTATGCTTTTCAAACAGAAGGAAAATTGTATCTAATTCTAGATTTTTTGAGAGGGGGAGATTTATTTACTCGTTTAAGCAAGGAGGTGAGGCTGATTTGTTTTGAAAATTGCTTGCAAATAACCGGTTTTTGGGTCCAGGTTATGTTTACTGAAGAAGATGCAAAGTTTTATTTGGCTGAATTAGCATTAGCTTTGAACCATCTACATACAGTGGGAATTATTTACAGAGACCTTAAACCAGAAAACATTCTTTTGGATGTTGATGGACATATTGCTCTCACAGATTTTGGTCTTTGCAAACTCCCTCTTGCAGAGGGAGTAACTTATAGTTTTTGTGGAACTGTAAGTTCATTTGAATGTAGCAAATTTAAACTTATATTACAATTTTATTAGGTTGAGTATATGGCCCCTGAAATAGTAAATCGCAATGGACATTCATATGCAGCAGATTGGTGGTCGTTTGGGGTGTTAATGTATGAGATGTTGACAGGTGGTCTGCCTTTCCAAGGTCAAGATAGGAAGCAGACTCTTACCCAAATCCTAAAAGCCAAACTTTCTATGCCTTCCAATCTTAGTCCAGAAGCCCAAAGTTTACTTAGAGCTCTCTTTAAAAGGAATCCTGCAAATCGGTAGTGCTCAAACTGTGAGTGTTACACAGTTTTAAGTAAAAATTTATTCCAGATTGGGAGCAGGTGCAAGTGGAGTCGAAGGCCTAAAACGCCACGAATTCTTTGCTACTATAGATTTTGAAGCACTTCTTGCCAAAAAAATTAAACCTCCTTTTCAACCCGCAGTTTGCGGGCCCGAAGATGCGTACTTTGATGCAGAATATACGTGTAAAACCCCAAAAGATTCTCCTGGACTTCCTCTAGGTGCTGAAACATACGAGTTATTTAGGGGGTTAGCGAACGTATGATATTCACAAGGTGTTTCCTATTAGTCTAAATTTCAGATTTAGTTATGTAGCTCCTTGTCTATTAGAAAACGGAACTCTTTATAAAAAGTCAATGGAAACCCCTATGAAATCATTTGGAACTAATTATGGCAATTTCTTTGAAGACTACATACTTACCGATTTTTTGGGAGCTGGTAGTTATAGTGTCTGCAAATTGGGAGAGCACAAAGCCACGGGCCAAAAGTTTGCGATTAAGGTACAAATTGATAAACAGGGTTATTCAAATTTGTTGCTCATTATTAAAATCTTGAAAACCGCAAGAGAAATCTATGTCAAATTAGGGTTAATTTGTGGATTTTGACGCAACACAAAACTATTTTTGAAAATCTAGAAAATTGTTGGAATTTCCTAAATTTACAAGCCTAATTTTGTTCTAATTTTACCAACTCAATATCTAATATTGGACAACGAATTGGAATAATCCTGCAGATAAGAGTTCACACTCAGTATGCCTGTTATGCAGATAATTGATAAATCACTTTGCGATTGCCGGGAAGAAGTAGAAATATTACATAGATACGGCAATCATCCAGGGGTGGTGACATTAAAGACTGTTTATGAAGAATCGACGAAAGTGTATCTGGTTTTGCAATTGCTGAAAGGAGGCAATTTGTTGGATTATTTAATTAAAAAGGTGCTTAGTCTGTTTTATGTTTAGTTAGTTGAAAAACATTAACGTTAATTGCAGGGAAGGTTAAGCGAACGTGAATCGGCTGTAATATTAAAAACCTTAGCCACAGCAGTGGCGTACTTACACGAAAACGGAGTACTGCATAGGGATTTAAAACCCGCTAATATTCTGTTGGCTAACAGTGATGCTCCAGATAGTGTTAAAATTGCTGATATGGGATTTGCAAAACAGGTAAAGATGTTTAAAGACGGTTTCTTAAATAATTGTTTTTCTTTACAAGAAAATATTCAACGATGTACAAACGTTGGTCAAATTAACAACATAATGCTAATTTTTACTTCAAAATTTGATAACTAATAGTTGACATATATAAATAACTGAAAAAATTGCAGCATGCAAAACATCTATTTTTATACAATCCCCTAGCTATTTTTATATGTATTTTGAGTGGATTTTCTGAAAAAAAAAGTATTTGTCAAACGATCTTAACAGAATGTTATTTACACTATTTGCCAAATATGAATCTTTTAGCTTAGAGCTGATAATGGAATGTTGATGACTCCTTGTTATACTAAAAATTTTGTTGCTCCCGAAGTACTGAAACGCCAAGGTAAAAAAACATAATAAAAGGTGCATTAAGTTAAAAATGTTTGACTTGTGAATAAATTTTTATAGGATACGACGCCGCTTGTGATATTTGGTCCCTAGGTGTGATATTTTATATAATGTTATGCGGATGGTCGCCCTTTAGCATAGCTCCCGGCGATAGTCCTCAAGTGATCCTTAAGAGAATATATTCCGGAAAATTAGACTCAGTAGGTTTTTTGTATACCTTTCTGTAATTTTTCGATGCATCTATGTATTTTAGAATGACCGGTGGAAGTTATTATCTGACGAAGCTAGAACGTTAGTATCCCAAATGTTACATATTGCTCCAGACAGACGGCCTACGGCTTCTCAATTAGTACAACATCCGTGGTTGAATGCTCAAGTTGAGGAATATTATGCTCAAAGGGTGAAGAAACGATGTTAAATGAGAAAGGGTGTTTGTTTTGCAAGCCACAGCATTAGGATCTCAAGCATCACAAACAGATTTAACCGAAACCGTCTCAAGGGCCTCTTCTGAATATTTTTTAACTGTATTGCTAGTTTTCTTCTACTTTACTAAGTTGGGAATAAAAGTGGAGAAAACTTTTGACGAACGAATTTAAATCGTGCAACTTTGCCCTTATTTCGCCGACCTTGGGTCTCTTAAGATCACCAATATCCCAACGTTGTGGCTCATATAATGAACATCCTGTATAATGAGCGGCCAGAATCTATTGTTTTTTTTTGTTTTAGAGCTCAAATCAATTAAAACCTCTGAATACATCAGTAGAAAATAACGCTCACGTAGCTGTTCCGCATTTGAAGGAAACTGTAGAAGCTACTTTTAGGTAAGTTTATTTGTTTTAATCAATAATTGGAAAACAGAATTAAAAAATATATTTGGTGTATTGTTAAATTACTAAAATTTTGAGTAAGTGATACTTCCCAAATAACCATATTAGAAATTATTAATTTTCAGGGCAATCGCCACATCTCCAGAGGTCGCCCACCTAGGTCCAGTGGCGATGTCCGAGTTGGCTAGACGCCGATTCAGAGACAAAGCGTTGAGAGCGCAAGCACCTCAGCCAACCTAACTAAAGCCTAGTCAATTAGTATTATTGAATGTTCCCGAAACGCATTTGAGAATTGTTGATCAAATTATCGGTTTTTGATGTACCGAAAAGAGAGAGTTTTGGCAAGGTGAGCATGGTCTTTTGTCAGAAAACTTCGTATTGAGCCAGTAAGTTTGTGATATGTAATTTGAATTCAATATTCTGGGACAAAGTCTTCGCATGATGGATTTGTTTTGTATCGTGTGTAATATTCCAGCTCTTAATTCAGTTACAAGCTTCGACGTGTTGTGTATACCACGTTAATAAACCCACGCTGCGGGAATTGTTGATGTATATGTAGGTATTTAAAACGTTACCCGTTATTAATTTCTTTACTTTTGTTTTTATACAATTTCGAAGTTTATAAAGATATGCTAAAATGTATCAAATGGGGAAGTAATTAATAAAATATTACATTTCTATTTTTGAAATATATAGATTTTACTGTTGTTTACGAAAAAGAATAATAGGTATCTGCTTATTATTAGTAAAGAATTAACTGTACTAATACATATAGAGATATACTGTGCCATTGAAAAAAAAACTTCTGCTTACTGTAGCGGTTTTATGACCTCTACATGGTAGTTCAATTGCCATGGTTCACTGTTGCTACTTCCTAAACCATTAGAGTTAAAAGATTGGTTAAATGAAAAATAAGTTGCTAAATTTAATGGTATACTCACATTTGAAAACAGTAATGCCAAATTTTATTATGAGTCCGAGCAAAGCGAAAAAAAGTTAGAAAATGAGGGTGCTTTAGACGTGCAATTATCAATAATTTAATTTCCGTGTAAAATTTTTTTATTTTGGTTCGAAATCATAATATCAAATTCAAATTTTGATGACTGAAGTAGTGTTGGCGAGGAATAGCTCATTCTAAAAGTTTAAACACATTGCCTTTCTTACATTATAACATATCCCAATGGTTCAATGTTTTATTAATTAATCTCCATTTTAAAGTAAACATCTTATAGGGCAGTGAAATCGGTCAATTTCCTCGCTATTTAAGAAACTAATTAGTTTATAGCCATATTTTATTCTCTAGTTCGAAATCCTCCAGATACAGGGCGAAAAAAGTCGATTAGATATTTATGTATGTATGTTCAGGCGAATAACGGTTTGCTTGTATTCTGTATCAGAAGTTGGCCTGCATTTGTATTTGTCGGATAAAATGTAATCTTGTTCAAGAGAAACACCCTAACATTGAAAAAAAAAATGTAAGACAATGTGACACCTTGTTTTTGGGGGACTTTCTATTTCGTGCTAACGGAACGTATTTTTATACAAATTTAATTTTTTGTTTAAACTAATCATGTTATGTACAAAATCAATGTTATTCCATAAGTAGATATCACTATATAGTGTATATAACAGTTGCTGTATTATATTAATATGATATTAAATTAAGTCGTATTTGCTTGCTTTATTAGGAATGTCAGGAAACACCTACAAGTATAACTTTATCAAGTTATGCTAAATTAGTGTGAAACGTTTATAGAAAGTGGTGTGTAAAAAGCTTTAGAAAAGCTATTGTTTTTCACCTTGCCATGTGTGCATATCAATATAAGCTGATCAATTAAAATAATTTTTTTCTATTTTGTTATACGCGTTTTTATGTACAGGGTGGTCCAAATTCCAGGCTCACCACAAGAATGATTTCGAAATCCGTAAGAGATATAAGGTGGCTTAAATTGCGACAGAGTTCTAGTGAAAGGAAAAATCAACACAAGATACAAGAAAAAAAACAATTCAAACACGTACGTCCATCCATCTTTCTTATAATAAATTTTATTTTGTCTAACTCATTATCCTTTGGAAAAAAACGTACAATGGTGAATTTGGAACACTCGGCCGATTGGTTGCATTTTGTCACATTTATTTCGTAAGCTGCTGACATCATTAAATAATGTTAAATATAAAAGTCTCTTTTATATTGGTGTTTCAAAAAAAAAACAAATGAGTTTAGTTGCGTTAGTTCAGCAAACACCAAGACATTTTAAACAGAAGCCCTATAATTTTATTTCTATTATTGTCATCCTGCAAACAACTTTTAAATTCAATATTATTTGACAAGACTTAACAACTGGTATGATAAGCATATAAGATGAAATGTAACCAATCATCCTTTACAATATATTTATCCTTGAAAACGTTCACTCTATGTAACAAATATTAATAATGTCCGTGCTCTATGTAAAAGGTATTTTTGGTAAATTAATGGTTATATTACTAAGTTTTTTTTATTTATTTTTTATACATAGCCCTTTAGATCATAACGAACTAAAATAAATCAGGAATTACACCCTATTAGCATTTAGAGAGTTGAATGTATCAACATGAATTTTTAGGATGTACATTTTGTTTAGTGAATTAAAAGAAATTGTTATTTGTATGGAATTGCATGTTTTATTTCAGAAGACACATACACATACAAGTTTTTTTACAGAACATTATGAAGAAATCAAGACATTAATATTAATTTGATTTAAAAAATATTTACTAAGGATTTCAACATATATTAAAAAACTGCTCCTTATAGTATTTGAGTTCATTAACGCTCTCCTTTATGTCATTCAAAGCACGGTGAGTAAATTCCTTTTTTGGAATATTTTCATATAAAACTTTATTCCATCTCTGGCATAACTCTTTAATTGTGGATACATCCACTATTCTGTAATGTAAATAATCATTTACTTGGGGCATATGTTTATAAAGAAAAAATCGGTCCATATATACACTATTTCCAGCCAATGGAGAAGATTTGGCCTCCACATGTTCTTTTAAAAAGTTAAGGATTGTAACCTCTGCTTTCTCAAGTGAAATTTTAGAATTTAGGCAAGCTTGAGTTAACCCTGTCTAGAAAAAGTTGTGAAATAAAATTAAGCAAGTAATAAAAATGTGAACATACCCTTCCATGCTGATTTTTACACCATTCATTCATCTCATTTAATGTTTTTTCAGAATGATTAATTATTATGTCTTGACTTTCAGCGATAATATTCAGATTTGAATCTGTGATCAGACATGCAATTTCCATAATCTTATCCTTATCTACATTAAGTCCAGTCATCTATAAAGGATTTATGTGTTTAAATAAAATTGGAAGAAAAAATAAAATAGGAAATGAAGTTTAAATATGTCTAATAGTTTATATGGAAAAATGACATAAAATAATAAGAAATAAGATGAAAGTTGTCCAATTTATAATTTCTTCCCAAAACAAATGATTACCTATTTGTTCTTTGATTTTTCCCCACTTGCTGCATAAACACACCTTTACTTACTTCCAAGTCCATCCATACAATCTTTTCAGCTTGGATATTAATCATTTTAGAACCAGAAGGTTTAGAAACATTATTTCGGAAAGACATGGTTGAGTAATCTAAGGGAAAATTATTATTTTGATAATGTTATTTGAATAATTGTTTTTTTATTTTATTTAAGTTGGTTCAGTAAATAATTATTAAAAGAACCTGCAAATTAAACAGGGTAGAATAATACTTACGTGTTTTGGGAGATTTTTTTTTTAGAAAGGTAAAGGAATTTGTTAGTACTTTGCGTAGCATTTAAAGGTCGCCCCTTTAATGACAAGCGGCATAAAATAAAAAATAACAAATCTATTAAAGGCGGAAATGTGTATTTTCGGTGGATTGTGGATACATGTGGTTGCTATTCTTGATGTATCAATTTACTTGTCGTTTTATGTCAATGTCATCTGTCTTTACGATTCTCATACACTAAATAAGGATAGCAGCTAATTTCGACCAGTTCACGACCAACGCAATGCTATCTATCTTCCTCAGGTGACCACCGAATCGTATAATCTTGAAGGAACAAGAGAGAACAGTGATGAAAATTTAAAAAATAATAAACAAAAAATGGATATTGAAATTGAAAATGGCGCATATTAAAATAAATATTTCATATATAAAAAAAATTCAAATTAATAGATTTTTACCGAAACTAAAGAGTTTAAAGTCGTCAATAATCGCATTTTAATAATAATAATAATAATTGCGAGTTATGAAATTTTTGGGATTCGTAGTTACACAAAAATTTAAAAGGTAAGTAAGCTGTTAATAAATTATTGATTAAATTGTTATTGTTGTCCTGGGCAAATATGAAAAAACTGTATCAAATGCCTCAACACCTTTGTTAATTTGTTTTTAACTTGTAATAAGTAAATTAATTTTGCTGCATAAATTTTAGTGTTTTCCAATTCAATGCATCATCTGTTGTACTCTTCTTTGTACATCCAACTCAATTGCCAAATCAAAAACTCAAATTGAAGTGTTGTCGCTAAGTCTTAGCTTTAACACTGTTATTTTTAATTTAAATAGATATAGTTACCTTTATTCTAAAAATTGATCCTATATAAGTGGGCCTGAAACTGCTATTGTATAGTGACTTAGGAGATCTATTGTGCCTCAATGTCCATTATTGTTTATCTAGTCAACTTTGCTTTCTAAGGAAGATTTGTATATCTTTTGTGTACATCAGAGAAAATCTACTCAGAAGTTTGAAAAACAATCTTCAAATTTAAAGTGGTATTCATGAGCCTAGTATAACAAAAACAATTTATTCCTTTCTACCAAGGTGTTGTTTTATTGTACTCAGCTAAAGAAGGAGTATCAAATAAGCCACTTACATACAGGATGGTCTATTTATAAAATCACAAGTTTATATGAGTATTGAAAAAATGCTATTTATCGACTTGCCATTTGAATTTTTGTTTTGTCTTTTGTCAGAGTTGAGATAAAGCACAATGCCAGAATGGAAGATTTTTTTAAAACGCCCTGCATTACTAAAATGAGTCAACTTAACTGTAGAACTATGATACCATAAAAGTTCACTAAGAAGTCAAAAAAAAAAACCTTATAACTCTATCGAAAAGGCGTTTGCTGTAGCAAGGTTATTTGATACAAGGTTATTCGTCTACAACATTTTGCTCCTAGTTTTTACAATTACCATGTCATCTTTACTCTAGATAAGTCATGACGAGTCCATCTCCCCAAAGTAGCCCAATGCCTCCACCACAAACGCCAAGCCCTATGGGACCGCCAACTCAGCAAAGCCCTGCTCCACCACATTCACCCCATAGCCCTTACCAGCCTCCTCCAATGGGAGGACACATGAACCCTCCACCACATGCAGTGGGCCCATCTTTGCATCAACCACATTTACCAGCAACAAGTCAGGCTGGACATCCTCCACCTCATATGCAGGTGAATATTGGTAACTGAATTTGAAATTAGACCTGACTTTTCTACGGGTTATGGCAACAGAACAGACGAGAACTGCTTTAAACATTCAAGTACCAATTTTGAGTTGTTACAAGCTATTTTATGATCCGGGTACGTATAAGCGTCCCGGGTACCGCTGGTTTATTTATTCTATTTTAAGGTGAAAAGATGAAATCTAATAGCATTTTGTTAAGTTTAGTTTTTTAGTTTAGTTTAATTGCTTTATAAATGAACTTTTTTAAAGCCTGATAAGTTAAATTGATCAAATTCTCATCCAAAGTTTCCGTTTTAGCAGGCGCACCCAGGAATGTCTCAACACCCAACACATCAACAACCACCATCGCATGGTCCTCCTCCACAACAACATAATATGCCTCAATATGGAATGGCTCCTCATGTTCAGAGCCATAACATGCATCCTCCACCACATCACCAGGGGCAGCCCCAAGGGCATCATATGGGCAATTTGGGTCCTCCACCGCCGACATCTCATCCTATGCATTCACCAGGAGCCCCGTCACCGGTCCCCCAAAGTCATTCAAATATACCGCACGGTCAAAGTCAAGGTCACCAACAACAAATGGGACATCACATGGGACTGCCTCAAGGGCATCCGCCAGGACCTGGTGGAGGTTCGCATCAGTATCCACAACCTGGTGGTAGTCATGTTCCCCATAGAGAGGTAAGTACTCTTGCTCATATTGTGTCATACAGGTTATACAAAGGGGTCTGAATACAGTCGAAGTAACTACTATTGGTTTGGGAATATTTCAGATCGAGAATATAATTCTGTAATTTTACAGATTATATTAGTGTCGAATTATTTGGGACGAGCTCGGAATTATAAAATGCAAATCCCGGGACTTTCGAGATTAAAACTGTAATTTTTTAAATCGAATTTGGAGGAATATCGCAATACAGTGTGTCCAAGCTTAGGGCGTTTAAAGCCGTCTATGTATTGCTTAGGAGAATAAAAAGACTCTCTTCAAAAAATATATTTTATTAAAATGCAGAAAATTTATAATAGTTATGATTGATGAAAGCTCATACACAAATATTGTTTAAAAACCAGTGTGGAAAGACATTTTCTGTAAAAATTAGAAACATGTCACAGGTACTTTCAGGTTAGTTCTGGTTAAGCCATCACGTCCGCCATTATGTTTTACAGGTAATACTCGTAAAATGGCACCTGATCTTGTGAAACAATGTCAGAATGTTTAAGGTTGAATAGACATTGGCTGAAGTATTAAGCTCACTAATTCAATTGTCACTATCCATTATTTCTTCAAAAGAAAAAAAACCTGTGTTCCATGGTGAGCCAAATTGTTTTGTAAATTGGAATAATATATACAGGGTGTCCAACAGTGTATTTAACAAAAACTCTGCGATTATTATTATTGGTGGTGGGAAAATATTAAATACTAATTTATATTCTTAAGTTACAGAGAAGGATTAAGAGTATAAAGTAAAATTGCTGGCATATATACAGGGTTGCTAAAAAAAAATGGTGTTCCTAAATTCTTATTATTATTTTTTAATGACATGTTCTCATTATTTTTATCTTCATATGCTCTGTGCGGGTGATTCTGCACAATTACTCTAAAGCTTATTCCATACCTAGATATGTGATCGTAAGTAATACTTAAATATCAGATGGTTAAGTTGATGGATACAATCAACTTTATAAAGTACGCGTTATAGTCAGCATAGATTCTAGTAGCAAACTAGTAAACTCTCACAAATTTTGTTCTCCCTGTTCCCAGATTCAAATAATAAATAAAATAAAATATGCATATCAAGGTGTAAATATTTTATTACTCTTTACACTAGTTTGCATTTCAATATCGGCTTCACGTTCGATCTCCAAATACTGGTCGGCCAACTCCTTAGTTGACGTTGCCAAAAAGTTTGGTTTCAAGAGATCAAAAGCTTTTCCTGAAATTTTTAATTTTTGTTTTGTTTAATTTTCCCTCTTGTTGTCTTACCAGATGAGTCCACCACATATCCTCCAGCTTCTCTAACTATTAAGGTCCCGGCTGCAGCGTCCCAGGTATACAATCCGTCACACTGGTAGGCGTCTGTTCTCCCACAGGCAACATAACATAACCCTAAAGCTGCAGATCCCAAACATCTGAAACTAAAATTGCAGGCTCAAAACAATATATTTTTTTTAAAAACGGTATTTGTTTCCTTGCCTCATTATTTTGGATATCAAATGTTTCAATCTGAACATGTAAAGATTGTAAAAATAGTCTCCAACTCTGGCCATACTGACTTCATAATTGAAAAAAGATTGAGTGTGGTCTGAAAGCAAAAGCTGGTAGAAAATCTTCCGGTACTTCCAAAACTCTTCTAATGTAGACAAACCTTTTTGGGTACTAACAAATATTCGCTCTCCGTTTAAATAAGCACCCTGCCCTTTAATTGCAGTGAACAGCTCATCCATATAAGGATTATATACTATACCAAATACTTGCTCTTTGTTGATAGTCATTCCCACAGATATACAGGAGAGTCGCAATTTTTTTATGAAGTTTTCGGTACCATCTATAGGATCGATTATCCATGTTGGGTCATCGGTGAGACTGATGTCTTCGGTGGTAGATTCTTCACCTATAAATCTTCACTTTGGGGTCAATCCGTGCTTCGCTGCTACCTGCTTTTACTCACTGGTGCTCGGGATACGTTCCTTTGATCTTATTGTTAAGCAGATTTTCTATTTTTGAGTCGAATGCAGTAACCCAATCCCAATCAACGCCGTTCTTAGTTTCGCCTTTGATGTTTTTAGCCTCTAAGAGAATCTAGAATTATTTTTGATGTGTCCATAATATGTACAATATATGCTAGTCGTAATACCTTTCCTGCATGCAACACTGCCGGTAGAATGAAATTGAAATATTCGTTTGTTTTTTCAGCAGTCATCGTTCTTGACAGGTTTTCTAGCTTCACTTTCAACTACTCACTAACAATAAAGCTGTTTAGTATCAGATAGCAAGTAATACCCAAGAAACCTTGATTGGGTTTCTGCGCTTCTGCACGACACCTACTTTTATACTTAAATTAAGCATATAACGAGTGATTCTGTCTGACTGATCCAAGGTTAGTGCGAAACAATTATTATCGCTATATATTTAAAGTGCTTTCGTCAGAAACGCATTTGTGGTTAAAAAATTGCTCCCTATTTAATTTTTTCTTAGTTCTATGCTCAAGGATTTAGATAGAACGTTTAATAGTTACTTTCTTTATTACATTTTAGGTATTTATGTAAATATAAGAAGTTAATAAACAAGTGTTATTTGAATGAAAACTTATTAACATTCAAAATATTATCACAATTTGCACAAGGTTTAATGTTTTATTTTCATGGCACAATTCCTTTTTTCTGTCTAATTGCATTGATTTGCTCCTCGTCTGCTTCCCTTTCCACTTTCATGTACTGATCGGAAAGTTCTCTGGTTGCTGCACCCAAGAAATTAGGATCCATAAGGTCGAATTCTTTTCCTATAAATATCATCTTTTTTTTCATTGCGATAAATCATACTTTTAACCAAGCATAATGAATGGCGCATATCGTGTGGCGTATCACATCGTCCCAATTTAATCTAGTTTGTTTATTGTGGCATTGTGCTAGATTTTTGGATTCGTTTTTGTTTCAGAGATTGAAAATTAATTTTTTTCGTTCGAGTAATAAAAAAGTGCAAAAAGCAGCATTCTTTCCATTGTAATGCATTGAGAACTGTTGAGATTCGGATGATACATACCTTCGAGCGCTATATCAAATATTATTAGATTTTTAAAATAAAGAAAATTCAATATACCCTATGTAGTTACTCCTCCCCAGTAACCTTTTGAGAAACTGCAGGAATTTAAAAATCAATTCTTTATGATCGATGTTAAAAATAAAATCCATTTCCCCTTTGCAATATTAGTTTTGTTGCAATTGTTATTATCGCTTTGTCGATATTTTACCTGATGAGTCAGTAACATATCCTCCAGCCTCAGTCACTATCAAAGTGCCAGCAGCTGCATCCCATGGGTACAAACCGTCACATTGATATACATCAGTTTTGCCGCAAGCTACATAACAAAGCCCTAAAACGGCACAACCCAATGAACGGAACCTAAAAAGAAACTCACCTTTCGTACCTAATTTGTTTTTAAACTTTTCTTCACTTACCCTTGAATAATCTTTATTAAGTGTTTGAATCGGTACAAGTATAAATTGTAAAAATACTCGTTCCTCCTTGCTATACTAATTTCATAGTTCATCACTGATTTTTGTATCTCTAAAACAGTTGTAATTATGCGGTGTATAATAAGTTTTTTACGTGACATGGTTATGCTTATTTAATGATAATTAACCAGAATTAATGAATTTAAAGTTTGCATATTGACCATGTAAACATTAAACATTATTCTTTTGAGATACTGCGAATTTACGGGTACTGTAAGTTTTTACCTTTGCATCCACTCGTCTGAATCCGTTTCCCATTCAAATAAGCTCCCTCTTCTTTGATAGCTGTAAATAACTCGTTGGTATATGGATTATAAACGACTCCTAAGACTTGTTCCTTATTGATGGTAAGCCCCACTGAGATACACGTTATATGCATGTTTCTCACAAAATTGGCAGTTCCGTCAATTGGATCTATGATCCAAGTGGGATGATCGGTCAGTTTAAGTACAGTGTTATCCCTTTCGGTCTCTTCTTCTCCAATATGCCTAATTAAAGGATTTTGCAGTGTGTATAACGTTCGCACCTTGTGTACAGGATGTCCAAAATAAAGCAAATGCTGTGAGGGTTGTGAAAACGTTAAAAGATTCAATTCAACTCAAATTAAACGTGACGAAGAGAAAGCTACACATATTTGTAGTTTTCAAAATATTGTTTTGAAAGTAAAAGCAAATGTTACTTGAAACTCTATTTGGAGCATACTGTATAAATAGAGTGGGAATTTTTAGTAGTTCCTAACAATGGGATCTTCTAAAAATTCGGAAAATCCCCTAATTTAAGCCAATCAAAAAATACTTAAAATTGCTTATTTTCTATTGGTCAAAAATCTCGATATGTCCTCTCGAAATTGTTAATTCTAGGTGGGTAGTTAAAAATGTAAAAAAAAATCAGTGTTGAGCCTGTCGAATTAATTAAAAATTTTATTAAATGCCGTTAAAACCACTCAGTCGCGGATCTAAAACAAATCCCGTAGGGGTTTTCGTAAGATATGAGGTTCGGTTCAGCAGAACCAACCATGGAAAAATGCTTGAAAATGGGAAAAATTGTGGCTGAACTGGCCCAGCCCTAGTGTTTGTAGTTGACCCTTAAAATATTCTAATGATGGGCAGGTAAATGCCAAAAAGTTCCGATTAAGTTCAGTCCCTGTGTAAGGTTTTTACTTACTTATGATGCGGATATCGTTCCTTTATTTTGTGGATGAGGACTGCTTCGACTTTTCTGTCGTATATTGTGACCAAGTCCCATATTTTGTCTTGTTTAAACTCAGTTTCAATTTCATCGGCGTTGGTTAAAATCTGAAAAAAGGCATTGAATCTCCGATTTTTAATACAAGTTGTGCTATATTTACTTTTCCAGCCTGCAACACCAACGGAACTATAAACTCGTAGTATTCATGAACTTGTTCTTTCAAAGTCATGTTTCTTCAATACTGAAAAACAAAAAATATTCCGTTTTTGCTAATGTAGGAAACTGGTTTGGATAGTAATCTGATTCGAGTTCCTTTTTAAATAGAAGCAAGCATATTAAGTCTTATTTAATTTAATTAAGTATATACATATACACATATGTATATGTAGGTGACGAATTTGTGCTGCTGCAATATTCAAACATGATATTCAATGGATTTAGGAAAATTTCAAATAAAAAAAAGGTCGTGCGAATTTATTTAGTCGGGTTACGTGTTATCTGTTGTAAATAGCAGCAGTGCCCGATGTACGGTCGGGCAGATTGGCGTTCTGCTTGGAAGCTCACTCACTCCTAGACCCGCCTCTGACTGTGAGATAAAGTTTATTAGGAAAACATGGATTTGAAGCCAATAAAACCTAGGGCAACCGCATGATAATTATCTTGCGGTAAAAATCAACTAACAATCCAAATAGAGAGAAAAATGCGAAAAATTGCTGGATCATAAAATGCCGTTATAGGCCAATGATTTAATGCATACAGTTGTGCTATAGGTGTTTCGTATAATCGGTAAAAAAAAATTTTCATTAGACTAAAAAAAAGGTGATCTTTGGCAACTTTGAGATGATAACCAGAACCAAAAGAGGAAGGGGAGATGTAATTTTGGCAAATTGTGAGCGGGTCCGAGTCCACATAAATTTACGTTGTATCAAAACACAGTTGCCCCTATATCCGCCACTGTTAAAAACGAATAAAGATAAATAAAGCCATGTGTTTTTAAGGATTAATAAAAATAAGGCCATCAGTTTATTTGCGTATTGTCTGAGAGCCGCTTATTGACTTCACTGTTTGGTGAAATTAATAAAATAAAACGACCATTTAAATATTTTTATTTGTAATAATACTGGTAATTCCGATAATTCCACAAATGCATTATTTCGCTTTTTGTCCGTTAAATTTGCATTCGTCCACTATAAACTTGATCTCCTTGTTGTTATATAGCAGGCTATCGGCCATTCTTTCTATCTTCATAAATTCCCCAGCTAAAACCTCGGTGGCCGTGGCGAGAAAGTTGGGTTTCATTAAATCGAACTCCTTTCCGGAAGTGTCTGTGATGAACCCTCCGGCTTCTCTAACTATCAAACTACCAGCTGCAGCATCCCATGGAAACAATCCATCGCACTGATAAGCATCAACTCTTCCACAAGCCACGTAGCATAATCCTAAAGCTGCCGATCCATACGTACGAATTCTACAATGACGTTTTAAGTGTTTACATTCGAAGCTGCTATTAGCAGAGCCGTTTTTACCCTGAGATTTTGCTGATAATGTAGTGCAGCCTGTTCAAGTACAAATCCCTCAGGTGCTCATTTTGAATCGCCAGGGAAAGCTCATAATCGAACAGACACTTCTTCAACTCTACAATGTCCTTATTTATTCTAATCTAGAGGTAAATAATAATTACCCTTATCGTACCAGTTTCTCCACTAGTGTAAACGCGGCGTCCATTCAAGAATGCCCCTTTGCCCTTTACGGCCGTGTAAAGCTCGTTCATGTAAGGATTATACACAATCCCAAGTACTTGTTCTTTGTGGATGGTGAGACCCACCGAGATGCAACTTAAGGGCATTGATTTGACGAAGTTCGCCGTTCCGTCTATGGGATCGATGATCCAGGTGGGACGGTCTGTGAGGGTTGCGATGTTTTTTTTGGCTGATGACTCCTCCTCACCTATAAATCTGGAAGTTGCAACGATATTAAATGCATTGAATTAACAGGTGGGATTTAAGTTCAATTTCAGTCGTGGAAGCGAAGAAGCTTATCGATTTCATACTCCAGAAAAAATTTAATTTGAGAGAGTTTGAAAACGGTCCCAGTGTGACCACCCTGTACGTAGTCGCGATAAATTATTTGTTAATGGCATGTGTTACAATTGTGACGTGGTAACTAACACTTATAAATGGTGAGCTAGGACATGTGACACGTTTAATGAAAGTTACTTTAATAATGAATACCCCCGTAAAACGTTGGTGAATTTCGTGAAATTCAACGTATATGGAAGCGTGTCAAAGATTCGGAATATGATATATCTACCAGAACGTGACATGAATTACTTCAATTATGTTTATACGTACTTGTGGTCTGTATATTCCTGCTTGAGCTTGTCAATAAGCAGATCTTCAATTCTCCTGTCGTACATGGTGACCAAGTCCCATGAGTTTCCATTTTTGGTCTCGATGTTTATATCGTCTGCAGTTAACAATTCCTTAAAGTCGAAATATGAAAATTAATTACTAGTTTTGAAAATGTTATGGCTTGCTTGAAATTCTATTCAAATTAGATATATCCACGTATAAATTAGCACAAATCCACTAGCAGAATATTACATTATAGCTTTGGTTATTAACCCCGCTAGGGCTGTTCGCTCTTGAAATTGTAAGGGAAATTATGTTTTTTAGTATTTTTGAGAATAATCAGAATTAAAATGTGCGTTTCACAATCTCTTACGGTGTACGGTATGTGCGTTCGTATTGCAGAACATGTGTTCGAGGAAGAATCAACTTCTCTAGAACTCTCAGTGCCCCATTAAGACTAAGACAATGTGGTAAGAGAATATATATTTTGACACTCGTGTAAATATGTCCAAATCTTCTTATTTCACAAACACTCATACTTAAAGACCTTTCCTCTGGATCACACCTCGGCTTACCTTCCCCGATGCCAGAACTAGAGGCAAGACGAAATCCATGTAACTCTGAATCTCACTCTCGGTCATTTTTCAAACACTTATTATCCGCCTAAGATCGGTCTAATGAACGATTGACAGTATTCTAAAAATTAGATTTTTCCGGCAAAGCACATTAACGAAATAGTAATAAGGAGAGAGAAACAGTAATTAATTCCAGAGCTATTAACGAAGCCAGCATTTTATACGGAAAAGATCCGTGTATCGCCTGTCTATTGTTGAAGGCGATTTTTTTTAGGCACATTGTTATTCATGGGGGTTTCCTTTCTACTACCGTCTATTGCCATAGTTTTTTTTCCATAAATTATTAACTTGACTAATTGTCTTAAAAAAAATGCTTGAAAATTGCACATTTGAAAACGTATTAAGACATACATGCTGTAACATATTAATATTGATACATAAAATAAAGGTTACGCAAGTGATTAAGGTCATTTTTAGGAGTAGTTTTCGGAAAAAAATTGCAGCAGATTTGATTGAATATTGATTAGCAACAGGTGACCATTGAATTAAAGTGTCACAGTAGGCGGTCGACCCTAACCGTAGGACATTGATTAAGCCATTTATCATCTACCATCACACATCTAACATTGACAATAGGTAACTGACGAGTTTATTCAAGAGATGTCTTTGATACATATCAGCATTTCCTATTTCTCGTTAACACAGTCAAATGCCTTTGTGAGATCACAAAATATACCGCATAGACCTCGTTGTTCTTTCAGCGAGGATAGCTCTTGAATTGGGCACAAAAGGCATCATATTGCAGAATCGCTGCGCTCGCCCAGCAAATTCCCGCTTGTTACGCAAAACTACCCATTTCCTAACTGATTATGTAGTGAGTAGGTACTTTCGTCCTCAACGAAAAACAACAAATATGTGCATTTGATTAGACGTTGTTGCACAAATATATATTTTTGATTTGCTTTTATAAGAATTCTTAAGTTTGGCGGGTAAACTATTTCGGCATCTCCTTAGGTTTTGCGGAGGTAGGCGCGACGCTGGAACGTTTACCATTCATCACTCTCGTGTTCAAAACGCTTTTTTTGGGATTCATAATTTATTCATATTGCCTTTATAGTTTTTAAATCTATGCAGGGGCCTTAATTAGAACTAAATTAAGCTAATTTTCACTGGCACTCCTGTTTATCGCAGCTATCCTTCCGCCCAGCTCAGGCGTAGCACTCACCAAGAAGTTGGGCTGCATGACATCGAATGCCTCGCCTGGAAAGGAATTATTCAAACACCTTTAAGTCAGCTTTGGTTTCAAAGGGCGCTTTATTATACTGTTTCGCAATCATAAAGGGGTCCATTATAGTCTTAGTTCAATAAAATAGGTGAATTTATTGTGATTGATTTCCGATATTTTTAATTTGTTTTTTTTTATGTTACACATACTTGATATGTAATTTACTTAAATTTGCGTTGAATATCTTACAAAAAGATTCCAATAAATTTATAATATGTAATTGAAATTGGTCATGCAGCGTTGCGTGAACACACTTGTTGACATAAGTCTTAAATCTAGCGCAACACCTGCAGTATTTTGCATCATTCGCATTACTTTCAATTTTATTGTTAGTCCTCAGACAATGATAATAAAACCATTATTTGGGCAAATATATTTTTTTAACTCAGTATTAGACAAGGATTATTCTCCAAACAAGTCATCTTCAGACATTGTGAGTGAAAAAAAAGTATCCATTGTTACTGTAGGTGGTAAAGAAAATGAAGGTCATTATTTCGGAGAAATTCATGCCTTTCTGTTTGATTTAGAACAGTGCAAAAGTTAAAGCAACGTTAAACAGCTGTAGTTTCAGGACACATACTACTTCAAGGCAATTAACTGGTAAAAGTTCTAGTTGTGTTATCATTGTCTTAATAAGGACCAATACAAAAATATCTAAAAACTTGTTTTTTTTTATTTTTTGAGAGAGTTTACGTTTTTGAGAAATATTCATTATTCTCTAGATTTTAATTGCAGAACCCATTTTTACCTGACGATTCCATCACAGATCCCCCTGCTTCCTTCACAATTATGGTCCCAGCAGCGGCGTCCCAAGGATGTAAACCATCACATTGGTAGACATCCAGTTTCCCTGAAGCCACATAACACTGACTGAGAATCGGACATCCAAAGCACCTTACCCTAAATATTTTCCAAATGTATGTATATGTTTCATGTATTTTCAAGTTTGTATCTTACGCAAGAACTTCGTTCATTAGTACGTTCAGTCTTGACATAATCAACTTGTGGTATTGAGTGGACCTGGATGCCGCTCCGATTTCATAACACAGTACAGCTTCTTTCGGATCTGTAACATTTCTAATAAATTTGATCAGAAATCTAATGTTTCGTTCTACCTGTGATATTACTGCACCGAATTGGTTCTCCATTCAAGAAAGCCCTGTGGCCTTTTAAAGCCGAATAAAATTCATTGAGATATGGTATGTTCACCACTCCTAATATTTGTTCTTTGTTTATGGTTAAGCCCACGGAAATGCCACTCATGGGTATTTTACGCGAAAAGTTAGTAGTTCCGTCCACGGGATCTATAATCCATGTGGGATCATTGGTGAGGGTTGTTTTTGTGTTGGCTACTTCAGAGGCTTCTTCTCCAATGAACCTAAGTGTTCATGCAATGTCTTAGAGCTGCCCTCATGCTCAGGAATAATTGCTAGAAACTCACTTATGATTGGGATATTTGGCCCTAATTTTGCTAACCAACAGTGCCTCTATGTTTTTGTCATACTTAGTCACCAGCTCGTGGGCAGACTTCTTTTCTACTGCTATAGCTTCATTTTTGGACTGCAAGAAGTACTGTAATGGGAATGAGTATTGTTAGATATAGTTTCTGCTATTGCAAAGTCATTAAATACTACCTCACCGGCATCCCTGACTTCCTTTAAAATAAAGGTGTAATAGTCTTGTAACTCATCAGAAGTCATAGTAATACTGAAAGCAATAAATCAAACGCAAAATCAATATTACGATTCTCAACTTAAATAATAAACGATCTGGTGTAAAGTCAATAGTCTTGTGGGAAATACAGGGGAAATATTTATTGAGACTCAGTATAGGGATCTTCGTAACCAACAGAGTTCGAAAGTTGGTTAAATGGACAGTTTCAGGGGAGTAGTTTAAATTTTCGCAATTGCCTGTTTTGAGAATGCTGTAACTTAAACTAGGAACCAAATTCTCACCCTAAACACTATCAGTCATGCATTGCTTGGTAGTTTTGCAAATAGTTCGAAAATGGTGGCAAGAACTGAACAGATACAAGAGACAAGAAAGTTTCTAAATTGAACAGGATATTGAAATATTGACAAATAAGCGAACATCGATTTGCGATAGAAAAAGTTTGGTATAAAAAAAGGGGCTTGACCTTAGACAAAATGTCACCCTTTAGATTTAGTTCAAAATCTAAGAAGTCTGTTTTTCTAAACCCCAAAGGAGTTGCAAAATTTTCAAATTTCCATATAATAACTCTAAAATTAAAGACAAAAAGGTGATTGAACTTTAAAAACCAGTGTAGCCTTAAGGTTTTGAGAACTAAGAATATAATTAGCTGCCCCTGGGTTTCTTTGTGCTCAGAGAATCTGTAGTTAAGGGATTGGAATACTTTTTCGGACACTCTGTATAAGACAGTAATACAATATTACGCTCTAATTAATGTGGCAATGTGACAAAAAAAACAAATTTTAGACATGTTTTGTCGGTTCTGTGTACTTACACTTACGACTTCGTAACGATTTTATATGAGTATAAATATTATTATCTGTGTAAATAAATCGTTTCACGTGAGTATCAAGTATTTCCGCAGTGAATCCAACGATAGGAGTGAAATAAAAAAGAAGTTTTATTTTCTATTTTTTCTCTCTGTCTTTTAGTTTCTATAAAAGTTTTGCAACTCGTTAGTGGGTTGTGGAAAATCATTCTATTTTTTATGCCAAAATTTCGAACATTTAACTTAAACCTTACGTGAGAAAAAAGCAAAATATGAGAAAAATTATGAAACTTTGCCACCCTATATGTCGACACTGGTACTTTTTGACCATGGGTGTGCTAGCATTGTTGCATATTTTGCAGAATACTATCACCCTCTGTGTATATCTCCATAATGATATGTTACGTTGTATATTACAAATTTATTTCACCGTACTTGGGTTAAACACTTAACATCAAGACATGGAATTCCAACGACAGTACGAACCAGTAGAAATTACCTATTATAGTGATGAATAAGTACCGAGATAACTATTTAAATTGTTTTTTTTTTATAAGCGAAAACGGGTTATCGCGTTTGTTTTTAGATAAGGCAAAAAGGAAAATTAGTTGCTACTTACGCAATTGGTCTCACAATATAATTTGTTTTTAAAAATTATCGATTCTCCGTCGTTTTATTTACAATACGGTTGCTTGTTAATAGTGCAGTTTTATAGGTCTAAATCCATCATATGTATTAATTACTGAAGTAACTGTGCGCTTAGTCGAACATATACACTTGTGTCAAATTCACTCGGTTAAATCGAGACCGTCCCTTTAATGCTTCCATGCGACTGATAACGTTTCATACTATAAAAACATGGTGAGATAAACGCTACTTATTTCTAACATTACAAATCTGTGAAGAATATTGTAATATCTTGCAGAGTTCACCCTCTCCAGGACCTCCGCCACATCCCCCACAAGGACACCCGAATCAACCGCACCCACAGCAGGGTCACCCTCCTCCCACTCAAGGCCATCAGCTATCTAATCACCCTCCCCAAGGACAGCCTCATCAAATGCAAGGCCATCCCGGACCGCCGCCACATCAAGGACACCCAATGCAAGGTCGCTCTTCTCCTCAGAGTCAGGGTCATCTAATATCGCCTCAATCACAGGGACAAATGCACCCTCCTCCGCCACACTTGTCACCGCAAGGCCATCCTCAGCAAGGTATTCATTTCGAAGTCCTAATTCAGTGACGTTTATGGAATTTGAGTTTAGGGATGCCTCCTCAAACCCATCAATCCATTCAGGGGCACGCTCCCCAAGGACACCCGTCCCCTAATCATCGCACGTCCCCAGGTAAATCTACTTATGTTTTTTGCAATTCGACTAGTTATGCCAGTTTCCTTGTTGTCCCCGAAACAGTTGTAGCACTGTTGAAGGTGTCCATTACTTAAATAAGTATTCAAGGGTAACACTGGTCAATAACAAGAATTATTTTTTTGTAACATAAAGCTGAATAGTATTTTGTAGTAGAATAGATCCTTATAAATCAGAAAATGACCAAAAAAAGCTGTAATGTGTAAGGTTTCCTTGTTTTATTATACAAAGCGCATGTACTACAAGGGTACCATTTATATATTTAAAAAATTATTTTACAAAGAGTTTTATCCTATATATCGACTATATTTATATATATTTAATGTTTTTCGTGTGGAGTATTGTGGTAACACCTAAGAAAAAGCAAAAATCAAACGCATTTATTTGGAAGACCATAATTCCATTTATTCCTTATATGGGGAGTCACATCTTCCCTATTTAAAAACTAACAGTAGTCACCCATCAAGGCTGGATCCCATCATCCTTGGTGCCGAATTTCCATTGTCTCGATATCTTGATGAAACCTTTCGCCCTGGTAATCGCTGACAGCTCCCAAATTCCAAGGAAAAAAAGGTAAATGAGAATGGAGAAAGTGAACTTTCAAGGACTCTCTCATCAGTTAGTTCTTCCTAACTGGAATTCATATTGCAGCCTAAAAATCCCCTCACTACACTTACAAACGAGTTCCAAGCTCCAAGTTCTCGAGCTTTTCTACAAAGTTCACATCGTTTAGTAATTTTCTAATTTGTGGCGCAATAAAAATGTCTTCTTTTAATTTCGCGTCACTTAACTGGGGAAAGACTTGCCTTAGGCATTTAAATCCTTCACCCTCTTTATTCATGGCCTTCATAAAGTTCTTCATCTGCCCAAGTTTAATGTGAAGAGGAGGTAACAGGATATTTTTGGGTCTGCAAGAGGCACATATTTAACATTTTGAGTTCCTGGTTGAAATTCACTCTTTTCTGGCCAAATTTTTTTTACTTAATGTTTATTTACTGCGCGACTGTCTCACAAACACAGAAAACAACAATACTTTGCAAATTCTCCTTGAAGTCCCATCCAAATCGCTATAACTTTTAAATGTCTAAATATCTGCCTTTTGTACCGGTTGTAGTTTATTTTATCTAAAAGTGTGCGCATACTTCCATGGGTTTCTATCATTGTCACTGAATGGACAACTGCTATAGATGGATTTTAACATTCCATTATATAAAAACACAGCTTTTAAACTATACTTTGAACAGTCTAGGAATAAACGCCACTCGTTAGGGGAATGCTGGATATCGAGTTCCTCCATTGGACAATCTGTATCGGTACATATACGTAAATAATTTTCCATATTGTAAAATGCAGAAAACGTAGCATTTCTTTTCCTAAAAATTGTCTTTTTTGTTTCCTTAGCTTGTAAATTTTACTTCTTAAGACGGGTAACAAGGAGTTGTTACTGTTGCTTTGATAACCCCAAATCTCGTGGTAAATCATTTAATTCACGTTGAACAATAAAATGTGGCTCGCTGGAACTGGGACCTGAATTAAAGGCGGGTCGATACATTGTTCTTGGGAGCTGCCCGATGATGCGTTATCTCCATTATCTCCCAAACCAATATCTTGCGAATCTAAAGGCGGAGTCAGTACTCGTAAGTCTTCATTGTCAGGAACAGGTCTTGTGGCAAGAGGCAAATTCAGATATTGAATCTTCCGGTTTGTTTTTTGGAATAACCTTAATTTATCATGCAACAATAACAATCATTAAAATGATTAGTAGGTTCTCGGCATACCATTGGAACTGCAAAAGGCATACTCTTCCTCTTCACTTTTATCCATTGCACTAGTGATATACTACAGCTTACACAGAACATATGCAGAGTTCAATGCTCTTCTTGATTTCCAATTCCAAAATATATGGAATGGGCATTTTTCACATTTTCTGAATATGGCCTGGCTTGAGATTTCACAAGAAATTCTTCACAAATATAGCAAAACTTGTTAGGAGATGATTTGCAACTGCGGAACGTTTGATTCGACATTCTCGTCGTTGAAAAAACGGTCTTAACTACACAAAACCACTCAGTTTGAAATTCAAAGGAAGACTAAATAAAAAAACAAATTTTATGTTTAAACGCCTTAATTTTAAGTATATTTTGGTTTTAAAATACCCCTTTTTTAACACCCCCCCCCCCCCCCCCCCCCCCGACCCTGTAAAAGTTACTACCTGCCGATATAAAAGGGTACACCGAGGCTACTAAAAAGTGGCGCTTATTAGGGCTCTATGAGTATTTTTTTTAATTATCAGAAAGGTATTAGCATTGCAAAAATAACGGTCTGAACTGTGTTACAAAACTTGGGCCAGCCGTTGTAATTTGTTAACTAAAGGCCCAGGATAGTTGTCGTGCTGTGATATGTGAATACCTTTATGAATTTAGGGCCGCCGCAAGGTCAACCCCATCAGGGACAAGAGAATTTAAGAGCTCTGCAGTCTGCGATTGACTCCATGGACGAGAAAGGGATGCAGGAGGATCCGCGATATTCACAGCTTCTAGCGCTAAGAGCGAGAGCCAACGGGAACGCGGCTTTGTCACAGATTCAAATGACTCAATTAAGGTTGTCCTAAAGCTTATTAAGCTGATTGTGGTTTTAAGATATATTATTGTTAGGAATCAGATTATGGCTTATCGGTACTTGGCGAGAAACCAACCGATTCCACAACAAATTGTGATGGCTCTTCAAGGAAAGCGGTCTGATGGCTCGCCATTGCAATCGTCCACACCACCGCCAGGCCAGGTACTGTTAGTCGCTTTTAGAATCATGTAGTACTAAAGCCTAGTGGACTGAATTTTTAGTAGACTAGAAATTGCAGCTCATAGTAGCTAAAGTATAAAAGATTGCTATGCTTTCGAGATAAATAATGCTCGGTAGTGATTGTGATTTATGGAAGATGCAATTACCAATAATTTAGTAGAGGTGGTAGCAATAGTGAAGTAATACCATATAAAAAAGTCAAGTAACCTGAAATTTTGGGCTGAATTGAAAACACTTAACAGGAAATGTCTAGCTTTGCATGGCTGGCTTTCAGTGGACGCTCAAAAGACCTCTTAGAAGTGTGTCTAAATTGACGGGGCTGTCATAGGACGGCTCAAGAGACCCAAACATGGAGGGCGCCGTCCAAGATATGTCGGGGCCACTGCCGATGCCGCCCTCACCTGTTCAGTCTATGAGGCCGCCTTCCATGCCCCATCCTCATGGGCCACCACCGGCTCCACCAGGGGCATATATACATCCAGGTCATGTTCCGCCTGGGCAAGTTTGTCAGGTACTAATTCTACATGAATTGAGTAATTAATTATTTCAGATAATAATTTTTTTTTCTTTTCAATTTTATATCTGAAATAAATGTTTTGATATATTACTAATCTACGGACCAAATCGAGCGAACCATTTAAATTTTTTTTGTGGATTTGAAAATTTTGTTTTTTCTTTAACGCAGCATTAAATATTGGCACTTTCGGCATCAATTGGGAGAATCGATTGGATTTGTGTGTTAAATGACTCTTTAGGTTAGCAAAGGGTAGTTGGATTGGTAACTATCATTGATATTTCGTAATCGATGTAAAACAAAACATTCGTTATTTAAAGAAAGGTTGCACTATTATACGGAGTGATTCACGGTAGTTGGCCTATTAATGTAGTAAAGAATTAAAAAAACGGCCTCAAATCTGGTATTTGGCCGAAGCATATTTAGAATTGTCTTGAAATTTTAAGTATATTTCGGGCATTACAAAATATTCAAATTTTTAGTTTCATTCACTGTTTTGGAGATAATAACATTCGAAATTTGACGCTTTTTGCAACTTCAGGAGTTGCGCCTACAACAAACGGTTTGAGTTGTAAGGAAATCCCAACATTCCAAATATAAAATTTATGTTATGATAAGGTGTTAAATATACAAGATTTATTGCGTTAAATTATGTCTAGCTGAGCACTGAAAGCATAGCAATGTTTAAAATTAAATCTACGCCAGGTAGACTCAATTCAGGATAACAATTTTGTATTTATTGAGAATGCATGCCTCATACATTCTAGCCCTATAAACAACAGCAACCCCGACCTACCGGCACCATACTCCATCCGAAACAGGCAAGAATAACCACTGTTCCTAAACCTGTAGGCCTCGATCCCATAATGCTTTTGCAAGAGAGGGAAAATAGGTAAAATTCTCTTTACTACACAACATATGGTGGCTTAAAAAAATCTCTTTCTGACTTACTAAGGGTTGCAGCCAGAATTGCAGTTCGCATGGAACAATTGACTAACTTGCCCTCCGATATGTCTGAAGAATTGCGTATTCAGGCACAAATTGAGCTGAGAGCTTTGCGTTGTCTCAACTTTCAGAGGCAGTTACGAACTGAAATCATAGCCTGTACTAGGAGGGACACTACCTTGGAAACAGCAGTAAATATGAAAGCTTACAAAAGGACAAAGAGACAGGGTCTTCGGGAAGCCCGAGCTACTGAAAAGTTAGAGAAACAACAGAAATTAGAGGCGGAGCGCAAGAGGCGACAGAAGCATCAAGAGTTCTTGAATTCAGTTCTCCAACACGGAAAAGATTTTAAGGATTTTCACAGAAATCATCAGGCGAGAATTGGGAAACTTAATAAAGCCATTTTGAATTATCACGCTAATGCTGAGAGGGAGCAGAAGAAGGAGCAGGAGAGGATCGAAAAGGAACGTATGAGAAGGTATGTTTGGCACTGCACTACATAAACTGACATCTCAATGAGTATTAAGGAATTGCAAAGCGTTACTCCCAAATTATTGCTGATTCTGGAAAGGTGAATCTTGGAAGTTTCACTTCCAGGAAGCAATGTGCATAGTTCTATCGCATTTTTTTCTTCAGACTGATGGCAGAAGATGAAGAAGGTTATAGAAAGCTGATCGACCAAAAGAAGGATAAACGATTGGCGTTTTTGCTGTCCCAAACCGATGAGTATATAGCGAGTTTAACCGAGATGGTCAAACAGCACAAAATCGAGCAACGGAAAAAGCAACATGAAGAAGAACGACGTAAAAAGGTGGGGATTGAGTTTAATTAAATTAAATTACAGGTGATGGATGGTATTTTAGCGCAAACTGAAACGTTTGGCTGCAGAAGGGGTACTCATCCCTGGCGACGATGGCAGCCAAGATTCCGATAAGCCGATTACGGTAATAGAACTCGCCACGGGTAAGAAGATAGCTGGAGACGGTGCTCCGTTGATGAGCCAACTACAGGCCTGGCTACAGCAGAACCCTGGATGGGAAATTGCTGATACTGACGACGAAGAGGATGATGAAGGCGAAGGAGGTATTAAACAAGGTTTAATACTTATCAATTACGGGATATCCCATATTTGTAGGAAATAATTATAGCATCTCCCATGATTAAGCATACTCAATTGAACCAACATTCCTCATTTAAAAGTATTAACCTAATTTACCCACATCAAAATGTTAATAAACGAATAAAAACGATGGTAAGGTGGCACACTTAAACACTTAAATTTTGTTTTTCACTGCGAATTTGCATAAAGTTAATCAATTCTTTATCTTATATCATTACAATAATAGGAAGGCTAATTCATTAAGTTTGTAACATCCTCTACGTATTTTCATATTTGTTTATATGCGTAAACGAAGGTCAAAATCTTTTTATTTAGACAACGAAGAACCTAAAACCGAAGAAGACAAAGCCAAGGCTTTGATTAAGAAAGCAAAAGTAGAGGACGATGAATATCATAAAAAAATCGGCGAGGAACAGAGTTACTATGGCATAGCTCATACGGTCCATGAAATCGTCACTGAGCAGGCGTCAATTATGATAAACGGGTTGCTCAAGGAGTATCAGGTTAAAGGTTTGTATAAGGGCATGTAAGACCATCAAGTGTAAATAGAATAAAACGTTTCAGGTTTGGAGTGGCTTGTTTCCCTTTACAATAACAATTTAAATGGGATTCTGGCGGACGAGATGGGTCTAGGGAAAACAATTCAAACCATCGGATTAGTAACTTATTTGATGGAGAAGAAAAAAGTTAATGGACCATTTTTGATTATCGTCCCATTATCGTAAGTTACGCGAAACATATAAGATTTGCCTGGCATGTAGTGCTTAAGAAATAGAAAGTTGAAATTGATGTGGTTTTATTCGTAATCAAATGAAAATAACACTTACTGTTTATGGCTGGACATTGAAGGGTTGTCCCACTTTTACCTGCCAAACTATGACTCAGATTGCTTTAAGATTTTTCGAATAAATCCCACATTCATGAGCTATTATAATATATATGATCAGAAACTTGCTTTTCCACAATTATTTATAGGTTCATCCTCATACACAGAATTGTCCCAAATAATACACCGTTTCATTAAAACGTTTTTGATTGGCCATAAATATCACTGACTTTATTTTAATTTCAAGAACATTGTCAAATTGGGTACTGGAATTCGAGAAATGGGCACCTTCTGTGATTGTGGTTTCATATAAAGGATCGCCAGGTGGACGCAGACAAATACAAGGCCAGATGAGATCCACCAAGTTTAATGTTTTACTGACCACTTACGAGTATGTTATCAAGGATAAAGGAGTTTTAGCTAAAGTAAGATAAACATTTTTGCGCGTACACATTTAAAAAGTAGCATCAATGTGTTCAAAATTAAGTTTTACGCAGATAGTAAACAATTTTGGAAATATATTAAAATTTTCTACAACACACTGAAGGAAAAAATGGGTCAGAAATTGACTACTAAAAAGAGTTTTATTTAATTATATATATGATTATTTTAATTCCTATATCAATTTCAGCTTCAATGGAAATATATGATAATTGACGAAGGACATAGGATGAAAAACCACCATTGCAAACTTACTCAAGTGTTAAATACCCACTATATGGCGCCTCATCGATTGCTTCTGACCGGGACACCATTGCAAAACAAATTACCGGAATTATGGGCTTTGCTCAATTTCTTATTGCCATCGATTTTTAAGAGTTGTTCTACATTCGAGCAATGGTTTAATGCGCCTTTTGCCACAACAGGTGAAAAGGTAGGTTTACGTCTAATAAAGGGCTTCAGTTCTACTATTATTAATTTTTCTGCTGACTCTTTTTAAGAGGCCCTTTGTAGTTTATTTTGGCATTTATTAATGCAAAGCAAATACATTTTTAGGTCGAGTTGAATGAAGAAGAAACAATTTTGATCATTCGACGTTTGCACAAAGTATTGCGACCGTTTCTTTTGCGCAGACTTAAAAAGGAAGTCGAATCGCAGTTGCCGGATAAGGTTGAATATATTATAAAATGTGATATGTCAGGCCTGCAACGAGTATTATACAGGTAAGAATAACTTGTCAATATTGCTTCACAAATCCTTTCAACGACTATTGCTTTCTCTCTAAAATCGGAAGGCCCTAAATTCTGTGTAAATTTCGGAACATTTACATTTTTTACAAAATTTTAATGCTGGCCGACAAATTACATTTTTCAGGCACATGCAAGGTAAGGGTGTCCTTCTCACTGACGGCTCCGAAAGAGGCAACAAAGGAAAAGGCGGAGCTAAAGCGTTAATGAACACCATCGTTCAATTAAGAAAGTTGTGCAATCATCCTTTTATGTTCCAGCACATTGAAGAGAAGTGGTGTGACCATGTGGGGATTGCTGGAGGAGTCATATCTGGGTAGGAACATTGTCACTGTCAGTCCAATTTGAAATGATTAATTTGGAAAAAATTTAGCCCGGATATTTATCGCGCCTCTGGCAAATTTGAGCTGCTTGATAGAATTTTGCCTAAACTAAAACCCACAAATCACAGAGTTCTGTTGTTCTGTCAAATGACGCAGCTGATGACAATTATGGAGGACTATCTCACTTATAGGTGCTTAATTTCCATCATACAATATAATAATATTACATATTTCTGGAATGATTTTAGAGGTTTCGCTTATTTGCGCTTAGACGGTACCACCAAAGCGGAGGATAGAGGGGAGTTACTAAAAAAATTTAATGCAAGAAACAGCGAATATTTCATATTTCTGCTATCCACAAGAGCTGGCGGTCTAGGTCTTAATTTGCAGAGCGCTGATACCGTAATTATTTTTGATTCGGACTGGAATCCGCATCAGGTAAACTTGAAAAATACTACCTCTATCTCGATAATGGAATAATAAAATTTAGGATTTGCAAGCCCAAGATAGAGCTCATCGTATCGGGCAACAAAACGAAGTGAGAGTACTGCGTTTAATGACGGTTAACTCAGTTGAGGAGCGTATTTTAGCTGCCGCAAGATATAAATTGAACATGGACGAAAAGGTTATTCAGGCTGGAATGTTTGATCAGAAATCTACGGGGACAGAAAGACAGCAGTTTTTGCAGACGATTTTGCATCAGGATGGTGATGACGAGGAGGTATACGATGAAATTGTTTTTCCCCACTTAAGACATCTTCCTTTCCATTTACCATGCCGTCAAAATGTTAAGTCAGGCTATACAAAAAATTAACTACAGGGTGTTTCATCACTTTTAATTATAAAAAAATCTGATTCTTACCAACAAATAGAAAAGTTAGTGGGCAAATAAAATATGTTGCAGTATATTGTAATTCACGGGAAAAGATTCCATAAAAAAATCTAAATATTTTTTTGTATTATTTTTATTTATAGTTTCACTTTTCAGTTTTGAAAACTTTTCCTGTTTATTTAGGAAGAAAATGAGGTTCCTGATGACGAAACCGTCAACCAGATGGTAGCTCGATCGGTGGAAGAATTCGAACTTTTTCAAAAACTTGACCTAGAAAGGCGAAGAGAAGAAGCGAAGTTGGGAACAGCTCGCAAACCTCGTCTTATTGAAGAGACGGAGTTACCTGAGTGGCTCGTTAAGGAAGATGATGAGGTAGTCGTATTATTTGCTTTAAATCTTAATTTTACATATTTATTGCATAGCATAAAATTGAGCAATTTTCCTAACGTCCTCGTTTCTCATTTTGAAGGTATTTAATTAGTTGACATATTCGGCACCAAAAGTCTTGCAAAGAATTTTGGAGATGGGTAAATTTCTATTGATTTTTATCGCATTCCTATAGGTCGATCCATGGAATTACGAAGATACCGATGTGATTATGGGTAGAGGAACTCGACAAAGAAAAGAAGTTGACTACACGGACAGTTTGACTGAAAAGGAGTGGATGAAGGTATGTTCATATTTCAAGTCCAAATATAATAATTTCTCTTTTAAAATAATGTAGGCCATAGATGAATCAGAAGATGATGAAGATGAGGAGGAAGAAGAACCCAAAAAAAGAAAGAGGGGAAAGAGGCGTAAACGTGAAGATTCTGACAGGTACCTTTGGTTTGCAGTGTCCACCTAGATCTTATCATTTATGGTTTTATTTATGTAAGCTGTAAAACGTATTGATACGATGCTACATTATTATATTATAGTAGTGTCATATAAGTCTGGGTGTTGGCAAAAACATACGTTTTTTTTTTTTTAATATTTGGGTGTTACCATACTTTTTTGATACCCTTTTAATTAAATTAATTTAAAGCGATCCAGGACCGAGCGTGAAAAAGAAAAAAGGAAAGCCTTCGGAAGAAAGTCGGCTTAAGAAGCAAATGAAGAAACTGATGACTGTAGTAACCAAATATACTGACAGGTAATTAAAACGTAGTTTTTGCATTTCAGTAACACATTAACAAACTTTCCGAGGTGATCACTTGTACGACTTTAAATATCGTAACTTAATATCGACATCTTTATGTGTTTATAGCGACGGTCGCTTGTTGAGTGAACCTTTCATGAAGCTGCCCCCAAGAAAAGACTACCCAGATTATTACGAAGTAATTAAGAAACCCATTGATATTTTAAGAATTATGACACGTATAGAAGATGGAAAGGTAAATTTCAACGTGAGAATTAAATTTAAATTGAGTACTAAGTCAAAACTCTAGTACACAGAAATGGCTGACTTAGAACGTGACTTTATGCTATTGTGCCAAAATGCGCAAATTTACAACGAAGAAGCCTCGCTGATACACGAAGACAGCATCGTTCTGCAGTCAGTTTTTACTAATGCCAAAGCAAGATTGGAGACTGATGGCGATGAAAAGCAACAAGAGGTAGATTGTCTTCGTAGAATGAAACTTTACTAATATATTTTTTACTTGATTACATTGTGTTTTATAAGGCAGACGACAAATCCGACACATCGACTAGCAAATCGGAGGCAGATGCCACCGTTAAAATGAAAATTAAGTTGGGAAAAGGTAAGAAATCGTCGTCTTCAAAACGTAGAAAGAACGTTCGAAAATACGGTTCTGAAGACGAAGAAAACGACAATTAAATATTAAATTAGTATTTTCGGCAATTATAACGCTCTTTTTTTGTTGACGTGAAACTAATAACCGTCAAAATTTGGGGATTTAAAAATAATTGGAAATTTAGAGCAACCAAAACTAGAAACAGTTTTTAGCTAACGATATATCTTTCTGCTCTTTCTCGATCTAAATGTTGTTCGAAATTTGGGGTAGGAATAGGTATTTAATGTTTTTTATGTATAGCAAGGAACTCTGCTTGGCAATATTACTGGCTGTTTCAGTTGTTTTCATTAGAGAATTAGTGAAAATTCTACCCGTCATTATAACTAAAGATAAATTATTTTAATGGAAAACAACTGCGCATAAACGCCTTCAATGCCATCTACAAATCGAATATACCGAGGGTGACTTTAAGATTTGGTTAAAGAACTATTAAAAACCTTGTAATTTCAATTTAAAATCGCATTTGCAATAACAACTTTGACTTAAGTATAAATTAGTATACTGAAACAAATCTATCATATGCGGATAATAAGCTATGTCCTTGATAATTTCCTATTAGTACTTACGTTTGGTGCCATGAAATGGATGTGATTATTTTATAAGTTGTTGCTCAATTTTTCACTCGCTTTATGTCGACGAATAATAACAATTTTCAATCACAGTACCTAGTGCTTATACCGTTTTATGAAAACTTTTAACAATATTATAAAACCTGTTTTCTAAGGTAAGCATTCAAAATAACTTTAGAGTTTTGCAGTTAAAGAGTGGTAATAATACTCTTAAACTACAATAAGGTGCAATAATCGTTTCGCGCTTTACGAGCCATTTCTGAAAGTGCTCAACCCTGTGAATTGCAAATTCAAAAAGCTTTTTATACTATAAACACGATTATTATACTGGAAGTACGTATAATAATTTTATTTCTTCTTGCTGCGGTTTTGAGTAAGGGCAGCCAATTTCCATCTAAGTATAAAGTTGTAAAAAACAAATTTAATGATGAACTAGTGTGCGAGATGTTCCAATGGAAAGTATTCTAACGTACAGGTACTTACCTAATACAGGTGGGTAAAAACAAAAAGGCATCCAGTTTATTTCATTTAAAACGAGCCACCCCATATAATTCAGTTTAGGTTGACTTTGAAGCGAAATGTTGATACGTATTTTGTTATGGTACGTAAATATTACTTTTTCTCAAAAGCTGTCGAAAAAAAAAAACGTTAAAATGATACTGAATTCTTTAGGATCTAAAAGTGTTTCGTTTTTAAGTGTTTGATTCCAGCCAACATTTTATAGTACCTATTAATAGTTGTTGATTAACATATTTTCATGCCTAACTTTTTTGGAACGTCATTTTATCCACTCTTGAGAACATTTTTATCCGAAAACCAGAATAAACGCATGCTCAAGCAGTAAAATCTTTAATTTTAAGTGAAACGTGCAATATAATGGAATCGAGAAAGAAAAACTGAAGTAATTTGCAATGAGGACGTTAAAAACTTTCAGAATTGGTTTGTGTTTATTTTTATACTATTAGTTTTAGTGAAAAGTTACTTGGATGGTTTTTAAAGACCAGACCGACTTATTTGGCTGTTATAATTGGGTTTAGCTCGATGTTTGTTGTAGTAGAATAGTGGTGTTTTATCCTATTAAATTTTCAACATCTCGTAAGAGTATTTCGTTCCTAATCCCACTCCTGATACTACTGCTGCTGAATCACACTTCGATCACTAAAAATTGAATTTTCTTGAAGAGCAGTGACATTATGTAGCAGCAGCAGCTATATTACACACATTGATTGTTAATGAATATTATGAATACTTCTTTATGAACCTGTTTTCTCGGTCTCTGTTTACGATTTATAGGAAGCGCTGAATCACCCCGTACATCAATCTATTTATGGGTAAAGGAATAAAACATTACAATCGTATACATTTCCCTTTATTAGAAAACGAAAAATGGATACGTTCATTTGTCTATGCTGAGATAGCAGGCCTTGTGAAGATAATAAAAATAATTCTCAACAACACAATGATCAAAGGAAGCACATTGTCACTAGAAGTACTGCAGGGCATGACTAACAACTTTTAGCGTTGCTCAAATCGTTTGACATGAGTCACCCTAACTGACGAAGAGTTTTGCCACTGTTACACAGGTGATGCTCGAAATATCCCATAATGTGGTTTCTTTGACTATTGTGTTGACAATTATTATTATTGCCGTTACAAGGCTTCCTACGCCAAAATAGACGAAAGGACCTATTGCATTCTCCTTTTCATTTTTTCAGGCCAAGAAATCTATCCTTTTCTTGCTTATTAGGAAGCTACTACATCCCTGCAAAATACGATACGGAATAACTTATTATCTACTGTATCTTTGACCTTTACTGTATTAACACGTAAAACTAAGATTCCTATAGAGGATGGCCCAACCTGAAACCTTTCAAGTTTGCTTATTAACAAAACTCTTTTGCATTTCCTTCACTGATACTACAAGGTTATGAATAAAATCCATTTAATATTTGCATTTTCTAAAAAACTAGTGAATTTTCAAGGCTTCGTATATTCTAAACGAGGCGACTGAATACCTAAAATAAAACATCAAAGTATAGGCATGTTATTTTCTATTCCCATTTAAAATAATGGAAACTAGAAAGAAAAACACTTTCAAATTTTGTCGCTAAGATGTTTTCCTGGCAGTCACGCTTTCTATTACATTTTTTATGGACCACCCTATATATAAGAGTTATGACGACCGGACCATTATGGGCAGTGAAATTGAACCGAACTACGTTTAAGCCATCTATATGACATAATATCCTTGCTTTGTATACACGTTGCAACCTGAACTTGTCTATTTTAATTTTTTAAACACAAGAAAGGTAATTACATAATAGAAAATTACGGCTATAAGCGTAAAAAAAAATGTTGAATTGTACTGTCGCAGCTCTCTTGCGTTGAATAGACACCCTGCTAAAATTTTAAGACTGGAATTTTTAGGGTTTACGCATAAGTAGATATAATCAATACGAAGTAATGAAATCACAAAATTAAAGTTTGCAGGTCGCTATGCGATCGTTCGATTGATTGCAATTGATTATTACAAGTAGATAGAGGATGAAATTGAGCATAAATAGTCACAAAATAAAGCAGACAATTGAAGAAATTAAGCAGAACATGAGGTTGGGTTTTGAACTATAAGTCAGAGATAATGTGAAGTAAATAACATATATAACAGAAAGTAAATGGATAAAAAAACTTACCCATTTCTGGTCAAAGCGAATGTAAAATCGTTTTCTGCAGGTGCAAAAGTGAGCTTGCTTTACTCTACTTGTGCATAAAAGCTAAAAATTCCAAATTTAAACTACTTGCAAAAAATAAATCTTCTACAGTAAAACTTGTTTAATACAAGGGACATGAAATACAGCAAACCGATCATTTATAACGAGCAAATCTGCCTGACTTTTGAGTCTTCGTATTAAGCAAATTGTACTGTATTTATTTCAACTGATAAAACTGATGAATACCTATGATCCAAAATTAACGGTTAAACTCATTTGAAGAAAATTTAAAAATAATTTGCAAGAGAAATTCCATGATTTACAGATGCCATCGACAGGTTAAATTTAGACTTCAGTCCATGTTATTAAGTCGTTAACATGGAATTACATTTGAAATTATGTGCAACCAAAACATTAAAATTCAAAGCATTCAAATCAATGCTGCAATGGAATACTACTACAAGTACAATGTGAAAAATAATTATTTCTGCTGAAATTCACTTTAAAGCAAATTTTAGTTGGACATTTAAGCAACGAATTTCATAGTCAAATTGCTTAAAATGTGATTCTAATTGGACAGACTTTAGAATCGAATAAATAATTGTAGACCTCGCCAGGGCAAGCCTTCGAATGTTGGCATAAACTCAAAGAATTTTAATTGAACATAAATTTTGACACTCTAGTGATCTTCAGAGTACGCTGGCCTCTTAAAATAGGTAGAAATTTGAATAAAACAAGCCAAAAACTAAAATTCGCAGTGTGGCCTCTTCACCGGGTCGAACTTAACTCACTTTTTTCCGAAAACTATAAACGCTACTTGTACCAAACACCAACGCAAATTTAGCATTGAAAAATGATATGACTCATGTCATAAACTGTCATTCTTCAGCCGTTGAGGCAAAGAATTTTTAGAGGGATTGACACATTTTACATACTTACATTTCATAAAGTTTTGGTGACGTTGATTTTCGTTTTTTCATTATCTTTTCTTGGTTTTGAAGGCACTAACAAATTTGTCATAGAAACGGCAACAAAGGTTTCGTCCGAGGTTTTAGTAAAAGGTGAATGTTATTCGCAGTTACTTTTAAATGAAAATAATATGAAATTCCATTGCACCAACAACTCCTCCTTACGTCTGAAGTATTGTTGGCAAACGAAATTAAAAAAAAACCTTCCCGACTTCCACTTATTTTCTCTCAATACGTTAAGTTCATTCTTTCAATTTGTAACAATTTAAACAATACCATTAGAAAATCACGAAGAAAGTCAAACATGAAATGGGAAATACGAACAAAGTTAATACATCACATGTGCTGAATGTGCCGAATTCTTGTTAGAGATGTTCGTTCTGTTTGTTCCTGAGCGTCCTGCTGGTTACGTTCGTTCGGTCTAAATCGCCCAATGGTGGGCCCACACTTTTATTACTTTCCTTTGATGTTTTACCAAAATATCCGGTTTTTGAATGAATCATGACTCGATTTTAGACACAGAAATTTAAACATTAATTTGTTTTCACATTTTTCGTTTGTTCCAACTAAAACTTGCTACTCACGTAGATTACATAAGGCTGTAGTGGCTAGGAACTTCAGCTAAGGCCTAATGATACTATTCCTAGATTACTCACACGAGTTGGAAACGCTTAGGAAAATTATGGATTACTACAGAAATTTTGTCCGCTAATAAAAAAATGTTAATGAACTATAATTGATAATAATCAACCTAAAATTCATCTAAAATTATTAAATTACTAAAAAATATGATTAATCTAATAATTGAATGAAGACCGAGAAGTAAAAACAATGGTTCATCTGTAACGTATTTTTTGTCAACCTCAGAATTCTAATGAGATAGTTCGGAAGGTAGCAAAAAGAATAATTTTATATTTAAGATCAATGATAGTGGTGGTTGGTTTATTAATAAATCCTTCAGTTCCATGAATGACAATACACCTTGAACACCGAAATTTCTAGAACCCCATTATTTTCTTGAGGATAGAAAACGTCAATGAAAAAATTTGAACGAGTTTAGGACAGAACCTAAAGTACTTCACGTCTCACCCTTTAATTAAAATACTAATCATCATCATCCTCATCGGAAATGTATTTTTTCGCGCTTCTTTTCGGCCTTCCACGTTTCCTTTTTTCTTTTGGCTCTTTGCTAGTTCGCTTTTTGGGCGTGGGATCAACATCGTCATCTGAGTCGTTTTTGTCTTCGTCATCTGAATTGTCAACTTCAATTTTGGCTCTTGCATTTGAAAACACCTTTAAATAAAACATAAAATAAACCGACAGAAAACGTTAGGGTCGATAATCAATATTTAAACATTCAAGTAAAAAGTATAGATATTTGGGAAAAATAAAACATACAAATTTAACGAAATTGAGTTTTCTAATTGTTAAGTTAGAATATCTTCCAAAAACAGAAAAATTCAAAATACTTTCGAAGTGTCCCGACGTTTTTAAACTTACCGACTGTAAAACGATACTATCCTCATGGATTAACGACGCTTCCTCGTTAAAGATCTGGGCGTTTTGACATAGAAGCATAAAGTCTCGCTCCAAATCACTGAAATCCGAGTACTGAAAACAAATAAATTCAGAAATACCCACAAAAGAAATGTAAAAACAGGGACTTACTTTCCCATCATCAATGTACAGCATAATTTTATTGATATCTATGGGTTTCTTGATAATGGAATAATACTCTGGATATTCTTTTCGATTGGGTAGTTTCATGAATTGGTCACTCAATTGTCGTTCATCTCTAAATAACAATTAGAAAGTTTAGCTGTGGACGGGAACGATGCAAACTAGACAATAATGTATTTATAAGCAATTATAATTAAACGATATTTTATGTCGCATTTGCTGTCATATACCGGCGAATTACAAAATTTGTCTAATATTCGTGCCAGTATGAGAGTTAGACATAAAATGGCTATAATGACCCGTTTACCTATAAACAATGTTTGGGAAAAAAAAATCCCAATTATGATTTTTGGTTCCTATATTTTTCTGAAGTTTTCCACTCACCGGTCAGTATAATTTATAATAACGTTCATCAGTTTCTTCATTTTTTTCTTCATTCTGGCCTCACTTGCCAGACCCGGAACCTTCCTCCTGCGCTTCACAGGCGCTTCCTCTTCATCCGAATCCTCCCTCTTCCTGCGTTTTCTTCCACCGCGTCTCTTTTGCTTCAATTTTTCTTCTTCCTCCTCCTCTTCGTCATAATCACCGTCTTCATCTATAGCCTACATGAGAATTATTGTAATTATTAAGCAAATGGAGTTAATATAAAATTGTCATGTACTTTTAGCCATTCTTTTTCGGTTAAACTATCAGCATAATCTACTTCTTTCCTTTGCCTGGTGCCTCTACCCAGGAGAACATCATCATCTTCAAACTTCCAAGTATCAACTTCATCGTCATCCTATAAGCATAAATTAAATTAGATCCAAGAAGCATGAATACTCTTTGCCGGGTAATACAAAGAATAAGATATAAACGATATTCCAACAGATTTTATGAACCATTACTTCAACTGTTGGTTTTGAAAAGAGATGGACAAGTATATTCTCTATCAGCTGGCACATGAATAACTTACTTTCACCAACCAGTCCGGCAGCTCATCTTCTTGGATCAACCTGTTTTTACCCGTTTTAAGTTCCTCAAGTTTCCTTTCCATATCCATTTTTTGGAATAGTTGAAACTCGTCCTCGTTTCTAGCAACCATCTGGTTTACAGTTTCATCATCGGGCACTTCATTTTCCTCCTAAAACCATCGAAAATATTGCTGGATATAAAATTTAAAAAAACTTCAGTCGAACCTCGTCATCTGTGCCATCATTATGCAATATGCTTTGCAAAAACTGCTGTCGCTCTGTGCCCGTGGACTTTTGATCAAACATACCGGCTTGAATTACTTTCTCATCCATGGTTAATTTATAACGAGCGGCGGCCAAAATTCTTTCTTCAACAGAATTGACCGTCATTAAGCGAAGTACGCGCACCTCGTTTTGCTGACCGATACGGTGGGCACGATCTTGAGCTTGCAAATCCTGTTAAACAAATTCAATTTTAAAACACAAAGGTATTGACGTATTTTGGATAAGTCGTCTCATATTACGGGACCTCACTTCGGTCGGTTTTCAGATTCTCATTCAGTACATAAAAACTAAGCATTTCCTACCAGTTAAAAATTAATTTATTTCCTAAATTATATAACATAAGAAAAGTGGTATTACCTGATGCGGATTCCAATCTGAATCAAATATAACAACAGTGTCAGCTGTTTGCAAATTTAATCCCAATCCTCCAGCTCTGGTAGAGAGTAAAAATAGGAAATATTCACTGTTCTTGTCGTTGAATTTCTTCAACAGATCGCCTCTATCCTCTGAAAATTATCAGAAAAAATATGTATTGACAAACATAGAGACAGACAACCATCTTACCAGCTTTGATAGTTCCATCTAAACGCAGATATTTAAATCCCCTCCAATTCAAATAATCCTCCATAATCGTCATAAGCTGCGTCATTTGACAAAACAGCAACACTCGATGATTTGTTCTTTTAAGCTTAGGTAGAATTCTGTCGAGTAGTTCAAACTTGCCAGAAGCTCTGACAATTTAAGATACAAGTTAGTAGATAATATAAGATATAGAAGGACAGCTACCTGTAAGTGTCAGGCCCGCTCATAATACCACCAGGAATACCAACATGCTCGCAATATTTCTCCTCAATATTTTGGAACATAAAAGGGTGGTTACAAAGCTTTCTCAGTTGGACGATAGTGTTCATTAATGCTTTTGATCCTCCTATAAGAGGAGAAATTGTGGGATATATTACCGTACTTTAAAATGTATATGAGTTACGTCAATGTGGTGCAATATTTTCGACAACGGTGATTTTTTTGCATCCACTTAATATTGATAAATAATTATTCATGAAAATTTAATCAATATTTTTATTTTTAATAACGGCACTAATTTATTGGAGTGACAAGGAACACGATCGAATTTTCTTATAATTTGTTTTTTTACCTTTGCCCCTGGAGGCATGCCCTCTTTCAGATCCGTCTGTCAATAACACTCCTTTACTCTGCATGTGCTGATAAAGCACTCGCTGTAGCCCAGACATATCACATTTGATGATATATTCCACCTTTTCGGGTAATTGAGATTCGACTTCCTTTTTCAAACGTCGTAACAAGAATGGCCGAAGCACTTTATGTAGACGACGAATGATGAGAATGGTTTCTTCTTCATTGAGTTCCACCTGACGAAATTTGACAATAATTTGAGATGGTTTTTCAAAGTAGATTATCATAAATATTTTGATTAAATAAATTTTCAGAAATATGATAATTAATGAAATCCTAAGCTCTTCTTACCTTTTCTCCCGTAGTGGCAAAAGGAGCATTAAACCACTGTTCAAAAGTGGAACAACTCTTAAAAATCGACGGCAATAAAAAGTTCAATAAGGCCCACAATTCCGGCAATTTGTTTTGTAGCGGGGTACCAGTGAGAAGTAAGCGATGGGGTGCTAAATAGTGAGTGTTTAAGACTTGAGTAAGTTTGCAATGATGGTTCTTCATCCTGTGCCCTTCGTCGATGATCATGTACTTGAACGGAACTTTCGACAACACGCTCTTGTCCTTTATAATGTATTCGTAGGTGGTCAAGAGAACGTTAAACTTGGCCGCGCGCATTTGGCTTTGTATTGTGCGACGAATACCTGGGGTTCCTTTATAAGCAATAATCTGTTTGAACAAAAAATATTCTCAGTTAATATAAACAGAAAATTTGAAGATATTTTCACTATTTCCATACCTGCACAGATGGAGCCCACTTCTCAAATTCTAACATCCAATTCGACATTGTTGACAATGGCACGATAATCAAAAACGGCCCGTTCACTTTCTTCTTTTCCATTAGATAAGTGAGCAAAGCTATAGTCTGAATAGTTTTTCCTAGACCCATCTCGTCGGCCAAAATTCCATTCAAATTGTTGTTGTATAATGAAACCATCCATTCAAGACCTAAACTTGAAAAAAGTAAAACTTACCTTAATAGTTCTAGACCTAAGATGGAGTCCCATCGGGTATTAAGACGAAACTAATAATATTTCCTACAAAGTTATTTTAAATTTTAGAACGAAATCGACGTACTGATCTTATTCACGAAAACATCAGGACGTTGAAAACTTAAATTTAGATCTGAACAACGAATTTTGACAAAAAAATGTGTTTATCTTTCTACTAGTCAAGTCTTCCGATGTCAACTTGCCTTTAACTTGATACTCTTTAAGCTTTCCATTGACTAAAATGGAAGCTTGTTCAGTTACAATCTCATGCACTGTATGGGCAATGGAATAATAAGTTTGTTCTTCTTTTGCGTTCCTTTGGTATTCGTCGTCTTCGACTTTCGCCTTTTTGATTATTCTCGTACTCTCATCTTCTTCTCCGTCTTCACCATTTCTTGATTTCGCGTCATCATTTTCTTCGTTTTCATCATCTGGACAGTTTAAACGTAATATTATTTTTTTCGGGCTTCCAAATCACTCACCTTCATCGTCAGAATCTATCATTTCCCAACCCGGGTGTGTCTTCATCCATTCCGGCAAATCTCTGAACGTTGGCGCATTTTCTCCTTTGAGCTTCTTTCCTGTCGCAAGCTCCATAACCGTCACTTTCCTATCCGGTTCAAGCATGCGTAGCTGACGTTTCTTGCGTCTTTCTTCCTCTTTCTTTTTCTTCACTTGCTCGTCTTTGTGTTGGCGCACCATTTCAGTTAAACTGGCGATGTATTCGTCAGTTTGGGATAAAAGGAATGCTAATCGTTTGTCTTTCTTTTGATCAATCAGCTTTCTGTACCCTTCTTCATCTTCGGCCATCAACCTTCTCATACGTTCCTTTTCAATTCTTTCTTGCTCCTTCTTCTGTTCTCTCTCTGCATTAGCATGATAATTCAGTATTGCCTTATTTACTTTAGCAATCTTTGCCTGCGTTGCTTTATGGAATTCCCTGAATTCTTTGGCGTGCTGAAGCACAGAATTCAAAAATTCTTGGTTCTTCTGTCTGCGTTTTCTCTCGGCTTCTAATTTCTGTTGTTTCTCCAACTTCTCCGTGGCCCTGGCTTCTCTTAAACCTTGACGTTTCGTCCGTTTATAAGCTTTTATGTTTACCGCGGTTTCTAACGTTGTATCTCGTCTAATGCAACTGAGAATTTCACTTCGTAACTGCCGTTGAAAGTTTAAACAACGGAGAGCTCGCAGTTCAATTTGAGCATGAAGGCGAAGTTTGTCACTTATATCCGAAGGAAGATTGCTCACCTAGTAAAATATTTTTATACAATGAACCATTACCAAAGTAGCTCAAAATCTAAATTTATTGTGAACGCGGTTAAAACGCAAACTTATTGATAGATTACCCTACCTGCTCAATTCTAGCAGCTATTCGGGCCGCCACTCTATTTTCCCTCTCTTGCAACAGTACAATGGGATCAATACCGCATGGTTTAGGCAAAGTGGTGATCCTGGCTTGTTTGGTAGTTACCAACTGACCACCTGGTCTTTGTTGAGAAGGACCGGGTTTATTTTGATCTACTAAAGTTTAAAAAAAAATGGTATTCAGATGTAAGAATGATATTGAAACTTTTCAAACATTACATATGAAAAGTCAATAGGAAATGTCAAATCTCACAATTTTAATCATTTCAAAACGTTACATAAATAAACGTTGATTTCATTGAATTGTACTGCTTTATTCCAAGATACAATTACGGTGCCAGAAATGTTTTCCCCACATTTCTAAATATGTCTTTGATATTAGGCCGCGCGTAAGAAATAGCTGCTATTGTGTTATTTTACATAGTGTGCGGCTTCAATTAGTAAGATCACCTTACCTGGAACTTCCGCTGCTCCCTGCGCAGGTTGGTCTCCGCTTTGACCCTGCTGAAAAGGACTAGTCGGTGGAGTCGGAAATTGCCCAGTTCCATCAGGTCTTTTACCCTGTAGACCCATTAACACTTGGCTCGGAATCGGCTGATTCCGAGCCAGACACCTATAGGCCATAATTTGATTGCGAAGCTGATTCATTTGAAAGGAAGTAAATACTGCATTGGCTTGGGCTTGCGCTGTGCGCGCCCGCAAAGCCAAGAGTTGAGAATATCTCTGGTCGTCTTGCATGCCCTGAAAAATTTTTCTTCGTATTTGCACCAATACCAAAACTTGTATTTGTCAATAAATGTCTAAATATTATATAAAAACATAACAATTCATATTCAACAAAAATATAAATAAAAGAGTTTAAAATCATAAAAATATGTCAATTAAAATACCTTTTCCTCCATTGTATCAATCGCTTTTTGCAAGGCATTTAAGTTTTCAGACGACGGTCCTGGAGGTCTTGGTAGTTGTCCATGAGGACCTGGTGGGGGCTGTTGAGGCCCAGGAGAGGTTGGGTTCTTTAATAAAAGAGAAGTAAAAACTTTTTTTCATAAAAGTTTTTTATGGTTGAGCAAGGTTAGAGAAAGAATATTAGTAGAGGTCATTCTCACTCCTCTTCATGAGATATTAAAATCAATAATAAATATTTACTATATGTTTCTCACATAAAACACTTTTAATAGACAATTAACATATAGAATGCAGAATTAAACAAAACAAAGTTAATGTAATGTTTTTTGTTGTGTTAATTTCTAAGAATAAATCAAGAAACTGTTTACCTGTCTACCCTGCGGTGGATATCCAGGATGACCTTGATACGGCCCCTGTGGCGGCATTCCTGGATGAGGGGGCGCTCCACCATGTTGAGTAGGGTGACCTGGATATTGGCCAGGAGCTGCTTGTGGATGAGGAGGATAGCCTTGAGGAGGCTGTCCTTGAGGTGGAATGCCCTGGTGAGGTGCTGGATGCCCTTGTGGGGCATGCTGTGTAAAATATTTAAAATACACAATCAAGTACTTGGACAGGTGCTAATATGTACCAACCTGGGGATGACCACCTGGAGCACCTTGAGGGGGATGACCTTGTGGACCTTGTTGTGGTATATGACCCTGTGGAGGTGGGCCGTGACTTTGTGGGGGTATGCCATGACCCTGCGAGGGTGGAGGACCATGGCCTTGATGTTGTGGTGGCCATCCTATATATACAAGATTTTGAATATAGAAAATATTTTAAAAGTTCATTGACATTATGTTATTTTATATTTTTTCATATCAAAGTGAAAACATCATTAAGTAGAAAATCTGTACCTTGATGATTTTGTGGTGGAGGATATCCTTGCTGTTGGGTATGATGTGGTGGACCTTGCAATGCATGTGGTGGCACATGCGATGGTGGCCCATCAGGAGGAGCATGACTAGGGTATCCACCATATTGTTGATGAGCTATAACGTTAAATGGCAATTTTTAAAACTATATAAAAACCTAAACTAAAACATTTTTTACTTCAAAAGTGTAATTTTGGTGTACAATTTTATGATAATTTCCTCATCAACAACTTAAGACTTTAAATCTAATATTTTTCCTAAAATCTTTTAACACTGATTAGAGAAATAGATATTGCTACATATTGTTTTACAATAATTCCTTTGGCAGTTTACTTACATGCATTTGGTGGTCCCTGTGGTGGAGGAGCTCCTTGAGGGTATGGGCTTTGCGAAGATGCTGGTGAAGGAGGAGCGGGGCTGTGTGATGGTGGAACACCCATTGGACTGGGAGCTTGTGGAGGTGGCATTGGACTGCTGGAAGGAGATGGACTAGCCATCGTCTATTTCACAGTGTGACTAATCCGACTAGTCCTGTCTAGCAATGATGAGTAGAAATAAGTCTATGGTCGATGTTGTTTTTGAGTAAATAAAAAATGAAACTACATAAAATCATTTTTGTCATAAGGAGTTTTACACAAATGGAAATAGTTTATTTCGAGTGATAAAAGAATCTTTTAAATTTAAGCTAAAAATTTTTGTAACAGTATCCAGCGCCCAGCTACATAATGCAACTGCAGCATGGACTAGCATTGAGTATGCCTATTAGTGGTAACTTAATTGGAGTTAGTAGAACGAATGTGGAATATTTTTTAATTACTTACTTGACTTGCACTCAGTGCGAACTATCCCAGAAGTATAAAGATATTCAAAAATCAGCCGTAAATTTTAGGAAAAAGCATTAGGAAAAGAGAAAACAGAAAACACCAAACAATACTCAATTTGATATGACAATTGACGTTTCCTACGGAGTCAACGTCCGCTAATTCAGACAACTAATGTGATTAAAGAGCCGTAATTGGAAATGTGGCAACGTCAATATATATTGTCGGCCATATTGGAATACTAATTTGTACTGTACGGAGGCATAGATTGAGAATAACAAGATGTACAAAAAAGGTATTCTTAGGCTGAGCTTATAAAATATCTTAATTCTTAATGATCCTTTAGATGCGTATTACTTGCTTAGTACTTAGTATCTAGAATTATTCATGATTTTAATTTAAAAAAAAACGATTGAAAATTTCAAATAAATTATGGAGTGAAAGTATTTTTTAAAACGTTGTGGTAAGTTAAATGCTTAGTTTTATGTTAAATATTATAATACCTTGCAAGGATTAATGTGTGTTTTTCCAGCATTCGCTAAGAAAACAGGTTTGGCATGAATTCTCTTAAAAGACTTTTTTTACTCTCACCGCACAATGTGTATATTAACATTCCTCAAAGTTTGTGTAACAATAATGCCCAAAATTCACTATTTATTTCCTTAGGAAGGTATTTGGAAACTTGTAAAAAAAGTTAATTAAAGAAGTTATATTAATTGTCTGGAAAGTATTAACTAGTTGAAACTGTTTAAGAGGTTAAGGTTCGGTCTTTTCTTTACGTTCTCATATTATTTTCTTAAAGATTCAATTGTCTGTCGGCCAAAACGCATGTTATTTTGAGAAAATGCATTGAATTTCCTCGTTATATTCAACTAGACCATTCTAGACAGTAATATTCCTGTATAGGTAGGTTGTTTCTTTTTTTGAAATTTAATATTTTGGAGGTTCGTTTTTTTCAATGCTCCCTCTATTCACTCTTACGAATATATTCAATATCGCCAAACTAGCAATAAAGAACTGGGAAAATTTTTCACAGAGCTACCTTAAGGATGAGTCAATCTTAAACTACTCTATACTCAGGGTGTTTTCTGAAGGATAAGTCACTTTCGGTAAATGCGGAAATGGAATTTAAACGTTCGTATATACAGCGCGTTTCATAATAATATGTCATATATTCGGGGGGTGAATGTGTGGATGAGTAAAAAAAAATGTTACTGGAACATGGGTTCGTTTTCGTTTCTTGTAACTTGTATTTTTTTTCTTTAACTTTCCAAGTTACGTTTCGTCCTATAGGCTTCGGAGCACTGGCAAATTATAACAAATTTTCGTAATACTTTTAGTAAGATCAACAAATATGAAAATATTATTGAAAATATACCAAATTACGATATAATCAAGATATAAGTACTAATACGTGCGTTATTTTTCTTTACTTATTTCAGTTCAAGATATCACAGATTAGGCATGAAAAATACAGTGCACCCAAGCAAACGATGTCAATTAAAGCACAAAAAATGCAAACCAAATTGCAGTTTTAAAGCAGGCTCATATCATCGGTCAGGTTCCGTTCTAATCTTGGTCAAATCTGATTTACTACCATACATGTTGTATTGGTTGACTGTGATTTGGCTGTGACTTCATGTGTGAATAAGGAACAAAAAATTAATGTTCAGTGTTTGACCTAATGGTGACCAGACTCCGATCTGACCGTGACCGGAATATAACATGACCGTGATTATATTGTGACCTGACCGATCCATAATACGACTGTATGACGCTGAATATGGCGCATGCAGCCATAACAAATATGGATTTTCTGCCTGTAGATTTGTGTTTTGGATGATTTAAATTATCCATAGAGTGTCTGTATGATGCTTTATAATCTTCTTTTTCCGATTAGTAATTTCCGAATTTTCATCTAAATAGAAAAAATTTTAATCGGAATATTTAGCTTTGCGTCTCTTATCAAACCGTTTACGATATCTTCATGCTGGACATTTTCACGTTATGTACAATCTAACCGTTTTGCCTGCTAATCAAACTCTTAATCAAGCCGTCTTAAAGTGAAACATTGGCTCGCTCACAGAGAAGCTTTGTTGAACTATTTTTATTATAATTTCAACATGTCGCAACAACAGAGAATCAAATATCCATAAGATCTGCATCTCTTTTCGAGACGTTTCTAGTGCGGAACAACATTTAATGTAGGAAATGTAGTGTCTACATCGAAGAAATTCTAGAAACATGTTGCAACAGCAAATGTTGTTCCTTAAAGCGTTGCGCTAAGCTGAGCTGCGCCGCGCTGAACTGCGCAGCTCGGCGAGGAGTGGCATTGACTAGCGCTGAATGTTTGAAAGAAAATTTGAATCTGTGCTTTGTTCCAGTTGGCGCAGTTCCGCGCAGATTACCTGTCGTATCTAACGCGTCGCATTGCGCAGAGTAAATTTTAACAACGTGGCGCGATCGGTCTGGAGCCGCCTAAAGACTATCGCTTATAAGTAGTACTATTGCATACCTATGACGCGTTGAGTCATTAAACAACTGTTTTCATTTACATTTTTGCATATAAATGTAAATGAAAATACGAACTCAATGTTAAATGAGAGAATTGCAAATTAATGTGTTAATATTGGAATTTATGTTTTCATACCAAAACATCATGTATGTTTATCGGTTTCAGGTTTATTTTCCCGGTTTGTAGTCGTTTCCCATAAATCTCTATACATAAAAAATTACTCACAACAGTTTATCTCAATGCTTGCCCGTTGTCGCACATAAATGTATATCAAAACTCGAATTTCCTGTAGCGATTTTAAAGCAATTAATACTTCTCCTATGAAGTGATTTTGCTCAGCAATGAGTGTGTGCATTCGAACTGAGCGATATGACCACCGAGCAACATTTCTAACTTAAAATTATCGTAAGTGCATATTATTTATTATTTTTTGGTAAAACGGCAAGTAATCACAATAAATATTTTCAGAAAATCCCCCGTAAAATTCCAGCCATTATGCTAACATATGCAAATTAACACCATCATAGCCTCCTTTAAAGCGCACCTACTTTCAATACCAACAGTTCATCTACATTTAGTATGTACTAACCCAGAACCATCCTACAAGTATGTGTTTTTCATGCAAATTGGCAAAATACAAACGAGTGTTTGTCTGAGTGTTAAAAGTGGACTGCGGTGGTGCAGACATTCGTCTGAACGCAAAGAGTGAAACAAGTAAGGAAAAAGTGAATGAAAATGCAGAAAACGTGTCGTTAAGTGCAGAAAGCAAGTTTCAACTTCCTTCATCGGGGTTTTCGGATGACTAAGGTAAGGGCAAGACATGAACCATTCGGCACATACATCTTACGGACATCACCCCGTATTAATACACAGCAAGAAATATGGAAATATGATCCTTCATTATTTCCAATGCTGAACTCGCGTTATGAAAAACAGATGACCGTGCTGAAAGTAACTACTTTCAAACTGATCTTTTTCGTGATAAAAAAAAAACAACATTCCACATGTAGCAACATATAAAGTATGTGTTGTTTGGAAGAATGGTCGAGGCAGATCACCACCATAGTGGAAGAACGCTAATTAGGCGAAACTATAGAATTAAAAATAATTGCTGGCAATTTTTGCGTGCGTTGTAATATGTTAATGAGGAAGGTGTCAATGGATTTACTAATGGTGTCTCTTCACATGAGAATAATCGAGGATGATGCAAATTTGTAGTGTGAGTTTTGTTTAAGTTTCTTGAGTGCAGCAGAGATAACGGTGAGTAGTCTAGGGGCAGACTTATCGGTAAGTAGATCTATTGTTTATTGAAAATTAGGTGATGTTCAGCACCCCACGATCAACCTGCTTTTCCTATAAAACCAAGTGGGATCAATGGATTACTTCTTGGACATTTTTTTCACGAGTAAAATTTTTCAAAATTAGAAAAAAATTTCTAAAGACTCTCAGCGCGTTGTTCTGGCAGCTGGGTAGGGTGGGATTCGCTTACAGCAATCCACTTACCCACTAAAATCTCCAGATTCCTTTCAGAAAACTGCACCAATCCGGAGGTGTCTCGGAAGATCAAAGCATCGGAATCGTCGAAGGCTCCGGTATTTTTGTTGTTTCGTTCCCGGTGACTACGAATTTACGTAAAGATCAAGAAAAGCTAAACATTTTTCCATCGTTTACTTTCAAATTGTTCCTTTAACTAGGACCAGACAATGCATAAGTTAAAAATGTTTTTTGAAGTTAATTCATCGATTTGCCGTCTATCCCTTCTTGTCAACTGCATTAATTCATACAAATATTCAGGGTTCATAAACAGTGGTTCGTTTTCTCAGTTCATATTTTTAACAATTTTTTTTATTAATAATTTTTTTCCTCCTTTTCACCCGTACAAACTAACAAACTCGAAATCGTTGTCTGATTTACTCAATCAGAAAACGCACAAATGATCAGTCGCTTAATTTTCCAAAACTTCTGCTCTGTATTGATCAAACCATCCTGTGAAGTGATCAACAAACAGTATCAATGAATCATTAAAATTGAGTGAAATGAATTTCTACAATTTCTAGGCATTGCCTGGGATAATTTTCGGACTAATTTTTAAGCCTTTTTTCCTATCTGTAGCGTTGCTCAGAGATATTTATCAAGATTTTATCAAAGAGTTTACGTTAAATTTGAATTTTTTAACTTCAAAAAATGTTACTTCTCAAACCTGCAATCGGGAGATTGATTATTCGTCGAATTTGAATAATTAGAAAAAAATACTGTGAAATCGAAATCACTTAATTTTTTGGTAGTTTTATTACAAAAGTAAAAATTATCTTTCGTGCGCTAAATACAGGGTGTCTCAGAATTATGTAGCACTATTTGAAGTATATATTTTCTAGTAGAAAATAAAGAAAGAAGTTCATGTAAGCATGTGTCCGATCTCGATCAGTAGCAGAGTTGAGGGGTGTGCGTGGTAGCGGGTGTTAAAAATTAAGAAAAATTCAGCATTATTTTATTAAGGTCGACGTACTAGTAATAGGTTTTTCAAATTTTATGTGCCTAGTAGGTTATAGGTGTTGCTTAATATGAGAGTAGCTGGCGCCCAACTACTATCCAGGGTAGTGTATGTTCTGAAGTCTTGGTCCATAAAGTGTTTTAGAAAATTTTGCTCTTAGGCCGTTAGTGAACTTTAATATTTTTCTTAAGTTCTTCAATCTATTACCTAAATTTTATCTTTCTTCATCTTTGGTTGAATTCTGTCCAATTTCCTCATAAATTAATTAATTCATAAATTCAATCAATTCTGCGAACCCCAGGGTTTTCGTTTTTTTTTTCGAATTTCTAAATTTCATTATTCTTTGACTCTTTCCACGCCATTTTTTAAAAACTGAATGGATTTCACAGTATTCGGTCACACGAATATGTAATTTGGCTAACATGAAACATCAAGTAATCATATAAAGTAGACGAATTAATCTCCCTACTGAACATTTCTTAGAGCGATAGATGAAAGCATTGTTTTACGATTAGCCAGAAAGTATGCACTTTTTGTTGAAGTTTTCTGCCTGAAAGTAGCGTTTTACCGGCCAAGGCCGGAAAGATGACACAAGGGATTGAAAAAACCATTTTCCAACCCCTCTTAGTTTGTTTTGCCATTTCGGGGAAACAATATTTTAAGGCTTTGAGGAATGTCAATGTTTTTGGATATCGGCTCTGCAGATTTGGGGAGTTAGTTTTGGAGTGTGTAATAGCTTAATGTGTATTACGTAATTGAGGAAATTAAATGCAAACATGAAGAAATCGGCAACTGATTAATTAATGGTGGAGTAATCTAAGTTTAGCAATAAATATTCAGAAAAATAATTTTCATGATCATATTTTCCAACGATTGCATTGCTTTTTTTCTATACTATATATGTGCATGATTTTGGGTCACATGCATAAGAGAAAGTTTTACAGAAGGGCAGTAAATTGCTCTAAAAAAGTATTAAAAGAGTGAAAATTCCCTGAGATTTACAATCCAAATGGTAAGTGAATGTTATTCCCATGAGATTTTTTTGTTTATGAAAAACCGTATACGGTACCTACATATTTATGTCTCAAGATTTGTATCTCTAATAAATTATATGACTTCGTTTTCACGTCTCGGTATATTAACTTTGTAAACACATAGTTTACCGATAAAGTATTAATCCAAATAAACAAATCAGTTCCCCAAATATTTAGGCACATCATCCCGGAAAGCATCATTCATTATATAGAACTGCTTCAAACCTTTTTCATAAAGCATTAAAGTGATGTCCTGGTACCGTTAGGTAACTCCATTAGGTACTTAAATATCAACAAAAGATTTAGGTAAGGCACATTGAATAATCTTATTTTTTAGGTTTGCAACTAATTTATAAAAGTACACCAACAGGCAATAGGAACTCAATTTTTGTATATGAAAATTGGATTATTTCAAGTATAATAACAATGGAGTGCACTACCTTCTCCACAGTAATTTACCTATTTATGGTCTGCGCTACCACCATGATTTTTGCCCAGCGAGGACAAGGTTCGTTTTTCTGCTATTTATTTTGTGCGACTAGTTTATGATTGAATATTGGGTGTAAATTGAAATTAAACGTAAACAAACAATTTTCCATTGGGAATTATGAGTATGTACTATGAGAGTAGCGAATATGAGTCATTGTGAAAAATATGAAGAATTGATGAAACTACAAGTAACTGATTTTTCTTTGTGGATCATTGTAAAAATAGTAATTAGGGGAAATATCTACAATGGAATAACGTTGATGTAGGAAAGCCCAAATCGCTATCTTTTATTTCAAATAATTCGCAAATTATAGCCCTTTAGACACTATGAAAAATAGAAGATTATAATAGAGCATCTCATTAAAAAAAAACATAAAATAAGCCTGCCACTCTATTATCAGCTAAAGGTGAGTGGTACAAATATTCTAGTTCACGCGCCCAACTATGTGTTTAGCTCTGCGAGTTTTCAGGGCTCACATAGAGCTCGCGCGAGAATTAATTTGGCTCGCCCGTAAAATTTTACTTCCCGATCTCGTTGCGTGAATAATTTTGTCAACCAGTGAATATTTCGCTAAGAGATTAAAGTCAAATTTGTTATAAAATTGAAATACTCTTTAAGATTGAGTTTGAAACTTGAAGTCAGGTAGTCTTCACACTTCCTGTCTCTACACTTCTGAGTATTTTTTACAGACTTAAACGGCCATTGCCTCCATATAACTCAATGCAAGAAAATAGGGTACATTTGTTCTAATAACAAAACATGCCAGTGTCGCCCAGGTTATCGCCCCAATGGAGAATGGACCAAGTGTGTTGGTTGTAAGGATCATTACATTCAAGCACAGAATTGTAAGCTACAATACTTTCCATTTGTTGCAGTAGTTGGATCTAAATGCTTTTACGACAGCCAATGTATAGAAGGTGCTTATTGCACCGGTGCTCAAGACTTTGAAAAGTGTAAGTGCAAAGACCAGGACAATTTCTACACCAGTGAAGATAACTTGCACTGCATCAGTGAGTACCGATCCATACAGCGTGTTCAAGAAGACATGGATCACTAGAATAATTAACTGATCGCGTTAAAGACTCACTTTTTGACTATGACGAATAGCTTTCTAATTATTTCGTAAGGACAAAATTGAAGTATTCGGTTATTTTGGACATATGCCAACGCAGTCGGGACTAGAAGTATAAAATTTCCATGCAGCTTTTATTTGACCTCTATATTGCACAAATCAACTTTATCGTCTCCTACTGTTTACAAGTTTACTAGGCTGTAAATATAATTTTGAACACGCTGTATATAAACATTGTAGATTTTTTGAGTATGACAATCATAATAAAATTGATTTTCCTACTGCAGATTCCTCGTATTCGATAAGAAGGAAATCTTCCGCTATGATCGTGTCAAATTTATCACTATTGTGGGCTGGTGTATTTCTGACTAATGGTTTGTTTCGATGACTCAAAGAGATGACGAGGATTAATTAGTGTCCTGTGACTGCAGTGATTGCTGACAGTTATTCTTGTTAAATTTAGTGCGCCTACATGGTGGTACCTATAAATTCGACGTACAGCCACAATCACGGCGCTAGGTGGATAGGAAAGTCAAGGAGAATTAACAAGCGTCCGCTTTAATATGCAATCATGACTATAACGTCAAAATGGTACTGAGTTGGCCTTTTGAAATGAATATGACGTGGACAACTGAAAATAAAATGACTATAGGATGAAGTACTTAAACAGAAATCCAAAGGTACTTCCAAGGTCATTTCGAATATCGGCATGTTCGTCGCAAACGTTATCGAAGGTAGTGAATGCTCTTTGATTTTCTTAACCACTCTGTTAAATAATGTCTACTCTAGAGTAATAGTGAATTTTAGGCATGAGAATAGCACGATTAAAAATTTCATAGGAGTGAGATGTATCCATTACGGACCATTCTGTATACCGTGCGTCTCAATGCACGGTGGTGGAATAATTTGTTAAAAAGTTAACAGAAGGGGGGAGGGATATTTAGGCCGCCTGGTACATCTAATATAGTTAGAAGAAGGAGAGATCGAACCTCAGGCTCCACCTCTATATCGTTGTGTAAATATGTAGGCAAATAACGTAGCTAGGTACCTATTATAATAAGTTATTAGTGTGTAATATTTTATGAAGGCAGTGCCATATCTTAAAGGCTCAAAATTTAGCTAAAAATATGAACATTTTGAATTTGTATAAATTGTTCAAATTTCGAAATGCACAATAGATGTTTTCACAGAGGGTTTAGAACCCAACATTCAAAACCGCTGCTGCAAGCGGTCCCGAATTGTGCGAGAGCAACGAACAAATGAGGACGTAAAAGTTGAGTTTCACGCCCTTGATGAAAAACTGTTATGCAGTCTCTTAACTATTTTCTAAGCAAAACTGTTATGATACTGCGGCCATAAATCAATTAGTATTGAATGCCAAAGCTGTAACACAAAACGTATATCTAAGTTCATCATTAGTTACCGTTTTAGTATACGATTAAATTAGCTGTTGGTTGTTACCTAATTGTTCATTAAAGACAATCCTGATTAAAGATCGTTGTCTTCCATTATTAAAAGATTTTACAGGGCATTTCGAAATTGATAATCAAACATGATAGACCATACAGGGGACGTTAAAATATTGCCAATATCTGCTAGTATTTCATGATTTCTTTTACAGGTCTGACTTTCTTCTGAAAAAGTAGGGAGCGGAGTTGAAAAATTATTTTTTCTAATTTTAGGACACCCTACGTATCATTTTATGAAATAATAATAATCGTTTGAGTTATGCTTCAAAACAATTATCATGTTCTAAATACCGTAAGGAAATATGAACTTTAATTTGCTTGGAACATAATTGGTACATACAGCAATTTGGAATGTATACAGAGTTGCCAAATTCGTTGTTCACATACATATTTACTCAAGGCACTGTCCTCCTTGAGGAAAATTAGTCCTCAAGTAAATTTATTTTTGCTTTGTAGTGGTTATTTGAAAAAGTAGTTCAGTGGAAATCCAAGGTAACCCAGAAAACAAACAAAGGGTGTCAATCTAGTTGAAGGGGTGATACCGATGTTTTTTAATCGGAACTTGAAATCGATATAAGTTAGGAAGATAAATGGCTTCAATTTGAAATGACTCTTTTCATCATTACTACGAAGTTTTAATTTAATGTTGGTTTTTATGTAGCAAATAATAAATACGTTTAGGAGTTTTTGCATTTTAGGAGTTATTTTTATTACTTATGTGAAAAAACGTAGTTTTCCTAGTTTCTTCAAACCCGATTTTATGGAGAACTCGATAAAATTCTCTAAATTTGCCTTATCACATTTGCATGTCCTTTGACACACTGATTTGCAGTCGATCGAAGAACGCGAAGCGGAATTGAGTCCGCATTTTCCTTAAATTTGTCTCTGTTCGCATCCTCGCGAAATCAGCAAAATCACCTCAAATTGGAACGTGAAATTACGTTTTTTTTTTTAATATTATTGTTGTGTGCTATGAAGATTATCTTGTTTTATTTGTTTGAATATTTGTCCGGAGCCCATCTTATCTATGCCCGTGAGTAAAGTCTCCATTGCGCTTTCGCGCAAAAAACGCAACAATATATTCAACCGATTTTTAATTCGTTGCGGAGCGGCAAAATCGCAAATATGACCATTGCGAATTTCAGAGCTGACAATAGAATTTCATAGTAGAATTCGCAAATCGCGCTCCGAAATTTCTGTCAAAACGTGGTCTTAGTCCGGCTCTGGTCATTTTAAAAATTTTTGCTTCAGGATTTTTCGGAAAATTATTTGGATTACTTACCAGAACCACTGGCAGTCACCTCACGTTACGTCCTCAATCTGAAGGGATTTAATAATCCACAATTCGCCTGTGACCGAGTTAAACCCAGTAATTTTCGTAAAAAGCTTAATTTGACCAGCGCATACCAGTTTAAACGCTCACAAAGCGTGAATTCATATCATTAGAAACTCATAGAAATACGATTTTAGTTTCGGTCGAAACTTATAGAACGCCCTGTAGTTTTAGTATTAACGACGCAACGCTCACAAAGCGTAAATAGAGTGTACGGTGCTGCCTGTAAGTCTCCCGTGTTAGCACTCTACATTTCGTGACGCAACACCCTGTAGATTTTTTGTATGGGACGATCAATCTCTGGTTTCCCGAAAGGAGGTGTTATTATAGTAGAAACAAAGTGTCGAAAAAACTCTATAGAAAAGTTTTAACGGTTAGTTTTGAAAAATTACCGTAGCCTATGCTAAATCTCCTTTCTTTTATTCACACATCCAAAAGGGGGTTGATACCTGGTAGGCACGTTGAACCCTCCTACAGTGTGCTTTGCACACAGTTAGTATTCAGTGGCATAATAGCTCAGTGGAAGTGTGCAAAGAAACTTAAAAAGGACTTTTCGTCATATAAAACCTTCGCGTTTCGGTGAACCAATTACCTTTTTACAAACTCACATAATCGAAAATAAAATAATTAATCACAATTGTACATTCGGTGCCACCTGTGAGGAATATTACATGCCGCGGCATTTTACTAGGTAAACATTTAACAAACGTACGTGGACCATTTTGGTCGTAATTTTATCAAAGTTCCTGCTGATAACGAACGGTCCAAAGAGGGGACCGAGAGGAACAGGATCCCCCGCTTTGGCCCCATTCCCGCGTAGTAAGTGCGTAGTATCCCGACTTCAGTCGCAGGAACGAGAATGTTCCCATTGATAAAATCTGAATGCAAGCGAAACACATTTCGTACAAAAACGTGCACTTTTTGATATCTGATTTCCTTGCATGAACTGTGCAATATTAACGTTGTTAAAGCACCTTTCAGTATCAATTTGTCTGATATTTGAAAATTGCAAAGGTAGGTACAGATTTACTGTGATCCCTTTTCAAAGTCGTTTTACGTTCCTATTGGAACGATCTTACTATACCTATAAAAATACAAAATGTTCCGGAAATGCATGTTACAAATGGTATCATTAGATTATTTGGGTAAAGAATGTGAGGGAATGAATGATTGGGTAATGAAGATTGATAGTATGAATGATTTGGAAAAAATGTCTCGTTTAGACGTTAGTGGCGGTCACACATCTTGAAAAAAAAAACATGTTTTTTGCTATATCTGAAGCATGTTTCAATGGATCTTTGCAAAACCCATTGTTCATTTATTCATTAGTGCAAGAGTAATTTTCATGTAATATTCGTATCTATTCGTAATGCGCAAGTGGTCAGTTCTTAGCAATTTTTATACACAAATTACCAGAACTTTTCACTGAGTAGCTGCATCGTATTGATTTTTTTTTGTGATGATACATTAGCCGTACCTTCAACTTTTCTATTCTTTGGAAACTTCGCGTACAGTTAACATTTCACGCTGAGAAAAAAATTTGTGCATTATACAGAATGCCTATTTTTCATCACTTTGATAACTATCGATACTTTGCGATGTGAACGATGATGTCACTGATAGAAAACGTCTCAAAATTTTATCAAAATGTTTAAGTTTTTTTTAGTTGTTTTTTTTTTAATTAATAATGGCGTTTTCTGATGAAAAAATGATGGACATGGTTAAAATTTTGGATTTTTCACTATTTATTTAAATTATTTTTTATTAGTGCATTTATTTTTTTTATTAGTTCAGTCTTCGGCACAGATTAGAAGGGCTGACCTGTCATTCAACTGTGAAACCATTTGCACGAAAACTGAAAAAAAAATTTATCAAAAGAACGCCATTATTGATCTCAAAAGAAACTTGAAAAATTGTTGACAAATATTCGCGACATTTTCCATTAGTGATATCACCTTTCACATCGACAAGTATCGACAATTGTATTATCGAAGTCATTGCAAATTGGTATTCTATCTGAGAAAAGAGAATAATTTTTTGTGGTATAAAATTTCGAACGCACGAAAATTTTCCAAGAGATGGAAAAGTTGGAGAAAGAGCTTACGTATTACCAGAAAATAATCAATGTGATGCAGCGATGCAGTAAACAGTTATGATCAATTTTCTACGAAAAATGCTAAGAACTTGCCCCTTGCACATTGCGAATAGACATGAATGTTGGATGGAAATAATCCCTCTACTAATAAATAAATGCACAAAGGGTTCCATTGAAATCTATTGAAGCATTCTTCAGATACAACAAAAACTACTTTTTTTCAAGAACTTTGACTGCCAATAGTATCTAAACGAGATACTTTTTTCAAATAATTTTATTAGCTGAAATATTATCATATATTGACCCAAATAATCTGATGATACCATTTTTGACATGTATTTTCGGGATACTCTGAAAACTAGCAAGGATCGAATTACTATGTCAAAAAATATTGCAATTCGCATGTTTTAATACTCCAAATGAGCATTTTTTATCTATTTTAAGCGGAATTTTAATTATAGATTCCATTAAAAGGATTAACGTTATGAAAATTTTCCAAGAGACCTATTTTCATAGAAATATAGAGCATTGAAAAAAATTATTTATATTAAAAAAAACAATAGCGTATAATTTTTTTCGTTTAAAATGTTCAGGGTCACGTCAATGGGGCCGCCACTGATGAAATACAGAATATTGTTCTCTCCTCAAAATATGCATCTTTATCCCTATTTTGCGACCCCTAATTTTCATAAAAGTATTTAGTATCAGAACAGACTTATTAGAAAAACACCGTATTTCAGACAGAGAGTTGAAACGAAACTATCTTCATATGAACTTTTTTCTTATAATTAACCATAAATTCACGCCCTAAATTTTTTACATACTATTATGAAAGCCATGTATATTATAAAAAAAACTTTTTGAAAAGATTTTAGGCAATATAATACTCATCTCCCGTCAGTTTTGTCCTACTAATTGCCCTGCTATCTCTCCATTATTGCCGTTTAATGGGCTCTAATAGACCCTGACCTATCTTTCCCTCCATTATGTTTACAAGACAAATACTTTTTATTTTTCCTTATTACCTTTGTAATTATCTTGGGTGTGCTGGCAAATGTAGTCATGGACTCAATAATTAATTGCACTATTCGTACTATTTAAATAATATGGGCGGGGCCAAGAAGGGATATCATCAGTCACCACTGCACACCCAGGTACTGCAAAAAAAAATGGAATTTTACCTGAAAAAATCATAAAATATGGGCCTGAATTAAAACTTTGTACATATTGGGCTCGGCTGTAGACCTTCATATTGTGAAAGTCACTTCTAAATGGGGCAAAAAAGTGTTCTAACATTTTTCCGACAAAATCTGAAACGTTATGTCATCATTTAAAAAATAACATTTTCACAAACTTATAACAGGCAAAAAAGTCTTACCAAATTCATAATTTTTTTTTTTGAATCTTAAATGATATTCAGACCTTGACTAAATAACTTTTCGTTTTAGACCGACAAGAAATACATAGAGAGGTACCACCGCAGCACATCGACGGGCAGTAGGTACCCACAAGGATAACCGGCCGTCTCACACCACATGAAAGAAAAGGTCGGTGAATCAGTCATGGAGTGCACCGATTTGATCATATTGGTTTGTTTATTAATGGCCTGCGGAACTACCACGCTTCTTGCCCAGCAAAGACAAGGTTCGTTAATTTTGTTTACCTTTTTTCTGCTTATAGAAGATTATTGCGTGTAAATTGGTGTGAAACGTGGAAAAAGTGGTCTTTGGGATACCAGACGAATGTGTGTCGGTAATTGCTTTGGGCGCTCTTGAAATGTTAGATTTGATTAGTGCGCAGACGTGATTTTGCGTTGGGTTACTGCTGCTAAATGTGAGTTACCTGCGCAGAGGGGTAAATGTCAAAGAAAACGTTTATGCTCTTTAAACAATTTGGTTAAAAAATATATATGTGGTGTTGGGCATTTAGATGCCCACTAGTGGTATTTCGTTCTTCTCTTCAGCTCCCTTATCAGTGCCGTAGTTTTCTTTGTGATAAAAAAAAATAAATCCATCCTTCAATGGAGGCAAATTACCGCTATATTTTTATTATTTTTTTTAATTTTTCTTCACTCTAGGTAGATTAATATCCTCCCCACCTCCTTTAAAATATCGAATTCGCTTATATTATTTTCCAAAGTTCAGATAACATATTTGATGCAATAAACTAATGGCAATTTAATACCAAGACCTTATTAGAAATAATTGCATCGTTTTGCATTGCAAAGTTCAAAGAATTTCAGCTCCTTTGTTAATGCGACCATGTACCTAGAAAAGCATTATTATATTCAAGTTATACGCTTGGTGGGTATTAGCTGTTAACCAGCCCAGCTACTACAATTTCAACAGCAACATTTTGTAGAGAAACGTGTTATGAATTATTTATCAGCTGAGTATTTGTCTGAGGAAGCACGAATTACCCAAAAAAATTGCAGTAAATACTTTTTTGTGTAATTTAGACACGAAATTATTGCTATCTATTCCGTACTCGAAGATAAGACCTGTAATTAATTTAATTCAATTAATGTTAAAAAAAACACATTTTCACGATGTCCAACGTTTTGCAAAATTATTAATGCCTGTGATGTCGCACAACTGGACATCATGAATTTGTGTGGGAGAGTATGTATTGGTACCATTCAGTATTTCAGGTCGACTTAATTTTTCGTAATGTTTCCTCATTTGTTGAGAATATTAGAAAATGGTCAATTTTTTCACACATGGAAACTGTCACAGCAGATTTATTCGAATACTTATTGTTTCAAAAAACTATTTAAAAAATCTTAAATTTAGATAAAGGGCACTCACGGAGCAGACTCACTTAGGCACGTGTAGAAAGTAGTTTTTCAATCCCCTTATAATGGATTGAAACTGGACGAGAACTCTATACTCAATTTTCTTAACTATCTGCTCAATTTAATGACTATTTATTTTCATTACGCATTTAATCATGAAAACTCTGTTCCAGATTTAAACGGCCGTTGTCTTCACGTAAGCCAATGCAACAGAATAGGGTACTTCTGCTCAAGCAATAGGACATGCCAATGCGGGCCAGGGTATAAACCCAACAGGCAATGGACGAAGTGTATAGGGCGTAAGTATCTTTAAAAACAATCAGATGAGATTAAAAATACCTTTTTTTATCCTAATTCAGAATGGTTGTGGTCACTTTGCCGCACTGTTAGCACCTTGGTTATGATTTGTATTACCGTACTGCTACGGTTATTTTTTCTTTTATGCTACTATTTTACCGCTCAATGCTGGTAAGCTAGCTTTAGACAATCTTAAAAATTACTCGGGAAATCTTGATTTTTTTACGCTACATCTCATACAAGAATTTCATTGTACCTGAAAAAAAACCTGAAAATGTTGATTTCTGGCTTTAACTGTGTAATATAATTATTGGCACTAGTAGGGTAAACGAATATTTTTGTTTCAGACGTAGGTTCCAGATGTGTATATGACAACCAATGTATTGAGGGCGCTTACTGTACCGGTACCGAAGGGTGGGAAATGTGTAGATGCAGAGAACAAGACGATTACTATCCTAGTGAGGACAACTTGTACTGCGTTAGTGAGTATCGACGAATTGCGTTTGACTCCTTAAGAATAGCGATGTATAATAAAATACAAAAGATCGTCCCATTGCAGATTCTTCAGGTTCAGCAGTTGGACAACTTTGGACTATGTGGGCATTAAGCTTAGGAGTCTCGGGTGCCCTCTACTTTAATACTTAAACTATGTTTTTATGAAAGAGGTAAAGTTGCAGTGTTTTTCGTTAAGAGTTTTAACTCGTCTCAAGTATGCAGGCCCAGGCAAAAGTAGGGAAAAAATTCATTCAAAACTGATGCCATATTATCTGGAAAATGCGCATTTTTAAAATAATAAACGATATACACTGGGTAGCACAAAAATGATAACGACTTTATTTCTTCAACGAGAAAGCCAAAACGTTTATTTTGGTTTTCGAATCTACATAAAATTCTAATCATATCCAATAACACATTTTAGCTTTTTTCACAAACTCTTGGCAGTTCGAATTTCCATTTGAACAAATAAAGTTATTTTCATTTTTGTGACACTCTGTATATCTTCTTTATTATTTGAAAAATGCGTATTTAAACATTCGAGTATTTTTCCGGAAATAATTTCAAAGTTTTAAATGAAATGGTGCTATATTTTTGCCGCGCCCTGTATAGGCCAAAATAGGAATTCGTCATTCCTAAGCGGTATGTACTAACGAACTTTTTTTAGTTACGTTTTTTAGTGTTGTTTAATTTTGTTAAATTATTATTTTTGTGTTAGTGAACGGTGATATAATTTTCAACTAAAAGTGTGATTATTCGGTTGGAATTTGATGGGTACTTAAGAATTATTTTTTACACGTAGGTAGTAATATATTACCTTTTCTTATATATATTTTTATAGTTAAATTATTAAGCTCTTCTATTTCTACCATTGATACACAGGGTGTTCAATTTTCGTTGTTTTTGCTGGATATCTTACTTGTTAAAGAAGTAACAGAATATAATTTTAAAGAGAAAATGATATAAAATCTCATTTTTGTTACTTATTGCTTTTTTTGATTAATCGAATTTTAAATCAAAAACTTTCTTGGGTAGCGTTTTTCACTTATCAAAAAATTGAAAAAACTGCGTTCTGAACATATCAAATTTCAAATTGCTTTATGCAATGAACATCAAAAAGGCGAAAAAAAATGTTTCTGTCATTGTTTCTTTCTCAAAAAAGTAACAATCATTCACGAAAACCGCATCTTCTTTAATAAATTAGGTATCTGGGAAACCCATCACAAATAAGATATTGTGTATATACAAAGGTATGCGCGTAGTAGAATCATTCAAAGATTTAATTTATTTCTCTAATAGTTAGAGAGGCCATAATACTACTTGTTAAAAAGTAGTTGCTGTTGTGTCATATTTTCTAAATGTCTATATTTTATTTAGACACAGTTGGGTTTTGAACAAAAATGTCTATTTAAGTTTTACAGTAGAAAATAGAATTTGTTCAAGCTGATGAAGCATTAAAGTTTTTTTTAAATATTTTTACTAATTAAAGTGAGAATTGACTACAAAAAATGTAAAAAAAAGGAAATTTTGGTTTTGTATGCATCGTTCATTTCCATTAGTCTTTATATCGTTAGATCTCCATGATTCTATGTTTAAAATACATATTACTTACGAACCAAAGCTGTAAATATACTTACTTGTTAGGTATAGGATTAAAATGCGCTCTATAACTGTTAGTTGTTTAATAAAGACATTTTGATTTTTTTATAAAAAAATAAACGTTAATTTTCAAATTGATAATTATCGTTTGATTTATTCGCAACATATGTTTCACATTCACATTATAAATTCTTTATTATCAAAATAAGCGTCACAGTAACTTACAAACTACTAAACGTTAGAGGTCTTAATAATAAAAAATTCTGTTTAAATGAAAACCCCATTTGTACTTTCTTGCCTTTGCATAGAAATCAATGGCGTATTTGGGTATACGCGCCAGTGCGGCAATATGGTAACATTGTTTGTCAGTCCTTTTTTTTTAATTGAAACAGGCACAGATAGCTTTTGTCGATCATTTGCCGCACTCAGTGGGCACTTTTGGCTACTCGAATTCGCCATAAGAAATTCTACCAGCAGCTTTTATGCATAAAAAAAAATCTAAACAGTGTAGGGATTTTAGAAATGCCTTTAATGAATCTTGATTGCCAGGCTATCTATGAAGATGCCTGTAAAAAACTAACTGAAGTGGAGAAAATTAGCGCTCGTAGGAATTTTCAGACGGAACTAACGTAGCGTTGATTTATAGATAAGCTGTCCCTAATTATGAATCAGAAACACTCACATTAATAAATTAAACAATGGCAAGATAACAAAAAAATGTAAAAATACGTTAATATAGAACTTCACAGATGAGCAAGCAAGTCGTCCTTCTGGATCTGAGACTCCTGGTAGGCACTGACAGACACCTTCCACGCATTCAGCCATACCTCGGTAATTATCATTGGGAAGACACTCTTCTGTGGCTAAAGCCAAATAGAAAAAAAACTCTAGATTTTATATTAAAAAAATAAAATGCAAAAGAACACTTTACTGTGATAAACAGAATAGGAAATCGTAAATTTTCAATATTGGGCGGTAGCATAAAAACATTTAAGCTATAAAGCTTTTGATAATTTTTATTAATTCCATCAGGGGGTTACTGAACGGATACAAATTGGGGATTACAGGAGAAATTTGTCTTTTACTGATGACTTTATATTCCTTAGAAAAATCGCATTTTGAGTGTTTTATACTGTAAAGTGCCTATGATTGCAAATATCCAATGCGCTTTGTGACGCCTCCCACGACATCGTAGGCAAGTTCTCAATTTTTGACGAACTTATTTTCGATTTACTTGCTGACGACAGAACAACATCTGCATACCTGAACAGGTCATTCCCACGCCTGCATCCCTAACACATTTATTCGCAAAACCATGGTACCCTTCTTGGCAGGTACATATTCCGCCAGAACACACACTATCACGGAGGTATTCTGAACACTGTGCGTTTTCCTCACATTGTTCATTGAAATATGTCGCAGCTAAAACGTTAAGAATTTTAAATGTTTTGTTATAGACGTTATTTGATTATTCTCTAGATAATAAGAATTTTGAACTTTGTGTCACCTTTCAAGCAGTTAGTACCATTACTGCTAATGACGTACGCCAAAGAGCATCTGCACACCTCTCTGCAGAGGCCATTTCCTATGAAAGAGCATTGGTAGTCATCTGTGCAAGTGTCTCCTAAATTTTTGACTACCACGCAGCGTTTTCGGTCAGTAGAAGGACGTTGCCCTAAATTGCATCGGCACTGACCATAGGTACAGTAGGCTCTAGTACCATCTTCCAACAAGCAATTTGCGTCTGTCCTGCAGAACTCTTCGAGCACTACCCCAATTAAAATAAGGTATTAACTATTTACTTTTGCACAGGGTGTCCCAGGGAAAATTGTGCACTCTGAATATCGTTTCTATTGTTTACTAAAAAAATCGCCAAAACACGTCAACCTTAATAAGGACAGGGATATCATTTGGTGAAAAAGTCATTTTCAAAATATCATCCTTTCAGCCCTGGAAATCACCCCTTTAAAATGTTCAAATTGGAAGACGGATTGTGTTACATCTCCTGTTCCTGTGGGACACCCTGTATCTATTGAACAATTGTGTTAATAACGACAATTCCAAACAGCGCAATATTAATTACAACGATTTGGTACTTACAAACAGCAGTATGACATCTTCCGTCTTGCTGGAAAAAGAAGGATCCCTTTTGGCAACCGCAGGTTGTGTCGCATTTTGCCAGAGATCCTAGATTATCCACACATTGTTCGTCTATTTGACATGGTTCGTTATGTTTGGCAACTAAGACAAAATCGAATATTTTTATATTTAAGAACTATCAAATCAAATTATGCTTGTTGGTTAGAAGTTAAAGAGCTGCATGGCGAAGCCCCTAAGGTGAAAATCTACAGGGTGTTACTTTTTCGTCGGTCTAGCCGCATTTTAGGGCTTCACTGTTTTTTAGTTTTTAAAAAATCAGAAATTGTTTTTCGGTTAAAATCCACAGAGTAATATCAATGGGGACGCCAATGGTAAAATTAATTTTTTTTCCTTTAAAAATGTGTCTATAAATTTCACGCTATCAAACGTCCATAAAAATATTTAATGCTCAAACGGACTTATTACAAAAAACTAAAAAAATAAATTTATATCAGTTTGCATTTCCGACAAGCGAGCGAAAACGGACTCTCATTTATATGAACTTTTTTCGCTTAAAATTATCCACAGATTCACCCCTTGAATTTTTGACATGCCATTATGAAACGCCCTGTAAAATAAGGGGAACGTGGTTAATCGCATGCACCTCCAATTCCTTAAATAACTCACGAAGTAAATAAGGGAATTTAAGTCGCTATACAATTACATAACGCAGATATTGAAAAAAATTTATATACGCACATACATAGATAGAGCCTGACATTGTAACAGAATCACTTAATCCTTCGATGCAGCTCTACACATTCGTTTCAATAAGCAGTACCACATGCATCTTAACTCACGTGTAAGGCAGGAATAGAAAGTCCTATTCCTCTGAAGCAACTCAAAGCCCATTTGGCACTTACAGAGACCTACTCTGTTATTGTCGTTGTCGTAGCAAAATGAATTATCTCTGCAATCGGCATCGACTAGACATCTTTGGTATGACACTACAATATAGAAAAATGACATACAGTTTATGACAATCGGCATTATTTATCGCTCACAAAAATCACCTCACATAAGATAGAGATAAAAATGTTCACCTACCTAGTGCTTCAGTGATCTTACCTAGTCTGGCCTCAATGTCAGCCTCGGATTCCTGAGGGCACACGTGATGGTAGAAGCACGAAAGAACTACAATTGTGCCGATTACCAGCCTAATCATGATTATAAGTTATATATATTATACTTCTTTTGACATATTACATATTTAATTCAGGCTGATTCGCTTCAACAAGAGGCAGATAACTGTTCCCTCATCTTCATTAGCAGGTTGATATTTTTATCATATTATCGTTATCAGTTTGCCGGATGATAATGGAAATCCGCGATACGTAAGTGAGGAAATTAGAACTATATTTATTTATTATTTCAAAATGACTCTAATGAGTAACGCTGTTGCGTAGCTCACTTACTCATGTCGTCTCGGAAAAACGTCGACGAGATAATACCACGAATTCTTCAAAAGGAAAATAGAAATGTTTTTCCGTCAATTCAACATTACAAAGTTTTTTTTTTAACTTATGCACACGAAATCGTCCATTAATGTCCCTAATTAATATATGATTCTTCATTAACTTTTGCGCGTTGTGATTGGGTTGGTGAGGCTGCGGCACCAATGATTGTTTCTATCTGACCAATTACAACACCTATTCTTGACACGTCATCGGCTCATCGCCGATCAATTTTTGACACAGAAACTTTCAATATACGGCTAAACTGGAAATCCGTGTTCAACAAGTAAAGTGACTTTTTAAATTTAAGGTCGAAATGTACTTTCGTTTTTTCGCGTTTCGGTCAACGGAAAATCGTCGTATATATTAATAATTTCATCTTTATTAACGTGTGAACATAATAAAATTGAAGAGCTTTATTAGAATTATAACTAGGGCTGTTAAGTCAATGATTTCAGGTGTCCCTAAAAAAAAGTCTCAATGGTTCAGGTCGGGATATCTGGGAGGCCACGGCTGCGAACCACATTTTCAACATTTTTTTTTCCGTTCGCCTCAGGTATTTTTAAGTAATTGCCTGATAGGAAAGGACTTTCACAATCAACACTGGAATAGCTGAAGCATTGATTTTTTTCAAAACCAGTAAACACTAAACGTCACATATGAAGATTTAAGACGCTGATTTCCTCTAGATATAAATTTCCATAGATTCAGGTCAAAGATTCTTCACCGTATACGATGCTACACACTAATTATTCGCGAATATGATTAAGATTTTGATCGTCAAGATAATAAAGATTCGTAACGAGGTCCCATTACGCATGTTATCGATCTGAATAATGCATATGTTGCTGAGCACTAAATCGAATAAGTCGCTATTGTTAGATGTGCTTAATAACACACAGGCACATCAGACAAGGACTAAATTATGTATTGACCATCCTTAAATCAAGCAGATCCTTTATGCAATATTTGCAGCTCTTGTCGTTTATGGACTACAACATTTGAACATTTACCGAGTCCGATGGGTTTACTATGAATTCGAATTAACCTGAGGATCTTGATTCCAAGGTTGGTTGCTGCTTAAGAAATACACACCTGATAACATTGGAAAGACGCCAAAATTTTTACTGCTCAGTTTAAAGCAAACGTTATGGGTCAAAAGACGCTTTTCTGGTTGTTACTAGGTTTCGTGCTATCCAGGACAATCTTGTGTGATGCTCAGTTATCAGAATTCCTTTTACGGAGCTTTCGAAGCTTGTTTGCGGGTCAAGAAAATACCATTCGCGACGAAAGTGTAATTTATAAAGAATATGATTTCATAGTGGTCGGTGCAGGTAAGTGTTAGATATTCAGTGAATATATATGCTTGCTATATTGCGAAAAATTTTTGAATACCGGGCTTTAACCAACAAATTTCTGCAAGGATCTGGAGGGTCAGTGGTGGCCAACCGCCTGACCGAAAATCCTTCTTGGTCAGTCCTGCTTCTCGAAGCGGGACAAGACGAAATTTTCCTTACTGACGTGCCCCTAACGGCTTCCATTCTTTCTATCACTGGATACAATTGGGGGTACAAGAGTGAAAAACTGAAGACAGCTTGTCTGGGGCACGTAGAAGGGCGCTGCAACATGGCCAGGGGCAAAGGGTTAGGTGGTACCAGTATTCTGAATTTCATGATTTATTCCAGAGGGAACAAGGAGGATTTTAATATGTGGGAGAAAATGGGTAATGCAGGTGAGGGTAACGAATTTGTTGTAAATTTATTCATTTATGCTTTCCTAATTTGAACTTCTAGTAAGTAAAAAGTACAATAAAAAAATTAATAATAATAATAAAAAATAATAAATTAATTAAGTATATATACAATAATAAGTATATACTTTCGTGACGAAGCATTTTTGGTATATAATTTATATAACAAACTACAATATTTTCCAATGTAGAATACGTGGTTGAATTTACTACCTTGACAACTGGGACACCCTGTATATACGAAAGAAAATATAAAAAAGCTAAAACTCAAAATAACGATATAATACAACCTTCAACACAATTAATTTTAATATTTTCAGGATGGAGCTACCCAAAGGTGTTGCCTTATTTCATTAAATCCGAAAATTGCTCCATCTCCGAAAACATCAATGAGCAATTTCACGGAAGATCCGGCTATTTACATGTTGAACACCCGCGATACGAGAGCCCCTTTTTGGAACGATTCATCAGAGCCGGAAAAGACCTAGGATACGAGAATGTAGACCTCAATGCCGATGCAGGATTAGGTAAAGCTAACACTATGGTACGTGTATGAACCATCAAAAATCATCATTTAATCTATAGGCTTTGGAAGGGTTCAGGCGACCCTTAAGGATGGCAGACGTTGCAGCGCCTCAAAAGCTTTCCTTCGCCCTGTAGCTCATAGACCAAACCTGCACATATCCATCCAAAGTAGGGTCACAAAGATCTTAATCGATTCAAATCAAAAGCGGGCTTATGGGGTGCAATTTACTAAAGATAAGCTGAAGTACACAATCTTAGCAAAGAAAGAGGTGATTTTGAGCGCAGGTGCCATCAATAGTGCCCAATTGTTGATGCTAAGTGGCGTGGGGCCCAAGGAACATCTGAAAAGTGTTGGGATCGATGTCTTGGCAGACCTCCCTGTGGGCTATAATTTCCAGGATCATCTGGCTATGTCGGTGATTCCAATTTTTGTGAATGAAAGTGTGACTATCTCGGATCTGAGCGTTCAAAATCCTAAGGATATCTTTAACTATCTGGCTAAAGGGAGAGGGCCTTTCACGGTACCCGGAGGAGCTGAAGCGCTGGCTTTTCTTAAGACCAAATTTGCTGACAAAGGAAATGATTATCCAGATATCGAACTCGTGTTGGGGGCTGGAGCTTTGAACGGGGATGTTTACGGCGGATTCAGAAGTTTGTTGGGTAAGTGGCTCTGAGGGTTTGGAGCAAAGCTGTATAGTTACATAGGGATCCCTGAAAGCACCTTCCAAAAGATCTATGCCCCTTATATTGGTACTCCGTCGTTCAGCATAGCCGTGGTCCTGCTGAGGCCAGAAAGCAGGGGCAGAGTGATGTTGAAGGATTCCAACCCGTGGCATTGGCCTGTTATTTACCCCAATTACCTTTCTGAAGATAAGGATGTCCAGACGATGGTGGAAGGAATTAAAATGGTAAGATAAATTTATTAATTAAGCAACGTTGATGGAAATTAAGCGCGCAAAGGCAAAAACGTAACATGACTAACAGCATATTTCTTTATTGGAAAAATAACGATATAAAACTCGTAAGAAAGTGGCTCTCTTGCATTGGTGCTAATGGGTCATTTTCCAGCCCAATTGGTTTGGACGTACGGCACACGCACACTTATCTGATTTAATTGCAAAATTAGTTGCACACAAATATTTTAGTTTTTCTGAAAATGCCTGCATATTTTCCCCGACGGCATTCTTTATAGTCGTGATCAACCCAGTTACTTGAGATATGGATTATAAGTCTGTTGCAGTGAGAGTAAGTTAGTGTGTCATGTTAAGTCAGTACCAGTTTCGCTGAAATTATTATGTTAATACACTGTTCCTTAATGAACTAATAATTCATTAAATTTCCAAACAGAACCATAGACATAACAACGTCTAAAATTAGTTAATGATTTAATTTAGTGCCCTAAAGTATAAAGAGCACACATTAATTTCCAATTGATGCGTAACGAGTTACTCTATCGCTCTACCTTATTATATCTAAACTTTATGGATATTAAGTGCCTTTAATAGTTTTCCCGCAAATTAAGCATTTTTGTTCCATAAAAAGGTGAATACTATAGAATAGAAATTTTTAACTGCCGTTAACTTAATACAGATAATAGAGAGTTCTTGCACTACCAAAATTGATATCGCGTGAGAAAAAGACGTAAACGTAATTAACATTAGCCATGAACCTTGGCAGTATTTCGCTTTTTTTAGCGATTGCTAGTTTCCATAGTGAAAATTGCAAAATCATCGCTATCGGTAACACATTAGAGGATTGCTTAACTTAACGGGTATTGTTTGTAGAGAGTATAATATATTATCATGGAGATATTTCAAGGAGCGATAGTACTTTGTAGAATAATAAAAAATGCTCGCAGATTCATGGTGAAAGAAGCACTATTTTTGGAGATACAGCAAAGTTTCAAATTTTTTCCCTAAAAATTGTTGGAAACGTCCTCCTACTCAGATGTAAGACTCCACTCTTTACCTCAAAAACTAATGGTCTCCCTCAAATATTCCAGGAGTATTGCGGATAATGTAGGAATCCACTATTCCATTTCGCAATTTTTCTTCTGTTTCAATTGCGGTGTTATAAGCCAATGATTTGAGGTGTCCCAAGAAAAATCTAGGCTATTCAGATCGGGAGATCTAGGAGGGCATCACTGAGGAGGAGGATATTTTCAACAGTTTCTATCATTTTTTTCTCGTTTAAAACCATTTTTATTTTAAAAAATTCGATGAAATGTTACAAATTATTTTAGATAATTGAGAATGGAGTAGGATGATTGTTTTTTTCTTTACTTTCCTTCTATTGTTAATTTGCATTGATACTTATTTTTGAAAATTCTTCGGAAATATTGAAAGATACGAAAATACTGCAAGAGATTAAAAACTTAAAAAATTGCAGAAGAAATTTATATTTTCACCATAACGCGTACAAGATGTTTCCGAAAAAGATACAAAGTAGAAAATAATACATGACCCAAAAAACATAACACTCAGTGTATGGCTACCGTCGATTTTGATATTTTATTGTGGAAGGCCTTGACGAAAATAGATGTACTAAATTTTTAAAATTTAATGCACGTCTTAGGTTAAAAAAAACGTAAAATTTGAGAAAAAATACGAAATTTTGCCATCTTATTTATGAAAAATGGTATATTTTTGACCATGGGTTTATTAACATTTTTTTAAAATTATTTTGCAGAGTGCTATCGCCTCTTGAAATATCTTCATGATAACAAGATACATCCTGTATAGTGAAACGTATGACCGCTAATTCGAGTAATGCTAACGATAACGTTGAAAATATTCAAAATAAAGGTAACACGTATTGAAATAAGTATCATTAAAGCCCTCTAATTATCACTAAACCCTATATTTTTGCATTAGTCAGTTTTAATCTCCCACTCTCGAATGGAGTTCAGAAAATTACAAAATGAAACACCTTTGTTTGAAAATTCAACTTCATCCGTATCCGTTCTCTAATTAAATTTGAATAGGAATTTGTGCAAATAAAAGAATTGCAAGAACTGCAAAGGAATCTTCTTTTTTTTTTTTATCTGAAAATCTAAAAATTTTTCCGCGCAAAGACGTTCATTTTGCGATATTTTTCCACCCCCTGAAAGGCCGCAGAGTAAAACTGAAACACCCTGTATTCTAATAACAATGCACAAGGTGTCTGTACTAAAAAATAATGTAACTTTCAGTCATATCTTGAAAAAGCGATGGTTAATGATTTTTCTTTCTTCAAACAAAAATCTTTAATGGAGGGGGTGCTTTCTTGCCTAACGACCCAGGAAGAACAAAGAGTTTTTTTTTATCTTCTCAACGCTTAAACGAGACATGGAATAATTTCGCACCCATTATGTGAAACAATTTCTATAAAACTTATGTTTCATACATATAAAATCACTATTCCGCCACTTCACAATCTCCAATGCAATCATCGATTCTCACTCTTCCAGCTTGGACCGTATTCATTACTTTTTCATGCAACTTCGTCACCAAATTTTCTGCCCTACTTTCTTCAGGCACACACAAACAAACCTTTTTCTTCTGCGATGGCACCTCTATATCCTCGCAGGGACACCTTCTGACTAGATATGTATTTCTGCAATAGGAGCAATAATATTTCACGCTATTTAATGGCTCTGTCGCACTAAGAAATTTTTTCGGTTTTGAAAGTGGATTGAAGGTTGAATCTCTGGCAAATGTTCCCTCGTATTTTGAGCAAATTGGGCATAGCTGAGGAGTATGCTGGTTTCCACAGACGCACCCATACGGCCTACTTTTTGTGGATCGCTCTAACTTTATCTCTGAGTTATCATCTTCAGTTTCGTCGATTTCCTGCGAAACATCTCGACAATAACAGCGTTTTTCTTTAATGTGCTTTTTACCAGTATCGGCTTTAATCACGTCATTTTTGGTCACCTTATTCGGATTAAGCCTCAATATGAGGTCATCTTCTGCCCTTTTATACTTGAATGCGGGCCTTTTTTCTCCCTTGCAACCCTTAGAACAGCGCTGCTGAGCTTTGCTATAGGCTACACTGTGGCACACCCATTTGGGGTGCACTTGCGGCCTCCTCCAAAGGTTCTTATGTTTGGGGCAGGTCCGCTTTCTAAAATTACCATCAAAGCGCTGTAGATCCTGGTCTGGAACTGTGATTTCTTCTATAGTAGTTCTGGTTCTTAATTCTAACTTAGGAGATATGGTGCCAGGGAATATCTGTGTAGGTTCCATCAGCAGGTCTACCTCAGTGCTTTTTCGATCTACAGGTTTTGTTGGGTATAGGAGGTCGTCTAAAGTGGTTTGGAAACTAGCCAATATCACTCCTTCCTCGCAGCTTTTCCACTGGATAAACTCGACACAAATCCACTCTCTTCCCAACGTTCTTTGTAGCTCGCCGAGCCTCCTCTCCTTCAAAAAGGTCTTGTAAAATATGAACTTCTCCTTGAAGCTAACCGGAAAGAAGGGCTTGTGGGAGTCAGTCTGGATGGTAGAGTCCAGCATGTAAAGCTGCAATGATACTTTTCCATTGGAACACAACCAAACACCCGGACAGCTCACTTTTTGGATCCCGAGTTCCACTTTCACTAAGAAGCCCTTTGAGGGCATGTTTGACGAAATGTGACTTAGAAGCTACATGGTTATAATAGGTAAAACAGAGGGCTGAAAGGAATGATCGATGGAAATTCAGGTTGAAGACCATACGGGTGTCATTGCGTGCCATGGATACCGGCATGGAAACAAAGTGTATGTCAACATTAAAGGACCTTAAGGGTCTGTGTTAGCGGTATCGTTTTTAGGTCGCAACTTGCGATACTGCTTTATTACGGTAAATTATAGCTCTAGTGTCATCCATAGGGCTCGATTTCATTGTGTGGGAAAACTTAATTAACGAACGTGAATGGTCGTATTACGCACTTAAAATGGTTAAGAGCGCAGTCCAAGAGCTTTCAAAAATGATGGCCCTTTTTTTATTGTTTCTTATTTAGAATGTCTATACCTGAGTGCCTATTAGAAATACTTAAAGAGTTGCAAAAGCTAGAAAATTACAGTTTGGTATGCAGCCCTTTGAGTCCAAGATTTTTTAATTGAAAATATTTTCAAAATGTAGACATTTCGGAAATCTTCAAGAAAGCCTCCGATTTTGCCTCTAATAAAACAGTTTTTTTAGTTTTTGAGATATTCAGTTGAACATATGAAATCCTCCCTTTTTCGCTCCAAACCTCTTTTTTTGCTGAGACACGTTTATATGAAATTTTCCTCTTAGTATCAGATGGTCCTCAACAGTATCTCTGCACACTTAATTACTCCCATATCCAATCAACTTGGATTTTCTTTTAGGCGATCTCTATAGCCCGTTCCGACCACTTCAAACGCTACAACGCAACCCTCAGTCCACTACCTTTCCCCAACTGCGAGCAATTAGTCCTCGACTCGGACGAGTACTGGGCGTGCTCTCTTCGGCAACTAGCTACCACCCTGGGGCATCATGTGGGTACGTGCAAAATGGGCCCCATTGACGATCCATCTTCAGTAGTGGATTCGCAGCTCAGAGTCCATGGTATTGGAAATCTAAGGGTGGTGGATGCATCCATCATGCCCAACGTTGTGGCCGGACACACCAACGCTGTTATCTTCATGATTGGGGAGAAGGCGAGTGATATGATTAAAGAAAGTTGGGAGGATGAAGTGAGATAACAGAGATATGAGGATGTTTTAGTGATTTCTGGGCAAAAGACAGTTGAAAGAGCCATGTGAGTGATAATTAGTGGAAACACTATGAATTTAGAGTATGAAAACTGTGGTTTTATTTAAGGGTGTTTTGAAAAATGCACCACGTGCTTATTAGAAAATCTTTTAGAAATGGAAACATAAATAAATAGAAAGTGTAAATAATTATTTAAAAAATAGCATAAGTAATGAAATATAATTAAAAAAAATATAAGTTTAATCAGGACAAATGCGGCTCTGTTGCGCAAATTGTCCTTAACAGATCTGAGATGCAAGATCGTAGGCATCCAAATTAAGTGCTAAATAGCGATTCCTCAATATAATAATGGTCATTTCTTAATAACAATTTTATATTTATCTGACCTTAAATTCGCAAATTGACGGAATATGTAAAACGACTTATTGAGTAACAGTTGACCCAGGTACCGCTTCTTGACGCAACGACCTAGAAACTCTTCAAGAGCGAGGACATTACTTGCTTTGCAAATGTTGCACTTTTTGTATAATTTTATCCAAATCTAAATCTGCTGAAAAAGGGAAAAACCGATTTCTAGACATTTTATTCATATATTTTTATATAAGGTGTTCATAATGTACTTCTACAAACCTTAAAGAATGTATCTTTGATTGATTTTAAGATAAAGAGTTCATATGAATATGAAAAACTAAGCAAATATTTGAGTTTCTCTCACCGATACGCCCTGTATCCAAAATTTCGTCAAATTGACCTGTTATTGAACAGAAATATAATCAAAATATCACCCAAACATTTTTTTTGAAGCTCTGATATCTTAAGACCCAGACTAATACGTACCCATGTTAATGTGTGTGCTTATCTCAAAATTAGTATAAGAAACACTGTTTAAAGTTTGTATAATGTACATAATTAATACCCTGTATTTCCGGACTGCTAGAAAATTGTTTTCAGTTTCTTAAATCATTTTTTGACTTAAAAGCTGTGTGTTTTTCAAACCTCAATTTTTTTTAATCAACTTTTTAAAATCCCAAACACAAACTTCACTTAATGAGCTAGAAAAAAATTCGCGAAAGTCGTGTTTTCGCGCCTGCAAAGCAGGCCCGAAAAAAATATTTGCAATGCACTATTCCCGTGCAACGTCCCTACATATAAACCCCCCTTGACGAGTCCCTTTGTACCTTTCCGAAATAAAAATACAACACACTTAAACCTACTCTGATGGAAAACAAAGTGAAAGCTCAGCAAATGCTGCTTCTTTCACAGTGGTTGATAATGAAGGCTTGCACTCGCCAAATATCGGTTAACGGGTGAGTATCTCTGAATCAAGGTCAATAAAATGAAGATTGAAAACACTGAACAATAGCAAATGATAATTGTTGGATACTAAGGATTGCTGACTAAGGACGTAAGCATGTCCGTTAGTGAGACATGTCCAGCGCTAGAATTGGACTAGTTCTGTTAGTGTTTTGGTGCTTCTTTGGTGGTTGCGATGGTGGCAGTTGGTACGATTTTGGAAAAAGTAAGTAGTTTTAGAACGCCTTTAGGCAATTTTAGATATGTGAAAGAGATAAGGTTACAGCACCATTTAACATTAAACAGAAAAGTATGCATATAATGTTACGTAGGTGATCATTTGCGCTACTCGCTTGCGAATGAAAATCTACCAATTAACCCAGTTTCCAACAAAACCTATATGTTAAATATTGATTCATAATGCATTCCTTTTCGTGAACTAGATGTTTCACTATTTTAGAACAAACGTTACACGTCGTTGAATTCTGTGCCTTCAACGTTACTTTAAAATTTGTATTTCTTTTGTAGACACTGAGAAAAATATGAAGAATAGCATATTTTGCAATACAAACTATCCCTTTAATACTTGCTAGTTTTAACACTAGTTAAAAATGTAGTACTTTCTGCTGCGGGGATGATGTCCATTATATGCGAGAGCAAGACCACACTTTGTCGGTGACCGCAGCCAAACATCAGTACTTTTGCCAAATTAAAGAACAATTTCAGTTAAATAAATCTTTAGGTTTACCTTTACGGCTGATTTACACACGATTTGTTTTGTGTCAAATTTCTAACTGATTTATCTTTAAATCGCTAATTAATTAATAACAAACCCTAAACATCTTGACTTTTCACGATTTTCGCATTTTCATCGCATAGATATTTTAAACTTATCTCCTTTTAAAACTTCAAGTTTAAGGCTGCCTCAGTATTCTAGCGCTCGTTTCGCACATGGATATTTGTTAATTCTATTTTGTTAGGAAACATAATTGCTTATTCTTCACGCTTGATGACATTTTCGCCCCGAGAGTGGCTGATGTCTAAGTGTTTGCGCACTGATGTTTGAAGATTAGAATATATAATTCTCGATTACAATGCACACGTAATAAAATAATTAGGTTGAAATACGTACATACAAGTTACGACATCGCCCGAATCAAAAATGGTTTAAGAGAGAAAGTTTTTTTCATGCTACAATATCAAAAACAATAACATGAAGCCGCTAATTAAATTCATATGAAGCCAAAGCAGAACAATAGGTCTAGATGTTATACAAACGAAGAAATTTACTCCTCTAAATATATAGGATGTTTCAGTTTTAACCCGCATAACTTTCATAGACTATTAAACGTCCAAAAATAATGTCAGTTTGCTATATAAACTAACATAGAAAAAACCTTCATTCAGCAGATACGGGGGGTTCAAATTTAATTAAAAAAATATATATATTAATTTCTTCAAAAAGAACGAACGGTTCGCATTTTTAACGAAATCTTGAAGGTGTTGGCAACTATAAACGACGCATAGCTTTAATTGAAAAATAGTTTTTAGCTTTCCCTGAGGCGTGCCTACATCTATGTTAGGATATATTATTTCAGAAAAAGTGGTACGCTACTGGTATACCTGAAAATAAAAAATTATTCTTGAATTCCTTCAGTACTGAAGAAATAGTCTCCCTTGAAATTTTTTCGTTCAGCCGACCGTTTCCAACTAAAAAAATTAAAATAATTTTAGTGCATATCCTAAATTAATAATTAAAACGTAATAGTGCTAATATTTTATTGGAAATTTCAAAAGAAAAGGAAAACTATCCACAACTTTTTTTAAGAGTAAAGATAAGTCTTCAATATATTTTTTGACAAAATTTATAATTAAGTATATATCAATTTAGGTAGGTAAAAACGGTAAAAAATATAAAAATATTGTAACCGCCCAAAAAGCTAAAGAATTGAAAAAGAAATTTAAATTAAGTGTCAAAACTCATATAAGGTATTGCAAAAAAAATACAAAGCAGAAAATAATACATGAACCAAAAAACATCACACTCTGTATATGGGTACCTACGATTTTAATCTATTCTTCTAGAGAGCCTTAAAAAAATAGCTGCACGAAATATCAAAAATTTAACATAAGGCATAGATAAGAAAACATAAAATGGGAGAAAAAAACGTGAAACTGCCACCCTGCATGTATAGGGCCTCTTTATGTTATGTGATAGTTATTGGCCACCATTGTGTATCATAGTTGTTATATGATAAATTAGATATCTTGCGATAACCAACTATCGAAACACTTACATTTCTTTTTTAAAAGAGAAAATAGCATTTTTGCGTTACGAGAAAGTTGCAGATTATGTGTTTTCTTACTTTTCCCTCATTGCTGTTTATAAAGAGATAACATACATAGCTTTTATTGCTTCTACCTCGAAATAGTCTGAAATAACAGGCATCACAAAAATTCATCCTATCATTACACACTATGCCAACTAGAAAATCTAGGTATCCCAAACAGTTTTGTTATGAGTAATATATTTAAACTACTATTATTAGTAAAAATATATATTATAAATTAATTATATAACTTTAATGCAGTATAGTTTACATCAAATTTGATCTGGTTTCGAAAAGTTAACGATTGAAAACTGCTGGAGGAACGCTCATTTTTTGATAATTTTTTTTTTAATTTTGAACACTTTTAGCAAAGCTATGTTGTTGATATAATACGCACTTTTTTTTTTAGTTGAAACATTGGTGAGACAATGGGCTCCCCTTATCTGGCTAGCGCCAGACGAAAAGTTCATGCCATTGGATGTAGATAAATTTCTAGAAAACACTCACATAGCTGACGAAAAGGGATCTATTTTAACGCAAAGCAAACATTTTGCTAGATTTTTACAGTATAATTCGAAGAAATATTTTCTAGTGCCCAACAACTCGTTAGGTAAATTTAATAGTCAACATGCGCAAAATGAAAAACCGTAGAGGAAAACTAAAAATGGACCGTTAATGAGAAAATTGATAATGACGAATTTTTGTGTTTTAGAAGGACTCAAACTCAACGTGTCGTCATTTCTCTACGGGAAGAACCCAAAAGGGCATCATTCAGTTCCTATTTACGCTGTTGTGAATTATTGCTCCGCGCCCGCTTTCAGAGATCTCACTAGTCAAAGAATCGACCTAGTTCCTCCATTTCACGTAACTTACTGGATGTTTTATCCCTTCAACGAAGGGAAAGATGCCTGCTTTTTAGGTCAGTGGGTTTTCGCAACTTGATGAGTTAACTTCGTAGGGATTTTATAGGGAAAGTACCGGCACCGCTGATATTTAGTAAATGCCTGGGGCATTATCGTAAGATAGGGAACCATATCGGGGATTGGGAACACATGAGCTTGTCATTTTCTGGACACCATCATCCAGACAAACTGTTTTTGTCGGTCCACGATGCAGGTGCTTACTACAGTTACGAAAGAAACATCAACGTCTTTAAATTTGAGTCCAAACTTAAACGAAAAGGAGTAGCGCAAGTTCCCTCGTTCCCCGAATTTATTAGGTTACAAGGTAGTCAACATGATATGGGGCTCCATAAACACCCATTACCTGTTTTTTTTTGCAGGCGGACATCCAGTAGTATTCGCAGCGGAAGGCTCCCATGGCCTTTGGTCAACCCCGGGCGACCATGAATTTATCCGGGTTCCTAAAGTCTTGGACCGAACAGGTTATGGGACTCCGTGGAAGACCTGGGCCTCCATAAGTTTCCACCATTTCGGGCTGACCGAGATGCCTCCTTGGATGAGTTTCAAAGGAAAATGGGGCAACCCAAAGACTAAATGCGTTTTGCTTAAGAAGTTCGGATTGTGCGAGTACACTGAGGGGCCGCGAGGATTATTGAGGGACCATCAGGATTTTTATTGCTAGTCAGATATTTCATGTTCATTCTAATCTTGATACTTTATTTAATATATCGTTTCCATTATTAATTTTAAAATACACCATTTTATTAAGTAAATTGAGTAACTATGAAGTATTTTCTTTCATAAAACAAAGCAGTTAATTAATGACGCTTAAATATTTATTTAATTATAGCATATTTATTTACGTGTGCTGATCCTCGATACATGTACTTAGAATACAGGATAGCTTACGTCACGCAAATGCGGTGTTGTCTTTCAGTTTCATGGCTCATCTTTGCGGACCTCGGAGTCCAACCGTAAGTCATTTCATTTTTGTCATTTGAGATTGAAGTTTTGTGAAGTTTGCAGTGTTTCCAATTTGATTATTTGAGTATAGTTAATCAAAAATCAAAATAAGTGGAAAAAAGCGTGCGTTGCAGTTATGGAGAAAGTTCGCTGTATATGTTGCTTAAACACTAAAGAAAGTAATAATTTTATACCCCTAGATTATCTTCTATCAGACATCGGGAAGAATGGCAAGTCCATCTTTGAAGTATTGGAAATAGTGACTTCATCTTCAGTAAGCTTTCATTCTCATAGTGTTTACATTATAGCTTTGTTTTGAATGTTAGGTAGGTATAGGCAAATCCGGCATGTACTAATGTACCTACCGGATGGTCAAATTTTAACAGGACACTCCTATTTCCGCAGTAAATAGGGCAAACCTGATATAAAGTTTGCATCACTTGACAGTGGTTGCCTAGCAGGCCTTTGAAATTTGATATATTACCTTCAGTATGATATGCCAATTTGAATGACAACTGAAAAAATTATTTTCAGTCAAATTTACTTCAAGCTTTTCAAGTTAAATGGAAAATACTTAAATCAAAGCCAAGCTACATAATATACAAGCAAAGACTTTTTTTACAAACATCATAATAAGCTTCTATTTCTAGTTGTCATCAAAATGCTGATTTTATTTTGACATATTCAAAATTTTGGATTAAATATTTTAAAAACCATTATTTGAAAAGTCAGAATCACCTTATCAACACCTTAAATGTGGAAAAGCTCCAGTCACTTAACAGAATTTTCATATAATTAGTCAAGTAAGGAACAGATCTCTGAGGTATTTTTCTGTACACAAATAAGGTATTGCAAACCATGTCGATATTTCGAACTTGACAATAGGTTAGAGTGCAAAAGGATTTTTATATTGTTTGGGTTGATTAATTTCCTGATTGGCCTATACTTATACAACCATCTTGATTTAAAATCTCTTAGCTAAACAAAACAGTTAAAACTACTAGTTTTTGAGAGCAAAATAAAAGTAATTTAAATACCAATTACTTGCAAAAGTAATTCCCTGGGCAATTATAGTAATTTAATCTAATTTAAGTAATTAAATTACATTCCTCCAATTAAATCAGTGTAGAAGTAATTTGATTACACAATTTACAATTCAATGGCAAAATGGATGAGGTCCTATGGACCAAACCATTTTTAAAATTTTTTTCAAGTATGTAATATGAAAAAGTATATAGAGATTTCATTTTAAAACATACCACACAAAATATCTTCTCATTCTCTGGAAAGTTTGATTTGAGGAAAAATACATCCTTTAAGAGAATTTTATCACTTACACATTCTCACAGTCATTGCAAATTCCCCAAGGGTTACTGATGTTTCTTTGGCTATAATGTGCTTCAGGGCCTAGTGAGTGATTGCATTAATCAACACAATTCCACAAAATTATATTCTGAAAAGATCATAGCAACACCTACATATGTTCTATGTCTCACTTTTAGATCATAATTTCTGAGGCAGCTGTGAAGGAAATATGTGCGTCATGTATAGTGGCTCTGAAAGCAGCCTACGATTTTATTGCATTATACAAGGAATCAGAGAAATTTTTGAAAAAGTACCAAAGCTCTTCTCATTCAGAAGTTGTGTGTGGAAAGACTGGAAATAATTATTTGTTAATAAACGATAAATTCAAACTAAAAGAAGAACCAATTGACGTTAGATCTGAACCTGAAAAAGCAACTGGTGATGATGATTCTTCTATTTATAACACAGACAAAGATATTAACCTATATTCAGACCAGTCCATTGATCAATTACAATGGGATGAGAGGGAATCACATGTTTACGTAAAGTCAGAAAAATCTGCAAAGTCGGCAAAAATGGAAGACACTGACTCCCTTAAGGAGATATCATCTGTGCTAAAAAAGCAGAAATCCCTCAAGAATTTTGTTATTATGTCGCTAGCGGATGTGGAAAATGGAGACAAAACCGTTGCGAAAAACATTTGTAAACCAACAATAATCAGAGATCAATTTAAAAAAGAGGATATCGCGGCATATGTATGTGACATATGCAACTCCGCTTATGATAATAAAGTTGCATTGAAACGGCACAAAAGTTCTATGCATAATCCGAATTGGAAAGAAAAATTTAAATGTTCAACGTGTAATATGGAATTTCAAACTGGCTCTAGTAAGTACATTTTTTGTATTTTTGATTCTCATAATTTTTATATTTTGTCATTAATCTATTTTATTTATGGTGATATGTTTCGAAAGGTACGAATATTCCATGTTTCATTAATAATGTTAATAATGTATTATATCGCAAGAATAGTAAGAGGCATGTTATAAAACGAAAGTTGATGACCGAGTCACAGGTGAGGTCACAAATTTCAGCGAGTAAAGTAACATGGTAAATTCCCAATGACAACTAACCTGTGAGTTGATTGCGTTTCTTTGGAAAAAGTATTTGGTAATGTTCACTTTCACACATTGAAGTTAGTTACACGACATTCACTTCGGTCACTAAATATCCGCTACACTAGTGACATATCTCACGACACTGTAGAACAATCGAACATGGCACTGTCCCGATTAATAGTTCCGGATTACGAGCACCTGCTTTGTATCCGCACCACCAATCAACTGAATCATCTACGAAATAATATCGCCTCGAAACGCACAAAAAAACTTTAGTTTTTTGTAAACGTACAATTCACAGGTTCGAAACGCGATGCACAATACGAAATTATATATGTATGTATGTATGCATTTGAACATACATTTATATCTACATTATGGAAATATTTCATCCTCAAAATTGGACATCTGGCATCTTGGATAGCCTATTTTAATTTTAATATTTATGCATATTAAAAAATGCGAAAAGTTAATGCACTAAACGAAATTAACCTTGAATAGAAATAAAAAATAACTGCTTTGAAGATCTTACTAGAAAATAACAAATACTTTAATAATACTTTCTTTCTCTTGTATTTGCGAATAAAGACTTATACACCAGCACATATTGTTGGAGAACTGGAATTGCACCCTATTCTCAGTTAAAACTAACTGAGTATAACATTTCTCCTTTATAAAGTGCTCATAAGAAAGTTATTCCTGGAATATTTTACCTTTCTAGGACTTGACATACATTGTACAGTAAATTAGAAAATCTCCAAAATAAATTGTTGCAAGACGTAATCAAATGAAATGTGCATTAATATTTCGGTTGCATTTTCCAGAGTTAAGATTTCACACAGCCTTTAATCACAAAGGCGAAGAATTCATATGTTACTCATGTGGCAACAGATATAAATTGAAACAACACCTTAGGACACATATTCAAAGAAAACACGACAAGTATCGTCAAAAGCCACAAAAGTTTTCATGCCCGACATGTGGGAAGAACTTCAGCAGTTTTTGTGTGTTAATGGTAATTTTCAGAAGTGTTTTAATAAATTTTTCCTCTTGTAGCTGAAAAAGGCATCATTATTTGGTGTATTGAATGACTCAACTGTAACTTTGCTTGTCTTTTTTCAAAAACAGAACAGTTGAGTAAGAGATCAATAATAATTTGTTTATGGCACATCAGTAACGCACATAGAAATAAAGATCGATGTCGCTACTTTCCCCATCCTTTGACTATCGGGTGTAAAAATGTTTTTTTTTTTTTTTAGTATCACTCCAAAGTTCACGACAACTCAAGTAGCTAAAAGCATTACTTCGGATTTATAAAATCGCCATTGGATTTGGCTTCGCTGCCAGCCCCGAATGTCGCCGGATTCGTAGCACAACTTGACAACCCAATTTAAATTCTTGAACTGGGATTTAGTATGGTATTGCGGCCTAAGTTCGGTTATTCATATGTGAGGCTTCCAAATCCTCGGGATGGGCAAAGCTCATATCGTATATTCTATATGAAGTTGAGGACGATCCGAAGGCATCGATGGGTGCAACAAATACATATTTGCTACATAAAAAAATTTGAGATCTATAGATAGATGTTTTTATTTTTCCTTGATTATTCCTAGTTCTTTCACCATTTTAAAAATGCATACTCTTCCATGTTAAGTTCCGCTTTTTCAGAAATCAATTATTTACTATTCAAGTCATTTTCGCTCAGTCGGTTTACATAATGTGGAAGAAATAGTAAAGAATTCAATGGAGCCCTGGGAGATCTTCTGGCCAACATTAATTAGTAATATCCCAGAGGTAATTTCTAAAATTATTCTTCTTTGGCAAAAAGGTAAACACTTGTATTTTATCGTTGGAAGTAAGTAAGTAATAAGAAAATGAAAATACACAACTGGAAAACTTAAACATTTTAATAAATATCTTGATGTCATTCTTTGCTACAATATTTATACGCCCACATGTTTATAATGAAAAATGACTGTTGTTTCTTATAGATTACATTCGTATCATAAAATTCCTTGTCTAATAAAATTTTTAGTAGAGGTTCTTCGATGCCTTTTTAAACTTACTAATTTAGAATTGTCTAGGTACTTATTTATCAATTCTTGATATTCATTACTTCATGCTGCTTTATCTACATAAAAAAACTATAAGTTCTATGGGTTTCAATTAATTCTAAAGTATAAGAAGCACATATATCTAATGTTTAAATAGGTTTGTTGTGACATTTTCTATTGGGAAAAATAATGCGAAAATTATGTATTCTTATATTTGCCTAGTGAATGTCACTAAAGCAGTATGAAAATACACAAATTCTGCTCCTCAATTTGTCAATAGACTACAGTATTAGTCTTAGGTATTTAATAGGTACTTATCTTACTTTCAACAATATAGTTTTAGACTTCACATAAAACAGTCAAAAACAGAAAACTTAAATTAATAATTGCTAAAGTCCAAATACATATTTAACAAACTTCATTCTACCTAAGTCTCGCATTTTTCATATAAGAAATAAAAATATGTTTTGTCAATATAAAAGTAACAGGTTTCTTTAAATGCTGTTTAAAACATTGATTTTAATTAAAGTTGTGCCAAAAAGAATTCTTCTAAAAGAATTTAATACTAATTCTATGATAATTCCCCAATGGGTGCATTTGCCAGCCACAGTGCGTGCAAGAACTGATACAAATCGTCACTAACAGACACTTTATACGGTGTCGGATTAAGAGTTCTTTTTATATCTGGTCTAAGAATTTTCAGAGAACTTTCTACAGTTTGTCTCATTTCTTGCAACGTTTCTAAAGGTTGACATATATGACCTTGATCAAACCTTAAAATCAGCAATTTTTCCACTTTAGAAGGCGTTACAAAGGCTCGTTTGGATTCTTGGAATGGGTGCCTAAACAAATACAAATGTGTTTGAGCACACAATTAATTTTTAAATCCTGGTTATTACCTGCACAAAACTTTCTTGTTCTCTACTGGAGAATCCTCAGAAGACCTTTGTAAAATATCTATCAAGGCATATCCAGCTTCACCATAAAGTCTATACACATCTTTTTTGCCAGGAATAGTCACTTTAGCGACATCTTGACTAAGTTTTATCCGAGGTTGTCCATTTAATTCAACCATTTTGTAAACGCAGCCCAAAGCAGGTTGCTTTTGACATGTAACCTACAGAAAGTAAATTGTACATTGAGTTTAATTTAACTTCCAGGTAAGTGAAATCATGTCAACTTTTCAAGTAAAAACCAAATGAGTATTTGTTAAATTGGGATTTGCAGGGGGTTTTCTTGTGCATAGTCACGCAATAATGAGAATAAATAATGACCATCATTTTGGCCAGAAAACAGCAAGGAATTCAACAGTGGGGAAAAGTGTTTGCAGAATTATTTTTACCATCACTTCCTTATACAATTATCTTCTAATTAGTCCCATTTGTGAAAAAACAAAACTAGTTATACTCACCAAATGAGTGCCAATCCCAAATGAATCAATACAATGCACCTGCTCATTCAAACTTAGAATAGTTTCTTCATTAATATCATTTGAAGCCATAATCATCAAATCCGCAAAATATGGAATGTTGTAGTCTTTAGCAACTTTCTTGAAATATTCTCTTGCCACACAGGACAGATAAGCTAGGTCACCACTTAAACTCAACATTTAACCGCCAATTGAAATAAGCTTTAAAAAACTCACCTATCCAATCTAACACCCAAAGCTTGGTACCCTAATTCATGTAAAGCTAAAGCTGTTGCACTAAAGTTGATTAGTCCACTTTTTATTACATCATAGGTGTCAACTAAGGCCATGAAGCTATCAGGGAGGGCAATGCCAAATGATACAAATGCTGCCAGTTCTCCATCATTTACTTCAGACAATAGTACATTGAACAATGAGACAAGCTTTTTTCTGAAACTTATGGCTAGGTCTAGCAGGTTCTTAGGACACCCATCAGTTTTGGGTGATAATATTTTGTTTTTCATTTCACTAAATCCGCTAAATGACGTTATATAAGAATGGGCATGTGTGCCCTTCACAGGAATATTGAAAAGTTTTCCTGCCAGCACATTACTTGTGCCATCAAACCCTCCAATGTATGAATATTTGGATGCAGACAAGCCACCATCTGGGCCTTGTGCTCGGCGCAGTCCAAATTCAAAAAGTTGAAGCTTTCCTGCTGCCATTCTATATCGAGCAGCATTAGTAGCCATTAGACTGGCATAATTCACTAAATTTAGTAATGTGGTTTCAAAGAGTTGTGCCACTATGAGTGGGCCTTCAATTCTCATTAAAGGCATTCTAGGGAATACTACAGTACCTTCTTTAACAGCATATAATTTTATATCCTTGGCAGTAATAGATTTTAAATAATTGTAAAATTCTTCTTCAACATGTAAGGGCAATATTTGCTTAATATACTCAATATCGCTATCTGAATAGCTGAAATTATCCAGGAACTTGAGACACTCTTCTAATCCGGCGAATATAGTGAACTCTCCATGGAATGGATTTTTACGAAAATACAAATCGAAGACTGCTGAAGCTCTGTCTTTCTGAGATTTCCAGTAAGCGTATGCCATAGTAATCTGATACAAATCTGTAAGTAGGGGTTGGATAATACCGTTTTGCCCCATTTTCTTCGTGGGGATGTTGTTATGTACTGAAGGATGAGACATCGTTCAATGGAAATATTGCGTGTTACGTGTTATTGTAAATTGCCACTGCTATAAATACTGTGTCTTCGTGATCTGATTGAGAGTAGGACGGTCACGCAATAATGGCATTTTCTTCCGAATTTGCAAGTTTCAATCCAAACTAATTCAAATTTTGGTGAACTTATTTGTTTTCAAAACTATTTTTCCAATATTTGACTTAAATGTTTCACATATTTGACAAATTGACGTAATAATTGATCTTGACAAGATGACACTTTAAAGGAGCTTTCTTTTTTTAAGTGTAATAAGATTGACTCTGGGAATCAACTATAGGGCGAACAGAATTGTTCGGGGTAACATAGATGTACATATGGGTTCAGTTTGAAAAGTTTCAATGTGAATATCTTTAAAACTTCAGAAGACACAATTTAACAGAGATTTAGTAATATATAGTAATAGTATAGCCCTATGATCTTGAAAAGATGGATATAGCATCGTTTTTAAGTTTGAAGTCCCGTAGCTTTGTATTAGGTCAAAAACGTTTGAAAACATTTAAATTGTCTGGTAAAGCCTTTACTGCCGTCTATTCGTTGGTTGCATCTTTTCAAGAAATGGAGAACTTGTGTATACCGACTCCTACAAGTCTGAAACAATATTCAGCACGTTGAGCTCCAAGATTTCATTATATGAGAAAACATTTTTGATTCCTATCTTATCAAATTCAAGACTTACTAACGTAAGGAGTTTTACACAGCCAAATATACCGAAAAGACTTTTACTGTGCATACATCCTGTATTTGAACCAACCACAGAAATTAAGTTTCTCATCCGATTCATAATTTTCCATATTAAAGTCTTTTATGAATTATATCTATTTCATGTAAGTACTTGGAAGCTCCATCAAAAATTATTTCTTTGCATTAGAACTGAAAAGTATCCATTCATCATTTAACGTTGATGAGTAATTATCCTCTATTTTGATCTTATTTTCCAGAATTTCGTTGTATTTTAGTCTAGCTCTTCGTATATGGCTCCAGCTGCTCCATTGTAATCATGGCTGTAGTCGATAAGATTTATTATTCTAGAAATTTTATTTGTTTTCAATTGGCAAAACAAGCGAAATATATTTGAGATTAAAAATGGTTCTTGAGCGCTATAATGCGGGATTCAATGAACAAATTTGATAATTATTTGGTTAATAACATCGTGCGACTCACGTTTCTGCATGTGGTAAAATGATCGAAAGTCAACTGGTTAGATTATGGAACAGAGCTAATAAGGGTTAAAACCTGTGAAAGAGTAATACAATTCTCCAAATGCGCCCAAAGATATATGTGCGAAAACCAAATTCTCAACTTCTTTTTAAAGTATCTTTCATTTATTTGCAAAAAATTAAATGAAAAATTGAAATAAAATTAATTTCTCAATATTTCCATTCCATGCATGCAGCGGGTATGTATAGACGACCGGGTTTAGCCGTATTTTTTGTTTTATTTGCTATAGCATCATACTTAAAGAGAGCAATACACGCAATAAGTATTATATGAACACACTCTGAAATACTGTAATTTTTATTTTATTTAAATTACGTGCACATAATAGACTTTACTTACGTGCACTTAACAAATCTTGATTGTTTTTGCCATTACTACGGGAAAACCTCGCAATAGGCTGCGAACCGTAAACGTAGAACATTGATTACGCCATTTGCTAGTTACCATCAAACATCAGATAAAATATGAATTTATCCAAGATTCACCTGTGATATTTCAGCGCTTATTGAGGTATTGTTTTAACTAATCACCAGTTATCATAGCTATAGCTTTTCATTTCGAAATTAAATGCGAAATAAATTGTTGCTAAAAATAATATTGTGCGGCTTTAACATTTGCCGGCAAGGGGGATAAAGTGCCCATTTAAAAGCAATTTAAAGTAAAGTGTTAAAAGAAGGAATTAGCCCTATCATTTATAATTCCAAATACATTTTCCGGCTTTTATTTTGTCCTAAAAATTGTATGAGACTGGGGTAATGGTGATTAAATTGCCGCTTCCTGCGGACAATTAATCTTGTTTTGTTTTAAGCGAGCGAAGATGTCAGCACCACCATTTTCTCTCGCCAAATGTGTTCACTCATCTGTATTAATAAATCATAAATTATTATTATTATTCTATAGTTGTAGGAGTGTAGATATATTATATTATATTAACTTCGAGCCCGAGTTCAAAGTTCCGTCTCAACCTACTTATTTTCCTGTCTGTGACGAGAAATTTAGGTGGTTGTACCCTGAAGAAAAATACATTAATCCGGCACACTACATTAGCGGAACACATCATCAGTCATGAAGGTGAAACCACGTTTCAACCCTCATCCCTATTCGATATCCCGGACGGTCGTCAAATGCGGAACCTCCGCCGGAGCTGCTCCAGGTGAACGACCGTCGTCGACCCAGACCGCCACAGAGTGGTGCGATTTGGGAAATTTCGAGACAAGTTTCACCATTATCGTATATGCTTTAAGCACATTTGGGTCCGAATTTTGGGCTTTGGAATACCCAGATGGTAGTCTAAGAAGGAGTATTAATTTGATGGTTAAAATGGCCCACCAATTTTCTTCTCTTAAAAAAAGGTTTCAAATAATTTTATGCAGTAACTTTAGGTGTTCTGTTATTGACAGAGGAGTTAAATTCATATGATTCTTTAATCTTTCTTTTATACCTTCTACTTATTAAATAATTTGGTCCATATTGAGGTTCTGAATGACTTTAGGTTCTTCCGATATATCCTCCTTAAATAATTAATATCGCCTTGATTGAGAGTTGAAATTAGAGTTTTGGAAAAAAACAATGTCAACGGTTTTGTCTGAAATTAGGATTAACGAACCGGAAAATTAGATATTTTTAGCCATCTGGAAGGATCTGGTGGTAAAGCAATAAGTAGGAAAACAGTATTCAAGATTTTTACATTCTCTAACATCTCCTAAATCCCTTCAAAATGAAGTTAAAAGCCGCCTCTCGGATTATCACAACACAACAACTCAATTAGAGTTTGTCTGCTCTCTTTTGCGGCGCTTTCGGCCCTTGGCGTACTTCAATCTTCACTGTGCTTGAGATGAAACTCCCGAGTATCAGTAATGAATGGCAAAAGTGAAATAGAACTTGAAAAGTCGTACTAAAAATATCATCTAGAACAGGACTCTTTGAAAAGAGTCAGCAGTTATTTCGAATCGAGATAGAGCGATCATGAAAACAATGTAAAACGGGTCGGAAAACAGTTTTCCCGATCCATTAGACCAAATTTTGGGTCTTGACCGACAAAACGTCACTTTCAAATATGAAATTTGAATAGAAAGTGCGTAATTTCTGGCTTGCCATAGACAAACGGTTTCTTTTTTTACATTTCTTCCCGTGATTACAATTTATGTATATCGTGTAGACTAAATTTTGGGATAAGTATTAGTCTAGCTCCCAGACTATTAAGAAAAAAGACAGGAAAACCCTCACAAATTATTCTGGTTTCCCCGTTTCTTAGCATATATTGCCCCTTTTCGCTTACTTTCATGTGCAAAAAGAAGTTTGTTGCCACGACATTGATTGCTAATATATGAATTCCTCAATTCACTTTTTGCCCTACTCACAAAACCTGGGAACTGTATTTCTTCCATTATTATCTTTAAGCCCGTTATTGATATCGTCAAAGACAACTAAGAATGTGGATATGAAAAGTTAATTTCCGGTTTTGCAATGAGCAACTTTTTCCCAAATTTCATAAAAATTGTAATATATTTTTATCGTGGTTTCTATTGTGCCTTCAGAGTGATGTGGGTTGAGAGTTTTACAATTTTAAATATTTTATTTCCCCATAACGCATTTTCTCAAAAACCCTACCAGTTGAGGCTCTAATTTTATGCATTTAAAGAATACATGAGCTTTGAAAACCCCAAAATGGATACTAAATTATTGCAATTGGAATTTTTTTTAATGGAAATGGGGTGGGTCTCAGTGACTTATCAAAAACCTAGACATCGATGCAAATACTTTCACATTTTATTAAAAAGTTGCGGAAATGATCATAAATAAAGCGATCTGCTGAATCCATATATACAGGGGATGCCATTTGAAAGTTAAAAGCTGTGGCCACTTCCCAATATTAAATGATTAAAGTGACAGGGTGCACCCATGTCTTGTTGAATTTTTATTAGAAATAACATTTTATTAGGAACGTGCTGCATTTCTAGCCTTATTCGTTTAGTAAAACATTTCGAAATATAGCAAATACTTATTATAGATATTTACGTAACAAGTGCAGAAAGAAACATTTTACTGCATATCGGAAAAAAAATTGAACTCTACTAAATTTCTAACTTCGCTCATTTGTTAAATATCGGCACCTGTCACTTTCCTTTATTTGTGCAGGGGAGGTATTGATGAAAAGTTGGGATTTTTAATAAATTGTAACAATATTGCATGTTCTCCGCGAAAAGGAAGGATTTCTTTTCTTTTTCTACATCAATACAAAAATATTGAATAGGCCGAATCAGCATACGGTTCTACTGGGGACTTTTCCCATTTCAGGTAGCTTCCAGTGCAAAATTAATAGGATTGAATCAGAACGCAAACACGGAAGGGGTTTCCTAGCCGGCAGCAGCGGATGGAAATGGGGGGCTGCAGTCAGTCTGAGGTTGGGGGGAGGGACAGGGGGACCGGCGGCCGGGTGCAGCGGGATCGATGGCCGCCATGGCGCGATGCAGTGGAGAATTTCCTCGTGGAGTTGAGGGGTATGGTCAAAAGCAGAAATTTTAGGGACTTCGCAAATTTCGTTTTTTTGTTATGTGCAGAGGTGTAAGTTATAGCAACCTCTTTAACCCTTAATTGTAATCCTTTGTTTCCTCTCTCCTGAAAATCTTCTGTTCATGTCAGGAAGAACGGTAAAAAATGTTAAAGAGAAATTTTCTGCTTTAGTTTTAAACGATTTACGAAATGTTTGGAAAAATGTGAAAATTGGGCAAAATTTCAATGTCGTACTTTGTAAATTACTTGGGGAGAAAAAAAATTTATCACAGAATTTGACATATCAATTGATATATCTTGTTCCATTCGTAGTTCAACAACCGAGTTACGAGAATCCACTTAAAAAATTTTCGTAAATATAGACCTGGAAATTTTATTTTATAGTTTGAAATATTGTTACAAAGGTGTATTATTTGATTAAGTTTTTAAAGGTTCCATACTAAAAAGCCATCATCGATAAATTCTAAGTTGGTGCTAGTTTTTCATATTTTACTAAATATTTCATGAACAGTTTAAAATTTCATATCATTATGGAGGTTTCCTAAGTGATCGTGACAAAAGGCAATTTTTTCCTAACTTAACAGATCTTGTGCATGCAACAGTTTCAGAGACAGCACGTCCTTTATATGGCATTGATTCTCTAGAATGGATGGATCTCGTATAACATTAATTATGCCACATTTTATAGATTACGATTACTTGCGAGATTTCTGTAAATTCATAATCTGATAACATTATGTCGTTTAACTCCTCACCATTAAAGCTTCAGCTTGTAGTACACCGACGAAGTTGGAAATTAATATCGTGGACATTTAGCGTTCATCTGGTCATTAATATTCATGGTTTTTCTCGGCCTATAGGAAGGAATAAATGGAAGTGAAAATGAAAGTTTTGTCTAATGAAATTTGCGATTGGAGTTTTTTGGGATATTAGCGTCCTCAAAAGTTGAATTTTCACTCTCCTATTTCTGTAGTATCGGTTTCCTGGGCAAATTAGCAGGATTCTACTCAATTTTTTAGTATATTAAAACACAGCAATACATTACCGTATTAGAGTTGAAGATGTTTTTATTACATTTGTAATGTACGTTTACTGGATGACGCGAAAACGGTTAATATCGAGTCTGTGTTAACCTTTAGATCAATCTCGAGATTAAGCTTGCAATAAATTGAAAATTTAACAATAGGTTAAACGAATGCTATGAAACGAGCCTTTAACCATTTTAATCTTTTGTGCCTCTTATAATTTATACAACCAGCCTTGAAGAGATTTTAACCGGAATTTGATTAAAGTTTGTGTTCAAAGTATAAAATTGAAAATAATTATACCCCCAAGAATGTCGGCAAAGGAAATTACTCGAGCTTTTTCCTTGATCGATGCTAAATAATTCTGGAATGAAATGAGTGATTTCTACATTTTCCGTCTGATTTTTAGTCCAGGAAAATGTTGCCATTAGTATGCATTTGAATGTAAAACAGCTGTGATTTCACTAGAGTATTTGGTAAATAATATCGTACAATAAAGTCTGGCGATATTAAATTTAGTACAAGTCTTAATTAAAATTAAAACTAAATAAAGAATAATATTATATTAAATTAAGATTTTTTTAAATACCATTAAGATTAAATATGGTGTATTAATACAAACTGAACATCGACATGCTCTATAATAGTGTATTGAGATATATTTTATTTCAGGGCATATTACGGTAGTTACAATAATTGTTACCTAAACGTGAAATACCAGAACAGGTGATGAATAAAATTCTTTTAATAATTTTAACCTCGAATACACATAGAATTTGAAATAGCTACATCATGTTTGTACGATATTCCATTTTTATTATTTTTAACGGATATGGTGAATTGTTTTCACATTTTTTTAAACGCAGCAATGAAGGCATCAAGGAGATAGAATAATACGTTGTGTAAGTAGTGTCGAAAAGTCACTTTTCACAAGGATAAGTCATCTTGTTGGCTAGGTAACTGAAAATTTTACTTATCAATCTGATTTGATATTTCAACAATGCAGTTCTGATTTCTCATTGTTGCACTGAATTGATGACTGATGAATTACGGAGATAATTTATATCAGTGCAATTAACGTGATTATTTCCATTCTATCTTAAACTGTAGGATTGAAGAATGCAATTCTCGAAACATTGAAGTAGTAATTGTCCGGCACGTAACGATAATTGCCCGCTGGCTATTGATAAGTGCGCGGCGGGCATCACTCAAATGTGTTAATGTTAAGTAAAAATTGAATTTGGACAATAATTTTAAAACATGTTTTCGCATATAGAGCATTATCACGTGATAATTTTCCTTGCTCGCTGAAAATCTTGTAAAGAACTGAAAATTTCGGTTTTGCAGCCGATTTTTTCGACGATGCGTTTCATGAAATTTTCCCAAATACATTTCGTATATCAAAAATAAATCTATAATTTTTGACAATTTTATACTGACAAAATGCTCTATTATTAACTTAATTTTTCATTCACACTGTACCAAGAGAAATGTAAGAGTAGGAGGCGGCTTGGTGTCGATAGAAACTTGCCCCGTAATCTGAAAAGAAAACTTTTTGGCGTACTTTTACTGGCTTTAACGTACCCAATAATATTAAAAGTGAGAAAAGCTTTATTAAACTCAAGTTCTTTCTTAAGAGCTGCTTTATTGAGGGTGAATTCTTTAGTATCGAGGAATTCTTGCATGTCGGTGGAATAATCGAATTTTTCATTGTCTTGGTGCGGATTTATGTATACGTTTACTGTGTAGTCCTGAGCTGTACATTATAGTTCAAATCGTTTCACATAATCGATACTTTCGATAAATATTCCCAAACCTGCTATGCCCTACTGAAACATGACGTCAAATGCCCGTGCCCTCTTCAAGCATGCGAGGTATTCGGTAAGAAGGTTTTGCATTTTTTAGTTATTCGCGATTGAGACGAGGAATATTCAGTGTTTCATATATTTTACATAATGACATTCCGTAATAAGAATTTTTTTTTTGGTTGTGAAGACGGTGACGTATTTGTCATGTCAAAATGTGTTATATCTGACATGTACAATTGAAGTATGTCACATATTTGTCATTTATCAGTCATTGCAACGACGAAGCTTCAGAGAGTTTCACATATTTTCCGAACTGACATTACATTCCTTTTACTCCTGCTACTTTGAGAATTGCTCAGCAATTTTTCTGGCTGCTCTGAAGATAGAACAGATACGTCACCGAAGAGTTAATAAGGATTTTCATTCGACCCGTTAGTGAAAAGTAAACGCTATTTTCAGTTAACTTTAACTGAGAATAGTGTGCAATTCCAACGTTCCAATAGTCTCTACTTGTGTGTGAGTCGTCATTCGCGTTACCAAGAGTTTTTCTTCTAGTTTCACGATAAAAAATAAATGTTTATAATTTCAAAAATTTGTTTTGAGTTTTTCAATAAACTTTGGTGAATTCTGTCGAAAAAAGTTTGATCATTGAGACGAAAAGCAAAATAATGATTTCTCTATCAGGAGACTTACCATTGCACCATTCCTCATTCACTTAACTTTGTGAAATTTGTGAAATAGTGAAGCAATCTGAGATGTCTGTCTGTAATCTAATTTGCGGAGACTATTTTCTGATCACCTGTTCCTACTTCGCGTCACCCCCCATCCGGACTCCATAGCAACCCCCATTTAAAACGAGATAACAGGAAAATGAAGCAGACTCTTTGTAAATACATCGTGCTTTGTCGGTCTCTTTTCATTCAGGTCGCCCTTTAACTTATTAGATATTTGGGACGCACGTTGGCATGTTTAATTACATTCATTTAAGCGTGATTCTTGCTAAAATCTATAAGCAAACTCAACATCTGAGGGGACCTTTTTGCATCCGTTGGCAGGAAGTAGCTGTGGGATGAGCGCTAATCTAAAAACCACCGCAATAGCTCTTGCCCTTACTTATTGCGTTGCCTAGAAGCGTAAAAAGCACCCCCACTGGTTGTCTGTTCTTAGCACTATCTTGTGTGAGAAGGTCTGCCTTAGCCATCAATCAGCGACAAAAGTGTGATGGGGGGCGACCAGGAAGTTAAGAGTGCATAATCCATATAAATCGTTTAAAATAGAGGAACCTCCTATAGAAATTGCATGAACTTGCTTGAGAAAATCTTTGGTGTCCGACTGGTCGGGTCTAAAAAGTGGGCATCTTTAAACCGGTAAATGAACAATTGCAAGAAATATTTCCAATTTGCAGAATAAAAAAGAAAATTAAATGTCCTGTAGAATGAAGACAAACGACTTAATTCTAAGACATATTTACTTGAATATATATGATAAAATTATATAATGAATTTTGAGCCATATTTCACTTTTACAAATTTTTCTGAGAGACCCTGTATGACAATATACAGGGTGGAAGAGTTTTACATTTTTTCTTATATTTTGCGGTTTTCTCACATTCAAATTTCAAATTTGGTACCCCTATTGTCAAAAAACGAAACTTTCAGTCGTGGTAGAAAAGGTACCAATTCTTTGTAGATCCTGGGTTTATTAGCATTCATTTATCATTTTGCAAAGTACCATCATCCTACGAAATATCTCTACAGTGATATGTTGCACCCGGTATATACTGGAATAATCTTAATGAGTTCTGCTAATATCAATAGCTTTAAATAGGGTGTTCAATATGAAAACAAAGTTCGGACGCCTTTTTCATCGGGTTCGGTAGCTACTCTGAAAAATACTAGCCTCCCTCCAAAAAATACTGAATTACAACAGACAGTTTTTGAGATTTTAAGGTTATCTTAGCTTTATTTTCCACCGTGTATAAGTATTACCCTCTACAAAAGGTCACAGAGTTCAGCAGATCGACGAAATTATTGCGAATGCTTTAAGTAACAAGCGTTATTTTTATTGAGATTTTCTGTATGGAGAAGGGCCCAGATTTATTGTGGGCTTCTGTTTGCTGTTCCCGAAATCACTGTTGAATTTCGAGGGAGGGTCGCCCTGCAACAGAGGGTAAAAGCTAAAAAATGCGCGGTTTAGTCCGAGGATCTGGAAGAAAAATGACACGGAAAATATCGCATATCCCAGCTGGGGACAGATTTCTCCAGATTTGCATATAAATGGATTTTTCGCGTTGACAGAAATCTGAAATTGAAGAAAAACTTGAAAAATTATTTACATACCTATATATCTCTACATAAAGCTTTTAAAACAAAATGGCTCGAAAGTCCTAAAGGGGCGAGAAAAGAGGTAGACTTGAACCCTAAACATTTTGGCTTGATATCGGTTAGTTCGCATATCTAATCTAAGCGTTAAATGTAACATTAATCACTGTCAGCTGCCGAAATATAGGAGCAGCAGTGCCCGCTTCCCCTGAAAACTTAGGGAGTTTCATTGTGCTAAGTAGACAAATCCCTTTATGGCGGCCAAGCCCTTGTCCGAATAAAATCCTTATTTTAAATTTGTTCATTGTGGAAAACTTAATGACCATTCACGAGGAAGATTACCTTTATTGAGTGCAGCCCAAAAACGGGTGTCCGATAACAGAATAACGCGTTTAGCGAAATTTCAAAACCACGCGGTTCTCCCTCCCTCCGCGCCAAACAGTAGAGTCATTAACCTGCATCCAGATGTGCACCCTGCTCCCATAAACCCCGTCTGGATTTTGCTGCAATAATTTCGCAGGGGAAAACGCGGGCGAATCCAGGAAGCACCGGTCTGGCGTTGAGTTCAGGGACGGATTATCCCTGCTGGAAAAATGGATGGTTGCCAAGTTATCATTGGATATATCCACAGCGGAGTAACAGAGGAAAGCTGGCACAAAGGGACAGGCAAGTTTAAACTGATCTGTGGTAGAAAAATATAAAGTTTCTTTAATTTGTCACCCAGCCAATAGGCATCCATTTTAAACACAAACGTAATTGTGTGAGAATGGAAAACAGTGTCCAGGGTTCTACCAGAAAGATCGATCCAATCGTTCTTATCAGCAATATAAGATAAACATAAATGTCAAATTTGACAGTTTTGAAAAATGTTAAAAGTCTTCTAACTTGTCAGACTCGGAAAAATCAGTAATTGGACTAATCTTAAAAGTCAAAACAGGAATCTAAAATAATGTGCTTCCACCATATAAACAATACTCGATGCTTTCGCGATCATATATCGGTTCCTTGGTCTATTTATTCGAAGAAATGAGAGAGAAAGTCTAAGAAATCAGGGAATATGATCTGTGCCTGAGCCATACGAGAGATACGGAGAAACAGAATTTCTTTGAATCCTACAGTAAAGGAATTGTTTTCTGCACCAAATGGCGAAGGCAATTGCTTTTAGTTCTTCATTTCAGTAGGTTTATGAGTAAACCAATTTGTTATTATAGATATCTAGTCACTGATCTGATTGATTTTCATCAGTTTCGAGAACTAGCAGCCCTTGCTCATCCTATGAAAATGAAAGTACCATCATGCACGTAATAAGTTCATTCGGGATTCCCGCAACCCATGAAATCTAAAAAAAACAATTTTTTTTTTTAATTACACGAATCAAAACATAATAGAGGCGGATGCAGGCGGCAATCAAATTCTTTGAGTCCGCGCAAACGGCCGCCTATTTATCATTTAATGAGGAACATTTTTGCATCATTTATAACTGGAAGAAACAGGCATTTTCCAACCAGGTTTTCCTTTTCGCCGTTAAATTAATGGCCCCAAATCAAAGCCCCAGATACGGGGGAGAAAATAAGCAGGGCGAACCGCTGCCGCCAAACGGTGAAACGTGTTCTGGGCCCCGCCCCATGCCGCCCGCCAACGTCTGATGCAGAGCTGATGTTGATGGCAACCGGTATCCACATTAAACGAGGGGGAACTTTACCCTGTTTATTCATCTTTTGATCTTTTGAATTTATTTTGCATTTTCTCAATGAAGAGGAAGCATATAGGTACCAAGCGACAAGCTCAACAATCATTGCACACGTTGGGCAGAGTAAAGCTCAGTCTGTTTGAAATTCACAATAAAAATAAGCTTTCAATTAAACATGTTTTGAATTGGAAGGGGTTATCGTGGCATTGAGCGGAAGAGAAACGTCAGCAAGTGTACAACTATTGGCTGTCTGAACGGAGCAACTCAGATCCAATGAGAAAAGTTCATCTCGGCTTCCTCGCCATCTTCTGGCGGCTCTGCACAACTTGCTCTACGCAGAATACCTTTTGATTCTTCATATTCTTCACTTTATCGCATTTTATTTAGGGGATTGTGAGATGGAGCCACCTATAAAAATGTCATTATTATCTAACTACTACTCAACGTTGGATATTCAAAACAAATAAGGATGGAAGAGGGTGTACAGTTGGGAGGTGTGTCTCTATGATAACTTAGCTGGGCTTAGATCTCTATACCCTGTGCGGTATGGCCACTGATCAGTTTGGTTCAAATGTCGTCATGGGTTAAGTCGGTATAGTTCGGTTACCATCGCAACACCGAAGTCACATTGTCGCTCAGTGCTCTGCGGTAGCAACTTGGAACGCCGCCGTTTCAAAATTTGTAAAATGGTGGTTCAGGGTTTTAATGTTTTCAAAAATTCACCTCCATACTGGCACTGCAGTTGTGGGTAGTATGCCATTTTTTGATAAAATTCCCAAATATTTTTTTTTAATTTCCCTCTCCTTTTTATAAATTGGACATTAATCTATGATGTCGAAATCTAAAAAATTGACGTCACCTTCACATCTTACTATTTATATATTCGCCGATTGCGCCGACGCATGACACGTCTCTATCGACAAAATGACGCCACAAGGGTACTAATAAATGGCCACTGTCTGTTCGGACCAATTTTATTGCAATATCGGCAATTGTTTTAGCCCTTCTAAATGGTTCTAATTCCAACATTTATTTATTGCATTTTATGTATTTATTATATGAAACATTTTGTGACATTTAGCAACACTGCATAGATATCCAGACAGAATGTTGCAGATCCTCTGCCTGCATCGAACATCACCCTTGACACGGAGTAACCGAGTGAACTCTCTGGAAACGTTATCTTGGCGCAATCCAGGCGGCATTGCCAGGGATGGCGGTGGGTGGTTGGAGGAATTTGAAAAAGTTTTCCGCGAACTTGGTGTAATTTGCTTATTGTGGGATAAGGGAATGTCTTTGTGTCTGCTTGTTTCGTGATTGCTATTTAATGTCTTTATTTTAAATTCCTTTCAAGGAAGAGCTGTTCAGAATTCCCAATGTTTCGGACCTTGAAGGAGCGTATGAAAAGAAATTCATTGGCAGTTCAAGTTACTTGATTTTCACAACATGCAGTGCACACATAGCGGATTAAGAGTGAAAAAAGATACACTAAGGAAAAATGGGGACGTAAAATAGCTTATAGAATTGGTCCCGGTGAATCCTAGCAGAGTCGTCCATAGCATGACCCACTTTTACGAAACATTCCATATCCTTGCAAAGACACTTATGACATGGCTCTAAAAAATTAAGTAGTACGTGTTTTTTTTTCATTTTTCGTGCATCTTTAATAGTTTAGACGCAGTGAGACTATTTCATATTAATGTAACACTCTGTATATGAACAGAGAGCGAATTTTTGGTTTCTTTCGTTCATCATTTGCTATAAGCAGGAGAGAGCTGGATTGTTATTCGCGGAGTTTTAGGGCTAACTGGACTAAAATTTTGTTGGTTGATCTGATTTATTTCGTTAAAATCACACTCGAACCTCTCTCGTACCACAGAATGCATAAAGACATTGAAAACAATATTCTTAAAAACTCGGTGAAAAGTCTCAAATAAAAATACAAAAAAATTTCGATTTCATGTTTCTTCAACCCTAGTTGTAGGTAAACAGCAAGGGGAGGAAGCAGGTAGATGGGCAGGTAGCGAACTATAAAAGGAGGCAACCAGGTAGATATTTTTAACAGCTAGGTGGGTGGGTGTACCGTCTCAATAGTAATAGTGGCGAGGCGCCCTGTGATTAGGCCCTTATAGGCCCTCTTCGTTCCCTAATCCCCCCCCTCCCCCTCTTCACTCCACGTGGGCTTTCGCCCCCTCCGCAAAACTGTCCAATTTTCCCTGATCCTTCATCATGAGGTCAAAGAGAAATCAATACTCGAATAACACGGCTAAAATTCATACCTTTTATTCCTTTATCGAACACCACAGTCAAAAGAATATTCGACAGTGATAAATATGAAATGTTATCTCCAATTCCTCTTGGCATGCAGTTTGTGTGAAATAATAAATATTAAAAAAAAAATTGTTTATTATTTGTGAGAAGTTTAGGGCAATATATTTCAAATACGAAATAAAATTTTTGGTGCGAAATTGCTCAACTAGACCCATGAGCGACATAATTATTTAGGTCAGCACACCTTTCTCGCAATCATAAACATTCGAAAGACATTTTACGAGTCTCGTAAAGTTTTACGCTTACCGACATCGGCGGAGTTGGGGCCCTATGGACCAAAACTATAGACCTCTGGCAGGCGAGACGAATACAACTGCCCTGAAAATTTTTATATTATGTGTACATACATCTTCCAATATTACCACAATGAATATCTACTCTCACAAATTCATCATGTTGCAACAAAAATGCAGGCCCAAATTGGTGTGTAGAGCACAACAACAAAAAGTTTCACTAAATTCACCATTCCATTGGACAAGAAAGGGTGCCAGGTGCACCACTAATGGCTCTCGGCACATGGTACCATTAAGAGGGCACCTGCCGATGCAACACATGCCGTTCTTAATGTCCGAAATACTTTTCAGGTAGGCAATAATTTTACCTTCAAACTTAAAATATACGAAGTTCTTGGAATTGGTACCTAATCGTTAACTCGCGCCGTTTTTAACTCTTCCAAAATCGAGGAGTATAGTAATTGTCGATTGGGTGTTAGTTAGGGTATTGTCCATATGGCGCAATCCGCCTACAATGTATTCAGTAACTCTGTTTTAAAGGAAAAAATAACCTCAAACGGGACATTTTTATGTTTTCATGGCCTAAAAGCCGACATATGGGTTGCGGTCACGTATTATTATCTCGAGAAATCGCACACTTAAATGTTCTTTTGTGGAACCCTTTTTAATTTTCGGTTTGGACTGCCCTGTAATTAACTGGAACGTCATTTAGGTTTGGAAAAAAACTCCAAATTACTGCTCGGAATGAGTTTGATAATGATGTTTTCTGTATCTGATGATATATGCAGATACTTTCCTGCCTAACAAGAACTTCGGATTGGACGGATTAGTCGAGCGATTTTGAGGACTGCCCCTTTTTGGCTCCTCAAACTTTCTTGCCAATTATGCAGTTGATGAAAAGAAAAAAAGGACTATCGAAGATTCTTGCTTAATGGAAGATGGATGAGAGATGGAGTTGGAAGATTGGTACGATGCTGTAAGGGCAGTAGGCAATCCAAGACCCTCCTTTTCAACACATGTTTGTTCATTAACGAAATTGATCTTCTTCAGCGCCGAGAGTTGGAAGGATTGAGACGTGTAGATGCGTTGCCTGATAACTGCCCATCTTTTCACAGAGTGTGCTAGTTTTGTGGGACCGAAATATAAAAATGAAGTTGCTGGAGACGAATATCGATAGAATCAAATCGTCGATTAACCATACCGGAGATTGATGGCAGTTTAAACGTATCGAAATCGCGCGTTGAAAACCGTGTGAAACAAATTGGATACGATAGTAAATCCAATGTATGGGTATCACAGGAACTCAAGGCACTCTCTAAACGAGGAGAAAATGTTGAGTTTTTGGAATGTATAATAACAAGTGACGCAAAATGGAACATCTACAACAATATGATATGCAAAAATCCCTTGGAACAAGCATAACGAGCCACCTCAAAACACCTCAAAAGAGGATATTTATGAAAGAAATGTTATGGTATTCATTTGGTGGGTGTTGTCAACTGGATAATTGAGTAACAAAATAAAAAGAAAGCACACAGCGTACCCGCCAAAAATTGCCATAACTTAGATGGAATCTTTTGCCACATCCTCCCAATGTCCCAGCCCTAGTGCTCTCGGATTGTCGTCTATTTCGATCGTTGCGAAATATCCTTAATGAAAAAATCTTCAAGATCGATAAATATGTAAAAACGTACTTGGCCCAGTTTACTGTTGAAATAAATCTAATTTTTATAAGCACGGTTGCGTGAAATTACCCCAAAGATAGGGAAATGCTATTGAACAAAATGGACAATCCATTATTTTATAAAATGATTATTTTTGGGGGGGAAACATAGCTTTTCATTTAAATTATTAAACGAAATCATTTTGTGGACGGCCCAATAAAATAATTCGGAATTTAAAACCGAAATCAAAAAAACTCAAATGCGTCTTTGTCTAATGGAATAATGCCTAAAAATGCTAAATTCGACATAGACAAGCAAACTATGTTGATGTGACCCGCTCACAGAGGTGAACTGATAAACTAGTTTCAGGCCTAGACCTAGAAGTAGCATTAATTGTTGCGCTTTTAGGCCACTTGACAAAAAAAAATTTTTTCTTCTACAAATATAAGTCCACCACTCTAATTGATACAATGAGTGAAGATTAAACATTTCATTTCATTGTTGTTATCCTGGGGGCAGAAAAGATCTCCAATTAGAAGAAAAAGTGACCTTTCGATTACACAAAACAGGTTGTAAAGTTTCACTTTTAATGCGTGGGATGTAGCATAATACTTTTACTGTTCAAGCATTAAAAGTGAAACTTTATTGCCTGTTTAGTGTGATTAATAATTTTGTCACTCAATCCCTTTTTTGGCAATCGGGGATAAATTTTGGGAAGACCCGATGGTGATGCATCTTTAGCTTACTTCACAGCTTTATTTTCGACTTGGCTAGGGATATTGTGTTCGAAAAGTTCTGAATTTAGATTTTGTTTATTGTTTACAAATATTAGGGGTGATTCGTATTCAAACGAAAACTCAATACAATTAGAGTTTGCAATTGATTTCCCGAGGGAACCGAACACGATCCCGTAGGTAGACAGAGTAAACAAGTTTGGGAAAAAATTAGGATAATGGGTCTTTATTCATACTTCGCTAGAGCTTCATCTCCCGCACGTTGAGGGGAGATAGCCTAGGTTTTCATGGATTGGCCAACCAAACAAAAACCGGACGCGTTAATAGTTAGTGTTTTCCTTCGAATTAATGGTATGATTCTGCTGTAACATCCCATGCATCTTTACAGTCGTATACCCATAGGCGCCACGATAGGCCATGATAATGAATATCCTCTACCACCTCTCTTTCTATCTTTTCCTACACCATTAACTAATGACAATCACTGAAGAATTACCATACCGCCTATCAACAAAAGATTTCTCACCCTTAGGGGATTTTCTAACGCACGGCTCATCGAGAAGCGCGCATGCCAGCCGTCAACCCGGACCTAAACCCTACAGGGTAAAAAACGCCAGTCACCCTCGTAATCCTAGGGCCAAAAAACAGCTACAACCCCAGTGAATTAATTTAGAAAATGCCCCATATAGCATGCACACAAAGAAAATCGCATTAGTTATGCAGAAAACAAGGAGTTTAAGTGATGGGCTATTTGGAAATCCTTTCAGCTTCGGATTTCGGTTTTGGGCGGTATTTTTAGAGAGGAGGATGAACCTGACTACCCTATTTCTTGCGTTTTAGGAGTCCATTTAACACCGTCAAGAGGTAAAACAACTATAAATAATTAAATTCCCATCTCCCGGGTATTGGCTTTCATTACTTCTTTTTATGAGTAAATCAAACGATTAAGGATAAACCATTTGGAGGTTAAACATGAAAAATATCGAATGGTGGAAATGTTTGTTTTCCATTAAAAAGGGGATTGTTGTCGGCATGTAATTAACACCTTATACAAACAGAAGTCGGGACGACGACGTCGACCGTGGCCGGGGTGCAGCAGGAACGAAACAGGGGAAATGCGTTCCCATGGAGATCCTGCAGCCTGGTCGCAGCTCGCGGGAGAGTCTGGGATAAGGGCGGCGTTGCCAGTGTTGCCACGTCGGGGGTGGAAACCATGTCGGACGTTATCCTGCTGGGTCAATGAACCTGGGACGTTGCCTGGACTGGCTGGGATCGTAAAATTGCCGGTTTTGATGTATCACTTGTGCATGCGGAAAACACCCATAGATTTTTGGCATCAACATCGGAGCTATGTTTTGCGTTATTCAAGTGATAATTTCTTTTTTTCGCAGGCCTAACACAACGGACTCCTCATCGGGCGTGAAGACGAGCCATGAATGGGACACTGAGGCCCGGTTGCAAACTCAAATTTAGCCATAATCCTGGAAAGGGGCCCACGTGAACTTGTGTTAAAAGACAGTCCCTTGATAAATATGATGCTGCAGATGATATAGCAAATTGACGCCTAATTACGCCTAAACGGTCCAGAAAGTGCAAACACGTACCAGGACATGTCAAACGATTTTCCGAAGAATTTGTGTGGATGATAAGATGAAACCGTTTTATATTGAAAACACTGAAGAAACTATGAGAAAACCTCTTTCGTCATCAACGCAACACTCCTTGCGGGAGGAATGCCTTCTAGGGGCACAACTCTGCTCTACAGGGTATCTCAAATGTAATGGAACACAAAGCAACAGCAGATTCCTTTCATCAAAATATTAAAATCAAGAACAACTGTTGTGTTTCAAAAGTTAATGTCAACAAAGGTACAGGACGGTGAAGTTAAAATTTTATTTTTCAGTTGATTTCATATCTACACACTTTTTTCACCTGTGATATCGACATTTGGTGTCCGGGGGTTTTCGGACACGGCAATCAAGTTAGTGCTATCGGTTTTTTTTGCAGCTAATAAAGAGTGTCACTTGAGACCGTCTCAGCTGGTTAAAAAGGCTCTAATTTTTTTCTAAGCATCTCCAGTATTAGCTACAATAAAACCGACAGTACTAGTTTCTTTATCACGTTCGAAAACTCCCCGACATCAAATTTCAGTAGCACAGGTCAAAAGAGTGTGAAGATGCGAAATAAAATCATAAATGAAATTAAACTTTCACATCCTGTATACTTGTTAATATTAACTTACGGAATATAAAAATTGCGCTAGATCTTAACATTTTGATGGCAGGAATCTAGCGTTTCCTTTGGTCCCATTACTTTTGGGACACCCTATATGTGAGGATAACATTGCAGTTCCAGTTCTTACGAAAGGATGTGTCTCGTGAGCACGGAAATGTTCGCTGTGGGGAAAGCATGTCCCAAGCGCAAAATTTTGCTCAAGATGAAAAAATTCCACGAGAAGGAAACGTTGCTTGTGAGAGAAACGTCTCTCGCGAGAAAACAAACGTTCATTGCGGGAGAAGCGCGCCCAGGACTAAAACTAGAAAAGGAAAACAATTCCTCCTTGAAGCACGAAGCTTTTCCTACAGAAGATGTTAATTTTGATGAAAGCTCTCCTAGCAACGTCGACGATAAAATTGTTGAAGTTCAGGATTGTGGTAACTCTGAGCCGAAGGAGAGTTGCCCACATCAACATTATTATACCTTAAGAAGCAAGGCTAATAAACAACGTAAAGACCATGAAGTACTAAAACGAATAGACGAATACGAGAAATAAATCTGAGTGATGCTTAATTTAGTCGGGCGACACCCTTACTCAGGGCCGGCCTTAGCAAGTCTAACGCTTTGGGCAAAACTTTTAATTACCGTGCCCCTCCTCCTAAGAAAAACCGCCGATCAGGAAAGTCCGCCGCCCTTTCTGGTCTTCTGCCCTGGGCCCTGGCCCAACCTCTCTCCCAATATTGATCAATGACACTATGTGCAAAGTGAAAATAGCTGTGCTGAAAGTGCCCATTTCTCACATTATAGTTTTGAGGACGTGGCACCCCCTTAAATTTTCTGGTGTGTTATACCAAAATACCATTGGTTGTGAAAAAAAAATTATTTTCAGCCACAATGCTAAATTTTCCCGGTGGTCCTGATAGGATTTCTTAGTTCGGCTATGCCATGCAGAGAGCTTCATGTCTTGTCCACCGAAGTACCATTTCGGACACTTGATAACAAAAAAATACCAATTATAATCATCCCATGTCAAAAACACCAACAGACCGATCGCTTTGATGCAGTTTAATTAATTGCAACCACTTTGGAAGTAATAAGTTTCTAAAGAATTGTTAACATTTTTACATCACACGATATTCACCCTGTGGGCAGGCAGGTGGTGCACACAGAAAACCCATCAGCTGTTCGAAAGGAAATAAAGAACACCCGGTGCAGCTCAACAGCTGATGTCTGACGGTAAACAACCAACAGCCGCCTTTTTCAACCCAACATTGGAAGGCCATAATGCGGGGTTAACAAATTTGAAAAAAATTACTAAATCCTGTTTACGAAGACGTTGAAAACGAGTATGTGACAGACATTCGCCCCGATACAATACATTCAGGTAAAAATTCCCCCACGGTAGTTTCTTTATTCTCCCCCGACTGTTGTTCAATTCATCAGTGGGGAACTCGCTTTTTAGGGGTCCCGGACACCCTTGTCTCGGGGGATTTCAGATGAATTCGTTTGATGGCAACGTAAAGACAAAGAAAATTTGTGTGAGATGTTTGAATGAGGAAAATCTATAGAAATGATTGTCTTGTATGATTTCTAGATACGGGGTGTAATTATATGTTTAATTCAAATTCGCCAAAAATTTTCTAAAGGTGTCTACGAATTAATTTTTATGATTTTGTGGGACCTTGTCATAGTCGATGGTGGAGACATTTATGAAACGCAAGGCATGGTACAAAATACTTGGAAAACTACAAAAAAATAATCTATTAGGCTTAAATCGTAATCGTAAACAGATGTTCATTATTCCGATTAATCCTTCTATGTAGAAAAATTCGAATCCAAGAATCCTTTACATTTACCCGGTAACGAGCAATAGTGCCGCCGTCCAAAAGTTGTGTGCCTCGTCGCCTGTGTGCAGTTTAGTTACTTTTCGGACATTACCTTAAATCTCAGGAAACCACATCTGCATCCATTAATCTCCCTCTATAATCTTTCTAAATATCTTTAGCTTCATCCCCTGTATCGCACATGCATTTTATTCAATATCCGTTGGGACCAACCAAACACACTCCAACAGCTATTTGGCCTACACGCTCCCGAAATCCCCCAGTCATCCCTCATGTTTTGTTTAAAAGCTCTTTCACGCCCCTCTTTCCAATTAAAGGACTTAGTTATTAAATGAAATATGCTGCCCGCTCTTCCCAATGGCGTATCAATTTAGGCCCTTAACCGGACCAGTCGGGACTTCATCCTGACATATCGACATCGGAATTAAACAAAAGGTGAAAAATTCACACGTCCTATTTTCACCGATCTGTTAATGAATCAGCTCATAATTATTGAAACAGATGGAAACCTGATTCATTATTGATCACCCTTTTAGAGGGCCTCGTTGGAAATAAAGGGAGTAGTAATGTATAAAAAAGGACAATAACCCCATTTGCTGTGGGGTGAGTTTGGTGCACGCACTAAAGTCATTTGCTAACAGCAGCACACACTGGCACTAATGTCTTGTAACGAAATGACACATTTATGACGAAACGAAATCAGTCCCTTAAGAAATTGGCCAGTATCGATTTTTTACGTGCCCTTTTTCATTGTTACATAATGGAACGTGAATATTGATCTATTTAAGGACAAACTGAGTTGCTGCTAAAGGGTTTAATTACAGCAAGATCTGTCCCCATCATCGTCACCCTTGAGCAATAAATTTCGGGTGCTCCTCGAAACCTATCAATATGTTCCTGACATCTCGGACCCGAAGATTAATAACCTTTTTATCGCAGGGCATTACGTGATTTAAGGGAAGGTATTTGGTATATATAATGCGTTAGCCCTTCGTCTTCGAGGGTATAGAGAGCGTGGCCCGACCTTTTGTTCGGAAACGGGAATCCTGGGTTTTTGATGGTAATGGGATTGTTTCCAGTTGCAGGGCGGCGATTGTTATGCAAGATGGGGATATGTTCAATAGTAATAAGTAATAAATCCATAGCGGAGTTGCCCTAATCGAAGAGACCGTTTAATTCAAACGAGAAAATGGTTTTTAAAATTTGTGTTGCGATATGGAGAGATCGCGAGCGCTTTAGCTCGAGCGATTTGTTCCTTTGATTATGGTAGAATACAAGTTTCTTATAAATATTTCGATGACTCATGGAACTGCCACGTTAAAAACACAGGTCCAGCGAAAAATCATGTACAAGGTGTAACATATCATCATGGAGATGTTTCCGGGAGCGATAGTACTTTGCAAAATAATCAAAAAATGCTCGTAGAAGCAGAAGTCAAAACAAAATTATTAAAATGGCCGAAACTCAGCCAGGTCCGAATTATAGAATGGACGTTCTCATTTCGTATCGATAGGTATTTTTGCAAATACCACGAAAACGGTCAAAAATACGAAAATCCTGCAAGAGACCAAAAAGTCGGGGAATTTAAATTTGGTATCAGAATGCATGCGGGGTATTTCGTCGAAAAGATACGACCCAACATTCGCATAACAATCTGTATATTGATAACGACGATTTTGAGATTTTGCTGTAGAAGGTCTTAAAGAAAATAGCTGTACAAAATCTCAAAAATGTAACTAAACGCATACGTCAGAAAATGCGAAATGTGAAACTTTGCGTCTTGTATATCGGAAATGATGCATTTTTGACCCTGATCCTATTAGCATTTTTTAAAAATTATTTTGCACAGTACTATCTCCCTCCAAAGTACCTCCATGATGATATATTTCACGATATGTAAAATCACACGCCAATACAGGTTCTGTCTAAATTCACGTGAGTGAAGCCGTATTTTACCACTTTTCATTGAAGTTCTAATGCAACAAGGCAAATGAATATGTATTTTTCCGCATGTTAATATCTACTGTCTCACGGTTTCTTTTGCAGGTCTGATTAAAATTGAAAATCCTCATCATCCCCAATTTTATGGCTTCCCCGATATTAACTATTTACCTTTACCTGAATTCGTGCATTACAGTACCTAACGAGAAAGTTGAATCGGGGCTGATAAGTTCCCACGACATGCTTTTTTTTAGCTAAAAAATACCTACAGCATTAAAAAACAAACATCCTGAGGAAGCCATCTGGGCTTCGGCCGGACCTTTTGGCGAGAGTTAAGAAGAAAAAAGCTTCTTCGCTTTGGTGCACCTTTCAAACCGTATTCTTTATATAGTTTTACGTATTCAGAAATTTTATACCTGTCTGCATGTCGGTTCTTAGAAACGCAATCTCTCATCGGGGGATTTAGATGAGGGCGAATGAAACCACCAAATTGAATACAAATACATTTTATTATCATAATTATATTTTTCACTATATAATATACTATGTATGTATATTTTACTGATGTATGATAAAATAATTTAAGTATTACAATGCGTATAGCAACATTAATTATAAGTATTTTAATAGGTAAGTAGAAAGATATATATAAATTATTATTATGTAATGTTATATTATTATTAATGTTTCCGAAAAAACGTGTACTCGTACAAAATACTGTAACTGGTATAATGCGGAATATGCTACGTATGCTACAGTAATGTAACCGAACTGGCGAATGCAGGGAGCTAAACCGAAATTGTCCAATTTTTTCAACCAAGCAAAATAACAGCTTATCTCAGTAAAAACACCCTGTAAATGTATTCGTTGCAAAAGTAAAAGGTTTTTGTAGACAGAGCTATAGGAAACAGGGAATTTAATACACGACTTCCTTAAACATCCTCACAGTTAACAACAATCAATATAAACATCGTTACGCCCAAATTGTTCCCGAAATTTCCAACAGTTTCGGCGTGGACTTAGCACGGAACACTTAAGAGTTGGCCTTCTAACACACCAGATTTATATAGCATTTTTATATAATTGATATAATAATCGTCAAAAATATACGTTAACTATTAAGTATAAACTAAAAGCGGCATTTCATTAATGAGATATAAGTACATAAATATCGTGGAATTTCCCTCACAAACGAATACATTAGAAAAATATTTCACATCGAGAACACGTTCCAGTGGAATCCAGAAAATGTATAAAAATAACGTTTAAATATCAATGAAAATTTTTACTGCAAAAATATCTATGTTTAGTTTAGTATACCTTTTAAGCAAAATTCCTTTAATAATACATTTATGTCAATATCGAAGGCCGTCCGCTGGTCTTCGGGCGCTTGGACCGCTACACAGGCGAACCCAGCCCCCGAAGAGCATTAAATGCTTAAACTAAGTAAGTTTCTTTTTAAGTGATAGATACGATACCCTTCCCAAAGATTATCATGACGCATGCTTCCTCTACTGTTCAAAACCAAACAAAATTCATTCCAAAAAATACTTTTAAAAAAATGGAAACAGTGCGCTGGAATATCAAAAGTTGAACGGCGTGAAAAGCTTTGTTGTCTAATTAACGTTACTTAAAAACTTGAAGAAGAAGGGAAATTGGAAATGTGTATAGTTGAACAATCTGGGGCTGCAGTACTTACTTAGTAATCCAACCTGCAAGTGTCCGCAACACGAGGGCAAGAAACTTATCGGTGTGAAATATTGGATTTTCTGGTTGAAACCTCTGAAATGGCGGAAGTGTAATCGGCTTAAAACTTGCAAATTAGTTTATCATTGTATACAAACATCTATTAACGCAACTACCTTGAAAAACAAACAACATAGTATTGCCTCCTCCTGTACCTTTTGGTGAATTACGCCCGCAGATGTCTTCGAAACAGCTTTCAATGCATTTTTTGAGACAATAATATGCTTGATCTTTGGCTTTTATCGAAGTTGACATTATAAAAATCTTCTTTGTTTGCCAATGGCGTTATATTGCTGTTGTAATAGTCCTACAGAAAACGCACTGTATAGCTGGCGCTAATTCCCAGTTGAAAGTTTGTGCTATTCTAACAGGAAGTTCCATATTCAAATATTCCTTTGCGTGATTTGCTACGTATTATCTATTTAATCATTTAATCACTATTTATAATTTAATGTGGTAGTTAATCAATAATGGTCGATATTTGTTGTTTCTTGTCTAAATGGCGAAGGACTGAATCATAATTGGAGCAATGCGGTAAGCTATGGTGAACTTAAGAGAAAGTGAGTAAATAGCTACCTAGTTCATCCTCTGGGCATGTTATTGTATGTAGTTTACGGCGTTTATTTTGTGAGACTTAAGACTAAATCAATAGAATTGAGCCTGAGAAAAGCTGAAAATGCGTAGCGAGACACGAAAAATATCTACGTATTTCGTGATTCACTATGTTGCACATGAAATATTATACTGAAGAGCTACCATATACCGTTAATAACAACTCCTCCAAAATGCAACACCTATACAAAACCAAACTTAATTAATTTTGGATGCTCATTAGGTTTAAATTTTATTTTGATGTAATATTGTATATGTGATCACCCTTTTGATACCTCACTGTATCATTTCGCATATAGGTCCGACCTACTATATTTACCTACAGTTTCCTAGAGAGAGCCAGAGTGGGGAGGAAAACACAAAGTTAATTAAACAGCATTAACATCATTAAACCTAAAGATTTAAGGGTGTTTTCAAAAAGTTAAAATTTAAAATAATTTCTAACGGGCACACAAAATTTAAAATTTTCATAATTTAGAGATTTATGCCGTTCCTGAGATTCTAAAAATGGCCGTTCTAACCGATTCTTTCCATTCCGAACCATTTAATGGTAACATCCTAAAATTGTAAAATTTTACGCTCATGACGTTACGAACCCCTCACGGGACTCCACGTGTGAACGCGTTAAAACGGGCGCATTCAGGGAATTTCCAGCGGGCGAGCTCAATTTGTATTACAATTTGATTCGACAAGCAGTTGTTAATTTAATCTTGCGAAAATCGAAAACCCAAAATTCCAGCTTTTCAGCGAAATACGTTGCTTGACCGCTTTGAGTCAGTGCTGAAATGCAACCGCTGCAATAAAGCGCTGCAGCACTTCTATTTCGTGAATGAAGTCGATGCAATGTCGACGAGACTAGCGATTTATAGCTGAACACACAAACCCCTCGAGAAGTTTGGAAATTACTCGAAAGTTGATTTATTTTTTGGATGAGAGGGGGGGTGCCCCCTATTTGCTGACGAGTACAATATTCGCACGGTAACCGTTTTAAAAGACAAAAAGTTTTTTCCCCCCAATTTTTGCACAATTTTTTAAATAATATTTTTCTTGCAACTTGCCGTTTTTGACGCATCAATGATGAACTATGAAAAATATGGCATAATTTTGACATTGAGATTGACGTTAAAATGATGATTGTCATAATTTTGACCCCAAACGTCAACTTGTGACATATCACGCCAAAGGAAATTCTATGCTCTTTCCGAGTGTGGAAGAATATCCTGAAGCTTTTATTCAAAATAGAGAAATTGAATTCATTTCTAGTTAAACCGAAAGTAGTAAAAATCTATCGAATCGTATATCGAAAAATCGCAAATTACTGAAATAAGAAACCGGTTAGGAACGAGAGCAAATAAGTAAAATTACTGCTCATGTTCATATAAAAAAAAAGGTAAATGTTGTTTATCACGTGTTTTTGCTGTTTTTTAAAGAGAGTAATGAAATTTTAATGTTTTGAAAAACACCCAAGATTTGCATTAAAAATGTCTTTGCTGCTATTTCATGCAATTAATTTTCTCTGGACCCCTCGATACACTTCGAGGAGTTCTATTTATTGATATTTTATATAAATTTTAAGAAATAAAAGTCTCTTTTGCGACTCCTATAAAACTATGTTTCGCGCATACAAAACCAAGGCCAATTTGATATAGGGTGTCACAATAAATAACGGGGATCATAAATATCTTGCCTAAGGCAAAATTTATTACATAATGATTTTCATCCAAAATCAATTAGCAATTTTAAGTTGCGCACAAATGCATATATATTAATCGGCACTCAATACAAGAGTGCTGCTAACGAGAAATCACTGAGGAGGTAAAAAAAGGTTCACATGTATATATTAAGAAAAACTGTTGTGTAGCTTACATTTTTAAAAAAATCTGTGAGGAAAATTTTGAGAAAAAACAGGAACCCAAGAGGAAGTTAAATTGTAATAGGCAGTTCCTAAATGTAGAAGATTGCAAATTAGTACTGAAATTAAGAAAAAAGAAAGTTTATCTGCTGCATTCGTACTCAATTTCAGGTACCCAGTTTCGATGCCACCCTGTACTTCATTTTTGAAACAACACGTAAGAACGGCAGTTTGGTAGCCCTCCAGTAGGTATTCAAAGAGTTTTATAAAAGAATCTCATATGCTCTTACGGATCATTAAACAAACCAGTTCAAGAGCACAGGGGTCGCCAGATCGGAGGCAAAATATGCAGCTCCTCAAAGAAAATATAAAAAATATAGAGAGAGAAAATTAAGTAATTATTTCTGCTATGCAGACGTCTCATAATGTATGTTTCATGTGTGTGGAATCATAGGGATAATACCCGACTTGGTAGCTGAGTGTCTCTTAGTGATCGAAATCTTACGAAACCATTTTGGCTCGAAATGGTTTATAATACCCCAGTTTTTGGTCTCTTATTCGCTTTTTGATGTTTTCCGCGTGAAATGGTGTTTTTTTCAATTTTTCTCATTATAGGAACTAGTGCTGAGCACTGAAGAATAACCTATTAAAAGCCAAAGCAACACGCGCACTATTAATAAACTGCAAGATGTTTCAGTACAATAGAGAACAGATCGCGATGATAGTGACAATGCGCTTTTTAATCGATTTAATATTAATACCATTTTATAATAATATAGTATTGCTTTTGTTCAATATCTTTGCTAAAAATAAAATTCGAGATATATTATATTGTAATCCATCATAGAGTAACAGTAACTTCTTTTTTGGCACCAGATTTACGTTTTAGTATAAGTATTGTATAGCTGAGACATAACCATCAATCAAACCTGGCATACAAAATCGCATTATAAATTAACGATATAAGTCGATGTTTTATGTGTTCCCCAATTTATTGTTTCTTTGCAAGGTGCCTCAAACACCCTGTGTATTATTTGTTCTGCGCTGCTCTAAGATTGCGGTCCTACCGAAGCAATGCGTTAAGGCAAAAACATAATCAAAGTCTATATATATATATATGTATATAAATAAAAAATGTCGTCTTATTTTTCTTTAAGTAAAGTGAAGGAATTTAATATTATGAGAATGGGGAAGATTGAAGGTTATACATATTTTAATAAAGCCTGGTCCCTTTGCAGCGCCTATAGCAGGACTTAATAAGATCGGGAACAATAAAAGAAAACGACATTTTTTACTTTGGCATTAGCGCAGTTTTTATTGTTGAACGAAGCCCTCTGTTATTAGAAACTTACAGGCTGACACGTGACGATACAGGAAACTACGTTAAAAAGGAAAACACTGCTGAAAAACATTCACACATCATAATATCTATGTCTTTTTGGTCGGATGCGGTGCCCACCGAACGCCCCCTGGTTCAAGGTAAGTAGGTATACGATTTAAAGAATGCTTTAGTTCAATCTTTAATTAAGTTTTTACTATAGTACATTTTAGAATAAATACAGTGCAATCCAATTAAAACGAGCCGCCCCATTGCGCCCTCAACCCCCTATTAATTGCAAAAATCGGTCGTGCGTGGGTCACTTTCAATCACTTAAGTGAGGCCAGAGAAACATTCAATTTGAATTTTTTGAATGCCGAAAGTGCACAAAAATAATTACAAACACATAGGAAGGAAAGCTGCACCCCACACGGCACTAATGTCGGGAAAATAAGCATTGACCATGACGTCATAGATTTCTCTCTCCGTTAAACTATTCAATCAATGGACGTCAAGCGAGACACAACGTGTCATGTAACGGACAATACGTATTTCGTACACCGGAGAATACATGGGACTCGACGTGTTTCAGCTAAAAAACTGTATGTCTATTAAGGGTGGACCTTCAGACAACTTGGTTCAAGTTTTACAGTGAGAAGATAAGAAGGAAAAGTGATGAAAAGAAACGAAGGAAAAAGATGAGAATGAAACGATGGAAGAAAAGAATTGATGAAGAAAGGAATTATGAAGATGAGAAAACATCCGTCATGTGACGGAGAAGGAGGCTAGTGCTGGGGTGGATTAAATGGTGATTTTCAATGTTCTACAATTTACGCCTTAAGTTGGGGCCATTAAAAAAGCATTCTGCAAGACTTACAATTTGTTTAACGACTTATTAAAACGGAAATGATTGCATGCGCGCGGGACGTTCAACATTAGCGAAATTAGTCCACGTTATCTCTTTTAGCATTAGAGATAGAGCAAGACGGTGAAGGAAGAAGTTGTAGAATAATGCGAAACGCATTTGAAGTTATAACGAAACAAGTGCGCTCGAACAAGTTTAGTAAAGACACATTTTCGCATAGAACACTCCCAGTCCTATGGATGACTCAAAACATATCTGCGGGTTTTTTTTTAATTTCAATTGAAAATTTTACCTTTTTCACAATTTGAGAGTTTTTGAATAAATCTTCTATAATAAAAAAAGAAGAGAAGGGAAACATAAGCCGTTTTCCCCGCCTCCCCCCATAGAAGAGTAGGACATGGTTCGTATCAGCTGTTTTTTATTTAAAAAAAGTACCTCTAATAGGTTCCACACTGCTCTATATGAGTATTCTGCTTTTTACTGTAAATGCTAAAAAAATGGAAAAAAAATGAGGTGAAACCTACATTGCGTTAGAGGGGTGGCCCGTGTTAACAGGAACGCGCACTATACTATAGGGGGATCGAAGATCATATCAGTGAGACTCTCATCATGGTGCATCTTACAAAAATATAATGTCTGGTTAGAATTTATGATTTGTGTAATCTATAACGTTTAATTGTTTATTCGATAAAATGTTGATTATTTCCTAGCACATTTCAAAACTGACACAACTCGATTAGGGTGTTCTTTTGGACTCGTGTTACCTTACATTAAAGCAGTAAGGATGGAATCCAAACTAAACTGTCGCGAGAATCAAAAAGAAAAAAGATAAAATTGTTTTTGAGGCATAGACTTAATTTTCTATTCTGCAACAACACTTAAGTCAGTCTTATTCATCACAGTAAAGCTTTGATATGACGAAATTATTGTGCTTTGGCGATTTCGGTGCGGTGCAGATGGCATGTTCCACAGTAGAGTTAATGTAAATTTTGCTGTTTTTAGATAAAGAATAATCGCTTTTTAAGTGGATTTTACTATGGAAAGTGCCATTTTGCATGTCACCCAATATTTATTTATTTTACTTTCTTCTTAACAAATTACGTAGGTACCTACATGCCGCGGTATTTTTGGCATATTTTGGTTTTTCTTTGATGTCTATAATATTTCTTCCTTTTTTGAAACTAAAAAGAAACAAAGGAAATATATAGAATCTGGATTACAGAAGTTTTTTGTGGTCTTTGATTTTTAATCACAAAAATAAACTGTGAGTTAGAGGGGGGCGGTTCAGTGGCGCGCACATCCATTTTTCCACATACGTATATTATATTTTATTTTATAAAACGACAAATATTTCAACCATAAAATATGTACGTTCAAACACGCAGTATGAATAATAATTATAATATTGATAAATAGAAATAGTTTTTAACATTTGTTTTTGCAGCTAAATATATTTTTAATATTAAATATCATTTAAATGTAAATGAGCGGTGACTGCCAGGGTCGTTAGGGTGTTTTCTCTACCAGTCTAAGTTCTACCCTTAAAGTATCCTTTTTTAATTATAAGGTTAAAAAGTTAGATAAATAGATTATAACTTTAAAAACTACTTATTTCGATAAGTTATTGCTTTGAGTTACGATCAGAAGACAAAATTTCGGATGTCAAAAAGCCGGAAAGCTAAAATATGTATTATTCTATAAAGACTTTGAGAACTTTTATATAGGTTGCATTATGTATATCCGTGTCGAACGTCAATAATAAGTAAAAATGTTTAAGCCCTGCAGTTATGAAATTTTGGAATTTTCATCGTTGAGTTTGATCAGATGTTGTCTGGGGAATGTAGTACTAAATTTTATTACTTTGGTTTACGTAAAACGCCGTAAAACCACGTACCAGACCTACGCAGTGTCGGCCGACTGATGCTTTTTCTTCGGCCGATTTAAAAATATGACTACATCCCGTCTGTATCAGAAGATTATGAGTAATAAAAAATACATCTAAAGACGTTACTGCTGCTGGTATTTGTCCTGCATAATCAATGGTTCTAAAGCCTGCACCAATATAAGACCAAAAAAGGAAGGAGGCAAAAACAATTTGCAACGAATTCGGAGATGGAGATGATTTTTGGTTTTGTCGTTTTTCAAATTTTCTATAAATAAGAAAAAAAAACATTTTTAATAAGAACGGCTACAACATTCGCTAAAAACTCACGTACTTACAACGTAACCAAAACCGAGTCCATGGACACAAGAAAAAATACAGTCGGCCGACAATGTTTCCACCGATTGTGTCCAGGTCTGTACGTAGAAGGTGAGAGGAGCAAAGTTAGCCTTCCTTGGGAGCTATCTAACGCGTTGAATTTAGGTATACACCCTCGCATGTAACGGTACCACAAGATTTTTACTTATTTTTGTCGCTTTTCTAGCAAAACTGTTAAAGGGGGCTCAATGTGTACAGACCAAGCATTTGGGAACTTAAGAAGAAATAGAAGTAGTCTATGACGAAATCTGACATCCTGAAAGTCTGATAACGTATAGCAGCGAGAACCCGCGACCCTAAGCTACGTCTGGTATTTAGGAGGCTACAAAAGTTAATGTATATATCTTATTGTTAATATAAATATTTTCAATTATAAGTACGGTATAAATACAGCATCTCTCCTACAAAACATCTATAATGGTATAGTATTTTCTTAACCCTATTACCAAATGCTTCATTTTTAATATTATATTGTTATACTGAGTACCAAATATAGATATTACTTAAACGACGTCTAGTTATTAGGCCTGTATATTAAATGTGTCTGATCCGCTAATATACAGAGTGATCTGCAGATTGAAATTGAAACTATTGCGGCAAGTATATTTCGGCAGCTCTATGAGAAGTCATCTAAAGTCTAAAAGAATACGTATATCAGACTGCTGGAGCAACGAAATACCGACATTAAACGATGCTGTGAGATGAAGGACGGTGTAATGTCCAGGGCTTCTTTATGGAATATTTTCGGTTTCGCGGAGAACTTTGGCTTTGCATCGTCCTCACTCTTACATTGAAACATATGACGTTTTGTGAAAAGGAGCGTGATTTATGATAAAAATGAAAAAAGTAATAACTGCAAGGGTCCCTCCTAATGAGAATGACGGATTTGTGAGGAAAATCCTTATGGAGTCTCTGCGGTCTGTTCCATACGGCTCACATACGCTTTCAAATCCTGCCGTTAGAGATCTTATCAGTACATGATTATGCTTATGTCCGAAACAATGAGAAAAGGTTTTTGGACAATGTCTCCAATGAGCTAAAGGTTTTGTGGCGTTTGAACGCTGCAACATGCAAAGCTATATAGTGTTCGAAAAAAGCCGAATTTTTCTGGACATTTTTGGAACTGGATAGCAGAAATTTCGGAACGGCATTTCATTGAGTTCCAAATTATGCAGCAACTTAAGTATATCGTTACTCTCCACGTAGCGGAGATCCAGATGCCCAAATTCGAAAAACCTCTTGTATACGATGTGAGTGACATATACTGCATACGACATATCAATCTGAGGATGCTTCGAAGTACGGCAAAATGGAATACCTTTGTGAAATTTAGAAAGGCGATATCTACTTTCTCAGGCAGATGCTTTATCATCAGATTCCAGGTAAAAGTTCTATACATACTGATAAGATCTATTTAAACGATTGCAATTTTGAAAATAAGTGAGATATTTTCTTGGAATATACGCGTATGGAAATGAAAAAATCTGATGCCTACGTAAAATTTGAATGATGTTGACAAACTCGTTAGTATGAGCGGTAATAATGGAAGAAGTGCGATGATAACAACTTAATAATTAATGATTTGCCACGATTGTCTTGAATTGCGAATGATGATTTTTACACAATCAATGTGCACCTCGATCATGTGCTGCCGTTGTAAGGAACAACGCATGGAACTTACTTTGTGATTGTCGATGATGAATGCGATGAAGAGTATCTAATGGGGATTAGAGGCAGAACATGCGTTGGAATAAACGTAATTGGCTCTAACACCTTTTCACAAAAGTCGCAATTAAATGAACGCTTTAGGCATTAAATTCGACTGCAAATGAAGCGGCATAATGCACCTTATAGATTAATAATTGTATCAAAAATGATTCGGGAGGGAAGACTTTCAAATATTTATTGGTTGCTAGAGCACCAGTAAAAGTCAAACCCGCTGCGAACGACGCCCCAAACTTGTCCTAATATTGCACATTACCTACTTATAATAATTATTTGCCCTAAACCTTTGAAAACCTTCGCTAGTTAATATTTATAGTTAAACGACCAGTTTGAGACTTATTGCACCGACACGCATGAACTAACTGGTCTCGAAATTGCCTAAAACCGTTGCGTCGTTCAACACCCCGAAACGATATTATTATTACGTTAGAACTCCAACCATATTGAGCAGTTTTGTTTTTTATATTTAAAGATTACAATGTTACCATGGTAATAAATTTTTCGGGGGTGTTTAGGATCGTCGAACGTTAGTAAACACCCCCAACGCCATCTAATTTGGGAGGAACCAGCCACATTTCGGTTTCGAAACCTGCCTGGAAGCTCCGGTAGAAAGAATAGGCTATATATCTAAAAGGATTTACGCGTATACTAAAATAGTTTTATATAATATGTATGTCGTTTATTAAAATATAAAACGCGCCGCTTAATTTTTTCTATTTTTTTTCTTAAATTTCTTTTCTTAAATTTTTCTTTTGTGCATTGAGAGCTAAACTCCTATTAGACTCTACAGTACCCACTAACATGCAGATGATGATATTACAACATCAAACGTCAAAACAACACATCTACGAGTATGATTGATCATGGCATTTCAAAGGAAATCGTTCATGCTTTGCGAGTAATTAATGGCCTGAGGGAACTGTCACTAAATCAGAACAACGAAAAGAAGCAAAAAATAAAAATAAACGAAAAATATAAATCACGAACTTTATTGGTATTTGGTAGCAAAGTAATCATATAAAAATCCCTAAAAATTATTTTCTAGAAGTTTTCTACTAGGCAACTAAAGTAATCGAACGTAAGTTTAGTCTTGTCGAACGCCTTGGACGGCGAAAAAGGAGTAGTCACCAACATCGCCACTTTAGCTGCCCGAAAAACACCAACCAACTAACCGAAAACGAAAAACTCTCAGTCGCTACGAAAAAAAGAGAAACGCATTTGTCTAATTTATAAATTTCTAAAATAGAAAACACGCTTAAACAGATTCAAACTCAAAAATCATTATAAAATTAGAAAAAGAAATCACTTCGAGATAGTTCGTATAATATTAAGTAAAATATCAAATATAAAATATAACTTATTAAAAATGTACCATTATTTTCAAATATTTTGTCACTCTGCGCACACGGAACTGTGAACATGAACTTGTACTAACATTTATTATAGTTTAAATATCTCCATCAGAAAAATATGTAAAAAAATAAAATAATAAGTATAATATTAATGCTACAAAACAACAACTTATTTACAGTGTACGTATTAAACAACTTAAACTAAAAGGGGCCCTAGACGGACCGCGCCCCTCCCCCCTGGCTGACGCTACCACGGAAGCAAGAATAATATTATTAATAATGATAATAAAATATATATAATTTATCTAATAACGACAATTTTCAATACTACTACATAAAAAAATAAATAATAAAAACAAAATATAGCTTCTTAATATTTAAATATATTATATAATAGATAATACATATATTAATAGTAATAATATAAGCGCATAAACACGGGATGCGTCAGCCACGGAGCCCCCGAAAAAATTGTCTACTAAGTGCAGCAAGGAAAAATGCATGATGGGGAACGTATACAGGGACGCCTCACAATAGGCAAAATCTCATGTACGTAATGGTAAATGGGATTTGACATACTCGAGGATGCCCTAAATAAACGAACGAGCTGTCTTTGTCGAGCTTCACTGCTTACCTGAGGACGTCTGCCGCATCGAAACCCGACATACATGCTTCTACAATAGTAAAATGTGCTTAAAACAGGAGAGATGGATGGGTGATAATGACGTGTGAATACTGAAGGATCAGTTGCTGCGGACATGACAGTAAAGGGCCGTGACGTTTTTTTCATGTCGTATTTAACTGTCAATTTTGTAAGTGCTTTAACTGTTTTTTAATGTCAGTTAAGGGATGTAAATCCCTTAACAGCAGCAGTGGTATGCGAAAGTCGATGGCCACCAGAGGACGCCCGGAACCCCGCTCGCGCACCACTTTAATAATTTATAGTCTAAACTCATTCATTTGACTTAAAAAATATAATATATGCATCACACTATAACAGAACAATATTTAACAATAGGCAATCTAACTAACAATAACTGGATATGTATTTTGTTATTAGGGGGGTTTCGTTTCGCGGACGTCACTGGAACGTTCGCGAAACAGTGCCGGACAAATGGGGCAGGACGTCCTCTTTAACGGGGCGGCATATTGAAGATCACAGCCGAAAAGCCCTACAACTGTCACTGTCCGGTATTTTCTTCATCTCAGATGCACTCTTGTCTCACTGCATTATTTAACCAACTACGAAATCTATTTCTCACTCCCAAAATCGAATATATTATAGTTTTTTTTAATTTTCATCTTTCCCTATACTTATGCTTCTATTTAACTCCATAATTTGTTTTCTTCTTTAAATATTACTTAAATAATATTTTGAGAATTGCTGTTTCAGACTTTAAAAACGTGATCGAGTTCACATGGCGAAAACTTAAAAAAATATATATTTATACTCAAAAAATAACGAAATACTTATCGAGTAGTTAATTATTATATAAAAATTTACTTCAATGGTGTCGCATTTCTTATGTCTTTTATAAAGATATTTACGAAATTATTTCAAATAAGGCGAAGGATTAGAGGCTAGTTGGCTCAGTTAGCTCTGCAGAAAGATGTACGATTGCAGAGGGTTCTATTGTGATTGGGCACTGCGGATTGTAACTTTACAAGCCGTCGAAATTAGTAGATGTGTCAAGGAAATGGGTCTTCAATTGTAGTTCGAGTCGAGATATTTGGGGAACTTCTAGGAACTAAATGGTCTGTACCAAACTCTACCACAAATCCCTAAAGTCTATCATTTCACCCAACTTACCTTAGATGATTCATTCCTTTTACGATTTCATGCCCCTTTACAGCTCTCCATTTAATTGACTCGAGCACCCCGAAGACCGGTTTCAAATCCATTAGATCTCGTCAGTTAGGCTAATCTCGAGCCAATTGTTTAATTCACAGCAGCAGGCAAAAATCAGGAATGTCAACGGCCAACACGTTGGACTTGCAGGAAAATATCCTGCCGGCGCCATCTGTCTTCTCATCTTTGGATACGTCTCCGCCGAATCTTCCAGTGAAAGCAGCACGAGTCGGAACAGAGAACCGACCTACGACGCGTAAAGTCGTCGTAATAGAACTTAATCTTCTCAGATTTTTCCTACGACCATTTGCATTTATCTTCATTGCCTTTGATTATAGATCGGTCCTCTGCACAAGTCGTGCGACTCACGCGTCAACATTCAGTCGAGCTGCAGCAAAGCTGACACGTCAGATGGCGCCGGTAGAATATTTTCCTGCAGACCCAACATAGTTGCCCATGATGTTGCCGATGATTCTGCCCGCGTTTAATTGACGCGAGATGAACCGAACAGACGAGATTCTCATTAGATCGAAACCGGTCTTTGGGGTGTTCTAGTTTAATTAAACCGAGAGCTAGAATAGGGCATGAAGTCGTAATAGGCCTCAATCTTCTCAGATTTTTCCTAGGATTATTTGCATTCGTCTTCATTACTCCTGGCTATAGGTCGGTCCTGTGCGCTACGTCCTGCTGCTTTTTGCTTAATTGACTGGAGATGAGCGAATTTTAAGATACTGTTCATTCTCATCTAAAGTTCCTCTAAGTTCATTAGGACGATCCACTGTGCGACGAAGCTTTCGACAGTGTACATCAAAAATATACGCGGATTCCGATATTTTGGACACGAGGAACCTTCCTAAACGAGATTTTGTAATGATCGATGACGAAAATTAACTTTGCGACGCTGTACGTGTAAATTCGTCGGTCCTTGGACTCGAGTAAGTTAGATCAAATCATTAAATTTCGTCCCCAGGAACCTGTGGTAGAGTTTCGTTCACGACTTTTATGGATCCTCGTTACAACTGGAAAGAAAAACGGAAACGGTCGAGTCATAGTCAGGCTTAAAAACTACCCTTATTAAGGCTGAGTTGCTGGCGAGACACAGGGCCAAGTTCACGTGCCCTGCCAAATTCGCATGCCCTGCGTTGATTGCGCCGACTCTGAATTTGGCAAAGGTAGTGATTCGGGCTGCCAAAAAGGGTTAGTTTTCAGCAATAACAGTAATTTTAAGAAAAAAAAAGCCAACTGAACCTCAAATCCCTGGGATATTTACTAATGGACGAGTACCAGGCCTCCATTTGGGCTCGAAGCCCAAAAATGGCGGCGTTTCATCCCGCCGTGCGAATCGCTTAAACCACCTAGTAAACAAAATAAACCGTCACGACTCTAATACTACTATATAAAACGGTAATAAAATAAAAAGGAAATATGAAACACTGGCATACGATGACTACGCTCGGGCAGGTCCAGACCGCTCAAATAAAATAACCTACTCCTTAATGAAATAAAATATCCGACGACGCTGATAATACTCCTAGTTATAACAAGAATCAAATATATGAAATAGTACGAAGGATTTCGTTGTCAGTGATATATCTTCTAAAGCGAACTACGAAGTGCCGGGACCGCCAAGCTGAACACAGGATTTACATTTATTAGAGACCCGGAAGGGAATGTGATGGATGCACCTACTGTATCAGGACAGGAAACTGTGGATTTTCCCATCGGAGGATAACGAGGAGTTGGGATCTATTCGAGCGAGATCAAAGATTTTCGGAAAGCGCTTAAGGGTTGGGGGAAAAGATTCGGATTGCCTGGATGGCCGGCAGAGAGCATACCGGACACTGGGGTTCGCTTCCTTCGCAGACTCGATTGGCGCAGTCCATGCAGAAGAAATTGTGGCCGCAAGGCACCAGTGCATGAGTCACTTTGGCGTCATGACACACCAAGCATTTCGTGTTCGAAGACAGCAAGGAATCGACCGGGCTGGTACTGTTGGTCGGACTCGGTCGCGATGGCACTGATACTGTGGGGTACGACCAGATGCTCGATAGGGCGGTGGACGAATCGAAACTGGGAGAATCACCTAGACCCTCGTCTCTATCTGTGGAACCCCAGATGGTCCCTAAATCGCGTCCTCCGATGCTGGACGAGCTGCTAGAGCAGGACCCCGAGCTAGAGAAGGCACCGCTGCTGCCCGTGGAAGAGGCCATGGTGGGAAACTGATCTTGTGCGGGCTCCATATAGTTCAGGATGGAGCTCAGTCCGGATTTGCACAACGAAGCGAAGATTTCGTTGTCTTCGAGGGCCCCCAGTGCTGGCAAACCGCTAAGACCCGCCGTGCTTCCGGTGCGCATGGCAATATGAGCTTCGATTTCCCTTCTAGCTGATTCAACGCTTTCGGGCAGTCCTGTCACTTCGAACACTGGTTCTTTGTCACGGCTCGGAGTGACGATGTAAGTGTGAGTCTGATGCTGGATGCGTTTGATCGTTGCCCCCTTGGGCCCAACCACCAATCCTACCACTCTGTACGGTACTCTCACTTGAATGGTAATGTGACCGGGAATATTAGCTGGTGGTCCCGGAGGGGTGCTGGCTCCAGATCCCAAACCCGCCAAGTTATTCTTGCGCGAGGCTCTGATTTGGGAGAAGTGCTCAGCCGCGCTTAGAATCTCCCTCTTAGCTTTTCCTACGTCCTCCTTGCGTCCCGTAACCACGAACACAGGCTCTTCGCCCCTGACCGGCGTCTTAATGTAAGTGTTTGTCTTGGCACGTAGCGCCTTGATTTTGCAACCTGAAACAAAGAGAATGGGAATTAGTTAAACTGCGTGAAGAAATTAAATCTCCCTCGACCGATGGGTTCGGGGAGATGATAATATCGTTAATACTATCGCAATCGGCATGTCTGCGGCAGACAAAGCAGCAGAAACGCCCTTCAACCTGCTGCTTGCCGGGTCAGGGGCTTCACCTTGCACCAGGCCGATCACACTGCGACCATCAGACTGTTCGATGCAGAAATGCAGGCAGAATGCGTTTCGCTAGGCCGCCGATGATTATTGCGCCAACGAAGGATATTGACTTTTTTTGGTGCAGTATAATTGCGAATGAGTCTTCTTATTGCTTAATCCTTTGAAGCAAGCGGTCTCAGTTCGTGGTTAAAGTTACAGTGCAATATCGGCATAGGCTTCAAAGAATAATACACCCTAATGCAGCCTTATCAGAAAGAGCTTCCCGAACAAGATACGGCCCCAAAAACAGGCGTTCCGAAATTGCCTTTTCTGATTCATTACTTAGCATTCGACGGTAAAAGAGATTGGAAGGGCACGTTCAACGGCAAAAATTAAATCGGGAATTAAATTTTATTTTTTTTTTTACACAGTATGCTTAATATCTAGTTTTATGACGTATGTTACATGCAGTCAATTACAATTCCAGGTTTAACCAGATGTAAAATGAAGTTCATAATTTTAAATTAAAGGAATTTCCGCATATTCGAAATGAACTAGACATTTTCATTACGTCGACATTGAAATTTCGAACACAGCTGAGGATAAATTTACATTATATGTATAGGCCGCCATTCATTTGTTCTGGGCGAGTGTGCTCGAAATTTCGCCTCTGTGCTGCATTAGTGCTCTTCGCGGAAATATTAAAGAGACGACAAATATGAATTTTAAAATTTAGAGTGTTTCGGAAAATCGATTCTAACTGATTCAATACCATTCCCATTTGGATTAGAACGAGGATTTGCGACGCCTTTAAGTTAGTTTATTTTTATATTCTTGAAGCCTGATTTAAGCGAGACTCCCACCGCAGTTGCAGGAAATCCAGTAATTTTTGTCTTAATTTTTAGAGTCGCTGATGCATTGGAAGTGTCCATATTTCCGGTCTATAAAATTAAATCACGGGACATTTTAAGTAAGAAGATTGCTAAATTTAAAAAGTCTTGTCCATAAATCATCCCGTGGACAACCACTATTTAAAGTGCATGGACATATAATAAGGTTTCGCATCGATGCCATGTACGCCGCAGGTGATGAGTTTATTATAATTTAATTTTAAATGGATCTAAGACAGTTTTATCATTAATGCAATTATTGTATTTCTGGGGAACATGTGACTGTCCGGTCTACGGAGAACGATGACCCTCTTTAGCGAACAAACAGCGAACCTCATTAATTAATCGTTTCTTCGCCGCTTTTACGCAGACGTGCAAAAATTGGAAGAGCCCGAGTGGCTTTTTGATGTATTTTTATGGTGAAAAAATATCTGATTTTATGAAGATGGACCCCTTAAATGCACTTCTCGTTTAATTGACCGCTGGAAAATGGCGTAACTCCCAGTTCGGATATGGGCGTTTATTCGATTCGCATCTGAACATGAAATAAACATTTTACGTTAATATCTATTGTTGAATAAATTTGTATATATGTATAATAAATTATGAGAATGTTCACTTTATTTTTTACCTATTTATAACTTATTGTAAATGACCTCATTCTTTCCTGTTAAATACACCAAATAATTACTGGAAAAGAATTCCGAGCACTCCAAAAAAATTCATATAAAAATTTTGATGCCATATGTGCATAGTTGCAAATTACGGAGCGATTTGGCTGTAAAGCTGCTCCACAGTAGGCACTACATTATGTCAATATTTAGTCACCTGTACGGCTGCCGCTAATGTAGAAAATGAACTTAATAATAGTGCCAGTGCATCAATGCCATCAAAATGTTTGTTAAATAGTTAAAGTATACAGGGTCCCTCACTTAAGTTAATAAACTTGAGTTCTATAACTTTTTTACCAAAGATTAGCAATCTATTGGACAAAGATGGCTAACGCAAACCGAACTTCCGCATTCTGATCTCGCACATATCCTGCCTGGATAATTAGATTTAATTAATAATGGAAAGGTACGCGGTTTCCCCTCAGATGTATGGGTGCTCCCCTACGTTCACTGACGGTGGCGATTAGGATGTGGTAATTTTAAGTATAACGCGAGGTTAACCCAGTTTTGGTGTAAGGCAAGTGTCACATATCATCGTTTGTGATCATTCTTTATGACATCTTCGCCTACGCGGAGCGCCTGCACTTAGAGCATTCCCATGCTATTGAATCCATTTATTTAAATGGATGAAAAAGGAAGAACGGACCATACACGTACCGGCTTTCGACAACAAAAATAAACACACACTAAGGCCGTGAGCATGCGAAACCTTGCCGTCCGTTGTAAATCATAAAGACCGATGTAAAAAAAATGAAACTGGTCTCTTTGTTGGCCGTAAGAGTAAAACAACGAGAGTATGGGCGATTTAATGGGCGCAATAAAGTAGATTTCATCGGAAGATATATGACCATAGTTATAATATGTTTTTAATAAATCACAAGAGTCGCGATGGGAAAACCGCGAATATAAATAGAGCTTTCGGTCTCCGTAGACCGCTTAAAAGGGGGCCCCCAAAGATGACTGTGCTGCACCGTGAAATGTCACTTTGCTGGCTCTCAGCCAGCAAAGTGTGCATTACATTCGAGCCGTTTCATCGGGAGCTCGTCTAGTGCGTAAGTCTAGAAATATCTTTAGGGTAAATGCCACTTCTGTTGCAATAATAGCATTTGGAATATTAACCGGGAAGTCAGTGGTGGCGCAGGTGGCCTCTACAAAATCGATGTAAAAAAAAAACACTTAATGGGACAAATCAGTTAACTTAAAGGCCGGTCGAACACCGGAGATGCGAGAGACAACAGACATGCATCATGAAACATGCAATCCTGCTTGGAGGCACATTGGAGACATTCGCTTAAATTCAATTGATTTGAGCCATTTCCCCAAACAGCATGCCAAGTAGCAATAGTACATCTCATGTTGCATGTCTTATGTCTCATGCATATCTCGGGTCCGACCGGGCTTATGTCTCATGTATTTCACGTGTACGGCCTACCTTATATACACTCGTGTCTCTAATAACGCAGTAAGGTGAACTTTACTGCGGCCACGATCGTAAGTGATGTTAAAAGGTGGTGAACAAAAAAATTAAAAAAAACATTATATTAAAAGTCTCAGGGTCACATTAATGCTGTAATAATCCACTTTTTGAATTTTTTCAGTCTTTAATATTCGATACCATCGACACCTCCAGGATGAATCCCGTATTTGTTGGCATCAATTTGGAACCTTTAGAATATTCGTGTGAAACGAATATTTCAAATCTTCGTTCGCAACTCGCATCTATAGGAGACCCTCTAGGCGAAAGGGAAATTACTCCTTCGATTCCTTACAATATCAATGGAAAACGAAATAAAGTTAACGTGACATCAAAAAAGTTTCAGGACACGCCGCTGATTACTGTCGGCGAAGTTCCAAGGTATTTCTAACGCCGAATATGCACGTAGGAAGAGTAATATCGATTCTCAACACCTTGAAATAGATAAAAATCAATTAATCTACACCTCCATTGAGGTGTACCCGAAACGTCCATTTATTTTATGTAACTGGCCGGAAACAGAGCAAAATCTTTATGTAGATTTTTTTATTTTGTTGAATTCTTATAGAGCTCAATCTAAAATTAAACATCCCTGTTTTGATGCTCTTATTTGACTCTAATGATCTAATAATTACGAACGGTTATTGTGAGCGAACGCTCGCTGTGGAAACAGCACACAATCCTGAAAACAAAAACAAAAAAAGAATTCGAATATCTAACAAACCCGAGGAGATAAAAGTGTTTAAATTTAGAAGACGTGTGTGGTATGCAGGTAGTTAGGCAACTATAAGTAAGTAAACAAATACTCATGACGGATCTTTCATAACTTAGACGACATGCCACCCATAGTTTGGTACGAACGTGTCATTTTACCGAGGTCTTTGATAAAACAAACAAGTAGGGCCTGTTTATTTTATTTTCCGACCCTAAGGACTGTTAGGGTATGTCAGCTTCCACAGAAGGCTGTTCCCACTGAAAAATGTACAGACATAAAGAAGATTGCAATGAGGCCATTAAGGTAGAATACCTAAATTTTATATACACATATATGTGTCGCACGTTGTAACAGCAGCGCCCACACCAAGTCGAGGTTGTCTACCTCTGATTACTTGTCGTTTTTCGAGCACATTCTTCCGGTATCCATTTTAATATCTTGCCTCAACTTTAGGCAGAAACCATTTTCAAACTTCCCTCTCTGATCTTTCTAATGTTCGAGGCATAAAAACCGACTCAAAGGGAGGTCGATACTTACAGTTGAAGGGTGCTAACGCCGCGCCCAAAGGGCGAACTGCGGTTTCTGGTAACGTGCCAACAGTATGGCTGCATTGTCGATATTTCCGACTTTAAAAAGGTCTCATTAGTACCTTCGTTACTAACTTAACAAATCCGCTTTTATAATCGCCCGAAACTGTTGACCGTGTCTATCTCTGGCAAATTTATGCGTGTGCTTTATCGGACATGAGTGAATGGCCGTTGCCTCTTTTCTGAACAATACGTTTATTTGCTCCAATAACCTGTGAAATTGTTCGTTTTTCCAGGATTTGATTCCATTATTTCGCAAAGTAACAACTAGAAAAAGTTTGTGCTGGAGAGGATAATGAAGGTTTCACGCGTCCGTCCCTTGATCTGGGCAAAAACGTGTGGATAATTTGATGTAAAATTGCTCGATTGAAGTTTGGATCTGGTTAAGCAAAATCGATTAACTACTTGTGAAAAGTACAAGCGAAACTTGAATCATCAGTGGACTCAGGATTAAAGTAAATTGAAAGAAATTCCTCAAACTTCTTATATTTTTCAGCAAACTTTTCTTAATCAGCGGTCAATTTAAAAATTTCAATTTAATGGGATTAATCAAAAACTCTTTCGATTACGGCCCACTGCAAATTTGACCTTTCCTCGACGACTAACGCGAATCTGAACAGTATCAACAGTCAAAAATAATTATCACCAAATGTTGCTATGTTAATTTTTATATCAATAATTTAAAAACCACCAAAACAAAGCATTAAATTGGTCACACGTTTGTTACGAGGTTCGCAAAATGTTTTACATGGAATGGGCGTGATACCAATTAGCTATTTTTACCAACCATTGGGTCTAAATTATATTAGAAAATTAAAAATCAATGTGAAAGGTGAAAGTCAACGCTATAAGTAAAGTCAAAAAAGGCTTTTTCTTGGACAGTGTGACCCATCGAAAGTGTTATACAGGGCGATATAAGTGACTTCCACAACATAAATCGAAACGTATGATTTTTCTATTAGACTCTTGCTAGGCAGGCAGATTTTAAAAGTTTCCCAAACGTCACTAACAGTCAATCAATTTCTTCCAATTAAGTAGTAGCAGTGGAGCAAATCATATCATTTTTATATATATATTTTTTGCCTTTATGGAGGGAAAAATCGTTTTGACGTTATCTGGAACTAATATCAACACCGAAAATGAATAATAAGAAATTTTCACAATCTGGCACAGCACTTCCAATGGAAAATACGCTACACACACCGTTGCCAATTTTCTGGATCGTTTACGGCCGTGTCCATAAAGACCGGAATGGAGGCCCAAAGGGTGGCAATGACTCTTATTGAACATGAACTGCCGACGACCTCGGTTGGCCAAACTGGAATCGTGACGCGTCATCACCCGACTACTTAGTTGTTTAGTTTTTATCTCAAATAATTATTTTTCTAAAAACTCTTTTTAAAGGAATTTCTGACTGACGTTTAATGAACGGAAATAGATTTACAACTGTGCATACAAATATGGAAAGGCAACATTAATTATTCCGAAAATATCTTGTGGGGAGTCGTCAGTTATGCGAGGGGTAGAAAATAGGTCATCTACCTCTGAAATGAAGGGGTGAGTTGATGGATTCGTTAGTTTCGCTCCGTTTCTACGCAAAATCAATAGGATCCCCCTTAAAACAGCCGCTAGAAGTCGGCATTTCATTGGTGTGTACACAACTCAATACACTCTGAAACACATTTGTTTTTTCACAACAAAAAGCTGAGAGACTCATTAGCCGCCTAAATATGTTTAAAAAAAAAAAACCTAAATAAAACGACTTCAAAAGGCAACCTCCTGACCCCAATCGCAATTCACTTAATTTTTTTCCGGACGCGCCGTTAAAATCTAACCTCAATTTACTAGGCCCCTTTTAGTGTCGCTTCGTGCGTCTTTCGTATCCATTTTCGTTACCTTGCCCGTGGAGGTTGAATTATTCCCCAAATTTTCTGCAGTAATTAATCATGCGCTTGTCCTTTAAGGGATGCGGCAACGTCGCTCTTGTGTCACAAGGGCTAGTTTCTGACGTAACCGGCGGATTATGAGGGCCTGAATGGTTTGTGGGATATTATGGGAAAGCGTTATGTGGAACAGTTTGATAACTGAATTATTGATGAAGATGTGGTAAATTCGCAATTGTCAAAGCGTCTATGATCTTAGCAGGAGTGTTTGAAACCAGAGAACAAATCTGGAAAACTTCTTGTCCTCAACGAAGCTGCTGCTAAGTTACTCAAAAGATCTCAGCAGTCAGTTTCTCGTTTAGGACTCGCAGTTCGATGTTATTGTGTCATTTGTATGACTTCCTCGTGTAAATAATTTTAGGTTGTTGCACAATGTCTCTTTCTGGAACTATTATATTTCCAACAGCTTCGCTGAACATCTGGATTCTACTCTTATGAATTAAGATTCTTGAGGGGATGCGCCGCCTACAAAACCAACAAAATCCAATTCGCTTACATAACACTGGTGGTCGATTTGGCAACGCGGAAGTTTCGCGGCATTCGAAAAAGCGGTGCTGCAAGGATCACGTGAGGAGCGTCTGCAGGCGGCGCGCCATTGCAGCAGTTACCATGGATACAATTCTTTCATTAGAGGTGGCGGCGGCGACGGCGGCGGTGTCATCACGGCGCTTTCTCTACGAAGTCCCGAGACACGAAGAAAAATTCAAACTCGGAAAACCCTGACGGACGCTAATTGGGTTTCAATTCTCTCCTCGATTGTCTCTCTGACGCCCGACACTTCTCGCATTAAAATTTATCGCACAAGGGGAATGCACCTACGGAGGGCCTGCCGAACGATAATCAATTTTAAACGCAGAAAGTGACTTTTAACAGCCTTTGAGAATATTCATGATCGATAGAATTGGCCGCAATGCTGTCACAAGTGGAAAGCTCCGGTATACGGCTCTGCCAAGAACAGAAAAAGACATTAAAAGAAAACCCGGAGGTCACTGTTCCCGCTCTATCGATCAATACACATAGGGCCGACCAAACTTGATTCTCTCCAGTTTCATTTCCGAGTTTCTGCGAGGTGAAGGTTATTATTTCCGAAAGTTTTACTTTCTACCGCCGATTCTTCAATAAACCAATCTCCATGTTTTCTTAGCCCAACAAATATTTATCGCAAAATCGACTCGTAAAGAATCTTATAACTTTCGAAGCGGAGCCATAACAGAGACGAATGCTTCCTCGTCTGCGAAATCTAATATCCGGACTTGTTCATTATATCGTCAAACTACCCTGCTGAACTTTTAAAATAGGAAATAACATCCCTTCACACATAACGCGATCCGGTATCGATCAAAACATCCCGTGACAGGATCCCGAACGTGACCCAACTGCAAATTGTCTCTGAACACCGCGAACTTGACACCTATCGAGATGAGAAAAAATACCAGTTTTACCTTTGTAAAGAAGGTCCTCGGGGATTTCAAAACTTTCAAATGGGGTGATTAAATGAGAAACAACGATTCAGGTAGCATCCAAACAAAATTTATCAAATGGACTTTAGGTCGAGTTATATTCGGCAAAGTAAATATCCGAAAGATCTTTTGATCCCCTCGGTCTAAGCTCAAAAGTACTGTGTTGTCGGAACCCTTTTGCCGGTCAGACCAAATCAGAAACTGGTGCATGTCTTAGATAGAAATGCGATTAACCTTACCACGTCGACTAGTAATTGAAACATTCAGAAATTATTCGCATTTCCTGACAAAACATAACATTTGACAATAAGTGATTGACAGTTTAAAGTTGACAATGGAAAACAGTAAAACTGGCCATATTACCTTGACACTAACGTACAAATGTTTTTTTGCGATAAAAATCGTACGTTTATAGATGCCATTAATACTTATTCGACAATAAATTGATACGGTTGACTGAAAGTCGAGCGATTCGAAGGATGAGTGCCTTTGTCCATAATGAATCAATTTTTATACCGATTTATACGGGTGAACCAAACACCGGTCGGGATCGCCATATTTGACACAGGAGAGCAATACTGTTAAATATTTTAACGAATGCAGGATTTGTGCCGAAATTAAGAATGTGTAGCGGAAATGCAGAAGGTTTATCAAGAATATAAGAAACGTATCGAAAATGAAAAAATTCGGAAAAATTGAGGAATATTTTTCCACATTGCAATATATTGTACAAAATTTGAGGCAACGGCGATAAACCGTATTACTTTCAGACGTGGTAAATACCAAAAAAACCGTTCTATCAACGCATTCGATTTTATTAAAACTCGTCCCCATCCGATTACCAACCAGATATCAATCCGGTCGTTTTTTATTTCAAAAAGTATCATATTAACAGCGGAAAATTTCCTGTTCGAAAAATTGTACAAATAAACGTTAATAAGGTCCAGTGCAAGTTATTTATACACATATCTTTGTACTGCTAATACTTCCAAGTAAACCGTATTTTTAACACGAACTAAACCGGTTAAGCGGTTCTCCTGCTCTATTTGTGGAACCTTGTTAAATCAACATACCGACTGCCCATGAAAGGACAAGATTACCCTGTGAATAAGTGAAATCGCTTTTTAGATTTTGGCCGCCTCAGTGGCGACTCGTACAAAATCTTTTCTTCAAAAGATCACACACGTGGATATAATGATCCTCGAAATAATGTGCTTTTCAAATAGAACCAACAATAAGCGTGAAAATTCATTGGCCAGAAAAAAAATTATATATAATATTACTAATAGCGCTACACCGGAAAACCTGTGCGTTATACCGGAAAAATGATGTACGTATTCATATTCCTTTTAAATGGTTTTCAAGAAAATAATGTGGCAATATGCTAATTCTGCGGTAAATTTAATAATAGTAAACGCTAAAAGATTAAAAAACTTCCAGGATTAGTATACAACTCCAATAAAGGGTAGTGCCAAGGAAAAGTACAATATTTTAATTCCAACTATAGAACTGAAATAGACGACGATTTAATTCATTTCACATTGTGTTATTATTTACATTTAAATTTCAGTCTCTTTGGCATTCGTTGGGTGGCAGATTTCGCATATATATGATTAACGAGACGAGGAATTTACAGAAGAGGGATCAGGCAGGGATAAACCAGAGACAGGAACAATTCGCCTATCTTATCGTCCCTTTTCACCCCCGAAAAAAAATGAGGCAGGCAAGTTGAATGACATTTCTAATCGGGGCTTTAGCCCATAGGGAGATCTCTAGAACCGAATTTTTTTTAAGCCGAAGATGGATCGCAGCGAATTTGTCAGAAGATTTCCGTGTTGGTTGGAGTAACCTTATATCTGCTGAATGAGGAATTAAAAGTGATAAAACTGAGGTAATATTAGATGTAGGTAATGCTGAGCTATTTACATAACGATGCAAATACTGAGCGTGTAATTGCTGACTATAAAATTTATAGTGGCATAAATATGTGAACAAGATTAATATGCTGATTGATGTTTTTGAAGGTTTTAGCTTTACCCCATCGACCTTTCTAGGAACCTTACTTTACTTGTGGACCTGTGACACATCGAAATGACTTGAGGATACCCACCTGAAACAAAAAAAAAACAACGTTAGTGATCAAACAATTTTCTTCAAAATACTACATAAATTTCAGACTAACAGGAAGGATGAAACGTTAAACTTGAATTAATGATTGGCCAGCCGAGACACCATCTATTTACTTATTCCTATAGCAACATTGATTTTCGATTTAAAGGAAACCCAGTCAAGTCGTAACATGCAAGAATCGACTACACGAATGCCGAAACCATATCGTATACAGTGTCGTGTTTCGGATTTGTGTCATGCAAAAATTATTTTACATGGTTTAGCGCAACCTAATGCACACTGCTAACCTTGGCTGGTATAAATATCTCATGTTTGATGTGCACTTCAAGGCTTTAGGTAATTTTCCAACACTCAATTTCATATCAATAAAAAATAAAGCACCCTGTGTACCTGCGTAGAGTAAAACGGGGTCCAAAGGCTCGAAAAAAATTGAAATGTCTCGCATCGGCAAGCGGGCTTACATACTTGAGCGAGCCATGAAGCACAACCTTGAACTTAATGGATTTCTTCCTTTTAATGTCTGAAATGATGGGGGCACCTTTCATTGAAATTGGAAATGCATTGCAATGCTGATGGTTTGGGTGTAATTGCGAGACAAGAACTAGGTACCAAGATACAACAAGGGCAATTGGTAACAAAAGCTTTAACTAGGACACGCCAGTAAATATGGTACAAATTATTCTCTTTCCGTAAAGTTGAAGATTAATATGCTGGTGCATTTCATGCATCCATTCTATGTAGTCACCCAGGCGATGGTAGACTAAAGTGAACTCAATCGTACTTTCGCACTTTTGGTCATCCGCAATTTGGATAAGACCGATATTGTAGTCGCTGCAAAAAACTACAAGGAACCCTTCATGGTCATTTTTCAGTTTCCAGGTATTTTTAAATACATCAAGAATGTCGGCTTTATTTCATACATATTTTAAACGTTCAGGACTCCTCTAGTTTCAATTTCTCACGAAAGTGATCATTTTTTCAATTTGATACAACTCTGTGGCAAAATATTAGCGATAACCCCCTGTGGAAAATCTTTATCTCTTTCCATTTTTAATTTTCAGTCTTTCCGTATTCGGTGAATTTCATCGGTTTTCGAGCAACTCGACCGAAGAATCCCTTGAAAAATAAGCGTTCAACGAATAATGTACAGGGATACCCTGCACATTACTGGATCATCAGATGCGCCTTTTTATGTCGACTTATCTGTATAAGGTTTATGATGTTAAGGCTGAGTTGCTGAATCATGGCTTAAGCTCGGTCCTGCTAAGTCTGGCTCTTGTATATGTACATATATGACCACACATAACTCTCGTATATATAAATTCACATATGCAATATGTCTGACTGCTGTTAATCTGACAGCAATGCATTTCTTATGGACGTCAAAATCTACGGGACTCGGGTTGAGGTAAACCAAGTTTAACTCACGATTATCTAATTTCCAACCAAATTTTCAAACAAATTTATTTTTGCCAAATTTTAAGTTTACAGTGCCGTTGCCTATTTCCGATTAGGTGCGAAATGAAAGTGACATTGTGGCAAACGAAAACAGGCAGGCAGTTGATAATAAATGGTCCAAAACAATGTCGTTTTCCCGAATTTTGAGCCAATATCCTCATTCCGCGAGGTACTGAGACAGGCGTTTGTATTCAAAAATAAGGTCGTACCTATTTATAGTGCAACGAATCCACATCTAAGCATTTAACCGTCAACAGCAAGATTTACAAGGGGGGATACCGGTTTGTTTGCGCTTTTTATTTTGTGTCATCCGCATCTCGAGATAATAATACGATGTTGATAAGTTCCATCGGCTTAATGGTGGGAACGATCCCTAAGGCTTCATCTTTGGTGGTTTCATTGATAGGCAATCCATTAACACTACCGAAACGTATGAAGCATATTAATTTACACGGTTAATGGTGGTTAGCACATTGACAATGGAGCGCCACCTAGATCCTTCCTGTTGCGATTATATTATAGGAACTTTAACCTCAGGTCTAACGAACAACGTACGAAGACTTACAATTAGTTTATTTGAACATCCTGTTTGGTGTTCAATCAGCAGCGAAGCTTTAAAGGAAGTCTCATTGTAATTTTCGTTTATCGGTAGTAAAATGAGTTATGTCTACGAAGAATTAACTGGTACGAGCAGCGATTATGCGGATTAAGTCATAAATAAATCTCCAATCATTGGAACATGTGTGCATTTTGCCCTGGATATTCCAAATTATTGCTGATAACGATATCTTGAAAAAGTGGCGAAGCTGTGATTGGTATTGCGTTAATTAGAAAAACACATGCAAGCGTTGCAATGCCCGTTAAAACACGTTGGCGGCGAGCTTAGTAACACGAAACCTGAATTTCCTAGTTTTGGGCCTTCGATCCAAAACAGAATTAGATAGGTAAAGGTGTTTTCTCCGGTGTTCAACTCATAAGAGGCCATTCTGAGATACTGAGAAGGACTATAAATCAATTACATATAGATAAGTTTCGGTACTCCTGGAAAGCGAAGACGCATCGGCCCGACATAGAGTGCGAAAAAAGTACTTTCAGTTTGTGGTGCGCCATGACTCTATGTCGCTCAGACTGGCAGTTTTAATTTTTTGAAATTATCGTCAATAACAAATTTGCTTAACAACCTTTGGATCACTGTTGATTACTATAATTACTTAAAATGATGAGATTTAATAATTGGCAAAATGTTTAGGCCCTTTGAGACGGGATCGGTTAAAACGCTCGTTGGGAAACTGATACGTTTGAGAACTGGAATAAATCCTTGTTGCTATTAGTCCCTTACGTGAAATATCAATTATATCCCCGTGGACGGATCGCCATTAAGAGCAAAGAAACATGCACTGAGGTAAAATTTCCATGCCTCTTGGGCCGGCGAAAGGTTAACCTTGAATCGTGGGTGGATGGGCCCAAAATCAGCTGAAAACAGTTGTGAAACCAGGGACCACAAAGTGAAGTTATTTTACTGGTCCATTATGGCCCGAAAATAAGTTAAGTTGATGTAGATTGAATGAAAGTGAAATGAGTAAAAACCTGCCGGTCGAGTCTGGTGGTACCGGCGGCGGCGTTCTTCAGGGGGCCCCGTGCAGGCCGCGGATGTTGAACTAGGTTTGTCTCAAGGTCTTCTGCCATGGGAGCGCAGGAAGTGTGACGAAGACGGGCGGCAGGACCGGCCTTGGAATCCCCATTACCATAATCTCGAATAAGTAATTAGTTTTTGCGTGAGTGCCCGCGTTCTGGCAGATGAATTTTAACGCGAATGGAAAAAATGGTCGACTGCTGCGGGACGATTGGCCCTGTTTTATCGGCCGCAGTGTGTTTATGGGAGCTTTAATTGCGTCACTTAGCCCTGATGACAGGTAGGCAATATCGCCCTGTTTTAGAATTCCATTACGGGCGAATTTATTATGTAGTTGGCCCTCGCGCACCTGTTGAGGATCGACGAGAAACCAGAAAGGCATCGCGGGCGAACCCAGCCCTGTCCGCGAAAGAATCGCAAGGAATTCTCTCGACACGAGGGACAAAGACCGCTGTGCATCATCAAAACAAAACAAACCATCTTCCACAGTAATTGGCGTTTTTCGTTAATTGAGTGCTTATTTACATATCGCTTAATTAAGCGGCCTGATAAAGGTGGGGTGGGGGTCTGGCCGGCGCCGACGCAAACAATTAACCACCGCTTTTTGCTTCTTCGGCTTCAACATTATTTCATGCCAATCGGCTCGTGTACGAAAGACGAGAAAAGAACATTAAAAAGCAAGTGCTAGAATGGTAATAATAATAAACGGATGCGCACCAAAGACCAACGGTTGGCCATTAACCCAACGTATGATTGCTTGTTCTTTCTTTATAAACAAGCAAGCTCAACGTGGGAGTATCATAGTGTATAGTCATTGAACAGTGGCCTAGGTCACGGCTCTCCTGTTGAAGCTACGACGTACGGCATGGTATCGAGCATCTTAGCTGCACCTTATGGAAATCAGCTCAGCCCGCAGAAACTTCGATTTTACTTCAAACTACTCAACGTAATTTCAAATTCAAACTAGTGGGTGGTGATTTAAAGTTAAATGGATGAAAATGAATGAAATAGTCGTCGTGGCCCGATCAAAATTAATTAATCATTCTCGCGCCTAGTCGTCGGAGTATATGCAGGGACGCATAATCATCCTTGCTAGCAGCAAAGTCAACTTAAAAAAAAAAATTATTTTCTACTTTAATTTACTGTCTCTTTTCTTTCAATCTGGAGTTGAGACCATCTGCATGCGTACAGGAAAAAAAGGTGATGTAACATGAAGTTCACTAGTCACCTAAGCAACAGCTCATGAAGTGAGTTCAATACTCGTGATAATCGACCCATTTTAAAAATCAAATAGCTACTATCTATAATAGAATGACCTTTCGAATTTTGCACTCAAAGGGGATCGATCAATTGCTTGCCTCCCTACGCAATGAAAGCTTTTGTGAGATAGGGTGGTATAAGCTCAATGCTCCCCATTGAGATCTCTGACGCTCTTACAAAACGCCTACAGTCTCGGTTATTATCGGAATAATTAGTTGCTCAACAAAACGACTATTTAAGATTCAAATGAAACCCAGGGATTCCACAAATATCCGGTAAAAATCGGATATTTTCAAATTCGCCCTCATTGTTTGCTGATTTTAGACATTTTTGACTCTAGATTATGAAGTAAAATCACCAAATCTGCAATATTGCACCACTAAAACAACAATTCAAATCCCTAATAAATTTGATTTTCTATGGGAAACTTTGTAACTTTTAACGTTTTAAATCATGAAGGAAAACTTCAAAATTGGCAGATTTGTGTTAAATTAGATTATTTTGAGAGAGTGTTGATTTTCATGTATTGTATATTCACTTATACCAATATTTCTAAGACAGCCTATGTATACATATACATGGTGTTTCCCAAGTACGACACGTAATTTCGAGAGCGTATTCTGTCGCTAAAATAAGATAATTTTGTTATATAAACTATATCCCAAAAATGCTTCGTTACGGAAATACAGGGTATGAATCTCATTAAAAAATTACGTAATAAACGTGGAACGCCAGTGTTCTTTTTTAATTTTTTTTTTATTTGAAAGGTAAAAGGTCTCTTGACGTTTTTCCGTGGGACGCACAGTTTTCGATGAAAAAAAAGGACATTGTGGTGCGCTGTAATGCAATAACTACTACGTTGAATGAATAGCGAGCCATTTTAATTTTTTTTTATTGTTTAACGACAAATAGCAATTATAAAAATAATCATTTGTGATAGAGAATCAAAGCAAATGTTGAAAATGAATACCTTCTGAAAAAACCATTCAATTGTCTTATTATTGATTGTTTCACTGGTTCAAAACTCCTGGAGTATTTCTTATGGTATTGCAATTTTGAAGTATTCGATTTCTTAAGTCATTTTCATCTAATTCAAGTGTCTTAAGGTGAGCCCATAAATAAAAGTCTAAAGGATTTATATCCGGACTGAGAGCTGTCAAGCTTGGGGACCCCCGCGTCCAATCCAGCTAGTAAAATGTCATCAATTCAAATGTCAAAACAATTCAATAAATCAAATGTCAACAAATCAAAGAAGACCTTCTCCCAAACACATTCAACAAATCGAAAAACAATTAAAAAAGAAAAAAAATATTGAAAAAAAAAAACTGGCGTATCACGTTCACCACGTAATTTTTTAATGAGATTTTCACACCCTGTATTTCAGTAACGAAGTATTTGTAGGATATAGCTTGTATAACAAAATTACCTTTATTTTAGCGACAAAGTACGCTCCCGAAATTACGTACCGTACTTAGGAAACACCCTGTATGTATATCCACATTTCAAACTCACAACTTTCTCTTGAATTGACATCCCATCGACCCTTTCAGATGAAATTCAGATTCGAATTTAAATCGAACATTAATTGAACTAATTGGAAATTTATTAGACCGGACAGAATTGGAAATCTTATGCTCAGTTCTATCCTGAGAATATAACCAGATGACAAAATTGAAATATCCTCTCGGACTAAATGTTTATCAGTTAGTATTAGTTACTCAAGGACCGAATCATTAATGAGCTGTCAACTTGAACTGAAGTGCAATTTACACAGACACGTTGAAACATAGCCTAATTATTGGTCAAATTCCTTATTTGTGTGAAAACTAACTTGATGTTAAAGTTAACAGCCCATTAATAATTTGACCCTAAATCTGCTGTGAAACTCAAATACCCTGCTTGGGTCGAAGTAAGATAAGCTGTCTAGAAAATTAATAACAGTTCGTTCTTAACACACTAGATAAGATATAAAACAAACTATAGCTAGATAGGAGTATAAATACTGTTAGGATCAGGGCACCGAAGGTAGTTGTTCAAAATAGGATCGTTTCTGAGAATAATGATCTTAACACCTTGAAAGCCTATCAGGTAAAAAATTTTGTATCTACAGGGCGTGGATATCTTCAAAACTTTCAATAGCCCTTTGTTAGAGCCGTGAATACGGCCTCCCTATTACGAAAGTGTGTTTTAGATAATGGATTTCCTTTCCAGGCTTATGTGGGTTAAGCGCCATATGTATTTGCAAGGTTCTGGAGGGGGAGATTAGACGTGCAAACAAATTTGGGTTATAAATTTAAAGATGTGACGAACAGTGTGTTAGATAAAGTTATCGAATGTTGCCTTATCTCGCATCTCAATACTAGCACCTTTATCTCGGTTTTATCTGAAAAAAAAATTGGGACAACATATATGCACAGACCATGGCCCAACAAATTCCCATTTAATTACGTAAATGTTGACCATCACCAAATTTGATTTAATATTCCGCGAACATACGGTAGGTAGAAAAAATCGCTTCTTTGTCTGACCCTGACGGATGTGGGATCGGTGACTGAAATATCCGTCTACATATTTAAAAAAAATCAAAGGTATCGCCGACCGAAAGATCTCTCAATCCATATTAATTGCAAATATTTACTACCTGCAATTTTTGAAGCTACTAGCGTATATCTATAGCATATATAGGACTAATGATGTCATCTTCACAATAGGCAGTTCTACGAAATTAATTATAATAAGCACTGAATTGTTGGTCACACATCTAGAATGCATAAAGACTTACTGGACGAATTCCAGTACAAAAAATGCTATTACAGACTGGTACTACGGCCGTTTTTGGTTTCGAAACGCCCAGCCAAGATTCCTGAACGGCGATCGAGTTTTTACTAGACACCTGTGGGCTTTATAAGGCACTGTCAATTAATTAATTAGAAGTTAATTTGCAATTTATTCTAGTGGCCTTTTCGTCCTTCTAGAAGGTCTTTGTCATAACTCGCTAAGACTCGCCTAACGAACTTTTGCTACACAATAATTTAAAAAAATTACAATTCAGTAACTTATGTACATTAGATATTATTTTATTTGCTTCGTTCAACAAACGCCCAATCGGCAGAAAATATTCTTGAAATTCGATCGCAGGGGAAAAACGCACAAATAGGCCATCATACTATTTGTTTTTTTTTTGTTTTTTACCTCAAAACGGTTATGACTGTATAACCGCACTATTAGCAGTTCGATTATGACCTATATTACTATCCTGCTAGGTATTGGGATGCGCATTCATTGTCAACTCGTCGCTTCACTCTTTTCTTTCTGCACCCTTGGATTCGGACACCAATGTGCAGTAACATGTGTAATAACAATAAAGCAGGGTTTATTGAGTGTCTAAACAAACCTGCATAACTCTCAGAAATAAGTGAATCTGAATATACAATCTATAATTTGTCTTTTGTTCGGATAGTACCAAGTCACCTTCGCCAATCACTTGAGGCACCACCCAAATAAAATATCAAAAGTTTACGTCACTAGACATGTCTGATCATATGTTCAAAGGAATAAATGGGTTCAAACTAGCTCCATTAAATCAAAGGTATGTATATACGCAGCTTCTCGGACACAAACAACATCCAACAATTATAAATCAAAGGATCAATTTGCGTAAATAAAGCAATTTGTTGTACTATTCCGTTAAGTAACCTGACCGACAGTAATTATATATTTAGGAAAACTGGCCAACACTAAATGGGATTTTATCACTTACTCCAGACCGTCCGTCTGACCACTATTACCCCCCTTTAAGGTATATTTATAGTGCCCGAAAACGACATTTCATTTAGTGGCACGTACAGGATTTTTCTCTACAAGGTAGATATCAAAATGTCTATAGATCAACCCGTTTGGTTTTCCAATGGTCTGCAAGTTAGAGAAGGTTGAAGTTGGAATATATCAGACTTGAAAGAAATAAATAACTTTAGGCAAGAAATGCGTAAATCTTCAACACGGTATAATGTATGTAAGTCCCGATCGTGATCTTTTAGAGGCCTACTCAGCAGTATCTATCAATTTGACCATCTGATCGAACCAAAAACACCAAACCGAACCCCATAAAAATCACTACCTACCACTTTAATTGACATTTAAAGACCGGTAATGTTTATTGCGAGTCTAACTTGATTGCATTAATTTTGTACCTTGCCAAACCTCTAATTTGCAAGTCAGATTCGTCCGAATAATTCCTTCGGTAACCTTAAGAAAAAAGTTTAGAAACTGATCGGGCTAAAAAAAGAGGCAAAAAAATATAGGATCTTAAACATGACCGCCACTAGCGCATCAACTAAAAGTTGCATTGGCGGTGCCTGATTGTCGATTTACCGCGGTGCTACGCCACTGAAGAAGTTTCGGCATTTTTAAAAGGCTTACCTGGCAGCGTTTTTGGTTTATTTGGTCGGGCAACCTAAATTTGGTTCCCAGATACCTGCATGGGTCGGGGTTGGCGCCCGGGCAACTATTTCGCTCTTAATTTAGCGATAGGTGGTCCCAGAAAAGAAGGCCCAAAAATTTCGGAAATTAATCGCTTGATTAGTCAAATATATAAATATCTTAAAGTTTAAGCCAAATTTTTGATTACACCATAAAGAGCTTCAAACATTTTAATTAGATTGACTTAATTTAGCTCTTAGTCTGGGTTTGATATAGGATAATAAGAAATGCATCTCTAAATGGAGATACATATATAGGTTTACCGCCAGGTAGAGCAGATCTAGGGCCGTGTGACTTTCGATCATCTGCGGCAGCTGGCCGGAAAACCGAGTGCCATGTGAACGTCTACAATGGCGACGGGGCCGTCGAGGTCTGTTTCGCAGCTGTCTGTCTGTGGGTCCCAGTCAGAACCTGCTTTTGCTATTACGTATTATTAATTCTATATAGGCCGAGGGTTCTTTCCGCTCCCAAATAGGGACAAGAAGCCACTTGTCCTCGTCGAAACCGATCACAAAAAGGGCCGCGCTTCTCCCGTGTAGGAACAAAAACCAATCGAGCCTAACAAAAATCAGGAGCGTAACGAAACTCCCGGCCTGGTTACGTTTCATATTGACGTTGGGTTACAATGATATTTAAAAGGAAACGAATCCATGGATCAGTCATTCTCACAGAGAGCGCAAATATAGCGGCTTGTTTGTTTTATGAACGGCTTACTGATCATTATATCGAGCTTTATGGGCCACTTTGCACTTTATTATTTTTAGCGCTCTTGTCCCAGGTCATGGAGGGACCAGCCATTAAATCCTATGGTTTACAGTTTTATCAATAAATTTATTTCGGTTAGCGGTTAATCAATGCACAAGTGGTAGGTAGTACGTTTATTCGGATTTTTTTTTGATTGCGTCGACTCCATCTCGGCGAAGATTAAAGGCGACGTGCAACTTTGAGCCAACGCGAAACGTCACATTTGAGTAAATGTGCCCAGTCAGAAGAGAGGGACAATTAGTGAGTTGTTCCCAGCAACCTTCATAAAAATAATAAAGAAAGCATTCTTAGCAGTATCTGCACAACTATAGGACTAATGTCTTGTTGAATTTAAAAAAAAATCGCAAAAAACTGTGTCAACAACAATGAATATCTCCTGCACTAAGATTACAGTCGTAGAATTCAAAAAGTCGAGTTTAATGAGACTAGAATGAAAAGGAGCGCGAGATCTTTGTGTGGAGTCTTTTATTTTCGCTCTAATCCCGGATTGAGGCTTAAAATACTCGTTCTTTCAAACCGCACGCCAAGCAGACGACAGTAACACGTGGCGTTATAGGGATGGATTGAGGTTTGTTTACACTCACATTCGTCCATAAAAACTTATTCAGCAAATGATATAAGTGCTGATTGCTTGATTAAATATATAGCAATGAAAGGAAATCGATGACCATGGAGAGAGAGAGAGAGCGACAATGATTCCGGGATTACATAAAGCGCAAGTCTCAGGGTTTTCGAGATCAAGAATGAAACGTTTTTACATGCATTCGTTCTATATGTATTATTCATAATTTACGGGTTTTTAGCTATGCAAACTGAAATACAGGGGGTCAAGAAAGTGCAATTCAAAAATTGCTATACATATGTATGTATATTTGCGAAAATTTGCATATGGTTGAGATAGCGTTAGTTAATAAATCAATTGACTTCCCTTTCATAGCAAAAGAACGGTCTGTATGGAGTAGTCGGCAACAAACATTCTATATGAAGATACATAATAGGGGTAAATTCCACACTTTTCGACACCCTACAAAACAGCAAATACACGGTACTTGATAAACATACGTGCACCCTTCAATATGCGCGAAGTTGTCAGGTCGGTTGCATTAGCCAAATTTGCCAAGTTTGATGATGAAATACGTAAGAACAATAAGATTTTTATTTGCACGTTTGCGGGTCACTTGGCGAGGGGTTTTCCCCGGAAACCACCGAATAGGCTCTGTATCGTCACAAATTTCGATCGGCAGCTACTCCTGACGCAATCCTAGAGTATAAGTACAGCCTTTAGACGACCACGCAAAATTTTATCTCCGAAATCACTGCATTTACGTATTCGTATTTAACAAAAACGTCCATTCCTCATAATGAAAGTGGAAATGCTAAAGGTCCATCAATTTACGCAGTGACTGAAACTAATAAAAATTAGTCACTTAATCTACGTCAAGCCGCTCAACCAAACAGACAAACAAAAATTGATACCCACAATGCAACTCCATTTCTACAGTCCGTTGGTCCACAAACACATCTCTAGAAAGTATCGTCGAAAGTGCTAGACTTCTCCTCACAAGTCAAGGCCTCTCCCCACAGCGATGATGAGTTGCCCCGTATAAATTATGAATGGATACCGGCCTTTATGATAATGAGTTTTGGTAATGTGAATGGCGGCTTGATGCATTAGGTATTGCCTGTTTACATACCGAATAGAATGCGTTATAAGGTGCCATAATCAGCTTCGCCGCGTCTAAAGTTTTAAACTGGAACGCAATTGGCTTCAACAAAATTGTGCCGAATGAGCGATTTATTAGGGAGTTTGCAAGGAAAAGTAATTCGAATTACGAGCCACTGGAGAAGAGGTTAGAAATAAAAAATGAGTCAGAGATATGTGCTATTTCAACTTACATAAAGTCGGAGGGTGTCACGGAAATAATTTATTTTACCCCTGTATAAATAACGGACAACGACAGTGGCCGTTTTCGACGTACAAAGTTAGAAGCCTCACAAATGTCATATTTCATCATGCCTCTTTTAGTCATACGTCGGCCACCGTCACTCTTTGTCATTTATTCACGAGGTAACACACTGATTTCCATAGCATCGCACGACACACAATAAGTTGGAACAGCATATATGTTCCAATTAATATATTCTAGTAAGTTTCCCGACTGAAATAGAAACGATTTATCGTCTCGTGTACCACAACTGATAACAGGAATTTCTAAATGGTGTGTAACACAGTTAATTGAAACCAAATTATTTTAGGCGGCTAATTTATTTTTATATGTAAACAATGGTAGATAATTTTTTAAGTACATGAAGGCTCCGCAATTACGTTAAGTACGTCCGGTGGTGGTCAATGGCAACCAAATCGGGCGCGCAGGAAGGCCTTACGTTTGGGAAACGCACCGTGAAGAAGCGAAAGACCTTCACGGGTGTGCACCGGAGCCCCCCCGGCGTCTAATAACATTCTCTAGAGGGCCTTGAACGTGAACTAACGTTGATTCCTTGGCGGGCTGGGTTCACGTGTTAATCTTTGCACCATTGTGCAATCCTCTGAAGCAATACTCCACTGGCACCAATAAATTATCGGATATTTGGTTACTTACGTGTCCACGATACTGACCTTAGGCTGAGGATATCAACATTGCAACTCGGCCAGTTAAGTAATGGATTACCTTCGATTATTTCATAAAAAGATTGCATTACCATCGGCTCGTACGTAATGATTAAGGTGTCCTCAATTTTTCGGTTGCAAATTGTCTTGTCTGCATATATAGTTGTTTGTTTAACACAAAGCCCATTCATAAACCAGTTGTAGTAGTTTTTTATTAATACACTTATCAGACGTGTAAATATATCACAGAAACATGGTCGGCACCGAGGTCGGTACTTTATCGACTATTTAAGTTAATACAAGAGTAAATAGGACGTTTCCAAGAAAAATCTCGGGTTCTTGTGTATTCTGCCTTGAGCACATGTGTGCCCGTTTGGTAAGGTTGAAGGTCGGACGTGTCGGATGGTGAGTCGGTAATCCCGTTTCCGGTAGCATCCTTGTCAATAAACTTTTTCAGTACTAATGGGTCAGATTTGCCTGAATAATAAGGGCAACAAATGCGCGTTCTCATCTCTTATCGGCAAGAACTGCTTTAAAAGAATTTTTGTATTTCCGCGGAAGTTTAAGGTTCACGAATGAATAGTGTAGAGTCGTAAGTGACTCTTTGTCTCCTGCGTAATATAGAGAAGAGCTTTTGGGAATTTTTAACAACGTTTCTAGAGTGAGGATTTTTTTTAATGTACGACAGCAACTCATGTTGCCAAATTTATTGTAATAAATCTAGTGAGTTAAATCAATTTGCAAAAAGTGCTGTAATAGTGCAGTCTTCCTTAAGTTTGCATCTTTGGCTTTAATTTTAGTACAACAAATTGTGACATGGGACAAACTTTTAATGACATATTGTACGTTAAAGAAACCCAGACTCTTTTCAACTTGAGGCGATTTTCACATTTTACAACGATTTTTTCCTTTTGATCGTGACTATCCAGATAATCCGGCATTATATCTCCAGAGACTTTTTTCGGTTTATGGCAATCTTGAGATGAATTAATTTTTCAGACACATCTTGTAGTAAATTTTTTATTCCGTTTTGCGCCTTCCGAGGAGAAATTTTGCTCGATATTCGGATTTTTTATGTTTGTCGGAGCTTTTGAGATTTTTCCTGTGGCTGTCCCAGAGTTTTTGAAACTTACGAAAGATCTGTAGAGAAACGTAACCATCGTTTATCCAACTGTGACGGAGAGGAAAACGTTCAAAACGGAGATACTTCCATGTGAGTCTTTTCACCACAATTTCGAAATTCGTGCTGTTTCACGCACATGTCGACTAATTTAAGTTCAGAAGCAGATAAAAACTTATTTTTCAAAACTATTTGACAGATTTGTTAAACCACCTTTTTGGAAATTAAGGATATATAAAATAATTAAAGGATGAGTGTTCTCAAAATGTCTTTCATCCATTCCACGGCCAGAAATTATGAAACTACGCAATCACTGTGCGAATTTCCGGATCGAAACCGCATTACTCTGATACTGTTTACCCGTTTAAGTTTCGATATGGTTTACAAATAAAACCTCGTTTAAGTGTTATCATTGCAAGAGAAGAACCCGTCGAGTATTCAGATATACCTTACCCTGTGTACGTACTTTTGCAACATAACCGCAATAATTTTTTGTATTACTTAAGCCATGAAGGTACGTTTATCTTAAACTTAGCGGAAATTTGGTGTTATTTAAACGTTACGCAATTAATTATTCTTGTGCGAATAAAAAAGGGTTAACCGCAAACAGATAAAAAGCAAATATTAAATAATTCAAATAAAAATTGAACGACTCGTACGTTATCTAATTTTCAGGTTTCACTTTTTATTGGATGCAAAAAAGTAAATATTGACAGGGATTGGAGCTACTAAATATCAGTTAAAAGTTTTTTGTCATCAAATTACGAATTATAGAGGTATTCCCGGAATTAGGCCTTGAACACCATCAGGCTTCCACTGACAATTTGAGTAAACAAGCCCAACGAGAATGATGTGTTACAATTAATTTTTCGAAGGCTAATTACCTCGTTGAATCGACCCTGACAGGAACCAAAGACCTCAAGTGAAACAATTATTAGATTGTTGGGTCATGATGAAGATAGACCGCAAAATAACGACTTCAACTTGCCGTTTCGTTTCGCAGATTTAGTCGCGTTTACTTCTCACTTTTGTAGAACTTCGTTTTGTTTGCTGATTTCTAACAATTTAAAACTTGATAATTGCGAAGTAAACGCGCTCATTTTCAGGAGGATATGAGTACGTTGACGCGTTTTCTGTATAGGTAACTACGTTGAAATCTATTTAAATAGCTACAAAACAAAGAGAGAATGGCAGAGTCGTTGGCCCGGCTTTTTACATAAAGATGGTCCCATCGTTTCGGTCGACCTTAATGACTGTATGTATGTTCATTTTGAAACCAGGGTAAGAAATATAGTTCAGTCCTTAGTTTAAAATAGAAATAAAAATTTTTTGACGGGCTCGAATAGGCCTCATTTTACAAAACCTAACACGTAGTACCAACGTAAATAAATGATACTACATTTTTATCTAACAGCAAACATGTACAGCGGTGCTGGTTATCGGCACCGGCGCGTGTGACACATTTCGCCCTGTATTTCCCAACCCAAATGAATCTGGCGGAACGAATGATAAAATCTCCCGAGTGTTGTAAATATATAGGTAGTGTGCAAATAAGACATTTTTGCTTCACAAACTTGTGTTATTATCTACTTCCTACATACACTTCGGCATGTGCCCGCGCTACGCCTATGGAATTTCAGGTAAGGTCCCCATTTGATAAAATAATAAAGTAGTAATTCACTAATGGATTTCGTGAAACTTGACAGTTTTGTTATGTAGCAGACGTGGGCTTCGGGCTTCGTGTCAGTCGTTTATTGATGGCAGAGTTTTCTGAATGGGGCTATTTTTAATACGCCACTTAATAAGGAGAAAGGAAAATAGAAACTTCTAAAAAACATTAGAAGCTAGATGAAGTATTTCCATATCGTCACAGTTGGTTAATACGTTTAAAGACATTCAACAGTTCAGCAACTCTTTGAGATTCTGGAACATGCGCCAAATGCTCAATGAAATATAAAAATGAAACATTGGTATGAAAAAGACAATATTTTGTATCTTCCGCACTTTTTTCGGACTAACCAAACAGCTTAAAACGTTTAAAAAATTTTTGGAAAAATATAGAAAAAAGTTATATATTCCGTAACCAGTTTTTAGAAAGATTTTTATTTGACAAAAGGAGATTACAAAGAAACATGCAAATGAATGAATGAACGCTCACTAAGCGTGTTACGCAGAGCCTCTAAACAGCAGGATGCTGTCTTGGGGCCTTGATATAAAAAAGAAAACGGTATTTCCTAACGAATCGACAAAAATTGTAACACTCTCACCTCCACCAACCTGCATCAACAGCAAAAAAACTTATCTTGAAATAAGATGAAACTTAAAATAAATACACAGAAATTCGTAAGGAATATTTTTTTACAAATTTTAAAAAACTACCTCGAAAAGTCGACATAAAATTAGTCAAAGTTGAACATGTAATGACCCAGATAAAAATCATTTTTTGTTACTAACAAGAATTTTAGAAGTCAATTAAAGTCAAATTAAAATTTTTTTATAAAAAAAACACGGAAATCTTTAGATGCGAACTAGATTTCAAGTGGTTCCAAAGATCATTAAAAAATATTTTAACTGATTAATAACTACCTTAAGATTATAAAATCAATAAGATGTATATGTGAACCGAAGGAATTCAAGTTGATTTAACGCACAAGTATGCACAGATTCAAGGAGGTGCGAGTGACCCACATTTAAACCAGAATATTGTCGACTGAGATAACGAAACACGCAAAAGAGATCAAGGAAGTAACACATATAATGTGATTCTGTAGTAGTTCTTCTCTATGTGGAGCAGTATTTTTGGATTACTGGACTTGGACTATCTTTGGACTATTTGAGGAATCTCCGGTGTTTTCATTTGCTCACTGATATTCGTAGGGGAAATTTGGAACTAATAAGAGTTTGAAACTGATTGAAAGTCAAAGTTTTTGCGATATTTTCTATGGCTGCTGAAGAAATCAATCCTTTTTACTTAATTATTTTTAATAATAATCAATAATTTTTGATTTCAAAAATTTTTCCCCGGTGCATATGACCGAGCAGGTCAACATTGCGAAGACTACTTAAATGGTACAAAGAAACCCGTAGTTTTCAGACACCGAATAGGGATACGTTTATTCTCCCTCAATCTTCGTCGAAGTCCAAATCTCGACCAATGAAGAAGAGAAAATGGCTTTCTTGAAATTGTACGCAAATGACGCATATAGTACTCCCTTACAGATAATCTTGGAATAAGGAAGGAGCTTACAGTTAGTTACTCCTGTTACATGAGCGGACTCAGATGATGAGAGTCTAAACTAGATAACAGCACGATCCTTAGATATGAAACAGAAATTATAATCAGAACTAAAAGTAATCGAAGCCATGACATATCAAGACTGGCCACTATATGACAGTCTGTTTATATGGCCAATCATTAATCAATTTAAATAATCGGATGATCAAAATTGTCCAGAATTTACATATTTCCAAGGTAAACATTCAAATTTAAACGATTGAGTCGACACACAATAATATGGGGTCAATCGCATTTATAATTTTTACCATTGGTATTTTTCTCCAGTTTCATCAGCTGACTTTTAATTCTCAAACATGTATTATTAATATGGGAAGTTTTTCGTATATACACGGAATAATAATACACAAATCGCGCCATATAGAAATATCTGACATATTATAACTTTCGCTGCCAGTTTAAATAAAAGGCACATTTTCCATTGACCATGTATGTAAATTATTTCCTTAGATTGTCATATAGCAAATTTCATAATCGGTGCAATTGGCAGTACTAGGCGTTGACCATCAGCGGCAGTATTGCGGCAATTACAAGTGGTACGCGCGATATTATTGTTCTAGTTAGGTTTGCGATTTTTATGGTTCGGACACCCACTTTTGATTAATATTTCATTTAAGTTTATATCAAAAAATGATTCGGTTTCATAACAGCGTGAAATTGTTCGGTCGCTACCAGCTGCCACTAAAGTGTTGGTTTTCCACTTCGAGCGTTCTCAATTAGGTAAATTGAAGCTAGTAGGTAATCAAAGTGAACATTTGTATATCCGCACAGTGTTCTCGGTTTAGAGAAAGAACATGACTGACTGACGATTGAAAAAAATTAATTTTTATGGTTCGTACAGGCGCGTTGAAACGAATATTATGACCCTGAATAATATCAAAGACCCGACTTTGGAACAGATCGTTCGTTAGATCATCGCCTTTCTTATTTCTTGACATTTTCGTAGCTGGGGTTTTAGCTTTGTTAACGTCCGGTATAATATTTAAGTCTGAATTCAAGTCAACATAATTGGAATTCTTGTCGAACCCTTCTGTTAATAGTTATCATCCGCCATGGACGTTAAGCAATGGCCTTCGGCCGATGTTTGAAGGCAACGTGGTTCACTATGGCAGTTTATAGAACCTCCCAGAAGCACAGTGTCATCAGCACATCTTTCACGAATTGCTTTTCCGTCAGCCACATGGTACAATAAAAAGTAACTTATGATATATCATCGTCCTAAGTATGTTCAATTCTGAGCATGACGTTACTGGTGATCATAAGTAAATGAATGTGTGAAATTAGCCTAAGGTAGCACTTTGTATCTAAGTTGAATGCCATGCCGGAACAAGATTTTAACCGCCAATTTGTGCAAATATGGATTTTCTGTGGAATAATTAACTATTATTAGGCAAAAGCATATAATATAACTCCATAGCTCGTGCTAGATTTGTAAATAATTTATTTCTCAAAATAATCAAAAACGTGGGCTTATAAATTTCCCTATAAATATTTTATTTGGTGGTTGTTCCAGCATAGCGTTCAATTATTGCAAAAAAATAATATAAACATAGATAGGCAGAAAGTTGATATAAACATAGAAACGCAAAAGGTCCTTTACTGGCATACAGAAAATTTAAGGAGAATTACCTATGCTTTCGCCGATGGAAGACATAAGAACCGAAGACGCTCAAAACGCACCATCAATACAAAAAATTCGGTACCACTAAGCCCGGTCGCACAACAAAGATGTATTAAAAAATGTAGTAGAAACATAAACGAAACACTCCAAAAACAAGGATGTTACTAGAGATAAATGTTTCTTTGGTGCGCATGTCCTCATTTGATTGTACTGGTATTTGTAAAATTAGTGTTTGGTGTGCGGCCGGGCCAAAATATAATGCTGAAGAAAAACAATTCAAAATTGATGGAAACAACTGAAACGAAGTGTCAGTAATAATAAAACTACAAAAAAGATGAACGATTGCTTCAAGGATTAATCTAGAAGTGAAACGGGCTCCGAAATGCAAAAAGAGATTAAGCTATTCAGGCAAAAAAGATGAACAAAAGCAAATCGAGAACTTTAACACGGAGAAATTGTGGAAAAAAAAACGGAAAAATTGTGAAAACGTCTTAAGAGTATGAACATGCCTACTCAAGAAAATATGCTTAAGGTGCCACTTACTACACCTGCCAAGCAAACCCCATCATTTCCATTCAATTTCCTTATTTCTGGGCGTTTGGTCAAATCCAGTACTTAGGTTGTGGAAATAATGAAACATCATTCCGCAAACGATGAAATGCCGATATGTGTAATTATATACCGAGTTGCTTATTTACCATTTTTTTTTAGAGCCAAAGACCTCAATGATCATAATGAAATCTTACATGGAATTGCAAAATATTGCGATATATAAATTCGTAGAAAAACTGCCAGACAAACAAGTCAAATTCAGCACGGTGTCCAACCGCACACAATGGCCAGATCGGACGGGTCCCCGAACAAAGGCAGCAGATGCTAATTAATTATTAGGCTACTTAATGACATAATTTTACAATGTGGAGCGTACGTTTCTGAGTAAATAATGAATTTGAGACATCGAGTAATAACGTCAAATTTAGTGACGATTCAGTTGCAATGTAATATGTAATTATTTTCGTCGATAGGAGTAAAAGCGGAAGATAAGATAAGCAAGAAGCCTAAAAACGAGTTCTATACCGTAGTTCGCCGTCCCCTTTGCATTTAAAACAAACATGCATAAATAAACAATATGCGTCGTTGCCTAGGTATGGTATAAACTATAATGTAAACAGAACCAGCATATGCCGGAGCGCTATTAACACATGTGTCATTTTTTCGTCGCCTCCCATAAACACCAACTACTTATGAAATTTACTCAGGCTGATAAACTTCTCCAAGCACCGGAAAACAGGGCCTCTGTCTTTATCTGTATCCTCACTTTCTCGAACCATAAAACCTGCTAGGATCTACTAGACAAGACAACAATTGAATTAGCCTTATTCATTCTCTACCTACCCTAACGCAAGAAGGGCATTCCTGCTGAACAGCATCGTCATTTATCACTTCTCCAATGTGATTTAATCTAGACAGGTTTAGTGGCCGCGGCATTAAAAGCGGGCGTATTTAAAACTGAGAAGAATGTCTTGTTTTACCTTTTGAGGCCCTGTCATATCATATGACGCCGTCGATTAAAATCCATTGGAACCCTGAGATGTAGCGTTGCCTTGATGCAAATTTCCGATTGGTTACAGCCACAAAAAGTGTACAAATTTACGACGGGCGATGTCTTATAAAATGGTCAATGATAACGTGCTAGCTTTAATGGAATGGGTATTATTGCAATTTTCGGCAAATTGGCCCGACCGATTGCATGTTACGTAGCACTGCCCGTCGGGTTTTCAATTAAACGACTTGATTATACCAGCAGAGGATTAAGCTATAACTATAAACGGTAATATTCGAAATTGTTTTTAGCCTGATTGAACACTTTTCGCTGATTTTTGGTCGTAAAAGAGGCGTTACTCGATGAAACGCTATTATTATGGTTATGAATACAGTGGAAAGTCTACTTGGCCATAACCGAACCTAAGCGATCTAGGCGTGTTTTAGTGTCCATAATAACTCAGCAATGTCAAAGGCTGTTTGTCTGGTTTAGCGAGATGGCGTTTTCGAAGGTTAACAGCGCTCAGCAACGCTCGCTACCCTCCCCATCTTGCACGTTTTGGGGTGGGTCCTTCGTTCGCTGTTAAAAATAGGGGTGAATACTCTCCAGGGATGTGGGAACCGCTTTGGCCTATTACTTATTCTTAAAGTGTTTGCAGGCTCGTATTTGTTGCAGGCTATATATTTTATTGTACCGCTCCTCTTGATGTATTGGTCAGGGATTCTTCTATTCCCGCACCTGACGCATCGATTTAATAACATCTCCTAACATATAAGTCACACGACTTAAAAAACTGCGGTAACAATGGTCACTTCTATTTTAGTTGTCGAATTCTGCTTCACTTTGATTCGGAGACCAACCCATTTCAAAAATCTGTGGCCGTAATTACTTAATGATATGATCTTTTAAACATCATAAAGAGATACATTATCAAAAGGTATAATTTCCGAACCCAATGAGCAAAAAAAAGGGGTATTCGCGATCGCCAATAAAAGACCTCGGAATCGATCTAAAAATCTGCCCATTGTCTGCTCCTTTGTCTGGGTCATCGCCATCAACTGGACCTTCTCCGACTAGAATTCCTTGAATAACATAAACCCATTGGAGAGGAGGTTTTCGTTTTATTTTGACTGTCTGGGTGCATTTTGCTTGCTGCATCGGAAGGAATCATAAAAAAGCCGTCGACAGATGGTGTTGCTTTCAGGGGGCCGCCAACTTCGTCATGTGTGGGACCGGAGAACCCAGATTTTATTACTCGAACGTTCTCGTTATGGTCGTTTTTGCCTTCCCGGGGATGTAAATTGGGTTCTTGTAATTGCCAATTCACTTCTTCGGTTTCAGCTTCCTCACCGACGCTATACCTGATATACCCTAAACCCATAAAATCGTCAATTATTCTAGAGCTTGGTGTTCCACAAGCGACAATTATTCTGGAGCTTCGAGTTCCCCTCTTATTTCACATCAATGTTACATTGATTGCGGATATTGCCCTACTCGTTTTTTGTCATGGTGATGGCCGGGGAAAATTGGCAAATAAGACAAGAATCAAGGGAGACAAAAAATGCCTCTTCACAAGATATGCACACTGTGCTCAAAATAAGGAGCGTCAGATCTGAAAATATCCCCTTATACTTATTAAACACAAGGCTGTTGAAGGGATATTTGGGGGAAAATTTAAGTATTTTTGAAGGAATAACATTTTACAAGTCCCTCATAAATAATTACTCAGGAGGTTACTTATAAAAATTTACCGACGAAAATGACAACAAGCAGCGAAAGGCCTGCAATTAAAAGGTTTTAAGACATCTGTCTCTGAGGCTGCGAACAACACCCCAACAACCATTCCCCATAGTATTATTGAGGTTGGTGCAGGAATGTGAGAAAATCGGAAGATGTTAAGAAAATCAACATCCGGGCATTAAAGCAAACGGTGTGTTAAGAAGCGATTTAAGATATGTCGACAGTACAATCCTTGTGAGTGAAAGCGAGTTGCCAGATAAAGAAGGTGAAGACAAGTGAACGTCTTGACGAAACGGAAAATACGATAACTAAAAACTTGGAAAATATGGATATTCCGGTATATGGATGTAATAGTAGACATAGTAGTTGGAGATTCTCAAGATCACTTGGTGATCACACAGTAATTGAGAATCATGAATTGGAAAGATTCGTAAATATCGGATTGATGAATATGCTCAAACCTTTGTTTACAACCACCCAACTAGCGCTCCGGCAGTCAAAAATGATTATATCTTCGAATCATCTCATGCGGTGTTTGAAATTATGCAACAGCCAGGTGATCAACATGAGAGATAAGGTGCTTATCAAAACATGAGTTGAAATCAGTTCATAATAATTCGAGGAAATAAATTTTGGAAAAGAACGAGCAAATTTACTAAAAATCCGAATTTGAACCGAAACGTATTTCAATGCTTCGACAACCGGTGGCAGCGTTAAAACCTGGTACCCTCTAAGAGCTAAAAATTTCGTTCCACTTTATTTACTTTGTAATGCCACATCAAAGAACCGACCAGGGAGTTATTGTGTTAAAATTTCTGAAACTTCCATTTGGGTGGCACCCCAACTAGGCAAAATGCGGGTGAAATCCTAAGCTGAATACCGCAATTTGATCTGCGTCCCGCTTCATTCACACGCAACTCCTTTGTCGTCGGATTTTTTCGAAGCAACCGAGTACTGAATTGTGCATTCATTGAAGATATTGAACGTTAAAAGTGTACTGTCGCGCCAGCCGCACAGGAAGTTATCAACGTCTTGATTGATTGGCTGACTAGGTGCTTTCCGCTAGGTAGCTACCTGCAGTCGCCGTTCGGTGCCAACAAAAATAAAAGTACTACCCGTCTAGTACTAACTGAAGTCGATTATTATGTAAATTACGCACGGTACTGGATAAATTTACGACCACATATTAGTGCCTAGAGTGCGGAATCTAAAGAGTCGTGGCGCAATTTTGCCTCCATGGGAATCTTCTAGAGTCTCGACGGCGAGGTCAAGTCCCGGCAGTAGATCAGCCTTAGGAGCCCCTGTTATGTCCTGGTTATAACATAATCTTCGATTTTCATTGCTCGTAAAAGGCCAGTATTCAATGTCTCGGAACTGACCAATGACCACCGAGGTAGGGCCCATTTTGAACTGATCCTCAAATCGTGTACGACCGGCCACAAAGAATTAATTCCTCTTGTCGAGCTGCTCTATTGTTGAATTAACTAGGCTGTATTTACATGTACAATTTCATCTGGATGTCGTGTGGGAAGTGCACGCCTATTACTCGCCGTTTAAGCCGAGTGCTGCATTTCAATTTAGCTTTAATTCGAATTGATTTGTTTAGGAAGGAAGGAGGTTTTTGAACGGGTCACACACAACAATCATTTCTGTCTGACCTGCTTCACCAGTGCTCCGACAACACTCAAGACTAATCTGAATTGTTTAGGACATGGTAAAAAAACGTTATTCACAACATACGATAAAGGAGCATAGTAATAATTACAGCAGAATGTCGATGTGACGAGAAAATAATGCTAATTATAGGCTGCTAAAGAGGGATTCCAGAAAAAATGACCAATAATGGAAGTATTTTAAAAACGTCTTCAGTGAGTTCATGGTCATGCAAATAATATAACATGTTTATTTTCAGAGTGTTTACATACTCACTAACCTAGTGTAATTGAGTAGTAATTGAAGTACAACAAAATAATTATTACTATTCAAGAATTGCGGTAAGTTTTTGCGAATAATGGGTAATCGACATTGGCCTATTATAGGAGAAAAATAACCATTTGAAGAATTTCCGTAACATATTAAATATCATGCGAAAAATGAAAATTCTAAATGCAGCTTTTCTTTTCTACCGAGCTCTGTCAGAAACATGTGAAACATGAAATATCCATGGAATCACTCCTCTTATCGAATATTGTTTACAACTTCATATGGCGAATTATGAACATTACTTACTAATATTTTTCACGTGAGAGCAGGTGAAAAGGGTTATGTCGAGAGTATAAATAGTAATATTGGAAATATTTTTCCAAGCAAACGAAGTAAATAAAGAAATCAACATGAAAATCTCAATTTTAATGCATGGGTTCCAAGAAAGTCAATTTAAACTTTATTTTCTAACCTTGTATATAATGAGTAAGTGTTTAGGTACCTACCCACTGATACACCTACCTATTATTGATGGTCAATGATAAACCCGCCGAATCTTGAAAATGTAAGAGCATCTTTTTGCACTAAAGTGCTATTAGAATTGGGCAAAAATAACATTATACCGTCGTTTTATGACGTCAAAACATTATCGAAATGGGAAATATTTCAACACGTTGTACTTTTTGATATTGGCAATACAAACAACAGAAGTAAACATTATATAGACATTTCCACCTTAAAAACCGCAAAAATGAGGAACAGTGTAACCTTTTTAATCTTGTAATTTTATAATATTAATACTTTATTCGGTAACATTATTTTGTCTACAGAGGAAAACCCGTATATCAGCGAAATGTATAATTGGCCACATTCGATGTTTACACATGAAATAGCGTCTGCCTGTATTTGTTAACTGTATCTTTCTTTCACAATTTTAAAACTAAATTTAATGATATTTTAAACTTTTAAATGTTACTTATGTAAATCTACGATCGTATCGCTTTGGGCCACGTTTCGCAAGCCAAACATACTCTGTCAAACTTTTATAGAAAATCGATGGGTATTCCTCCTAGATACCATCCCTTATTTGACAATTTTGTCAAATTTTACAGTGTGTTAACACATTTTAGTAACGTTCTATATATTGAAATTCCTATTACCCACTAAAAAGTCTGAGTAAATACCTGCTACTCTACTAGGTATAATAAATCATGTTATGTACTCTATCATTTGCATTATTGGACCCAAGCTTCTACACACGACGTGTACGTATTTAAGGCAATTTTTCATTTAAATTGGTTAAGAGTTAAGGGCAAAATTATTAATGCGTGGTAGCACCCCCAAAAGAACAACTTTGGCTCAATACATTCAGACCCTATTTTGACATTTCTGTTGAAAATTGCTTCCAGTCAACAGTCATACAAATTAAGAGGATATTAATAATTTTACCCTTTGGGTCAACTTATTAATATGCTGCTAACTGTAATTGCATGATTATTTCCATATAAAATAATGAATTGAAATAGAGTTTTAATCCTGGCTTTAGTGCTGGTCAGATTCCGTAGAAAATACTTTAATGTAAAAATTATTTTATATAGGTTAGTGAACAGGACCAAATTATTTACATGTAATTACACATAGTTTCCCTAAAATCTAAAAGTCTGATCAATATTAAGTCACTTTTCAATGTTTTTATCAGAATTAGCTTACAGTTAATGGTAACAGCACAATAACAATTTAGCCCTTAGATACCAATTCAGAAAATTCTACATTATAATTATTTACTTCATAAAATACGTTTTTAAGCCTGGCCTCCTGCGTAGCCAATTTTTTAATATACTATTGTTGAATATATTTTGGCCCTAAACAAATAGGTGAATACCTACTTAGTTTATTATTGTCAGTTTAAAAATGTCGGCATTAAAATTTCGAAAATGTCCATAATAAGTGCCTTATTTTCAATTATTTTGAGGGCACCAAACTCACTCTTTCTGGAGACAGCAATAAACCGCAAAAATTGGGATAAAAATTCATTTAAAAAACTAAAGACGAGTCATATTAGGGAGATAATATGACTATTAATTGAATATTTGACTTACCTTGTCTTCCTACAATTTCAGCCACGTGTTCGGAGCTTGGTACCGGTACGCATTCGGTCATGTTTTGCGACTTCTTAGATCGGACTTCGTCCAAAGGGTTCCCCAAAGGGTTGACGAAGGAACCGAGATCAGTCGCGGGGTCCGGTTCGGCAACGGAATTCAAAGGTTCGCTGAATCCCAACATTGAGAGTTCTAGAGCCAGTTGGAGGGCCCTTTCGTCTCCAATGCCGCTCGACCTCTCCATTTCAGGAAATAAACTCGCGGGCATTTTGAGGTTAGGTTGCTCCTGTCTTGGAGATTATGTTTTTTAAACGTTTAAAATTAGCGAATGATTGTCGACGTTTGATGGGAACAGACACTCATATACCTTTTAAAATAGTTCGGGGGTTGTTTCTAATAATTTGTGTAACACTGGAGTTCTACTTAAAACGAGTAGTTCAGTCCGCCGATGGTGATCGATCGTAGCAGGCAACATAAAAAGCGACGTTATAAGAATTAAGATACGCGCGTGTCACCGGTACAAAAATATATTATTATTATTGAATCTACTTAATTAGCAAAAGTATTGTATTATATACTAAAAGGGTTCCTATTCAATATAATATTGGCGATTTGTTGAAGCCAGCAAACGAAATGCTCGCTTGGAACTAACTGATTATTTTTCGGGAGACAGGCCGGCAGGCAGGCGATCCGGCGTGGTTCAGCAGCCATGTGCGCAAGGGCTCGAGGCGGCGTTGCCACGTTATAGTTTTGGCCATGAACCTCGCAATGTTCGGAGTAATATCTATCAAGGAGGTTGAAACCGATGTATGACACATTTATTTTGTTTAATTAAGACAACTTTGACGTTTCTATAGGCTACTAGATAAATATTTAGGTCTGTTCAACTGAGGAAAAATCGATTTCGAATCGTCATAATTGTATGCAACACCAATTCGAAAGTACTGGAGGTAGCAAATAATTGCACTAGTATCCCAATAATAGCGGTCCTATTTCATGAACAGAAAGCCATCACGAACATTTGAGAATAAGAATCAAATTGTCGTCAAATGAAACTGGCCAATAACATTTTTTGACATATCAACATCGCCAAAAATTACATTGTCACTCTCGCAGGTTGCTATTCGTGACTCATCTTAATCGTCGCAGTGCCATCTATCCTCACCTGGAAAGTCATTGAGTCCATAAGAATAACCAAAACGTTTCCCCACATTTCTCATTTATTTCCTTTTTCTTCGACTTTTATAACAATTTGTTATATCTTAATTAGTTTTATTTGTTTGTGGAGTGTCATCAAGATATTCGAAAATACGTAAGTCCTATTTATAGTTTTATATTATTAAAGACATGATATCTGCCAATTCAGCCACATATTGATTGAAGCTTGGCCATTTGGAATTCCTAGACCCTATCTCCTAGATTCCTAGAGATAAATGAATTATGATTTGATGGAATCAAGGCTTTTAATTGATTCTTTGAAATTCACAATTTATTTAAGGTTAAATGGGTGCTAATATTTAATGCACAGTTGACTACGGTTAAGTAACTAGTATTAGTATCGAATTTCGAGCAAGTACTGTGATGGCGAACAGAATCTGGACCCTGTGGACCTAGATCTTTCAATGCAATGGATCGATGATCTACAAGAAATGGAAACTGTAGTGCTTTTTACGATTTTTGCCCCCCCCCCCCCCCCCCCCTTGAATATTAGCATATAATCCATGACTAAATTCGGTGGAATGGTTAAAACCATAATAATTTGAGTTTTATACAAGGTGCATCACATATAAGGCCATAATTAAGGGTACACAACTACAGAGTCCTTATGCAAAAATATTCAGATTTAACCTAATTTGTTTATATTCAAGAGTTAACAATAACCAAGATACAGGATATGTGGTCTCCGGGTGTTTTTCTCAGATAAGGAATTCGCTTATATTTATTTTTTGTCGGAAGTATTTTCCCACTTTTAAAACTTTAATTAATAAGGTCCATTATAAAATTGCGACCAGCAACATCGACACTTATAGTAAAACTTTGATGGTGGGAATTTTTAACCCCTATTTCAGTAAAATAACTTGCTTGTCCACGGCATTGTAAGGATACAGGGTGAATCTTAAGTAGGGGATTTTCTTTTAACACGACATAGACCTATAAAACTAAGTAAAATCTGTAAGTGACATTGTTTTAAATTTCAGAAAGAACCAAAGTATGTGTATATAAAAGAAAATAAAAAAGTACGGGACTTCTTGCATAACCAATTTTCTAACAAGTGTATAGTTCACAATAGACGAACACGACAATCCGCGAGATCACCAGACTTAAATTCATGTAAATAATAATAAAAGGATTTGTTATTTACTAAAACTTTCATACGTGCACATTTCCGTTGTTTTTGAGATTTCGAAAGAATGTTGCATAAATATTTTGCTTAGTTTTTTGAGGTCTATGTTGTGTTAAAAAGAAATCTCCTACTTCAGATTCACTCTGCACAGTAACTTTACATCTGTTTACAAACCCATTATAATACTTATTGATCCCTACAGTCCAAGAACTGTTATCGAGTGTGAATGATGACTTCATCAATCAATCTTCAATCAAATATGTCTTCCTCCTGAACAGGCCTAATAAATGCATAACGGCCGCCAGATTATTTAGACTGAGTTATTGAGTCATGAGCTCTGTGTAAGTAGTCCCGAGTGATGTACTGTGTATATTTCTAACTGATGCTGACGGTCCATAATAGATTTACCTCTCGATTGAAACAGACCCAATAGTAAACAAGTTATGCCAGATTGTGGATTATGTACGGTTAGTGATTGAAATAGACAAAGATATAGTACTTACTCAGAAGTGCGGCCCTTCACATAATGAGCCACACTTTCTGAGAAGAAAGAATTGCACTACTCCCTTCGGTGTTCATGACGCAATCATAACCATCGAGTATGACAACTCCGTTATCTACTCGGACAATAATACACTAGCGTGTGTTTTTTTACAAAGTATGGTTAGAAAGTACGATTTACGCACATACAAATATGATTCGTTCCCTTATTCTTTGCCACGATTTTGCCACGTGGCGAGACAATCTTAAAATGTTAAGATCTCTAATGTCAAATAATAGGTATTTCAGTTTTCTTCGAAAGGACTATTTTAGAGGTTATTCTAGTTTTAAACGCGGACCTTTCTCAGATTTTGGTGTTTTTATACTTACCATACAAAAAATAAATTTAGAAGAAATATCCATTGCAAAATTTTAATTAGAAAATTCAGAAGTATTTTTCATTATGGCAACGTCGCCTTCAGGGCGGGATACCGACAAACGAAACAGGGCAGCATTGCCATTGTTGGCGAACTAATAGTATGAATAAGGAAAATAATCGATTGAAGATTCAATTGTCTGGATGTGTTCTGTCTGCGGTCTAGATCTGTAATTTATGGTTCATATTCAGGTTCCCCATATCTTTACGCACGACAAATAAACTGCTGTAAGTATTAATTACAATTACTAGTGTCATGCTAACATTTCAACTTTTTCAAGCGTAACTGAAAAATTATAAGTAATAGCGACAAAAATGAAAGTTGATGTTACATTTTTGTTATAAATATATATGTGGACACAAATACCTATAATTCATAAAAACGAGAATATCATATCAGTAAATTCTAGATAATGCGTTTTCTACAGCTACGGTCTACGGCATTGTGTTTGTTCAGGTTTATTAAATTAATTTCTTGTTGAGTTCACATCTATTTACGGCTTACTCCCTGTTCTCCACACAATCAGTATCTTATACATACTTATGAGCAAACGGAAAATCTTTACAAAATCATACCTATTTATCTTTTTGCCCAGTAATCAGCAAGCATTTATAACATTTATCTCTACCGTTCTTGAGATACGTACGCCTCAGATATTATAAACATAAATATCGAAATATCTAAATATCCCCAATAATTTTTCATCAATTTTAATGCGTCGGTACACCTAAAACCAAATCAAAAAACGAACAAAATTACGAAGCAAGCTGCAAACGGAGCAGGTGCAAACTACAGCCGTGTTGTAGATTCACATGCATAAATAATTCATAATTCCTCCAAACAAGCCCGCAACAACCGACAACGCCGCATCTCGCTCTTCCGCGATTTACGCGCCCGGTGTAAAAAAATTACAATGAGGTAGATTATCGCGATATTGTCACGTTCACGTTTTCGCAGAATAATTTCGGATATTACGTCAAAAAGATGAAGATGGTATTGCGTGTACGTCGCAAGCACAGATATTCTGCAGCTATGTTAAATTATGCTTTTGATTAATGAATACTTTTAATATATATTAAGCAATATTGTATTATAATTAAGCGAATATTGTGTTAAAATTATTATTCAAATCAGCTGTGTTTGTTTTTCTCATATACGATGGTGAGTTGCATCAAAAATATATGTTTTCATAGATCAGTAAAGAGTAAAAACATTTTGTCGGAGATCTGTGTATGTCAGAAATTTCTTAGCGTCCAAATTGATTGTAAGTTTGGCATCGTTGCAGTCGTTTTAGTTTTACCGGCGGTTGTCGTTTCCCGCCACTTTCACGAGTCGTAATCGAATACGATTATAGCTTAGCGCGTGGTTTGAGTTTTTATTTTAGAACCTTAAAGTATATGCTTTATTACATGGTTTGATTATATATTTTTAATGTGCCTTAAGCCGACCATAAATCTCTAGCATTCATAAATGTGAATAAATAGGTATTGCAAATATAAAAATATGCGTAACTTGGTAAGTTATGGTACCAAACAAAAAACTCGCAATAGACAGTAAATCGTAAATGTACTCCGAGATTAAACCATTTCTTATTTACTATCATACATTTAGCATTGATGATAGATAACAGATGAATCTATGCAAGACATGCCCCTGATATATCAACGCCTACTTGAAATCTTTTTATCGCCCCTTTATAAACCATATATACAGGATGTTTGGAAATTAAATCTGAGGTGAGTGTGCCAAAAAAAGCAAGAAACTTCATATCAGATATAAAAATAGATCGATAAATTTAACTAGAGGGGGCTAGGGAGTTTTAATGCAGCTCTCAAAATTTTTTTTAATCGATACACATAGTTGAAATCGTTTGAGATAAGTCTTGAAATTTTGAATATTCGCTCAGATTTTTATGATACATACGAGATTTTACTGAAATTTAAAAATGTCATTTAGACATGTATTATACAGGCCAGGCTTAGAGTTATTTCAATCCTATCTACACATATAGACTGAAAAGTCATGGGTTTCTACATTAAACAGATACGCTTGCCTACTTGGAAAAATGCACTCTTTTCAAGTAAAACAGTAAAAGGGATTTTAAATACTAAATCTACATTTAAACGGACATGTCGCCGTGAAAAAAATTGTTTCTCCTTTAATTTAATCCACATTTGGCAATGTCGAAATATAAATTTAATTATCGCCTGCAATAATTATTTTCTTGGAACAGTAATTTTCAAGACAGGTGCGGAAAGTCCGACTTTCCCGCACGGACTTGGGTATCGAGGTAGTGTTGCAATAGTTATTTATTTAGCAAGTCGTGACTTTGGTCATTATGATTTTTTTTCAGCTCAAACTTTTCGGTATTACCACCCTATATGTTCATAGTTTGCAGACTTAAATGCCATCTGTTTCTTTAAACGTGGATACTACGCGGTACCACGCACGAGACGTGCATAGTTTGTGAAACCAGCCGCTGTTGTGTGTGTTCTTTATTTAATTTTTTCTTTGGAAACTCGTCAGATTTGATTTGTCGTTTAAACTTACTTGAAAAGTATTACGTATTGGGCGCTCATATTTTTCGAAACCAAACGCCAAGATAATTCGAGATTTCTAAAATAATTTCTTGTTATAATGAAAATCACTTCTAAATCGGTAACAATGATAATCGTAATAAATAGTATTTTAAGATATAAGTTTCGTAAGACCACTATCGTACCAATCCAAATTTGCAAAGCCAGGAGTGAAGCGACGAGTTTAGCAAAAATATCCCAAGTCACCAGCCGGTCCTGTTTAACCCACGTTTAATCAAGATTACTAAATGTCCTATGCTATGATTAATTGAATTTAATATCTTATAATTAATTTCACATAATAAACGTGAATATTAAAAATTTTACCACTTTATCTCATTTATAAACTTATGAGCCATTGGTTTATGCGAATTAAAAAAGGTCTTCAGGACCCACCTTTTTAAACGCTCTAATTCCCTCACCCTATACGAGATTTGTTTTCCTAGTTTCTGCTATACAACCACCCCTAGAAATATACATTTCATTTTCGGACACCCTGTATAAACACGTTACATATGCTGGATACAGCGCAAATTGCGTAAATAAATGCAGGAGACCCCCTTTTATTGCTAGTGTTAGATCTAAAATTTAAATACGTTGGAGATGCGGAGGGACAGGGGAATTTTGGAGTGGAATCGTCGTTTTGTCATGTGTATGTGAATCACAATTAGAGTTTCCCAAAGAGGGAAGAAACGTGACTCTTAAATTATAATGCATTTTGATCTGAAATCACAAGGCAAGGGAAAACGGCTTAATATGATTTTTAAAAGTAATATGATTTAAAAACATTTGACATTTAAATCATAACACTTTTTGATCTCAAATTTCAAGTCGAAAGAAAGAGTTAAAGCAGCTGATATAAATTTAAAATTACAAGATTACTGTCGGTTGCCTCGTCTAAAACTCGGTAATCGTTGCAACTGCATTATACAATACAGGTTTAAGTTCCGGTTTTGGTATACTAAATAGCGCAATAGTTCTCGAAAAGGGTGTAGATATCGTAAATCACTTCCAGAATTTTCAAGAACTATATCACGCTAGTGTGGCTTAAAATTCAATAAAGAACCAAGAAATTGGAAATTTCAAGGATTATTCTATATAAAGCACCAGCTGCTAGTCCTTACAGAATCTCCCAGGTCAACCTTCTTACTGGAGAACAAAGAAACCGAATTTCTCTAAGGGACTACAACATAACACCCAGGTACGTTTCGAATATGCTTGCGAAGGACCCACGTACCTGCTCCCTCTATTATTTCTTTCCACATATTGTGTTTTTTGTTATAATTCGTTGGCAGTATTGGACTAGGGACATTTTAAAGTTTTTTTTACCACTTTTTTTTACAGATTTCATCAAATTAATGTGTTTTTCCTAAATATACTGCGTACCCGTTATTTTCTTGGCAGTTTCACAAACTACCTAGCTCATACGAGTTATTTGGTGTGCATATGCAATAAAGTGTTTCAGTTGCGATGCGCAAGTAGGCCCAAAATTCTTCAGTGTTGAAATAAAGGAGGTTCCCTTTTTTTCGAAAAAATTTTAAATTCGGACCTGTGTAATAATTTAAAAATGTATTTCCTCGACAGTGCCATTCTAAGAACTTATGCCCTTGAGACTTAGCCGTCCTTTGCTGGTAATAGGGATCTTACCCCATACGAATGACAGCTGTTGATTTACATTCGTTTCCGTATGGGAAGTGTTTTCGCATATAAAGGGCGTAGGTATGGATTCGAATGTTCTTGCTCAATGGATTTTTTGAAATGTTTAATGTTTTGTTAGCAAATGCCTTGATGCCGACGTTAATCATCAAGTACTGAATAAAAATGACGTTCCAGTGAATTAAAAAAAAAATTATTATTGCAAAATGTTGGTTTAACCGAATGGACGACCGCACACAAGGTGCATAAACATAATGGAATGGTGTTTGCCGTTTGGTTCTCAAGCCTTTCAGTCGTCCACATTATTTCTCAGACGGTTACGTTCTTTGTTCTTGATTTTTTGTCGACCGCCAGACTGGAGAGCAAGACACATAAGCACCTCTCAGTCCGCGGTATTCTTCAATTACTACCATACTATATAAGAATGTTTTAAAATGACTTTTGTAAATAAATGAAATTTATGTAAATATTTGGCGTGTAATTCGCGTTTCGATATTTGTTTGTCGACCGTTTTTTCGACTGTCCCCTTTGTCGGTGCTCTTAACATAATTAATTTTGGTTTAAACGACGATCTGTTGATGTTAATCGACTCTTTTACATAATTAATCCTTAAAGAAATTCGCCCAAGACAGAAGTTATTTCGCAGATGGGTCGAATTGTCAGGGTCGAGGTAAACAAAAGAACAAACCCATTAAATTTTGCATATGGTTATTCGTGGCCTAAAAATCACACATAAAAAGTTTCCACATCATCATTATACCTGCCTCTTATTATACCTACGGATGTTTTAGCATCATAACTCAAGATGGTATTTATAATTACTCATCTTGCCCAATATAAGATTTTCTTATTAATCTTTTGTTTTCAGAAAAAAACCTCACCTTGATTTGAAGCTATAATAAAGGGATTGTCATTAAGTCCGCTCGTTCTTTGAAACTGCAATTTCGCTGTATGTGGTTCATCCTGAAAGTTTAATTTAGTACGATCTTTTCATTCTTTTAATTTTTTACCTTTTGTTTTTTAAGTTTTGAAAAATGATAAATTTATGAAGTTTCTATCCAAAATCCGGAACGAACCATTTACAAAGAAACAAATACGTCTTCACACGAATAATTGATGTATAAAATCTGTTTTATCTCATTTTAAAGGTCGAATAGTCTTAATGAAAACCCCTGTACCTATATTGTGCATAAAGGTATGTGATATATTACGGGGCGCCTAAAAACTTAGAAATAAAACGATTTTGCTAAAATCGCTTGAACACGTCTATTCAGTTTCTGCTATGTCCACGTTTTTGATATCATAAGGTATTTAATTACACCAAGTGTTGATTATGGGTGACGTTATAACAACAGAACAGCTCGCAAAGTCTCCATATTTGAACCCTATAGACTTTTTGTTGTCAGTTGAATTAAGGGCACAGTGTTCCAAAACCAATCAATTTCTGTCGAAGCTCTTAAAGGCAAAATAAGTACTGCGATAAGAACCATTCAGCCTGAAGTAGTGCTTAATGTCCAGCAGCAAAGTTTTTTGAACGCCTAGGACAGTGCAGAGTTGTGAACGGTGGTCACTTTGAACAATACACTCTGTTCTTAATACAGTCCCAAAAAAAATCTGATGGGTTCAAGTCTGGCAACTTTGCTGGCCATTCTGCGATACGATGTCTCTTGTAATCAAAACTGAATCTAATTGAATACCTTACAAAACAAAAACACCTTTAATCCGTAACAAACCGATGATAAATTGATATGATCTAAATAAATAATTTTGTACTTAACTATGTCAAAAACTATCGATACAGCTAATGCCACGTACAATATGTCTTAAATTGTAATCAACATTTATTTAATCAAGTAAAGCTGGATGGTCGTTCTTAAAAAATTAAAACTGACTATTCTATAAATTTTTTACTCATAATCGAAATAGTTTTGAAATGTGCATAAAACGAAGTCTGAATCGACGTATCCAAGAGATTTAAACCCCTTAAATTGCTTCATTCGGAAGATTTTTAATAATTTCCGTAATAAATCGCAAACTATCTCCTTTAGCTACTGCAGTTTGACGATACTCGATCGGGAACTTTCGGTGCAATCCAAAACTAAATTATATAAATCAATCAGAGAATCGACGAATCCATTTAGTCTTAAACTCGGTTGTAGGGTTCAAGTTAAGAAAACTATAGGCACAAAAATGAGTCTCATCACCCGAACAGAGACAGTTTATTTAGACAATAAGGAATGAGTTGCACCAATGACTTTATGAAACGTATATTTCATTTTATTTTTTGTCTTGAGGTCGAGCAATTCCAATGAGTATTCAAAAATGTAGGGTTCCCATTTATGGGCGCCATTTTCGTAATAGCGTGTTACACTGGGTGCACTAGGTCGACGTGAAGGCATCTCCATTATTGGTTAACTCAAGGGCAATATGAGATTAGGGATGTAACTGCTGCGGCCCGTAGGAAACTATAAATTTGTCACTTTAATTGTATACCTATATCAATCATAGCTAATACAGCAAAGGAAATATAACCATAGCAATACAGCCATATACATAGCTTTATCAAATTACTGCTGAAAAATACTTTTAGTGCGCATTTATATGATTCGTATGCTTTAGGGAGTTAAAGTACTATTACATCCTGGCAAATAATTAAAAATAAATTCAGCTGCCTTTTTTGTGAGTTTTACGCCCCAGGACGTGAAAAAGCCCGCTACATATATTATTTCCATTATTTTTCTCTAGCTACATATGTTGATCAACCACGAGCAAATGACCAGCAATAACACCAAAGTTCATCGGCAATGATACTTACAATTTATAGTCTTACCGTACAAAAAAATATTTTTTGCGCCTTTGGAGTAGAACCCTTTTACGCCGTTGGTACAAAAATAAGTAAATTGTCCATTACTGATTTAACATTATGTAGTAGACCGAGGATTCCCAATAGCCCTGTATAATGTTGATTAAAATTATCTATTCTGAGGTAATTCAATAGTCTTTATGTAACTGTAGTTACAATTTTATCTTTCTATGAATCGAAATCGCCATGTATGAACAGTTTTATTGATGCAACTTTGTAAAACAGAAAACATGGTCAAGATGAATGCAAATAGTTGTAGGAAAAATCTGAGAAGATTAAGGCCTATTACGACTTTATACCTCATTCCAGCTCTGCCTTTAATTAACTCAAGCATCCCAAAGACCGGTTTCGATCCTATTAGATCTCGTCAGTTCGGTTCATTTCGAGTCAATTAAACGCAGGCAGAAATCGGCAATATCAACGGCAAGTATGTAATTTTTTTAGATTTTTCGTACAACTATTTAAATTTGTATTCATTACTTTTGGTTGTGGCCTTGCGTAGAATGTCCCGCTGCTTACACTCAAAATTTTGGTTTAGATGCAACAAAGGAGACACAGCAGATGGCGGTAGTGGGATATTTTCCTGCAGGACCAACATAGTTGTCGGTCATATTACCGATTTTTACCTGTGCTTAATTAACTCAAGATGGGCCTAACTGAAGCGGACTAATAGGATCGACACCAATCTTCGGAGCGCTCGAATTAATTAAACGGATAGTTAGAATGAGGCATAAAGTCATAGGAAACCTTGATATGAGAAAAAAGATGATATTTATAAAAAAAAGTGGAACGAGATTACCATCAATCATCTGACCAACAACTAATAAGAGATGGATTTATCTAAGACATCACGAATTTTCTCCTGCGATCGCATTCCGTTGGTATAATCTCAACAGTTCTACAACAGACGCTGGACATAAAGCTCCCACCGTTTATGTCAAAGCAAATCAAAAATTTTTATTTATATTTGACGTATATGATGCGAGCTGTCAGTGTCAAACAAATAATTAACCAAGATGGATGATTTTATGGTCAATGAACTTAAAATTGCAATATTAGATTGAAAAAAGGCTGCAAGTTCGCCATTTTGAGAAGTAACTGTCTACATACTTATCGATATCATTTTAAAGCCTGAAAAAATACTTTTTAAAAAAAGTCATAATCTCCAACGCTTTCCATTAAAAAATAAGTTTGTGACATATCTCAAAAATGCTAGCTGTCAGAAAAAATACGATTAGCCTTTCTTTTTCAGGACAAAATCAGCAACAATATTCATATTTACATAATTTCTATAGGGCCAATAACTACTTCTTTAGATCGATTGAAAAAATTGATTAAATTTGGATTTTGCTAAATATCTACTAAGTCATGGACTCGTCCAAGAAACTAAAAGCGCCTTTAAATTGGTTCCTTAAAGCTGTAATTCTTTTCTCATTTAACCGACATCGTAACTTTGCTAGTTTCCGAGAATCCATCATTAATCATCGAAAAAAACTCACCCTGTAGAAAGAAAAATAGCAAAATCGATATTTTGCTTTGCCTCTTTTAAAACAGAAACATGTTTTTTATGCCTGATAGTAATTTTTTTCATGAGGACTTGCGAGATTTGCTAAAATTTAATAAAAACTCATAAAAGTGGAAGTAACAAGAATTTATTTTCTCTCGCACATGACAAAAATACATACATTTTCGGGTCTATTGTAGGTTGCGCTTGAGGTATATATCTCTAATATTAGCGTATCTCTTTTGGTCTATTGCATCTGTGTGAAATTTAATTTCAAGTGTATGTCTAGGTTTGGTTTGAACACATATTTATGTTTTAGGTCTACTGCAGCAAGACCTAACAATACAGTTTATATCGTAAAAGAGAAAAGGTATATGTACCTACTCGATAAAATTTAGCTTGATATTTTCGTCATAAATAAATTTATGCGGGTTTTTATTTTACTTTTAGAAGGTGAGTTTTCTTGGTTTCCGAGCAATTTCATACAAACTGCAAAATTGTAAAATGTAGACAAATAATTGGATTAAAATGAAAGAGGGATGTATTTAAGCAAAGTAACAAACAATAATATTGTAAAAAAAATGAGGCGTCATCCTTGCTTGAAAACGTCCCTATGTCAAATTGTTTTCAACGTCGAATCGGGCAGCAAACTACAGAAACTTTAGGACTACAGTTAAGTTATTGTATGCGCAATTACAAATATAAAGGTGAATTTACATTTCTCTGCTTTACTTCCTTTTACGTCGCTACATATTAAATAACAAAAAAAAAACAACGCGCTAAAAATATTAGAGCTAGATTTACTATTTACATACATTCATTTATTCATTTGCCGTGCTGCCTATCGCTTAAGTATTTATAACTAAAGGCCTCGGGTCTTACATCTTCGATCACTTCGAATGAATGCCTAATCCAGACCTTAAAGAAGGGTTTGTTAAGAAAAAAATAACACAATCCTTTCCAGTAACGTCTAGAACAGACAGTAGGCTCTATAAAAATACGTAATAGCTAGTCTCTAACAAATTATTCGTCGTGTCATAGTCGTACATGCCTGCTTGCTTGCACAGTTTCACACATTTTTAAACACACTTGCTCGGCTTAGTAGGATTTAACTTGATAAAAGAAAAAGAAACGTAGTTAGCTAGCTAAGTATTTACATTCAAACGATAAGGTCGGATGTAGAATGTTTGCCTTACAATGTGGTTTAAACGCCAAGAAACATCTTGTCTTATACGTACACTGAGTAAACGATATCAGCTGGGTCAAGTTTAAACATGCGAAGTTAGTAGGATACTCGTATGTTAATGTCACTCTCTCCGCTTAAAGTAAAGCTGCAAAGGGCGCTAAAATTTCCCATATAAATCTTAATGGTTTTAGGGATATTTCAAAACTCTTTTGTTAACTTTCAAATGAGAAATTGGTCAATTGAGGACCCGATTAATAGGTAATTTTGTCGAACTAGAAGCTTCGATGGGTCGGAGTCATTGGTGAAAGAGCCCACATTTGGAGCGTAGGTAGTGTGGTTGCAAATTGGCACTTTACCTACACGTGAGGAGATATAAAATAGCAAAAGAACTGAGGGAAAAGACCAAAGTTTGAGTTGAAAAATATGAGAAACAGTTCAAGACTTCCTCATTGATTTTGGAATGTCGAGAATAAGCCATCGTTATGCTAGTGATGAAGCGAACTGCATTAGTATCAATGTGTGGTTAATCACACCGAATTAAATCAAAATGAAATCTTAAACTATCAAATCTGCGATATTTTCGAAGGCGTTAGACATTAGTAGTTACAAACATGTGATTCAAACTGTCACAGACGATCTTTACGTGGAGGTGTAAAATAAGGGTCACATGCGCATTTTTTCATAACTCTGTGAACGATTGATATGGTTGTTATTTACCTGCATAAAACATATTTCGTTATATGTAAATGAAAGCTAATTTTGAATTCGAGGACGAAACGGAAAAATGAGAATATTTGTAAAAAAATTAGTAGTCAAGATATTTGAGTCAGGTTTTTCAATGTCCTGATAACTTTGACAGCCAGCCAATTTTCGTCGTTTCTATAAAAAATTTCTCGCTGAAAGTTAGTAGAAATAAAAAAGAAACGGCCCTGGGGCCAAGTTGCATACAGGTAATTCATTGATATGCATAAGAGGGTATGCAAAATACTAGGTAACCATACAATTCTTGGTTAAAAATTGAAATATTTCAGGGTTCTAATTTTACACCCTGCCTAATAAGAACAAATTGTAAAAAATATCCACTGTCAATATCATATTCCAAGATTGATGCTTTCCATCTTTGACTGAAAAATATTGAAGTTATAGTTACCCAAAGTTTTTAGCTATCTCATTTCATTTGACGCTTAGTTTATTTTATATATATTTTATATATATTTATATTAATAAACTTGAGTGCCACTCGATGTGATCTAATGCTTCAATCACCCGCCACCAGGTTCATTTCTCCGGGGACAAAATGGTTAAATCAGCATTGGTGTAATAATGTAAAATGTGAACAAGTATATGTCATTCTGACTGTTCCTCACATTCAAGAATCTGGTACCACGAAAAAGATATTGTACTTTTTAATTAGCGCTTTGGTCAGTATCTAGATGCATAGAGAATCACTTCAACCATTACCTCATTGCCTCTGATAACATCCACTACAATTGTTGACCACCTTAGGAAGCAATTCCATTAGACCAAGATAGAAATACATAAAAGGGATCTTTGCTTGCAATGAAGTTGATGATACCAGAAAAAAATGAAGATAGGGTTAAGTTTAGAAAATTTAACCTTCTTGTTTTGGGGTAAAGTGGATCAAACACAGCACTTCAGTTCGAGTTCTGGGGTCATTTTATACTGGATTGGAGTACATCATACAAAAAATACACCAACGAACGTATGTGCACCAAAAACATTAAATAAAAAGCTTCAGGCGAGTTTGTGCGCTTTTTGAACCATTTTGTAATAAATCACATCAAGGGACGGCTGTAGGAGCTAGTAGCCTAAAATGAGTGGTGGCTTACGCCCGACTGTACATGCGAAGCTTAAGCTATTCTCGACTTAAGCTTTAGCTCACTTGAATCCTTCGGTACGATAAGGTTACTACTACAATTGAAGTTGACTTGACAACAATAGAGTCCTTATGCGAAGGGTCAAGAGCACTAAGGCTTTAGCTGAGCACAGCTTAAGACTTACTTTCTCAATAGGGCCTAAGGGATTTATACACACAGCTCACGCTCAATTGTCACATCCGAGTCGATGAGACAATTTTTTATGGGGCCTTAAGTTATTCATTGTCCATCAGAACTGATATCCAGGATACTCAGTATAAGCACTCCAGTAATCGACCGAAAACAAAAAATATTTCCAGTTGCTTTAAATCTATTTCCGGATACAGTGTACATTTGCGTTTTAAAATGAATTTAAGTACCTCAACCACGGTATTAAATGCGGATTTAAAGAATAGTGATTCTATTTGTAAAATCAATGCATAACACGATTAATTTGATGGTTAAAATAACTATTATGTGCTTTACATAATTTAGCAATTACCCGTGGCCGTGGTAGCACTTCAATTGTTTTTTAAATCAAAATCCTTTATGTAACCACCAGAGGTATTCCATCAAGGTTTCTACCTTCTGATAACGTATTGTAGCTGTCAACAAAACCTAACGTTAAAAGAATAAAAATACGACAAGAGATCACTGTTTCTGCGGTGTAAAGTATTATAATCGCTGTCAGATCACTATATCATAATAATATACTGAGAAAAGCCGCTTCAAGAGTCCTATTTCGAATCCATACATTTCTAATATAGTACTATTATAAAAGCGGCCCTTACACCTAGAAGTGGCCATGTTTGAACTTACTATTATTACACATAGTTATCACAATTTTCAAGAATATTTTTAAAGTTTGTAGGGTAAATGGGAACAGGGAAACGATGCACAAATAGTGTCTGTTCACTCTTTACTTGCATCTTCAGAGATCCTGGACCCCACACTCTTTAATAGATTACTTCGTAGACGGTTGCTTTCTTGTCTCCGGAGCCCGTAACTATGTACTTGTCGTCTGCAGATATGTCACAGCTGAGTACACTAGAGGATTCTTTAGACTGAAAAAAAAACGCAAATTAAGCGTAACCACAAATTTAAGTATGATATGTAAGCACAAATTATTTTGTTCTATAATCAAATGTAAAACATACTTTCATACTTCTGAAAGAGAGCACAAAATAGTGATTGTACAAAAAATTAAACTTTTTTGCATGGTGGTCATTCATTAAAACTCGTTGGCTAAGCGCGCAGATATGAAATTTACCGCTTGCTTAGCGAGAGCGACGAATGTAATGAAAACTTTTAATATAAACTTATATTTTAACACAAATTCATGAAAACTTCTTTTAACTCTTCTAATTTCTTTAACTAAAATAATGTGTATTTCCAGCGCAGAGTTTTGTCGTTCTTAAGAAACACCGTTTTAAAAGGTTGTGCTAAAATTTAAACACATTTTTTTTAACTCAGAAAGTATCCACTTTCTATCCAATTTATTTACCTGAAAATAATATTTTGCCAGTTAAGACCAGAAGTTGGCTTAAGGGATCGCTAAACCATTTTTTGGTCGTTGTTATATTATTTTCCCCTTTGTGTCATGTTAAACAAGACTAAATTATTGATGTACTACATGAAATATAAAGTAAAAAAAAAAATTGTTAAATATTAGCCAAAGTGGGCAGTAAGAAAATATTGTACGTCACGCGATCGGCAACGTATTCAACAGAGCTCTTTTTCTTATTTTGTAGGCAGTAACATATTTTAGCACGAAAATGCAGATGTTTTTATTTGACAGCAGAGTCTGCAATTGTAAGATGAATTCTTAGAAAAATTCTCACGTTTTGCTTGAAACGTCGGAAAATTCTATGGGTCCAATAGATAGACACCACAAATTTCCGATTGAAATTATACTAGAAAGTTTCAAAATGCTATCTATGCTCCTTACCTGGAATATACTAGCCCCATACGGTGTCCTCCAAGCGTTCAGCAAATTATCTTTGCCAGTCGATACGAACCACTTCCCACACGCGGCGAACCTCAAACTTAGCACGCAGCTTTCGTGAAGGTGCAGTTGGTATTTGTCTGGTTTATTGGCATGTAGAACTTCCACGTTGGAATTTTCCATGCCTACAGCTAACCACTCGCCTGTGGGACAATAGCCTAACGAGAAAATTTGAGAACTGAAGTCGTGCTGCTGTAGCTGCCGACCCTCGCGTAAGTCCCAGCTTCTAACAGTGTTGTCTAGACCTGAAATTTAACCATATTGTAAAAGAGCTTTGTGTATGATGATAAAAACTGACCCCCTGTCCACAATTTAGTACCATCAGCAGATATATCAATGCATGACGCACCATCTGTATGACCTTGGAACTGTCGAACTAAGGATTGGTTGTGTAGATCCCAAACTGCTATGTGACCATCTGAACAGCAACTAAAGCACACCTAAAAGAACAAATTAAAGTATAAAGTGTAAATAATAAAACATAAGAGCAGGTATTCCAACTAAATTGATAAAAAATCAAATAGGGTGCCTATCGGCTTAATCAACAACAAAGTCAATAGACAAAAATTCGCTTCAATTTTCACTTTCACGGAAGTTCTCACAGAAATCTTCCTTGGGATACTTTTTTTCGACTTGATTTTTGAATCATAACGCGATTTCATCTGACCTCACAAGTCAACAGAAAACGGTTCTGTTCGAAGTTCTTGACCTGACTTCCAAATTACTAGGACAGAGCTAAAGTCCGTGCGAAACTTTTTCAGGGTGTGGTAGAACCTAAATGACTGATCTTTCAGTAAGAAGTTCAGTGACGTTAAAAATACGTGTATCTATCAAAAAGGTAAAGAATTTACTATATGTACATCGCTACACATACCTTAGAATCAGGGCTAATTGCTAAAGCGTAACAGGCAGGGGCACTAGATGTGAGTTCAGCCTTTATCCTAGGAGTAGGACTGGCCAAATCCCATATGGACAAATTACTAGCTTCACCACCTACAATAAGCGTCCTACCATCTGGTAAAAGTTTTACGGATCTAATATAATTGTCTCGTTGCTAGAAGAAATCAGCAAGTCACCTCAACAGCTTTGAGTTAAAAAATTAAAATAGTTACCAAACAATCTAACTGGGACACAGGACTTTTAGATCCAGGTTGGCTGATGTCCCATACTTTAACACACCCTTTCCCACCCGTGTAAACGTACTTCGTTGGGTTGGAAATGGTGACTGCGCACACTACCTCTCCATGACTGAGGGTATTGATCTGACGAGCATGCCTAGGTATTCCTGGACCTACAAGGGCGTCAGGTGGAAAAGGAACTGGCTGCATCTGTCCGTCAGCGCTCACGTGAAAAGAATAAGCCCTAAAAACCAACGCGTTTTCGATCCATTCCTTTCCATTAGTTGCATAAGTACAAAAGTAAATTAATCATGGCGTAATTGTTTTGCGTTGTAAACAAAAGGTTGTCAACTTTAAATTTAGTTTATCAAATACATTTTCATTTTTTTTTTTAATTAAAAGTTGGCTCCACGTTATGGCGTATAAAACATTTCACCTTGCGATGCAGAGTTTACCTTGTTTTAACGCTACACAACAGTTTCAACTCTCTTCAACAATCAAAAACTTGTTTTGATAGTTGCTCAAATTTGGAACTGGTAAACTGGCAACATTTTCATTTATTTATTTATTTTTCCCTAATGAGTATCCTGCAGTGTGTTGATTTTATCAAGTATATATAGCACAAAAAAATGAATACTTTACACTTACGGTTTTCCACCCGGAATGCCTCCAAGGTTCGGCACCACTGGTGCCCTCATCTGGGAGTGTGGGTCATAACCAACTTGAAGGGGTGGTCGAGGGTAGTTATTCAACGCAGGAGGAATATTGTTGTGGAGTGCTCCATAACCACTCCCAGCTGCCGCTGCCTGTAGCTCGTGAGGAGGGGCACCATTGGGCATCCCTAAGTAGGGTGGGTACTGTCCTAAAGAACCCGCTTTGGGCACCGACTTCATGGCGCCGCTCCCCGACGATGATCCGGCTGCTGAAGTTGGGGTGACTGATTTGGAAATTGGAGTGGAGGGTTTGTCCTCCATTTTTTTCGTGGAAGGTGTCGATGCATTGCTCGACGTTCCAGATCTGGGACTGTGAGGCCCTGCGTGATCCTTTTTCGTCAACTTATCGATGCCGTTCTCCCTAGGTGATACCGTTCCGTTAGGTGGTGAGATGGGGTCTTCAGAGGCGTCATCTACCACCAAGTCTTGGTCGCTTTTCTCCCCGTCGCTATGCTGAAATAACACATAACTCTTTTTTCTTTGTTACTAGCCAGCGTCCTCCGTCTCTGATTATTGGTGCGTTACAAATGCCGCCATATAGTATGTAAATACTCCCGGCTATAAAAAATTGGAAAGCCCATTCACCGGCTATGTAATATATCTGAATGCACATGTAAAAGAGCAAGACATGGCAGGTACATGCAACTGACGAGATGTAAAGGTACGACGGATATTTGAAAGCATCCCTATGTCCTGGTTGGACACCATACGACTAAATATTTCAATCAAGAACGTGTGTACGGTTTTTAATGTAGTTGTTAGAGGATTTGTTCAATTAATACGGGACATGTCAAGAACAGTAATTAATTAGCGGTTTTTCAATTTGACGGTGTCAATATATGGCAAATTCAACGTTCATACACCTTCTTCGAACGAGGCAACAAAAAGATCAATTTAAATGCATGTCACCCCAAATTCGTCGCTACCCGTTACGTGTGACTTCCTCTTCAAGTTCATTCATGAACTTTTTAACCATAGACAGTGCGAAAAGGAGGCGTTCCGCCGCTGGTTTCGCAGGCCGATTCCCAGACATATTAACCGCTTGCTTAAGCGCCCATTTCGGTTCAGTTTTGAAACTTCTTCTTCTTCCTTTTTGCAGGCGAACGGACACGTCAATTATTAATAAGCTGCGCCGCTGGGCCGAGAAAGGCCACTTTTTATTTAAGATGCGGTTTCTCGTTGAATAACTCTTGGTCACGGTCTTAAGCGATTTGTTGCGGGCTTATTACATTATTAAACGATTTGGTTGCTTTTCGATTTTAACGCCCACGATCGGCCTCCTCGGCGGAAATGCTGAGTTTCTCAGAGGATTAAGATGAAAAACCGTTGGTAAATCCGTGCGCCATAGATTTCCTCCTTCGTGACAGTATCGATTTATTTACTTAGGACGTTTGCACCGAAGACATTTGTCAGTCACTTCCGACCTTACGTTCCCAACACTCTCCAAGTTATGCTGGGTTTATACAGCACATAATGCATAACATAACACATAGCATAGAAAGTTGGCTTCGTGCCTATTACGGTTTATACACCGCCCAGCATATAGGTACACAACATATGACATAGAAAGTTTGCATGTTTTTAACTTTCTATGCAATTCTTATGCATTATAATATGCGCTGTAGAAGTCCGACATTAATTTGCTTGAAGCAGAACGAACTAGAAAACCGCTCAGTCACTTTTATAGATTCATTGGGTTCACTCAAATGAATTATAGTATCAATTACGAGTTAAAACATGTAAAAACGTAGTCGTGTTTCAGTCCGTAATTGATTCGCATGCGCGATGACCGCTTTGCCAGGTTGCATTTTTTTTTGTGTCTGATCATTTTTGGGCTGCAAATATTTATCTATTTTTGCGGTTCTGATACGATTTAAAATAGTTCCAAAATAATTAGAAATGTAATAATACCACAAATAATACTATTAAATGAAAACATACCTAAACTAATCCAAATAAATATGCATTCTTTCTTAACTCTTAGGGAAGTACGTGCAAACTACAATTCTGACTTTTAGAGATGGCAAAATTGCTGAAACTTTCGTATATATTTATAGTTTCAGCGTTTTGGGAATGTGAATTTACCTATGTTTCAACAGTGGTTCAGTCCTATTTCCAAAAATGATTGAACTTGAAGGTAATTCGGAAAAAATATGTTTATATATGATTTATTGTAACAGTACCTTGCTCCGTTTCACATTTTAAGGTTATAAAAAAATGGTAAACTGGCAGGTTTGCGCATGCGGAAACGCTTTTGTTCCGGGAAGAAGCTGACCTGTCGTCAAGAGTTCACACATTTTGACCAAATTCTTATGGTTCACCTCGGGGTTAACTAAGGAAATCAAATTCCTACATTAACATTTTTATTGGTCAGAAATATAATTCTCAGCTTTTCAATGCCGCATTGCTTTTTTTTAAGCTTTGAGATTTCATAGAATAAATTCTTTTATGAAAATGATTTTGAAGTTTGCCCCCATATTTGAATTATTCATACGATCTACAATCACCTTTGTGGCGTTGTAAGGAATCTGGGCAATTACGTACCATCATAATTATAGAACGCCGTGTATGTTAGGTCCGAATTTTCAAAATTGTTAATTGAATATTTAACAACTTATTACTAGGGTTACTGAAAATCTACGTACTTTAATACTTACGTGCCCAAGATCTTTCTCTTCTTTTTTAGGTTTCTTTAGTTCCGTGGGTTCTTGAGGTGTCCTCGGTCTGTATTTCTCCCTTTCCGCTGGAGATATCGAATTTCTCTATAAAAAAAAAGTTGTATAAAAATATCTCCTGTGTACGTATCGTACATATTTAAGTTCCTTATTAACTCATTCAAAGAACTATATTTCATCCTAATAATAAACCGAAGTTGATGTCAATAACAGACCTTCAGAGCGTGTTGTCTAGTGTAATTTGTCATTAATCGCGTACCTACCTAGTGCTTATCTCTAATCTCATACATCTAGCAAATTATACGTTTCGAATTCATAAACAAGTCAATTTTCCACAAGTGATATGCGCACCACCTTAATGGCACGATTCGAATACATTTTATTTTGCCATTAGGCTCATTATGCCACTAAAACATGCATTGTGTGCTTTTATCAATACAGTGATGTCAAAATATGCTACCATTGTCCGAAATTACTAACTAAATTGATATAGAGATAGACGGCAATTTGTGTTTGTAACAATAACGAATTTGTTACAATTATTAATAATGATGATGTTAGACCGATTGGTTGTACACGACTCGTTACGCAAAATGCTGGTTTCGCCGCCGAGATTATTTTGTGGGCGAGTCGGTTGGACGCGCCTTGCTGGGTATTAGTGCTCGGTTGGGCGCGAACGGGTTTTGGGAAGATCGGTTGGAGTGAAATGCAACATCGCCGTTTCAAATGATTAATTTATAAGTTCAGTCAAATACTTGGCTTCGCGAACTATCACGGCGTGTAAAAAGCTTTCGAATTTGTCACTCGAGATTTCAAGCAACCGGTACAAAAAATTGATGGTGACAAACACTGGCAATGGCTGATGTCTTCTAAAACAATCTACGGAACTTTCCATACTGTGAATGTTGTTTGACGTTGGGGAATAGATGCTGATAAGTTAAGGAATTGAACAATATAATTTGTGGACGTCACAGGCGTAGAAGTTCCCTGGCCAACGTCGAAAAAATTATTGTAATTTTTTATTGAATAGAACTTGTAGAACATTCAAATGAACTGATGAGGTATAATATGCATATCGTGAAATTTTAAAGGTCTCATTAATGTCTTTGCAACACTGCTATCCAGGGCTGGTTTAACATCAACATAAACTAATTTCCATACGATTCGATATTCAAAACGCACTTGAAACCTAAAACCCAACAAACCATCGATGTCGCTAGCACTGGGTTCGTATCTAACACGGTAGTACTAAAGCCATCTAATGAAATATTCCGCGTAATCCCGTAAATCAACATGTGTTTGATGTTGATTAGTTCCAAATAATGCCGGCTAAGTGTGGTTAAACCAACGTTTATTGGAAATTTCGGTCGTCATTTGCACGACGGAGCGTAAATCCAGAATATATAAGCAGTAAAATTGGCAAACACATAAAAGGGATATATTGCTGGATCCCCCACGTCTATCGATATGGGCATTAAACATACACTGTTACCGCAGTTTATGAAACCAGGGGCGTAGCGCTCCCCTTTATGACCCTTCGAGTACTGTTACGATCGAGGAAGTCCCGTGAATTATGGAAACGTAAGGGAATTAAAGAGGTTGCACCTGACGCCACCTCAATCTCCCAGAAACACAAAAGAGGGGGTATTTTTCTTTGTTAAGCAGACGCCGAGGGTAAATAAAACGTCGGGCACTCGACGAGAAATTAGGAAATTATTTCCCCAAAGGCCCAGAAGGAAAACATTTTTACCTGCTCGGCGAAATTGGGGGAATTAATTAATTACGCGGATACCTCGGCAAGATCCCTAAATGTGCTACTAATAATCCCCCCTTTCGAAACAGGGGGCGGCTCGGAAACGAAATAGGTTAAAGGGCACCGTTTCACGCTTCGAGAGGGGCGTTCCATCCCGCTGGGGCGCTCGATCGACGACGATAAACAGTGTTGGAACAAATTCACGTTAATCGAGTACATTTTTTTTGTCGCTCCGATTTGTTAATATTCGCTTGTTAAAATCGGATTAAATTTAAATTCTTTAATTTCTGCAATTTTTGGACTTCTGCTCGGAATAAAGTTGTACGCACATCCTGGACAAATTTCGGTTGGTTTATTGCCTTTTTTTTTTAAGATCATCAACCGTTCTCGGAGCATACTAAAATAAGTGTCAATAAAATAAAAGGTGGTACGCCTCTGCAAAGGAAAAACTCCCTAGTTCCGCGTCCTCCTTTGTGTGTTCCGAACAATTTCCCCAACACGCCGTTTCGACTCGACGACGAACCTTTTATTTTCCCGAGGGAATTTGTCCAAGTCGGGGAAATAAAACCGTACGGAACCGAAACACGTATTTTGTCAGTGAAACGTCTGAATCTTCGTCGGCAAATAAAAAGGGGTCTGGCCGAATATTTTGTCACGTGCGCGAAACTCGTCTCTTTTGATGTGGTCACAGAGATTGAACTTGATTATCTATTGGACTGATAAAGAAGTGAGATGTTATAAAACCAAGACTTGGACGAGACTTATGTGTGCTTCATATTACTTAAATATATATCCTGTACGTTTGAGGAGGATTGTTCATTTTTCTTGCGATTTGATTTGGGAACAACTCCTCACACACAAGAACGGGTTGTTGGAGCGGGGACACTGCACACTACTGTCAGTTTGAGACCGACTTCCGTTACCCGCCAAAGTTTCCCTTCTCCTTCCTTCTGTCCTTCGAGCCACCTCTAGGGGCACGGCGAACGGCCTTCTGGTCTTCATCGCAGGGGTGAAGTCTAAATTTGCAGTCCACAACAAAGCCCTCACTTTTACCCACAAACCGCCTACCCGGAGGTGGGGCTGACGCAACGCAATTTCTATATCTGAGCTGATTAGCTATGGAATTTCCATAAGAAGTGAGATTGTGCAGCTCCTAAGAGGTCCCCGTTTGTAGATCTCTTTGAGGTTCTTGATGCAATCACCACGAATAACATCCCCTTTGTGTTATCGAACTGGGTGAGTCGTAGAAAGAGCACTTCACTACCTTAAAGCAAGGCACGTTAGATTTCTGTCGAGGAAATTACTGACCTCGCTTGCGACTCGGTCGTAAACTTTCGTCCTGCTCGTAACACGCTGCTTACTATTCTCGTAATGTAATGTACTATTAAACGTTACATGCTTGAACGTAGTTTTAAGTGCAAATAAGTAATGGATGTGAATACTGTTAATGCTGCCGATGTGACGCGAATAACTCATTTATCCTGCAAATGCATAATTAAATTGCAATAATGAACGTACGAAATATAATATTTAAAACAAATTTTTGTTCCGACATTCTATTTACACATTCCGATCTGTTAAAATTTCACGAACTAATAAAATTTATATTTCAACGTATCCACTTCCTGGAATAAAAACAAATACAAATGGTCGAGCGTTTTTATTGGCAGAGCGGCGTATTATAGATGCAAACGTAATTGAAAAATGTTTAAATTGCGAATGCACATTAATTTAAAACAAATATAAATATAATTGAATTTTTGTTCTGTTCGTTATAGGCTGCCGTGTGCAGGGGGCGGGCTACGCGATTTGCCCGGGAGCCGACTCAGAGCATAAAGAGACCCTGTATAGCGTCGATAATTTATAGGCATTATCTGAAAAAAGTGAGAGGGCTGAACCGTGGCGTGACGTTAATCCTTTATTGGAATTTAAGCCCTTTCAAAATTCCGGCCGCAAATTTCCCCGCTAAATTAGGATGAATAGCGCCCATTCAGGATATCCTCCGAAAGTAATCAAGTCAGGTTTGACAAATGGCGGTCGTCTTAAATTTAAATTATGAGCTACAAGGAAAACAGCCTCCATTCGCGTTTGGGCCTTTTTTGCTCAAACTGATCTCCCAAAAAAAAAAAAAAAATGTGCGTGCGTAATTAATTAGCGGTGTACGAAAACATGACAAACAGGCCGTGACGATCTCGAGGTTTTCTGGAAGTCGGCGAAGCGAACTGATTTGAACGCTAAAATTCGCCATGGAAAATTAATTTGGTAGGAAGTTAGCATTAGGAAAATACAACGTTTTTTGTCGGACGACGCCTTCAGAGGGGATTTGGAACGTATCCCTCCTCATTTAATTCCGAATCCAATTACGGAACGAAATCGACAGCATCGGATCGAGGGTGGAGACACCGAATAGGCCGAAAGGGTAATTGGGGGGAGATTAAACGATCCCAGCGCCACATAAACACGGTCCCGAACGGCGCAAATCACTTTTCAATTTGAGGTCACTGAATAATTAATATCGACTTCGTCGGTGTCTCTTCCACTCTATTAAAACCCCCTTTAACGTCTGGCTCATCGGGCTAATGGGTTCGCTGGTTTCCTATTAACTTTGGGACGCCGGGAGCGTTTTTACGAATGCACGTTAAATTACCCCGCATCCGAAATATATACAGGAATAACAAGAAAACAACAATTACATCCTCGGCTAACTGAAGAGATCGTTATCGGTCCGCAAAACAGCGGGGCCTTAATTATCCACGATTCTACACGAGCCGACCCAATCCTGTATACGGCGCAGCAACATATTGTCCATTACGTGGCGTATTTACTTTATAAGCAGTCGGGGGACGCTTAAGGGATGATTCACAACAATAACCCTGAATAATGCGCCTGCTTCACCCTCGTGTAGCGATTATCGTCTTGTGGAGAGGCCGTTTCGTATTTATTGCAGCTATAAAAGACGACGTTCCAGGCGGGTTGGAGGGAGGATTTTCGAAATGTCCCTGATAACTTGAGACATTTTATTGCCAATCGATTGAAGTTCAGTTTAATGAAAAATTGATACGCGGAAATGAAGTAGCGGAAGAGATCATTTGTTATATTATGACGATGGTAGATGATTGTGGGTACTGACAGGAGAGGCCAGCTTATTCTCAAATGCATGCTTCAGTTATAAGAGGTTTTAAGAGGGGCGGGGAGAGCATTCTTGTTCCCATTACTGCTACATTACAGGTATTATTAATAAGATTGTAATGGGACATTGCTACTACGCGCCCACCTGCAGAAACGTGAGCAGGGTCTCTGGAAAGAGCTGAAAAGGCTTAAGTGACACATTTTCATAACATTTTTGTAAATTAGAACACATAAAATTTTTCACATATGAAATTTTTTATTCGTGATGTTGATTGAGTTTAAAGGCGACGTCTAAGGGGCGAATCTTTGAAGAATTTTAAGGTAAAAAGTGCCGCATACCGTGATATACCTGAATATCTGCCCATAACTTTTTTGTAGCTCACTTTGTGGTACTTTCTGATAAAAAAAAACTAATTCTACATGCGTTTTAATCGAAGAAAAATCGTTTAGCATTTTCCTTGTAAAAAGCAGCCATTCTAAAAAAACCGACTTGAAGTTTGAATTTTTATTATCAAAACAACAAAATACACGGTATAATTTACCTTTAAAGCCACAATTCACAAGAAAACAATGCATGCAAAGCAAGCCTTGGAAAACAATGCACATGTTTCCATGGCAGCAAAATCAGAAAATTTATTGATAGTGGATTTTAAAAACCTGACAGTAGTTGGTTAAAACCTGAATTTTACGCGTATTTTTTTCAATTTTTTAATGTGAGCTTTTGAGTAATAAATTGTGTGTTGTGTTTAAAATAGTCCAATTTACCAACGCAGAAATGGCAGACGTGAATTTTGTTACAAAGCGGCTCACGGTAACGCTCAAGCTGCAAGACAAATGTATCAAACGGAACTTGCCCCACCGCGTGTTTCGAAATATTCAAATATTAACATTCAAACAAAATTTTTTGCAACTAGCAAGTTTCAAGAAAGTGTTTTTCCGCGAGGTAATCATTAATTCGCACAATAACTAGATTCGGGCTGCAGAGAATTTGCATGCTCTCATAGAAAATCATAATCAAATACAATTTTCTGTCAATATTTGGATATGAATGACTTTGCATTTTCAGAAAAACTAAATGTCGAACAATACCGAAAGTTTTTGGTATAAAATCTTAACAGTTTAGTTGAGCATCAACCTCTGGACGACAATTACGTTGGACGGAAAGAATAAAACTGCATGTACGGCCTCCAAAATCACCCGATATGAACACTTCGGACTATAAGTATACCTAATCCATGTTAACGTCAACTTTTTCTCTCGAAATTTTTCAATTATTCACCCTTAAACTTTATGTATATAGTTAATTAACACACTATTGTGGAATCACGCAGAAACCTAATACTATGGAATTACTATATTTTAACTTAGACCGATCAAGCCTTCCCATTATGCAAATGCACAAGTTAAGATATTTTCCTCGCATACACCTTAAGTTAAACAGCAAAATCTCCTTAACTTGTCGCTGTTTATGTAGGCCATAGTGCTACACGACACCTTCGCTAATTAACGATCAGACTAAGGAGATTTAACCGAAGTGCGAGTATAAAGAGAACAGGTGTAAATTTATGCAACAAGTAGCGATGTCCGAAGGGCTGCAGGCCACCGGCGGCTTGCTGGCCAGTTAATTACCTCAAACAATCTAGTTTAGCTTGCTTGCAACACTCGATATCAAGGGGTCCCGGGTTTGGTGAGCCAAATTGGGCCACTTACTTTGATGGCCCCATTGTCAACGACCACGGAGGACGAGCCACATAATTTCGTCTTTTAGAATATTATTCGACTGATCGGTCCTCTTGCGCTAAATACTGCAAAATTTTCCGAATTATTGGATAGTTGAAAGGCAATCTTAATTGTGAAGCGCAGAACAATCAAGTACCAGAAATCTTTGTCACTTCTTCCCTGAACGGGCCCGTGCGTTAGGTGTGGCTGTGTGTTAGGTGTGTTGTAACTTACCATGCTATTCAGAATATTTATCAGTTTATGTGTCGCTATTACTCCTAGTGGGAATACTGCTGTTATGACTATTGTGTCAGTTCATTGTACTTTGTAATCTACTTTTTTGTATGTTTTTTAATATTATGAATTATCCCTGAAATGTTTGACGTGTTCATCAATTAGTTAATGGCCGAGTGAATTTATGGGGAAAGATGCAAAGGCTTAGTATTGTTTAAAGGAAGTGACATCTAAACCAAAGGGCTGCTCAAACTGCCTCTGAGGAAAATTAACCTCAACTTCCCACTTAATTTGATATAATAGCTGTGGCGAGGAAACACCAAATCTAACACTCTCAAGCCGCTGTAAGGCACAGACTGTAATCTCCTCGAACGTTGGGGCTTAATCTTAGAGACGAGTTTCCAAGCCGCGGTTTACGTGTCCCTTTCAGTTCTACTCGATAGAGCTAGAGCCTCAGTTATTTGCTTTAATATGTTACGCATTGGTTTGTCTAGGCCTTGCAACAATTCAAAACCTAAATTAATCCATACAGACTAGAGAATGGGCAGTTTTCGGTAGTGACAAAAGTCATTCCGGTAAAGGATAATTGACAGCTTTAACGCATTACAGAATGTCGGTTATCGTTTATCGTGTCCGAGAATTTTCGTTAGCTATGAACGATAGATAAAAGTTGTTGTGGAAAAAGCGAGTATGAAAATTTCATCTATTTTTGGACTTAAAGGGCGTTTTGAGTTCAGAAAAAATTGTTTGCAACAAAAGATTTATAACAAAAGTTAATCATTGGTTTAGTGCTCAGATTGTTGAGTTCAGTAATTGATGAGCATACTAGCAAGTATGCCTAAACCTTTATCATTTAGATTATTTTTCACATAGACGTGTACGTATACATGAGCGCTTGTCGTACTAATACGGCTTTTTCTAATTTTGACAAAGTGAAAATTTCTAAATCGGTGACTAAACGGATTTCATTTCGTAACTTGTTGCAGAATGAAAGCAAGTATCCCCTTGTCTCGACTCAGTTAACAAATGGCACCACTAACGACAATGGTTGCTGTAGTTCTACAGGTATGGGACGCAGCTCTGTAAGTATTAAACATGTGCAACATGTATGAAACTCATTAGGAAATGCTATTTTCTGCAACCCACCAACGCAACGCACAAGCCAATGCATTTCCTGACCGGTTCCATAAATAACTATTGTATCTTGTAAACCAAAAGGTTTAGCAATGCTGGGTTTGGCTGCTATATTAACTCTAGATACAGGGCAGTGCAAAAAAATTCATACAATTTTTCATAATTCGAGAGTAGCTCTTCCCAGGTTTAGAAGAAAACGAGTTCGACCGTTGCAGGAACCATTTATGGTAAATAGACTTGTATGCGACAAGAAAATCGGGTAGGGAAATCCGGACGGGAAATTGAACGGATCGATCGTAACGGGAAATAGAGGAGGGTAATACGGCTTTTCCAACATTTTGAAAAAGTCAATTAGGCCATCGTCACATATTCGGTTGGAAAAGGAAACAAAATCGGACCGTGACATTGTCTTCAAAATGTAAAGTTTAATTAAATTGCTTAATACGGTGCAACAGATTCGACATGGAACGACTTCGAAATGCAAAATTCCTATGATTCACTTGTGAACTACGGTTTGGAATAATAAACTGAGCTCGGCATGTAGAAAACACGGTTTCGTTTAGCCTTCTCGCCTTCGGGGGCGTTTTAAAATATTAATACGCCACCCCGGGAAGGTGTCAGCGTTCAACATTCAGGTGTCACCTGCGAGCCGGAGCCCCAAGTCGTAAATACCGTCGGATATATGGCGCGCCTTCCATTCCAATACCCGGTCTCGCCGGTCGGGTATAAATTATATGTTCGAGCAGAATAACCAATATTCAGCTTAGCATACGTAACGTGACGAACGACATCGGTTTTTCGGGTTATACTACTTCCATTTGCAAGTTTAATTATATGGCGTAACGGCGGGACAAATCCTGGCAAATAAATATCTCCACGTCGTCCATCAGGATAAAAGTGGGGCCTTTTTATCATCGGGGATTGTGTAATATTTTTCCATTCCCTCCTGTCCGTATCTAATCCATTTAACCCCGGCTCCCGGCAGCCCCGTGTAGCCTGTCGGGCCCGTTTAACACCGCCCTTCGTTCTCATCTAGTCCCCCTCCCCCCCCTTCCGGGCTCTCACACAACACGTAAAAACCTCGAGAATGTTCCTTAAAACTGAATCCGTGCAATTTTACTCCGATGTGAAACTGGGGCCCGTTCTCATTTAGGAAATTAAGTAAAAGCTTTGCAGCTTCTGCGGACATTGTACATTCTATGTATGTACAGAATACTGCTGGATTTCTGCTTCTCATGTGTGTTAGAGGAGGGCTTTTAAACAAGGGAGTTTGATGCTTTTTTTTCTCTTAATATTAAAAGTAAGTCATATTGCAGGGTTGCGCTCGCATAGACACATATCAGGGACGTCATCGCACCTTGACAAAATGGGGAAACGTATTTATTCGAGTTATTCCATGCTAACTCTAATTTTGCGCAGTGCATTTTGATTTTAAAACGGTTCGAAGTTTCCTGACCAATTTTGGTCTGAACATCAAATATTGCTTTATACCTTGGGCATGAATCGGACGATCTAAAAGCTTTACATTGCCGAATATCTTGTACACGATATTTAATAATTTTTGAAATACGAGAAATTCCCTAAATATAACTGCAAAAAGTATACTTTTGTTAATTTAAATATACGATATTGAACACAACGTGGTATGTGAAATTGGCTAATCTAAAAGCAAGCTTTGAATTCTCGAGGCAGCATCATATAATATGTGGGTACGAGATTGAGGCTCCTTTTTTGATTACCGAATGTCTATTCCAGTCCAGCCATGTCTGCCAATTTGCGAATCTGCCCAATAGCAACAATCAGATTTCAAAACAGTTCGAGTATCGGCAAAAGGAGCAGACAGTTGGTAATCAATAGCCGCAATTGCACCATTTTGAGTAAACAAACGTCTGCATCGGAAATATCCCAGAATTAATACGGTACAAACGGCGGTCGAACTCCTAAACGCATGATGGAGTTGAGAGACGCGGACAGATGTTCGGCCACTGGCTCTAATTTAGGGGCCCATAAATTGGGGCCCTCGGCCCTGATCGCCTACAAAAGCCGTAATCAATTTCGGTCGGCGGCATCCGGAATAATCGGCGTACATTTGTTTATTATTTGATTGGGGGTAGCAATTAGCTAACCGCTACGATCCCAATGAGGATCCCAATAAAGGTCGCTGTATAAGGGTTGGCCTTACAGTTTACATACGCAAATTCTGATATTGTTCTGGATTAGTGCGTATACTACAAATGTTGTTACTTCCTACAAATTCGATGATCATTAGTAAGATTCAGCTTCCTCGGGTCCTCTGTAACGGGGCTCCACTTCATATTTTAATATGCATACGCTTTTAGTTGCTATAAAATTTTACGGCCTTTCTCGTGATAAAGTCGTAATCCCCGTTATTGCTCGGGTCCTATTTTATTATGTTACTAAAATTGATGTCCCTTTTATATTTAATTTTATGAGTGAGCTTGAAGGACTCGTCATAAATAAAGTGTAAAAATATGCTCAGTTGAACGAGAGTGGTTCCACTATACTGTGTCAGTGTTTAACGAATATATTTGTGCTTTCGCCATTGTGTCAAGTAGCTGTGTGCAAGTGAAAGTTCTAGTACTTATAAGCAGGGAATACAATTTCCGGGATTCCGGATGCAAGGAAGCATCGTTGCAGGAAACGAGGTTTAAGATTTTCCATCACAGGCTCGTGTAACTGGGTTAAATATTTAATTGCCCCAACGATGAGTTTCTCGATGTTAATAGGGAAATAAATTTTGATTGGTCATTAGGCTTGATGAGACGATGGTAAAATTATATACGAATCCCCCAAAGAAAGTTAAACAGGTCCTAATTTGCAATCTCGCCATGTTCATAGACACAACTAATTTAGCACTAATATTTTCCCAATAAACCAAACAATGAATTTGGTTTGATTAAAACGCATTTATGGAAGCAGTCTCGATAATTAGATTAAACCCGGCAGTATTAATATTATTTAGCCTCAAAACTAAATGTGTGTTTTATACAAATTTGTGTTATTCGACCTACAAAGTAAATTAATGTCATAAATATTTAGTGATATGAATAAATATACAATACTTCGTAATAGTCACAATATATTTTTCTCACAAACACGGAAAAAATGCAACTTTTAACGCGTGTTATAAGTAAATTGTATCAGTTGTGTAAGGCATTTGTTAATAATGCGTTTAAGGGACTCACGTATGTTTATTAAAGTGCTAAGGGTTCGGAACCGGAAGCAATCTGAAACGGAATAAGCCTCGCATCTCTTACCGTGTAGGAGATACCGACACTAGTCGTCCTGCTCTTAGGGTAAACGGTATTTGGCTAGCATATTCCCGTAACTATTTTAATCTCTATCCAAATTTGAAATAGATATGGGCCAATATATAGGAAAGATACGTAATAACATTGTTATGGTGATCATATGCCGAAATTTCATCATTTTAAACATCTTTTAATCCTAACGTACTGGTGACACAATATTGCCAAAAGGAATTTAACCTATTTTATAACTAGAGCTGGTTTTCGAAGGTAGTACACACATTTTAAAGGACAACCTTTATACGTTAGAAGTAAAATATTTGAATTTAGACACGATTGTGATAATATTTTGTGTTGAATAAATTTCCTCTAAAAACAAATATTTCTCTTTGAATGGTATTTTTATATGTAATATAAAAAGTACATCCAAAAATCGATGTAATATGCATTAATGCGATTTGGGATGAAAAATGTAGGAGTGTACTCAGTAGAGGAATGCTTTTTTTTTATTCGTTAATTTAAAATGATCTAAAATTTTCGATTTTCGAGTTATGTTACGAGAAGGACTTCTTAAGCCAAATCCTACGTATTTGCGACACATTTGTAAAATTTTTTACTCGTAGACATAAATATTTTATCACGCTAATTGTAGTAGTTGTAATTGTTACTTATCAATGTGACAGTGAAATACCCAGGTCTTTTTAACGTAAAACAAGTAGTGAATGAAATGCTCATTAATAATTTGCTATATTTAGTTCCATTTAATCAATGCGCAAAATCGATTAAAATATATTTTACAGAAATAACAGGAATATGGAATTGATTAGGATGAGTAAATAGATCCATTAACTCGTTTTGAATATCTATTCTTAATTATCTTTCAGAATAATGCTCGCATTACAGCTTAGCTTATTTTGAAAACTTTTTCCTATGAGATCCTTTTGTATACGATCTCCTCATTACCGTATTATTACTGTTATTATATAAATTAATGAAACTTTTTCTAACATTTTACACTGGAAATATAGTTCAAATTTCGCAAAATAAGAGCACCTAGTTTTAATAATCACTATTAAATCCACGTAATGATTAATCAATAATTATGCAGTTTTCATTATACTTATTCTTTTTTGGTATTGGTAATGATATTAATATTAATATTAAGACAAGTCATTTGTTAAAAGTATGTCGTCTGCATAATGAATAAGCTGAGCAACGAACAGTTCGAGGGTACAATCAAACGCAATTCATGCAGTACCTTGGAAGGTACATAGTGCTATTTTTTTGAAGCAGCGAGCTGAAAAAACGACAACTGGAATAATTACATTACTAGACGAATGAAAGAGGAAAAACACATCATTTCTCGACAAAAATCATGCTTCAAGATAATTTATTTATCTCTTACTACACTTGTTAAGGTATAATACTAGCTGACGAGATAAATCACTTTGAAGAATATTTTTTGAACGTTTTCGAAAAAACATTCGGATCCATCGAATTTTCATTTGCTGAGTCTCACATTTTTTCAACTAATTACCGTGTATACTGGACAAACCAAAAACAAATTATCATCAATCTCTCCATTTTCCGTTAATAGATTCACTAATTTAGTAGTTTAGCGAGTGAAGTATGTGTTTAAACTGTTTCTGTCAGCAACCTTAAAATGGGTCTTATGCCCATGGCCTTGTACCTCCCCATCCCTTACACCAGCGTTATCATCCGATTCCTTCCCCCCTTCGACATTTTATGACACCAGATGTCATAAAGCGTCCCTCGCAGCATCGCGACACGTAAAATCTCCATTATCGAGTGTACGGGGACATCGTTAGTCGCCCCCCAATTACCCGACGAGCTTCAGATTTTCAATTAGGGGATAACGGAGTTTGACGCTTAAACGGCGGCAAATGGGGATCAAAGAAGTATGGCGTCTGGCAGAGCCGGGAACTGAATATAATTAGGGCCCGAGTTCTTGGGGAAGTCATTAATTAACCCGGCTCGGTCGGTTATCCTCGTGTTAACGGGACCAAACGTTTAATTATTCCCGATTGCTCCCTCTGGCGGTATTCATGGGAATGTTAAGTATGTGCTACGGTGTCGGTTTCACGTCGTTTGGCTTAAGAGGTTTTAAGCGGCCTGTCATAGCTTTGAAAATTCCTATGCGAGTCGGTGAAGAGGGCAAGAATGTGTGCCCTCGAAGGGCGGAGAAGTTAATACCAAGTCAACAAATCTATTGGGAAATCATCGAATTGTTGGCACAAAGAAAGCGAATAAATTAACTTCCCCAACAGAAGGAGGGGGTAGCCAATCGGTAATGTGTCTCATTACACTGCTAACCGTGTTCCAAAGTTTATTCCGGGTCTGCGTTCGCGCCATGAATTGCCAAATTAACCCGGGGAAACAAAGAAAGGGGAAACGCGATTTAAATTCGCGACAATACTAAGTTGCCCAAATTAAATTTGCGCCTGGGGTGCGAGGGCGGGGGTGGCGCCACCCCGGTCGGCTCTCCATAACTTAGACGAAATTAAATTAAGAAAACCGGCGCGCCCCGAATTGCGGACGAAATAATTTTTTGCCGGTAACGAGGTCTTTTGTCTCGCGCCGGGCTCGAGAAGCCAGATGGGTTTGTAAGGGTTGTTCGAGAAGTTGGAGTGTAATTGCGCCCTTAGGGTGTCGTTGCGTCGAGACGTTCGCACCCTTCTCGTGTAATTGTCTAATTTATGAAGCCGGCTTTCAGCCCTAATTTCGTTCCGAGTGGCTGAGTTGCGAGCGCGGTCGCCTCTTTATTTTACTTTCAAGGGTTCTCTCGCCGCTATAATTAAGTTTGTTTACCATTTTCTATTTGAGCGGAACATATCTTAAACACATTAGGAGTGTTAATTTCATTTCCCAGTTGTTTATAATTCAAACTCAATTTGTTCAATTCATGTAGGTGGGTAATGATTTGGCAGAACGTTGAGCTTGCCGGAAAACCTATTTATGCCGGAAATAATCAACTGTAAAAATTCTGTTATGCTGCACTTTTTCGAGACACCCCGTACATTTGCTTTAATTTGAAAACAAGGGCAGCACTTCCTTCTACAAGTCTCGTAGTTGACTTTTCACTCTGGAACTGGAATACTAAAAAAGACACCATCCGATCACGTCCTGTTGGGTTGGGCTATACAACAAAATTTAAAACTTGGTAAACTGTAGGTGTCTTTCCCACATTAAATTAAATTGCCTATGAAATGGAGGGTCGCAACCCCAGGGTTGTTTAGGAAGTTCCCAGGAGATGGCGTTACGCAGGCAAGACGGCGGCAGTTGTAGGGGTGAATATTAAATTATCAAAAACGGTCGAAATTAGATCTTTTTTCACGTCTTTCCATAGAACAGCCGTCAAAATCAAAGTCGGCACCATAACATACCCGGATTAATTTAAAATATACGTAAACTACTTCTTTAAATCGCATTAAAGTGGTTTCTAAATTAAGAGAAATTAATTTAAATCGATTTCTTGCTACACGACCAAGAAGGTAACTCGGGTGACTAAAAGAAAAGAGGTACCACATCTAGTAATTACTAATCTACTTCAGTACCACCAAACGACCGAATATCATCGGTCAACCTCCTGGAGTTCAGATTTTCCTGGTGTAAAAAACCAGTTATAAGATTTGGATCAATGTCTCACTTTTTTCTGTTGCCCAACTAACTCTCCCGATATGACTCCGATGGATATGAGCTTTTCAGTACGTTTCATTAAAGATCAATCTTACGAACAGAGGCAAGTGCTCAGTAGGTCGGTCTATTCCGAGCATTCTATCCTATCTAACGTACTAGATTTAAAAGCGCAATTTAAATTAGTATAACCTAAACTCAAGTGATACTACCCCGCCTCTGCAAAAACCGCTGCCCGACTAAGAAGAGAATCAAATTACGTCGCTGTATCCAAAAGGCGAAACCGCAGCTGCCCCGAAACCTCAGCTGCGGTCGCCATGTAAAATTCCGAACGGACAAGGAAGATTTAATACGAAGCCCCCGATCTCCGACCGGATATATCCGACGATAGCAGTTTCGTAAATAAATGGCCTCACGTACCGAATTTAAAAGTCAAAACACGTCCCTGTTCTCTAGCAAAATACGAAGGTATAACGACCGGCATTTGTCTTCGCCGTCTGAAACATATACATAGGGGTTTATTCATTAGACTCCGGCCCTGATAAACCAAGTGGCACGTCGAATTACGGCACCTCATCGAGAGGGCGAAACCGCGGCTGTTTCGGGGCCCTCGGGCTGCGGTCCCCGTGCAAACTTGTGCACGACGTTGCGGTGGGGCCCCGGTTTCAGCTGAAACAAAACTACAGACTGCAGGCGCGCAACTAATGCAGCTACACAGGGGTGGCACACCTTGCGCCCTATCAACGAACGTGTACGTATAGTAATCGATGAGGCTCAGATCGGGAAGACGAACAGGCATTAGTAGTCGTAAAGCGGGTTAATATTAAATTTAAACCTTGCGAAGCGGAACGTCGAAAAAGGAAAAATAATAATCCCGTTTCGGAATATCAAGAAAACTGGGAAACGAGCCAGGAGTAAAAATAATTACGGCTCTCAATTTATTTGTGAACTGAAGTTCAGAACTAATTCCGCCCCAGTCCCGGCTAAACGATGAGTAATAAGCGCCGCCGTTCTTTGTTTTTTCCTTTAAACGGAATTTACTCGAGGGGTGGTAAACAGGGACGGAGTTTAATCTAGGCGTTGAGAAATCTAAATAACATTTTGTAACATACGCATTCATATTCCTTTTAAACTTTTATTATTTGCATAAAACGAATTTTCTGTTTGCGGGTCCATAAGAATATAGTACATGTACATCTCTTAATAAACACGTGATGGGGTCTATTAACAATTTTAATTGAATAAAAACTTGTTTGGTTAATTTGCAGAAAATGTCGATTCTTAGCCTTGAATCAAATACAGTATTATACTAATCATCCCCGCGGAAGAATTTCACCAGTGGTATTGCTCATCACGTAAACTTTTCCATCGGAGACGATGACCATCGTTATATGCTTATGCATATTTATGGCACCCACTCTCAGGGTACTCGATCCATCTAAAGTTGCGCAAATTAAATAACAGTTGTTGTTGAAGCTCATTTACGAAATCTTTACAATGTTGCCACACGTAGTTTCTAGGATATTGGGGAATGTAATTTATATACTTCGTAAACTATTTTCCCAAATGTCTCAGGAACCATTCAACGTGCAGCAAGCTTGTAAAGGTTTCCTAAATGGGCTCCACAAACGCCAACTTTTGTCTAATTTAACCAGCCTCGTAACTCTAGCCGCTTGGGAAATAGCAATGGTGGAAGCAGTTACTATTGCTATTTCCACAGCTACTAGTGTTATTTCAAGCTTACTGAAAGGAGATCCAAAAATTAACGATAAATTGCCTCTTTGGGGAGTTTTTTTGGATGGGATTATCTCAATTTGTGATTTTTAGCCAAACATTCATAATTTTTGATTTAGAGATATTACCAAAGGGTAGCAGAAAATTCCTTTCGGTCGTAAATGATAATACGCTTATCTTTCCTAATTCCGTTTCTGCGAGTTTAACGGTAAAGTTCGTCGTCATAATCTCGCCGTCGCCGCATATTTTCACCCAGAACAGAGATATAAATTTTAACGTCCCTCGTAATTTAATCCTCGATCCCGAAGGTTCATAAGTTTTTTACGGGAAAACTAATTACGAACTATAAAACTCGAGTCGGAAAAATAATTGCCAAGTTTAACAGTTAGCTTTTTAATTTATGGAGACGTTTGCTCTCGCGGAAAATTCCCTTTAAAACCTTTATTTGATTTTCATGTTTTTCGAATGCTTTATTGTCTCTGATTGCAATTCATGCAAGTTCACATCAGTAGGTAAGGACAAGTTACACCTATGGAGCGTCTATCTTATTAGAATGGGTACTTACATGTCTCTCTTCCGTAGAATTCATCCCTGCAAGAAAAGCAAAAAAATCAATTAATTAATTAATTAAAACTTGACATTTCTGAAAGTTTCCAGCAACAGCGGCTTAACTTTTAATAAGCGACATTATTCGTTTCAATCGACCGCGAAATTCGCGCTCAACGGCAGCAAAAGTAGCGGGAAGAAAAAGGAACAAAAAGAGGCCGAAAACCGAATTTAGGCTAATTCGAAACTGGCAAAGTGGTACAATAATTCTCCTCCGCGTTAAATTTAGTTATTCCGCTCCATGATTTATGAATTAGACTGTTGGGACGCGGTGGAAAGAGCGACTCCCGAGTGAAAAACTTTTAAATTGTGTCTTAAATTTATGTTCTATAAATTTTGAACCGCAGTTGCTTACATATTTATTGTTGGAGAAAACTTGAAGGAATTGGAGATATCAGGGAAAAGTTTAGAAAAGTGTATACTGTTAGCTGTATCTGTCCATAACCGTCAAACTTTATTGGGACCGCCGGAAATTGAAAATACATTAGACCAATCCCTGCAGCACGAAATATGAAATAAAAATTACCAGTGTCATAAAGGCGTTCTCACTATTTTGTTCGGCTAATTGAAAACCATCCTCCAGAGCGATAACAATAGAAATTTTAATTTGGTAATTACTTTACGCGGTTCGTAAAGAACCGTTTGAATTTATGTTTTCCCGAGTGTAAGTTTATAGCGCATTAGGTATAACATAAAATTTATGGTGGTTTGTAATGCCACAAACTCAACGAAATGACTTCTTATTTATATGAGAAAGGGTAAGATTGTTTCACGGAAAAGCAAGGTACTGTGCGGTTACAAAATATATGACTATATAAAATCGTAATCATTGAACACGCAAAATTGATAATACGTTATATTCTACGGCACTTTAAAAATATAGCAATTTTACATCTGTCTGGAGAGACGCGATAAGGCCTATTAATCCTTACAGGCTAATAAATGCTATCGGGCGTGAATAATACCCCAATATCCTGCAAATATGTCGTATCCCTCCTGAACGCGCCTAAGATAATTCCCACATGCACAACGGCCGCCAGAGAATTTAATGGGCCTTAGTAAATCCCACTCATGGTTCAGGGTGCTACTTTATTGCAACGAATTGTGCAGTATGTCAGACCCTTAGATCCTACTTTATTTGGAAGATTTGAATACGTAATTTTCACTTACAAGTGTACACAATCCGACTTGACAGAGAAAAGAACAACCCGTGACGCGCTTACTAATTAGGTTGAAAAGTGGTGAAGGGGAGTTAAATTATTATTAATTTTTAAAATTTTCAAAACTCGGGTTATTTGATAGGTCTTTTAAGAAGCACTGCAGGACAGTAAAACCGGCATTTAAAAACTGTTGAAAAGTTGAGGAAGAATTATATTACTGGTCAAGTCACGGTCTGGCAACGGTCAGGTCAAATATGGTGCCGTTCATTTTGTACTATTTATTCACGTTATCACACACAGTTAAGTCACAGTCAAACCATACAAAACGAATGCTGAGAACAACAAAATAATTCATTCTTTATAATGAAAATCGTTCACCTAAGCCGAAATCTGAACCTTCACAGCTAACTGCACAGCCACCGAGCAAATCCTAAATTAATTATAACTCGCCAGTCGTGAAGGTGTTATAAACCCAGTTCCCAATTAGTCCGCCGCACAGGAGGCGACTTTCTAGCTATAGCTGTCAATAGAGAAAATCGAGTTTGTTTCAGAACCGGACTGGTACGCAAATTACTCTTGTCTAACGAGATTTTTGAGTCACGCCCTTCCACGAATGGCAAATAAAGGGATCATTACGCCAGGAAATTATAAGGCAACATTAAATGAAACTAGAAACCTGAAGGACACAAACGTACGAATATGAAACAAATGTAGAGGCCTAAAGTTGCATTTTGTTGCAATAATTTCCAGTTGATCCCAACGCCTTCCTGGCGTATTATTCCAACAAACCGCAAGACTCTGCATGAAGAAGCGCGAATAAGACCACTTTTTACATGAATGCAACGTTAGTTTCTCCAACAGAAAACCCTCTCAGTGTAAAATATTTATATTACTTGTTGCATGACGATATTTATTCATCTTGTTAATAAAATCTCATGAATATTATTCGTCATTTGGACTTCAAAATCATTCGAACTGGAACGCAACTACTGATATTAGCAAAAACTGAAGTGGTAGAAATTAAAAATGTGCTTCAGACACGTAGGTTGGCTCAGACACTTAATCAAATGCTGTCGGAGGCCGGCCCTGTCGTAAGTCGATCGGTTCATCCAGTTCTCGTCTCCCGATTATTCCTTAAGGAGTGCATCGGGGTGAAACAAGGAGCGCCTCGCTCTTTCCACAATGATTCTCCAGGTTGGCATGACAACATTCGAAAGCTTGCTTTTCAATACCGCCGCTGCTGACGGCCCGCACTACCTCCCCCCCCTCTGCCCCTCCACCGCGAGGGGGACTTGGGGAATTGCCGTCTCATGACGCTCTCTCTTTTTGAAAGGACGCGAGTTTGTGCGCTCGTTCAACCGTTAATGAAAAGGAAAACTTGATCTAAGTGAATTACTTACGAAAAATGACGGTCGTGTAAGTTACGACGTGATGAGGAGCATTTCCGCTCGGAGGGTTGGTGCTAATGAAGCCTTACCCAAGTAAGAATTTCAGTTTTAAGAAGCAGAAAGTCTTTGGAAATATAAACTATACAAAAACTGATTTCGTTCTGACACCCTTGAAGGCCATACTTGAAGACCACACTTGGGGATTCGATAGTTATTACCGTAACAGCTGTTCCGCTAGGATTATGCATATGTCAATCAATTCGAAATGTCCGCAACGTTAAGAAATCCCATTAGAGAAAATAATAAAACAGATCTCAAAAAATCCAATAACCCTCTTCCCACTCGGTCAAACGATTACACATCGGACCCTTCCTTTCGAGTGCTCTGCACACCCCATCGATCTTCCCTTTACAAATATGATTTACCAAGCGAACTAAATCGCGTTTACCGCCCCGCTGACTACCGAAAATTATCCCTCGGTATAATAAGACTCACCACTATTCGACTTGACGTCGTCCGACCTATGGAGATCGGGCTTGGCCGACAACAAGGTAAGAGGATGTTGGGCAGGTAGAGATCCAGGTAACCCCAGAATGCTGGCGGCAGAACTGGGCGGAGCCCCTGCTAGACTCGGATGGGGCATCATGGGTATCGGAGGAGCTGCATGAGCTGGTAACTGGGCATGCATTTGTTGTAGCAGTCTTGGTAAGTCCGGCCTCTGTTGCTGAAACGAAAAATGCACCTATAGTGAAATTTGAAAATTCGCGTCCCCCATCACTGTGTAACTTGGTGTAAACCGCCGGACAAAGCGAACGGGGAAAAACACATTTTCAAAGGGTTGTTACCGGGAAATTTCTTTAAACGGAAATTGATTTTAAAGCGTGCGGCTTTCAATTACCGCTGCATTGGCCAATTGAGCAGACATCCAGTGCCAGTTTGAAGATTTCATTAGTGCGATCAAATGAAATTGTTTGATATGCATATTCAAGTTTTGCGTATAGGATATCCTAGGTCCGCCACTGGGTCGCATTACTCGTTGAAAATACGTTTTTTCTGGGCGAGCACACCGAAAAATAACGAAGATAAATATTAGGAAATAGCTGGAAATAAAATCCCGCTGAACTTGGGAAGTTGAGCGCATCATTTAGCGTCGGGACCCCCGGACAAAGTGTGCCAAAGAAATCTGTCAGATCGGTCTCGGTTAGGTGGAGCTAAGCGCCGCTGTTTGTGCCAAGAGCTGAGTTATTGCGTTTCGGGGAAAAAAATTATGATAGAGGGGGATCTGGTAGTTTTTACGGCTAAATAATAGCTTTCCGGGAGATTAGCAATAGCTTGTTTTGAACCCAATAAATTTAAGTGGACTCGACAAACCTCCAAACATTCGAGTCGTTGTTTTTCTGCCATTCTTTGCAAAAGCAACCTTAAATATTAAAACAAGACGACTCACGATAAGAAATTAGTGAAGAAAGAAGAAATAATGAAATCGAAAATATTTTAGTCAACGTTGGAAGATTTATTTCACCATTAAAAAAAAAAATGAAAAAATAGGGCGATCATATGAGACCTTCCCCTCTTTGCGAGATGATAATGAACTTCCCAGATTGGTATTAGATAAAGCCGCGTTCGCGAAATTTCCCCGAAGTGTTCTCTCAGAGATTTAAATTTGCAGAAAACCCTCTTATAGGATTATCGGGAGAGTGGAAAGAATCCTTTGTTATTCATGCGGCACCTTCGGCGAGAGATTTATAAAAAGGTGAATAGGAAATTTGCTTTTTCTTTTAAGTTTTCCTTCAGTGCGCTCGGCGAGGCTCGCATTTAAATTTTATTACATTAAAATATGGCCGCTCTAATAGAAGGAGATTTGAAATTTAACTACGCCCTTTACCTGTCACGATTTCGTGACATTTCATTAAGAGACAACACGCGAAATTAAATTGTTGTGAGTCGTGTACTGTAAAATTATGACCTTTATATGAAACAGGGCCATGAGCTCGGATGGGGATAAATTTAAAATGGCGCAGTTTCGAGCTCTTCATCTATTGGCCAGTAGAAGGAAATTCTTGCATTATAGCGTGACAAATTACGGACGAAAACCAATCGGTGGAAATTGCCATTCCGCAATATGCCATCGCGGACAGACAAAATAAACAGCGTTTCATGCGAAATGTACTTTGCGGGATTCGGAAATTAACATCGAGTAAATTAAATTTATACCCCGCGGTAATTAACAGGACTACACCGAAGTTTACAAACACGGTCGGATTGCGAACCCTGCTTAGTTATCCCTATTAAGGTTTGGTTTGGCCACTATCGCTTCAAACTAGTAGGGAGTTGTGGCATTCGAAAGTCGAAATAACGCATTTTCCTATAAACGTACGAGTAAATGTGCGATCTCATGTGCGACAAGGCTTTTACTAGAAGATCCGCGGCAGCAAGAAGTGGTTTCAATTCGACACCTCCCGCGCTTTCGGAAAATTTTGAATCTGTTTGGGGTGATGGCTACCCACCACAACGAGTAAACTGCCAGTGTAAGATGCCTAACAGGCGCACCGCAACAGATGACACCGAGACTTAAGAATAATTTATGTCAAGTGCCAAATAGCCAGTTACCGGAAATCAGATGGGGAAGAGCAAGCGACGAAAGACAATGTCGTAAAGAAATTGGAGATGACGAAATAAGATAAAATGGATAGGACAGAAATCGGGGGATGTCAAACGAAACGAGCCGCACATTTTTTTTTATTCGTTTTATTTGTAATCTTAAAGCTACAGATAAAAGTTGTAGAGAGTAATTCAGAGTCGAAGAAAGAACGTTTGCATAGTACAACATTATTCCGTATAATTTACTTTTATTCCCCATTTCGGAATTCCATATTCTGGTTTTAAAACCGAGGAAGCGTGGAAACGTAGTGGAATTGAAATGTGCTGAAAAATGAGGAAAACGTGTTCCCAGCGCCTCGAGTGCAGATGTTTCTCCGCCGCTTACCTACGCATAATAAATTTGCCACAGTTTTTCACCGGAGCAAAAAAAAAGGGGGATTTCATATTCCTCGTCAATTGGAGGCGGAGAGCAATTTAATAAAATAAATCTCGAAACAAGCGGCACTTGAGCTCGACGCTACACGACCCGATCGGACAATCGGCTGGAAACTCGTTTAAAGGGCCGTCGAAAAACGAGCAAAAGCTCGATTTTTAATTTAGCGTTCGATTTTCCGCGGCCGCCCTGCCCGGAAACAAAGGGCGCTGCCGGATTAGTCCGGAATTTAAAAAGCGCTCCGCTCCGAGACCGGGATAATCCAATTAGTATGCAGTATGGCGGGGCCCGGACCTGAGATGATGATGGCCATGCATCTATGTGATAGAGGCTTTAGTTTGCGAATTTCGTTTTCCCAGTTCCAATTTTTTTAACTTCACCTAACAGAAAAAAAATCTAACTACTAATCAAATTTTCCTTTGAGAACATAGACACATTCTTTACTTTACCGAGCGCAGAAGAGGTTTCACTAACAATGTATTCAATGCTCGATCAATCTGAAAATTTAATTGCTTAGATTAGGTTACAATTATTACTTCTCGCACTGTGACATTAACCAGCGCTATTCGGAATCTGGATTTGAGATCATTTATGAGCGTGATTTCTTTTCCAGAAGACACGAACCGGATGGCCCGGGAATGATCGACTTAGTGCTGCGTCCTCGGTTCTCTAAAGTACTCAATACACCGATGAAGGTACTACGCACTGAATCGACGTCGGCACCTGCAGCGTAAGTTATTTTCTACAACACTGCCTAACGACCATACAGTTCGATTCGATCGTGTTGTGCTAAAACGTTCCGTGCCGAACCAGCGCGTAGCAGTGCATTTAATTATAGGCATTGCAAACATGCCGGATTGTCCTTAGCCAAATCAGCCGTGCCGAGCCGATTCAGTACGTGTGCTTCTTAACGCGTACTGAATAGATTCGGGCTGATCAACTGAACTCAGCACAATTGGATTGGAATGTTTGCTATGCATGAAATTATAAATGCCTTGCCGTTGCCACGCAGTGAATCGGCAAAAACCGATCCGAATCGTGCCGAGTCAGTGCCTAGCGATTCAGTTAATCAGATGCATAACCAAACATGCAGATTATGGGTGTGGCCCTTAAGCGTCCTTTTGAGATCATTTTCATTGGAAATTCGTACTAATTGGCAAATAAAAAAATGTTGAGGCTTTTATTGAAGTTAGGTTTCGATAAAGACCCCGCGAGACAATCGGCCGTCTTGGAAGCTAATAAAATTTTCCATTTTGAGAACAAAGGTACATTCTATCATTAATTGAGCATACAAGAGATATGACAGTGTCAGGGTTTTACAGTTAGAGATTTCGAATCAATCGAAGATCCTGAAAATCTGATTCCTTGAGTCACCTGTACTTGGTTCGACCGAAACCTGGCTTCCGAATCCGGGATTCGAGACTCCTGTACCGCTAAGTAGGTTTTATACGACGAACTCTACGGTGGTCAAGTGGTTTAAGGACCACACGTACTGGTTTAACTTAGATTGATTTAACTTAGACCGATTTACTCGACTCGGCACAGTCGGCATGTTTTATGCATGAAGTCGGCGGTGTCGCACGATCCCAACAAGTGAAAACCGGAGTTGGTGCGTGGCGACTCATTTAATTTGATTCACAACAAAACATGTCGTACTATACGTGAGGTCCTTAAATATCACTGAAATTGACATTTGATTCAGCATTTAATAAATATCTCAGGAGATAGTCAGCTATCAAGGAAGTGTAAAAAATCGGATCTTCACCAATAAAACGTCTTATTCACGTCAGTGTTCAGATGGCAGTTGGTATACCACGAGAACAGACCAGTTGTCAAAGCATGCAGGAATAATTTCTGGTTAGTTGAACTAATTGTAGGTTATACAGCTTAAAAAACACCTTAAATTGTGGTCAATCCACCATCACGCTCGTTGGGTAGTTTCAACTGAAATTAGTGTACAATTCCACCCGTTCAAACAGTCCCCACTTGCATATGAGATTTTATTCCTGACCGAAATCAGATGACCTTAGTCCAAGTGAATGCACTTAGTGCATGGTACTACAGCAATACAACATTTCTGACTTTGACGAGCCCGTTGACATTCTATTGATCATTAAAAATCGGACTCTCTGGTTTCAGAAAATGCCTTGTATAAACAATGATGACCTGCTAACAAATTGTTCAAAGCAGAACATGTAGTAGCTGGGTGGTAATTATTACTTAATGAAGGCTAAAATGCGCATAACGGGTTTTAGTACCAATTAGTATTTATTTCGCATGATTCATTCTGAAGCGTTCCGACTAACATTTAATCCCTTCCAATTACCATAAAAGTACTTTTTAGGGAATTGCGACATATTATGAGTAATGCTTGCAACAAAACTTGTGTAGAAAAACTATACATTTCCTAATTGATCGTATACGCTATTTTGTAAAAAAGATTACATTTTTGCGGTGCACCTGGGAGTCTTCTATTCAACGGGCTCATTAGAGTGATTGAAGCAAATTTCGTCCATACCGGGACCATAGGGCACTCATCTGACGTGAGGTATTCATTGAAAATGAGTCGATTTCCACGGAAATGTTAATACGTCAAAAGAAAAGTAAAAAATTATCGAGTATTTTAAGAGACGCTACTGATCTGTTTGGAGAATATCCCCTTACCCTCCGGATACCCCATAACAATCAAAAAGATCTATATTACCCGACTATATCGATTCGAGTGTCGAAATAAGATTTCTCGCCGAGCATATGGAGAGGAATTTTCCGACTCTACTTAATTTTCCTGTCGGGACCCTCCCTCGATAAAGTCTAAAGGTGATTGGAATGTTGATTAGGTGGAGAAGAGACGAAAGTATCGGGGGATTTGGTTCTCCGCGAGGGCGAAAAGTATATTAATATTTTATAGCTTTCGCAAGTTTACCGTAAAATACTTATAAAGTAGAAACTCGAAGCCGAAATAGGTCAGAGGAAGCAGGCATTAGCCGAGTTTATGTTTCGCCTCTTAACGTCGCCGCTTTTATTGCCCTCGGCCGTTGTATTTGGCTTTTATTGCCCTCTATTTACACAGCTTTATGTCAAATATATTAAGCTCTAATTCGAAATGTGATGGCAAAATTGCGCTGAGGAGCAGTCATCAGGGACCAGGGGGTCTATTGTCGAAACGCCATTCGAGCGATGTCGTATTCAAATGACGTCAAAATCACGCAGAGTTTCGAATTCTTAATATCCAGTGGTTGGAATTGTTGTCCATTTGGACGATTACGGAATTGCCTCATTCGAATTTCAAAAATTTAGGGCAGAGCTGGAAGAAGCGATAATTTTCGACGACAATTCCACTCATGGATAAAAACGCTGTAAAACGTCAGCAAATTTACTAGTGTATAAATCAGGAGAACCGAAGATAACATGCAAGTGGATAAAAAAGGCATAAATTTCGTCGTCATGCACATTTGCAACTTGTGACCCAAAATGACACTCCCTGCTTAGCCGTCACTATCGCGATCTATTTTTTTTTCAGGTTTTTATCCTTATGAAGTTCTCTTGGCAAATACCACTCGAACTGTCCCGATATTTTTTGCTTCATTTTGTGGAAATAACGTCTTAAACGCGCTAGTAGCAATTGTTACAGAATGTAGAATTGCGGACTATTATGAGGGAAAACAAACTGACTTAACCTTTTACTACGGACTCGGAAGAACACTTTGGTTAACCTGGGAAAAGTGAGTAGAGAAACGACTAAGAGGTGAATGTTCTACTTTTGATACACCGCTATAATTCAACGCTTCTCCACTGCAGTCTTCCATGAACTCTAACGTGACAGTTTCGGTTTCGTCCCACGTCAATTTGCCAAGAACAACGGGCAACCTTTTCTTTTTTCTAAATACCGGTCTGATGGGTTTTTTTTCGACTTTCGGAAAAGTTTTCATTGCAAATTCGTGGATTTATCAGGCCTAGTAATTTACGCAGTGTTTTGGTTTTTCATTACTTTTTTATTATTCCACGTGCCTGTTTATTGGACCAGTGCAATTAGACCGCTCCGACAATCCCCGCTGGTGTGTGAATCGTTATTCCCAAAAAACAAAAGAAAGACTAAACAATTGTTTTGTTTTTTTTTTGTCACATTTTTTTCTGAGACCGCTCAACTGGTTCCAAAGATCGGACGCAGGCGCGGCTCCTGTCGCCCTCTCGTGACACCGACGGAAGCGAGTCTCGTTACCGGAAATGAAACATTCGAAAGGCGAAAAAAAAAAGACAGTCCGGCGAAGTCCGAGGTCTTGCCGTTTCCGATAATCCTTTTATTTCCACCTCCGCCTATGGAAGAGAGGGTGCAGATAAAATAAGTGGATGTGAACGTTTTCCGGGCGGGCTCAAACACTCCTATGTGGCTCATCCAAGTAAGCCGTGATTTCGTATTCCGTCTGCACGCTCTAAATTGTTTTGCCGGTCCGACTGCGGAGATTGGTCGGGAAAATTCGAGACCATTGTAAAATATTTGCGGACCGACCCCCGGGGTTTTATTAACTCGGAACATTTGTTCCCGAGTGTCTGTCTACTTTTGTTCCTTTAAATCCAGCGCTGCCAGGCTTGTCATCATTTTTTATTTAACATGACCTCACGCGAGTGAAAGCGGTGGGGAAAGGCTAATAAGGTTAATTTATTCATTCAAATCGGGTCCCCTAAAACAACAAGTATGCGCTAAACACCCATTTTGGGGCCCACACATAATACAGCTCTGTTTGCCCGGTTGCCGCTGCCGCTGCGTCGAGAAACTCCGAAGTGAATTTAACAAATTAAGACAATTAGCGGTCTGGCTTTGAGGCCCCATCTCGAATAATTCCGCTAAAATATACAGCGTCTAACAGTATTACTACCATATTTAAACAAAGTTGTTTGTCTTTGGCGTTAGCTGAAGGCATTATTCATTTAGCGCCTCCACGCTAATCAACGGATCCTTGTTGTTTTAGGATTGTACGATGACTGTGTTTTTGTCACTTTTCTTTCCTTCACAGTGCCGTGACTAAAATGTGAGCTATAATTGAACCTTAAGTAGGTATAATCGACGAAGCAAATATTTTTTTCTGTTTTGTATTTCAACTTAAGTCAAGTTCCAGCTCAAAACGCAGGCAGGCAAAAGCGGTGCAATCCGCGTTGCATCGTTGCAAATCATCTTTCCCATCGTTCAATTTTTCAACGATATTAATCTCACATATTTTTTATAACAAATTTTGATAATTTACGTAATTGCCATAAAGCTTTATTGGTAATTTTACCTTTGAGGCTCGCCGCTGAATTCGCATTTGACCGAAATACGGTGGATGCCCTTAAGTACGTTTTAAGCGGGGCGTACCTCTTCGCAGATTCACTAGTAGAGAATTTGCAAAATTCAAAGTGGAAACATTTATTTTTCGACTGCGCTCTCGTGGAGTTGTGGCTTTAAGGAAACAAATTCAATTCCCGTGAATCCAATAAATACATCGAGAGGACTAAAAACAGGTCCCGATAAATGATTGATAGACGCAATAATCATTCAAAAGCAATTTCATAACTTTCCCAATATTAGCATCCACATCATCCTTTGTGGAAATTCATTTCCCTCGTCGATATATGGAAAGTTTAGACTTTGCGATCAACACTGTACACGTGTCTGAAATCATAGCCCCGAAAAATATGCAAAAGCGAAATAAGTGAGCATTTTGCACATTTGTGTTGCATTGTACTGCGCTTTTAAGCGGTCCCGTCGAAAGTAATCAAGCGGCGTCAAGTCTGCCATAAGGTTGAGTTGGGTAAGGTGACGTCTCGACATTATGAAATGGTATATTTTTCACCTGAACAAAAATCCGATATGGTAAATAGTTACTCCTGATACAATAATGTAATTAAACCCGAACCAATGTATGGAGGAGTGTACCCAGAAGAAATACGGCCGAACTGTAAAGCTTTTGGACGTTTTAGAAGCTGGCCAGGTACCGGCTCGGATCATCCCAGACAAAGTCATCCACTGGACCTGCCCCCTTTAGATCTTTTCTTCCGGCCTACATCAAAAATCGCGTTTATTGACAGACTTTTTAGGTTTAAAGGGGAACTACCAAGGAGAATTCTTGAAGGGTTTAAAATTGTTACGTGTGAACTAAAAAATCGATAAGCTTTTAGATTTAGCCACGGGCGATTACATGAACTGTGTACCTACAGAATGCAAGAGTGGTGCGGCAAATGCAGCGAAAAGACAACGGCTTGTAAAAATCGTTTCGATGGTCAATCTTTGATAAAGTTTCAAGATTGCAATGCTCGAAAAAAATTTCCAGTCTCACCGAATTTAAACAAAACGGTTTGTGGTTTTTTCGTCTTAAACGTTTTACCGTCGAACCTCAATTTGTCTTAATTGCACGGGAAGCAATCCCACCCGAGTTCTCTCCGTTTTCCTCTCGTTAGATCTTTATTCGCTCCTGCACGGCACGGCATGCCATTTTCAGCTAAATGAAGCAGAGTCTCTCCGGGGATCCTCGCAAACACATTGATATTCAGCGGGGATCCTTCTGTATCAGGTTTGCACACTTCTTGTTTTGTTGGATTATCCTTACATAGTATGCATGGCTGCCTTAACACGAGGACGACATAAATTTGTTCCTCGACGTGGATGGTGCACTGTCGGCTGCTGTTTTACGTCCGTCGGTTTAAATCTTTCAAATACGGTTCGAGATCAGGCTGAAATGATGCTTTCCTTTAAAACAGACAGGGACACTTCTATCGAATGCCTCGCACAATTGAACACGTCTTGGAACGGTAATTTAGAAATTCCGAAAGGTGACGAACGCCTCCTTATTCCGGTGCTGTAATAAAAATATCAGCATTCACGCGAGAACGCGAACTCCATTTTTAACAGATACGTTTCCAATAAAAGCGGAACAGGAAATATACGAGATTTTAAAATGCGAGCAGACATGCTACCTATATTTCCGAGATTCGTTCCTACTTCCATTATCCATGCAAAAATCTAACTAAAATATAAATATTTCATGGCAAAGGCGCATTTTGCCAGCATGAACCGTACGGGAGAGAAAAGTGGCTCGGATACAAAATAATAAAATTCCGGAAACGCAACATGAATATCAAAGAAGTTTTAGGTCTGCTTTTAATATTGTCTTCCCCCTTTTCTCTTGTGTGCTACTTGCAAACGCTAATTAACTTTTGACTGGCTCTCAACACTTTCAACCTAATTTTTTGCGGATTACAAACCGCGGGGCGGTCATTGCATTAAGCCTCGCATTAAGCATTGTTTACAGCGAATACAAAGTAAAGATTGTTCTGCATATGTATACGTAAATTAAGTAGACTCTGCATACATAGTCGCGTACATTATATGAAAAATAAACTAGCACTATAAACACGCCTTCTCTACAACAAACATAAATGTTTTCTATTTGCGATTCATTTTTACTCGGAAAGTTTGCCCACGGCAAACAACGATCGTAGCAATTTGTTAAACAAACATTACGTTTACTTCTGCCTTTCGTATTTATTAAATAGGTAAGTGATGTGTTAAAACAAGCGCTTAGACAAAGACGGAGAGTGGTATTAGAAATAATGAAGCTTTCACAGGTAATTTAGCTGTTGTTTTTTACGGGCAGTCGAACAAAGAGTCGAGTGTTTGCCGAGCAATTGTGGTCGGTCGTACAGTTTGCAATCGGGTTATGGTTAACTAAATTTCTCAAGAACCGTCCTAACCAAGCGTAAGAATATGAAACTGCCATTTTTTTTTTTTACTCGGCTCGGCTTTTTATGGTAATTTTGGTGCGCAACTGATGGCCATTTCGGTTTATGGTTGCTTTAAACATAATATTGCTGATGGTCAATGGCCTAAGGTCGTACATGCTACATACCAACGAAAACCTTCAGCTGTTCAGAATTTTTATGGTCGTAATCAATGATCTAGAATGTCTGCGTGTAACAGACAATTGCCGGCACTCCACTAAAATCGATACCGGTTCTTTAACGCAGATATACCATGTATTAGCATCCATATGACGTCATTTCCCCCATTTTCCTTACATTGCTTTACACTTACCATTTGTACAGTCCTAAATTTATATTTTTTTCATCTTCGCGATATTTTAAAATTTAGTGCGACAAGACTGAAGTGAGCCAGAAAAATGTTCCTCGTGCTTTATTGACTTCCGAGGTGGGAAACTTGATTTTTTTAACAGGAAACTACGTGTATTATTATTTATTTAGAATGCCCGACCACAAAGCAGCAATTAACCATTGCTTAAAATCTACCATTATTGAAAATGGATTGTCTCCCATTCAACGATTGGCAACCCGATTTTTTCAAATGAATGACTTTTTTCAATGGAACGGACAATTTCGTTTCCGGAGGCATGTAAAGTTTCCAAAAACCCGTTGATACAAGGGATAAAATTGTTATGGCGTGAAGACATGGGTGGGTCCAAAGAAGTCCTTTAGAGACCCTTAGAATTCGGTCACCGCAACAAATTGCACGAATTTCCGAAAAAAACTGAAAGGCCAACAGCCCAAGGCTCCATCGTTTTTTACGTTCAGGAATTTAGAAAACTCAATCATATTTTCGATTGACAATTTCAATATTCCTGAATGTTCGCGAGGCACACTCACTATACTTTGCCGCATTTTCACCAATATTTTCACATTTGCCCATAGCAATTCGAGTATGGAATCACAACCGAACTCATTAGTATTCTAATTAAGAGTGAAAAATCCCTCACACAACACAAAAGAAAATCGACAAAAAGATCGATAAACCTACCCCGATAATGGCATTCAGCTCTGTCATGGTGACTTGTTTGGCCCGTTCCACAGCTGTAGCTACCTGCTGTTGATGCTCCTGTGATAAGAACGGTAGGATTTGTGCTATGATGGCGTTCAGTCTTTTTGCTATTTCAGTCTGAAATAAATATCAACTCCATTGTAATTAAATTTCTCTATTCCTTAAATTAATATAATATATTTGACACCAAGGTTGTAAAGTAAATTATTAGGACCCGAACGACAAGTTTAAATCCCAAAGCGCGCAGCGCTAAGGAATCTAAAACGTGAGGGTATATAGCATTTTATAGGAAACAAAAAAAAAAACAACGCGTTTTGGGTCATAATGTCACCTTAATGGGGACTTTTAACAACAATGAGGATACTGGCAACATTGTGGCCGATTAGGTCACTAGGTAAATAATGGTCCATATACGTATCATCATTAACCCTTCATTCAACTTTTGAAAAATGCAAGAAATCGTAATTCACAGTCATATGATACATATATAACATGTGAATAAAGTAACTAATAGCGCACGAGCGTGAAATGTTGCGAGCTCCAACGAGGCCAGCAATCACGCTAGTTTCTTCAGGAACGTTCTTGTTGAGTTACTTACACTATTGTTCCCACGATCATGGACCATATTGCACAAAAAAAAAAGTTTAACCGAACGTGCGCGAATCGAACCAGGGCCATCGCAGCGAAAATCCGACGATCCGTTACGCAAGATTACATAGGCGCGAATAACACGCGAGTGTGTTAAGAGTCTCGAACACGCGGATGTGTTAGCATTTATTTTCACAACTACTATCTCCGTTGGCTATGTTCACTTTCCTATGAGTTCGTGGTTCATTCAACGATTTAATAGTTTACATATGCAGAGTCGAAGTTAGCGATAATCTCATGATGGATTGCAACGCCGTTTCTATATTACTTTTCTCAATTTAAACAATAATATATATTTATAAACGGAATTAATTCCATAATATGTTGTTTGATTCGATACCTGTCATGTAAAATTACTAGTTGAAATGGAGAAATAAATATCATGAATCTCATGAGACGTTTATTTCTGCTCTAGAAATGCTCCAATGGCGAGTGTAACTTGGAGAACAAGGAAAGAGAGGGAACTACAACTTTCTTGGTCTATGCATGATATGGTAGAAATTAATTAAAATGGGTCAGGAAATGAGAGTGGGAAATTAGGATGGTCAATGAGGGCGGAAGGTAGAAATGTGTATTACTTTTATCAACTTCCGATGAGGTTAAAAATGTCAGCATTACATAACCGTACATGATTGCCAATAAATTAGACTCCCTCCCTCATGCGGGTAGGGCAAGTGTCACCTTCGAATGAGAATGTCTCCCATGTTATTTTTACCCCCCACATTTTTACAATATGCGAGGAAAAAATTAAATATAATTAATATAACTATTAAGGCCTAAAAAAGATAAAAATTTAAAACAAACTTGACCCCGACGTGATTTGAACACGCAACCTTCTGATCTGGAGTCAGACGCGCTACCGTTGCGCCACGGAGTCACATACAGTACTGCTGTTTAATGTTTATAATAATATTGTTCGATAAGACATACAGTTAATTAAGAATGTTAATATTGGGCTAGATAAGATACGCAATAATACACACGACCCTGATAATCGCAAGTCACGAGTGGACACACCCATATACCGTTTAATAACAATTATTATCGATGAAAGGGTGTAGTTTAGTATACACATAACGATGGAGATACATGTATGTATGTAGAAGAAATACATATAGAAATTATACGTAAATATGTATATTAAAAGAAATGCCATATTTAGAGATATAGTCAGCAGATAATATCTGGTGCATCTGGCAATTTTTTAGGGAGGCTAGAGGTTTAGCTGAAGGTCAACTATGAGATTGTTAAAATTACTATTTAAACCGATTAAAACCGTAAGTTTTTATATTTTGCGCCGAGACATGTTTATGGTCTAGAAACAACCACCAACCTTTCCCGTTTTCAAAATCTCACTTATGTTGCTCAAATATGGAACACCCGGCACACAAATGAAAAAAATACCGGAATGTGTGGGTACCAAGTACTTAGTTGTTTATCTTTATAAAGTACGTTTTCTATTTTATTGAAATTAAAATGTGTACCAGGAAATCTCGTTTAAGCATACGTTTCTTGAAATGGCAATTTGAAGAAGTTAAGGTAGACATATCTCCAGAGAAGTTTCTGGAAATGGCCTTAAAACGGATAAAAGTCCAAGGGGAAAGCATATCAAATTACACAAATATGACCCATTTAGACTGTTTGATTTGAGACAGCCGATGTCTTTCTTTAATATGCGGCTCATCCATTACGTATCGAAACGAGACTCTTTATGTGCCAGTACCATAACTTCGATAAATTTGAATTACTCATCTCAAAAATTGTAGAAGCAATAAAACAGAAATGAAAAATTATTACGCTAACATCCTGTACCTCGGTAGCTCTAAGTAACATCGTGTTTACATAGTTTTAATATTATTTTTATGCGTATCGAACTCGCCCACGAACGAGTGCTGCCTCATTCTGAAACATCCTGCAGACTTTACCGTAACTCTAATAGCTCATCAATCACGATCAATTTCAATGGTACATTCTAAGATCGAGTGCGCATTCAGCCTCGCTGACCCAAAAAACTATGATTTAGGGTAGGGTAGTATTTCATAGCGTTTGAGCTTCTCAGCGGATACACGAGGGGCTCTAATTAGTATCAATTGCACATCAGAGGGAGCGAGAGGGGAAGAGGAAAAAACGAAGAATAATATGTACACTGCACTGGCAGAATCGGACTTGCACTGAACTGGAAAAATAAACACTGGTGTACAATGTTTGCGCGGAGCTAAGCAAACACTCGTCAGCGAAAGCTCCGGACTCTTTCAAATACACAGACGCATGAAAAAATCTACGATTACGGCAACGGGGGGTATGTTTGCTGTAACTGATACCGTGAATATGAGTTTTAGCCCACCCTGGTGCCTGCAACAAGACTGCAAAAGGCCCTGTAAAACTAATCGAAACCATTACCACATAACTTCAAGCAAGTATCAGACAGTTGCGAAGTTGCTGGCGATTATTTTAATTGGAAATATTCATGCATCATTAACTATCGCTGCATTTAATTTATTTGCTACTTGACCTGAGCCTTTTTATGCTACGCCTGTGGAATGTCGATAAAGTTCTTTGTTCGGTCAACCACTGCTACGGTTCCAATGTACCTTATAAAATCTCACATTATTCATGTGCCCAAAACGGCACAACTCGAAACCTCATTTAGACCACCCCCATTGTTTCGGTGTACCTCAAAACAGTGAACAATTAGCGAAGAAGCTGTTAAGTTTACGTCCGATACGAACTCGAGCAAAGCGGATCGTCTAATCGCAGCGGCACAAACTCCCGGTTAATTAGACAGTTAATTATCGACGAGGCGGTGTTCCGAGCTTTACTAATTAAAACTTTAATTAACGCCCCTCTTACGTTTGTCGACTCTAATTCGGGACCTGGAAGAGAGTCGTTTGCTGCCACTTTCTTATACCTTTCAAACATTTATGCTATTAAGCGGATTGTCGTAACACGTCGACGTGTGAGGGGAGCTTCAGCAATTTCCCACCGTTATTTTTGATCATCGTAAATTGTATTCGAATGTGTACTAAACTTCTGCTTTGAGGCAGCTAGAGTAAACAATACTGATTAAACATTAAATTAATGGAATGATATTGTGCTGCTATCTGTTTGCTTGGTGTCTCGTATATTTGCTCTTTGTTGTGACAGCTTACGTGTCAACCGAGCCTAAAACAAAGTATGCAGATATCTCTCACTGAATCTGAGTTCGCGGTTCTTCAAGACGTATTTAGAGGATCGTTTTACACGGCGGAATCAATTGACCTTTTTTCCTTATATGGTGATAATTATTATTATTATACACATTCATCGACAGTCTCGATTTTTCCCTCGATTTCACTTTTCCGCGCATTAATCCTCATTTTGTTCCACTTCAGCGTATTGGCCGTGCGGAGTGTCCCACGTTCTGTGATCGGAATTGGTCAGGAAAGCACATTTTAAGGTGGTTAAGGTTTTTTTAATAAACACAGGTCTCGATCTTCGCCCCGCGCAGCAGCCACTCGCCTTAAAATGTCCTTTTCTAAGTATTCCTAAAATCCTTACAGAAAATCCGGGACATCCTCTATGTTTACAGATTTACAAAGTTACAGGGTGTGTCCACTTTCTGTCGTCACCCTTTATATAAAAACGTTTAATACGCTTTTTCTCCACAATGGACATTTCGAGAACTGACACTTGGTTGGCAGTTGTGCGATTTCACATTTTATCGCTTAGCGTCGTCTTTCCCGACATTTCCTCTGATCATTTATAAAGTTAGTCACACCTCCCCAGAGTTTCCCCTTGAAAATTACAAAAAAAAAAAAAAAAAATCTGGAGAAAATTAATGATTTTTTCACTTCTCGGGGACACAACCCATAGGTGCCGTCCATCGCGTAAATCGATCTCAACAACAAACTCCATTTAACACGATATTTTCTTTGGTAAATTTTTAATTTAATGCCGAATGGTTGCAATGGTCAATTTCACCAGTAAGAGTGAATCTGGGGACGATGATTTTTTCCTAGTATAAAACTTTGAAATCCCGAGGCGATATGGAATTAAATTGTGTTCCAAACTAATCTGAGCTAACCCGAGTTCCATTCCGGTCTCGTTTCGAAATCTGCGGTTTAGATATTTGAAGTAATCTGATTTCGAGATCGGTCGACCTTTTTTGGTAGTATGGAACTCTGAATCTCAATAGTTCACGTAACCTGACCTAACTCATTTCAATTCGAAATAACAGACACATTCGTTCACTTTTAATAATTGAAATTTTATTATTCAAATTTAGTTTGAGAACGGGCAATGATGAAATTGGAACGCTCACACCTTCTAGCAGAAAGCGACTTTGCGGTCACCCTGTCTAAAATTGGACGGTTTTATACAATTATCTGGCTCATATTTCAAAATCAAATCTAATTTTTTGGTTAATTTCCTCAATTATCCGGTTTATTTTGTGACTATTTATACTCATTTTCATTCTCTATCAATTTGCAATAATCAATTGCAACCAGTGGAAAAGCCGTAAAGCAGATTTGCTTGTAAATTTCCATTTTGAAATTTTATTACTTACTTCATATTCATTGTACCCACTTCGGCGTAACCGCTAAAAGTTCCAACCTTAGAACGTTTCTTTGTTTTAAAAAATGAATTTTCAATCTTATTACAATTTCGTTATTTTAATAACATTGAAATTTATTGTAATTGTATTTGTGTAAATGCGTAATTATATTTGATTGTTCAAGAATTTACGCCATTATGAAACTACGTTACTCGACATGATAATTTATACATGAATCTTGACTTGAACTTAGGTTAATTTCAAGTCAATTCAAGTAGCCTCAAAACGAAGTCAAGCCATCGTGTTTACCCACGATAGAGTTTATTTGAAACAGTAATACAAAGACATTGTATGCGGTTGCATGCTTATTGGGATCTCAGAAACTGAAAAAGGTTGAGTGCGTTCCACATGATTGAACGCATTTAATAGGACATTAATTATTAGATTCACTTTCGTAACCGTTTATCCGATTGAATTTTAATCGTGCTCTGTCATTAAATCATTTAGTCTTAATTGCCTTCCTGCTGCTAATAACAAATTATAAAACTTAATGTATTTTATCCGAGTCGTACCAGCTGTTAATGGGTGCATACCGCGTTCGGTTGGTTGTCAAGCCATCTTAATAAGCCATATAATTCCTTTTATTATTATGATACTCGCCGCAGTATAAGACTGAAAACGAAGGTCAAGGACCACTTATTTCCCCAACTGAAGCTGAGAGCGTGAAACATCCGACCATCGATAAAACTGAAATTTTAATAAAAATATCATTGTGATGCAAATCTAAAACGCCGCTTATCCACGTCGGTCAATTTTAATAATTCAAATGATTTACGAGCCCATTCAATGGGGTTTAATTATGGCGGATAATCAGTCCGCGCGCTTTAAGCCACAGGAGGGCCTTCATTACGACGAGATTAAATGTTTAGGTTTACCGAGGCCTGCGAGTAGCTATTTTCGATCCTAAAAAGGGAATACTTTGTTGTTTGAATTAGATAGTCTAGTTCCTTTAATTGGCAATATTTTGATCTTTGACTGAACTTTTGCCGCATATAACATTTTACTGTCCCGCCCCTATCTGCGAAACCTAACAAAGCTCACAACTTTCACATCCGCACACGTTTGAAACACACTCGTCAACCATCAGAACACCTTTGTACCACCACATTCTTTGATGTTGCAAACGTATTGTTGCGTTCTCCCCTTAAGCAAAACTTGAAACATGTAAGAGAGGTATTTCGGGATTACAGGACCTTCTCGCAGCTCAACCGTGAAATCATGAGCATTATATCGCCTAGCACTAATACTTTTCAAAAGGGGATTCGTAAATAATATTAAATCTTGAAAGAAGTAGAGAATTAGTAAATTAAAGAAGTCCACATTTCTGAAAATACGGTGGTAAGTGGCATGAGAAACAACAGCTGGACCTCAGGAATAATATCAATCGTTATAGAAACTTCCAAAATTGTTTGCGAGACATTAGACCGTTAGAACAACGCAGGTCTCTCGAAAATGTTGTCTAGAACTTTCAGGAAGTGCCAAATAACTTAGCTTTATTCACCTTGCATCGATAGCTCTATACTCTAATCAAACGTTTGCTCATCATTTCCTTATATGAACCGATAAATATGAACTTTTAGTGCGTATTTAAATATTAAACAATCTAAGTGATCTACGTTGATTAACATTCAAGTTGACTTTTATGTTTGGCGGATGTTGGAATACTAACCAAGCTGCAAAATGGCCCTATACACTGTTAATTGGAAGTTCGACCATGGTGGGTGGTATGAGGGAATAGGGTCGGATTGATTTTCCATTCAAATGGCGAACATGTGCGTATCACCCGTTTTGTGCTAAGGCAACACGGAACAAACAATCCAGAACCAACATCAAATTAATGGAATGACATTGTGCTATCTGCATTTTGTAAACAAGAACGTTTATTTTGTGTCTTGTGTCCATTGGTTATTGCGCTGAGTGGTCGAACAAACAATACAGTGTGTCCAGGATAAGGATGCCTAAAGCGATCCATACATCAATCCTTTTGAATGTTCTTAGTTTTTTTTATTGTCCTCGTAGCAAACCACCCAAGAGCTTTTTTATTAAAAAAAAAAACAGAAAGTTGCCAATGGTTAAAACCAGATAACTAATTTCTGAGTGACTATAAATTAAAGTTGGATAAATGCGGAAATGCGATATGGCATCCATAAGGGAAAATATGTTCCGCTGTATCTTTCGTCATTTGAATAACGTGGCAACGGAATCAATAACAAAATCTGGCAACAGATTCTGCTTCCCCATAAAATGACTCCCTGTTTATTACTATTTCTATAATTGAGCCTTTTCTCCTTGTCACTTCTCCAACTCCAGCAAAATTATTTTAAAAAATGCATGGAACTTGTTAAAAAATGATATTTTGTGTAGCTCTGGTCTTACTGCGAGTGGCACAAGATAATGCATTTCCTCACTGGTCACATAAATAGCTAAATTTTCATTTCTACTGCAAAAATATGCCCGCCGAACCACTGACACTCATTAATTCCTATCTTATTCGATTTAATATGATTTTAATTAGCGAGATATTATTTTCCATGTCAATAATTATTATCGCTGACAGTCAGCGAAGCCCTGAAAACATACCCGTTTATTAATAAATATCTCAACTGAGCCGTTGGCAAATTTAATATTTAATGATCGTTATTAGTGCTAATTAAACAGCGGATTTTGCAACGATTAAAATTAATGCACTTGTCACTGTGCATCTCCAATGACTTTTTACCATTTAAATTTAGTTAGTATGTATAAAAGAGCCTGCTAAACCCACTAATCCATTTTTTAATAATCCCTCCCTTCAACCCCGTCCCGGGACGAGGGCATTTAAAATCGCAATCAAGCCGGGTAATCCGATTCGTACAACCCGATAACTAATTCATCCGACCAGTGGCGTGGGCGGTATGCATTATGTCCGACTGCACCGGGCATCGACCACTACATAATATTAATGTTTAGCCGACCGCAATGTGTTAGTCGACGTGCGGTTGACCACCTCGTGTGACGTCACCGTTGGCGTGTTTAACCAGAAAACCGCACTTGATGGTCTGGTCCGGTCTCGCGAACTGGACCGGATATGCACGATGGCGCTCTTCGTGCATACCCCATTATTATTTTACCATTTAGTTGCATCGATTGGCCCCAAACTGCGGGTAGATAATTAATTATTTGCGGTCTGAGTGAGGTCGGGATACGCGATCAGTAAATTCTTTATGGCAACCTGGGTTTGGCGAGAGTCGCCGGTTGTTTGCGATAAACAAAGAAAACCACTACACGCAACTTAATTTTAAAACGTGCAAATTCTGCCAAACAAGCATATTTTGTTAGATATTTGTTAATGGCACATTTGTTATCACCCTGAGTTTTTAAACGGAACATTTTTCTACGTATGGAGTGCTGAGTAGCAACACGTCAAACATTACCCATTCCGATCGCGAATTGAACGTACGATGATCCGTTCATTTCATCGCTTGTTGCTGAATGTTATTCTGTAGCAGTAATCAGCTGAGGTTACTACGAACCCTTCAAAAACAAAAAAAAAAGCGTTTGCCAAAATGAGTCACGACTAAATTGACTTTTGAAATTGGTTGTGTGATGCGCAGAAGACAGTTAACGTTCCGTTGTTGTTCTTTGTTTGTCATGTACAATAGAAAATTGGCAACCCTGGTGCGAAAGGACCCGTATATATTTATCTGTCGGGCAAACAAACACAAACCTCTGCTTGTTGTTCAAGTACATCCTTGCACCGGCTGCAGATTTATCCGGTAGGAGCAGTTTACCTAAAAACGCATACGCTGATGTGTATAGATCGCTCCAAGACATTTACACGCGTTTGAAAAATAAACGAGACGAAAACCCCCGGAGCAAACAGGCCAGAACAAACAGACTCGCATTAATGACGTTCCTAATAACAGCCCGTCTTTCCGTAGGGGCAAATATTTACGCTCAATGGTCGTTAGTATACAAAACAGTGACGTACGAGAATTATTTTCCGAAGGAAATAAAATGTATAACCAAATGCACTACTAAATATACAGACTTGTCTAGGAAAAAATGAGGGAGAAACGGGACTTGGAGCGGATCAGTTTTGTGCCCTTCGATCAAATTCGAAAAATCGCTTTCCTCTTAATTGTCACTATCAATTGCTCTTACGATTTTATTCGTGGGGCTGTCTCGTCAAGTGCTGCATCACTTTTAATTATGGTTCTCATACCTTCTGGTATATCGCTCTACCTTTTCTTGGAAGGGGTGAACTGACAGCAGAAAGAATGGGAAGACAAGCAAAAAAAATCAGTATACGATAGTTAATAAGTCAATTTCATGAATAAAATCAGGAAAGAAATTTACAGTGTCCAATAGGAAGCAAACAATACTACTTCAGCGACAAACTTGTATCCATGTCCGATGACATTTATCCGATTATTTCATCCATTTGCTGTTTTCCTCCTTTTCTCCTAATTTCCCTAACACTGACGTTTAGATAGCATTTTTGCACACTTACTATATATACGAAGTTTTCTACTTAAATACAACTCGTTCAACTAAAATTAGTCTCTCATTTTTAATAACTTTAACTGAAGAACGTGCTCGTGCGGTGCTTGGGCTCATACATTTTTCTAGCTTGGTAGTGCCGATTTACCCAAGTTCAGTGGTAATTTTCATTGCTCTTACTATATTACCCGTTATAATAACTGCGATAATCTGCAATAAAACATCTCAAAAGGGAAATGCTTATGTCAAAAGGCGCCGACACTGGAAAACCCCTCTTTGTCGCTGACGTCGATAGCGGCGTCGTCGATTCCATCATCCAACAACCCTGAATAAACTGCCGCCCGGAGTTTCTATTGGCCAAATTATTTGAGTTGCTGAACTAACAGTCTAATGTTTACCCTCCTCGGTATAATCCGCACTGGAAAACGAGCCGGCTTGTCTTTAGACAACTTTACTGCAACCTGGCTCTTACCCGTTATTTAAGTAGCAAAAGATAATAATTCTGACGCCATCTCGAAAAAAAAATCACTTGGGCCTTATTAATTGAAACCCTCCCCCGGGACGAGCCTCTCCCCTACCCAATATCCGAATTATTATTAAATACACCCTCGTCCCAAAAAGGGGAGAGAACATCATAATGATAAAACACGTTTCGATTCTTTGATAAGTTTCACCCTTATTCTCGCCCCTCGAGAGACCCTTTTGTGCGGAGGGTGAAAATTACACCCTTAGTGAAAGATGCTTATCTTTAACATTCTTCGCTTCTTCTATTCTAGCTTTATTTATTAAAAAAATAATAATGGGGGAAACCTAATAACCCTTCTAACTAATTTATAACGTCATGAAAATTAGAGGATGTTCATTGCTGATTTCCCCTAACGATTTCAATTAAACAATAGACAGATCAGGAGACGGTGCCCCATAACAATGGCTACATTACATTTTTATAGGGGTTAGAGCCACAAGGGGCGCTAATTCGAAGTTAGTTCTTCATTCGAGCGTAAAACTTTTAACAGGGCTGGTCTCGGGGGAGTCCACAGAACTACAGATAATTGACAGCTACCGCCAAAACTTAAACAGATACGCTTTCAAAGAGGTTTAATATAATTTATACTCGTGACGGAACTCGCAAATTAGTATAAGTAGGAACTATACGAGTAATTAAAAAGGATCATGTTCATTATACTAAACGTACTCTGGTAAAAACGGTTTTTGACAAAAAGGCGACTGTAAAGAATGCTGCATTCAAATGTATTTGCTCATGTAGGATGGATCTAATCTATTTTGTTTATGGATAAATTTATCATTAATATTCGATTGACTGGGAAAAGTGTGGAAAAAACATCCAATTTCCATAGCGGTCCAAAATTTTAAACAAATCGTAACAACATGAACATATACATACGTCATAAATTTAGAAACCACCAAATGACCAATGATGAAATAATATTATTTTGTCATTATAAGAATCAACATTCCAGACTCGAACATTAAAGTTTGCAATACAGTCCTGTTGGGAAACGGGAATGCCGGCGAGGGTCCCTTGAATAAATTACAAGTAGGTAGCTGCTGCTTATCTGATCCCGAGTATATGTTTGCGTCACCTCCGCTTCGCCCATTTGCGGTCCCAGGTGTGTTTAGCTATACACACAGGTGACGGTTTCATTATGTCTACATATATTCATGACTCTGCCCCGATATTTAACCTGGATGCCGTTGGAAGGGTCCTTTATGTCGGTTCAGATTTAGGGATCTAGAGCTTTAAGGTTATGGGATACGCGAGGGGAGCGAAGTCAAGTGTGGGCAGTTTTTTCGTTTGATACATGGGTAGCCCGAACATCCCAAATTGGAAATATGTTGTAAGAATCACCCCTGAGGGCACGTAAGAATGGAGAAAGTTTTTCCACATCGATGGGTTAGTGGGGATAATGAACATCTATGGCCAGAAAAAAGTCCCGACGTAAACCCATTACATTTAGTTTCTAGGGATTTCCTGAAGTCAGTGAGTATACAACTCCGTACCTAATAGCAGAAAGAGATTACGGGATAATATTCAACAAGACGACAATACAATCAGAAATCATAACCAAACTCCGTTTAGAACGCGACATAATATTGATTTAAACCTTTGATAATGCATTGATGTAAACGGTCGAAATTTCGAAAATTTACTTTGGCTCATTTTTTGTACTTTTCAAAATGTAGGTCAGATTCATAGTTCAGTTAAGGACATTATTGATTTCGTTAAATCAAGTACACGTTAACTACAAGATATGTCTACATACATATATTCATAACTCTGTCCTGATGTGTAACCTGGATTCCGTTGGAAGGGTCTTTTATGTGCGTTCAGATTTGGGGAACTACTGCTTTAAGGTTATGGGACACTGGGGGGGAGAGAAGTCAAGTGTAGGTAGCTTTTTTTGTTTGATGTATAGGAGGCCCGAACAGGTTAAATTGAAAATAAGTCGGAAGAATCACCCTTCGGGCCACATAAAAATGGAGAGAAAATGACATAGTTTATGAGATTGTAAGGAGTGATTCTTGGGCCGCGAAGATGAGGAATGGCCACACTGTTCGCCTCCTAAGCTATCCACTGGATCAAAAATTTGACAACTCATTCTTGAATAGTGTCACGAAATGTGGGTCCTGATCTCGCCTCTTTTTATTACGGCGAATTACAGTTCGGGTCCTTGTTACGACAAATATACGTAAAGGAAAGCCCTTAGGCTTGCATCATTTGGAGAACACCTCAATTGGTGGGGATTCTCTAATGAAACTCCCAATCCTCTGTATTATAAATGATGGGGACCAATATCCACAATGCGAGCTATAAGCCTAGAAACAAAATCGATGCCATTCGTCTACGTGTACAATCCATTGAGGCTATTAGCGCAATTACATTTTAAAAAATTCATCAATGGACTTTCCAAAGCTTTGCGCAATGAGGAAATTTCGTATTCCTCCCCGTTTCCCTGTCATTAACGTCAAATATTAAGGGAGAAAGTAAATTGGTTTTGCAGCGGAAAAAGGGTCATTTACGTAATTTATTTAGAGCCGTCTATATTTCGCCCGACTGTACAATTTCTCTGTTCTGAGTGGGGCCAATGTGTTTGAATCAAACACATCACTACAGCTGTCACCTAATATAAGCTAAAAGGGCCCCATGCACCGACACCCCAACCCCCATGCCTAACCAATTAAACTCTCGAAAAAATCCACAAAAAACCCGTGGGACAACATGTAACCATCCAATCAACTCCCTCGGGATAGAAAAATAAAAACACGCACACATCGGCATTGTTTGCGTTCGGCATCGGTCGACGTGAAGCAGAGGGAACGACCCTCGAAGGGCCCCGGGAGGACGACGGTGGCCCTTCCGCGAAGGACAAGGACGGGAAACGACCGGATCTTTTGTGTAACGTTAAGCCCACAGCCTCGGGAAAGTGGCCACTGATTCGATCACGAAGCGTGCAAATCGATGTTCGTTTCACCCTCTTCTTGTAGCAGGGGCGTCCGTACAATGTCCTCGTTTCACATATTTATTTTCCATCGCACTTTCAAGTGTTCACCTCCATTCTCCTTTTTCTCAAGTTGATATATTGCTCAAGGGACAGAAGATTTGGTCGGTGATAAATTTATAGGGCCACAACGCACATGAGGCGAACGTATACCTCCGCCTATGATTCTAACCACCCGTCAAGTCGGTTTAGGGTCGCTCCCCTCCGACTAAATAAACCACCCTCGGTTTTTATGGCACGTCCGCAACGATCGTAAAGCTCCTCTTTAACGGGCGCTAATTAATTTAAAAGCTGAAAATATTTCGACGATTTGTCTTTTATGTGCGCCCGTATATGAACACGTGACATGAACGCCATTAAACAAACAGTTCTGACTAAGGTCTGACGTTAATATACGCCTTGCGATGTGGGGGATATTTCGGCAATAAAAGCCACGTTTGTGGCACTGAACTAAAAATAAATAACTAAATAGATCAGATGTAATCTTAAGTAATATCTGAATCATTTAGGTTTAGCTAACCACTTACACACGGTAGACACGAAAAGAAGAACAGAAATGCAAAGGATCAAGACTCGAGGCGATCTCAGGGTATCTTAAGACAGAAATGTAAGAGTGTTCTGAACGAATTGGATGGCAGTACTAAGTAGTAGATGAACAGCGATTAGTACCGGTCTTATGGTGGGGCGAGGTTGGACGACGGCCCAGGGCGGCGGAGTTTCCTGGTCGGGGAGTTTTCTTGAGGGGCAGGGGTTCGATGATTAAAAATTTCGCTCATAGCCTCAGATTTGCTATGGGCTGGTAGCGACTAGCGAATTCCATAGTTCAAGGTGTAGGATGTGAGAGAACTGCATTAGAAGATGCATTTTGCCGTTACTCCCAGATTAAATTTGTCGGTATGGCGCAATTAGTTTAAAACTAGAAATCAAATTTCATACCCACACCTCGTAAACATCAAAGCTAACATTCAACTCCTCACGGGAGCCTTAGCTGGACGACTATACTGAATTAACTCGTATACAGGTTACAGTCGCGAATTACTCTCAGATTACATACTTACGAGCCCGAGCAAAAAAGCCGACTTTACTCAGTAATTAAAGCAGAGCTCGAACTGTTTTTAAACAGGTGTTGCAGGTCTTCAAACTATTTTCTCTAATAAAGCCACTCCAAGTCTTATAAGAAATGAGAGACCGTTTCCTTCGCGATGGCAATCCAAGTTTCGTCGCGTTTCGGCATTTTACGCGTTTCCTCCACCAAATTGCCCCAGAAGCTTTTCCATTCTCGATCCAGCACGATTCTTTATCGATGCAAATTGAATTTTCAGGAGCAGGAAAGGGCCCCCGGCTCCAGCCATTCGTTGTGTGTGTCTCTCTGTGTGTTTAGTCCCCGAGGACAAGTTTATCGCGAAAGTTAAAGTGCCGCCATTCGGGCGTGAGGAAATTACTTTTCGCCTTTTGGCACGTTGTTCTTCAAATTTTGTTTTGACGTCCCGTTGCCGAACAACGGCTTTATAAGCTTGAATTTCAAGAACTCCTCCTGTTTAAATCATGAATTAGAGAACCCTAAAGCCCCTCTCGTGCATCCGTCATCCGACGAAACGATGAGTAGTTTGATTTAAGGGCAAGCTATACGACATCCGAATCTTGAACTTTTCTCATAAATCGTATTGTATTAGCCTCGACTATTATTGTAATTTATTTCGAAAAAAAAAATGAATTAACGACGCGTCGGATGACGGATGCACGAAAAAGGACTTTGAACCTTCGTCATTCATCCGTCATCCCACAAAACAACAATGAAACGGGCAATTTCACTGATCAACACAAACGGATGATGATGGAATTAGATCATTAGCCTTTATCGATGCCCCATAAAATTTAGATGTCACTCGATCCGGTCAGTTGCAACGAACGAGCGGTAAAGTATCACTTTGCGCATTTGTTCGTTAAATAATTCCACTTTCGATTATTTTCTAATTATTTTACGATCCCCGTCAAGCGATGATGGCGATGCCGGATCATCCTGCCGTCAGATGAAGGATGCATCAAAAGGGCCTTCAAGTAATTTGGTGTTTGACAGAGTTACCATCATTAAGGACAAAAAATTAATGCTCCAAAGTTCCATTATAACACACATTCTAGGAACAGTCACTCCACAATTCCCGTAAAATTACCGTTAAGTAACAGTATCATAAACTTAAAACGCGTGTTACAGCGGAATTTCACCCGCGGATGTGGAAAGTCGAAGGGGTTGATTTGAAGAGGGTCGGAGTCGAGGAGAATGACGTAGGGTGTGTTAATTGCCTGCGGTGCGGTCTGCGCCCCTTGAGCCCCCACCCCGTATAATGTTTGCATGTGTAAGTAGTGTGTTTGCCGAGTGACGCCCGTCCTTCATAGGGGCCAACGCATTAAATGCTCTTTGAAAGTGAGATTTAAATTGGGGACGATGTTTGCTTTCGGGCGAAAAATGAAGGGTAATCGATTCCGGGACAGGGGTGGACACAAAGGTGCATAGAGGAATAGAAAATTGCCCTTGTATTTACACTTTTCATATTGTACTTGAAATGGATGAAAGTCGAGCCTTCCACAGGCGATATCTCACTGAAATCACTGCTTTTGAAATATTGTGATGCCTAAGTAGGCGTGTTCCTGCAAATACCTTAAGTTACATCTTACGTGTCTCGCCTAATCGACCATTATGAAAGTGATCAAGCGCAACGATTAAACACTGCCGGATTTTCGCTGCGATGAGCCGGATTCGATTACCGCATGGCCGGGTAATCTTTTTTTTTTCTTTGTATAATATGGTTCATGATCGTGGGAAAAATATCATACATAACTTACGAGGAAGTTTCTATACGCATTCGCGCGTCCCGCCCGCGGCTCGTCCGCTACATTTCACCCTCGTGCGTTAGGCGTGCGAGAGATAAATTACCGATGTATGGCGATAACTGAAAGTGTAGGTAACTTACCTGTTTGTGCATTTCGACGTTGAGTCCGTACGACATTTCGTAATACTGAAAATGAGAAAAACCATTACAAGTTTAGAAGAATCAGGTAGGTTCTTAAAAGCTACCAGACCATAACCAGTACAATAGATCAAACAATTTAAAAACTACGAGTCCTTCCTAGAATTAAGCGAACGAAGTTTCGCTGAAAACCGGCCCTGACTAATCAACAATTACCATCCAATTAATTATGTTAAGTGCTTTTTTTTGCCGAACGACACATTGTCGCACCTGTGCTAAACGAATATATTATTTATTGGGGGTACATGTTTGCTAAGATTTTGCCGATGGAATTTGACAGGTTTTATTTTTCAATTTAATTGGCACTTTCCTGAATTTTTATCGCGGATATAATGTAATTATTCGCGGTAAATTGACAGCAAACAATAGAGCGATTGTAGGTTGTACCGTGTGGGCGCTGAATGCCGTTGAAAACATGGAATATTAGCTTACGGGTATGTTAATTGATTTTTTGGAAATGTTTGATTATGGTTGTGACTAGGAACCGCCCACGACACTTTTTGTATTCGCTGTTCCTTAGTAGGGCGACAAATTATACAGACAGAATTATACGGGGTGTGCAAGGCTATCGCCAGAAGTGCGGATTCTTCACCTACAGGGATTTCTACTGCTTACAATGCACCTTTTAAGACTGAATCATTAGAGGGATATAATTGAAAAACTTCTACTTACCATCACATAATGCCTCTGGATTTCAATTTTTTCGCTGGCAAGTTTCTCACAGTCTAACTTGAGGCTGAAATAAGAAAAGGAACCATTACTTTCTCATATATTCTTGCGATGAAATTATGCAAGCAGAAAATTCAGTATCCGCTCAAATGAACAGTATCGAAGTCGACAACGTTGTGAATTTCCCGCGCAACATGCATTAGTCATAATTGGCTTATATGTCGTAAGTTTAGTATTTGTGTTACGTGCCAGCCTCAATTAACGCTACAATTTAATTTGTTTGGAAAATGATTCTTTCCGCTTTGAGGCAACTTTGATTACTCAAATTTTTTTCAGATCCAATATAAATAAATATCCGAATTAACAATCCTATAAATTTACTCATATGTTTTAATATATTCATACGAGGGGTTTATATTCTAATAACACGATAAACTATACAAACAAATAAATTTGCATTCTTATTTTATTTCATTCAATTTTTAAATAGAACTTGCATAAGAAGTTACATCGCAAACCACAATAAAACAGTATGTTTATTGCATCACAAATGTCGCCAAGCCGTAATGTAATAATTTAATTTTTTGCTCATTTTAGGTATTTTTTGCCAACTTTAAAGTCCAATAATTCATTTTCGTTCATTTGTGTCACAAATATCACGGTATCACAATCAGCCCTTCATACTTTCCTTGATATTTTCCGCATTTTCGCATATATTTACCCCATTTTCATTCCGTATATATTTCACATTTGCATATACATTTTCTGAGCAATTTCTTGATTTGTAATCCGCATTTTCGTTTAACCCTCGTAATGAAAATATCTACAAGATCAATGAGTCATTAGACTAAGGTAGTCCGTTTTCACGTAGCGTTACCCGAAACACAACGAACAAAAATCGCAGGACCGTATGAAGGAAAAAATTCTGATTAATTCTTGAAAAGATCCTCAATATGTTTCAATTATCTGTTCCCGTACCCTAAATCCATCACCGGCTACTGCTAACAGACTACTATCATCCTACCATCTACCGCCCATACAATACCTACATAACCCACATGTAATAAAGGCCTCATTAGTACCAGTATCACGGCAGTAAAATTAAACGAACACATTCCCGAAGAGCCGGGCAGCATTCAGAACTGCCGTGGTACTGGTTCTGGGGAATGGTACTGGGTGATAGTACCATTTCCATGTTGGTCGATTATGTAAATAAACGACCGGGGATCGATGGATTGTTTCGGACCATTATGGACAGCGATAAATCTTTATTAGCTCGCGATTTGGAATGTTTTCGATGTGTAATTGCTTTAAAGTTGTTTTTCAAGTGTTTTCGAGAGGTTTCGGTTCTTGCTTACGGTAGGTTAGGGGTCTGGTTAAATTTATATGTGAGGAGGTTCCTTGTAGGGTATCGATGATTATTAATTAAAGTCTGTTATGCCCAACTTCCCGACAGCAATTAAGGATCATTTAAGTTAAGTGGTTCTTAATTAAATGTGGTGGTTGTGACTGTGTTAACTTAGTCAGCAAACGTTACAGTCAACAGATGTGGTATCTATGTAACTATACATATCTTAACAATATAAAATATAAAGGCTCTTTCGGCACTTGAGTTAAAACAGAAAGTTTAACACGTGAGTCGGAAAACGAAAAATTTGCACATTTTAAAGTCAAAGAAGAACATGCAGAGCGATTCAAAAAGGGCACCATTCCTAAATTACGTCACTCTAAATGGAACGCTATCAGTGTTATGATTGCCTTGTGTTCCATGGGTTATTCTATAGCAATTCCTCCGAACAATGTTTACTTGAATTAAATATTCATATATTGGACGTCATCAATCTTCGGTGATCGGAGATTGAAAATTGGAGTTATTTTTAACTTCTAAAAATCGTTTCCGATATCTCAAAAGAAAATAGAAAATTGTTGGCTATTCAAGAACATGGAGCGCTAGGCTTAGCACGGTATAGAAATTATTAAGGCGGCTTAAGCGGATCTAAGAGTCGGCTCTAAGTACTGACCTGTGATATTGGGCCTGGAGGAAGTTGAATTCTTCTTTGATTCTGTCACAGGACTCGCCAACTGTGAATTTGAAAGGTTGCCCCGGCTGCGGTGGACCCTAAAAAAAGAAAAATGAGTCAACAAAATTGTTTAATACAGAAAAATATGGAATAAACTACTAAGCAATACGACAACAGACGTGAAATGAATATCATTTTACAATATATATGTATCAGTTTTTTATCGAATTTTTGAAATTACTGTGGTGTTCTCATTCGTTCGAATTTCAAAAATGTGTAAATATGTCATTTTCACTGGACTCGTGGCATGAATTTTTAGAGTAATTTTCCCTGCAACACAGCATGGTTTCGCATATATTTATTCCAACCCTGGAAACGTATGCACAAGGTAATTTTAAAGATGTTTTATTAAGGCTTGTAATTGTCTAGGTTAACTCCATTCCATTCCCACCATCAATTACTGTCATGTGTTCTCTTTTTTTCATCTCAGCTTATGTCTCGGCTTATGCATTGCCGTAAACAAGTTATTCGCTTATGTCGTTTATTCCAAATGATCTATAATCTTTTCTGCATGCAGGCCCATCCAATAATATGTGATTACCCTCTGTGCTGAAACAAAATTAAATTTGAAAACAAGCCCATAAAGACATCAATAAATAAACAACACCCAGGTAACAACCTCTTAACAAACGATAAGAGGGGAATAATCGCGTGACTGGTAGTTATGAAAAAAATTCTCAGTTTGCTCGTTCGTGTCGGGATGTAATTAAGAGGAAAAATATTATGACGCCTAACTGCTTGAAATTCCCCACTCGGCACCATATTACGACCCCAAGATGTAAACGCGCAATCGGTGGAAATATATATTTACACCACGGGTTCCACTCGTTAGAATGCTAAAACCGCAAACGACATGCATTTTCATGATTATCATTTTAAAATTCCTCTAAACGAGATTAAAGTACTGCAAAACCGCAAACGCTAAAAATCCGATGATACGTTTCAATGGGAAACCAACGAGTGGCATTGAAATTAACTGATATTGGGTTAAGATCGCCACTTACCGCAACGACCGTACAACCGGTCCATTGGCAGCTAATCATTAAATAAACTATAGATGATGATGCAGCTTTCTGGATATGCAGACTGTAAGTGTAAAAATGTAACAGTAAAAGTAAAATCAGCATTAACCGTTCCAGAACGTCAATCATCGAACAACAGTCATTTTATACAATGAGGCGTTGTTTAACGTATCACATTACAGTCATTGTAAAAATAGATTTTTCATGTGTACTCCCTTTCGTGCTGCCGATGCTGTTGACTGGTTGGGTATAATAAAACCCGATGGATATTTTAACGGTCTTTAACACTTAACCGGATGTTACGTCATAGGTAATTTATTTTATCTGCGTACACACTTTGCTCGGCAAATATTGGTTTTTGGCCATTTTTAAATGTTTGCACAGGCTGCGTATTATTTCGTCGAGCCAATATTATTTTCCGGATATTTTATGTATTTATTTACTTCCACCGACAGTGGTGTATTGAAGTTAAATCTACATGAATCTTAAAGAAAAAAAAACTCATATTTTAGCAGAGGATTCACCCCTCTCGCACAGCGGCCAGAATCTCATCGCCATTCTTGCCGCCTTCGTCTGCCGTTTTTAAAGAAAATTCGCGTAAACCAAAGTAGCAATACTGACTGTCAGAAGAGCACTTAAAGATCCGATTCTGTAACATCCGGTGCATATTTGCAGCTTACGGCAGCGATCTCTGCAAACCTCATTGTTTTACATCAAACTTGGGGCGACACATCGTTAACGTCAGAAGTAATAGTTACCGAATCCGGGCATAAGCGCGACGGATAAACAAAGGCACAGAGGAGCTAAATTTAGAAAAAACTTGCAGGTGTAACGTTTTGGAAAATATCTTTACTAATAACAGAAACAATCTACAAGTGATCAAAAGTACCCGCTCTGCGCTGCGTAAATTAGAGGTAGGAAAATGTGGAATTTCACCGTGTCGAGATATTAACGAAGCGTCAGCAGCACCCGAAAAGAGTCTCAACATTTTTGCATTATTCATCTCTTATATATCTCAAATAGTACCTAAAAGTGAACCTCTAGAGCTTTTAAAATCTCTGTCAGGTCATATCAAGCCTTTCCGAGGGCGATGACCTGGTTGGATCGACCCAATATCATTTGATTTTCAACTAATCCGGATTGAACCCATCGCAGTCGAATTGAACAGTTAAGTGTGTCCGAAACAAATATTTCGAAGCCCCTGCATTAAAAACTCGAGGGCTTTTCGTACCACCATCACGATAAATCTTTATAGAAGTTTTTCCACGATAATCTAACTGAAATCAAAACACAATCCCTTTTTGAAACTCATTTCTGATTGAAGTCTCTTCTATCGCCGCACAAAATTCGTCCCAGATTTAACACCAATTATCTCTTGGGGTTGAGCTTTATCAAAAAAAAAAAAAAAAAAAAAAAAAAAAACACACTTGAAGTAGTGTTTCATCGAGGAAAAAAGTTTAAGAGGCTTAATCCGTCATATCCTAAACCTTGAATGAACTTCTAAATGAATTATTAATAAAACCTAACCGAAAAAAGTTCGACGTATTTTCGTATCCGGGAAACTCGAGGAATTGAAAGTTCCTGCTCCAATTACCGACGTTGTTAAGCTTTAAAATGAACTTTCGGGCCGAATTTTTCGAAACTTAATTAATGGAAATTTTCTCCCCCGGGCGGTGCTTGCCGAGAAAAAGAGTTTTCTTTTAGGTCTTAATAGAGCATTGTGTGATTAAGGATGAAGTAAACGAATGGAAGAGAGACGGGAAAATTTAAATTAATGTACGACACCCAAATAGCTAAACGTTCCCGACGAAAACAGAAGAGACATTTGCATTTGGTTACGTGTTTTCAGAGTGTTCAACTGAAATTTGCATTCCTCACAAAATGCTAATGAATCAACAACCGAAATCCATCACGCCGACAACAACCTGAATAAAATAGATATGGTTTGAGATAAGATTAAATCGTTGGTTCCGTTTAGTCCAATGTAACTGCAGGGGCATCATAATTTTAAGGACAGGGGACAATTTAATTCGATACTACAGAAATTTAAGCAGCCTTTCAGGAAACTGGTTTTAGTCGCATAGGAGGTTTCAACGGTTTGCCATAAAAAAATTTATTTGACTGTACCTAGTAGTAGATACTATACTAAAGTAATAACTCTCTTATTGGAAATTCTTCACCGTTTGGTGGAACACCTTCTCTGAAATATTTTTTTTTTTTTTAAAAGAACCTCTTGGCTTCCCATCGTGTTCAATATTTCACAACGCTGTAGACAGCTAAAACCGTTTTACCAAGAATGTACTGTCGTTGGTAATAACTATGTTTTTTGTTAAAAGTCGATAAATGAAACAACTTTTTGTAGAAATTTTCACTTTTTTTCCTTTCTCCTTTAAGTATTAACGTGAAATTACTTGTCTTAATTACTCCGCGAAGGACCACGAGACAGTCGGAGTAGATATAAAGCTCCTCCTTTGTTCCCATGTAGTGACACGAAAGAAAGTCGAAAAGCTCGTTCGAGGATTGCTGCGACCCAGCGTTTGCGGGCCTCAATCTGTCCCTTGAATGGCAAGCCATAGCGTCTATATTCATCCGGATTGATCTTGAACCAGGGAGCCTCGGCAACTCCCAATAAGGCGTTAAACACAGCTCCCGGTGTGGTCCTAAATGTGCACTGGTGATGCCCACGCAAGCCATTCTTTGCAGCCTCGTCAACTTTAGCGCAATCTCTCCTGACCTCAAGGCCTCGGTGAAGCATCTGTGCAGGATTTGAGGTTTCGGGCCCCATCCTTTTCGTACTACCCCGCGTGTCAGGCTCATCAGTGTTTTTGTGTTATTATCGCATTTTTTCTCCAAGTGACTTTTCCTAGTTGATCTATGATCGAAGGAGTTCCTCCTACCGGATAGGGTGCCTGAATCTTCTAAGTCATTTTCCTTCGATTGCGCAGGACTTGCCCTGATTCGTTTGTTGAAGGATTGACTTTCCCGTGGCAACATTGTTCTTCGGGCAATTTCGGTCCCGAATGACTTTTGACAGAATGTTTTGTTTTCGGAGAAATGGCACAGCCCGCGAATCATCGGTGCGGCAACGCTGCACGCTAACCGACCATATAATAGTGGAGAGTTAATTATTACGAGAACAATGGGGAAATATTAAAACAAAACGTGAAGAAGACTATAAGTTGTTTGATTAGAACATGCACGTAACAAGGTTCGAGTGCGATTGCATAAAATAAGTACCGGCCGCAAAAACCTTATTGGCAGACTGCGGTGACGGCAACCAGATGGTTTTAATGAGAATGGCGTGACAGCGTCGACTTTCTCTTCTTCTCTTGTCGGCTTTGTTCGTGTTCGACGACATGGTACAAACTAGCATCTTAAACAAAACGAAAAAATTCCATACAAGGAGTTTTGTTGTGCCCATACTAGAGAGAATATACAAAAGCCAGTAAAACAGAAGGCGGGATGAATTAAAAAAAAAAAAAAAGAATAAAAGACCGACTGTGTTATCGACACGAAATTTTCTGTAGAGGGTACATCCTTAATAGCAAACCACGGCATGTTAGCGGTGTCTGAACACACCTTGCCGTACTTAATCTTGTATCCTTTCTTTTTTTGTTTTTCTTTCCCGCTCGGTGCCTCCTCCTTTTTCGAACCGCCAACATTACGAACAAAGCAAGGGGTCCGACTAAATGCGAATCGAACACCTGACTTGGGCAATGTGCTGATAAAAGCAATTACAAATCCAAGGACATCTGAAATGTTCACAAATATTTTCTCGGAACCAGGAACCTGTTAGCCTAAGGTCACTGTAATCTCCTATTTTTGATTCGGCCCTCTGGAGGAGGGGGGAAAGTTTAAGGCAACTAATCGTAGTTTCAGGAGAATGAATGTTTCCATTAGACTTTCTAATGAGCCCGGAAACTTGATGCCTCAGGTCAAACTACACGACCCCTTCCAGGATGAAGAAACTGGTTGATGCTGAATGACACAGATAAATGCAAATCGAGGATGTTTGGAAATGTCACCAATATTTTCCTGTAATGAGCAACAGCGTCACTGAAATAATTCCCCCGATTCCGGTTTCAGGGAACGGCACGAAGCTGAGGAAGAATAGTTTGTCCAAATTCAAGAGAACGAAAGATTTCATTAAAACTTCTAATTAACTGAAGGTCAATTTGAAAAACACTTCTAAGGTCAATAAGAAAACTTGAATTGGAACGATAAAATTAACTGCAAAGATGATTATTAAAGTTTTCACGGAATCAGAAACCGGGTACAGTCATTATTATATACGCCGGCAAATTTCAACGAACAACCTATATATATACTTCATATCTTTTTCTTATTTTGTATTATATCCAGACAGCTGAATGCTGAAATCAAGAATTCCTGCTGTTTAAAACCTGGAAGACGCAAGAGTTGCATTGATCGAGGAATGGGGCAGAGATTGGCTCAAGAAGTGAGCTCATCAAAAGTGTGAGAAAATGAATGACTGCAGTTGAAAGGGTTCGAGAGGGAACACACGCTATTAAGACTAAAAAACTGCATTGAACAATTGATGAAGTTCAAAATGTACTATAAAGTTATTCCGTTTAAAACCAGTATTTTGCTTGGGTCACATCTTTGAGTTTCTTTCCTTTTTAACAGGTTTCACATGATACGGCTCTTGCAAAACACATTTCAATTGCTTCATTTAACTACTTATGAAAAAGTTATCGGAGAAGTATTAACATTATTTATACTCTAGAGAAAATTATTAAATTTTATGTCTGTTGCTGTATATTTGCCGCTGTGTATATCATTCCCCATCGTGGATCGTTGCCGTGATGCGGCCGGTGAGCTCTACATGTACAAAAAAGAGAATTTATGGAGGTTTGGAGGCCATCGAATCATCGCTATCGTTTAGCCTATGACTCGTACCTTTGCAAAAGGGAGTTTTTTGTACATTGTCGTACCGATGTCCTTTCTTATATGATTCCGTCACATATTAACGCGACAACAAAGAAGATGGTCGTAATTCGGAAGTATTATTTCGGATAATCGGATGTCCTTTTGTTTGAAAAACTCGGCAGATACGTCGCTGCTGTAGCTGACACGTAGTGACCGAACGTGGGTGTCGTATAGCTGAAATTCAGTGTCGTGCGTCTTAGTGAGTGTCACCGAAAACGTTTTCACTTTTTGCAAAGTTTTTAGGGATCCAGGAGACTTCTCATCAACAACGGAGGGCTTCCCAGCATAAAGTGGTAAGTTCGTGTGATGAATGCGAGATTCCTCATGAACAGCAGTACATTCTTCTTCGTAAACGTGAGATTTACTGTCCAGAATTCAGTCAGAACCGAGTATGTCTCATCGTGCGTTCGAGACGAGAACCGCATACTTTTTACAATAACGTCCACAAACTTAAACGTTTAAAATATCATTGCTTATATTAAAGTTATTTATAAATAGTAATATTAAGAAGTTCCTCTCTGGCGCCTGTCCAGCAGCCCATTATTATTATCTAGCCAGGAATTTTGTATGAGCGCACCGCCGCTTTGGCACGGTTAATGTAGTGTAATAACCGAGCAACACTAATAATTACACAACATTCATTGTCAGTGATAAGCATCATCGTGTCCGAGACCTGGAAATACACGTTATTCCGGTAATTGGTTGGACAGGGATTTGAGGGGAATTTAACCTGCGCCGTCCATAATCGACATACCATCAGCTGCTCGATTGGCATGACTCGCTAAGGCCAATTTAGTGATCGAATCCCTGCAAAGTAACTCATCAAGAAATCGGCTTTCACCACACAATCGCCCCCTCTCATCATAATTTTGAGTTGTAAATTCATTCCCTTATGAATTAAACCTTTTAAACCGTCATTATAAAGCAGTTTACGAATTTATCTCGATCGTTTATCTAATCTGTTGGCTTTGTTCGTTGCTAGTACCGTAGCTGAATAATTCGCATCCCGTTCACACATTTCGCTTTTTTGTGCAGTTAACCTAATTGCTGGTGAAAGATGTTTTATTGTTGCTGTGTCTGTTATACAAAACCATTATATTACGGGCTTTGTTTCGGTTCAGATCGCTGGCCAAACAACATTATGGGCCAAATTTCGCAACGAACGATCCAACACTTCGAGGAGCTTGAACCCTAAAACATGTTTTACGAAATATCTTGAGTCCAACGAAAAGTTTTTAAAATTTTCAAGGTTCATTAATCGGCCCATAAAACAGGATTAAGGTTTTTTTATGCAAGGCGAAATTACAATTGGAAAAACGCCATTGCGAAGGCCAAATTGTCAGTACGAGATTGTCCTAAATCCAGGGAAAAGTTGCATGACTTGGCAACCTCGCACCAGGGGTCCTAAACTCACTCCCTAGGACGAAGTCTGGACCTTCTAGGCCCTCGAGTAACGGAGGTAGCCATTTAACCTCATATACTTTGCATGTTGCCTGTGGGCAGCCGATGTGTGACTACTTAAGACCATGAACCGATATAAGTTTACGAGAACATTCACGGAAATTCACGGATGACTGACGTACTAGAAACCGTTCGACATCGTTCTAGAAGTGTCTCCCTAATCTCGTTGACGGTTAGGGCGAACGTGGATTTGAGTATTAGACGTCGTAGTGAAGACTTAATATAGTGTTCGAAATAGTTCAAAGCGTTGTGAAACGATTCGATTGTTATTTATTGCTGTATTTGTGTTTGAACTGAGTTTGTCGAGTTTTACTTATCGACGAATCCACGAGAAATACGTCATCGTCGCTTTTCTTTTTCCAGTTAGACAAATTAGAGGCAGAGAAACAGGTTATGCTACGGTTGTAGGGTACTGAGGGGGAAAAACTCGAAAAATATTTTTAGGCACACAGGGTGATTCAGTAGAGCAGGTCCGCGGAAATTACACTTTTTTTCGATGCGACACCTCTAAGGTTGTCTCGTTTCGGCGCGCCCGAACTGCTTTCTGCGAAACGGTGACAGTTACAAAATCGGGTTAATGGGAAAAAAGAGTTAACGCACACACGTGAGAAGAATAAGTGAAAGACTAATTAAGGCACGATAGATAAAAAAATCGTCACAACTGGACCATGCTGCACCCTCTCTGCCTTGCGAGACAAACGAGGCAGTCCCGCTTTCTTTTCCCTAAAACCACTGTATCGGAACATTTCCACATCGTTTTCTTTTCCTTCTTTGCATTTTATGAACGATTATTTATGTACAGATGTAAGTGCTTTATCGTAGGGGCAGAAAGATAATTTAATATTAATTATTATTTTAACATATACAAATGCATATATTTCATCAAGTTCTTTCCCATTAAAACAACAATTAACATAAACAGTTCATTTTAATGTAGCGATATATTTACTTCACGCGCTGATAAAGTGGTTAGCATTACTTAATATGTGATATTAATAGATCGATGGACCCGTTCACTAAGCTGTAAAATTGGCTAACGTACCTAATTAACTAAATAGATGCGCCAATTTAGCACGTTAGAGTAAACACGAAAGCGGAGAGAAAGAAATGCGTCTATTGGATGTTACGTTGGCCATTTTCAGCGCCATTATTATATCATTAAACGCTCGATTGCATAGGAAGAGGAATGCAGGAGGATATGGCATGCCATGATCATTTTATCAATGTTCCTGTACAGTTAACATCCCGGAGTTAGGCGGGCAAAAAACGAGAGCCGGACGCTCACGAATTTTTTCCCCTAAAATACCTTTTCCGCAATAGTAGGTGTATTTATGGTGGACAGTTGACCCTTCTCTGTAAATATGCCATGTTACGATCTTTTGATATTTTTACGTGAACATCATGATATTTGCCAAAGGTGCAAAAAAATCGGGACCCTATTTTACCAGTGAGCCTCTTTTAGAGAGCACCAAACACGTCCAGAATGCCGTAACGGTCCCTGGGAGATTATCGCTAACGCGTTGGTTTAAATTTAAAATGGTGGCTAACACCTCCGATCATTGCTGAGTCGATGCTTCGACTATGGAGACGTTAATACCCTCCATCAGGTTCCCCATATTGCGATTTCAGGATCTTTCATACGCTCATCTCAAATTGATTGAAATTGGAAAGTATAAAACCAATGGCGAGGAAAAGGGTCAATGCGCCGCGATTTTCATCATATAAAGTACCCGATGGAGGGCTCTCGAAAATTCAGAAGTAGTAGATGAGACCGAATGATAATCTTATCGACGTATCTGCACAATTTTGAGTGAAATGAAATCTGAAGCTTCGACTTAGTTCACTTGGATCGACAACCCTGTATATGCTGAGATTGGTCGAGAGGAGACAAGCGAACCGTTATGAGAGCTTAAACGAGAGTTAGCAAAGTTAATTAATTAATTGAAAGAGATAAAACGCGTTGCTCGAGGAAAACAACCGATAACCTTCCCCGATATAAATTAACAGATGTGCTCTGGCTTCCGAAAGAGGGAGGGGGAGGAGGGGGATAAAAAGGGTTGCGCTATTATTTTTATCGGCTGCGCAGCCATCGGTAGCAGCCATGGTGTGAAGCGAGGTGTATTTCCACGCTCCATGGGGCCGTGACTAATTTGATACTTATTTTTCTGTGCAAAGATATCGTTTACATGGCTTTCTAAACCGTGACGGTAGCTCTCAAGCAGAAACCCCTCACGTGATTTATTTGTTTGCATCTTTCTGATCAGTTGAACCCGCGCTTTGAGGACAAGGGCCGATTTTTCGATCGATCAGATTTATTCATACGTGACAGAGAGAGATGGCGGAAAAGTTTCCGGGGCAATTTAGGCGAGGGCTTGAATGATTAACTTGGAGCTTACCCGTGCCGCTACCCACTAATCGTCGAAACATGGCGAACAACGTAATCTACTTAGCTGCCGGATTACGCCTATCAGGCGAGGCCCATTCCGACTATAGAGGAATGGGCTCATTAATTTTTCTATCGCGGTGTTGTTCGAAAAAACCCTTTGGAATTCGAAGAAATAATGACTTCAAGGTGGCCCACATCGAAATTGGCCGTTGGGAATATTTGGCAATTATCGTTCGGCTGGGCGCACTAAATCAACTACCGAGTAAGAAAACTGTAAAAAAGTAGACCGCTCCATTGGCGTAACTAGGTGTGATTAAACCGCTCGGCTTTGCGGTTTTTCGTTCCGCCCGCTGACAGAACGAAAATAAAAACTTGTTCTCGGTCAACGATTTAACAAAATTATTCACGACCATGTAATGTCGTTTCTGTAGCTGTGAAATCAATTTGCTCGTAACAGATTTCGTCAATGTCTTTTGTTGTTTGTTTGGGTTTTAACACGCGGTTTCACGAGAAAAAAAATTACTGTAACGGAAATATTTAAATGGTGTTCACGGTCCGGTGGACGTAGCCTTCAAATTTTTATTGCCGATCTCCCGATAATTGAGCTCAATGAATAAGGTGAGCATGTTTATCAGATGCTGGCTTCGTCTAGACCAGCCAACGTCAACACGAAACCAGATTAGAGGCTTAATAGAATAACCGCTCGGAAACGCATTGAATTCCTTGGCAAAAATGCCCTATCTCCCATCGCTCGGCTACCACCGCCTGTACAATGCGTCCAAGATACGGACGTCCAGCATGGGCATCTCGAAAACGGTAATAGGTACGAACTTGGTTAAATGAGAGAAAAGGTTCGCCTTCAGAGTAATTTCTCGACGCAAACAGGTCTACACAAGGCTGTCTTATGTGTTTCAGTTATTTCGAAGAAAAACGACAAAAATCCTTTTTTTTTTACGTTTCTTCATTATTCTTATAAAGGAAACCAAAGAAGTTTTTGGGCAAATTGCAACCGTTCGCGTCTGCACCTATTGCCGTTTGCGAGGTTCTCATGCTGGGCGTCCTTATCTTGAACGCACTGTATTGATTTAATTGCGCAATACGCGACGACACACGCCGCCTTTCCTGCAAAGCCTTTGCCTCTCGTTCGTGTCAACGTCAACATTTAATTACCTAATAAGTCCCCCAAACCTTCTGTCACCACATTTACCCGAAATGCAACGTCTTCGACCTCCCAACCTAATTTACTCGGACGTCGAACGCTAAAAGGCAAAGCCGAAACTTGGCCCGAAAATTCCTTATTAAGAGCAAACTAAACCCGACGCGTTATAACATTAAACAGAGGAAATTGTAGAGCCGGGCCGGGCAAGGGTCATTCTCACCCCCTTCGACCGAGGGCGGTGGTTAAGGGTGCCCGCAAACCGCTCGCCACCCGACCGCAGACCGCTTTGCCAGACCGTCCACTAGTTTGTAATCGGATCGCGTTGTAGCCGAGCTTCGTTTTATCATTACGACACTGGATAAGCTTCATGCTTGACTATGTAATGGAGAGCTGTTTGTGACCTTTCTTGAAGCATTGTTGATCGGATGGAAGAAACGTTCAGCGCCAGCGAAACATTTTCGATCAATTTCAACCGGGGCGTCTAGATGCACGATGCGTGCACGAACCGGAAAGTCACTTGGGCTAACTGGACGCGAAATCGAACTTTCGCCGATCCACAACTTTTAACCACTCCACCGAACCTGTCTCCAAAGAATACACCGACGATCCTCCGTTCGATTTTTTTTTATCCCCTACAGCTACCGAGATCACTTATGTAAACATCGAAATTGGCCCGTCCTGTAGACGAGCAAGCAAAAACTCTCGCTAATGCCTGAGTGCAGTTGCGCATGACTTCCTTAGTGTAAACAGCGATAGGAAGTGCACTCGTCGCGAGTTAAAATTTGTACGTCCAAGCGTCTTGCTAATGCGCTTTCGCAATTATACATAAATTAATTTCAAGCTTGTTTAGATGTGCTTTAGCGAGTGTAGCGGGAAAACGAGTTTAGTCCAAGGAGGTGACATGCGCTTTAATGATACCGACATTCTAAAGCTACGGGATACCAAAGAAACGCTTACGAAGTAGTGAAAATGCGACTGAGGGAAAATCCTCTTATTAATTAGTAAATTTTTAATATTAAACAAAATTTCTCAAATTCTCTTATTACTGGACTTCTTTCGCTTCCTTTTCATTAGCGCAATAGCAACATCTGCTGCAATTCCTTTTTCATGCGACATTTTAATTTGCTGTCGCTATGCTAAAGAAAAACCTATCTCGTGTACATGACGTTGCATTTCACCGGTGAAGGCTACTTCCATATAGCGTTTGTCGACAGCAATTGCGCCAGTTCTTTGCTTATCCGCGAACATTGACGCAAGTTACGCTCTCACCAACTGGAGCGAGCAAGCTACTTTCCCCTGTGCAAGAGCCTTAAGCTCGTAGATGATACGCAGGATCTCTTTCGTAAAGCAAGAACATAAAATTGAGTGTATAACTTAACTACCACCTACCAGCAGTGCACCACTTTGTCGTTGTCATAATTAAGCGGATCTGTGTCTAGCATGTAAGCTGGGTGAAACACGTTGATTGCAAATTTATTCGGATTGGAGCCGAGAAAGGTTGGCACCGGTGACAGTTTTAGCATCCTAATGTGCAAGCCGAGCGAAACGGGGTCGATGACTTTGCTATTAATTGCGGCATAAGCAGCGTTAACTAGCAATTAGTGGACGCGTTTACACCGCGACATACGACAAGCGATCCGGTAAATCTGCCTTGAGATTTGCTTCGAACAGACGTATTATTTCAGTCCCGGCCGAGTCAAAAATCTCAAAAAAAAAAAAAAAAAAAACAAAAAAAAACAAAAACAAAAACAAAAAAAAACAAAAATGTCCAGTTTTTGCCGCTTCGAGCACCTGGTGCTAATTACTTCGACCTAGATTTACTCAACGACACCGTCGCCGTCTTCGTGTTTTTCACGGAACCGTACAAGACTGGGAGGTAAATCAGTGAGTGAGTGCTTGCAACAGCATGTTTAATTAGCCTAACGAACATGTTCAGCGGTGTTTATATAATGGCGAAATTTTATACGCCGGAGCATCAAAGCGTGGAACACGAATCCCTTGGCTAATTTATGCGCTCACTATACGGCCGACACTAATTTTGCACAATTACTCGGAATGTGCGTTTAGTTCACGCCATATATAAAGTAATATCAAAGATTTGCTTTAGATTTACGCTGGGATTAACATATCTTAATCGGGCAACCTATTCAGGGATTTAATCGTCTATAAACTGCATAATTGACATGAAATTACTAAAGGTGGACTGAAATTTGCATCAAAGGTCACAATCGAGTCACACCTTCCCTCGGATAATTATCGTTTATGTATATCGAATGAGTAATTTGAAGGAGAATTCTGAGGCTACAAAGTGGCACAGAAAACTCTGGAAGAAATGTGACGACGAAAATGCTACCTGCATTAAAAAAAATTAAGCTAATTTTTGCGCAGGAGCGAAGATCAAGTATCACAGAAGGGCGTATGTTTTTGCTTGTGGAGCCCCCAATAATCCGATGCACAAACTGGAACTTAAAAAAAGAAAAAAAAGAAAAATTACTACTTGTCGGCGCGATGGAAACGCTTAGTTACCCCATTATTATTGTTCCGTGTTTCGTGGCTAAGCTCGTTACTCAGTAATAACATACTACTTAAATTTCTTTGGTTAATACAGTGTGTTTACTCGCACAAACGAACGACAAACCAAACTGGCATATTTTCAATTTCAGTTTTGTTCCAAAGTTCCAAGTTGTTTGTTGGCCCCTGTTCCTAACTTTGGAAACAAACAGCAACAGGCGGCAACAAGAAAATTACCGTTTTTCCTTTAGTGGATAGGCGCCTTAACGAGGACAACTCGGCCCAAAAAGTCGTTCAATTAAATAGTCGGTGCCTCGGTTGGCAAAATGTTGGGACCTTGCAACCGACCATTTTTCAAGAGATAAAAATTTAAATATACATTTTTTAACTGCTTTGAATATGGTTCAACCGGAAAATTCATTTTTGCAATGAATATGGGTCAATGAAAAAAAATTAGTCTTTCATGTTAAACCGGGTGTTAACACTCGATTCAAGGCACCTTCTATTGAAGAATAAACGCCAGTTATAGGATTGATTTTGCAAAATCGCATAACAAATAAGTGTTAGTTACAACGTTACTTGACGCTTTCAGCATTTCAATGAAGAATACTGCAACAGTCCAAATCTTGAAAAGAAGAACTGAAATATACAGAATGCGCTAGAAATCACACATGGCGTTTAAGTTTACTGTTTGAAACGGAAAGACCAGTCTTTTTTTCATATTACCGATCTGTGCGAAATTTTAGACCGAGTTCTGGGCATACGCAGTAACATGCACCATTTTTCACCCAAAATGTTCGTGCAAAAATGGACTTTAAAAAACCGTTCATTTGTGGAATAATAATTGTAGCAACGCAAAATAAACAGGCCATCAAAACAATAAAAACTGGTTCATATCAGATGTGAAAAATGTCATCCATTTTGCTCTCATGGTTGGCGAGTGTTCGGCTAATTTCGAGAAAAAAAAAGTCCCTACTAAATGAGTCATTCGGTGCGGTTGACTTTTTAACTTAATCATTTTGGAAAGAAAGTGAAATATGTACTTCTGAAATTTTTCATATTTACAAACGCGAAATGAAAATTTGCTTGCGCTTTAGAAATAATTTTTACAAATTTTTGGAACTCTGTATGTTTCAGTTATTTTTCACAAGACGCGCACTTTTCGCAAAAATGACCGCCCGAAGCACAAACGAATTTGTTCAATATTTTTGCCGAGCACTGTATAATACTTTTAACAGTTGTGGTTTGACTTGAGACTTGATGACATGCTGTTATACAATGTTTATTAACGCGCGCATAAAATAAGTGAAAACACGTATTAACCTGCTAGTGAAGCTAAAACAGAAATCAAGCCTGAAATCAAACATTTTTCTTCATATTTTGGTATATTTATTTGCACTAGTTCGGCCTCGCAAGATTTCCATGGGCGGCCATGAAGTGTACGTTTTTTCCCACGTACTAACGACGTTTTTCCATCGCGTGCAATAAAAAATGGAAAACAAAACGAGGAACGAAACCTGTAGCAAAAAACTGTATCAAGCATTTTTAATATAAATATATATATATTGCAACATTAATCTCTGAAAAATTACATTTGCCAAAAATTTTTCACTTACAACGTTTTGCGTGCCGGTCGTTGAATTACGCGTTTTTGAAAAATCAAAGGCGTCACCTCGAGCATCGATGTATTATGCAACGGAAAATCGAACTTCAGTAGGTACCCTAATGCATGTAGACTTCCCGGTAGATGCCTACTGCATCAATGACGTGATCAGTGGCAGATGAATCAAGGTCTCAAGGAAATTATACATATAAGCGTAAGATAGGAATATAACCCGTTAGGCAAATATTTAGCCAAGGATTGAGTTGTGCAAACTCAAGGCAATTTTTACAATTCGCGCTTGAAATAATTTTGAGAATGGGTCAATACAACATTATTTATATTCCCGGGCTGTGTTATACGTTTCGCCTTCCCGACGATGACGGGGCCGTGAAAATAGAAATAAAACCCGAACGGTCTGTTTGTTTTGTAATGTTTAATGATGTATAATAAAATATTTGCCTGCCATAAAGCAAACACTTAAATAAGCGGTATATTATCAACACAAATCCAAGATTGGGAAAACACACAAGAATTTTGACACGGCGAGTGATGAATGTTTTAGAAAAATAAACGCTACTAAACTGATTGCTGACTTAATAAACGTATTGTTCGCCTTGAAGTGGGCTTAATTTCAATTCCCGAAATGCAATTTTCGACAGTAACACACTCGATGGCGATAATAACGCCGATAACAACAATAATAAAAGGCCATTAAAACTGGTGCAAATTTGAAACCACTTAACAAAGACACATTTGACTTCCTTATCTCCACAACGTCCGAATACCCATTTAATCTATGTACCTAACTCCATTGCCTAATAATTTATTTCATATAATGAATGGGCGAAAGGGAGACAGAAATAAATTAGTTCGTCAAAACCGATGCCTTATCGCTCTCACATATATTGTAAGAAGTCCAAAAGACAGGAAAAACTTTTTAATACCCCACTAATGAAAAACACTTTGCCACCCTTAAAATAAATTAAAAGTCCAACAGAGGGTCGAAGCGAGGGACGAATTAGTTGGCAAAGCCTCTTTCATAAATAGCAGCTGGCAGGGGAAGAGGCTCAAAGGGACAACGCACCCCTCTCGCAGCAGGTACTAAAATGTTATGCCCTTTTTATAGGCCATCGTAAACAGATGGGACGAATTAACTCGCCAAAACGTTCAGTTTTTGTTGTTGTATTGTGGAGATATTTTGATTTCCAGGCGTGAATTGTGAAAAAATGTTAACGGCATTCCACCTCTCGATCCCTGATCGGGTAAAATACACTTAGCTACATAAAAAAAAGACCACTCCAACAAACTCGGATCGGTTCCCCGAACGACTGAAAAAGGGGCCCATTATATGCAGCCACCGGGTATCTTTCTGGGAAATTATAGTTGCCATGGTAGATATTTATTACCGTGGCAAGCTCCTTTGGCGGCCGACCTCGACATCAGAAAGGCAGGTAGACCGGAGTGTTAAACACTATTTTAAATATTTTAAACGCGCTGGCAAAAAGGTAATTGATTTCAAATATTTTTCCCGGGAAATATTTCATAATGACAGTTAATGGATACGACCGCAATGTGAAGTGAAAATTGATTTTATACGCAGACGTGTGTAGATATAATATTCTCTATTCTGACACATTTAATACTTAGTATCTCGCGTCCTTTAGCCACGCCATTAACTAAATATTAACGACAAAGGATGAACACGTTTGAGACCGATTTCTGCTATCGACTTCAACTGTAGGCTACTTTCCATAGAAACGTTGGAATAGGCCTTTACGGTGCACCAGGTTCATTGTCTCCCTGAAAACTGGCTGTTTTAATGTTGGCAGCACAGGTACAGGCTGATTATTGGTCCCCTGCTAAACGAACCAGCATTCGAATAATTTGGCCCTCAGTCGATTGTGGGTTAGAATGATGAAGTGCTGAAATATTTAAGCAAAAAGAATGCGAAGAGGTTAATATCCGTGGGAAAATTGAGATTAAGCGCTTTTCGCTCTTTCTTTGTCTAGGAAACAGAACAAAACCCAATAGAATTTTCTTCAGACACATTTCATAAGAAACCCATAGAGCGCAGTACTGCAAGCAAATAAATAAATACATTATAGTCCATACGATTCACAATTTCATCTCCGCTGATCTTTAATGAGCTTTCTGCATCACATACGGTGAAAAGAAAATGAAAGAACGAATTTAAGAAAAAAAATTAAAGTAAGTCCCATCAAATCTCACGCAGAGATGTGATGATACAGCAGTAATCGTAAAACGTCGAAATATTATAGAGTTTTAACACAAAAAGTCTCTGGAAAATCAAGAAAACTTTACGTAATCGTGGACTGTTTATCTATCTTTGCTTTGGCGTTAGAAGGTAAATAATATTGTCTTCTTATGGCGGAATTATCCAAAGGTGGCTTTTAATGAAATTATTAGTTAATTTGTGAAACGCACGCGTGTTTAACTGTAGACAAAGTATAACAATTTAATCGTAAATAATGAGTAACATCCCCTTAGGAGAATCGCGCCACAAGCTTGACTCGTGAAGTAATGTTCTCCATCTAGGATGATAGCATTCATGATATGCTGGTCCAATAATATACTATTTTCCCACTGGAATTTACTTACTCGCTACCGGAATATCTATTCATATAATGAATTTCGTAAAAGTTTATTGGCTTGCTTGAGACACATGAGTCCGCAACTAGACCCGTGTGCAATGTGCTCATTTCCCCCGGTACCTGCCATTGAAGACCTTTCTGTTTTTCGAATCAACAAGTTTATGTCAGGATAAAATTTGAATCTTCAAATATTTTTCTTCAAAATAGCAATTCAAGGTCAAATTTGCGCATTTCTGGGTTTGGCCGTGAACCCACAATCTCCACCTAAGACAAGTCAAATATTCTACTTCAAAAAGTTGCCTACACGTAAACGTGTGGTGTCTTTTTACGTCCCCTTAATCCAACCATTAATAGAATTTGTTTTGGGTTGCATGCTCTATTTCCTTTCTCATGATATCCAAGTCGCGCTAGCTGAGATAATTGTTAGTAAACCATAGTATTTGATATCAAAATATGCCTTGATGATCACCATTTCTTAGCTTGAGCTACGTTTATATTACGTACTACCGGATTAGCTTAAGCAGATAGGTACTTTAGCGGAAACTTACCATCGTCATTGGACTTCTGAGCTTACCATTTTCACTTGAACTCTACTTAAATATTAAAACCAATCTTAAAAGAAAAATAAAACGTAAAGCAAATCAATTAGTTCTTAATTTGACCTACGTTTTTATCACATGCTGCCGAGATAACTTAGGCAATTAGATACTTTAGGAAGAACTTACCATGGTCATTGGATTTCTGAGCTTATCACGTGCACATGAACTCTACTTAAATATTGAAACCAACCTTAGAAAAATCACAAAACACAACGCAAATCAACAATTTCTTCACTTCACCTACGTTTATATTACATGTCGTCGCTATCTGCTTTCGTTACGCTGGATCCACACATGCGGGATGCGGCGTGTTTCGAATAGCGTGGACAATCAGCATTCGATAAAGAACAACTCATACTGTGGATGGGTTGTTCTAGACAAATATTCTTTGTTTGGAGAATAAATTGGCCATTCCCATCCGAAGTGGTTAAAATATGCGGAATCGAAGAGGACGCAATAATTATTTTGCGAAACAACGATTATTAGGGGTTTGCTGAATCCCGCATGTGTGGATGCCGATGTAGTTTGTGTGAGCCGATACTTGACCGGGTACCTACCGTTACCATTGGAATTCTACAGTTATCACGTGCACTTCAAGGGTACTCAGATATCAAAATCAATTTTACGATTCACGAAACAAGAAGCAAATCACCAATATGGCAAAATCCGATTAAAGCTGTTTCACAGGTAGGCATATTCAGTTGTAATCACGGCGTTTTGCGATCTCAAAACTGTACAGGGGATCATCGCCATTTGCCGTCGGATAGTTTCAATGATAGCCGCATTATAACCGCAATTTTTCATTTCATCATTAAAAAATGACGGCGATGAGTACGGCGAGTACAAATTAATTTAGTGATGTAATAATAGGACATTTATTTGTAAAGAAAATAAAAGCATGCCCTTACCGGATGTCGGGCGGCCGCCACTGCAGCTGCCGCCGCAGCGTTCATTCCGGCACTGGGATACATTTTCCGTCAGCAGAACATCTCTCAGGCACTCTCTGGGTTCAAACTAATCCTCATTCAACGCACTGTACTCCAAATAGTAAGGTAATCCAGATATCGCTGGGTAAACTGCACTTAACAAAGATCACATAACGCACTTTGCAATTCAGGCACGCACTACACGACTACGCACAAACTGTCGCTAGTGTCACCTCGTGACGCGTTAAAAAATGTTGATTAGGGCGTAAAACTACGCAATGGGAAAGGATTATCGAGTAAGGCTACGCTCCACGCGTACCGACACTGCACACTGATCAGAAGCGACTGAACGAACCCAAACCCCCGCTCCTCGCCACGCTGTCACTCCGTCTCTGTCGCTCGCGTTGCCGACGCCTTAAACCGCTAACACACCCCACACTCTTTACAAAAAGCCTACAACCCCCTGAAAATACCGACGGCGAGTGTACAGTCTGACGAAAAAACTCCGGGTTTATCAACGCGGACAAATTGATTACGCTCGCGATATAGGACGCCTAATTACTGAGTTTACTACGTTGCGGCTGCCGTGCCAATGGGATGGGGTATTTATTAGTATTTGAAGTGGGTGACTGCTAATCGCTCCTGGATACGTTTACCAAATTCTATAAATAAGTTTTCGGCTGACAAACGTGCGCGCATACTAAACCATAATAATAATTGATTACGGCTTCTGGTCCAATTTGTGTTTTATCTGGCGTTCCATCATTGTTTAAAACATTCGGACGGGGTCTATCAGCGCCTTGTCAGCGTTGTTATCATTATCACCTATGCACCCAATAATTTTTAGAGTGCAATCCCGGGCATTTATGTACCTATTTAAAAATCAATAGGATTTAAACCGAAAAGGGAAAAATCCAAATCCTCTTATTCCGTCCAAATCTAAATTGGCTTTGCAGAAAAATGCCTCCCTTCCCCGGGCCCCGTTAATAACTCGGTAGGTCGAGTAATGCTTTTGTTCTGCTCAAACTAACCCGCACCCGACCCACTAGATTTTATCTCCAGTTATATATATTTTTTCAGTCGGCTCTTATTTTTGCTGGTTTGCCCGCTGCGTACAGGACCCTGCAAGCAATGTACTGGCACCTCGGAGAGAGTCAACGTGGACTTGACGAGTCTGTCAGAGCTCCCCTTAGCAACGAACGTGAAAGCGAGGCATCTCATTGGTCGAATACGGACCGCGATTGGCCACAAGCCCGACTGAGTAGCGTTTTCGTTTAGAATAGGCGGATTGCCCGTACTCGGCGTTCCGCCATTGGCCCGTCCGACTGAACGCGACGTTCTCATAAGCCCGGCTAGATTGTACAAAACGAGTCCACGTTGACTCCAGACCAGCTTGGTATACTGGCAATCAGGGCGCCATATTTATAGGGGTGAAAGGGGATGAAGTGAAATCACGCGGGTGGAACAAGGACAAATTCCACCCCTGTTTCAGCTAAAATGAGATGCTTTCTGCCAGGCAGCCATTTTGAGGGTAGTTTTTTTCTTTTTTATTTTTTAGAGTTTTTTGTAGTGAACATGTTCGGAATCATTTTGGGGGTGTGAGCCAAGCAAATGCAAAGTGGCGCGGTTTCGGGATTGCTGCTGCCGGGGGTTAGTTTTCGCGTTGACCGTCGGGAGGCGGCGGCGGTTGATGAAGGTTCGGGGGTGGTGTTGCGCGGGGTGAAACGTCACGATTTCAAAACAAAGCGCCACAGTTTGCCACTACACTGGGCCCGCTTATTGCACCACCTCAGTTTGGGGGCCAATTAAAATGTTGTCGATGTAATTTTAATGATAATTAGCTGTATTACCGATTGTTTTTAATTGATCGGTTGCTGTTGACTGTTGAGATTGACATTGGAACTTGCGCGCAAATACTCGTGCCTAATGATGGTCTAATAACAGATTTCTCCGCGAAACTCCTTTTTCTGGCATCTCGATTTTACCCTTTCAATTTCGTTCCAAAAATAGATATTTTAATTGCGTAGGGATTTCTGGAATGTCTTTATTTGGTCCTTCCATAAACCAAGATAAAGGAGATCTCACGCCGCAATTAAAAACAAAATGTAGGTATGTAATTGAATAGGTAATAACGTTCATCGTTCATAATAATTGATTTATTTTATTGGTTTGTTTATTGGAGCCTTTGGAACATTATAACGTAATAACGTTTTCCACTAGCCGTCTCCGGGCGCACCGCCGCCGCCCTAGTGCGGCCAGTTACACTAATAGCAATTTTGCTATTAGTGTGTCCGAAATAGTACCAATTATCACATGGCAAATGGTAACAGTTGCTGCAGTTTTTTAGGCATTTAATATGCCATGTACAGGGTCCAATTTTCTTTAGTATTTTGCATTTCAACAAAAAATCAAATTACTGAAAATTCCATTATCTATATTTTAAATAATTATCTAGAGGAAATATACTGGGTGTTTTTGCCAAGTAGTTCCCCGCAAAAGATTCGAATATTTTTTAAGTTAAAAATTAAATATTTCAGCATCTTCCTAATGGATTAAGTGCAAGCGGAAATCAAAATGGGAAGTATTGAACACGCCATATTTATAATCTGTTTTTTTTTAAATTTAATTTCGACGTTAACTGAATACTTCTATAATTATAATAAGAATATCTTATGTAAATTGATGATATATTCATGCACATATTTGAAAATATACTATAAATTGAACACTAAGTATGTTCGGATGATTGGTATTATGCAAGGTCACTACAAGTAATCTTTGAGTATTACTTAGACATTCAATTAACTATTAAAATTTGATTGAAATGAATTCCCGGAATATATTAGCAATTTACTTTAATTTAATTTAATTGCAATCCATGTGATACGTATAATTTTTGCATGCATTCCATATGTATATACATTAACCACACCAACGTGTGGTTAATGCATATGTAAAAATTTCGAAATTCTCGATGTGCTTTTGTTTGGTTCAATACACTGATATAGGTTCTATATTGATGATGAATACCTTCTACAATTGTGGAAAAGTATTTTTTGCCAACGTTTATTTTCGGCACCTTTACAACTTCAAAAAATAGATAAAAAAGTGACCCCGCATCTGAGAAACCAAAATAGATACTACCAAAGCGGTCTATGTAGGGATATAGAGTGCATCGTGACGATTAATTTGATATATTTTTCAATGCAATTGGTAAACGTGTTCCCAAGATATAGGCAATTGAAGTTTGAAAACTGGTAAAGAGAAATTGTCCTGTGCCACTCTTCGTTTTGATGCAAGGCGAACATTATCAAACTAGAAAATCAAATGGTATGTTCTTAGTATTATGTGGATATATCCAATTGTGTGCAATTTTGTAATTTAATCCCATAAAATTAAATGTTGTTTTAAATTATCAGTCTTCTCATTTTCCTTCTGCCTTTACACGTGCCTTATTTTTTTATTATATTTTGTTTCATATCCGCAATCTGTTAACAAAAGGCTTCACCAGCCAAATGCAAAACATAATAATATGTGTAAGCCCTGTTATCAGCCACTGAGTATATTTGAAATAACGAAGCTTCAAGGTAAATAAGAATATAAATAATTAATTCAACATATATTATTTATAATTTATACTTTTTTATAGTTGCAATATCAATAATGCAATAATGACTGTGCCAAGGCAGTTCTAGTTAATATACACAATTTATATTTAAGAAGCAACCAAATTTTCTGTTTGTTATTAAGGTGACGATCAGGTATAAATAAAAATACTTTTTGTTTATACTCTAATTATTTGCAGAAGCGATTCCGTAAGAAGTGTACAGTTATGTAATTCTATTATCAAAAGGTTATTAAGACCACGTTAAACAAAAGCTAAATAACATAATAATAAATTAGAAAGTAATCGAAAACACTGATGATTGTAAATAGTCATATATCTCACATTCACATTACGCACGCTATCAGAACGAGAAGAAGCGGAACTTTACAGGGTGTCACAAACTCGTGTCTGTATTTTAAAAACGGTTAGAGATACCATTCATTTGTTAATATTTCCTACGCACACGTGCCCTCTATATTACCGATTTTTTAATATCGGTGTTTTAACGTGCGATATCCATTATTTTTGGTTTATATTCAGCCCCTATATTTACCACTGACGTACAGCCGGATCCTTGAAATCTCGAATGGACCTAAATTGCCATTACATTAAGTTTAATCGTCTTATTAATTCGCGTTCTGCGACATTCGGCAAGTAATTTTCGGCATTTTTAAAGATAACGAAGAACTCCGCAAAGATCTCGAAAATTCTTTGCCGAGTTCCTATTTAATAAGACAATTAAAGTTGGTAAAGTGACAATCCACATCGGCTCGAGATTGAGCAATGAACGCTTAACTCGCGAGATTCCAACTCACTTAACTTGACTGACCAAATTTCGCGCGATGGTCTGATTTTTTAATGCACAAATATTTTACAAGCTCCCACTGACCTGAATGTTTAACCGATATTAATATTTAGCACTGACCTTATTTTTTAACTTATGAGTTTCTTATTAACCCGACTTGACCTAAGTTTTTGATTCCTAAATTTACCAGCAACAGCAACCTCCCATAAACACTTTTCGTCGTTTCAGCTTTGCCGCACTTTTCGCAAAAATTCGAAATCAAATAAATTTTAAAAGATGTTCTAACTCATAATCAAATATTTATTTTTATTCCAATTTCATTGAATCCGTATACCTTAATTAGACACTAATGCGCCCTTCCCATCTCTCTCACAGATAGGTAAAGTTATAGTACACAGGGTGCCTTAGGTTCTATGATCAGAATTCTAGAAATGGTCAGAAAAACGAATATGCATTGGTGGTTGCATCTATTGGCGATTTCGAAAGTCGGCTTGCCATGTGGTGAAAAAAGAATGTAAATTACAACAAAGCGTATTTGCAACCAATCAATTAACAGAATTTTGACAGGATTATTTCTATTTGCTTACAATACGATTTCAATTCCGTGTTTGTTTACATTTCGCAGCGGTAGTTAAAATCGCGAATAGGCCAAAAGTATCCTTATAATTTTTTTAGTTCCTTTCAGCCTTTCGCCCTCAACTTGACTTTTATAATTCGTTTTTATTTGAAGGTTGTTTGAATATAAGGGGGAAATCATTGCATTCATTGTCAAATAACAATTAGCCTCTACAATGCCCAATCTTTTGTTGAAATAGATGCTAACCGGAAAGAATTACAGGGCTGGTGACAACCGTTTCTGGAGTTCTACAGAGTATCAGGAGTTTACCAATGTTTTGATTTCTGAAAAGTTTAGTTAAATTTTATCATTTTTACGGAAGTTCTGAGGAGATTCCCGTCATCACATACATAGAAAAGTCTTTTTAGAAATCGAAACCAAATTTGAAAAACAAACCAATTGAAAATCATTTTAAAATATTTAATTATACATTTAAATTACTAATTAAATAACAAAGAAATCTATATTTTGACGTTTCACGTGTCATAGTGACGTGACATGGAAACTTTTAAGTAGAAACCTACTGAAACTTCAAATTTAATGCCTACTAGGTACGTTGACGGCCGTTGTGCATGTGGGAATCTTATTGGGCACATTCCGAAGGGAGACATATTTCCGGGTATTTGGTGTTTAATGACGTGTAGTCTAAGAAGCTAATGTTGTCAAGCGTGAATGATGATCTCATTGACGCTTGGTAGCGCTAAAGGGATTAATAGCCTTTATTATGTGTTTGAAAATAATGGAATTGCTACATTTTTAGCTACAACAATCCGGGAATTTAGAAGACTTAATTGGTCAAGATTGGGGCTAAAAAGTTTCTAGTTGAACGCTTGTTTGGAACAGGTACTCAACCATAAAAAAAATTATAGGTAAGAAAAAAGTATTTTCAAGCGCGGTAAATCCTTAACGCGTTTTATGAATGTGGAGCATGTAATGCCAAAATTTGGTAATAAATCCGAGTTTTATATTCTTGGCACTAGAGAGTGATAACCACAAATAACCGGCCATTAATCCTTCGCCAATAAAAGTTTCAGGTAAATTTCAAAACGGACTTAAGCACACGAATCATTTGTAATAGCACATCGTCGAATATCCGATGTTTTTACATGAATTTCGTTTGTTTTAAACCAGCAGGCGAGCGTTTGTTTGTGCTCGTTAATTGAACGAGTTCTTCCGGCGTGGGCGGTTATACATCAGCTGCTCGAATTTTCGTTTATAGAGCCTTTACAGCAGTTTTACGATTCCAAACATTCTCCATTTTGTATACACATAAACGTTATATTTTATTGCATAGTTTACAGCAGTTTTATTGATTCGAGAAAATTTCAAAGAGCTTTTATTTTATCTTAAAACCTCGATAAGAATCCCCCCAAGGAGACACTTCATAACAGTCTCGAGCCTCCCGTGCTTCTTCTATTCTTTTCCATTCAGACCATGTGCCATAATATCGGTTTAATCCACTTTTTTGTAGAATGCCTAGAAACGTTCAGGTTAGTGCAGGTTAGTTCAGTAAGGAGTAATATTTTTCCCAATTTTTCACAGAATAAATATTTGACATAGCGAATAAAACGTTATTTGGCGCGACCCACGCACCGAATAACTCACTATTAATACGTCAAAATTGAATAAATAACTGTTATAGTGTAAGCAGAATTTAAATAGCTTTATCAGGGTACTGGTAGCTATTTCAGGATTTTTTTTAATTCACTTTCAAACTTTCATTTCAATATTTTGCTATAAAATTTGAATTTCGCGCCTTTTGGACTTTTTGAGGTCTACGTAGCAGTCTCGGCTCCCTTTAAAGGAAACTCTAAAGGACCCTAAAATATCTGATTGTCTATTTGTCTCTCTGCAGAACTTAACATATTGTGGACATATTTCAAGGAGCGATAGTACTCTGCAAAATAATTTAAAAAATGGCTAATAGACCCACAATCAAAGCTGCGCCATTTTCTATATGCTGGGTGGCAGAGTTTGATGCTGTACCTGTTACACCTTATGTTAAAGGGATTTGTTACGAGTAAGAAGGGAACCAGCTATGTCAATAACTGACCTACGTGCTCGAGATCTTCAAACCTCACATCATAGTCACTAGTAGACCATCATACTATATTGATAAGCGCAGTAAATCCCTCAACGTTCTTTTTTCTCAAAAATTTCTCTATTAGCCATTCGAAAACCGGGTAAAAAGTTCTTCGGAGTTCCAAAGGAATTGAAAAATGAAAAAGTCATAAATAACCCTAGAAAAGGTTTAAAATTTACACAGCGACGCCAAGATCTCTCACAGGCCTGAAAATCTGGTGATGAGTCCGTAAATTCATTAGTTTCAGTGCTCGGACAAACAACGTGCTACTAACGTTTCGGCCACAAATCTGTCGCCGTCTTCAGGGCCTAAAAAAGACCTATTAGAAAAAAATGAAAATAACAGAATCAAGGTGTATGATATGATGTCAGAATCTCGAAATTTCCGGTCTTAATAGCTGAGGTACAATAATTTTTTTTGCGACTATTACTCTAACTTTTTCTGAGCGTTTGATATAATTCGTAAAATCACAAAAAAATAGAAAAAACGAAGGTGAATATTCTCAATACGTCAAAGGAAGTGGGTCCACTCCTTTCTTAATTGTTAAGCATGACGCCTCACCAGTAGGGGTTGTTGAAGCGCTGGAATTGCTCACTATTCACTCTCTCTCTTTCTCTGTCTCTGAGGATTATCGGCGACTAAGGCATCATTCTAAAAAATCAGAAAAAGAGTAAGCAAACCGTATAGAGCATATTTACTAAAAAAAAAATTGCCGTATGTATCTAAGCAAATGCATTGCATTTAAATTAATAAAGACGAAAACCTCTCGACACCAACCCTCGTTACCCCACACATAAGTACACGCTCAAAACGTTCCGAAAAGATGAAAATCTCACTGCAAATTCCAGTTCCTTAAGATTACTTCTCTATCTCTTTTCGTCGTATCCGCTGTTGCAGGCCCTTTTTGTTTGGGTCCTTTATAAACCGAAACGGCATTAGGGTCCCCAGAAAGCGTAAAGTGAGAAGGATTAAAGTTGTGTAAAGGGCAGGGTCGGAGCAAGGCGCGTTCCAAATGAGGGATTTCCAATTTAAGGTCGCATTTTTTAGAATATCGTTCAGGACTTTTCCGAGAGAGCTGCAATGATTAGAAGCCCTTCGGATGATTTCTCAGTTGCGCGGAATCGAAGTGAGAGCACTGGAAAGAGAAAGAAGTAAATACAGTCCTGTGGAGACTCAACGTGGACTCGACGAGCAGCTGTCAGGTTTAAAAGCAAAGAACAGAGCCAATGCAGAGCTTGTAGCCGCCCATTTACTTTGGACAAAGAGCGACACTTTACATTAGGGCGATAAGATGAACAGATTTTATCTCCCTCTAACGCGGGGCAAAGACCATTCAGTGTCTTTGTCGCCGGCTTGGCTACTATAATATTGCTGTTTTAATACCGATAGGGCGATTCTCTTGAAAGTGAATCTTCAAGTGTACATTCGAGAGAATCGGGAGATATTCCATAAGATGATGATAGGTTATCTCGAGTAGGTGCAGACATTTGGAATAGCTCGGAATTTTAGTTTCTTAATAGAAGAGACGAGAGGTCTTATTTATAGTCGAGTAATTATTAATCAAAAAGGTTTTGTTATTCGGATAGTTGGCGGAGACTAGTACTTGCCAACACCACTCGAAACCTTGTGATGAGTGGAGGGATTTCTTATGCGTCATAGTACTGCTCGAAGCTTAAGTAATTTTAATTCAATTTAATGTTAATGCCCCTCTCGTAAATCATGTCGAAAATGAGTAATAACATCGCACCTACATGCGCGGTTCTACAGAGTAGAGCTCCGAAATACTCGAGCTTTGCACGTAAGATTTTTCCTCAAACAATGAGTTGAAGAGCGGCAATTAATGTATTTTTATAGACATTTTAGAGATTTTTGTTTGTCGATTAGTGAAGTAATTTAGCGTGGATTCTATTCAAGTGCGTGTACATCGGAATTCATCAAATTTCATCAGAATTTTCAAGCACACTAAAAGTAACTGATGTCATCTAATAAAATTAACAATAACGATACTTTGGTTTAGGCTTGATCAACTCGACTCAGGTTTAACCAGTCGATATGATTAGAATAAAGCTACAAGTTACATCATGTAATTCTTTTATCTAGTCGAGAATGGCAAATTCTCATTTTGAGCAAATACGCGCATAAAATCCTTATTACTTTCGGGTCTTGATGCTAACTAAGAAACTTAAATTACTAGCGGATTTATGTAGGGTGTAATGTATCAACATGGAGATACTTCAGGCGGCGTCAAAAACTCACAAGTTTTGGAAGTACAGGGTGGTAAATTGTCACAAAGTTTTCTCATATTTTACGTTATTCTCACTAATGCAGTGAGTTAAATTTTTGAAATTTCGTACGGCCATTTTCTTAAAATACCCGCTACCACAATATGTAAAAATCTTTGGTAGCTATATACAGAGTGTTTTGACTTTTGGGTCGTGCACAATTTTATGGTTTGTATTTTTTTGAATACCTTGTAAGAATTCTTACGCCAATATCAATTCCTTATTAAATGTCGAATTTGGAGCCGTGGCTCTAACTCTAAAATAAGTAACCCATTGATCCATCAATTATCCTTCAGTACCCAGATCTGTTCTAGTGATGATTGCATACTTTGGCGGTTGGAATGATCGCTTTCAAGCAATGTTTTCTTTACTGCATATTATCAGATTCTCTCCTCAGTCATTCACTGCCTGCGTTGCAGGTTAGACTACAGGTCAAGCTCTATAATCTCAATTTTTTTCAATAATATGTGGAAAAAATATAAATTAGTTTATCTGGAGCTCATCATTGCGAAACAAGTGTTAATGTACATGATCCTCCCGCTCTTATTTTGGGTTTAACGTTATCTATGATGAGTGGCAAGTAATAAAATCTTTCGGTGTGTTTGTTCAGATATAGATTTTTAATCATAATTCGTTTCCAGCAAGCAACTTTATATGAGATATTAAGTAAACAAATAAAAACAATTCAATATTTGCCGAATATTTTTATGGTTAATTATTGAGGGTTGTACTCAACCATTTTCTGATGACATGATTTGATAAGGTTTTATCACTCGCAAATATTTGTTGTAGTCTGGTGTTGTCGAAATGCGTTCTCGCTAGTCCAGACTTGAATGTTTATTGTACAGTGTATTCTGCTCTTTGGCACCATTTAAGTTCGGAATTGGTTAATTCGAAGGAAAAAGTTTGTTTCGTGGGCACTTAAAAATATGGAACTTCCCGACAGCAGTTAAACACCATTATTTAATTTCAAATTGTACTTAATTCGTGAAAAATCGGGATGAGGTAGATGTTTGTTTTCTTGCAAGTCATTTGTCAAAAAAATATAATTTTTTAATCTATGACATCATCACCACAAGGTTAGAACATGTAGTCCCAGTTAAAATTGATGAAGAGACTAAAGTATTAAAAACAATAATAAATATCAAACATGCTGTTAATACTTTTGCAATATTCTCAAAATCTTTTCATGCCTTTTACCCTTCTGAAATACTAGGCCCCCAACGTTATACCTAATTTGCGTGTAAAAGCTGGAGTCAGGGAAGACCATAAACATAAAATGATAAACAACTCCAGTAAACTTTTTTTTCCAAATTAAACGAAAAATTGAGGCACAAACATTAATTTGGCGGAAATCAGAGGCGCGTCATTTTTTTCTTAAAAATTGATCCTACTGGTGCCACTGGTGCGACTGGTGAGACTAAAACTTCCGGTTTTCTTACCGAATGAATTTAGTGTTGAAGTTAAAGGTAAGGCACACCTTTTTGTCTTGGAGAAAGTGTACAAAGATTATTAAATTCATTAACTGCGTAGACCCAAAAGGGGATCTTACCTGCTTTATAGGGGAGCGAGGTTGGGCAATGGCCCAGGGCGGTAAATCAAGCAGGGCGGCTAACTTTCCAAGTTGGCGGTTTTTCTTGCGGTTAAGGGGGCGGTGGCTAAAAATTTACCCCAGTGCACTAGACTTGCTAAGGCCGGCCCTGTGTGTGGAAACAACGTTATTTGAATTTATTCACTGAAGTATTTAAGTTCGCCATTCCGTCCACAAAAATATAATTATGTTCATGATACCGTTCCCTTTTAAAGAAAAAATAATGTATTTATAGTAGGTAAACTGCCTTAGTCATTCACTATATCTATGTTGAATTTTCTAACTTTTTTAAAACCGGTTATCAGCTTCACTTCAACGTTTAACATTGATCTGACGACATTATGATGTGTTATTCCCCCTATTATTTCATGCCAGTTGTACAGGACTACAGTCTTCTGTATTATCAGACTTCAGTGGATCTTTTCTGCTATGTCTTTATCGCGAATCGTTCCTTTCAGATAGTGGATATACCTCGTTTAAATATTTTGAATTTCGATTATCGTTGACTCACCGTTGAGCTGGCATTGGTCCTCGTTTTGACATTCCTTCGCCTGATGACCCTGCTTTCCACATGGATGACTTAAAACCGACCCATCTGGTCTTCAGCATTCCTTAGACTGATAGTGGTATGCCCAACATCTGTTATATTTTTGCACCTTAAGATGGGTCACTTGACAATTTACTATCTGGACTCTAATATACCTTTTTTTAGTTGTCGAATCTGTTTGGGGTCTTTTTTAGTGTTACCATAAGTGCTTGGTTATTTGACGCAATAGGCCTGAGTTCTCCAATCCTGTATCTATCCTCGACAATATCCCAATCACTTCATCAATAACAGTGTTTACTTTTTTCTTTTCAATACTACTATCCACACTTTTGATATGGATCATTTGGCTGTCTTTTTCTGATTTTCTCAAAGCCCTTTTAGGAACACTAGCTGGAAGGCGAGCATGTAGTCTAACCTTATGTGATCTGTTCCTTAGAGTTTATTCGCAAGCGATTTTCGTTTCTAGACATTCTCAACGTCGCTATTCTTCCAGATGAAGAGAACATGAACCCGGTCTTGTTATTGCGAATTTACATGTTATATTGATATTCTAAATGCGCGATTACCGTGTGATAACAAAATAACTCCAACTGAACCACGAGCATGTAATCCAACCTCATGTATTCTGTTTGAATGTTGCTGATTCTGTGAAACGTTTTATGCTGTTGAAGAGAAAAAGCTCATTGTTGGATAATGTTACATAGGTATAAAAAAGAAGACCATACGTACCCCAGCCTGACTCAATATTAGCGTTATAGGGGAAGTTAAAAATTTTGCCTAGCGCGCTAACTTGCTAAGGCCGTCCCGAGAAGTATTCGTGGTATGACAGATTTCTGAGCGCAAGTTAGCCTCCATTCTAAAGGAAATTTTATATATAGACAAATAATTATTGAAAATTTGTCGAAGTAGGCTCAGTAATATTCTGATACATCTTGATAATAGTCGTATACTATCTAATAACTTAAGGGCTCATCTACCTGGTACATGAGCAGTGCAACCTATGGTCTTGGATCGTCCCAAAAGCCAAATAGATTCATGCATTTTTTAATTTCTTCGTCGGTCCACCTGGTTAGAACTCAGAAGGGAGAACTTTTAACAAGTCCATCTTATGCTAATTGCAGCATCAGTAAAATGAGTCGTCTATCAGAGTCTTGCAAGGAAAAATACCATGAAGACATTTTTAGTCGGACCTTTGCTTTTATTGCACCCAACTCATTAATTAGTCATTATCTGAAATAAATTTACTTTGGAAGAATTTCTTTTCCATTACTACAAGATATTTCCCCTAACTTGTTTTGATCCATTATGCATTGGCTGCTTGGTGAATGAGTAAACAATAAACCAACAAGATAATGCTTATCGCATTCACCTCTACTATAGCAGCGATTTCAAACTAGCTATAAAGGTCGATTTTATTTTCGTCTTGTCGCCGCGTCGGTTAAACGTTGCTCAGTCGTTGAACAGCCGTGACCGCAGATAAGTCAGTTTAATGTGAATGTATCTAGTTAATTACAAGAAATGAGTAAACACGGTTTTGATTCCAACACAATTACGTTGACGAGATTCGTCTTGGCTGAACAATCAAAAGTGCCCACCGCTACAGGGGAACTGACTCAGCTGCTCAACGCCATACAAACTGCGGTTAAAGTTATTAGCAGCGCAGTTAGGAGAGCTGGTATTACACAACTGTAAGACTTTTATGATTCACAAATAACATATTGGTATTTCCTATTTTTACCTATAGTTTTGGAATTGCTGGAGAGACAAATGTACAGGGTGAAGAAGTCAAGAAGCTCGATGTGCTTGCCAATGAATTGTTTATTAACATGCTCAAGTCATCTTACACTGTGGCCCTCTTAATTTCAGAAGAGAATGAAACTGTCATAGAAGTACGCTGTTGTGAGATGGACGGAAAGTCCCACACAAATTCATAAAAATTTCAAGAATTTTTTAAATTGTAATAATCGGATATTTTAAATTCAAGGGATGTCCTAATGATGCACCTGATTTTGATTGACCCCAAAACGAATCAACCGATTTTCGAAAGCGGGAATCTCTTAGATAGGCCCGTTCCAGAGCTTCTTTATGAGAACAGGCGTAGGGTTACAAATTTTATACAAACTTTAAAACATATTCATAAAAAATTCTTCTAATTTTAACCGATTTATGTGGGCCCATTTCGCACATTTGATACGATCAGATGATAAAATTTCAGTGACAAAAAAGTTTCAATTGAATAAAACACGTTTTGTCGTTTTTACTTAACTTAAAATTGAAACTGTAGGTTGAAACTGACCAAAGAGGAAAATACATTGTCGCTTTCGATCCATTGGATGGCTCCTCTAATATTGATTGTCTTGTCTCAATCGGCTCAATTTTCGCCATAATGAAGAAAGAAGATAATAGCATACCAAGTTTGAAAGATGCTCTTCAACCAGGCACCAAAGTGGTAGCTGCCGGATATGCTCTCTATGGCAGCGCAACCATGATGGTCTTGTCTTTAGGGAATAGTGTCAATGGTTTTATGCTGGATCCTAGTTTTGGAGAGTTCATTTTGACTGATAAGGACATGAAAATACCTTCAAGGTAAAATTTTGGCCAAATATTAATTTAAAACTTACCAAATTTTCGTTGACCGATTCAATGTTGTGCAACTGCTAGGACTTGTGCTTAATGACTTGCTACCTCATACATAAATGAAAGCGGCCGTCTTTTTTGCCCCGACTTTCCGACAGTTGCAAAAGTGCTACACCACTGTTACCTCTGCTGAATATGCGATTAATAGAGGCAAAATTTATGTCATCAACGAAGGTTAAGCTCTTTAATTTTAAGCTTAAATAATATTGTTTATTTTTTTGTGGTTATCTAACTTTCTGTTTCAACATGAGCTTTAAAAGAAGGATTTCACTACGCAAATCCGCTCTTGTGTTCGTGAAGGATTATAGGATGTATTTCAGGCAATGGGATACTTTTCGTAAATTAATTTAGAATTTATTTAAAAAAAAAGAAATTAATGCTATTCTACTTCATTTAACATCAATGAGGGAAAAGGCAGTCAGTTCTAATTGTGAGTGCTTGTTCATATTATTTAATACCCTCAAATTCTTGAGCTTCTAAAATAGTAAAGATACTTTAAAAAACTGGTTTTAAAGGCACTTGCCAGTTTGAAAATTTTAAGCTAAATGTCAAATCCAAGTATCAAATTTTCAATAGCTTTGAATGCGTAGGAGATAGATTTGAAATAGTATCACTGAGCATTTTTAGAGGTAAAATTTATGCCATTAACGAAGGATACACCAGCGAATGGGATCCTGCTATAAAGGAATACGTCGACAAGAAAAAAGATCCTTCCAAAGGAAAGCCATATAATGCTAGATATGTGGGATCTATGGTTGCCGATGTGCATAGGACTATCAAATATGGTGGAATATTTATCTATCCGTCAACAAAATCTTCACCCAATGGAAAAGTATTTAAGAGCTCCATTTCTAGATGAAATGTTAAAAATATGTTTTCAGCTACGACTTCTTTATGAATGTATCCCAATGGCTCACATAGTAACAACTGCAGGTGGATTGGCATCAAACGGGAAAATTCCTATTCTAGATGTGAATCCAACTAGTTTGCATCAAAGAAGTCCCATTTTTTTGGGTTCAAAAGAAGATGTTGAGGAGGTTTTGACAATCATTGAAAAGCATGAAAAATAGCCACTTTTTGGTGTTCACATGAGAAGTTTGTTAAGAACTGAAAGAATTTTAAATGTAAAACTTTATGAAACGGTGCTGCGAATATACCAAAATATAAAGAAATAAAAACAGGTGATTATTAAAAAAAAAATGTTTTGGAACGATCATATAATGAAAAATAAACTTAGAACATTCGTAGATCTGTTTAGAAGTAGTAATAAATATAAGAAGTTTTTCAGAAGTTATGTAAGATGTATTTGATAATACTGCTAGAGATTTAACAATAAATTATGAGCCCCAAAATAGGGCAAATTTTATAATAAACATATACAGTGTATGTTTTTATATTTACACTGTTCTGGTGGATTTGTTATTAAAGATGCCAGACGCAGTCTCAATATGTGAAAACATCTTGTTTTGAAAAAAGTTCAGTTTTTCATATACAGGATGTAAAAGTTTTAGATCCTGAAGTTTTTTTTTGTTATTTCTGAAACTTGTCGAGATAAATGAATAAATTCAACCTTTCACACACTGTATAGAAAAAAGAAGCATTTTTCATATACAGAAATAAGTATTTTCATGTTGAAATTAAGTTTTCATCCTATATTGGAGACTAAACATAGATGGCGTTAAATTTATGGCACTATTTTCAAAGACACCTAGTATAATGAATTGACATTTGCACACACTACTCCATGCTTTCAGTTATTTGACTACCTAAAAATTGTTGCACGTCGGCATCAAACTCCTTACAACTAGCTAAAACCAAATCTAATTCCCGCTGTTGAGCTTTTAGTTCGAGCAGAATCGCCGTATACTTTGCTGAATAGATTTCCAATTTACTCACAGTTTCCCTCACAAATTCGGCAGTAAGGAAATGTCCAATACGGCATTTGCTTTCAAGTAATGTTGAAAGTTCTAAAGAATTAATTTTAAAACGTTTCGAAATTTAAACGAAAATATCGTACCTTGAAAATACTGAATCAAATCTAGACAGTCAGTGCGCTTTGATGGAATCATATGCGCAATGTTGCTGGGTACTCTCTCTTCTTTATCATGCTCCACATTTAAGCTAAGCACTTGTTCCAAAAGATCATCAATCTCAATAAATTTCGTGCTAACTTCCAATGACTTCTCAGCTTGGTGTTTTAATTTAGCGACGTCTTCCATTAAATTGGTAAGTGGTATATCAAACGGAAAACGTGCAGTAAATTCCGTCTCTTTTTGGAGAAGTACGCCTTTAGCTGCCGCAATGTCTACGTTCAGTTGTTTCAGGTTTTGCATAATTCTCTGCGATTTTTCCATCAAATCTGGCAGGTTCTTAGTTACTTGAGAAAGGAACTCATTTTTAGTCTCGTTTTCTATTGTTTGTGCAATTTTATTCAGTCCATTAATTTGTGCGCGAGCTAAAGCAGAATCTTTATGCGGCTCTCCTGGAGTTAAAACTTTTAGATTTCCAGATCTCTTCAGATGTAGAAACATAACAACTTGAGATAACTTAACAAGCATAACTACAATTTTATAGCCTCCAGGCGATGTAAAGAAAGATGACTGATAGATTGGAATTTGAGCTTCTGGGTATTTTAAGTTAATGATCTTCAGATAGGCCACCAGTTCTCTTCGGAATGATGCGCTTTGTTTAGAATCAAGAGGTGGCCAGCTAGGTAGATTTGATTTAGACTGAGTGGAATCCAAAATGTTTAAAAGGTAAAACACCACATAGTTAAATGCAGTTCGATTCCGCTTTGTAAACATATGTTTTGAGAAATTCTCACAATAAACATCTTTTTGTCTTGGATAAAAACGCGAAAGCAGTGTAAGATTTTCGTACAAAGCTATATGCAATTTCCGTTCATCTTCCTTGTATTGCTGATAAGCTGCCATGATGCTGCCAACCTAAAACAAGATGCAATATTAAGACTGAGATAAAAAGTATTTGTAATGTACAAGATGATTCATAATGCCATAAACACAGAAGAGGTAAATATAGAGGACTTTAAAATAGATCGATAATTCATAGCAATTTTTTTGTTATGCTTACATATACTAAAATTTTCACAAAGATGTAATTTTCACATTAGAGTACATGAATCCAAGCTGAAACTTTCATCACTCCAGAAACAGTAATAGTAGATTTACTTAAATAAAACATTCTCCCTATTAATGCATTTGTTTATTTTTTATTGATTGTATTACAAATTGCAAGTTAGTATATTGTTAACAACATACTGTTATTTCTCAATTCTTAGTGAAATTGTACTCTGAATCGTGTTTTACTTTTAATGCTCATAAAATATAAAACTTTTATAATTAATATTTTGATCTGTTTCATATAGCTTCCACGATACTCTGCAGTTATCATTTGTAAAACCAACTCTGTATTAAGCACCGATATTTACCTACCCTGTACAAATTTGAAATTAATGCAATTTATATTTGGTATTTGTAAATTGGTAAGTCAGGTATATAAGTAAGTATATTTCATGTAAAAAATATCTTACCTATTTTTACGTGTATGAACGAAATTATATGAGGTATTTACATTTCAACAACTTTGCAATAATCCATAAAAACATTAAGTACAAACATTAACAGTTATTAAACAAATAAAAATAAAAGTACGAAATTGAACACAAATTTTAAAATTGTTTTGATCAACCGTTAAAAAAAATTTTAGGTTATGTTAGCTTACCTTACCCTGACAGTTGTCTAAACACATTAAATATGTTAACTTTCCGCACGTCACTAAGAGTACCTAGTGTCTCTTATGTGACTATTTTTTTTAATGTAACGAGTTTAAATTAAAAATATTCATTGGACGCAAAAGGACCAACAATTCTATAACCGAATATTCCGCACCATACATTAATATCAGGCTAAAAGTAACAGTCCTTTTGCCATTTATGTCATTCTCAGTGGATATCCTGCAATTAGATAACGTGACCACAGAAATCTATTTGTTGTAAAAACAATCTCATAACTGAACAAAATATCCCTTCCACAAATAGAATTTCAATCTTTTATCCTAATCTTGTTCATTTCGTTTTTTATTTCATTTATACCCTTACGATGAATCGAGATAAGCAAATTACACGGTTTATTATAGAAATGTTAACAACACAACACTAAAGTAGGCATTAACATTATAAGACCGTTAATGAGTAAATTAGATGTGCGCAATTTGTAACAATCGACCCCAATGTATACGTTATTTACGTATCGACAGTGGATCGCACACCACTCCCACAGATTATTCATAATATGAATAATTTGTGCCATGGTTATCGTTAAAGAATTTTTTTTCAAAACATACAAATACACATCGAACTGCCTAGGTAAAAGAGGTGTTCGTGAACAAATGAGATAATTAAATCAAAAATTTAAATAAACGTGTATACGAAATTCCCTAAAAATAAATATAGAAATTTGAAAAGAAATACTAGAAGCATTGTTGAAACAGTTTATATGTATGCTAAAATGGAAAATAAATGGCGTTTAAAAGGGAGTCTCCTGGTAAACATACTTTTCTGTATAAGCGTTTTTAACCTTAATGACTGCAAGGCTATTAAGAATCGTACTCATATCTATTTTGAGTCATTTTCAATGCGAATAGCCGTATTCGTAACGAACAATATTTATTCGATACAAAATTGATATAAAATATACAAAGCGAAAATTGATTACTAAATCGTTAAAAGAATTCCTATAAACCTTGAAGAAAAAATGTCTCCTGTGGGGGCTTACGATGTTGTAACTCAGACAGGAGACCTTTTTAATTTACAGAAACTTTTTTTTATATTTTGACTCCGAGGAATGATCCTTTAAAAACTTTAAACTTAATTATGATTCATCCTGTACACAACACATACATCAAAACAAGACGATAGATTGAAAATGAAAGTGTTATTCAAATTGAATAATCCACACTATGTACATACATTAAGCATGGAGCGTGTAAGCCACAGGCCGAGTTTACGAAATAAAATCTCTTTTTAGGTTAATAAAACAAGCCCCATTGCCCCCCTCTTTACGTCCGCTCATCACCACAGCTATAAGCGCAGGCTGCTGTACTCCACTGTGTAATTGCCTGATCCATTTATCTAAAATTTTCAGTGTCTTCTCTCTCTCTGTACTTTCGTCAGCAAGTTGATCTTGCGCAATTCGTACGTGGCCTATATTCAACTTATGGTTGTTCATACTTCGGCATAACTGTTTGATCACGTCTTTATTCGACTGAGTTTTCACCCAATTAATATTTTTCTGATTGTCCTCCGTTAAATTTTTATCAATATAGAATTTGTACTTGTCAGTAATCTCATCAACTCCAACAATGTTTACGGTATTGCCGACCTTAATGCACTGTTTTAGCATACTTATAGCGTAATGTACTGAGCCTATATCAGGATAGGCCCTTTGTTCGCTATAAATGGAACTCAGCACCGCGTCCCCATAAAAGGCGTTCTTTTTAAGCTTCAATTGAACCAGTTTCATACAGGCCAAACTGTCCTCGGAACTACAATGGCCATGGGAGCTCATTTGTATTTTTTCCTCAAGGAACTCCCGAGCAAGGGTTTGAAGTTTAGTTTTTCGAGAGCGGTCCCCAGAAATGTTGAAAATTACGCTAATAAATAATGTGGCTAATTAGTACACTTATACAATAAAAGATATATATCTGCAAAACAAATAATTAAACTTTACCTAGTGTCTATAATATATGGATGCATCATTTTTAAAGCGTGCATGTCATTCGCCAAAGACTGACCAACCAATATAACGTCATCTGGTAATAGCTTTTTTAACTCGTCTTGAACATCTTTTAATCTTGTAGTAACATTGCGCATCATTTTGGAATTAATCCCAGAAAACCTTGTCAAGTAATCTATAATTTTATTTTCAGGCTTAACCAGAGTGTCATAAATAACTTCATGTTTTTCATTAACCATAGATACTCTCGTTAATTCTAGATCGCCTTAAAATCACAAAAAATTCGTTGACTTGGTATCTTACACATAGGAAATTTTACCTACCTGCTTCCGTTTTACACATCTCACAATCAAGGGCTATTAACGGACTATGTGACGTAACATTCTTGTAACTGTCTTTAGTTAACACATAATCAACATATTTCCTCTCAACCAGGCCTTTTATAGGGAGCGGAAAATTTTCTTCCACCATTTGCCAACCAGATAATAACAACTGCGTTCTAAAAACTCAAATTTTAACATTGAGCAATGAACAGAGCCTTTGAGATTAACCTTGAATATTTGTCTGTCTGTGGTAGCGAACCATCATTTAAATTATTATCAGCTTCTTCCACTTCATTGATTGGAAAAAAATGATTTACTGTGTCAAATACTTCACTGCAATGTTTTGCAGCATCCTCAAGAGTGCCATATTCGTTTACAAGCTTGCGCATTTGCGTAGCTGCAATAGAGAAAAATAGTACTTAGTCATAAGAGACTAATTCTTTAGTAAATGTTAAATCATTCCATAGAAACATTACAGCGTCAATATCTCTGCAATGGTTTTGAGTATGGTTTGATATTGAATGTATGTACTATTCAAAATATCATGTTAAGGACTTACCTGAAACGGGGACCATTGATAACTCTTTCACAAAGTCGTTGTTATAGGCGAAAGGGGAAATAATTTCAATTTTATGGTCAAAATTGGATTTTGTGAAAGGAAAATGGTGTTCAAACATCTCATAATGATAGAGAGACACGTTTTCCAAGATAAGCAACAAAACACTTGATAAGTTGGTATATTTTTCTAAATTACACCATCTGTGAAAAATGGTCTATATCAGTTAAATAAATTCTATATCCACTAAAAATAACTGACCTGGAAGGTGAATATGGCGAATGCACTCCAATTTGCGAATACATCAAAAGATGTTGTACATCTGACAAAAAAAGTGGACATCGGGTATCCAAAGGCACTTCCAATGTGGCATTTTTTCCCATTTCTCGTAATTTGAATTTTGGAGCCTATAATAATTCTACAGTAACAATTTTAGTTACATTAATTGGGAAACATACTTGTCTAATTTTGGTGGTTTTCTCCCTGAGCATTCTTTTAAGTTCCAGGAAATCCCCACCTTGAAGAATTGGTTTCCCACAAGGTCCTACTTGTGGTTCAGTACAGCTGTAATGAATAGAAAACAGAAAGTAAATGGTCAAAATTGTGTCAAAACTGAAGTAATATCACTCTCATTATGTTAATAGCCTTCTATAGGTATAACACTACAACCTTATTATTTCTTTTTAGGCCCACAATAGGCTGCCCATTTAATAGGCTTCATTATTTCCTCTCAAAAAGATAATGGTGCATAGAATGGCAAATTACTTATGTAGTATTAAGTGTACTTACATATCAGTTTTGAGCTTTTTATTGGGGCTTTGGCCATTATCCTCACTTCTATTTTTTATAAAGTTGTCTGGAAGAACATCTTCTGAATATACAGACTTAGTACTTTTGTTTTTCTGTCTGTCACTTTCATTAAGTTTCACTATATCCAATAAAGCAGCTATTTTCTTCTTTTTATTTTCAATCCTCTGCTTTTTTTTAGAGTTATTTTCTACTGGACCCTTCATTTTTTTCCATTAACTAATCTGTGAAAGTTAATCATAGTAAAAGATTGTCACAGTAATATCTACAATAGGCTTTTTAAAAGATATTCAGGTTAACTAAAACACCATGTAAACTTTGGGAGTTCAATTTTCTTCAGATTTAAAATAAATTAGTCTTGGAATTAGCTTAGTAACATGAGGTTACTAAAAGGGGTTTACTTAAATGAACCTCAAAACTAGAAGATAAAGGCTACCCCATACCTTTTTTGCAGAACCTAGCAGAGAATAAGTAAATATATAAACTAAGTATAATATAACTTCTTAAGGATATATTAGGTGAATTTTTCTACCACTCTTAAAAGCAGTAAAAATTCTAGTGAAAAAATTTAATAGAAATAATGATATTCTAAGAGTTATCATGGACATGACTGTCTTTTTCCAGGCTACAGATACATTTCTGATTGAAGAAATGTTTTTTTTTGTTTATTTTCACCTCATTTTCAATACATTTTCAGTGTCCAAATTTAAACATTAGTTTGTTCACTTTTTTAACAAATCAAAATGATAACCCCTTGGGTAAACCTTTGAAATTAAATAAGCTCAAGGATGAGAGTTTAGGATTTATGTAAAAATGGATGAGCATACTAATTAGGTACAGTGTAACATACTTACCACATATGTATGTATTAGAACAAAAAGACATTAAATTAAAAAGAGATTAAAGTTGAAATCACATTAAAAAGATTTTTGATGTTTCTCCTGTCCTGTGTCTTGAAATTTTTGAGAATTTTGTGTCAAGACAGGTTAGATTCACGAAGATTACTAGATTCTTCAATCCGTGCTCGGTTTACCACATATCTAATTTTAATCAAAAAATTAAAGTATGTTTAAACCACTTTACAATTATTTTATGCACTAAATGCGTAAAACTTAAAAGGGACAAGAAGGAAAATAAAGTGTGGTTAGATAAACATGGTGTCCGAAAATATTCATTCAATAGGAATTAAGACTGATGTATTTTGGGTTGCGTTCTTCATTTACTCTTATTCTATTTTACAAACTCCAAATCTTTTAGGTTAAATCATTGACAACCCTAATTTCATGTAAAATATATATATATCTCATGTAATTTCACCATTTTCGGTGACATTTTCTCTTGATCCGAGCTAAGAAATAATGAAATGTTTCCTCTTTCTATCCAACCTATATCTTTCTTGACTGCCAAGGACCGATGTTTTAAGGAGAAATGTAACACTGACCGTGCAAGAACACACTATAAACTTACTCTATTTACAAAAAATCTTTTTTAAACAGTAAACAAAATAAAACAACAGCATTCCAATTACTAGTACTTTAATGAAACACAACATTCTGTCCCTGGATATTTTGGCAAGTCCAAATCATATTTTTGCGCCAGTTTTGGTGGCACAAATCGACCTCCTATATAATGATATTTTCCCTGAAAATGGGCTGCACATTTTTTGGGAGCTGTCAATGAAATTAGCAACTCAGGTTTAATACCTCCTTCTTCTGGTTCTCCTGTTTCAACATTCCATCCACTGGGAATATCAACACTGGGCAAAGAAAAATTATTTCACACTCATTTGGAACATATTGGAATTTCACCTTGCAATGGGAATTGAAGAAGTTTTCATTAAATCTATTACTGGCATAAAATCTTTTTTCACAGGAGGCTTGAAGCTGAATCCAAACAATGCATCCACAAATAATCCAAATTCAACATCAATTTTTGATCTCTCTGGTAATTCCTTGATAAAAGCCAAAGAATATAAGTTGCTGCATAAAGTCAACAATCAATTCAAACCTACTTGCAAGATAGGAATATTCAGTGAGCAACACTGATGAGTAAGATTGTGATATAGCTCTTTGTCAGTCTGTTTTGGATAATACACCACAGGGTTATAGTCGAAGAACTTTAAGTGTCTGGCACACACTAACCCATCTCCCCCATTATTTCCTGAAAATTTTGAGTAATTCGTGATTTAAGGGAATTTAATGGCAGTATACCTGGCCCACAACAAACTAAAACAGATTTATTTCCAATAGAGCTTTGCGGAAAGCACTTGTTAATGGACACTGCACAGCTAAGGCCTGCTAATTCCATGAGTTGATCCACTGAATACTTGTACTCATTGAAAAGCTCAACATCAATATTGATTGCTTCTTCTTGACCTAAGAATTTAACCATTTTTGTGGTGTTTGCATGCAAAAATTTGCATTCACTAAAGAAATTCTGAAATGATGTAGTAGTTCAAGATTTGTGATTATAAAATACTTTTTTAAACTACTTTTACCTGATGTTTTATGAATTTGTTTGTGTTTAATCTCAAAAATAATGATAAGAAATTCAATTTTAAATTAAAATAAATGAAATTATTCATTACAAGTTAAACAATTTTTTAGTAACCCATTTATTTATTTCTTTTCTCTGCAGGTCCGTCCAGCTTATCTTTTTCTTCATGAATTTCTCTTTTCACTGGAGGCAATAATGGCAATACTGCAAAAATAAGAGGATTTTGTATTATTACAGCACAACAATATGCAAACTACATGACATCATTCCGTATGCGCATATCGCTAAATTTCTACTCAATTACCAAATAAACATTAAAAATAATAAATTAATTAAAATTATTTAGCACATTACTCATTGCCTTTTGGGTGAATAAATATAATTTTTGACTTCTCTGTTCAGTTATAAAGAGTTTAATCCTTTGTAGTTTTCTCGCACTATGAACCATTTTGGACTAATAAATATAACTGGTTATAATGCATACCTTAAACTTAGTCTAAACGAATTCTTCCTTGAAATCAAAATTTGAAATTAACGATTTTAATGAGAAATCCTAATTAGATCGCGTTAGAAACATCGCTAGGGCATTTTAAAATTGTTGAAAGGTTTAATTAATTAGACGAAAAAGAATAAAAAGAAGCTTTGATATTGAGAATTAAACAAAGAAAGAGCTACATGGATTGCAGCTGCATTACTTTAACACAGAGGCTGGATTTTCGACGCTTAGCATTTGTTCAGGCGCTCCAGTTTTTACATATTTTTCAATGGATCCACTCAGTAATGACGTCTGTCAGCCAAATTTCAAATTTGATTGACAATTGAGTAATTGTTTATTTTATATTTAGGTGTGTGGTGTGTTTGTTCAAGTGCATTTATTAAGTTGTTAATTATTACCAATAATAACAAGCACTGTTTATAAGCGAGCCAGATTAATAATATTTCGCACTATAAATTCTGTTAAGTTACGGACAATTTCATTCGTTCCAGTTTTCTGTTATATAAGCCTTAGGTAGGTTAAAGCCGGTGGCCTTGGCCCTTTATAATGGCCCTCTTGGGTTTGCCCTGAATAAAATATGTAGAAACTTGTTAACAACCCCCAGGTTAAGGTATTGTTTATTGTCTATGAGACTTTAATTACTTTCAGTTCTTAGTACAATTCCTTAACCATATCTTTGCTTAGCAATTAAGAAAGGAAAAGCTATGCATGCTGCCCACCTATAGAATTTTGCTTGTGAAATTTTTATGTATTTTCCTCAGTATTTCCTAGGTGTTCCACATTTCATGTCCTCAGGCGTCACAATTATTACCAGTTGTAAGAAGCTTTGTGAACTAAATAGGTAAATGTACAAATAATATTGAGTTGGTCTGTAGTATTAATGAATGAATAAATAATTTTAGATATACAAAGATAATAGATAATCATCACAATACACCTTATATTGTGTGCTTGGCCTATTACAAATAGATATGCCACTTGAGTTCTCAGAGTTTGCAATCAGTTAAATCAGTTGAAGTTGCTAGTGAGGTGGTTTTAGTTAACTGTTAGTTTTTCAATGGAGAACAGAATCTATTCTGGTTGAACAAAAATGTGCTCAGTACAGTGGTTATGGCTCCTTGCAAATGTTTGAGTTTTTAATTGTCCAGAATAGGTTTTCTTTCTGAATGGAACAGAGTTAATGTTAAAAAGTTGTATAATTGATCAGAAAACAAAACAATAGCAAGTATAATAAGGAGATATAGTCTTTATTTCAATAATTTTGACTTATCAATTTGCAAAAACTGTTATCAGTTACAGAGGTTATTTGTGTAACAGTTTGGGATATGATGATAGGTATTTATATTGCAGTTAATATAGGAATTATCAGATATTTGATTAGTGATTAGATTTTCTTTGTACTGTTCCAAGTTATGTAGTCTTGAATTTCCAATATTCAGTGAGGAAACTATCTTTTACTTCTTTAAGTGAAATCTATTACATTCTTATTAAAGTAAGTTGGATTTTAACTAGTACATCATTTCTTTTAAAACTCTTTGACTCTTATGCAGTATTAAGATGCAGGACATTTGAATGTTCAAGTTTATAAAAAATGATTGGAAAAATAAGGTGGTTTCTCTAATTTTTTGCCAATAACATCAAAATAATGACAATGCAAATGCAAGAGAGAGAAAGTTTATAAATTGAACAGGGAATTAAAATTTTAATGAACAAACCATCAGCGATTTGCTTCAAAGGAGTAAAAAGGGTCTTTTCTAATGAAAAATTATCGCCCTATAGATTTTAATAATAATATATGAATCGTAATTTTGTGGAGCTGCAAAATAAAAGTTTATAAAAATCTGAAATTTCAAAATAAATCGTGATAATATATCAATTCATAGTGTGGTATTGGCATAGGTCATCTTTAACATGTAGGAAGTATTGCGAATGTGTATTATAATATTGAATTGTTTTTTTTTCTGAATCTGATACGGAAACCTAAAAATAGCTTCAATAATCTCTATTCTGTTGCTGTTTTTAAACAAGTAACAAAACAATATTAAAAGGTCATTTACATATGATGCTAATTATCGGAACGGAGATTTTACCTAGGAAATGTAAAATTGGTCTCTTTTAAAATTTTTCAAACAACTAACCTGCCCTGTAATCGCTTTATCGTTCAGCTACATCAAGAGCTTTATGTTATAGGTAGCATGCTATTATGTAAGCTGTAATCCGAGATATTGACTTGTGGTGACCCACTTTTAATTTTACGACCGTTCCTTCACATCCAAACGGAAACCGTTTAAGGTCATTTTTTTCTTCTCGGCGCTATCAAAAATGCAAAGCCATTTATCAAGTTTGCGTCAAGTTCACCTTTCCTGTTTTATATAATGGGAAAACTAACATATAAGCAATACAATTATTGTTTCTTTCTTTTTTATGTGAAAAATCGAGAAGTTACATCAGGAACACAAACATGTTCACAAGATAAGTAAAAGATAAAACTAGAATTAATATAAATAACTAAAATAAGGGATAAAGCAACAACCAACTGGTAATGCGGAATATTAATACGTAATTATTAAAGCATTTAAGGTCATTGCGGTTAAACGAACGAGAAGTACCGTGTTGGGTTTCAGTATTTCGCAATTGATCTCTGTAAGTATTGTTTATCTGCGTAGAACTTTGGGTTATTTGTTTTTTGAAGAGTAACAGGAAACCAGGAATTGCTGTGAAAACGAATATTCCTGAAATACATAAGTACCTACTTAAATATACTCTGGTATTGTTCATTGTCTTTTGCTGTCTATTATCATTTACCAAACCGTGACTAGCGCTTGAGTCAAAACAGGAAATCCGTAGTTAGTATTGTTCCCCAGTTATGTGGTTTAAGTCTAGACAAAATTGAGTTAATAATATTTAATACTGTGATCAAAGGTGTGATAAATAATTTAATTATTATGGTGGGTGAAGGTGAAATCGGAGCAATACTAGACGTTGAAATTTCAGGTGTACTGAATGCGCATCGTGATGAATCCGGAGCCCCTGGGCCAAGCGCCCGAACCAGTTATTTCCCCTCAACAGTTGAGTAAATGGGGAGACGCCTTGCCTTCACAACACGCCTCCGTTTCCATACCTGCTGGAGGCGCGAGGAGCCCGAACGCGTCCCCATTTCCTTGGGACGATAGTATTAATCACAAAATAGTTTTGTGGTAAGTACAAAAGTCTCCATAGATTTTTAATTCAGGAATAATTTTTTTAACATAAACGATTATTTTAATGTTTAGTCCATGATTCTTTGGCATGTGTTTATGAAAGAAATTTTATGTAGAGTGCATATAACTATACATACAGAACTGCACCAGAGATTCATTACGTAAAAATTTTACGTTGGCAATTCAAAATCCTGTATTTTGGAAATGAAGTGACTCCGAACATGTCCTTATACGTAGTTTTTTACTATTTTCATACAAGGAATATTAGTGTTACTATCTTCTAAAATTAAACAAGGTTTCTTGGTATTACACGTTTCACATTTTTTCATTGCTCTCATTATGGATATGAAATTATTGCAGGGAAGGGGATATAGCAACTTTACACGTGGATGCTATAGTCAATTCCACAAACGAGTATATGAATGACAGTAACACAGTGAGCGCCAGTATATTTCGAAGAGCAGGCCCTCGTTTAAAAGACGAGATTAAAATTGACGTCAAAGGTAGGAATAGTTATCCTCAATCCACCACCTTTAAAGCTTACTTGACTTATTTTAACTAAGGCTGGAACATGTCCCAATTTGGTTATTTGAATATGTACTTATTGACAAATGTAAATATTCGATTTCTACAACTATTCAAAAAATATCCACATTATTTAAATAATTTGGCTACTGAAATCATAACTAATGGATACCAATTCTTGAGTTTTCTAATTTAAATCTGACATTCCTAGAATTTATCAGTAATTTCTGAAAATGTGGCTTTCAAAAGAATCACGGGTGTTCAGATGTTTCTTTGAAATGGAATTTTGTGGACAAGTAAAAGTCCTTTATTGCGATCGAAGGTCTATTGTGCATCCTAAATTCTAGGATGTAATTTACTTAAGTATTCCATTAATTCTAATAGAAATTCCAGCCTTAGCCTTAACCGAATTTAGGAATTGCATAATTCATTGTTATCTTCCAATCTAAGTAAGTTATTAGCTGTGCAAACTTTTTTTTAGAGTGCCAAACGGGGGAAGTTAAAGTTACTCAAGGCCATTCTCTTCCCGCCCGGTACGTGATCCATACCGTGGGGCCCAAATATAATATTAAATATCAGACTGCTTCCGAAAATACTCTCCATATGTGTTACAGGTAAATGCGGCATATTGCTGTTGCAGAAAACACTGATTACTGTAATATGTTTTCAGGAATATATTGCAAAAAGCAAAAGAAATGGGTCTGCACTCTATAGCAATACCTGTTGTTAATTCCTTGAAGAGGAATTACCCTCCAGATCAGGGCGCTCATATAGCATTACGTATGTGTCTTTATATAATACGGTTTAATATCCTGTTTACATAGTTTTTCGCTTTGAAAATGATAAAAAAATATAAAATAGACATATAATTTATCATTCATTACTTTGCTATTTATGAATGAAGCAATAATGTATTTTTTTAGGGACTGTTCGTCGCTTTCTGGAGCGACACGGCAACTCGCTCGACACTGTGATATTTGTTGTTGACAAAGTAGATTTAGGTATTTACGAAGTGTTGTTGCCTCTGTATTTTCCCCGTTCGAAACAGGAAGAGGACGCCGCCAGGTAAATATGGAGATGAGAAATTGAGCCGAACATTACTCTTTGGTTTTATATGTGTTCAGGTACCAGTTGCCAAGCGATATAGGCGGTCCAGATGGCGAGCCAATCATGCCTGACCGTCAGATTAGAATTATAGACAATCCGCAGCATACTTTACATGGTAAGTTTTTATTTTAGAGTGCACTAGCGCTACTACTAGCTATCACTGGTATCAAAGCTAATTTATGTGGTTAACATATAAAAATCGTGATAAAAGTTTTTTGAACGCATAATTTATTATTTCGGAATAAACGAGTGTAAACTACGCAGAAACTGAAAAGGAATTCATTATGTCGTCAAATATTTAAATAATTCTTGTCAAGGTATGTTCTCCTATGAAATTATTTCCTTTTCCTCGTTAGCGACGTAGTCCTTTGTGTGGTGTCTATATCATTGTTATGATTGGTGTGCATAAAGAGGGCATGTCGACTTGATTGAATTTAATTATAAATAAGCTAGCAGATTTAATAAAACAGCAAAAAGTTTATCTTTAAAGTATGTTTGGGGGGATACACTATGTGTCCACCGGCTTTCTTTTCCAGAAAAAAGTTGTTTGACTGTTCAAATTAACCATTATCGGCTAATAACACAGTGAATGGGGATAAACCATCGGACGTTTGAGTAAATTTTCTGGATTATTTATTATGAAAATAAATGTATACTTAGTTTATTTTAATTTACAAACCTTATGCATAAGATATTCAATAACTGAATTTTAAATAACATTAGTAAAATTTGTAGTAATAGAAGAAAAGTTTGAAAAGAAATACAGGTTTCTTCGTTCCCAACTGATTTGGTAGGATCGGGTAATATTGGCGCAATGTAAGCATGTTATAAGTCTGATGACAGGGGTTTTGCTTATTGTTTCCCCTTATGGTAAAATCACTTTGCGGAAACCAATTTTACTAAGGCGAATTGAATACCTAATATTGTTATGCGGTCATTAAATATTATTCGTCATTTGCCTAAAAGTAAAATATTTTTGTAGTATGTTGTTCAAGTTGTTAACTTTTTGTAAGTATTCGTTATTACAAATAAATTGTTAATAAAAAATATGAAGAAAAGTAGCCCTGTTCCGATGAAGAGTTGCTAATTTTCTATTAAAAAAATGAAATGGTATATAAAACGTGCTCAGGACGTGGGCAGTATTTCTTTTGAGATAAATAGAAGAGGTCCATAGTTACGTCATGACCCGTGCCGTAATGTATATTCTCTCATTTATTTTGAGTGTTAAAGGTTAACAACAGGTACAATAGATATCTGTGTTTTTATATTTCCTATAATTTTGCACGCAAATGTACATATTTACCTACGTACTTCCTCTCGCCTAAAAATGAGGTATTATATGCTTCAGAAACGTCATTCTACGTAGACAACGCAGACATCAATTTGGCTTATCTATCAGCTTTAATAACTAATCTAAATGACCCGTGAATTTGACGCCTCGCAAAAGCTTAAGAATTAACTTAATCCCGAAGCAAAACACATTCCAGGAATATTTACGTTCAAACTGTTAACAAATTATTACCTCCGATCTTGTTCTTGCCTAGTGGCTTCACAAACACAAACATTAATACCAAAACGAAATAAAACCAAATGTCGAAGACCAGCACCTTGCATTTAAGCATTTTGAAAAATGATTAATGAGGCGTTCGATGATTTTTGTAAGTGTTGTATTGCTAGATGGAAGCGACTAAATGTGTGTGATTTCAGCTGAAGATGAAAGTCTTTCGGCATCGCCGCATCTGGAAATCACCCTCGGCGATGCTGGCACCTTTGCTCAAATGCAGGCCGATCCCGACAGGCAGAGACTGCTAGGGGAAAGGCCATTTACCGATCCCATTGCCAGTATCATCATTCAGGAGTTGGAACACCAGGAAAGGTCGGTCTTTTTTTAGGTGCAAACAGTGCCGTATTTCGAACGTCAATATCGCGAAAATAATTGGAATTCCATGAAACATTTGTAACATCCAGAGATGTGTTAGAATATGACACAACATTTAAGGTATGTACAGGGTTTTCATTTTTATTTTGACACCTGAGTGTGGTCTACTTTGCAGAAACACCCGGTACAGTTTATTGGTACATAAATGTTTCAGTCATATTTAAAATAATGAGGTCTCGAGTTTATGAGTTATATAGTTATATATCCTATTCACATTGCCTTAGAAATTAGGTTTGATCTATTTACATTCCACCGGCCCAATTTGAGAAAGGGCTAATTTTATCCGAAGTTTAATATCAATATATTCTGGAATCCTTTAATCGATTTCTATAATTTTTTTTAAATTTTGCTCTCTTCAAGTATGTGATTAGCTTATTAACATATTTGAACGGTTCGGTCCCTCGTTATGTTGTTTGCTACTTCACTTTGACAATAGTCATAATAAAATTAACTAAACTGCATAGAGAAATCGTGATTCTACAACATGCCATGGATAAGAATGCTCTCTATTAGGGGATAATAAGTAAGAGATAGATTAAATTATAATAGAAGGAAGGTAAAGTGCGTTGAAAATCACTGGAATATCACGTTTTAATTCTTCGAATTTTAGCCCCTTAATACATTCAACAGTTTTACTATTGCCTTCCAAAAATAAATCATTTTAGCTTTGTACTTATAGTAAAATCAAAATTGAGCTTAGCGTTTGTATACATATATAAATTTGCGTGAGCATAAATACCTTCATCAATTCATCATCGCCGCGGACGTAAACTAGTGATAGCTATCTTTGTAGGCCAAGCTTGTTCCTTAATCTACACAATATCGATCTTCCTGTCATCCCTAAAACTACTGCCCTTTAGTCAACAATATTGTTATTTGTTTTCAATTTTAGCTTATATGAAGGTGAGTTTTACTGACAATTTTAAAGAGTGAAGCTATTTTAATAAATGCATGTTCACCCTTTTTGTTCACGGGCGGGCCGGTCATGTTTTTTTTTCAAATGGTGTGTCGAAATAATCTGTTCATGAGATACATAGACGCAATGATTGCACTGTAAAATTGAAATTGGACAGGAAAAAAATCTGTCAAAAATCAACTCAACAATTTTCACAGCTGTGGTAACGATAATTATGCCATTTGAATTTGTAAAAATCTTGATTTATGATTGGTCGACTAATTAAGATGTTACATCCATTATATATATCTTCTATGTACATAACGAACATTGAAAGTGGTCAAATTTGATAAATACATGATGTTAGAAACTCAGAAAATATCGAATGTTATTAGTTTGATTGAGTGGCTTCTAACGACGCTTATTTGTCAAATTCAACCATTATCATTGTCTATTGTATATACAGGGAAAAAGCATCTGATGTCAATGACGAACTGAGATTTTTTATAAGTTAAAGTAACCTAAACTTGAAGTAGTCGTTGAATTTGTAAGATAATTCACCAAATTTGGTTTCGATGGCGAGAACTAGCATTTGTCTATAGTCGATACTTTCGAATACATAAAGCAGCATTTTTAATGAAACTAGGAAAATAATCTGTTCTGCTTGCTCATTTATGCCAATATCCCTGAATTAATTATTGTATTGCTGCGTGTGCAAAGAATTAAAGTGCCACGTGTCGTAACGCTAACGTAGAATTATATACCAATTATTACACAAGTCTAAAATTAAAAAATATAATAGTCCCTTAAGTTGAACCCTTAGGGTTTAGCCCCTTAATATCGTATCCTCGATAGTTTATTTATTATTCAATCTATTTGGAACGTAGTCGCGACAATAGAGCCCGCGACTTGGCCCCAGTTTGTAGGTCTATTGCGTTCGAACTCGCGTAGAGCGTTCGATTTTACGAGTTTGTGAAAGTCGAAGCCAGACCCATTTCCGACCTGAATTCAAGTTTAATATTGCATAATTCAGTATGGAGGATGTAGTGGACGAGAATAATTATATTCCTGAAAAAATTCCACCCAACGTCCCTTTTAAGAACGCTTTCTACGTATGGATGAGGAAGGCGAGGTAAGTGATTAATACCTTGTTGCTAGTATACAGGGTAAGCATGTTGTATACGTGTGAGACATATTGGTCATATTTTCTTTTTTCGCACTATTCTTAAACGACCTATTTACATTCTGGCGCATACAAATTGAAAAAAAAAACGGCAAAATTTATTTTAAATTATTTTTAACGTCAACGGGCACTTTTTGCCGTAGGGCGTAAGAGTCGCAAAAAATCTTGTCCAATTTATTTTAAATTATTTTGCTTTAATATAAGTTTTCGTTATCAACACCCCGAAACATGCTATTCAGGGTCCACGAAAATGATGACTCAGCATTTAGCTCGCCTTTGTCATAAAACTTTTTACGCGTTCATCTGATTATTGCCCTGATATAAGCAAATGGGGCGTAAAATTTTATTCACCTGTATAGTATTCCCTTATATTTTGCGCCCGGAAGTACAAAAATAACTATTAATTACAATGCTATTTATAAATTTCGAAATCAATATATAGTTGAGGTCACAGATATCAAAACTTTGACTGCATCTTCTGAGTCGCTGACCTTTTGGCTTCCCTCCGTGATAAAGTGCTAAAAATGTCCTAGACATTTAAATCCCGTGTGTCGTTACCTTCTGCCAGATTACAATAAGGTTACCCCATTTTAATAACTCAATAGCGGATTTTGGAAATGTTTGCCATGGGCTCTCTAGAATCCTCGCAGTATTGAATTGAATAACTTTTATTTGATGTGATAACTATAAAACAACTTTATGCTTTATTCATCAGTTCTACCTTTCGCCAGGGGATAAATGTAGATCACTATCTCTAAATATTGAATCGGCTCGAAAAGCGGAACAGAACATCCACGCCATAAACTCTATACAATTCGCTTCAACTCGTAGATACGAAGTTTCACAATTGAATTATATTTTCCATTCAGACGTGATGACGAGAAGGGTTTGATATCAATTGCGAGGTTTGATGGGGAACAAAAAAGTGCCACCAAACACAGACTGCAGTGCTTAAGTAAGCGAGAGTCAAAAATTGCTCTTTTGGCTTTTTTTTTGACTACATAAAATCGGTTTTTGTGTGACTAACTGATTTTGGAAGGAAAAATGGGGAGTTGCAGAAAATGTGTCGTAGTCACAGTGTTAGTAGAAGCATTTTGTACCGGCTTATTTCTATAAGTATTTCTGTCGGAAAATTCATATTTGTCTGCAGGATGTTGTGAGAATAGATGAAAATAGAATCCGCGCATTTAGGACAATGATGGTGGAACAATAAAATGACAAAATCAATAGTAGAACCATTGTAGTTGGAAAAGAGGTCGTCGACGGACTGGATTATAATAATAATAACGACAAAGGTCGGGCGTGCATCATTTAACCTTTTGTTTACGATTTTAATTTTTCTGTCGATCATAGATGTTCAATTAATATTTTGTCAATACGGCCATTTACATTTCGCTTGCATCGCCGTAAGATGCACAGCGATCACGTAAATGTTACATAAAGAGCGAACAAAAAATTCATAAAGACCATAGATATTTTATTGCGTCATTAGTGTCGCAGATCGTCAGTTCCTGCTTTTCTAAACGGCAACCACAGCTTTTGATGGCGTCATTTGAAAGACCGCGTTATTCTGCATAGAATGATGAATTTCAGTTACGTAACAAGAGTTTTTAGAAAGAAATTCTTTACGTATTGTTCGCTTTACGAGTAAACTCGGAATGTTGCAAACGGATAAAAAGCAGCCAAACTGAATGTGCAACCCGGCACGGTGCAGAGTAGCTCGTACCGCTGTAGAATAACGTGTTCATTCAACTGGCGATATAAAAAATTGCTGTTGAAAACTAAAAAAAAAAAGGCAGGTGAGGTCATATCTTGGACCGAAATTACGTCACAAAGTACGTTTTTGTCAGAATTTCAGTGTTTAACATGTAAATTCGACGTGTCCGAATAATTTTTTCCCAGTTTCCAATCATATACATTCGCATTGCATGTTATTCCAACTTCGCATATAAACGTCGCAAATGCACACAAATAACGAACAAATAACTTTTTTATACCATTCTGGTTGTTTTTATCGTGCAGTTAGTTCAAACACCAGCAGGTGTTAAACTTACGCAAAACTTCTGCAATAAATCCCCAAAAAACTATTATAAACTTAATTGGGCTAATATAATACTTAAGGGGCAATAAAAGTGTATAATCCGTGTTAATTTTCCCATTTTGGTGCCGGACGTGCTGCTCGTGTACGCTCTATTTAAACACGAATAATGAAAAAATTATTATTTGATTCAATAATAATTCATGCAGTTCACTTGTGTAATCGATGTTATTTTTTCAATTATTACTGCGCATTGCCCGAGTTATGCTGTGGAAATGACTAGATTGCCTGTAATTGAAGCTGCAAAGCGTCACTTTTAACGTCTAGGGCGTCAAGTAACGCTTTTATTGCCTAGGATAAAAAAAAAAATTTAATCAGCAGTTTTGTACTGCCTAGGCAGTAAAAGTGGAAAATTTAAAAAAGAGAAACTGCAAAGATGATTTAAAAACGGATCTCAATAGGTGCCAATTGGAAGGAAAATTGTGCGTTTTACGCGGCAAAAACGCAATTTCCGGCCTTGGGTTACTTTGTACTACTCCATATTAATACCCCTGCGCTAGTAAATGGCTACTTTTTCGCATTGTGAAACAACATACTATTGCCGCTCTCTCTTCATTTCCCTTTTATGTAGAAAGTATACAAAACATGTGAACATCAAATTTCCATGGCTTGCCGCCGTGTAATGAAATAAAACAAAATCAATTTGAAGCTTTATTTCTACTCATCACGTCGAAAAGGTCAGGCCTTGTCGAACATAAAATTGACTTATTATTAATTGGCCATGTAATTACATGATTTTCATCCGCAATTCCTTGGATTCGTAATAGTTGTGAGATTATAATTTGTTTAGTTTTCTCAGCAATTTCGACTCATTTACCCCGCTCAAAATCCAGCCGGCGGTGAAAAATCGCGAAAACATCACGCATCATCACATATCACCCCAGATTGCATTCGGCGCCGCATCGACAGTCACTTGTTGCCCCGATTCGCGATTGTCTCACGGCAAGCGAGTTGCTTAGGCCGGCCACACGCGCCTCAGATTTCCGCGAAGCGAGGAAAGTTTTCGCGGCAAGCTTGAGAGGACAATGTCCGTGGACACGCAGTACCCGACAATTTTTTCGAACGTGGCCAGTTTTTTGGGAATCAACACCACCGAGGCCAATTTGAAATTCGAAGAGGACAGGTAAATCTAGAGGACCGCGGTTCGTTGTCGATTTCCGTGCAAATTACGCGTTTGAGATCAAGGCAGTTTGATTGCAAAGTTTTCTATTTTTAAGTAATTTGTTTTAGTGTAAGGCAAATGACCCAGTTAATACTAACTAAAGTTTAAGGCGAATAAGTTTTATGCAAAAATTTAGCAATAACATTACCTCACAATGAAATAAATTGATGGATTGACTGGAAGCATTAAAGCACCTCATAAGCAACCGACGAAGATATTTGTCTGTCCAGATTGTGTATGAGGAGCATGTTCGATCCCATAAGAATACTTTCAATTTCATAAGAACATTTTTAATTCCATGAGAATGTTTTCATGCAATTGAAGGCTTCGAAAAATTAAATGTAATTAATTTTTTTAATGAGTTTTTATCTCGAAAAATAATTAACTCGGTCGTTTTTATTTATAATTGAATAATTTTGGGTCGATTCATAGTACGTGAGATAACCTAGCATGAGATCATAAGCAATTCACAAAACACTGGGGAATAAACAACTTCAATTTGTTAACTTGCTTTAAAACAAAAATGCTTTGTTTAACTTGGAAACTTAGCGGTGCCTAGTCATTTAATACTTATTACCTACGTCTTAGATGCAAATACCAGGAAGAGGAGTTTTATTTAGCCGCTAACATTGGATAGGATTCCCCTTTGAATGAAATGCGTTTACCTGTTTTCACTGGACGTATTTATAGCAGATTGGACGTCATTAATTGAGGTCGTTAAAAATAGACGTATTTAGCAACCAGCTGACGCTTTCAAGAGCAAAAACTTTTCGAAAGTTGAAGTTTTCGTTTCGAATTAATTTCTAATCCGGCTTTCATTAATGCATGTCTCCCAGAACACATTTATCGAATTGAAAGGGAAGTATAGAGTCAATAACTGGAGGGAGTTAAATTTTATCATCAAAGGAACATAAATTATCATGAGAATATATCACAAGAATTTTAAAAAATTTACCGTCCTCGTCACCCAAGTTTTGATCAGTGGTGTTTGGAAGCACATTCTGGTAGCGGTGTTTTTCAAAGTATCTATTTTTCCAAAGTCAGATCTGTGTTTTTATTCAGTCACAGTTTTTCAAGTTTAAGTTTAGTGTACCACCACTAGATATATACTGCAAAAGAAAAAATTAGTCACTATTGATTGTTTCTGGTTTTTTGGCCCGCTTGGAAAGCGACGAATTTTAAAACTTATTAAAATTCATCCGAATATGTTTTCCGAAGAAAATGTTTGCAAGAGGTCTAAGACGCTTATTCAAAAATCTAAAATGTATTACTAATATTTAGAAATACATAAGCTTTTCATAGATAAGCGCAAATCTATGCCGACACCTACTTCAATAAAATTTAAGCCAAAAAAATAGTCCAAATCTTTCGACGGTTTTCGTTGAAAATTTTATTAAAATACTTCTCTGACAAATGCGAAAACTCTTGCCAGTAAATATTTACTATATGAGAAATATGAGATTTATCAACTGTCGCATTTAACAAAAAGATGATGTTTAAAACTGCTTAACTTTTTTCAGTTAGAACAAAGTACACCGCATTAAAGAACGGAATAATTGTTGATCGAGTTGGAGCAGTTATAAACTCCAAGTGGTACGACACAAAAAAAAAGGAGTACTAGAGAAAGTCGGAAAATCGAAGGAAAAGAAAGAATCCTAAAAATAAAAAAAAAAGAAAGGCGTTAATAAAGTCGAGTAAAACGACAAACGCAACAGAAACAAATCTGAAGTATTCAAGCGTCTAACAAAAAAGTTTCTTGCATATTTCATAATAGGGGACTTTTGGCCCTTTACGTGTGTCCAAATAACAAGCGATTCCCAAACTTCTCGAGCGGTTTGTTTGGTCGTCTATACATATATCATTGCAACTCGCGACTCCCAGTCTGCATGCCTGTTCTGTAAGGGATCTGTATACTTTTAACAGGACATATTAGAACATGCTGTTTTTGATATTTTCAATTTTTGATAGCAACAGTTTAACGTTCTAATAGTACAATTATTTTGGCAGATCATCTTGAAATGCTCACAATAAAATTCTTTAAAAAATATATAGAAAAATTTACCTTAGTGATGTAGTATTTTATGTTCCATACTATTATATTCTGCTTACAAAGGCCAATAAACCGCTATAAAACCAGATAAAACCATAAAAACCCTTATTAAAACATTGCAGCAACTTTATTATATATTTTAATAAACAATGCCCATTAAGGAATCTACGAGCGTAATAAATGATATATCTTTTTTCAGATATGAAAAGTTACTGAGAAGATCGAAAACTGAGGACCTAAGTGAAGTGTCAGGTATAGGGTGTTTGTATCAAAGTGGTGTGGACAGATTAGGAAGGCCGGTGGTAGTTTTCATCGGGAAATGGTTTCCGTTTAACAAAATCAATTTGGACAAGGTAATTTTTTTATATTAATACTTAATTCGAAACCGATTGTCTCAAACGCGAAGCGAGGAGGATATGTTCGACTTAATTATGTTTGCTGCGAACATATGTCGTTGCATATAGCAGCTTTCAAATCCTTTGAAACCTAGTAATTTACTATCCATCAATATAATTCTAACGTGGATGTGTGCAACTGCATGCATGCCTTCTAAGTGCAATAAGTTATACAGGATGATTTTTTTGTTAGTGAAGGAATCTCAGCAACTATAAGTTAAAGTTGTACAGTTCAATGGGAAAATAATTGTTGCAGTGTAATGATTCCACTCACCTTAAGATTTCTTTCAAAAAATTAATCGCTGACTAGATGAGCATTTTGTTTAGCATATTTTTAAGAAACCTGGCACAATGTTTCTCCAAAACCATTTCCTACTCTATTTAGCTCAGAATCTATTTCACTTTCCAATTAAGAAATATTTCAGCTGCTCTTAATTACCTCTTGCCTTTCACTCGACATTTTCCTCGATTGCCATAAAGAAAATCAATTATAGATACGAGTGGAAGTCTGTTGTTTGCAGCAGCTTCAGGGCAGTTACGCAATTAATTTTTGAGCTGGCAAATCTCTGGTGTAATACGGATCCAATAAATTTTCGTCGTAATTGCAGGCATTGCTTTACTTAATCAACCTACTGGACCCGATCGTGAGAGGAGATTATGTAATCGCCTATTTCCACACCCTCACCTCCAGCAACAATTACCCCTCGTTCACCTGGTTGAGGGAGGTGTATAACGTGCTGCCATACAAGTATAAGAAAAATTTGAAAGCGTTTTATATTATCCATCCTACGTTTTGGACGAAGGTAAGTCGCTTTTGAAGGCTCTTTTCACAGCTAATTTTTCATTTATATTGTAATGGGGCAAAAACATGTTTCTATACTGTATATTTTTTCTAAATTTGCAGGAAACTTAGAGTAATGTAGCAGCACTTGATGATAAGCTTAGAAAAATGTGTCGCAACTAAGACCAATTTTTATGCAGAGTGATTTAAAGTTCAGCTTCACGTCGAACGTTTCACAAAAAACTATGACCACATTTTGTAAAACTTTGTAAAAAATTTTCATATAAATTTATTTTTCACGGTTGTATGATTACCAAAATTCTGCAATAATGGATTTACTACAATGTTAAAAATTTACTGCACTTACTGAAAAGAACATAATGGACCGTTTCAAATCGATCCCGAGTGGTCCTAAAACTTCAGAAAGTTGGGGATTTTGTAGCTAAGTAAACCGCACGAAATATTTCTTTGTAATGGATTTATGGCTTAGTGCCTTGCCGGGGTTACTATGACACGGCTTAGAAGGTGTCTCGTTAACAAGTAAGTGAAAAAGAACGCTGATGAATTTATACGCCAATGGAGTTTTCATTTTGTGTTCCATTTTCATCTGCTATTTTCGCTGGCATCGCGGATCGATACATTAAAGCCACGGGAATTATTTAAAAATTAAATAGCGCTGAAGGGTAATCCACAGGAAATTGCATCGACCGATTAAGAACAATTGTTAGCAAAAACCTTGAAGATATGACACTAATTAAAAGTCGATCGTAGCCTTATACGTTACGTCTTAATTTTAAATTATGTTCACACATTTGCCATGAAGCAAAAAAAAATTGGAGAAATATATCATGTCTTTGAGGGCGAGTATCCAAACTGTGCTTCGATGGTAAGCTTTACATCCAGTTTACAAGCTTGAATTTGCTTCGCAAATTTCATTTGTGCAAGCTGAACATGCTACGAATTTTACCACGAATGAAACGAAGCGTATTCGTTACAAGATTTGCTTTTTCGGCAATATTATTATTAACAGAAAAAAGCAAACAAAAAGCACTGACGTCAGCATCGGTGGTAGAGAATGCAAATATTAAAACACAGGTCCGGATCGTAACAAATTTGGAAAATCAGTTCAATGAATTATGTAGATAATAAAAGTGCTTCTCTTTACACGAAGTAATAAATTTAGATTTTCTACTTGATTTTAGAGATATTTGGCTTCAAGTTTGACCTTTAATTACTTCGTAACGTTTCAGTTATTGCCTCATTTATTATGAGTGTGAAAAATTTAGATTAAAATAGCTCCGATATATGTATGTAGCTTTATTATTCTATTTTCAGATGATGAGTTGGTGGTTTACAACCTTTATGGCACCCGCCATAAAGCAAAAAGTTCACAGTTTGCCGGGAGTCGAATATTTATATTCCGTGATGTCCCCCGATCAGCTGGAAATACCCGCCTTTATCACCGAATATGACATGACTGTAAGTGGCATTTCATAGAAGAAAAAACAATAGGAAAGACGACACTCAACTGCCCTCTCTTTCAGATTAATGGTTTGCGATATTTCCAGCCGGGGGCCCCCACATAAGACCGTCGGATCAAGCGAAACATCAAATTAGGACTAACCCTCTAGTATAGTATTAATCCACACACAGGTGATAACATGCAATATTAATAATTTTTTCGTGTTGAAAAAAGCAAAGGAAATTTAGTGCTAATTCAAGTGTGTGCCAATGCCGGTGTTACTAGTAACATTATAAGTGCCCTATTTTTTGAAAAAAAAAAGATAGTTGTCAAAAGCGTTATAAAGGTCACAAATGTCTACAGGGTGAGTGTGTGATAACTTCTGGAGTGTGAATGGCGGTAAATTGGGGTTTGCTTCTAGTGACAAGGGAGATGTTAAGATAAGCGAAGCATCAAAATGCGTCTTTCCTCGGTGTTTCATATCTATTTTAAAATTTTTGATAGATCAAAGTGTAAAATGAGCGAGCCATAATGTCACGTGCTTTATAAATTTACCCTATTACCAGCAATCTTACGTGAAATGTTTGATGCTCGTTATTCACTTACATCTAGTCGGTCAAGGAACCAAACCTCTAACTCTTGCCATTGTCTGTTTTTATAGACGTGTTATCTACTTAAAATTACTTAATTATACCTGGTGTGTGAGTATTATCTTCGTCAACATTAAGACCTATTTGACTTGTATAAGTACCTGCTAAAAAGTGATAATTGCGTACCTAAGTGACTATAGAAATCCCTAGCGTGTTTCTCGGCCCATATTCGCACACCACGTATGTCACTTACGTAACCTAACTTATGCTTACAGGGTTGTCAAAAAGTTCTAGCTTAAGTGCACAAATCGTAGACGAGAGATTCCTTCATCGCACTTTTTGACGTTGTTCACGCCTACCGCGGTTTAAGTGTATTTGACTTTTCGAGATTTCTACTTTTTAAGAATAAGTACATATTCTTATTATAGATCTTAGGGCCTTTCCACACTAAACACACGTTATTGAATATTTTTGAACGCGCGGGTGTGTTTAGTGCGCGAACCAATCAGAACATTCCGTATTTTCAATTAGGAAAAAAATAAAGGCTTTTATGAATGCTGTAGCTAGTCAAAATTTAATATACGTATACATTAGGACAAAATAGGGAGGGGATTGTTAAGTTTTTGCGTTAATCGATAGCTTTTTAGGAGTCATTTCAGATTAACGTCGCTCATATTGGCTCAAATGTGTCGTTGTTCCGGAATGTATACTAAAGTGAAAAACGAATAGTTTTGGCACTGCTGTTTAATAATCATGAACTACTTCAATCACGCTTTGCCTTATTCGGAATGACGGCATTGTTGCCGTTTCAGTATCATCGGACGCTGGGCTTAATGCCTGTGCTACATCTCCAGTATTCGGCATGCCATTTTTATTGCGGCGTATTTAACCGAATTTCAAATCTAAAACCTATCAGGTAGGGTTTATTTTTGCATGGCCAAGCCCAACTTTTAATTTGGGATCGAGAAATAATAAAATATGTTACAGCTAAGACTTGTTGGATGAGTTACAGTAATATAATGGGTGATTCACGGTGTTTTTTTTTAAGGTACGGGACATGTCAGCTGCAGATGGTTGATCTGAAAGAAGTGGAATGCTGCAAAAAATAACAACGAATATTGCCAATGAATCAGGAACCTAAAAATAAAAATATAATTCATTTAACATAGATTTTGAGAAAAAGTCAATAAAATTATTTTAATGTTTCGGTATATATCAACAAAAATTTCTAATATACTGGGAGTTTCATATGAATTTTCGATGATGCCATTGGTTTCAGATATAACTTGGCAACTCTGGATTCGTAAAACTACTACTATGGCCGACCTATGACTCACTATGACCGCATATCAAATTTAAGAAATTGGTTTTCTTTATTCGGCAATATTTTTTAACAGGACATGATCGTGAATCAGCCCCTATTTATGATAGGACAAAAACCTTCAGGTTGAATTTATTGATGTAACTAAGGTTGAGACGTTGTCTGGTTCTGCCATGTACTGATAAACCGTATCTACGATATTTTTGAAAAAAAAAGGATTGAAATTTTCTAATTTAAACCGTTACGCGGAATTGTAATTTTCCAGACACATGAGATGAAATTTAAGCAGGTACCTACAGGGTGTCTTGTTATTTCCCAAACGCTGAGAGTTACAATCGGTTGAAAGTTCTTCATTTACGATTCATTGCCTACTGCAAGGTTTGTAATCCAAAAATTGAAGTTTTTTCACCAATTGACTGATTTTATAACCGTCAATGTTTTGGAGACAGCTAAAATAACTTATAAAGCCACCCTGTATGACATATTTTTTCATAAGCTCCCGGTACCTCAATAAATTATTGTTAAACGGGTACTTCTTGCTCTTATAAAATGTGGTAGTTAGTTTCTTGTTTTGAAACTTTTTAATTTCGATTTTACTTAGTTTTAATTTTTACATTATCCTAACACTAATAATATTACTACATTATTATTATCGTTCATAAGATTGTGTTAGTTTGATTTAGTCTTTGTGTTAACCCTTATTATATTTAGAGGTGGTTCGTTAATAAAGGTTATTCTATTCTTTTGAGAATCACCTCTCATGTTATAATATATTTGTAATAATTTTACCATTATATGGGTACATATTTTATAGTTAAGGGATATCCCGAACATCAATTGTTATCGCCAATCAAATCAATTAAAATTATTATTATTAACAACGCGTTTCACTGTTATTTTTCGATCTAGTCTACACAATACATTAGTTTATATATTACTTTATTGTAAACATGACATTAATTTTAACGCAATCACATCAAAGTGGTCAATATAAAAATTCCAAATTTTTATACAATAAGAAAGTTTTCCCCATAGCACCCATTATTATTTGACAAAGATCAAAATTTCTTGATCTACAAAAATATGTTTGGCACTTCTGCCTTCCAAAAACACATAAAAAAACAGACATAAATAATGTATTGTAATATAATATGAAGTTAAACTATCACGAATATGCCAACAAGGATATGGAGAAAATTTTTACCCTTATAGATAATTACTTGGAAAAATTGGTCCTGTGTTTAACACAAATGATACAAGATTCCTTTAAATCCACATAAATATAGAAAAGTTTTCCCAATAGTAAAATTTGTACTACTAAACAAAAGATACAAAAATCCAGAAATGGTCATTAGAAAATGCATTAATAGGTTCACTGCTTATGAATAAGAGATTGACTGATTTAGATAATCAATTACCCCCTCCAAGGCAATTACAATACCGAGCAAGGGGTTTTCTCACGAAAGGGATTCACTCGCTGACTTGAAAATCCCACTACAAGGCAATCATCAGGTTCATGTTCTTGAATATATTTGATTATATCTTTAACTGCCTGGGATACTGGCATTCTCTTGATAGCTGCCTCGCGGCGAAGTTGTTCAGTAATAGTGCGTTGCTGCTGAAGGCTTGAAACAACCTAAATAAAGAATTATTCTTGATAGGCAACATCAACATTTGTGAGATTAGATTGTAAAGATCTTTAAGAAAGTCGTGCAGCAATAATACTAGTAAAAAACCTTTTGGGAAGAATTAGGGTAGTCAGACTTAAGAATGTCATACTTCTGGCATTCAAAAATTCACCAATTTATCTCCTTTTGAGTTTTTGAAATTCAGGGTTAAGAAATTTAGCCTTACCATGTCCATATATCTAATACACCCCCTTGTGCTTTACCTACTTGGTCTGTAATTTAAGCTTAAATAGGGTGCGGTTTATGTGTATGTAAATCTCGCTAGATTATGGCTTCTGTAATTAAATAAAAATTCTATGATTGACAGGTTCCCATTAGGCCTTATGCATTTTAATGCTTACCGTTATGAATGTATTGTGCTAAACTGGAGCAGTAAACAATTAGCCTGGAAATGGAATTTTTAGGAAAAAATCTTGTCAAATTTTCAAAAAACTCAAAACCAACTTGTAAAAACAGAAATAAATAAAATAATGAGGAAAATAAATTAAAGTCGACGGATTTGTCTTTTGTCTGTCACTGTCACTTCTATTGAAAGAACAAATGAAGAATATATTTAATTATTCCGTCCTTGTTTAGAACATACTTCTCAAAAAAGCGGGAAATAATACATAAGTCGTGAATTACAATATTTGGATGTGGCATATGGTATTTACCTCTAACCTGTAAATAAACGACCTACTTTTTTTGGTTCGTCATTATATTTCCTTTTCCAGTGAATAACGAAAACGTAAGAATTTGAATTGCTTTTTGCTTTCTCTCAAAGAAGTTCAGTTTAAATATAACGTACCTTCTGAAAGCAGTTAACTCGTTATTCTGAACCTAATGAATTTTCTTCGCAGGGCGTTAAATTTGCTCCGTAGAGTGGAAACTAGAATCAATTTCACAATGGACTCTGAAGAGAACTATCTCTATTATTCCAATGAAAAGCTGTTAGGACTTATTACTAGAAGCAAAGATAAAGACGAAGCGATCAGGGAATATTTACGCACAGTCAAATATGCCCCCATTAAAGATTTCACTGAAGGTAAAAATGTTTGTGCTTTAGGTTTAAATGCTCAATACTCTTTGATTTCAGGGCTTGAATGGTTTAATGTATCAGAACCACTCTCATTTAGTAAACATCTTAAGGGTAAAATAGTTGTCTTAGACTTTTTTACTTACTGCTGCATTAATTGTATGCATGTGATTCCTGATTTACGTGAAATTGAAAGCAGATTCTCAGTCGAAGATGGTGTAGTGGTGGTATGAAATACTCACTTAACCCTTTTGCTGCACTCCTTTTTTTTTATCATTTTTTTGTGCTTACATATTTATCTGCCTCCATAAAAATATCTGTTCATAGGCACAAAAGGGTTAAATGTCAGACAGTTAATGTACTGAGATATAATGTATTATAGATTGGGGTACATAGTGCCAAATTTGAAAATGAAAAACTGTCCTCAAATATCTTATCAGCAGTTCAACGTTACAATATATCTCATCCTGTTGTGAATGACCACAACTCAGAAATGTGGCAAAACTGTGATGTTCATTGCTGGCCTACATTGTTGTTGCTAGGACCCAATGCAAACCCTATTGTTATGTTGACTGGTGAGGGACATAAAGATGACCTTGTGGATTATATCAAAGTTACTTTGGACTTTTATAAGTAAAGTGTTTTATGGGCATTGTTTTGTAGTACGTTTCCAAAACATTTGTTTTTAGAGAAAAAAATCTTATTTCTAACCACAAACTGCCATTTAAGTCAGCTTTTCATTTTTTGCCTGAACTTAAAGGACCTTTGCTATTTCCTGGGAAAATTGCTTCTTTCAGTGATGAGAATGAAGGACAGCTTTTAGCAATATCAGATACTGGCAATAACAGGATTTTAGTGACTGGTAAATATGTGATATTAAAATTTTATTTATATTAGTATGAGTGATTCAGTGAGGAATGGATCAATTGCATCATTTGTCATTATTTTTAATAACATATCTGCATTTTGCCAAAAATATTTTCAGATAGCAATGGAAATATACTGAAAGTGGTGGGAGGCAAGAAACTTGGTTTTAAGGATGGAACTCTGGCTAATGCAGAATTTAATAACCCTCAGGGTTTAGTTTTTCAAAACAAGAATATTTTGTTTGTGGCAGATACTGAAAATCATGTTATTCGGAAAATTGATTTAGAACAAGGAACTGTAGAAACTGTAGCAGGTAAAGTGGGTTTATTTTACCCTAAAGCCTTCTTAGATTTGTAGGGAACAGTAAATTTTAAATACGATATATATAAACTTAAAGAATAATTCTCTTTTATACAATATCATGTCTCAGAAAAACATGAAATGCAGTTTACTGGTGAAATTGCTATGTATCTACTAAAAGCGCAAAGCGATATATGACGTCTCACTCCATGAGAAAAGGTAGAGCTCGCCACGAGGCGGAGCGCGGACATTTCTCCAGAACGGCAACACTTTGAATTCTACCTAAAAGCAGAGTTTTGCATTTGCTTGTATACGTACAATACAAGTAGTAATCTGACGAGTTACATAAATATGCTTTCAAAATAGACACCTAGCTAATATGGTTTCTGTTTTCCTAGCTTCACTTTCATTGGAAGTTTCTACATATTTTTTCAGCCGAGAAAGAACACTAGCGTAAGTAAGCACGTTTACCTGTTTCAAAATAATATAAAGTTGAACGAGTTGGAAATCCAATAACAAAAGCGTTAAATACTGAATGAACATGATAGTGCAAAAGTAAATTAATTTATAGGAAAGTAACAAATACATATCAATCAGTACATTCATTGTCAGTGGTAAAATTCATGTCCGCGCTCAAAGCGAATAAGTAAAATCTCTATTTTGCAATGTGTTAAAAACGCAAACATGCGTTTTACGCCTGATATTAAAAAAATAATTTTGTAATGTTCATTGACGTCTATTAATTATTATTTCTCCTAGGAACCGGTCAACAAGGACATGATCGCATGGGTGGAAAATTAGGTCCTGAACAAGTAATCTCAAGTCCCTGGGATGTATGTATCTATAGAACCCCTGATATGGATCTTACATTTCACCCAGATGGTAAACCTCCAATTAGGGAGGTTTTACTTATTGCTATGGCTGGGACACACCAAATATGGGCATTATTTTTAGACGACACAGTTTGGTGGAAATGTAAAAAATATTCCAAAGGTATTTTCCACACATTTTTCAATTTATTTGTGGGTCGTCCTAACTTTGAAAAGGTTTGCAGGTACTTGTATAAATATAGCTGGTTCTGGAAGAGAAGAGAACCGGAATAATAGTTACCCAAATTCGGCCGCCTTTGCTCAACCCTCTGGGCTGGCTTTATGTGAAAAATCTAAAGAATTGTATATAGCGGATAGTGAGAGTTCTAGTGTGAGGCGATTGTCTCTAGTCGATGGCAAAGTTACTCCTGTAGTGGGAGGAGAGAGAAACCCGAACGTAAGGAAGTTAAAACAAGTATTTGGCTTGTTTTGCCATAATTTCGTTCTAGAATTTGTTCGCCTTTGGCGATCAAGACGGAGTTCTGGCTGAGGCAAAACTCCAACACGCTCTAGGTTTAACCATGAGCCCTGATGAAAGCATTTTATACGTGGCCGATACATATAACCATAAATTGAAAAAAGTTGATGTTTCTGAAAATAAACTTACTACAGTGCAATTTAGCAGCACTTTGGATAATGAGGGGCAATTAGCAGAGTTTAGAGAACCAGGTGGGCTTTGCATAACCGCGGATGGAAAAAAGATTTATATGGCCGACACTAACAATCATCAGATCAAAGTGTTGATTTTGGGAAGGAATCATAATGTTACTAGTATTCAGAAATTGGATTTAACGTGAGTACCAAAAAAATTACCTAACTAACATGAAGAGTTTATGTAGTATGTGATATATATATCGTGTGTACAAATAAGAAATATGGAGGAAGAGAGAGTTCAAGAAAAAAAATTATTACAAATTTATTGAGGTTTCGTACTAATTTACACAAGATTTGTCTGTAAACCCCGAACAGAACAATCAGAATTTCCCCTTATCATTTATCCATCTTACCCCGATTTTCTACACTTATCTCACCAATAACGACAAAGGCGGCTAGTTGTACATTTAACAGAAAAGTTGGAAAAAGTACAAAATCGGAAATGTGGCAACACTCATCTTAACACATTCAAATAAAAATTGATTCATCGTAATTTTTCATGTTTTTTTTTTAATTTGTTTTTCTCTATTTGAAATAACAAGAATACGAAAATGGACTTCCAATTTTGACTCAATACCTGAAATTTATCTTCTTTAGAACAAAGGAATATTGTTACCGCTTATTGTTAAGCATCTAATATTCAAGTCAATGATTTAGGAAGAAACAGAAAGTATGGGAATACCTATTTTGACTCGTTAAATGAGTAGGCGATTTATCATCCTTTTTTCGAAACGACGGAATACTATCTTATTACCATCTAATCCATAAGGAAAAGTATTTGGCGACGATCACTTTCACTCACTAAATATTAGGTATACGACACGCGTTTCCAGTTACTAAATGTCAGCTACACAACACGCATTTTGAATCACTAAATATCAACTACACTAGTGACGTTTTCCACTCAAACAAAAGACTAGCCGATTATTCTGATTATTACTATATGTATTCCGAAGAATGAACATCTTTGCCGCCACGCTAACATTTGACTGAATCATCCAAGAAATTTTATACCTTTGAAAGATACAAAAAAGTTTACAGCCTGCCTTTTGTAAAGATACAGCTCATAGGACATATCATAAAGAACGATCGATACACGACACGAAATAATATAGTTATTTGAATTTTAATATTTCCATCTATTATAGATATGAAAAGGTGATTTGGTAAAATACAATTTCATTTCGTTTTATTCCTATATGGGGCATCCTTAGGTTCGACACACTATTTATTATGGAGAGTTAATTTGGAAATTAAATTCATCTGAAAAAGAACCAAAAACAAAATTCGGGAACATCTTTTTTTGTACCCATTACTAGAAAGTAACAAATACTTTAATGACACTTTTAAAATACAATAATTTAGGTTTTCAGTTCTAGGAGAATAACGAGGCAAAGTAAAAGTAATTAAGTTTCTTCTTAGCAATAAAATTTTCGTTAAACGTTGTTGAACCATTAAGCTGATTCTGGAACGTAAACGATGACAAATTTACATTGTCAGCATAGGATCTATATCAATTTTTTGAAGTGACTATGTTCAAAAATTCTCTTTTTATACCACATTAATTAAAAAAAAAAAAACAGTGATGTCCCGTGTTTCGAACCCGTAATCTGTAGATTTGTTGACAGACAAATTCTGTCAAATCTTCCAATTTCGATCTTTGGGATCAGTGACAGAGTTTTGTACAGATCATTTAAGGGTTTATTTCGATCGAAGAAACAATAGGCTCCCGGAATGTTCTTATTGTTTACTATTTATAAGTCCCATATTTTTTTTTTTAAGGGACGATGGGAAGTCCGGAGCCCCAAGTGCCACTTCGAATACCATTTTGCCAATATCTAAACCAATAAAACTGAGCAGCAAAGGCGGCAAAGTTCTGCTGAAATTTGATCTGCAGTTTGTCAAAGGCCTCAAGCTCACACCGGAGGCCCCTCAACGCTGGATCGCGGATCTTCCAGGCCCAACGTACTCATGTGTACCGAAAAACGGCAGCGACGTTAAACTTATGGATTTGGTGCTAAGCGCGCCGCCTCAAAAAAATAACGCTTATCAACATGTAGATGTCAATTTTAGTTTGGTGATGTGTACTTACGAAACGTGCTTTCCCAAGGTGTTTACCATTAGGGTTCCCTTGGAGTTCTCGGAAAGTGGGGACTTAAATGTTGAGAAGGAAATTAATGTGATTTTAGACGTAAGTACTGTAAAAGTTGAATGATATTGTTTTATTATATTATTTTTGGTACGTAATATGTAGTTCTGCGACTTTTCTATTGAAAATTACTCCCATTTGTTTATTGTGTAGGGCGAGCCACCGTCAATGAATCAAATTACAATAACATCGGTTGAACACAAAAGTTCAACTTAAAGAAATTGTTAGAAATTTGCTGGACATTTTGAATTTTTTTCATCCAAAACATCAACAAGGCATCAAAACCACGTATAAAACATAGATGCAAATTATGATTTTTAATAGTACAACTTATATACAAGGTAGAGAAATGCACCGAACGGTTACGTTGATGGGGGGGTTAATACCTCCAAAATATTGTCGAGTTGGCGAGACACAATAAATTTATTATTGAAGTTTTTTATTGATTTTTGTATCAAATATGGCCCTAATAATGAGGTATCAAATGTAAACATTTTTCGCATTGTTCGCGACTGAAACTTCCGAATGGTTCAAGTTAGAGCAAAATTGTTTTTTTCTGCTAGAAATTCTAGCCATTCGATTAATTCAAAATAATTTTTCAAACTTCATATTTTCCTGCCAATATTAACTAAATTAATCTTCGGTTTGAGTAAGGTGGCTTAGTCTGTATATTTAGTTTAGAATATAATTTTAAAATTGTTGCTATCTATATGAATTACAGATTCTATACAGGGTGTAATACATCATCATGGAGAAATGTAAAGAGGAAATAGTACTCTACAAAATAACTTAAAAAATGATAATAGGTTCATGACGAAAAACGCATCATTTTCAAGATAAAGAGAGGGAAAGTATCATATGTATGACATAATGATGTGTTACACCTTATATATGTATAATTATTTGCATAATTGGCTATGACTTGTACAAATTCTAGATTTTCTTGCAAACTCAGAATCCTTATTATAATAGTTTTTTGAAAAGTAAGTGGAGTTGTAGGTGCAATAGATTTCAGGGGAAGCCAAATCATTAACCTCTACTTTTAATATGCAGCATGTTTCCAATTCGAATATGGGAACCTCGATACCTAAAGGAACAAAGCATCGGTTTAATGGAGAAAAGATGCGATGTTTAGTGGTAGTTAATATCAAATTTTATCATTTTATAAATCCCTTTGACGTGAAAAAATATTAAAAACGTAACTACGAAAATCGCAACATATAATTTTCCCAGGATATGTTGAGAGGCATTGAAAATCCTGAATTTTGTATAACTGAAGTTTAACGACTGCATAAACACCCGATTTTGCTCTCATTTAAACGAAATCGTATCTCTTACGTTTGCAGTGATCACAATGGTGACGCCCGAATTTGGGACATTAACATCCTGTAGAGGATGACCAAATTTGCTTGTTTTAACGTATTAACTGATTAAAATATGGGGAAACCATGTATAAAGCTTCGGGCTATGCCAATAACTTATAAGAAATTTAACGAAGTAGTGACATGATAATTCAATCTTCTGTAATTGTCAATTTTGGTACCTATAATGCTTGCTGATTTTGCACTAAACATCAAAACATTGCCGTGGTTGTGTTTTATTAACAGGGGGTATAGATATTGTAAGGCAATTAGATTGTTTATAAATTTGTAGGTACTTCATTAGTAATTACTTCCTAATATCACCAGATTATAGTGATTATTTCATTTATCAATCGAATTCAACAAATATGACAAAAAAATATATCAAGTAATGCATTTTTCAAGTGTCCAAAAATTGTAAAGCCTCTATACAAAATGTGGTAATTTTTGCTTAAAACATATTTCGAATATATCTGAGCGTATCTCAATCTTTGACACACACCCTATAAAAATCAACATTAGTTATTAAATAATAAATTGTTTATTGTACGCTAATATTGTGAAATACCTTATGATGACCTGAATGTAAAGTTTAAATTCCGAAGCGCGGAGCACTGAGGGATCTAAGACATGAAGGTACAAAAGTACTTCACAACCGTAGTGTGTATAGAATTTTTTCCACTACTAGATTTTATTAAATTATAATAAATTTATCTAAATTAAGCAGAAATTAAATTTGAAACGCATGACAACTTGCCTGAGACGTCAGTGACGTTTCATTTGACCTTCATTTCCATGGCAACCGTATGTAAAACGTCACTGGGGATGATGACATTGCGACCGATTAGGTAAATGAGTCATAAACGTATCATTATTAACCGATTATTCAATTGTTTAAAAAAGGCTAGAAAATAGAATTTAGAACCATTCAACAGGTGCAATATTGATCTTTTCAAGTTTGTAGTAAAAAAGTATTTTATATTGTTACTTCAACAAAACAAAGATTCTTTCGAAAAGCGATTAGAACGCTCATTAAAATTTATTAATTGAATCCTAAGTTGAAATCTCAAGTAGGCACCCCATAATTATTAAAAAAAATATATTTAAATCAGGTGATGTTGGTAGGTAAGAGGTACATATAATATTTTATGTATAATTATTCTCTACTTCTGTGCAATTATCGACTTAAGAAATGTTCTCTCCGGTGTTAAGCTTTGCATTACCAATCCGTCAGTTATTTTTTTTATAATTTGTATCCATTTGAATATAATGAGTATAGGACACGCAATTTGTTATCAAAAATTAATAAAATTTGGTATAAAAATATTGTTTATTTTCAGATAAATGCCTGATAAATCAAAATGATTAACTGTTTGGGTTTTTGATTACAAAGCCACTCGACACTAAGTCCTCATTCTTTAAACAAACTGAAAAAATTCCCTTCTAAGTATGAAATTAATCATCATTTCATGTGATCAGATTCCAACTCGTCCTATGAAATATCACAGAATTGTCCTAAAAATCCCTAAAAAGTTGCAGATCAACCATTTTTACTAATAACTAACCCTATTGGAACTTATGCTACGGCTCCCTAACAATTCTATCGAATTATTATTCGAATGTGATAAAGGTATGTTCGTAATTACAAATTGGGAATAAGCAAATATATGTATAATCTGATATGGTCACCTTGTACGAAAACATTACCATAAATGGCGAGTGACTCATGGTCAGCGATCGTTGCATAGGCGTGATATCACCATTTTAGGTAATTCAAGCTTTAAACAAAATGAGGTCATGTAAACGTATTTTAAGCGCTGAATTTTCTCCTTTAATTTGCAGATCTCGCCATGTATGTATATTTTGAATCGATTTCTTAAAATGTCCACGATAAGGAGACATTTTTTTAGGAGTCATAATTAACTACTTTAGACCCCATGTTTATATACCAAATTGAAATTTTTGCCATGGGCTAATATGTTTCCGAATTCCAAACCGTGGTTAGGGAACGTTCTGTATATGGTATATAATACCAGATGGCCATGTGTTGCTTTTGACTAGACCCTGCAAGTGCGCGAAGCAAAAGGTAAAGGAAGTCGAGATATGTCGTATGATTTCAAAATACTAGTCTTCCCTAGAATTTTCAGTGCTTCAATGTATAGAGAATGACTTTTGCCGCCTTCGAATTAGTTTTAGACGATAATTAAGAAAAAGTATGCTTGCTTATTATTGCTGTCTTTTACAGATACGTGGCCCAAACCGATTAAGTTCAAATTTCTCTTCTGATTTCTTCGTCGTACAGTAATTAATGACATATTGCGTAATCCCATTCATTACACAAAACCAAACATTTCCTAATTGGGATTTTGTATTTTGTCGAGTATAATATTACTCAAGCAAGGACCGCTCTACTAGCTCAAATACGACATCTCGACATATTTTATCAAAATTCAATCCTCTAGAGGTTTGAACTGTTCATATGGGCAATTTACTAAATAAAACACATATTTCAGTCGGTGCAGGAATCGTTGTTTCTTTTTTCAAAAAATCTGATAAAAAGACACATGACGAAAACATTGTGACAAGCACACTCGGGATTTAATATTCTTCGGCACCTTCACCCTCGCCCTCTCCAGAGTCCATTCCAACTTCTTCGTAGTCTTTCTCCAAAGCGGCCAAATCTTCACGAGCTTCAGAGAATTCTCCTTCTTCCATTCCCTCACCGACATACCAGTGAACGAAAGCACGTTTGGCATACATCAAATCGAATTTGTGATCCAACCTAGCCCAAGCTTCAGCGATAGCCGTGGTGTTGGACAACATGCAAACGGCACGTTGTACTTTAGCCAAGTCGCCTCCTGGTACAACAGTTGGAGGTTGGTAGTTGATGCCTACTTTGAATCCAGTTGGACACCAATCAACAAACTGGATGGTTCTCTTGGTCTTGATTGTAGCAATTGCGGCGTTGACGTCCTTTGGAACCACATCTCCTCGGTACAACATGCAACACGCCATATATTTGCCATGACGGGGGTCGCATTTCACCATTTGGTTGGCAGGCTCAAAGCAAGCGTTTGTAATTTCAGCGACGGAGAGTTGTTCATGATAAGCCTTCTCTGCAGAAATAACAGGAGCATATGTGACCAATGGGAAATGGATACGGGGATAAGGCACCAAATTGGTTTGAAATTCGGTCAAGTCCACATTCAAAGCTCCGTCGAATCGCAATGAAGCGGTAATAGAGGAAACAATTTGTCCAATGAGCCTATTCAAGTTTGTGTAAGTGGGTCTTTCGATGTCCAAGTTTCTACGGCAAATATCGTAGATAGCTTCGTTGTCGACCATGAAAGCGCAGTCAGAATGCTCCAACGTGGTGTGGGTAGTCAAGATTGAATTGTAGGGTTCAACAACAGCGGTCGACACTTGCGGTGCGGGGTAAATGGCGAATTCGAGTTTAGATTTCTTGCCGTAATCCACAGACAGACGTTCCATCAATAGGGATGTGAAACCAGATCCAGTACCACCTCCGAATGAGTGGAAGATCAAAAAACCTTGTAGTCCAGTGCATTGATCTGCTAATTTCCTGATTCTGTCCAAAACCAGATCGACGATTTCTTTACCGATGGTGTAGTGACCGCGCGCGTAGTTGTTGGCAGCATCTTCTTTACCAGTGATAAGTTGTTCTGAAAAGAATAAAGTCTTTTAGCTAAACCTGATTTCTCAGGGTATTGGTTCTAGCAATTTACAAGAGTTCAATTATTAGATAATTTCGCTGGTGATCCAGCAGAGTTTTAACAAACAATTTTGCGACTCCCCAAAAATTACTGATAGTGTAAATAACTAGATTATGAATTTTTGTAGCCTACCTGGATGGAATAACTGTCTGTAAGTGCCGGTCCTCACTTCATCTACGACAGTAGGTTCCAAGTCTACAAACACGGCTCTAGGGACGTGCTTTCCGGCACCAGTTTCGCTGAAGAAAGTGTTGAAGCTGTCGTCGCCCCCACCGACCGTTTTATCGGAGGGCATTTGACCGTCAGGTTGAATGCCATGCTCCAGACAATAGAGCTCCCAACAGGCATTACCAATCTGGACACCAGCCTGACCAACATGAACTGAGATACATTCACGCTGTAAAAGAAACACGTTTTAACTCTTCAACTCTTTAAGAAAAAAGGTAAAGGTAAAGAAATTAGGGTTATTAATTAAATTGATATCACGTTCAAAACTTGCGATAACGTCAGATTTAATTGAGAATAAACAAGTAGAAAAATCGGTTTTAACAATAGAGAGAAAAAGAAATACGAATTTATTGTTTTTCATGAGTTGGTCTGTATAGTTTTTCTCACATATTTTTTCATTAAATACGTTATAAGAAATTATAAGTGTGTGACATGAATTTCTAGAGAATAAGTTATCTGAATTGGATACTCCGATTTAAAATGGCAATAAAGAAAACATTTTTTAAGACAATGACGGGGCTTTATATTCTAAACTGGTATTACAATGATTTTATGAATTAATGCATGGCAGTGAACAAACATGAAATTTAGCACAAAATACAGTTTGTTTATAAAAAACACAAAGTTTTAATTTGACATGAAAATCACCATGCTCCATCTTTATCTTTAATCTCGCTGATTTTTTTACAAATTAGGACGACTAAATAAAAAATATTGTTTTCTTATCCATCAAATTTCAATAAATAGAAAAGAACGAGATTTTTTTGCAACAAAATACAACATCCTGCCCGAAACCTCCTGTAATCTTCAGAACGTTTAATGCTAGATATTTTAAAAATTTTGTTCTTGCCGAAATCAAGTAGTTCCTACATTGAGTACGAAGATTAATTTACCTGCTGTACGGATAGGACGGCATATAGCGGTCGCAGAGTGCGACTTAATTTGGGAGAAAAAACTGGCTTACGACTACCGAAAATATCATAAAAACAAAAACAATGTTTAACAAATGTGAAGGAACAAAAAACAAATTTTGTTGATGAAAATCGTCAGTGAAAGTTACCAGATCCTCACAATATATTGCATAGTTCCCCATAAGAAATGCGTACCATTTCTAGGCAAAATAAAATAACGGAAATCAAATTCCATGATTTGCTAGAGGCTGAGTCATACCCTACTTCTTGTGCAGAGTGTACAAAGTTGGAATCACTTCATGTAAAAAACAGTTGCGAAATTTTTTATATTCATAAAAGTTTCCAGTAAGTTTTAGCAAAGCAGAAGGATAGCTGTGAGAATTCGCTGTGACAAATTTTAGATTACATGCGAAATTTATTTCTGCTTGACGAAGCGATTCTTCACTGCTTGAATGCAGGCCCCAAAGCTTTAACCGTTAAAAATAGAGGAGGCGAAGGTCATTGTTCTAGATGGTGGACTGAAAAGCAGCCTTTTCTCCCATGTATTAATAACTTTAAAAGTAAAAGAACCTCTCAGTTCCGTGAACGTCTTCAGACAAAATTCAATTTGTACTGACCAAAATGTAGATGACGCAATTAATCAATTTAATAATTTTTTTGTGTTACATACTCGAAAAGGGTGTTGGCCAAGAAGATTTTTGCTTTTTTTCGTCTTCCTCATATACATGCAAAAAAGCGGTAGAGGGATAAAGGTAGATGAAAAATTAAGATTTTTTTGAAAATAACAGAAATACCCTAAAACGGTTTTTCCTTGCTAATACCGTTGCAAGTGGTTTAAAAATATTAATATTTTTATATTCACCACTGACGTTAGATGTAACGATTTTTTTAACCGTTTCTAAAAGCACCTGGGACTGAACTCGTTAAGAATCAAATTGATGGGAAGTGTTGATTTCAAAACTGCTCTTTTTCGATGAAGTTGAATAATAATAAATGCGGTTTCAAGGCACGAAACAATAATCTATACGGCGGTGAAAAATAGAACGACTGAAGTTGGGACAGTCTAAAATGCCGGGTGGCGTCTCAAAATGGCTCCCGCAAGTCCCACTCCCATATTTTATGTTTTTTAGCTACAGTTATAGTATACAACACGGTATATTCTCAACTAAGGTTAAATTTATACAATTAAACATCCTACAATAAACTCACCATTTTGTATTAGTTTCACTACGAAATTATCGAGAAACAAGAATATGTTCAAAGAGCGAGTTTTATTCAAAGAGCAGGTAATGAAGCCCCCGAATTAACTACACAAAACTGTAGAAAATGATGGGTGCGTCTTGTATTTATATGTGGAATGACGTCGAAAAATCGACGCCTCAGCATTCTACTACCATTGGTGTATTGGTGTTCACGTGATTTAACGGTTAACGCCAACAATCGAAGAGATTCGTTTGATGCGGGTGCACTCTATTGGTGTTTCACTTCGCTCTTCGTGTCAGGGTTGGTGGAAGGTTTAGAATTGCTAGATTTTTAAAATAATTCCAGATAAGTTTTTTTAAGAGGAAGTAATCGTAATCAATTGTGATTGTAATTGGCAGTAATAGAGCAATCCCATATTGGTCGTCTGCCATCTGCCAATTGAGACACCCTCAATGTTGCCGATATTTGCCAATTACAACCCTGACCCTTAATGTTTTTCCATTTTTCCATGTTCCATTTGTCCCCGTCAACGCTCTTATCCATGCTTCATGCTAGACAATCCCTATTTTGTTCACGTCCGATGATCTCATTTGTTGCTTTGCATGTTGGTTTGGATCAATTTTAATTCAATTTGTCCTTAAGTTCATAAGTCAATACATCTATACCTAATTCAAGTTATATGTACATATATGCTATGAACAATAAATAGTTAGTTGAAGACCTGAGAATTACATAAATTCTTGATACATACAAAGTCTAAAAATCAAAAGAAAACAGCACTCCTCTTTTAATTTTAGAAATATAAAAATGGTTATAAAGAAATGCCTTGATCATCATAGTACTGGCCTTAGCAAGTGTGGCGCCATGGATGAAATTCCTATTAACCGCCCCTTTAGTTTTAAGAAAAATGCCATCCTGGGCCGTTGCTATCCCCCCCATTTCACAAAGATTATATCTGGATTATCAAACCCTCTTTAATTTAACATAGTATAAAAATAGATTTTACGTCAAAATAGGTAAATCAGGCAAAACGTGCTCATGATTAAGTCTGTGAGTATTAGGAGACCTAAAAAATTCTTGTGTGCTAATTTGGGAATCAACACGAAGCGGAGGGCATCAACATTCCAGGGAGTTCAGAGGTTTTAAAAGTCGTTTCTATAAAAAGAGCTTTCTATTATAAGTGTTATAATACGGATATCCACCATTCAGATAAATTGCAAATAAAAACTTGGGCTTAAAAATATTATTCAACCCATATGCCAGTATTCAATACCACTTAAGGTGGGCATGCCGTCCCACTTTCTTTACCATATTATGCAGGTACAAACAACAGGTCGGTAGGCGGTCGCGTTTGGGTATGGCAATGCCGGGTATGGTTGTTAGGTATCGTCTGATGTCCAAATTTGGTATAACTCCAGTAAGCATGAGTTAATTTTGTTATGGTTAGTGAATGAATCTCGAAAATTGACAGAGTTGGGAAATCGCCTAAATGAGGAGGGAATCGCAGTTTTGGGAATCAATTTTAAACATTTAAGTTACTTTCAAGATATCGATTGCTTTTTTTCGACTCTTGTGAAATAATGATTTGTTTTTATATATTTTGTATTAGTTTTGATTCAGAATCAAATACGAAAGTTGTTAAAAAAGAACTGTGTACAATTACAATATGAAATAAAACTATTTATGAACAATCCAACATATCTATATATTTTTTTAATTCTTCAAACTATCAAAATTACGTTGGTGAAGAAGTCCTATGAAACTACCACAAATAAGTTAAAAAAAACCTTATTAAACGGGTGCAAAACAAACTGGAATATATTATTAAACTATATAACAAATAACTTCAACAACTCTAATTAACTGTAGCCCTTCTATAGTAAGGAAAGTAACTACCAGAATATATTGTGAACAATAACGTAAAATAATTATACCCAATATAATAATTAGATAATAAATTATTGTGCCCTACGTTATGCTAACACATAATGCAACTATAAATTAAATTACAAAATTTGGTTTTACATTACTTGTCCGTCAAAATACAAGTATAACAAAAGTCTTTGGCAATTACTGGTAGTAAAAATGGTCCCTAGAAAAATTCAGAAATTCTTATTTTTTATATACATAGACTCGTAATTAAGTTCAAAATCGTCAGTGAATGTAACGCTGAGTGTGTGAAGGATCTATGTACTCTCAGGTTTCTTAATGGGCATCGCCTTTTCTTCTAAAGTTGTTCCGTCCAACGTACCATGATGTTTCAACATGTGATCTCTCAAATAGTACCGTCGGATGAAACCTTTCCCACAAGCTGGACATTTATGCGGCCTCTCTTCAGTGTGTACCTTCAATATAATATCTTATTACCCTTCCCATATTTTTTTAACAAATTTACTGGACGGTTGGGTGGATACAAAAGTTGTACTTTAACTTTATTCCAATTTTACATTTGCAACTTCTACAACTTTTGTTTTTAGTAAGGTGGTGGGATATCTTAAATTAGGCAATCTGTACAAGATGGCCTTTGGCATCGCTGAAACCACACGATATGCAGAGTCGATTAAATGTTGACAACTTAATGAAAATATCTTCCCAGGTAAAAGGAGTTTGGAATTAAGAAAATTGCCAATGGTTCCTGAGATATAAAAAATATATACAAACACGGCTTTATTCTATTCTAATCTGATTTGGACAGACATACAAAAATTACCGGCAATCTCAAAGTAATCATTATACAAATGAATAAATCTGTCTCTTTCTTGCATATTAATTTCTACGCAATTCTTCTTTTGCCTAATTCATTATTCAGCAATAATGCTAACAAGGGTGTTCCAGAATGTCTTATATTGATGTAGTCATTGATTTCAGGAGACCTAACAGAAATCGAAAAGCGTAAATAATCAAAACAATTTTGATTGAGGAGGTAATTGTACGACTTTATCACAATTTAGCCAATTTTGTATCTATTATGCATGGTTTTCGAGATCCCAACGGTCATAGTCGAATTTGGAACTCCGTGTACATGATAAAAACATTACAAACTTTGCAGTGTTTTTAAGCCATTATAGGGCAAAAATATAACAATAATTTATATACCATGGTGTGATATTGTAGATGGACTTTAGTACTAAATCGTTTATCACAAAAATTGCAAGCGAATGGTTTTTCGCCAGTGTGGACGGATTGATGACGTTGAAGGTCACATTTTTTTATGAAGGCCTTTTCGCACTGGTCGCATGGAAATGGCCTCTCACCTTTAAAAATCGATTGGATTATATAAATACGATTAAAGCGATTTCATACCTGTGTGAATCATTTTATGCCAATCTAAATGGCTTTGGGCTCCGAAAGATTTGCCGCACACATCACACGCATATGGTCTCTCTTTGCTGTGCGTACGAACGTGAAAGTTTAAACCTTAAATAAAGTTCTTATTTTTCACCTTAACAATATAATTAAAATGCATTTACCTGTACGATTACTGAAGGATTTCCCACAAAGATTGCACAGATACGGTTTTACTCCAGTGTGGGTGCGAAGATGTATATTCAGGTTGTTAGAGGAGGGAAAGCGTTTTTGGCAGATTTCACATTGATAATTTTTTTCACCTTAAAGTCGAAAATAAGTTTAAAGTAGTAGTATAGTAAAAAATCTATTGACAATTTGGAATGCAGTATCACTCTAAGAAAGTTGATGACTTCTACTGAGTATCATTCACCTGCCTAAAGTGTAAAGTAAAGTGAGGTGTTTTGATCTTAGCTCTATTAATACATATTTTATTTGCATTAAATCCAAAGAAAGGATTTGATGATTTTCTTCTTAACGACTTTCACACATTCCAATGTTTGTGTTCTGATGATACAATAAAGGAAAAAAACATTGGTACATATGTGTTTTGTTCTTAAAAGTCAGTATTTAAGTATTTTTTCTATTTTTCAAGATTTTAATTAAAAAATACTACAAATTTTCCTTCATAGACTTCAAAGTATGAAATTGAACAGATAAATGACACTGAAGTTGCAGTGACTTACATTTGGTAGTACCGAAATAATGAAAAATTTCCTACTTTCTGTTTACCTGTATGCACTCTAGTATGCCTATTAAGACATCCCTGTGAATTGAATCCTTTCCCACATAATGTACAGAGAAATTGACCTTTAAATTTGTGTCTCTTCAAGTGCACATTCAATATGTACTTAGATTTAAACGTTTTATTACATGTGGTACATACAGCTGGATCAATAGCTGGTTCCTCATCTTTTCCTTCATCTTCATGTAAATTTTTCAAATCTGAATTGATATCACTAAAATTAGCTCTATTTTTATTGTGAATGGTGCCTAATTTCAGTTTTTCATTAGGATGTTCTGTACTACAGTCATCAGATATTTTAAGTGGCCCAAGGTCAATATCAGCTTCATTTATCTAGATGTCATTTGAATTAATTTATGTTGAAGTGATATGAAAAGTCACCTACCTTTAAATCTAATGGTTGGTTTTCAATTTTCAATTCAAAGCGACTATTCAATTCAGTCTTAACAAATAAAGGGGAAAGTGGTTTATGTAAGTTTCGAGGAAAGTTTAAGGAGTTTAAATCTTTAGAGACCAAAGAGCTTGTTGTAGAATTGCGGTCATCAAAAGGACCCAAGTGTTTTTTCAACACAGATTCTGACTTCTCTATCTGTAGTTTGAACTTGTAGAAAATACGTAATTGGTCAATGCAAGTAGAACATATCTCATCAGGAAACCCCTTGTAAAGCTTAAAAATATGGTTACTTTAGTGTCAATGATGAAGCTTTTTTTGTGATCTGTCTATACTTACTTTTACCTCATGAACAGTATTTAGGAGCTCAAGAACTGTAATTGTTTTGTTGTCCACTCGGATTTTTTCATCCTCTATTTTTTTTCTATAGATTTGGTTGTTCATGCAGGTCCTGCAGATATTTTTCAGGTCTACTACGTTCTTATAGCATGATAGGTCCATTTTTACTTATCTACTCAATAATCTGTTTCTATTGTATTATTAACTAAGTTCATTCTGTCAATTTCTCATTGAGATACACAAATACACTAAATTATTAAATTTAAAATATTAGGGAAAATAAAATTGTTTGTTTTTGAAAATGACGTGATACGTGATATAAGTCACCTGGAAAATCGTCATGGAAAATCTCTCTAGCCCTCTTTCGGCCTTTCGAGAAACAGAACTAGTAATATGGCTCCAGTAAATTCTGGGGCTCAATTCTCTACGAACGTGTACTAGTTGTTCTAAAATAATATATGAAAACGCCAATTTTTCGAAGTTTGTTATTGACTATTAAAAAAAAAAATCAAAAATTGGCCAACGACTGAGTACATTTCCTAAAACTTAGTATTTTCACGTATTCTTGTCCAATGAAATTTGAGAATGAAAATCTTTGATGAACCACCACCGATAAAAATTTATTTCTCTCACATGTTCTACAGAGAGATACTCCTAACTTCCGCAATTGTTGGCTGAACGTGCTGGCAAATTGCCTCTAGGAGCAGGCGCCATAGCTTAGACAAGAAGAACAAATTAAAAAAGAAGAAGCTGAAAAGCAACTTCCGAAATGTTAATTTAATTTATTTTTTCACGATATTCAACAAATTGAAATACCCTGTGGAAAATGTATTCGGGAAGTGAGTCCACTGATTCTCAAAAATACACCCAATGGGCAATGAACCCCGCTGCATATAAAAACACACCCAATGATCAAGTAGATTGGGCTGCATTGGCCCATCAATGGATTATTATGAAGGAAGCCGGTCCACCTCCTATTCCAGGGGAAAATCAGGTAACATACTACTTTCCAGTTTAGTGCCCATGAGGTGTTACATGTGGGATGTGCTATTATATCAAATAATAAAATAGTCGATCCACAAAACTATTTTAGTAGAGGAATAGAAAGTAGAAGGTTTTCATAAATTTACTTCCGGCCAAAACGGCCTAGGTCTTGATCAGGGGTTTCTATCTAAAAATTGTTCCTGCAATATCCCTTATAATCTATATGTTTGCCACAATCTTTTTGAAATACCCAGTATAACAGATTTTCTTAAAAAATATGAGCCTATTATGTTTCATGTATTTTCCTTATCTCATCTAATGAAAAAGTACTTCTATTTAAACCTTTCTGGTTAAAAACCGAAACTTACTGCTTCCTTGGCTTAAAAAGTTAATTTCTCCATTTTTTTTATGTTTACTTATATTAATAGCCGGAAAGGCATCTCCAAGATGCACACCCAGTTGAAGGTGGGGAAGCTGAGATGGATGTTGAAACTGAAAAGGAAGAGCCTCCATCATGGAATACATCAGGCCCAAATGGCACTCCTCCGGCTCCAGGTGCTGAAGCTTGGAGTAACTGGAACCCTCCAACGGCCCCTAATGGTCAAAATTGGAATTGGAATAACAGTTGGAATACTCCTGGACCAATTCCTCCACAACTTAATTTAACCGCCACCAAACCACCCTTGCTGCCAACACCTAATAGAATATTTCCTGATTCTGCTAGTGATAATGCAATGCCATACGGTGGTGAGGAATTACTGCTTCTTTCATTATATTTTTGTATTTACATATTTTTACAAGGTTACAATACCTCATCACAGTCTTCAAATAATGACATTAGTAGTCAGCCTACTTTTTGGACAGGAATGGCGGTGGGCAAGATAACTCAGACTGAAATTAAACCACATAATAAGCGATACAGCAAGGTTAATGTCCCCACTAAGGTTACTATAATTACTCCTGCAGCTGGTGGGGATACTAGCACAGCCATCCCTGTGACTCATGAGGTACCTGCAGTACCTCCTCCACTTTTGGATACAAACAGGAGAAAACAGCTTCCAGCATGGATCAGAGAAGGTGTTTTGGTGGCAGTGGAACGTGAATAGGATGCAATATCAATTTTTCAGGATTAGAGAAAATGGAACGTGACAAAGTCAAGCAATTGGAAAAGGAAAAGGAGAAACTAGTCAATGATGAGATAGCTGAGAAGTGGAAACAGGAAGAGAAAGAGAAAATGGAAATTCTAAGGCACACAATTAAAGAGAAAAACTTGTTGAAGAAAAGCCGATTTGTAAAGCGTTTCCTTTTGATAGAGCTAATGGTTTTTTTTAAAAGTTGCATTATAGGAGAGTGATAATGAAAATTCTGAAGACGATCACCCTGTTAAAGTTAAGAAAGCTTCTCCACCTCCACCTGTTCCTTTAACCCCAGAAGAAGTGGCAAGTAGAGGATTTCAGAGCCATTTGTTAATCTTATACATGTTTCTTTCCTTCAGATGTTGAAAGTGCGTAAATCTATGACGGAAATCCTTTTAAAAGTTACAAATGAATTGATTGAGCAGGTTTGCAAAGAAGAACGTCAACGGTATATTAAAAAACGTAAAGGTATTGTAATAAGTTATTTCTTTACCGATATCGTTGGTGAATTTAATTTTTCTATTTCTGTGATTATAAAACAACAAGAAAATTCGGTAAGCATTCGGGTGTTTTTGTTGACTGAAGTGATTGGCTAAAACTTTTAACTTTAACTGAAATGCAGTCAAAGTTTCTAAGCCTTTTTATAGCGGGTAGACAAAGGATAATATTGAATAGTTCTTATTAATCGAATATTATACACTTCAGCATTGGATCTGCTAGCTTCAGCACCCAGTGGTGTCCTCATTAAAGCCAAACTTGGTAAGTATTCATTATTTTATGATAGAAAGATTAATTATTGTAGATTGGAATACTAAAAAAATAGCATCATTTATGCCTATCTTTGTTGGAAATTTCGGCAAATAATATTTTAATTTTTTGGCAGTTTTGGAAAGGCAATTTAAAGTTTTTTTGGTTAAAAAAAAACTCCGAATTTTTTTGTAATTATCTATAAATAAAATACAGGGTGTTGCAAAAGTCCCGGACGCTAATTTAGGAGCGTCTATTCAAATATATTTCTCTTCTAAATCGCCTCCAAAGGACTAATTTACTTACGCAGACGAGGCTGAAATATAGGATTAAAAATAATTGAATCATTAAACGAGCTTACCTGACTGAAGTTACTAAGCTAGTTACTAAGCAAGTAAAATCATTATGCATATTAGTGCGTAATGATTTTATGACAAGGAAACGTGTTAGGTCTGGGTGCCTACGACGAAGAATCATCGAGCGAGGACTCGGCCAACGAAGACCGAAAACATGGCAGCTCCGATTCGGAAGCTGAATTGAGAGTAAGCTCATTTAAGGTTAGTTTGAAATTCCATCATGAGAGATAATTTTAGGAGTCGATTAAAAAACGTCAGTTTGCATTTTCAAAAACCGAACAGGAAATCAAAGAGCGATTGGCCGAAGTTGACCGAAAGCGAGGCCGCAGTCCCAGTATAAGTAGTCGCTCCTCGAGTGTGGATTCCCGAAATAACGAATCACAGGTAGACCAAGCTAACATTCAAGGTCAGTATTTGGATGTTTTTGTTCCCATCCCACTTTCAGAAAAAAGTTGAGACAAACAGCACTTCACATCACTAATTTGAAGCATAATGTTGAATTATCCATATCTTTTTCAATAGAAAATTCTACAAAGCGGACAAATAGCCCCAACGAAAATGCTTCTAGTAGTAGTTCGAATCACGCCGATTCGAAATCTCGCAGACGGTCTTCAAGTAGTTCCCTCGATTCTGATCGCAAATCCAACCGACGACGTTCCAGGTCGTCTAGTGAAGGTAGAAGCTCCAAAAGGGACAGGTCTGTAGACAGTTATAAAAGGCGAGATAGCACAGAGTCTAAGAAAAGGAGCAGGCGGTAAGTTTTCTTCACAAACAGAGGCCCGTAACTAGAAAAACTTCTGCAGCTCTAGGTCAGATTCTCGCTACTCCAAAAGATCTCGAAGGTCACGTTCGCGTTCTTATTCGTCGAGGAAAGCTAGGAAATCTCGACGGTCCCGTTCTCGAAGTAGATCGTACGACCGGAAATATAAATCGTTTTCCTTAAGATCTTCGAGAAGTAAAAAATCGACTAGGTCTAGGTCAAGAAGTCGATCACACAGGAAGAGGTCGCGTCGGTCGTCGTCGCGCTCTCGTAGGTCAAGGTCTTCCAGCAGGGGTAAGAGGTCTCATAGGAGATGAGGCAATGGGAGAAAAGAAATATTACCAATGGACCGTGCAGGTTGTATTTTATTGATGCTCCTTAACAAATGTTTTTCCCCGATTTATGATTATTGGTTATATTACATGACAATTTGTTTAAGGTCAAATTATATATTTTACTAGTCCCACAGACTTCGTGCAAAATATTTCAAATTCAAGTAAAGGTTGACGGTTTGACTAATGTTGAAAACTATTATCAAATTAATAATTTGATCTTGAAAGATTTTTTTAATTTCAAGCTATTGTACAGAGTGATTCGCTGTAAGTGTCGTATTAAAAGTTCATGGGAGTTATAAAAGATAACTTTTTGAAATTAGGTACATGGTGAAAGTAGATCATGATCGTGATACGTATCTGCAAATAGTGTTTTGAAGAGGGCAAAATAGCCAGTTATATTAGATTCTAATGATAACATGGAAATTTCAAATGATACTCTGTAAATATGGATTTTTTTTTAGATTTTGGAATTTCAATTTATAGTTGTTTTTGAGATAATGATTTTTGAAATACATTGTGAGACGTGTGATAAGACATAAAATCATTTTCATGATGCTTTGCTTGAAATTACCATATTGTCATTGGTTTCGGTTCAAATTGACAACTATGTAGTCGTGGAACGATTTGCCAAAGGTCTAGAATTTAGTCTGTCTTAGCACTGAATTTGATGAAGTTGACTTTTAATTCTTCAGGGCTTTAATTGGACACTGAGGATGAGTCACTCTGTATTAAAACCTTCAATTCATTATACGAAGATCTACCGTTTTTATTTCTCTATGTGAAGTTTTTTTTTGTTTTCACATTTCCTCTGCTAATTTCAGTTCTTTTTTCAGATCAAGAAGAGATGCTAAACTTCGGTGTAAATACACTATCGATTCTAAGTATGTAATTTAAATACGTATTAACTTCTCAAATAACTCAAAAGGCTTGCAAATTTAGTGTAAACCTTAATTTTTCAAGCACATCCAATATTATGCTTCAAAGATTTTTTAATTTTTGGAGTTACTTCTTCGTTTGTTTCAAATGCTTTGAACTTAAATTAATAGGTATGTAGGATTCTTCTGAGATTAAACACAAAAGTACTTTATGCAGTTGTAAGACTAATATAGACTTGGTTCCAAATCAAGCGTGATTTTATTTAGGTATAGAATATAAATACATATCGACTGAAGCTTCGGACACTGCTACTACGTAACTACTTAACAGATACGTTCTTCAACGTTTTTGAATGGAATGTGCCTTTTCCAGGCAGGCTAAAAGGCACCCCCTTATAACAAGCCTCTAAATTGGCATTTGTATGCAAATCTGGGGCTACGGTCTCAAATATCTTTTTTTTGGGGTTCATCACGGCATCTGGTTGTCTGGTGTACCCATCACAATGGACCAATTCCCCTTCAAAACGGGTTTATATGTAAAGTGAAATTTTATATTTTAAATTAACTAACCTGATTGGGAATCAGGTGGAGGTATCAGTACCTCTACTCCTTGCTCGCTGCTGGCACACATAACCATCGCTTCAGAGATTATTCCGCGCATCTGAATGTGGAAATAAATTTCACCGTTAGAATAAAAATATGAATTTCATCAACTATATGTTCAGAGATTCTATAATTGTTTATACACAAGATAAATTTTGAGTAGGGGTTTTCCGTTTAAATATCGTATTAAACTTCAAAAAACTAACCAACATATGCGCGTGTGAAGATTTTAATAAATAACAAAACATTTATTATTCATTCCAGTAATGGCTACAAGAGGAGTTCAAAATTGTCGACATTGGTTTCATTTACACAAATTGTCGCTCGTCTTCTCCACGGCTCTACATATTATTAGAAGAGATATTTATTCATGAATTATTTTTGTGGCATTTTCTATTCGTTCACGCAAATCTGCCACTGTGTTAATTTCAATCGTGAATATTGAATTTTTCGTATCATCACACACAAAAACATCACATGGGTTTAGGCCTGATGATCTAACGGGCCATCTTATTAACCCATTGCGACCTATACACTCGTTTCCCAAATACCTCGTCCCAAATTTTTGAAAGTTCACCTAAATGTTATTATTTTTTTACATGTTTTAAACTCGGTCATCGTCGTTTCAAGTTCTATAATATTGCACTCTATTCATTAGGTTGTGTGGCAAAAAGATGGATCATCTCAACTTTTTCTCTTACATCCTAATGAGGCATAAAGAGAAATATCTAAATTGGGAAAAAAACGCATATATATCGTAGTTATGAACCTTATACGATCCTTACGTCTTAAATTCCTCAGGTTTGCGCTTCGAGACTTAAACTTAATGTTGGGGTCATAATAATGCATTTTAAAACCTTGGTGTATAATATACCATTAAAATACATCCGCAAGTTTATATTTTGTGACATATGACGTTGATACGTCATTGGTTGGTTTCGGCATCCTTTTTCGGATATCTTCGGAGACAAGTCGTTCAACAAGTAGTTGACGTTGGTAGTAATTAAAAGTGTAATCAACTTGTTTATGCGAAAATTCGAGAACTTCTTTTCTGGGTAAGTCAGAACTTATGTTTTTTTGATCTTCGCGATCTTGAACACTACGTAGCTGAATCCGTATTAATTAATTAATTTATTATTACAGGTGACTCATAAACTTTTTTACTCCTGTTACCTATTGTTCGTGTTTACTGTGGTTTGAAAGATGGGCACATGGAATGTCCAACATCAGTTTCTAAACTTTCGTCAATGTTATTCGTTAGTCCCATATTTCTCCGCGTTAATTAAAATTCATATATGATATCTTTGTGATTCGTTATTTCTGTTCACGCCAATGAGAATGAGAATTCATGTCACGTGGTATTAATGACATTTTATGTCATTAATACCACGTGACACAGAATCCCCACCACTTTCAAATCCGCAATAAGACAATCTTTGTTGTGACTAGTGTATTTCCTTTCAGTATGAACGTAATATTAAATTATGATGAGTGATGTCAATTAGCAGTTTTTGCATATAAATATGCTCTTTGAAATACTAAACTGTGCTAATTAAAAGTAATAACTTTGAAGATGAAACAGTTAAACATCAAACTTTTATCACATAACCATTTAAAACATTTAAAATAACAATAATCTTTAAGTGATTTTTTTTTAACTGGGAGAGCATTGAGAAATTGATGTTCAGAATGATTAATAAAATTTATAAAATGCCCAAACATTTAGTTGTTAGGGCTTATACTTCAATTAAACAGGGTGGTTCGAAGGCCAATGTAGCAGACATTTAAATCACAAAAGATGTCAAATTGTGTGTGGTTTCCAAAGTATCTGTTAAAGAAGTTTTCAAAAGTAAATCTAAAATTTTTGGGTCCAAATTATTAATATATTGTTAACTTTCAAACCAAGCTAGTTCCTTATGTTTCCTAGTTCTTTAATGCCATGCTAAATTGCATGTGAAGGTATAGTCAAAAGTAACCATTCAAGGATCATTCCTTAGTGTTAGTTCTTGAATGTCATTCTAAACTCAAATTGACTTGCAGTTAAAGTTAACAGATATGAAAGATTTGGCCCTCAGATACTCAATTTTACTTACCTTTACAGGTTTCAAATTGCATAAAACCATAACAACTTGGTCCTGCAACTGATCTAATGGTACATGCTTTACTAACCCAGAACACACAGTTCTTGGTTTATCTTCTCCACACTCTATTGTCAATACATAAAGAGAGTCAGCATCAGGATGTCTTCGAACATCCACTATCTTTCCAATTCTCAAATCTAAGCGACCTATGTCTATAGGTAATTCAGTTGGAGCCTGTTTTGGGACTTTTGGCTTTTTTTCATTCTTAGGTTTTTGTTCTGCTGAAGATTGCTCCTTTGGTTGTTGAGTTGGTATTATTGGTGGATTCACAGCAGTAGATAGCTGCATGTTATGTGGAAGTGGGATCTGTTTGACTCCATTCCTAACTTCTATTTGTATGAGTTTCTTTTTTGCTTCTTCCACTGCAATAAGGAGTTTTGCATTTTCTTCTTTCAGTTGTCTAACTAGTATGTTGTTGTATTCTTTATTTATGAAATTCAGCTACAAATCATATTTTATTTACTTTCAAGGCAATAAATGAGCATTTGATGGAAATAAATCATGGTAATCACCTCGTTTTTCAGGGAAGTAATAGTGTCTTTGGCCTCCTGTGCATTTTTTTTTATCTTCTCTATAGACCGAGCCTCAGACATTATGAAAAATAATTTCGGTTGTCTGAAAAATGTTGAAATATTAAGGAAAACTTTGGGAAATTGAAAATATATCATGACATACAATATTTCTAGATTAGAAAACCTTAGATTGACTGGGCTGGAATCGGAAGCAGGAAACAGCAGGTTTTAGTTCGAGAGGGATTTGTGGCATTACTGTGATACGAATATAAGAATTATGGGTTAAGTTTGACGTTGGTTTTTTAAGCAGACAGTATATATCTCAGTCTATTCTATATGTGTTAAGGCACACAACAAGGACAAAACTATTTTGTTAATTTTTGTCTGATATTTTAACGGAATCAATTTGTTGCGCATGTTTCTCGTTTATTTGAATATTGATTTTTAACATTTCGCCGTTATTTCCCTGTTTATAATGACAATTTCAACACAAACATAACAAAAATGACCGACAACTGTAGAATTAATACGTCTCTCACGTTTGAAGTCCTTTTATATTTGAATTCGTATTATTTTGGATTATTCGCCGTATGCGAAATTGGAATTAACGTGGCCAAATACCTGAACTTTCCGGAGCTCCATCATTTCAATACCGATTTTGGCGTGTTGATGGCAGTGTGTGGGGTAGAAATACTGCGAATTATTCTAGCTAGGCGAGGAAATTTAACAGAGAAGAGTAAGATTGGTATTTGATCAATTTTTAAAGAACCATTATTCATCTTTGAATCTTTTAGAATGGCTGATTGTGGTAGCAATATTGCTAACCATTCCCTCTGTAGTGGGAGTGATATATCTTATGATATTACAGAGTGAAGTTCTGCGGTTTGAGTACATAATTTGTTCTATACAACTGGGTCTCTGTGTTATAGAGATTATTACAGGAGTGTTGTGTCTTTTCCCTTGTTGTAAAGTTCCAGATTATTATTAATATAAGAATATGGTTTTAAGTAAGTAGGTAATGTTTAAGTTTGTAAGTAACTTTTAAGAAATAGTTTGAAAAGACAGATGGGTGAACGACTTCAGTAAAATACAAGCATGAATGTGTAAATAAAGTAGCTAAAGGACTTAAATTCCATCTTTGCTAAAAAAAAATGACTCAAAGTGTGTTTTGTATACATTAACTACATTTTCTACATTTAACCTCAGCAGTTGACACTGACAATTCGTCGACCGGTGCCTTGACCGGCATCGCTTTTCCAATAACATTTTTGGTGTGATGACTCATTCAACAAGTGTTTCCATTTTTTTGGGTTGTAAGAAAATCCGATTTGTTTGGTGATTTTCTGGAAGTTGACTCTATAATTACAATTGTAATTAACTGTTTATGGGAAAATTTAAGTACATATTTTCCGGGTAAGTTAGGTATTTTTTGGAAAATGGTCCGAATTATCCCACACACGAGATAACAAAAACAATAACAAAGGGCCTCTGCTAGAAAACATGGCTTGGAAATGGCTCTACAAATACGAGCTTTTGGATTAAATGGGAAAATCCTCTTTGTATAAACTTTCTCAAAGTTTTCCTTTTGAAATTGACTTTTAATTAAAAACAATTAAAAATTATTCAATCCTATATGATATTGTGTAATCTTTATTTTGGGGTATGGATATACCAGGGTAATTGGAATGTTTATGAATTTCTAGTTACTTTATATAAAAATATGCCAAGCGCATTCGATTGCATCAAGAAGACTATTCATATATCAAATTTATCATATAGAATATCTATCAAGTGATGCAGTTTATCAATAGTTTTAATCTCCTTTTTGAAAATATCTTGTAAGAAGTATATGTTAAAGAACTTTCACTTGAGACATATGTAACTGACTGTTCCATGAAGTCTTGAAACACACCGCATAGAAAATATTTTAAAGATGCTGAGTATGCAGGGTGTTTAATAAACATATCACACAAATTTGAGGCAATACCTGTGGGAACAAAATGAGAAAAAACAATCTTATGAATATATGTCAATATTTCTTTATACCTAAATAACAGGGTGTTCAAAAAAGTAGCTTTGAACTTTTTAAAGAGTTCGGCTGTTACTTCAACATACAAGATTGAGTTGACATATGCTAGATTATTTTTTTATAATATACTCTTTTAGAAGTAAAGTTTAAAAAGTCCATTCATTAAATTTTTTTTTTACTTGGCGGACATTTTTACCAGCAAATAAGTATATTATTCAGGCTCAACAATAATGACAATTTCAGAAAAAATGTGTATAAATATTGGGGATTCATTCCAGAATTCTTATTAACATATAGCTAAAATCTAGCTTAACACTTAAGATCACTTCTAGATGTAACCATTTTAATTACATAGAGGTGTTTTTTTAATTTTTAGATTTTGTCCTGCTTACAATCACAGCTTTGCACTTTAACACCTTGACATACCCAACCTAAGGATGTCCTTACCATTGTCGGAGCTTTTTGATCATGATGTTGAGAATCACCTTATTCAAGATGTGTAAGTTGGTGTTAATATAGAGTTTTCGTATTGATTTTATTCATACCTTTATTCATCTTGTAATAATTTTATTGCACCATATTTAGGGGATCTCAGAATTTCGCTATGCTCTTAGACTACAATGAGATTTTTGATAACAGTTCTTCATTCACATTGTCACTGCACAATGCTCTTCCCACGCAGGTAAGTATAGTACAATGTAGATGTATGCAAAACAGTATCTATATATTCTAGATTATTTCTGGTTATTTATTAGTTAAATATTTCTAGTTTACGTTTTTCCAGTGCTATTTTTGGAACAAAACCATGTGGCCTTAAATGTTTATTGACTACCTAAGCCAGTTTGTCAGATAAATATCCACTTTTAATTGAATTTCAATTGTCAAGTAATGGTATTTTTGTTGATTTTTTATGATAAATGGAAGATAACTTTTCTTGTTGATACTCGTTTTTTGTTTGTCATGCTATTTAATTTTTAATATGAATATCCTAGTTTTTGCAATTATTGACGTGTAACTGCTGGTTATTTATTTTAAGTAGCATAATTGGTAAACAATTGTGCGGTTTGTTCCGGTTTGAAAAATTTGTTTAAACGTTTTATTTACCAAAGTGAGCACAGATAGATAACAGCTTTGTCTATACTTTAATATCGCAATTGAAAAGGTTAAAATGATATGATAATTTATTTTATAATGTTACAACACAATATTTTATATGATCCCCCTTTGTAGTATCGCCTGGAATTCGTACATTTAAGGACAAAATCGCGCAACAACGCTGTTTTGACCCTATTAAAATTAAACACGTTTAACAACAGCCCCCGGAATCCGGGCCCTCTTCAAACTTGAATTACTAATGTAGAGGGCTGATTCACCATTTTCATTTCGTTGAATTGTAAACAAATCTTTGTAGAAATATGCAGGTTCAGACTTGAATCTGAACGTTGCGCTTTAATATTATTTCAACATAATTTTTCGCCCTTCCTCGTCAGGTTCTAGTGGTAGTTCGTTTAATTTCTTTCAAGTAAAAGGCGGAGCATGATATGATGATCGTTTTTATTTTTGAGATTTTTTTGTGATACATACGCGGTTGTGGAGTAATATACTTACATTATTTACGTATTTATTATTTTATTTTGTTAATAAGTATATAATTAAACAAGTGCGCGAAAGTGATAATTTCCTGTGTTCTTGCTAACCAAAGTTACTCATAGGTTTTTTTAAAGCGGAAAAGTTTATTGTTTACCATAATGGGAGTTTTAAAGATGGTAAGTTTGCCATATGCTTTCTGTTGGATTGTTCACAAAATAATTGCGTATTTTACAATGTAAGTTAGAGAGTATTTCTTTCACTAAAAATGATGACTTTATTAAAATATATATTGTTTATTTTGTTTAATAACATTTTTTCACCTTGGGGCAATTTCAGGACAGCGTTCATAAAAATTAGATTATTTTTCGGCAAAAATCTAGCTTAAATACTTTGCACATCTTCATCCGTTTCGAATATTTTTTCATTAAAGGCATTTTGCTGTGATGGAAACAGACGATAATCGGACGGTGTTAGGTCTGGGGAATAGGATGAATGTGGCAAAAACGACACTTTCAAGTTGTAGCAATTTTTTGTGAATACGACTTACCAATCTTACGCACGTTTTCTCGATTTCGTTATTCAATTTATCCAATTGGTGAGATCTTTGTTCTTCCACCAAACTGATAACATAAGTTTTCTTTGATGAATATCCACTTTTGGAATCTTTTCGGCTGAGTCATTATGCTTTGTCCATGATCTTTTGCGAATAACATTCTTGTAGACTATCCATTTTTCTTCACCCGTTCTCTTATATTTCAAAAACGGGTCATTTTCTTTTCATTCAAACCGATTAGATTATTGAATGATTTAAATTTTTACGGTTTTGTGCTACTTTAAAAATTAATTACCCAGCATTGTTTAATTGTTTCGAAGCTTATGCGGGCTAGCATGTACTGATACTGCGACGGTCATTTCTGATTCAGACCCAGGTTCGAGCGCATTTTAATGAACACGTCATGACTTCATCATTTTTTTCATTGTTGTGTGTCATGGTATTGAACAATATTTCATTACTAAGTGGGTTGAAATGGTTTTCTAATACCGTTACAATATTTTTTTGCTGCCCAGATGGATATTCTTATGTTAAAATTTATAATATTCAGTATCAGCTGTTCATCTCGAACATCAGTTGTTCTAACTCTGAGTCGTGTCCAGTTGGCATAAGCTCTATTTGACCGCATTATTTTAAGCAAGAAATCAAACACCACTTGAATACAGAATTCTCAATTAGACTCAAAGAAAATATGCTTATTTTAATTTCTATTTCCATGTTAACATGTCCTCTTGATTAGCAATAATAGAACCCGTGATTTGATTTCAGGTCAAGAGCATCGCATAAAACGTAATTTTTTTTTACTTTGTTAACATTCTCAGAAAGCTTCAGATCACATTTCATAGGACTCAATAGCAGTAATAATTGAACAAACAATTAAACATTCTTACTGTATATTTTGAATTACTTAAAGTAAGTGTTGTATTAGAAACCCTCTGTCGTAGTAATATTGGTGCCAACTTTTTCTAATAAAAATTTATTAATAATTGAAATGAAAACCCTTTACTAAAATTGTGGTTCTAGGATGAAAATACTCTACCTGTTCCCGATGTGAAGTTTCAACCCCCCCACCAGCGGCTCCTTTCACCGATTCTGGCCGCCGACGTCCTCTCCAATGAGGACTATGGAGGACCTTACGGTTTTGAAGTCTCCGTCCTGCCCACTTATAATACGAAAAATCCTTGGGTGGTATGTCATTTTTTTTGTCTTCTAAAAGTCAAATTCGGAAAAATGATTTAACTTTCAGTACTCCGTTCCATTGAACAAAGTTTATATGGATATGATGCAGCCGTTTCCCATTGATATTATTTTAAAGACTCCAAAAAAACCTAACGACAAATTATTCATAAGGATAACACCCCAATATTCTGCTCAAAATTATGCTGCAAACCCAGTTTGTAGATGTTTTCAGCATGATCATCACTCAGATAGTACAAATAAAGGTAGGTTATGGAAGAGGTACTAAGTACATGTAGAATGATTCCCTATATTTTATCCAGTCGATAGCTACTTTAACTAATGAGTTCCAAATTATATCAATGACAACAACTAGTATTTTTAATGGGCTGTCCTGTATATTGCTAGATATTACAAAAACTCTGAAAAAATCCTATAAAATAATAAATGGATTATGATAGTTGTTTATAGTTTAAAAATTATGGTTAATTACTGAATGTTGGTTTGAAAAATGTTATGTCAGTATTTGAAGTAATTTTTCACATGCGACTGTATTTTTAACTTAAATAGATATTGCTGAACATGTCCGCCAACATGTTATCCGAAGCACTAACAAAGCTGCCTACTATTTGGGTGACGCTAAAGAGAAGCAACGACTGAGTGTAATATTACCAATGGGTAATCCTCAAGCTGGTAGTGAGTCTGTACGGGAATTCTTATTTTTTGTGTGCAAAAGTTCCTGCCCCGTACCAGGAATGAACCGTCGCACGCTTGAAGTTATTTTCACGCTGGAGGATGAAGAGTGAGATGTCTGATAATGTGTTTTACCAAACGATGATAGTGGGCGATTTTAGGGGATCAGTTCTGGGGCGAAAGGCTCTTAACGTTCGCATCTGTGCGTGTCCTAAGAGAGATAAGGAGAAAGAAGAAAAAGAGGCTGAAAAAAGTAATCACACCAGTCCCCCTAAGGGCAAAAAGAGGAAGGTGGATCAACATCCCACTCAGGGGAGTAAAATGATGCCCCCAGACGACAGGGCTTACAAGATAAACGTAAGTTAATGTTTCGTTGCATTAATTGTGAACTTATTTATTATAATTTCAGCTGCCTTGCGTCGGAAAACAGAGTTTGCTCAAAATCCTTACACACGCCGAAGATGTTCATCAAAGTCAATTATATCTCGCCCAAGGGCAGCCTGAATTGAGTGAACGACTTAAGAAAACTCTACATGAAATAGAGCAGTTGAAACGTGAGTTTGTATTCTAAGGATTAATTACAAGTAATAATTATATATAGATATTTCATAAATTATATCATCATGAAGGAGTCAGTTCAAAATCCTAATTCCGGTAAAATTTGTAAGGAGAAAAATATTCCGCTGGATCGCATGTATGTAATTTATTTTATTGATTGGTCTTGGAACATTAGCAATGTGTCATGTGGCGTACTCTGTTCTGATTATCAATTTATTTTGAAATATTCAGGTTTGAAATTACGGCAATTTTTGCGTTTTCAGGGCCCAAACTTCCAAACAATCGACTTAGATTGCTATTAGAGCTGTGTTTGTGTAACGAGGTACCTTAACTTCGTTAAATTTTACCTAACTTTTGGTAAAAATTGAACTGGTTATTTCTACGTTTTAGTATTTTTTGGAAAAATCCCTCGTCTGCTTTTTTTTTGTTTCGTTTTACGAAAGTCACTCAGACTTTGGACGTAACTTTGAGGCACATGTTATTTTATGCAACTATATCAGATTAAAACCAAATGAAAGCTGAAAACACTGTTTTCAAATCGTTGTTTTTTATTTATTTTTGCAAATTTCTGTTTTTTTCATTTCAGGGGCTGCATTGCAATGAATACCATGGCGTTAACATTTAAGCATGTCTTCCATACATGTTTTAGCCATACATAAGTTTTATTTTTACTTAGTTCTGCTTGTATTATATCAAGCTTGTTCTGCCTCGTTAATTTTAAGTTTTTACTATGTTTACCCTTCATTCCATGTACTGAAGGTTTTTATTCTTAGCACGTTTCTTAATTTTATCTTACGTAGTTATTACTATCGATACGACTTGTTACGGAGGGTGCAATAGTTTTTTTCCACCTTCCTTAAGAATGTTTTGTTCATTTTTGTGATAGCTAACTAGAATTAAGAAAGCCTAGCTTCGGTTATAATATGTCAATTACGTTGTTAGTCATTAAAATCACTTAACATGGAAAGTAACGACAAGGGCCACATTTTTATACCACAAATTGGCGTAAAATTCAAATATAAGAACCAACATTACTACTAGGAATACTATTTGTTTAAACTATAAACGGATTAAAAGCAATCGCAACATTAATTGTTATTTTAAGCTAGAAGTTAATATTCTGTCTTTTTTTGAATATAGCGCCAATTTGAAGCGCAAAATGACTGTAGTTGTTGGTACTTTCATTAGTTTCAGTAACAACTTTGATATTCTGTTGGTATAAAGGCGACCGAACGAGCTAGTACCTTGGAAAAAATAGCTTATTTTGGTTTGGATTTTGACCACTACGTTGCATTTTAGTACGTTGAACTTCATCATGTCATTCACTCTACTAATCATATGCACCAAATGGCATAATTTATATTATTGTTTTATTAATTATTATTTCCTTATCCCTATTAATAGTTTTCGTTATTTCATGCCGTTCCACATGCTTTTGGTTGTCGAGCAACTTTAGCATGATATATCTAATGGCATATTTTATGAGTAAGTTTGATGTAGAACTCATGTATAAAAAGACAGGAGGATACTATTTCTGTAGTTTATTTTCCAATAGAATTTGCTATTAGTTATTTGAACGCATTGAATAATTCGCGAACGCGCGCCGTCTTTAACCATTGAATTTGACATTTTAATTGTACGTCGTTCTAAAATTTTTTCTCTACCACAGACAGCACTAACTAATTTTACTAGCAGTAGGTTTTTGAATCTATATTTTCTGATTCTATCCTGCTTCTCTTTTGTGCCATTCCAATATACAATTTACTCAATCTAGCATAATACATTTAAATTAAAAACCTACTCTATATTATGTGGAGACTGACGTAGTTTTATATATCGTAAAGAGCAGAGTATTGTGGCATTTGGTTATTATTAAGATATTAAGTTCAAATACATTCCTGTTATAAATACTTACGTTAAAAGATGAAAGTACTGCGTTACAGGTTGTGCTATGCATATCTCAAGGTAAAGTGGGGGCTGTAAGCTTTCAGAGATTTTTGTATTCTGACCATTTTTAAGGCGCCTAATAAAGAATATTTTTATTATGATCACAGAAAATGTAATCATGGGATTAAATAATGAATTTCGACTTAAATTTGGCTTGACAAAATTGTTACAAGCCTAGCTTGTCCACGGCTCTACAGGGTGTAATTAAGGAAGTTTATAATTAATATAAATGCGATTCACATTTTTACAATAATATTATTACAATAATTCATTGAGTATGAATTTGAAAATTTTTTATAAGATACAAAATTGAAAGAAAAAGGTAAAAATCAGTTTTTTCGTGTTATTTTCAGTATTTGGTGGTTGTGGATAGGAAGCTGTAGACAAAATATCGTATTCAACTCGCATTTAATTTGTTTGCGAGGGAATGGAGCCACTCTTCTCTAAATTAGTTTTCTTAAAAATTATTTGTTTTTGCTAGTATATATAATATTATATATTTAGGTAAAAAATTTCACAACAACATGAGCAATATTAATTGTAATTACAATTTTGAAATGAAAACTTTCAAGTGAGCGATACGAAGCCTTTAGTTTGTAAAAACAGGTTCTTCCAAGAAACTTAGAAATTATGTTTAATTGAGGTGGAAATATTGCCGAAAGTGTCTGTAATTGCTAGTTATTGGAATCTTTTACATTGCAATAAGTGATCGATTGTAGGTTATTATATATTTTTTATACCATTTTCGGTGGAAATGCTTAATACATTTATTATTCAATAAAAAAGAAATCGTTCTTATTTTGCGCTAGTTTTGTTTAAAATCTCCATCTTCCGTCATATGAATATTATTTTCTAAAATGGTAATTATTGCATTTATTATCTCGTGTTATTTAGTATATAGAGTATCTCAGAATGACTGGATCAGAAATTTCAAAACTTCTAAACATGGTTTAGATACAAAAGTTATATAGTTTAAAACAATTAAACTTTAATCGCCTTTCTTTTAGGAAGCTAAAACATATGCTAAATTTCGCTAATAGGTCTTTTACTCTGGTACCCACGATGGCAAACCCTGTGCGGGATGAGGGGCAGTGAGTCCCGACACGAGCTAAAAAAAGCACTCCCAAGACGGGTGGTAGCACATGAAAGTATTATATTGTTCTGTGATAACCGTATAAACCCTGAATTATTAAAGGGTTTTTGATTGACTTCTACTAAGAAGTTCTGTGTGTAAGAACAGTGGCAAATAGCAGGTATGTCGTTCGTCTAGGCTCATTGTTTACTAATGATAATATACACTTTGTGTATAATTGTGTGTTGATGGCCATAATTTGGTATTATTGAAATCCTCTGCACTTGCCTGTCGATCAGGGTGCCGGCGTCGTTCCTTCGGGTGTCGTGTCTTGTAACTTGGAGGTGTTACATGCGACCTGAATGACACGGATAGGTTGGGGATGACCAGAAAGGTAATCCCCTACTGTTCCCGTTGGGATTCTACCTGTTGACCACAGGTGTGAGTCCGGGGGAGCCTATACTTATTTTAAGGGGGCACTAGCTAGTTGTCGAAGGCGTTTTTATTTCTATACGTAAACGTTTGGAATTGATGTGAGGTATTAGGGCAAGGACATCTAACATACCTAAGCAAGGTAGTCACGGTTAGAGTAGGGGGCCACTTAACCCCCGGTGAGTACACTTTAATTTGTTTTGTCTTGCAGTGCAGTAATTGTGAAATATACTTTTCATGTGTTACTCATACCTGACGGGATGCCATGCTGCTGTGGACGAAAATGCATTGTGATGACCCATAGTAAGACTAATTCCTACAAGGTAACCAAACCTGACCAGGTATCAAAAATTGCGAACAAGAATCGAATTTTACAATGGAGTTAATACATTTATTTTGCTCAAAAAATTGAGCTTAAAAAAACTGAATCTGTAGACGTGTAGTACCAATTGAAACGTGATTTCACGCAAGAGTTGTAAGAAATACTTCTGAGTAGTACTCATCTCGAATTTTAGTTAAGTACCTCAAAAACTCTTAGAGGTATAAAGAATCAGTATCGAAATTAACACGTGTGCTGTTTTACCAAAACTCGTTCAAAAATTAAATTAATAAAATCAAATGTTACTTACATTTATAGAGATATCACCAGTTAAAGCGGAAGCATAGAGATTGTGCAAGCGAAGTAATCGCAAAAGGTTTAATATGCATCCGATAAAGACCAACGAAATGGGATGAGTCAGTCTGGCCGGTGTCTCCATCTCGATGCTTAGATTAGGATCGATTTCGTAGCGATGAATAATTTTTAAAATATTAAACTGAGTGATTAAATGGAGAAAAATGATTAATCCATCACTAGAACTTATATTAGTAAAAATTCTGAAATGGTGAGTAATTAGGAACACTTAAACAAAGGGCTGATGTTCTTTTCCCCTTTAAAATACTCTATTAAGGAAGCAACAAGCTGCTTACACCTGCTATTTAACTGCTTTGGTTTACCGAAAAACACTAACAATAAACGTCAAGTAAATTCACACTGGTTGGTGTTCTTAAAAGAACAGTTTGTGGTGAACAAATCACCAGTAAAACGGGAACTGTAATGGAATGCGGCGAAAGAGTGACAGGTATTTAAGTAAGTACAACAGTCACAACAAAAGTAAAATGGCGGAATGGGAAAGGCGTAGATCGCAAACCGACGAACATAAGACAAATTTGGCGACGCCGCGTCTTGTAGCCAACATTGCTGTTAACATTTCTATTATTTACCTTTATGTTAAGTTCAAATATTTTAGTAAACCTTAAGAGATAGCTCACTCTTGGGTCGAAGAATTACTTCTAGTTCATCCACATAATTATTGTTTATCTAGAGGTGAATTGCTCGTTGAAAAATTTTCGCATTTTTTGAACGTTAGGGTTGGCAGTAAAATTACGTAGTTTATGACGTGCACCTGTTTTTGTACTAGACGACCTACACACGTTAGTTTTTGTACGAAATGTCATCTTTTGGATGCATTTACTCGGTACAAACAGCGATAATGGACAAATAAAATTCAGTCTTCATAGTATCATCGTTTCTAAGGCGAATCCAATACAGTTTTTCGTGTCCATGTCCCTGTTCCAAACACGGTTTCATAAGGCTGTTAGTACGATTTCCGCATACTTTCATTAAATAAAAACCATTTAATATTAAATCATTTTTATTTCCATTTACACAATATAGAATTTGTTCAGTCATGCATTTAAATTATAACAAAATAAGAGTCGATCCTTTCTTTTCCATTCAATGGAGTTCCAGTCATACTTATTCCCACGATTTTATAATAATAAAATAACGTTTAGCACTTTATTACATGTATAGAAATAAAAAAAAAACAATAACTTTCCCTAAAAGTCTCTTGAGTATATAAGTCATTTGATCGCGCTGTATATCCAAGTATGTATACAAATACCGGGCGGTAAAAAAGGTACAGAAACCTAATAAATACTATATTACTTTAACAACTTATACTATGATGTATTTCTGTAATTAGATTAGTGAAGAGTAAAAGTACTTTTTACAGAGTTACCTCGGAGATTATGTGGTACCAGTATTTTATGTGACAAACGACGGTAATTGCCCTCAGTTCCACTGTATGAGAAGAAATTACAGGTATTCGCGAAAATCTCGAAGTTAGTATATGAAATTTCCTCTCGGTGGCTTTGTAGTGAAATTTACTTGTTTTCACTCTAAGGCCACGACTGCTTGAACTGCGGCACCCATCTTCATACTACATGTAACTAGTCCTAAGTGTATACTACGACTAAAGTGGTGCTTCGCTTGAGCATTTTTCATGTCTATGACCAGATTTTATTTGTAAATTTTCCTTACTGACCGGCTTCGCTGTCGCTATCGCTCTTTTCTGTAACGTAACATTTACGATAGACAAATCCTTCTACTCAACTTGCAGGTTCTTTACCTTTTTTGCCGGGATAGGCGTGCCTCTTAAGCCTATCGTACAAGTCGTCCTTGGTGCCATATAAACTGGCGTTGCTCCTTGCCAAACTATTCATCTTTCCCCCGTTAATGCCATTGTGCAAACTTTCCTTCATATAAGTTTCATTGTAAAAGTTGGGCATTTCCCAGCCATCCTCCTCATCATCATAATAGTGAGCATATGTTGAGTGGTGGGAGGGAGCGATGGATTCTGCATACGGGGTTGGAGCTCCATAGTAGAAGTTCACTTGGGAGCCATTGGCATCTGTTGCTGGGGTGAGGAGTTTCTTTGGTTCTTTACGTCGGTTGGCCCTGTAAGAAAGACGGAAGAACTGAAGAAGAAATACCCACAGAAATGCAGGGAAAACCACCCTGTTTATGGGGGACGAGATACAAGAGAGAGGTTTAATTTTTACTAAATTTGCAACCTCTCGTAACACGTATTAGACGCAGACGGATTTATCACACATTTTCTATTTTTTGAGATATACAAATTGCATTTCCAATGCTCAATCACCATGTCTCGATACTAACCTTGCGCAAATCATCCATATCAGCAATACAATGAAAATGATGAGTATCACAGAAGCAGCAATGCCACCAGCGATATATGCGAACTCTGATTTCTCGCTGCAATGTTTCCCTGTGAAACTGCCGATGCATCTGCAAGATGGGGCCCCAGTAACGTCCTTGACGCAGGTTCCCTCGTTCTCGCAGTACCCATCGCAGACGTCCGTACAGTGCTTTCCGGTACCATTAAAGCCAGGTTTGCATTCGCACTTGAAGTCGCTGGTTTCTGGGATGAGTAGACAGTACGCGTTCTGATCACAATGCATTTCTTGACCATTCATTTCGCATGGGTTCGTACATTCAGACTTGGATTTCTGTACAAAAAAATATGAATTGATGCAATTAAAAACTGCTTGAAAAATTTCTGATGGAGAAATTTTTGGGGTTAAACTAGGGAAGATTTGTATCTAGAGCTACTTACAGAAGCAGAACTCTTCGTGCTTGTGTTTGGTGGACAAGGAATGCAAGTAGTTTGTTGTGTTTCCGGCTGGTAGAACCCTCGTTTGCAAGGAATGCAGCTGTTCAATGTGCCGTTCAAATAAGTACCAGCCGAGCACACTGGTAACGAACAGTCTTCGATTGTTGTTGAGCCTGGTTTCGGGGTAGTTCTGCCAATGGGACATCCTATGCAAGCGGCTTGGATGCCCTGGGTTCTGGAACATGAACGGGCGCTCTAGTATAAGTCCATCAGGATTGCTGATAATTTTATGTGAAATAGTATTTTTTTGCAAACTGCAAAGTTTAATTCAGGTTAGAAGAAGACGACTCTAGAAACCATCTGGAGGTAGCACGTCGAGTAAAGAGACGGATATATGATGAAGAGGAGTGATATTTTGAGGGTAAAAATGGATGAGGGAGAAGAGTTTTGAATTTCCCCCAAGTAATGCCTGCCGACAGTTTTGGGGGTTCAGATTAAAGAGAGGGAAGGAGTTTAGGCCGTCGGTACCCCAAGGGATGCCAACGCGATATGTAGGCAAACAAAACCGTCTTAGAGCGAAGAGTACAGATTCTTTAATCCTTTATAAGCGGAAAAGAAGAGGTACGTTCTCCGAAGGTGACGGGCTTTTTTGCTCAAAATATCAATGCTGCAGCTAAAAACATTCATAGCTATAAGACAGTCGAATCGGACCAACCTGTAGGATCCTCGAGGACAAGGTTCACAGCGTCCATCTTGAGCAAGTTGTTGACCACTGCCGCATTCATCTCGGCATTCCTTGATAGACACAGCTTCATTGGTTCTGGTCGTTTTACCTAATCCGCAAATTTGACAAGAGAAAGATCCTTCTTCGGATTGATAGAATCCGTGGCCGCAGGATCTGCAAAGACCAGCGTCGTGGTCATAGAATTTTCCAGCAGGACACCGTTCTGAAAGAAATACAGAACGATTTGAAGTTAGAATTAACGCCAGCTTTTCTAGGAGAAATACGAAAATTCTCAGAAATTTTCAAGCAAACATCAAGGGTCCAATGAGAGTGATATTTTTAAAGATGGAAATTGAAAGTTGCTTGAGGAAGATCATAGATTTCTGACGTGATTTAAGTTTTGAATTTCAGATAGATTTGGCTTGATTTGAAATTGAATCTCTTCACTTCTTTTCCATTTCTGCGATTTAGTGTCAGTGCACGTACCTTTACAATCTGCAGCAGTTCTAGCTCCAGGTCCAACTGTAACCCCCGGTCTTCCTGCGATGATTGGACATTCGATGCACTGGGACTGTCCAGCTTCGCTTTGATATGACCCTTGAGGACACGACGAGCAGGACTTGGTATCTTTATTGTAGAAGCTGCCAATCGCACAGGGTACTATAGGAAGATTAATTATGTATCAAAAAGTCTGAATTTATATAAATTAAAGGACATTTGTGGATGTAAAGGTGAAATAAATTTTATAATATTCGGATGGAGTGAAGAAAATAGAGTTTTGAACACCTCTATACTGTGTCAAAATGTGGTGATGTATCTGGGAATGAAAATCTGGTGGTGATTAATTAGGAAAAACCGAGTACTAGAGAGACATCGAATCTCCCTATTGCTGAATTGCTCTAGGAGATGCAACTTTTTTCGGTCTTGCATTGTAATTTTTAATCTTTCTGAAATGATTTTGAACACCCTGTATATTTTATACGTACCGCAATCAGGTGCTACGACTACTTGTCCGGGAGGACACGCGTAGTCCGATTCCAATCGCAATGACGATGGATCGGGGACAGTGTTGGGTAAAATATCTCTGACATCGAATTGATCTTCTTCCAGAATTAACTTCTGCAGCAAATCTTTCACACTTGAGCGTTCATTGGTGTTGGAGTTCAGTACCGGATCACTATAAAATATTTAGTACTGCTTATTGAATATTGACTTAACCAATGTGAAGAAGCGAAGCAAGCTTAAATCCAGAGGAGGTGCATGCAATAGAAATATGAGTGCTTACTTCAACGCCGGGAAAGCGATTTCAATGTTGTACGTATCGCTCGTGGATTCTCTTCCCTGCCTGTCTTGTCTATAAGAAAGAGAGGACATGCTGTTCTACATACATTCAACTACTCTCTACTAAACTAAACTAATAATCACTAAATTAAAACTAAAGTTTTAGGGGATGGTTAATGTCTATATAAGCAATTCGCTGAAAACTAAACAAATCGCTTTGAAACTAACGAGTAAGATTCATTCTTGCTATGATAACACAAAAAAGTTCGTCTATCAAGAAATTCTTACTTTTCGACTGGAACATGGGCCTCGATGACGTAGGTGCTCTCATCTTCTTCATCTGAAGTTTGCCTGACCTGTCTTCTAGCTCTGTGATCACACTTAACGTCGATGTTGAGCTCCTTACACTCCCTGGTGCCTTCTACTGAGAACGAACAGAAGTTCCAGTCTCTGTAACAAGTTTTTAATCAATAATAAAGTTAATTATCATCGAGGCACTGAAGTAAGTTTTTACCTGTTGAGAGTATTAACTGCATTCCTTACTCTTTGCCTAAGCACACCTTGTCCGGCTTCGTTACACAGAACGGAGCTGGGGAACAGCATGTTTATCCTAAAGACTCTTTGAGCAGGTTTGGAAGCTGCAAAGAGAAAATGGGGTCATTGGTTTGCCAAAATGGTCATATTTGCGATATCTTACAAGAACAAGCGGGGTAAACCAGTGGCAAATTAGAATCGCTGCTGGGCCTCCAGAAGCCCTCAGCACCGCATGTGTAGAACTTCGGAATTTCTTGCGAGAATTTTAGACCAGAGTTGCAGCCGATTTCGCAGACTTTGAATTGCCCGCCTGCACCCCAATCTTTGCAGGTTTGATACCCTCCGATAGGATCAGGGAGTTCAGGGCAAAATTCTGATAATACCGACACCTGGAGAAAATAAAAATTTGTCTCAAAGTTGCATTTATTTCAATATTGAATATATTTGAACTTGTTTGGACCGGTTGGTATATTTCAAGTCCGTAAATTTTTCCCATTCATTTGAATCATTATTTCTGGACCACCCAGTACATAAAATGACGATACATTAAGACTGACCCAACTTACTTTGAATGTACACGTGACTGTATTGCCAGCTTCGTCACTCGCCACATAAGCGATTTGATAGATGCCCCATAATAAGGTCTGTCCAGGCCTGTGTCCACTTTTTTCCTGAACGGTTGTAACGGCGATATTGTCGCTGAAATGAGGTTCATCCCAAGCAACCAACGCCGAACCATTTTTGGTGATAATCCACAAATCTCCCGGACAATATTCCACTTTCGGAGGTGTTTTGTCCACCTGCAGATCTTGGCATTTAGGTCCACTGTACCCTGGCGGACAGTTTCTCTGTCCGCAATGAGAGGGAACTACTCTTTCCACTCCTATTGCAATTTTCGTAAAGTCTTTTATTTGTTACTAAAGTAAGACGTGAAAAAATACCTCCTAAGGTGTCTTCGTATCCAGCCCAAGTTAAGATCAGTCCTCTGTAGAGCACCGGTTCAGTTCTACAGTCTCTCACTTGTTTTTGAACTTCAGTAGTTATATCCAAAGCTCTGTTCCAAATCTGGACTTTTGTTAAGTGCCCTTGGAAGCCACTTTCCGTGTAAGCTTTGGGATTTCCGGATTGTGGCCGGCCCAAAGTGACCCAAGCACTGAACAAGTTTCAAGATTAGGTGAGACATACATAAAAAAGTGGAATACATTACTGTTCCGGTAACTTCCTTCCACCGCCATAACCGTCTATCTTGCTGGCGATTAGGCCTTCGGTGACGAGCTTCAGCTCTCCCCCATTTTCTCCATCCCATACTATAGCGATATGGTGCCATTGGGCGTCATTGATTGTGGTATAATCTCGATAGCTGAGGTAGACATCTTGCAAGTCTGGGAATATGGAGACTTGCACTCCATTGGAGTGAGCTTGGATGATTGGTCGGCGATTAGTTGGCACGTATTTGGAGCTGAAGAAGAATTCATATGAAGTTACAGGTCTGAACTTAACACTTTTAGTCGCCCCACATCGAACGCTGAAGAAATCTAAATTATAGTTTCAGTTTACCTACCTGACGCTGTATAGTGTGAAGAAAATGCCATTCTCGTCTTTTTGCGTGAATTGAACCCACATGGCGATGGTCAGACTTTTGGAGGAAGTTGTATAAAATGGTATGACTTGAGAGGCAGAGCTGCGGGTAGGGTCGCTGAAGTACAGATCATAATCCACAGAAATTGCTGCAAATTCAGATAAATATACTGCGACTCTTCCTAAAATGCCTTATCACTTACTTTTCCTGCAGTCCTCTCCAGTTAGATTAAATGGACATTGGCAGTAGAATTTTCCAGTTAAATCAATACACGTAGCACTGGGTGGGCAGGAGTTCTCTTTGCAGTTGATGATGTCTTCCTCGCAGTACTTTCCGGTATATCCTGGAGGGCAGGCACAGTTGAAGCCGAACATGTTGTTAGTGCAAGTAGCGCCGTTTTTGCACGCATTAGCTTGACAGGCATCGTACTCGTATTGGCAGCCAATTCCTAAGAGATAAATTCAAACTTTTTAAGTAAAATATCTACTTATGTGACCAATTAGAGATTCTCCAATATGCGATCAACTACCCCAAATAATTTGTATTCTTTAATGAGTCACATGCCTGAACCCGCTGCTCCGCTCCAGGCAGTGGAATTTACAGTTTCATTTACCCAGTGATTAGAACAGAAGAAAGTTTTTGAGAAGAACGATGTACTACCTAGTTGGTTCTAATTTTCTTCCCCCCAACGACGTCTTACACGTAATTATTTAGTAATGGTTGTCTGATGAGGGCAATTAGGACGAAACCGGAAAGTATCTCACCTGGAATTCGCGTGTTCACTAATAGATTGTGCAATACTGGGGTAAATTCTCCTGCGCCAATCAACGAAATTACTGGGATTTCCTAGATTTCAAGTCTTTGAATGATCGATGAAGACTCCTCTCTGAGTGTAGGATCACGGTTAAAGGGAATTTAGATGAGCTTTTCAGGATGAAAATAAATAATGAAATACCGGAATGATTGTGGCTGGAGTCCCCGAAATGAGGATACAAAGGTTGGAATATGAGCAAGCCGATATATTAGGAAAATGAGCAAATTTGTAACTTGTTTAACTTAACCCATGACGGGCAGAAGGTGACGGTTTTTATGTGCAGTTATTATCCAAATGTTCTTTATGTACCATTCTTTTCCACGTTTCGGTTGAGGACATGAATAATTACTCGTGAACGGTAAGTGATGAGGAAACAAGGTTTGAGCAGCAATATGAAAATTAAAATAACAGCAATTTCCTTTTCTTGTGATTTTTTTATCGTTCAGGAAAATTAGAAATAATCTTTAATGAAGCTCATTATCAAACAAAACATTAACGACGTAGAGTGCTGGTGGATGGCATATTACGGGATCTTGCCGCGCTCTGTCTCGTACAGTCTTACTCATCACCCTAATTGAAACTCCCAAGTGAGCTAAGAGTAGACGCTCCTCCTTTACACTTAAGACTCCTTAAAGCTATTGAGTTATTCGAAAATCGTACTTTTATAAGGAGATAACTTATATCACCTTTTATTCGAATCATTTTAAATCCGAACTTAAATCCCGAATCCTTTCAACGTCTGTCTTCCGCTATCGTTATCGTCTACGTCGAGTGTTAATTTTATCGACCGAAGAGGAACTTACCCGTAAAGCCCTCACTGCAAGAGCAATTTAAACCGGAGCCGAAGTCCTTGCATTTACCACCATGCATGCAAGGGTTTCCAATGCACCTTTCTGGGGCAGTTTCGCATTGTTTCCCATCAGTTCCAGAAGGACAGACGCAGAAATAGTCTTGGAACAAATTGATACATTTGGCATCGTTCTGGCACGGTGTAACTTGACAGCTTCCTATATCAGTTTCGCAGTTTCGGCCTGTCCATCCTGGTGGGCAGTTGCACTTATATGCTCCGACCTCGTCTCTGCAGGAGCCTGCGGCAAGAAAGACTTCTATCCACACTGAGCTACAGTCGGAACTGATACCTACCTCCGTTCAGGCAGGGATCGCTCTCGCAATCATCAATGTTTTCTTCGCAAGCTTTTCCAGTATAACCCTCTTTGCACATGCAATAGTACTTGTTGTCAAAATCGACACATTTTTCAGTTCCCACGGGGTTGCAAGGATCGCTGAGACACTCGTCGATTTCCGCCTCACATTGAAGCCCCACGTATCCAGGTCGACATTTGCAACTGAAGCCATCAACTAGATCAGTGCAAGTAGCCCCGTTTTGGCATGGCTTTGACGAGCAGAAATCGATGGAGTGTTGACATCTTTTTCCAGTAAAACCAGCTTCACAGGTGCAGGTGAAATCGTCCACCAGATCAGTGCAATGGCCCCCGTTATCGCAAGGGTTCGCTTGGCAGTCGTTGATATTGACTTCGCAGCTCTCTCCGGTCCATCCAGGCTGGCAAACGCACTCGTGGTAGAACAACTTGTCCACGCACATTCCATTTTTACAGGGATTTTTGCTGCACATGTCAATCTTGTTTTCGCATCTTTTGCCATTGAAACCCGAAGGACAGGCACAGCTGAAGTCGTTTACAAGATCTGTGCAGTTCGCTCCTAGGAGACAAGGTTTCTCTGTACAATCGTCCACGTTGATGTCGCAAGTCTGACCCTCCCAGCCTGGTAGACAGTCGCACATAAATCTACCTTGTTCGAGGGCTGTGCAGGTTGCCCCGTTGTTGCAAGGATTGCCGTTTGCTGAGCAGGGGTCGATCTAAATAACGAAAATTAAATTGATTATGCCAGATTACACCGTTTTCTACTAGCAAAATTGGTGTCCGCAATGTGTAGCTTTGTGTAACGAGTGAGAGTTTGAAGGTCGAGCGGAGCGAGACCTCGAGAAATGAGGCAAGTTATACATGACATATAGGTTGCTCCTGAATATCATGTACATACCAAGTGGAGTGACTCTTTGGCTTATTTCATGACTAAAAGTTCATATAAATACAGGTTAGCAAACGCTTCGTTACCTATCTACAGGGTGTTCAAATTTCAAAAAATTTTCAGCTTTTTCTTTTGGTCATGAAATGAGCTAAAGAATGACCCCTTCCGTGTGTACGTGATATTTAGGAGTACCCTGTATTGCGGGAGCTCCATTCGTCTCCTAAATCCTTACTCGTCACGAAAAACAGCAACCTTAGTTCTAACTAGACCAAAAACTTACTGTTATGTCGCAATCCAGGCCTGTGTATCCTGATCTGCAAAGACAAGTATGGTTCTTGTATCCAGGCTCGTCTTTGCACATTGCCCTGGCCGGACAGGTATCGTTTGTACAATCTGATCGCTCTTCTTGGCAGTTTATGCCTGAATAGCCTGGAGGACATTGGCACCTAACCAGAAGAATGTTTCAAACTTTTTTGCTTCATAGTAACACATCAGACAAACCTGTAGCCTTGAGGAAGATCAATGCAAGTCCCACTATTGTAACAAGGCTGAGATGCGCATTCATCGATGTCGATCTCACATCTACGTCCTGAGAATCCTGCAGGACAGAAGCATTGAATGCCGTGCCCCATTGGAACACACAAACCTCCATGCTGGCAGGAATTCTCGCTACATTGTATCTAAACAAATATACGGTTATATAGGTTCAAGTGAACTTACAAGATGAACTTACTTGACGACATTCGTCTCTGCCCTTCGATCCCGGTCCCTCAGTTTTCATATTTGTTGGGCATTCGTTGCAGAATGTTTGGCCGGGGATGGATTGGTAAAAGTCTTTGGGACATAGCGAACAGACAGCCAATCCTAAAAAGTTTCGGTTAAAACCCAGTTCTATGTGTGTAACGAGATAGGTACCTGTAGGTGAATATTGTCCAGGGCTGCACTTGGGCTTGCAAAGTTCTTGATTGGCAGCAGCAGGTTGGTAAGTAAAAGTATTTGCAGGGCATGCCTGGCAGTCCTTGAAGCCTCCTGTGGGAGGTTCGCCCGAGAAGCTGTTTCGTGGGCACTCCAGGCAAGGCACCTACAAAATATATGTAATATGCAGACGTGCTTACCTGTAATGCTACGTTTGCGTAGAATTTACGACAAACAGATAAATAAATAGAATAAAAAATGCTGATGACGCACTTTCGGAATTTTGTATATCATAAAATTACAGAATCTTACCATTCCTGTGGGGGAATATGTGCCGTATCCGCACACTGGCACACAATCATGAACAGTCTTGCTGCCTTCTTCACGGGTATAAGTCCCTTGAGGACATCTCACGCAGGAACCTTGTCTGTCCCTATTCTGGTAAAAACCTCTTGGGCAATAGGTGCATTGTTTCTGGTTCAATCCCGCATAAGTTCCCGCAGGACAATGCACTAGAAAACAAGTACTCCCAAAAACTGTTTCTTTGAGGGAAGAACGTTACATACAGCATCTAGGCACATCGTTGGTGTCCATATTCAGTACCTCGCCAACGTTGCATGTAAATCCTCTATTGGTGTCGGACTTTAAGGCTTTCAATGGGGGACATTGGTTCCCTATGGCTGATACATTCAACAAAGGCTCTACCACAGCATTTGCGTAGGGTACTGATAGATCGAACATCAAGTTCAAGGTACTGCCGCACAAGTCGTACAGCTGGGGTTGGCGGATCAATGGCAAAATGTCGATAATGTAGTCCACCTAAAAAGCCGCATTAAGCGATTGAATTATAAAGGGAAGGAGTCAGACTCACTTTAACCATATTGTCGTCCACTAAATGGGCGACCGCGTTAATAATGGACACGTTCATTTTCACATTTACAGCAGAACAACGCTCGGATAAGACCTGATTTAGGTTGTTGTAGTATTGAGACAATAACTCAGTGTACTGCTTCAAACAAGAAATTGCCACTGCCCCATTAGCCCGGTAGTTCATCATGGCAGTGAAGTGATAATCCGCCTGCTGAGTATCTATAAATCAACCCCGGACATTGGTTCGGTTATGGTACTTCACGCTTCACAAACTACCTTCAGAAACACAGTCGGGCACCACACCAGCTGGCCTCCAAGGGGTGTTTCTATCGCAAGTGAAAGTCTTCACAGGCTCACCATCCGTGAACCTATATCCAGGGTTGCATGTGGCAATGCACTGCAATCCCCGGTCTTCGGGAAGGCAATTGATTGCCCCATTTGCGGGATGATTTAGTTCCCAATCAACACAAGGAGTGGCTTGAATTGATACCTTAAAGATTTTCATTGAAAATAGATCGGGATGTGGGGGGTTGGAATAACCTACTTGGTAATGGCAAGAAGCTTTGTTTCCATACTTGTCTGCGGCTATAACGGTGACGTTCTCGAAAGCTCCAATGGCGATTGTGGCCCTCTCGGGGACGAATGTCAGAAGAACTTCTCCGGAGGCATCAGTGGCATTTATTCTTGCTCTTGTTTCATTGAAGTTTACAGGGTAGCTATCCTGGCGGTCTACTAGTTCTATCACGTAGCTTGGAGGGCAGCTGAGTTGCGGTGGTGTGTTGTCTAAAATGAGAAGCTGAGATAACTACTACGTAATGGTAGGCAGATCTGCTTTTCCAAGGTGATGTCAGAAGAACAGCGACCATTAAATCTCAATTGAAAAAATCTAGTCTCACCTGTGACTGTAATGTTAATTTCACAAATGGCTACGTTGCCATCATAATCAAAAGCCACATATTTGACCACCATATCCTCAAACACGTACATCGGAGTCTTGAAATTGGCAGGTTTTACCTCAAGCCTCGCAATGCTGCCCGAGTTATCAACGGCAGTGGGTTCAGTAAAGTTCACCGGCATAATACCACCATTGGCATCCTTTTGTACGATGATGGGCTGTTGAGGACAATTTTGAAACACTGGAGTCTCGTTATCTGGAAAAGGACCCGATTAGATTGGAACAGTAATCGAACAAGGATGCTTTGACTTACCTACGCAGGGGGAATAGCCGTAATCATAGCCCAGCAAGGGTTCTTTCTCAGGCTCGTCACAACCCATCAACTCAAACTTTAAACAGGCATTGTCCATATAACTCACTATGCCCAATATAACAAATCTGGCTTGAACGTATTTGGGCAAAGAGATCATTGCGAGTTCACCGTAATTTCCTGGATCGCGCATGGTTAGGTTGAAATTCGGGAAGTAAACCACGTAGTTTTCATGATCAGCTTGTTTGTAAAAGAACCGGATTTCGGTGGGGCGACCAACAATATCGTTGGTAACTACCCCTTTAACTAGAATGGCCTTCACACGGAAGACTTTGCCGAGATCCACGCTGACGTAGGTGAAAGCTTCTTTCATTCCGCACCATCCAGTGACTGAATTCAGTCTCACGTTCTTCGCTTCGTAATTGGGGCGTTCGCTGGTTGCATTGATCGCTGAGTCAGGAATTCTCCCTACAAGTCAACTCAAGTACTTGTCCAATGAAACTGGAAACTGACACTAACCAGAGGAGAGTCCTAAAGGTTTCACGACCCTGCATTCGGGCTCTCTGACGCAGGTGATTGGTCTGGGATTGATTAAGATGTATCCAGCTCGATTGCAGGAGAATCCCACTTCAGAGCCTTGTTCGTAACTTCGGGATACCTGAATACCATCTGGGGGCCTTCCGGGGTCTTCGCAAACGGGGCCTTCGCACCTCAAGTCTCCGAAGTCCCAAACACCATTCGCCTGGCACCTGTTTGAATATATTTTTGTAATATAAACACTCGTTGTTTTTTGACATTGCTATGCGAGTGATTAGTTGTAGTGCAAGTCATTAGGGGTCGTGCGAGTCATTAGGTACCTTCGTCAAATTTGAAAATAACACTGTATTTTACCTCACAACATTATCATGTTTGCTGCTTTGCCCTGCAAGTTTGAAAGTATTCTGGCATCCAAAGAAGAAGGAAGATTGATATCTGGTGTCCAAATATTGCCCGTATTCAGCCCCAGGTGTCGGAGGTGGCACGCCGCAATCGACTCTTGGACAAGAAGGCATAGTACCACTTAACCAGTAATCCGGGAAGCCTGAGAAAATTGGGAAAATGTGACGGAAAACCTTTAAGAGTAAAGAGGTGCTTACCAGGTTTGGGATCATAGACACACTGTCTGAAACCAGAACTGGAAGTGCGCCTAAGCTGTCTTCCGACGTTGTTGCAGTCCAGAGTAACATTTTCCTTGAAAGGAATTAAAACGCTGTTGTTCACTCTGCTCACGGTTAATCCCTCGTTTTTGTCGTCTGACAGAGGAACACATTGGGCATCTACATATGAGCGTTCCCTCAGAATTAAAAAATAAATGCATTTCGGAAAGAACTCACACTTGCACTCTGGAACGGTACCATTCCAAACACCTGTGGAGGTGCACAGTAACGAGCTACTCCCCGACATAACGTAGCCGAAGTCACACTGGAACCCGACCAAGTCACCAAAGTGATACTTCTCCTTCGTGGATAATATAACTCCGTTTTCTGGATGGTTCAAAGAAGGGCACATGACTGGCACGCAGGATTTTTCTATTTGGAAAGTGTCACCATCTCTGCTGCCGTTCTCTGATTGCTCTATGAAGTAGGAGGCAGTACCTGAGGCAACGTGAAGATGTAGCGCAACTTAATTTCCGAAAGGTTTATTTACCGTTTTGCTGATAAAGCTCGAACCCAAAATTGCAAGCACAGGAGTAATCTCCAGGACTATTGATGCATTTTTGTTGACATCCCCCATTGTTAACAGCACACTCGTTGATGTCTAGACATTCGTGCTTAGTACAACCCATGACTTCTAGTTTCAGGCAAGGTGCTCCTTCATAGTCCTAGAAGCAAAGAAGGGAAATTCAATTTAATATTGATTGCTGGGAACTATCTAAGATGAGGTGGAAGCAAAATTGGGCCAAGTCGAAAAAAAAAGAGTTGAATAGCTGTGATGTAAATCAGTTAGGAAATGTATGACTTTATGTACCTAACGAGTAGGATGTGCGCGACGAACGATATGATCTAAGTAATATGATACCAGTTACACAAGGCACTATTCCCTAATGAACTTCATGTATGAATTTTTTAAATTTTAATATGCAACTAACAAATCGGAAGAAAGAAGCAGAAATTCCAATGCATTCAAGTCGAGCCTCATATCTGCAGAGCTACAGTAATCAGCGTTCTAACTTAAAGGGGTCGAAAGTGGGGCGTGGCATCTCCGATAGTAAAGAACAAATTCGACGTTGACTTCATCATGAGTTGGATGAAACCCACTTTCAAGAGCAATATTTACCTGTATCTTAAATTTCACGTACTGCGCCTCAATGGGCACTGGCAAGTTGAGGATGCTCAATGTTGGCTTCTCGATAGTGAACTCGACAGCGAGACCGTCTGGATTTCTGTAGTCCTTGAAGACATCGGTGAGATCGTCTGTATACTGGATTCGAACCGCCGATGTGAAAGCTGTATCTCCATTCAATCTAGTAACCGCCATGGTCCTGAACCCTCTGATGACCGTTGGGGCCCGGAGATCTACCATCACCCAGTTGGAACCTCCGCCAATCCCGTTTCCGCACCAGCCCACTGGACTGTTTAACCGTACCATCTGGAAATATAAGAAAATGTTGAATTCAATTAATTTTACTAACTAGAGTGATTATCTTGGTGCCAATATATCAATGTCCTGATAACTTTGCCAGGAAAGCACGAAAATCGAAGTCGCAAGTCCTCCGCTTGCATGGAAATTAGCCTTGAGGTGCAGTTAACAGGACTCTGACATATTGATTCTTACAGTTTTATCATATCCAGATTCGCTTCCAGACACGGTAATGGAGTCGTCAGGAATTCCTCCATTAATCAATCCCAAATCAGCCACAGGTCTGCAGTCAGTGGTGGGGGCGAATCCCTTTTTACACTTGCATTGAAATGAACCGGCATAATTCACACACTCAGTGGATGCAACATCACATTGACTGCTGATGCACTCGTTGATGTCTTCGCATTTTGGAGGGTTGTTGAATTCCTGGTTTTCACCGCATTTCAAAATACTGTTCCCGATTAGTTTGTATCCTTTGAAGCATTGCACACGAGCCTCATCGGTGTAGTAGTAAATGCGAGAAGTGTCGGTGATAATGCCATTGGTGATTTCTGGTAGAACTGGGCATCTGAGTTAAAACATATTAAGGGATATTGAACTTCGCGTTATGATGATGTGCTAACCTGGCCCTGGAACATTTGGGGACATCGCCACTCCAGGTTCCATTGCTCATGCACAAAATAACTGGTGGACCAGTGCGGATGTAGCCAGGTTCACATTCGTATCGAATTATCGTTCCGTAAGTACGACCCAGTCCATTTAGGATGGTCATATTCGCATTGGGTACTTCTTGTAAGGGGGCACATTGGGAAGCTGAAGCATTTATGTAGGATTAGAAAAATATTTTTGTGCCGTATGTGAGAGGATTCAACTAGATCTCACATTATATAGTGGTGTGCTCACACCACGACATCAGAAAAAATAAATTTTAAATAAATAAATTTTAGAGTCAGCTACAGAACCTGCACGTCACTGCAGTTTCGCTAAAAATAATTCAAATTTTCTCTTCATCTTTTCAGAAACAATTTTTATATGTGATTTAAATTGCCAAGGAATTTTCCGCTGATATCCCAAGAGACCCTTAAGGGTGTCTCTGTAGTTTCTGGAAAGCTGTTGAAACATGGATGGCTCACCTAAGCAAGTGGGTTTCTTCTCCCACTTTCCATCCGCCAAACAGGAAATCTTCTCGATAGGTTGACTGGATGGAAAGGCAAAGCCTGCGTAACACTGATACATCGCTTGTCCCTTGTAGGTGACATTGGTTGATCCGATGGAGAATCCATTGTCGATTTGAGGCACCGGTCCGCAATAAACTTCCTAATGAAAAAGTGAGCACAACAGTTCATAGAAAATTTGAATGATCATACCTGGCATTTCGGAATGTAGCTGATTGACCAATTTCCTCCAGGTGTACATTGGGTGGTCAGGCGATTTCGGCCAGTGGCGAATTCCTGGCCAGCTGGACAACTAAAGGTGATTATGGTTCCGAAAGCTGTGTCTCTACTTGAAGCTAGGGCGCCCGCTCCAGGTTGGAGAAGGGGGCAGTCTATAATAAAATAATTTTTGTAATTTTTTTTTTAACAAATAATTAACCATAAGAACTAACCTGCCGAAAACACGGCTTGCCAACCCTTTTTGCTATGCAAGGCGTCAGAGCTAAATCGCACCAACATCTCACCAGATGATGCAGTTAGGGTTATTTTCGGTCTGGCTGTTTCACTAAATCCCGTACCAGGATGCAACCTAATGATACGGCAGAGAACAACCTTATTAACAATTTACTGCAAAAGTATGAGTACCGGTTCCAATTCTTACCTCAATCCGCTTGTAGTAGACCCGTCGAACACCTGAACAAAATCGGACTTATCCACGTCGAATTCGTCGAAATTGAGAGACAATGGCCCTCCCACCGGGTTCCTAATTTTGTAAAGACATTCCTGGTTACTAGGATAGTTCTCAAGTCCAAAAGCTGGGGAAGTAACCGTACCATTACGAGCCACTATTGTGGCTTTGCATCCTTGGGTATATCTAGGAAGAACGGGCTTCATAGACCTACATGTCATAGATTTACTAAGAGCTATTACCTGATTCTGAAACCCCTCTTGGTTCCTCCAAGGCTGGTTTTGAAGTAGACGTATAACTCGCTTTGTGTGGACATTATGATCTTCTGGTTATTTTCAGCACTTCCGGTTAACCGAGCAATAAGTTTGCTCCTAGGAGAATCCCCATCCCTTACGAAAATATAGTCTCTGCTCTCATCCAAGTCCAAGTCATCTACTTCCAAAGTGATAATTCTGCCCCCTTGAGCTCGGATTATGTAAAGACATTCGAGCCCTCCCGGGTATTGTTCTGGGTACCCCGGGGACTTCAGGACTTGCCCCTGAGGCGTCGCCCTCAAGGTACCACCGCAAATTTGCGGCTCCGTCTTCCACGAGGCCCTGAATCCCTTTTTCTCAACAGAGGCGTCGGTGCTGAATTTAACTATCATGAAATTCGACGCTGACACAAACGATCTGTTAGTGAGGTCCTGTTTGCCAGATAGCGTGGCCAAATTGACTGAAGTGTCTTCGGTCCTCCCTCCTATTAAAATCTGCACAGTGTCAAACGTCTTTTCAGTCTCAAATTCTTGGAACTGAAGCAGGATGTTATGTCCTTGAGGACCCTCCAAAGTCCACTTGCAGTTGGTCAAAGGGGCATATTTATGGGGGTAATAAGGCGATTCCACAACATCTCCACTGCTTGCCAAATAAAAGTTGCAATTTTGGGCACAGTCGATTTCGTCGCTGTTATCTCCACAGTCGTCCTGTTTGTCACACTTGAATTTGTCGTTTATGCAGTTGCCGTTGGAGCAATGGAACGATCCACTTGGACAGGCCTTGGCTCGACACATGAACGGCAAAAGGCTTTCGCACGTAGTGAGTTCCCATGACTGATTGTCCTCTGATATAATGACATCGACGCACTCGCCTGAGTCCGGATCTGGTTGACTCAAAGACCAGAAACCTGAAAATGTCAAACGGCACTCAAGCGACTGTCGAAAGGGGGCAAGGAGGAAATTCAACCTGAATACTGAGATACTAAAGTTCCAGCAGCAGACTCCAAGGTGTTCGTCCTGAGATCATCCAGAGAAGCCAGACCTAACCAATAGTGGTCTAATCCCCGTCGTTCGATGGATCCTGAGCTATTTGCAATGGAGGCCGTTAAGTTATTTTCAGCATATGTCTCCACTGCCATCAAATCACTGCCATATCTGAAAGAAAATTCATCAAATATCACGGAAGCAGTATGGATAACTTAACGCTATCTGATCATAACGCGCTTTTAGTTGCCCAACGGATATCTTTCGACATCTGGGTCATTATTAAATTGCGGTTGCTTTACATTTCTATTAATTAACGTGGAAAACTAGTGTTAGGATTACATTATGTCTGCTATTACGCATACATCAATCAAGAATATTTTCTGTTCCTAGTGATAATACAGCCACGTTACATCTCGTCTGCAAAGAGATGAAAGTTCGAGTCAATAAGTGTTTTGGAGAAGGATAGAACGGTTTCAACGGATGATATTGAACAGATTCAATAGATGACGTTGAACAAAGAATGGGTGTGTCTTAAGGTAATAATAACAATAAGTTGTCGCTCTTATAACAAAACTCGTGAGTCTTTTAGAATGCACGTTAAGGTTACGTGGTATAAAATATTCGAAGGACGATCTGTGGCAGATATTGTCTTGCCTAGAATGGGTAAAGCTGAATTATAAGTAAATCGTGAATGAGAAGTAGCTTTAGCATGGCGCATAAGTACTCACCAACTAAACCATAAATTCATACTAAAGATTCCTTATTCTCAAGAAATAAATTATGAGATTAGGATGGAGATTAGATTACGCGAGAATGCTCCTACAGTTATTCCAGATAGCTATATAACAGAGCTCATAACCCAATGATTATTTTTCAAAGTAGTTAGCCCTCCCTGTATCATTTAGATGTTTGAACTTCCTGCAGATTTCTCCTCCATTCAATAAAATATTTTACTTATTTTAAGGCGAAGTCGCGATATAAATATGTGCTACGAGACGTTTTGACACCTATTGAAGCGTTAGAAATTTTTCTTAACGGACGGCAGCCATTCAGATTTCTTAAGAGGCGCCATTTACATATTTTCCTTGTAAGTTTAAAAGTTTGCGAAACACTTTCTCCAGGTCGAAGTTGTGTTATTTCACACGGTCCTCATAAATCGACCACGATATATGCGGTGAATCTTAAGGGTTGTCCCGTTAACACCACATAAAGCTCAAAAAGCTAAGCTAAATGTTTATGTAAATTTTTTTCGAACTCAAAAAGAGATGAAATATAGGAAACAAAAAATACGGGCTTTTTCAAATATCCAAGTCTGTAACATGCGGATAAATGGCAATGTACCGATGAAATGGCCCGCGCTACCATCAGACTTAAATCCATGTGGTTTTTATCTGTGAGGTTGTATGAGAAATTTGGTGCTTATGACCGAAATGAACACAGTGGCAAAGTTGCGTGAGCGGATAACGTAGGATTTCAGGGTTTTAAATAATTTTTAACAAGTTTTATCTACCAACATGACCTATTAACGTGTTGAAAGAGACCCTTAATAAAGAGAGAAATTGTAATTGAGTTTTTCAGAAGAAACTTTGGTAAATACTATTTTTTGGGAATTGTTTGAATTGGACGCAGTAAAAAAACTATTTTACATTATATCACACAGAATTATTACGTCGATACAGTCCCAAATAGTACACCCTGTATGTCTTAAAGCGAAGATAAAATTCAACGCTTGCCGGAATTTTATGAATTTAGAGTTGTTGCTGTAAGGTGTATTTTTTAATAGTTTTATAATTAAAAAACACTTAAAATAAAAATTATGGTCAGGGGGAGGGCTGCAAAATAAGAAGACATTGCAGCAGACAAAAAGTGATGGCATAAATCTTCAAGTTGGGTATGAGGTAGATAGAGAATATGTGTCTGATTAGTGTTTTAAATTATACAGTGTGAACGAAGAGTGGGGAATAACGAATACTCCTTACGGATAAATTTAAGGAAAATTGTGGGAAAACGTATATAATCAGTTTTCCTTTAAAAAAGCAAACATTTTTGCGAATCCGGACATTTCTTTAAAACCCATGACAACTGCTTCGCTCATGAAACACAAATTGCTTTCCAATTTTTACGGTACTTTGAATTTTACATCAATTCTTCCAATTGGTAATCAGAGAAACACATGTTTCAATGACGTTAATTATTCTAGACAGCATTCATAAGGTGGCCTAAGTTTATGAATAGATTGTAATAGTTCGCGAACATCTACCTATTTCTAGGAATTGAAAAATTCCAAATGAACAAACCCATTTAAGGAACAGTTAGTTTTATTTATTGTGGTGTGCGTCACATGAAAAAGGAAATTTGTATAAAAATGCTTGTTGTAGATACGTGAAACAAATAGAAAGTAAATTTTCCGGATCCGGGCAATGAAAGAAATGAAATCATGCGTTGTCTACTTGGTAAATGGACGCAGCCATTGATCGATGACCACTGGAAAATATTCGCCTGTTCACCAGTAAATCACGCAATACCTCTTCTGGTCGTTAAAATAATCATGAATTATTTTTGTAGGGATCCTGCAAAAATCCAACATTCCTAATAAATTCCCGAAAGAAATTCGTCTTTCTTCACAATTAAATTAATTAATAATTCAGTTTGCTACACAATCATAAATAAACAATGTAATACGAAAACTCTTAATGAAGAGAGCACAGTTGCACCTGTACACCGTAGACCGATTGAAGAGTGAAGACCCACTTTTCAAACTTGCTTTGTCACTCCTATATGGAAACATGTGAATCTTTTGTTACAAATCGATGGTTTTTTCAAATTTAGAAGGTTATTTTCTAGTTTACCGCTATGGAGACCGAAAACAGTACTTCCAAAGTTCAAAAATAAGCACCAGAAAAACTGCATTGGGTAGATGTGTTCAATAAATCACGCATCTTAAGCCATTGGGCAAGCCCCACAATTAAACTGGGGACTCCTATTAACGCCCAATTAAAAAATCTAATCATTGTTTGCATTTCCCAACGTGGGCAATACAAAACAATGAGTGGGTAATGACAATTATTGCTAAAATGCATGGGTTTTCAAAGATCTCACCCACCGAACAAACGAGAAATGTGAAGAAAAACTTTGATTTTGCAACGTTTGGTAACTCATTACCGTTTCTCTCAAGCTACCAATAGAGCTATGCAGTTTTTGTACTTGTACCAACGGACAATGGGCTTGGGCAACTTATTTTGCATCTATTTGTTAGGAAATTTGATTTATGCTGGTTTGAAAGTGTGTAAAAAATGTAAACAATCTAATTAGAAAAAATTCCCAAATTTCGTACTTCTGTTATAGATAGTTTAGCCAACATTAGTAAGAGCGCAAATTAAGGCGTGAGAAAATACGTAATTCCTCTCGTAAACGACTTATTATTGTTTTGAAGAAGATATGTATGTAATACGGACACAACTTACCTCCTACATAACTCGGCCGCCTTTTCCCACGAATGTCTGATATTGAAGAATTTGTAACAATACAGTCCTCTAAGTTCCCAACCTGTAAAAATAGATATGAACATAAGTTTGGAAACCTCTAATTACACCATTAAAGATCTAAACTTGAGCAATTACACATTAAAATGAAAAGAATCTGCACGAGTGCTAAAATTATAAAAAAAATTCCTTGGGATGAAATTCTCATGTCTTGTCAAAAAGTTTTACCCAGTACCAGCCTTATGAGGAAGAAGAGGGGGGGGAGGCTGGGCAACGGCCCAAGGTGGTGTCCCAGGAAGGGCAGTGCACTTTTTCTTTTTTCTTGGGAGCAGGGGGTGCAAAATGCTGCGTTCATGTGGAAAAACTGCACCGAAAGTGCTACTTCGCACAATAGATAGGAGCTTCTGGCGAAGCTCTTAAGGCTTTTGCAAAACATTAATGAACTACTGCTGTGATTAGAGAATAAGGTGAATTTTTCATTTAAACTTCGCAGACAGTATAAAAGCTTGAAATGGTTTTTTTTTGGCGGTTGGTAGCACTTTCTGCGCCATCTGTGCAAAGTGTCGTGTAAATACATTCAATTGCTGCAGAACTATACGTAATTTTGTAAACATATAAAAGTGATTTTTTCGATTTTTTCTATGCCTGATTTTGTTAAGGAAAGAATTTGCATTAAACTTTGGTCGCGAAATGAATATTCTGTAATAGATGAAGACTTTAAAAAAGATCGAAAAGGAGTTCAAGACGAATATCGCCCTGGACGATGATCAACATTAATTTATCGATAACAGCTGCGTTAAAGAAATAAAAGATTTTGCACTCCGCAATCATCGATTGATAATTAGAGACCTTGCTGGTGCTACGGGAATTTCATTTGGACCTAGAGATACTCGTTCCTCATCGTCACATGGTTTCTTTCTGTTATAACTGAATATATCATCTGAGTATACCACTACTAGGTCGTTAGAGACCATAGCTAATAGGTAGTGCATGCAATGCTAAAAGACAGTCAGTTTGTTATTCGAATTGAAAAAGATTCCGGTACCTACAAAGTTATTCACCTTCATGACTCGTACCATCAATCACAGTAAACGTTTTGCATTTTGCATTTTTAACTCTTGGTGTAGGTTGATTCATGGGATGTAGAAAAATGTCAAGGTTTAGAAGCTAAAATAAATTAGAAAATAAAAAAAGAGTGTAGGTATTGTTAAGAAAGTAAGAAATTGTTAAGACTGGACGCTTTAAGGATAAAAAAAACGGTTTTTCCTTTTGGGAAGAATTCTGCGTTAGGTAAGTCTAATCAATTCTAAGTTGTGCGCGCGTTTTCTGTATTAAATACTTTCTACTGTACCGGTAATTACCCAAGAGAAGGCAGACAGGTTCTGCAATAGCCTCGGTGGCTGGTTTACTATAATTTTACGCAAAGTATTTCTGTGGGTCAAAGAAATCTACGCTTAGCACACGTGCTTTGGCCTACAACCCAACGATCATCGATGATTTTTACTTATGCGAATTGTCTTAGTTTCATTATCGTTACTATCGTACACAAGCGAATTTGAATTCCTAATATCTTTTCACATATTCATATCGAATGCAAAGCAGGAATATGTCAAGTACACGATTTTTCCAATTAATCTACTATAGAATGGAATAAAAATATGCCATGAGAAAAATTCTCAGTAAGGAGTCTTCCAGTCCCCACTCGTCTACCAAAATCTGGATCTCGGGAACAGTAAGACAGAGTTTTGTAAATGTAGGCTGGCTAGGGCCCTCCTGTAATCACCTTCAGTCCAGTTTCCATCAGTTTTCTGGACTGCCGCTTTACCAAATAGGCCTTCGAGGTATCCTTTTTCCAATGAAATATATATACAAAATGATTGTTTATGCCGATAGTACCATAAACTCCAGGAACCACCTTAATGAATTTTAATTTTACGAAAAATATTTTGGAATTGACGAAGTTGATCTATTTTCACACAAGTTTCTTCAGACTTAAAATTTTTTTTACCCATTTTATAACTTATTAATTAATAGTCTCATTTTACATAAAAAGCGTTGATGCATAGATTAGCTGAAATAATAGAACCGTGAAATGAAGATTATGATATCTGTCGATTCATTGCAAGTTTTTGACGACTTTTAGCCATTTAAGATATGGTTTATTTCAAGAAATTTCATCCACAAAGGGGGAGGGGGGAGTGAGTATTCTTTCGTCGAACGTTTAAATGAAAACAATAACATGGCAGCAATCATAAACTGACAATCTGCCAGATAAAAAAAAAAGCTAATAACGTAAACACTCTTCTTAACAAGTCAATCAATCTTAACAATTCAGCCAAAACCTCAAAGTTGCCTAATAGTAGTTGCAGTTTTGCATACTACATTATTCATCTCTTTCTGTTATATTTTAGTTGCATGTTGGCTTTTGCATTTCAAAGCAACTTTGCTCCCTCTGCCGAATGATTAAGGTGGATCATTTATTTCCAAGGGAGAAAAACATTTTACTTGCACTTACATTACACTTTAGATGTTTTCCGACATGTGATCGACATTTCTCCCTTTTAAAATACCTCAAGCTTTTTGCATTTGATATTTTTAAAGCAGTATGACAGGAACACGCTTTTTTTTCTATGTAATTTTCGCCTACTTCTTTCGGTTCGCACTATTTCCTGTAGTCCAGATAACTCTTTTTGTATATCAGGAAAAGTAGCGAATACACCTCAAGACTAAAGTGCCTTTTAATCCTTCGGCAATTTGCTCTGCAAACTTCTCTTCCTTAGTCTCTTGATCTATGACTTGACGTTTCCCCACGCAGCGTCTGTAATCGATCCTTTTGTTGGAAGTAAAGGATGATGATGATGATGATGGTCATGAGATCATGATTTGCAAAGCACATAATATCTAATAAATGTCCAAATGGCACACCCCATGTGAAATTTTGCCGCCTTCCCATAATTTCAGAATAATTACATATGTAGTTGGGCGGTAGGCAACAAATCACCTTCCATTACGTACGTGAGTCTGTTTATTCTCAGGCTGTATCTAGTTCATATGAAGAATTAAAGGTTTTCTGCGGCCGAAAATACACAATTTTAGATCACACATTGTGTATTTTACAACCGAATGAAAATGTTACTTATTACGTCCTTCAGTGTCTGATTTAACACAATCTTACTAACATCTTGGTGGGCAATATTTTTTGCCTCTCTAGCAGCGGTTACTTGCGGCAACGTTTCCTTGCGTAATATAAAAGGTATTGCTGGAATGCTGTTTTCTTCATATATAGGTTCGGACTATGAGCCCAAGGATATATTGTTGCTAATCATACATATTAAATTTAGATGCAGAAAATCATAATGGAATGACCAAACCATCAATACGCGATTACTTTCTGAATTTAGTCATCAAAGTTTTAGATTGCATTTCGCCAAACTAATTACTATTTTCTCATAATAATTGTTGTTTTCATCCAAGAAACTTTATTACGTTTCAATCTGCCTCTTATATAAATGAACGCATCTTAGATGCAGGCTGTAAACGGCATTATTACCTAATCGCGGATGGAATAGCACAAAGGCCCAACCTTTGAAGATTTAATTGACGTTGGAAATAATATGGTCAGTCTTTCGTAATCAGCCTCTGGGATAGAAATACAAACAGGTAGATGAATAATGAATTGGCAACAGGTTTGGATTTTTCTTGATTTGCCTCCTCCGGCTGTGTCATGCATCTAAAATGAATGCAGAGACTGAAGAGAATTTTTAATGCGTATTTCAAATTTTGTCCAAATTTTTTTTATCCAAAGAGGGAAATACGCATTAGCATTCACCTATTTTAACATATTTTTAGAACCCTCCACGCACAATAAAAAGTTTGTGGCCTGCGCAGGTCAATGTGTCAGCCTCAGTTGGTAGCAATTACTTAAGTAATAAAATCGTACAATGATCCATTGACCAAAACGCGACTCTTGAGCAATAGCATTTCGCAACCGCTTATGTTTCACTAATCACTTTCACCTTTTTCAATATTGAGTGCCATTTCTTATCCGTTTCTGAATCTACGGTTTCGTAGCTACGTACCTTAATGTGTGCTGACACACCTAATCAACAATCGATCTGAACTATCATTTGAGGTATTTTATTGTGAATTTTGATAAACCCCGTATACGTCATTAAGTTTGGTCGATGCTCGTTGAAGACGAATTTCGAAAAATATATGTAAATGGTTTTGTCTATCTATAAAAAGTCGCTTTCAGCATTTACAACCAATAAAATCGGTATGGTTAAAAATAGAGCTGCGACATTTCACCTTCTAATAGGTAAATGGGGTTTTCTTCTAATGTTTGTGATATCTCAATAATTATCGATACGTTCCAATACTCACAAGAAATATTTGAGTGATTTTTGTTCAGTGCCGGATTGGATGAGATTGGTGCTAGTGGCGAAAACAAATGGTCAGTAGTAAAGTGCAACACTTACTGGTTCGAATGAAATTGAAATGCGTTATTTGAAAAGTTCCAAGAAATTGCCAAAAGTTTATTTAAAATCGCTTAAAAGTGTATAAAAACCACACAGAACGGACTGTCAATCGAAAAGCTAATAATGCCCATTACTCGAAAATTCCATAGAATTTAGGTAAAACCTCTTAAAGTAAAAATACCGAAAAAAAGTAGCTTCAAAATAGCTAAAAATTTCTTAAAATTATATGAAAAAATCTCAAGAAATCGTTCAACTGTCGTTGAATAAAGTTCGTTTTATAGTTAAATTTTTTGAAATTGCATTTTAGCAAAGTTTCGTTATTTCGAAACCTTTTACAACTTTCTTATTTTCAAAAACGACCAGATTTTTTTAACTCTTCCTTTAGTGAACAAGTCCACTGATCATTGATGAAGCCATTGTCTACGCTTCTATTTTTAAAACAATCCTAATAACTTATAGCATGGCATGCGCTTTGAGAGGTCCATGGCTTAACAAAACGCCTGTCATGCAAAAAGATCATTATAAAAAATTGCTTGACAAACTTGGTCAGTAAACCGAGTTTAATGGTAAACTCGTGTTCATTGGTGCACGTGCTAATAAAAAAACAGAAGGTTCCGCCTGAAAAATAAGACTATTTCCTTGAAGGGAATAAAAGATGTTGAAGGAACTGAAGAACGATCTAGTATGCAAACCAACAATCTGGAAGAGGTAGATGTAGTATTGTTTTTTCCCGTTTTGTCAACCCCTTTTAGCAAATTTAACCCTAATCTATGGCGACATAGGACGTGACGTCATTGCGTGTCTCATGCATCACATGCGCGACGCGCGCCGCGTCGCCGACTGCAGTAGCCCGTCATAAGGGTACTAATACATGGCGGTCTTCGTTTGGGAAATTAGGAGCAATTTTGGTGGAATGCCGGTACATCCAGTACTTCTAGATCGTTGGAATGGAAGCAACTAACGATGGTACTTACCATTTGGGCATGTGAATAAATTACTGGAACTACTAGCTAAATTTATCCTACATATGGCCAATGTGGCGACCAATATGGCCGCCTCTATCCTAATCAACATGGACCTGAAAAAGAACAAAAAACTTGTTAGAACGTTCAATCATTAACATATTTCACAGGGAAATGAAGGATATGATACGATGATTATGGTTCTGCGTTATGCACATAAAATCAAATTTTCGTGGCGGAGTTTTTGCTTAACATACTTTGATGTTAACTTGAATCTTTTGTCGTTTTTACATAATTTCTCGGTCCGCTGAGCGTGCATCTTACATTATTTGAGAATAATTAATTTCTTCTATTTGCTTTTCATTACAGGTAGCACAATGAACTACTCCACAATCGTTTTTGAGGAACAGTTACATTGTAATACTCGCATATTTCAGTGACAGTATTTTTTGATTTGCGGTTGAACTGAATTAACAATTTCATGCTTATTTTTTCTGTTTGTGGAGTGAAAATGTCATCTGAGGTTCTTAGACTCATTTGCAGTTGCAGTCATTTCAATAGAAATGGAATTTAATGGAAAAAATGTGTGAAAAACAGGAAAAACAGGAAGTCAAAAACTAATTAATCAATATGCTGAATTATTATAAACTGCGTTATTTTGCGACTTAAAGTTCCGTAACACAGGGTACTAATTGGCACTTGCGAAATGGTACCGCCCACGTATGACCAAGATAAAAGTATTTGCGAGAAGAATTCAAGGCTGCGAGATGTGCAACTCGATGATTCATAAGGCATATTTCAGAGACATAAGAGAAATTCTAACGGGAAATTATGGCATTTAAAATGCTTGAGTAAACTCATTTTTAGGATCTGCTCTCTTGCAAACTGAACTTTTCCAAATGGGGTAAATAGAACGGAATGACTGGTGTCGAAAATGGCACTTTTCGTACCACACTTCTTCTGCTACCGCAATAACAAAAAAGTCTACTTCTTGATTCAGTTATAGACGTTGTGAAATTCATTATGCACCTACTCGATGAAATCCCATTGGCCCCAATGATTACATCAGTGGACACAGAATCTCAGGCGGGTTTCATGCTACTTGGCCCTCATCAGACTGCCGCAGGCAACTAGGTCATTCAATCGGGACGATCGGTGCATTAGCCGTCGGAGTGGCATTGATCTGTACAGTGTTTCTCGATGAATATTTGGGAGAAACACTTGCGATCTGAATCTATAGTTCACTGCCACTAGGGGTATTAGCCTGTGGAGTAGCCGTTTCTGTTTTTCTCTTGTCTACCTCCTCGTTGTTGCCTCATTTCTAATATCATTCCTCCCTTTAGCATTATGAAATGCTCTGCAAGATGGCAAGTTTCTTCTTAAACTCTTAGTTATCCGGAGTTGAAGAGGCAATCATTAACTGGTGCTCAATGCTTGATCATCGTGCGAAAAGAATATTTTGTTCGCGCACTCATGTGAGTGTTAGAAGGAGGCGCATGCGCTATTGCTTGTATTATTTTTATATGAGAGATCATTTCGCATTTTCGAGACTGAAATCTTGGGCAGATATATACGTAAAAAATTTCATTCATTTTGCACGAGAGATCGTAATTTTTTCTTAGATTGTTTTAATATTTTATCAAGGGAAGAGCGAAAAGAGGAGATTCCGAAGGAGCATAAGTTATTATAGCTCTAATTTTAGTTCTTACCAGCCGAAGCTTTCGCATGGTAAGTTATTTGCCAGTTAGGCGCAGTTATCCATATAATCGAAAAATGGATTATTTCTCTTAGATGGCAATAACAGCGCATTTGACAGTAGATTTGAAAACCGGGCATTTAGGCCAAATTATAGTGGGGTAACTTTGTTAGGAGCTTCTATGAAAGCGGGTGGAGCACCGGTCCTATTCCAACTCTGCAGTCCAAGTTCTCAGGAACTTTAATCTCTGTTAAATTAGGCGGAACTTAAAATTCTGGTCTTGAATTTACGTTATCCACATTACTCCATTGAGCTTTAAGATATTCTTATATTTTACAGCTCTTTCAATGGGGGCCCTCTGCGCACTCACACTGCATAAATAGTGGACTCACGGTTCTTTAACCTTTTTTGGTACCTATTGCAAGGACAGTTGGCAGCCGGCCACTGGTTGCATTCTAAGCAATGTTTATCTAATAGAATGCCAATTATTTATCATTCATTAAAGTGCGCTCAAGGTTGCTTTTACGTAAGTGTTAATGATTTACTTTGCCTATTGGCAGAGAAAGAATTTGCAAGTTTATGGTTTACCCGATGTGTTGCAATCAGGTTAGATGTTATGCAACACAGTGGCAACATTTTTCTCGCTCGTTTTTCCTGCAGGATAAATTTCTGCAATGTTGTTCTGTCGCTTGCAAAAAAAGCTTTTATGGCGACACATTATAGCTGGCAATTAGTGATCCCAATTACAATGAAAAGGGAGCATGAAATGGCCTAACTGTAGTCCGTCCTAGAAATCGTCGCAATTAACACAGTGAACAAGATTTGTCACTTTTAGGACTACACTTTCCAGTAATTAGATCACTCGCAACTTTATAATGTTTTCTTGCGCTTGTCCCACTTGAGTGCTTATCTTAATGTGTAACAACAAAAATTACCTTCAACCGCGATTCGACTTAAAGTAGGCCTTACACAGGTCTTAGATGGCTTTATTTTTGGATTACGAATCGCTGAAGACGTAAAATCCTGCAAATTAACATCCGCTAAAGCGTGCAGTACCAATAATATTAATTGCTCCATCCTCTAGTACGGTTTCTGCTCTATTTGCCGGTATCCTTATGGGCCGTTTAAGCCTAATAACTATCAAGTGCCGGCTAACTGTAACTCAAATAATTAATTAAATTGCCTTAATTAGATTGGCATTATTATTATTGTTATTACAGTGCACTATGCGCTCTGCTGCAGATCTGCATCTCCAACTATTTAGTACGGCTTTTGCTTTGGGTAATTCATGGTATGATCGATTTGCTTGCTATGGTAGTTATCAGGGACTTGCTTATTAACTACATCAGAATAAGAGCGTACTTGCTGCCGTCCTACATCTTGCGTTCTCGATATGCAATTCGGAGAGGAGTGTTGGTGTGCGATAAGTGTCAGAGGGCAGTCTGAGGTATTGAAGCATTTAGTGCGGCTCCTTACGAGGATAGTCCCCGAAGCAACCGACCCAACGCTTAAAGAAAAACATTTTTGGAAAATATTCCATTATTTCTCAACATAGTCTCCTTAGAGATTGACACACTTTTTTCAGCGATATTCTATGGGTTCTAAATCCTGTTTATAGTAAAAAGCTTCGAATGTTTCAATATAGGCACCAACCTTGGGCTTCGCCTCTTCACCGTGCACCAAGCCATTTTGTCAAATTTGGAAATCGAAAATAATCTGAGGAGGCTAAATCTGGCGAGTTGGGGGGACGAGGAAGAGTTCGACACTAAGTTGACTGATTTTGGCCATCGTGATTACGGAAGTCCGGGCTGGTACGTTGTCAATTGCGTCCTGAGACTATCGTCGTAGGAAATAAAAACGTCTTTCCTAGGAATCAGTAGAGCTGCAGATCGAATGGACGTTATGGATCACCCCCAACGTGGATTGGTGACCTTTGATTTACTTTTAAACTTGATTCAAGTCACAACAATGCTTCAATGAGGTTTCCTTAAGTCATAATAGAAGTCAGTAAACATAAGTTGAGGAAATTCAGAATGCGGAATATGTTCGATGTTGAAGACACGAAAGCGTTGCAATGTGCACAGGAAGGATTCGGAAGTTTTTCGGGCTGGTGAGTATTTATTGTAGGACTCACATCCCTGAGTATTCGGAAAAAAATTATACTTTTCTATGGGTTTTTCGAAAATAATAGGTTGCCCTAAAAATTTGTGCCGGTTTTTGGTAGGTGCCATACGGACGGGTCTGAATATATAAACACGATTAAAAATACATGGAATATGTGCAAATCGTAAAAGACGATGTTTCAGATATATTTAGAAAAAAAGTTGGATACGATACGTTATTTTATGTTAGTTTTACGAGCGGTTGAATATTGAAAAAAACAAAGTTCATTTCGGGCATTTTATGCTTTTCTTTTACCGAAAAGTCAAAAATGCCACTCAACAGCAAGGAAAAAAAGGGAAAGCAAAATTAATCACCTTTAGCCATCCCAAAAATCAGTCTTAATTCATCGAAAATTATGCTCGGTGTCTACTGGGCTTGGGAAGGGACACTGCATTATGAGTTTTCACCAAACGAGACGATAAATTCGGAAAATTGTCGTTTCCAATCAAACGAATTAAAGACAGCAACTGACCAACAACATCCAGAAATAAAAAATCGGAAGATGATCATGTTTCATCAGGACTATGTGCGGTCTCATGTGCCAGGCAAAAGTTGTTGAAGCTGGGTTGGGATGTTAGGCAACGCCCACCATATTCGCCAGATTTAGCTCCCTCTGATTTCTAATTATTTAAAACTTTCCTCGATCGAGGAAAGCTCGAGTCTTTGGACGAGATAAAAAGTCATGTGGTTCGCTGAAAAACTTGAGAGGTTCTGGAAGGACGGAATTTTTAAAGCATCTTAAAGATGGAGAGAGATTTTCGGAGGACAATGCTATTCTGTAAAAGAATTAGAAAATGCTAGTAGACCAATGGTGAAAAACGTTTTCGATATAACGTAGGGAAAATTTCTCGGAGTTTGGCTGCTTGACCGATCTTCTTGGAGAAGCCTGTGTTTCCCTTTTGGAAAGTTAATAAATGAAGACATCTGTAACGCTCAAGAAACAGTGTAATAGTATACGACATTCAGGCTCTACTGATACTTATGCAAAGCTGCCGCATAAAAAAAATTAATACCTTTGACCACAGCATACATATGATTAGAAAGTCAAGGTTGCACCTGCAATGGACGTATACCTTGGCTCGAAATAAATATATAGTTTTTTCCTAATACGTTTCCCTATGATAATTAACACGCAAACTATATTAGACTTGTAGATTGAGATAAACAGCGCTGAAGTAGACTAGTAGCTATACGAACATACTAATAGGAGCGCCATATTTTTTATTAGTAAAGATCACACAATCAAGCCTTAATAGAGCAAACACTACGTCTATATTTGTTAACAGCAATTGGGGCTATTCTTAATAACATCCTTGTGCAAAATAATGTCAACGAAATTCGCAAGCTATAACTGTAGTATGTGACACTTATCCTCAGTGAACCATCTATGACTCATTTTAAATTATAAAATTGGAATTCTTCAGGCATAATGTCAGACCGGTCTGGTAAGGGTCATGTTTATTCTTAAAGAACTGACCTAATCTTTAACCAGTATACCGAGATGTTACGTAGATCCTGAAGCTGCAAAATCAATATCCGGTTGTGAAGAACTCTAAAAAATACTGTTGTTGCATAAGTTCGATACTGACCTCAATGCGCATAAACTGAATGATATCGATAAATCTCTTATTAGAGCCGACCACGGAGCGCTTAAAGGGAAAAAGCTGGTGAAACTGAAACTGCAGGCATACTGAAATGGAAACGGAAGATCGCAAGGAACCACGCATGGTTGTCTTGGAAGTATTGTTAGGTAAAAACGTTTTCCATGAGAAAATGTCCAAACTTGCGCTGTTGGGAAACCTCTTATTTGCTATTCACTTGGCTTCAAACATAAATTTTATATCCGCTTCCTCATGCAGTAGACTTGTGTGACTTTCATTCAAAGGAAAAAGCCCACGCTGGGCTTCTTGGAATGCACCGTATTGCCTAGATTTTTCCGGTCTAAAAAGGACCCTAAATAGGAAAACCTGCCAAAACAGGCTTATTGGCGGTTTGCTTATTCAGAGTGCATAAGGCACAAAGCGGCCAACATGAGTAACTGTACTTAATGACTCTTCAGGAAAAGTACCTACAAGTTATGACTATTAAGTGAGGATTGTGAATTGTTTAACTGCCTTCATTCGCAAAGACCAGAGGTAATTTTTCGCGAAAATTTCCTGCTTATTATTGTTATTACACTAATTACAGTAAAAGTCAATAAATTACCGGTTAAGTAACCAAAATTAAATAAAATCTAGCACAGTAACCTCGATAACAACATCAAACAATCTTCAGAACAGGTTTCTCGTTTGCCTCACATGCCTGCATTTTAATTTCTGAGAGAATCATATCTGTAAATTTCCTGTATGCACCTTTCGTCGCGTCCTTGTTGTTTTGTTGTGTCCTCTGACCAGGAGAGATAGGTAGACATATGCCCGGTACAGTCCGAATTTTTTTGGGTTAAGGCTAAGATAACTTTTTTAAATCGTTTGAGTAGAAATCCAAGAAAGGACGCCAAGTTGGGTCGAAAGAGGGCTGCAGAAAAGGTAGTACCGATCTTATGAAGGAGAGGGAGAGGGGGCTGTCCAGAGAGGTGGGCTGGTATCGTCAGAGTTTTTATCATGAGCAGTAAGCGGGAATGATTAAAAATTCGTCCAGTGCGCGAGACTTGCTAAGGCCGGCCCTGATAATTCTTTCATTTTAAGGTCTCAAACGATTTTTTTTTCTAGAAAATAAGAAAAATGCTTCTAGTTGGATTACGTGGCTATCGAAACGAACTGTTTTGCCTTTGTACTTCACTAACTGTGGTAATTGTTTTAATTGAACACCGTTTAGTTCACCCTTGTTTATTTAGGGCAAATATTCTGATAATCGAATTCAAACGTATAATTTCTCCAAATATTATTACATTTTAATTCAATAATTACATTCTCTACACTCAAATAATTCCACTTCACTAATCGATCTATTTGCCTTATCGAATGACGTGATTGACTCATTGTGGCTTCATAATTAAACCAACGTTTTTTAATCAAAAATGCGATTTGTGGCATGGAAAATACAGAAAATACAAAACGAGGGGCCTTTTTTTTTGGGTACGAATGTCTCTATTTGTAATCTCATTTCACTTTCACAAGTGCAACTTTTGTCATTATCGCCCTTGTGCATTGTGCAGTGATACGTAGAAGTGTGTGGTCGTAAGTGTGGTAGACGGAACGGTTCGTTAAGAACACTAATTTACATCATTTGGCCCGTCTTTTTGAAGGTAAGTGCATGTACTTCAGTTTCTTTTAATCAATAACAAAATGAAATGAAAAGCAATAAAAATTTACACAGTGGTGAACCCAGATATCTTATTTTTGGTGGTACAATCACATTAGGGACCACATTGATATCAGATACACGTCCGTAAATGTAGAGGGACGTTCCGAAGGCCAAAATAAGAAATAAAAGGTCCTGTAAACATACGTCCAGAATATATTTTTTTTCCGAAACACTGGGGGTCAAAAAAACATTCCCGGTTTTTTGGAAAAAGTTCGATAATACACAGGAAAATTCCGTTTTTAGTCAAGACCAGTCTTAGCAAGCCTGGAGCACTGGCCGAAATTTTTAATCACAGGAAATCCGTCGCCATTCCTGGTCTGCTGTACTGGGCCGCCACCCAACCTCGCTCCCATAACGGAGGTACAGTTTTTAATTTTTTCATTAGGGACAATTATGAAATTTGCCAATGTCTACTGGACGTTACCAGTTTGGCTGGTCTAAGATTCAACAGGACGTATGGGCATATCCTTAAAATTCCTAGATGAATCTTGATGTATCTAAATCGAATCGAACCTTACGTGAAAATGGTGTTCCTTACGCTTGCATAAACTATTTATTAAAACACAGAATGTTTTTTAAGCAACAAATTTTTGGAAATTTTCTCTAGAGTGTTTTGGTTACTTCATGACATCCGACCCAATAAGAAACAGCAAGAAAAATCCTAGCTATCCCAACACAGGAAATTTCGAACACCCCAAAAAAATACTCTTCAGCAGCATTTTTGGGGAATTTTGAAACGAATATTTTCAACTAGTTTTGCCAGTAGATTTATCTTTTTTCGAATGTTTTTTGTGTACTTTTGGAGAAATTTTCTAACCTGGAAAATTAACATCGAGAAAATTGTCAAATAATGTTCGTAGGGACGGTTTGACCTCTCCTAAGAAATTCACCTTTTTTGGTTGTTCTTGGAGCACTTTTGATAGCTTTTTAAAATGATGGAGATTGAAAAGCTCGCGCAAGCGCAGTTCTTTCCCATAGGAAACATTTTGAAAGTATTCCTCTGAAATTGAGCAGATTCAACTAAGCAAGAACTGGCATTAGAACAAAAACTTATAGTCGTTGGGCTTTTTTTCATCCATAAAATCCTTCATCAAACTTATAGAGTATCACATTTTAATGCTCACTGAGCAGAGCAGACACATGTTCTCCTTCGTAATGATCAGGTAGTAAAAATATCTTTTTCAGTGTTAATTGTGTTCTGTGTAATTAAATTTAAAAACATTGTAGTTTGGTTTCATGTCGTGCGTGTCATGTAGGTTGAATTCCGAATGAAGAATTCTATCAAATTGCAAACCAAGTCCTATGAGAGAATGTTCCTTCGTCTCAAGGAGCAGGAAATTTATTGACATTAATGCTTTCTTAGCTACAGATATTTACATTCGATTTGTTTATGTGAACGTTAAAGTAAATTAGTTCGTTTTTCGTTCTTTGATTGCATTTAATAAGCAACGTCCTGTAATTACGAGGTTTAGAGAATAGCAGTTTTAGTAGAAGAGTGAAAATCAACTTCTGGTGCAATTTTCAGTGACCAAATCATGAAAGTATAAACGAAAAGGGATGAATTTTTCATAGGAAAATTTAATAAGCTGCGAGGGGAGGTCTGCAAATTCTATGTTTCTGAGATTCGGATGTTAAAGTTTAGAAAATGCATATCAATCGTCATTTAGTTGCTGGTAATTTTATGGTCAGAATCAAATTTTCGACTCCAAACCATTTTATCACGCGTTATGTCTTCGACCTTGATTATTATGTGAGCCACAAAAGCAGCGACATTGTTCAGAATTCATGGAAAATTCTTCCTAATTCACTCAGTTTTCGGGCAGCATTTATGCCAATTCTCTTTTTGGCAGAGTGTTCACTGTTCAGGTCTGGACCACCAACTACAATCTTTAATTCGCCGCCAGAGGTGCAATTGAAGTATCAAACTTCACCCCAACCATCCGCCGCGCCGTCCACGGGCACTGCCAGATACGGGAATCACAGAAATAATGAAACGTACTTGTGGGTTAAAATAACATTCCGACCCCGATTTTGGATTCCCAGACGATTGTTGATCACTCCGGGTTAATTATCTACGGTTTATGGTTCTTTGTCTGCGGTGGTGAAGTGATAATAAATTATAATGAACGATAAACAAACCACTCACAAACAGGCATTTAGCCGGGACCGTGCTGCCACTTATCAACTATGAGTAACAAAAGTATGCGTAGTTATATCTTCGAATCAAATTTGGCGATCGGGGCTTTTCGAATTTAAGTTGCGGAAACCCTGTATGTTTTCCGAAACGAAATATTCTAATATCCGTTAGCAAATTCTAGGCGAAAATCTATGAATAATACCAATCAGGGACGGATTTATGCATTTTGTGTTTCTTGTTTTTTTTTTTTTGAATTTCTAGGGGTCAGTTGTAGGTCACACAGAAATTTTCACTAATTTATATGGTTGAATAAGAAGATAACATAAAGGCTGAGATGTCTTGAGAATTTCACTTCAAATAAGTTCTCAATCGCTATCCTAAATCAAGAAAGTGCATTTTTCTTGCAATTTATGAGATTGCGTTATGTATTTCGCATACAGCTGTCCAGAAAAAAATATCTGTTCATTTAATTAGTTATGAGTGAAGAGATACCTTTTTTATTTTATTATTTGATATTATTAAATATTACTAGAAGACTCTCCGCATGTGTATGTCGCTAGGAAGTCTCCTCGTTGCATGTAAGCAACAAAAGCAAAATTTTTGAAATTTGGCAACACAGGAGGTTGATACATTTCTATTAGTATATTCAATGGAATAAAAATTACTGAATAAATAAATAAATAAATAGTAATAAGGTATACTATTATCGTTAGTTGATTCAAAACCCGCGGCTTCTACATCCTTCCTGATTTTTAGAATTTCCTCTTTATAACGTATATCTACAGAAATCCCTTTTATTGCACTCTACATAATAGATGAGTAATGCAAAGCAAAGTTAAAATGCGCTTTTCCAAGAGATTAAATTCCACGACGAGTCAAATAACTAACATGCAACATAACGCACAATATCTGAATAAAATTACATTGAATTCAAAAATTACTGAAACATGGAAACTCCTCGGTAAATTACACTGATTTATTGATAAATTTTGGAGAATGAAATCAGCATAAATTTGGGCGATTTATTGGGAGATTTTAGGGACTAAAATCCGCATAATTTTGTAAGTAAGTGGCCTCCAAAACCGGGCATAAACCTTCTAAAAATTGATTACGTGAATATCTAATTTAATTTTAATATTTATTTTACCTGAATCTGAATTTTAAATGCGACGCAGGGTTACTTTGTAATGTTTGTTATTTTTAGAATCGATTAATTCAGACTAATTAGTGAGATTTCATCTACTACTGTGATGGAAAAAATAAGGTGAATGCACTTATGAAATGAAAATCTTTATTTGTTCTTTCGACCAAATTTCATCGCTTTCACAGTACTGCCCGTCCGACACAATGCACTTATTCCATCGTTTTGTCCAATTCTCGAAACAATCAGAGAACTCTTTTTCCGGCACGATCTTCAATACTTTCTTCAATTCAAATTTTTGTCTCTTCAACCGAGTCGAAACGGTGTACCAGAAGTGGTCTTTTGAGCTTGTTCAACCAGAAGTCCAACGGTGCCAAATCAGGCGGATGCGGTGGTTGTGGAACGATATGGGTGGAGTTTTTGGCAAAACGTTCTCGAAGGGCCAATGTCGCGTGAGATGGTGCATCATCGTGGTGCGGAAGCCAAGAGGTGTCTGGCCATAATTTTGGTCACTTGAGACGAATAGCTTCAGGCATGCCACGTTTGAATAAAATGCCTCCTTAACAGTTTGGCCTGACGGACGAAATTCGTAATGCACAACACCGCGAATATTGAAGAAAACTGTCAACTTGTCCTTAATTTTTTAGCCTCTTCGGCGAGGTTTTTCTCAGGCCGTACACGTAGACCGAAGTCCATCTCCGGCAATGATGCATTTCATGACGTTTTTGTGGTCAGAAATCGTTTCTTGAGAGGTTTTGTGTGTATGCAAAATCGCGTGTGTCTACAAAAAAACTGATTCCTGATTTTTGTAGTATCCGCTTGATGATAAATTCACCTTTTTTTTTATCACAGTAGTATATTCACGCGATCGCATGGCGAATCATGTACAAAACCTAAGGCGCCAGTCTCTAAAAGAGAAAAGTCTTTGGAAGCCAATAAACCATCAATGTCAAGAGCACAAGTTTCCCTGTGAAGTCCCATCATTATCAAGGTTTTTATGGAGACACAATTCCCATGTTATTGTTTTTAACCGGAAGCTAATACGGTTTGTGGCTTGTGCGCTTATTGGCATTACCGAGGAGAACTCATTCCAATAATATATTTCAAGTTTACTTTCTTTTGGCTAAAATTTATCAACAGATATATTAAACTGTTAATTGTACTACAATGACATTCCATTAGCGATAAAGATATGTGAGCCATTTAATATGCGGGAAAGGACCCTGAAGAACGGTACTAGCGGTTTGTTTGCTTTAACCATTTCTAACTGTTTGTGTGACCAGTCTTATTCATATAAGTGAGTTGATTTTTAATTAATTCAATTGCGAATTTGTACAAAGTTGTAAAGGATACACATCTTAAGATATCTAGCCCTACTTTAAAGTGAGGCAATAATAAGCCCCTTTTAGGGAACAGTTCGATAATCCCGCTATTCAGAGATTCATCAAGTAATTTGACATTTTTGCAAAATACTTCTGAACTTGAAAATGGGACTACTGAAAAAATAAATGCTTCACTTGATTTCACTGTCCTACAATAAAACTTTACTTGATATCAAGTTTTCAACCGGCTTCATGGTCGAGGAACCTCTCGCCCTAATAACTGCTATATATTACATATTCCATATTTTATATTATTTTTTTAACAATTTTTATTTTATATATGTACATTCTATAGATAAAGTTCGTTTCATAAAATTCCTGTGTGTAGAATTTTTCCTGAACATTTCAAAAAACGACTTGATTACTTTGCCCAAAAAAGAACTCCCTCTTGGTTCAACTTGTTTCGGAACATGTTTCAAAGATCCTCTAACTCAGCTGAGCTCAAGTCACTAACCTGAACTCACAAGAGAAAGCTGCAGTGAAATTTCGTTAGTTATCAGAGGTTCACTTAGAAGGCTGAAGTAAATACTTATTCTGCAGGCATTTCAGTTGTTCAAACCACCCGACCAGGAATTCAAAAAACTAAGGTATCCTGAAGTGATGCCAAAGACGCTCTTGTAATAATCTCAAGAAACCCCAGGAATCTTAACTAGCCTAATTATGTCTATGAGTCTGAGACTGCATTACAATACTTGCAAAACATTTGAAATGCGATCAGAAGTGAACTGGATGAATCCGAATAAGAGAAATTCAAGGTCTGGATACCTCTAATTCAATTTGTTAAGTTGTAAGTCTTCTCCACATATGATAGGAAAATGGAGGAGAAGTTTGGGTTTGGTTTTGTGAAGCCTGCAAACAATTCCTTCAGAATACTGTGAAACATCGGAAAAAACCTTGTTAAAAATCCTTTGAAAAAAATGTTTCGAATTAGGTCATCGGTAAACTAGCTTTCAGACCTTCTTAAGCCGGGAAGAACACTCTTCTCATATCAAAGGCTTTTTTTGCGTTTTGCAAATGTTGCGTTTGAAGATTTACTTTCTTAAAAAAACTGAGCATATAAAATATCTCCATGAAGTTTGCAAATCGTTCATATGTCGACAACACCTCGAGAACTACATTTCTTTTCGTGTTGACGTCATCGTTAAGAGATCTCTTCAAGACGTACCTCCTGAAGATATGTTATCAAATCTGGACCAATTTTTACGTTAATTGTTGTTCTGAGCTTCAGGGAAATTAAAAAAAAAAGGAGGGCTTTAAGTCTAAGTTGGACTGGCCCAAGTTCAAAATATCTCGGGGTAACCTCTGCAGTTTTGTAGACTTGAAGTAAACTGAATTCAGCTTAACAGCTGCCCTTTGAAACTCTTCCAGTTATGATAATTCCAAGTAATCCGAATTCAAAGGGAGTTCTTGAAAACTAGAGAGTGGTAGAGTTTCCGTATTGAACTAGTTTATATATAGCAGGTCAAAACTGAACTGCTTTAGGTGCTGTCCAGATTTGCTGCTTGTATTCAAAATTCGTCCTTCCAGCACTTACTCACTAATTCATTTCAGATAATTAAATCACTTGCACCCATATTCAATAGAAAGTTATGCATCTAAATTTTAAGGTGCGGTAGCCAAAGATATGTTTATGCGTAAAAGCGTGAAGCAAAGCAATGTCCATTTCTACCATACAATGTCAAACATAAAATATGCATTTATGTAGGCTTAAAGGAAAATAATTGTAAATTAGACAAGGCTGGACTGTACTGAATCTAATGCGAACCGACTGACACAATTTGATTGCGAAATGGTCAGTTTACGATTAATAAGTGTGGGATTTTATTAATGCTTCCGACAGTGTCACCAATGCAGGTTAAGTAACGTTTTGTGACGCACGTTAAAACCAAATGCTGAAGAACGAAGATATAGCTCTAATACCCCATTTCACATTTCATGAGTACCAATGACCTCAATAAATTATAACTCCGGTATGCAAACCACCATCGTCATCGCGTACGGGCACAGCCATCTTCTTCACGAGTTACCTAACCTTCAACACGAAGAAGTACCAAACCATCACTTTACACACCTTCTCTTCCTTTCCTTAGCACTAACAGACTTACCGAGCTTTTATCTAACAAACTGTAAACCTTAAACCATACGAACACATAGGGCTTCAGTGTTGGAAAAATCCAAGTTTTCCGCGAAAGTTTTCACTAAAACTAACGGTATTGAGGCGGTACCACTTGGACGCGCGGTAATCGACAATGGTACCACGTTACCTCGTGCGAGCGAATACTAACGAAGACGGAATTCTTGAAAGAACCCACTGGGCTGTGCACAGGTAGTTTTAGTGGGAGAAAGGTAAGTGGTTTAGTTTAGAAACGCTATGTGTATAGTGGTATACAGGGTAGCTCAAATAGGCAGGTTGATGATATGACAAGCGCAATATGTTGTTTTTTGGGCGCAGTCCTAACTGCCCTGTATTTAGATGGCGACTCTGTCGTCTCTCCAATAACTGGACAGAATTCCAGCCTACGTGCTTTGAAAGCATCGTTTGGATCTACCTGTATATATGCTCATTCCATTGTAATCTCTCTTCTTTTAAAGTCTGACTTGAGTAGGACCCAAGCTTTTTAATAATAGAGTCAAGGATAAGGATGGTAGAGAACATTGGTAAGCTTTTAGTGACGTTATAAATCATGTTCAATTTAAATGCGTACCTGCTTGTAAACAACATGATGGAAGCCGGGATATGAGATAAGGAAAGGGGCTTAAAAAGAAGAAACTGAATAGAATGAAAAATTTAAGCAAATAGTTTGGGAAGATGGTTAATTTTGTGGAGTTTCTGACTTTATCGCGCGTTGATGTTACCGAGATATCGACTGCTTATCCTGGGGACAAACATGTTCGAAAATACAGAGAATAATTTTTAACTTCAATAAAAAATTATTTATATATTTACTCATTCACACCTAAATATGTACGTGTACGGGGTGATCAAGAATGGACGTTTACTCCTGTTGGAAATTACGGTTACCACGGGGCATGGTTGAACATGATTGTATATTTGCAATGTTTTTTTTAGATCAGCTTAGAAACGTTCTCAAACCTGAAACAAAGATCGCTTTTCCTTATATTTGTTATACTCTGTACCGAGCGTAAAGATAGCCAATGGGGCATTTCGAACACTGTCAAAATTTAATAGGATTTGACCAGCTAGTCAAAACAAATTTGTTGTATAGTGGATAAAGGCTAACCTAGCGGTGAAGGATTACCCGAGAAACCTTGATGTTCTTGCTATTGTTCAATCTCAGAGTGTGGCATTCGCTCTGAGGAACCCAAGGAATACTAGCCTTTCCACTTTCCACCGCATTTCCATTCTGGGACTTCTCTCAGGAATTACTTCAAAAGAGGGGTGGTAGAGTACATACTTGTTTTTCTGCGACTCAAGATCTCCGCCGCTGTTTTCGAATCCACTCTTCCTCCATCTTAATCTTTCTCGCTGCCTCCAGGAATCTTTCAATTGTATCCCAATGTCTCTAATTTCAATAGGAGATTCGCGTAGGTTTCCTTATTAAATTCCTCCATGCCAAGTTCTTTTATCAGACCGGTAAATTTTTGCTATTAAACTATTGAATATTACGCATCATCTGACTTCGCACAGAACCAACATACCGACTCTTTTTAAGTTCCGGGGGAAAACTCCACGTCCCGTGACTGCCCGGCTTAGGTAGTAGATCACCTCTCCTCACTTGTTCTTCATCCATGGAGTTCCTGCTTTCACCTTCCGTCCAGTGTCATTTACATAAATGTTAAAGCGCTCCTTTAGTAAGAGGTTAATTGGCGGAAAACCTGAAAAAGCCTCTAGTGAAGTGGACGGGTCCCTTTGATGAAAACTTGCAATGATTAGGACTTCAGTTCATTTTTTCCAGCATTTTCCCGTAACATCGGAATCCTGTTAGTCTTTCCAAATCGGGGCCAGAACCAGCTTAAATTAACCTGAGATCATGTGGGTTCTGAGTCTTTATTTGGCAGAAGAAAAATTTCGGTGCAAACAGCATTTCCCTGCCATTTTCAATTCTCCAGCTACAAGGATTTCTGAAAACTTCGAATATTTCTGAAAGTTGTATTGGGGTGAAAAAATTCCTTTAACTCCAACTGGTTTTCAATTAAGTCTTCTAACACTTAAAAATCCCATTAACTCATATGCCACTCATGTCTCCCACGCTATAACCAAACGCCTTATATTCGAGTTAATTTCGTGTTAGAAGGTGTTAAGAAATGCCACCATTTGTCATTAGAAAGTACTTTTCGAAGATTTTCATACCACCTGAGGTGAAATAGCACGTAAAAGGCTGATTATCCGAAGTTTGGCACGTACCTAATGAATTATGGGACCTCTTTTATGACTTGACGATTTAAATCACCTGACCCCTTGCGAAAGTGTTTGAATATGGCCCTAGATCAGGTATAAATAAATCGTCAATAGTTTTGCAAATAGGTGGAGCATAGTTCTAATTGTCGAAAGTCATAAACAATGATGTAACAAAAATCCGATGGTTCTTTCGTTTATGAATGGACTAGTCAAAACCCCCGACGCTCTCTTCGGAGTATTCTGCTTCAGAAGGCATAATCGTCACTTTAACACTCTAGTGGACCGATAATGTCTTCAGTGGACAGAAGGCGGAAGCAGCTCGTTTCTCTTCAAGTAAACCATGAAAATACGGACGTGCGATTGTTCAATGCTAAATTCGAGGATTAAACTCTCCTGTGGGTCTATCTCCACCTACAGGGCCATACTGAATTAGAGTAAACAAAGCATGAAATAATTTCTCTGAGTTGAAAGTCTTCCCGGAAGATACTCGTCTTGCTGATCACGGTATAAACAATAATCATGTAATTAAAATTCCAAGATGCTCGTTTTCAAAGGCGGTTGGCCTGCGATTGGTTATTGAACTGGTTTATTAACAATATTTGCACCTAAGAACTGTTAATAAGTAGTGCGTCCGCCGAAGGAGTTCACCCCTCCATTATGGGCATCTTTCTGTAATTAATAAACTAGATTACGCGATAGTTATGGTTTTCGAGGTCGAAGATCCGAAATGTAACGTTTGTTTCCATGTTTGTTTGACTTATTTGAGAATGTGAAGCTGCTGAGCAATGCCTGTTAGAGCTAAAAGTAATGTCTATTAAATTGATTGTTTTGAGTTATTCTCTAATTTGCAAAACGCAAAATGCCATCACGGAGTAACTAGTTTTTCATGTTTCTTCATGCCCTTTGATGGGGTTAGTCCAGCGGCCTCTCCCCTTTAGATCGTAAACAGGTGTATCCTGAGCCAGGAAGTATCATATAACCGATTTGTGGGTGTAGTCAAGTTTATTTTCGTTGGTACTTTAAATTATACACGGTGGTCCAAAACGGTGATACATGGACAAAGACCAGTTTTTTAGAATGGAAAGACCCACTTTTTAATCAATTCCACATTCTGCGTTGAATTTTAAGCACTTTTCGTATAAAATGCGACGTGCGTAAATTCAATAATTTTTGAACTTGGCGCCACGTTTGAACGCAGAAATGCAACAAAATCAACAATACCAAATCTCGCCTCAGAGTGGGCCACCCCGTAGGATGGTCGGTGGCGCAGCGCGCAAAAGTTGCTGGAGACCTGGAAGGGGCGACCCACGTAGAAGGACCGCCTTGTAGTTTTAAAAAATTGTATTAATAAACGAAAACACTCGTGAAGTATCTCAGCACAAAAGTGCCAAGAAACCCAATTTCTAAGATTTGAACTTTCAGTTCGAAATCTGAAAATCGCCGAAATTTTGCAGTTTCCCTTCGCAGCTCAAAAAATCCAAAAAATTTGGAAATTCTGGTAGAAAAGTCGCATGCGGTGATTACGAATCGGAACAGAAAAACTCAGAACACACAAAAAATCGATTATACCACGACCCATAAGCCCGTCATCAGGAGCGGCCTATATTCGTTCTTATTGACCAATATACCGAGTGTTTGGGTTTGGTTGGGCCGAGAAGCGGGTCGCATTCTTGTGTTGGCCCTGGCCACGGAAGAACGGTTCATTCTTGGGTCGTTGAACGCCCAATATGGCGGCCGCTTGAACACGGACAAATTGCACACAACAAGCTGACCAGTGCGTGCCAACTCGCTCTATTTAACTCATCTTTTAGTTAGGTCCAGTGTACTGATCGAGAACAAGGATGGAACAATTGCGGTTCTTAAACTACAATGGATAAATTTTGCGGCTTTTGTGGTGAGGAAGTTCCATGTAATTTGTATTAGTCAGGGAACACAAAGGACAATTAATATTAGCCGAAAGACTGCAAAAATGGTAAGCGGAATTCGGACACTGGCACCTGCATACACAGTAATTCTAGCTCAGTAAAAATAATTTTCTTACTTTTTAATTTTTTAATATAAAATCGCTATACACAAGCAAGAAACAGTCTGTAACACGAATCGTCTTTAGTAAAACTCACGGCAGGTTCGCTGCTAGAACGCATTAACATCTTCATTTGCCTTTTAGGTACCCTGTTCAGCCACACCACGTCAAATAAGCCCAGTACTGGCCTGGAAGCTAAATTGGTCTGGTTCGCTTTGTCAGACAGCTGGTAACCTGTTGTACCTGTGGACGAGTTTTATGATTTCAAAATAATAAATAAATTTAAATGAATAATTACCTTCAAATCCCAATTTTGCGCACAACTCATTAAGCTCAGTGGAAGAATAAGCCAGTTTGAAACAACCGCTGTGCCAAATCCCTGCAGTTCTAGTGATTACCTCACCAGCGTTTCTCCTTCGATAAAAAGAATATTTAAGTAACTAAATTATGGAGGTTCATTATCATACTTTTCAGATTCAGGGGCTCTCATTGACAGACAGGTTCCTTCATCTTCTCCGTTTGGACAATCCTTTTGACCATCACACACCAAGCTCAAAGGCACGCATTTATTTGAACTGAAATTCCAATTTTTAACAAATTTTCAATCAAAATTCTAGAAACTCACTTTCCACACTGGTAACTTGAAGGCTTACAGTCACATATATCGGGGTCTTCGTCAGTTCTGTCAGCGCAGTGAACTATGTCGTCGCAAATTTTCTCTGGGTTGGTGAGTTCTAGGTAGCTTCTGCAAGAGCAAATGGATGGCTCATCTTCATGGTTTCCGCAATCGTTTGTGCCATCACAGAAGACAGATTTTGGCACGCACTTCTGAGACTTGGGGCACTTTAAGTCTGTTAAAGGACAGGCTGAAAATAAAATAAAGTTGGACTAAAGAGGTCCTTGGAAAATTAAAGACCCGATGAATTACGAAAGCAGTGATTCTCTACGACAGTAAACATAACAAATGTAGATAGAAGTAGCGAAAGAAAGGGCTAGCCCACGTGTGTGTTAGAGAAAAAACACAAAATGAATGGGTGACACAGCCTGACCATCGAAGGAGGCGGAGTAATCTGGCCATTGAAGTCACCAAACCTAATGCCACTCGTCTATTATCAATGGGGCCACATGAAAAGTTTAGACCATGCAAAAATACCATGGAACCATATTAGCAAGATCTTGGCATCAGCTCCGCTTGATGCACGTTTAAAATGAATTTTCCGCTCTTTACATGACTTCCCGTATTAAGCTGCAGCTCACGCGTAAAATTATCAAGTCGCATATTGAACGCTTTTTTCTGGACTTAAACTGAAATATTACTAATATTTCTTTACACGAGTCTTTCCCGTCATGTTAACTATTTTGAAACTATACGTATCCGGCAAGTGCCTGGGAAAATATACGCGTTTCCCATAAAAGCACGGAACAATGTAATTTTCCGGGCTCCTAAGGAAGCTCGGGGTCTAATAATGAAAAGCATCCTTCATTACACGCCTCGAAATGCATTTTTCCACATTCTTAATGAAATATAACTGCCATTAGTTAACACACGTTCCAACTTTTTAATTTTAAAAGTTTCTTATTCGCAACATTAAAGAAAAATACATGTACTTCAACATTTGACTTACCACATTGTTCGCCTAAATAACATTTACTTTCCTTCTGGTAACATAGTTCTTGGGTCTCATCTATACCATTATAACAGTCCCTAATTCCATCGCATATTCTTTCTTGAGACAGGCATTTCCCTAGAGGACATCTCAATCCACTGCATGGGATTTCGACATATGAAGGTAAAGAGACACTTCCTATGGGTAAAAATATGGTTGTTAACATCCCCATTCACGATTCCCTTTTTTTCAGCTTACGAGAAGTCACCCCTAATATCTCGTTATTGTAGAATTTTACGCTGGTGTACTTTTTTCTTGAAGAGAGCCCACAGTGGCCCTCCTCCTCATTAAACACCGCTGCCGGGTACCAGCCCAGTCTGGAATCACAGATAATGGTGCCAATCCATGCATTGTTATCCTGGAATTTAGTACGTTGTCATTTGTTGCAAGAGAATTCTTACTAAGGAATAATTATTACGCTGCAATCGTCCTCAATTTTCTTTCCGAAACACCGGTACCCTTCCATACATTCCTCTATGGGGAACAATTCGACGAAGATTGCCTTCTTTCCATTATTTAGTCCCATAGCGAAACACTTTTCCTTGTAATTGCCATCCCATCTACAAACAGTCTAATTTAACTTTGTTCATAAGAAATAAATTCTCCACCCTCAACTGCGCTTTTATGTTTGCAGCCTGAACATAACGATTGAATTTGACCTCAGACTCCACACGTAACAGAAGGATATCGGTTTCTTGTACTTGAGTACTGTTGATGACCCTCAGGATTTGGTCATGGGGCCCCTGTACTGACAAATGCATTTTTCCTTTGCCCATTACTGCCACTGTATAATTCTTATCGAAGCTGTAGAGATTTATGAGAATTAAGCTGCCTTTGTAACCTTTTGATTTGTTGTTCTGTTTACCCATTCAGGTTATCTATGCATTTAGCCGATGTAAGAATCCAAAACTCATCCAAAAGTGTTCCCATGCACAAATAAACTCCATCTGAGTAAAGAGCAACCATCCAAGGGGAGAAATAGATCTCGCTGGCTTGGTCCAGAGATTTGTACCTCAGAGTGCTGCTTGTGGAGATATTTGAGCAACTGCAACCAAATTTACTATAGAAACTGAACTACTTTAACCTTCGCATTTGATATGTATTATCTTTATTTCCAGAAGATAATTAGTCCATGGACCGTCTGGTCTTGCTCGTCGTGTGACAAAAACACTTTCATCTTTATTTAAAAAATCATAATGCCAAAAAAGCAAAAAAACCTTCAGAAATGCTCTAATTAAGTTGTTGGAGGGAAAATGAAGCGGGATTATCCTCAGCTTTCAGTAAATTTGAAAGGGGAGCGGTGATTGAGCTTCTCGGGAAACAGGTTACTTTTGCTTCTGGAAGATGTTCTCTCTCTCCTTAACGCTAAGTTTTTGGTTTATTGCAGATGGTAGTTATGATCATTACCATGAACATGCAAGGGAGTTGTTAAATATTAATTTTACACGTGGATAGCTTGGTGGGGTAATGAATATTCGTGGCCGTCTCGAATTCCCGATTTTCCCCCGTTGGATTTTTTTGGGGAAGGATATTTTTGAAGTGATTGGGATAAAAATCGGTAACTAACAGTAGAGAGAAGTTATGAAACAGTGTGCAAGAACGTAAAAATTCTATAAGTATCGATAACTAAACATTGTTCAAGGTGCGACAAAACTTTTGTTAACTCTTGAAAAATTGCATTGCAAGCGATTGAAATTTAGCATCTGATACTTATTGTCAGTGGGACACCCTGGATATCGTGGTAGCATATGTTCTCCTTTCAGGTCCTATAAAAATCTCCGACAAATCAATCAGCTTTATCTTTGTATAACGATTTTGTTGCTGGTTCCCATGATATGTTTTTATGCCGCGATAGAATTAAATTTTTTTCCACATTTCACATTTACCTAACAAACAGTCCATCGCAACAATGTGCGCATTCATGAGATTTTCGGGCCAAAGACAACTTTCCATCGGCCATTGAGTGAGTTTCCATCAAAATTTTGCTATCTATCGTGTACTTCGTGTAGGACATGTAGTCGTTAAGCCCCAACAAACTACAGACGCTACTAGCAATAACAGATGTTTCACTGTTGTTGCGCAGGCACATGGTCATCCAGACACCGTTTTTATTCACCGTGACCAAACCTCGTGAATGGAACAAAGGGCGGTTGTCTTTGTCAAGAGTGAGGGCGAGGCCATTGGTCAAAGAAACTAATATGACAGAAAAATGAGTAAATAAGTAACTTAAAGCAGTAGATTAATTACCGCAATCCAGTTCATCCTCATTTTGTGAACAATCGGACTTTCCATCACACCTCTGGGATTTATCGATACATTGATGAGATATGCGGCAAGGGAATTGCGTTTGGTTGCAGCGTACTGGAAATGAAGAATTTCTAAATGGGGTAAGGATGCTAGAAAACTACATCTTACAGCAGTCATGTTCATCACTCAGGTCGGCACAGTCAGAAATACCGTCGCAAATGGCGTCTGAATCTGTAGTCTTTACGTAATGGGCACAGCTGCAGTTGACTTCATCTGTACCGTCCTCACAATCAAAGTGTTTATCGCATCTCTTTTCCATGGGGACTACTTGCAATAATCTTGAAATAAACATAAAAACGTGGAAGTAGCTAGCAATGAGGACCCGAGAATAGATATCAAACAATAACGCGAGGCATGAGACTTTCAGCTGGTATTGCAACTTTGATTGAAGATCCAGTGAAAGTTGCAAGATACGTTTTTGAGATGAACATGGAGTAATTTTCATTGGCTATCTCTAAACATAAAATGATAAATGGAGAATATTGTACAAATTTATTGCAGCATTTGGGCGAAGAAATTGGGGAAAAGCGACCGCATTTGCCGAAAAAAAGTTGTTTCATCGAGACAACACCCAGACCACACTTCCATCATTGCGATGACCAAAATCAATCAACTTGGTTTCTACCTTCCTCTCATCCCCCCAACTCGCCAGATTTAGCCCCTTCAAATTATTTCTATTTCCAAATTTGAAAAAATGGCTTAGTGCATGGTGAAGAGGCGGAGTCCGAGGTTGAAGCCTATGTTGAAACATTCGAAGCTTCTTACCATAAACAGGGTATAGAAGGTATAGAACATCGCTGGGGAAACTTTGTCGATCTCAAAGGAAGCTATGTGTAGAAATAATGTAATATACTTCTTTTTTTTAAGCGTTAGTTCGGGTACTTCTGGGACTGCTCTCTATCTTTGAAGGACACAGACAACTGACCTCTTAAGAAGATTATTTACTTTCAGTTCACGAAATTGAAAAATAAAAATAAAAAAAGTACTCACACTTTACACCTAAAATTTAATCCATCAAATCCCTCCATCAAGTTGTTTTTCATTGTCCAAGTGGAATTCATGGCCGCTCCAACGATATCTGAGTTATCCTCTTCCTCCTGCGGATTTAAGTTTTCGAAAAGCTGCTGAGTGATCATGCTCTTCCTCGAGTGCTTGAATATTTCATTATACTGATGATCACAATCCATCTCATCGTCCCCAAAGAGGCAATCGATGGTCCCGTCGCATCTCCTTTTCTTGGCTATACAGCGTTTGATTCCCTTACACACAAATCCTGGACACCTCTGAAGCGGATATGCCATTATTAGTTGATTTTCCCCTAGAATGTTCAGTTCTCGAGTTTTCCAACACACCGAGGAAATTAATTAAGTTACTAATGTGCTCAGCTATCCATCCAATATATCTGCTAACTCTAGTGTAAACTCCAGGTTCACCAGGACGTGCACAACCCTGTCCATGACTAACGATTCCTGCTAGGTACCACTGGTTGTTGTTGTTGGGATTTCTGCACATGAGAGGACCCCCAGAGTCGCCCTGACAAGCATCTTTACCTCCCTCGGCAAAACCTTTTTGAGTCAGTATTGAAGGAGGTGATGGAAATTTTACTGATTACCCACCTGCGCAAATTTCGTCAATGTCCGAGTCTTCTTTGTGCCTGCAGTATTTCATAATAGGAACTTCGACTTCTCGCATATGGTCAGCTAAGAGTTAAAGTTAGAGGAGTTTAATGCATATATTTCTTAACTCACAACTAGATTTTACGTAATGAATTTTTAATCCCAGGTTAAACTTTATGCTGTTTTGAATTTAATATTGATTATGCCCATAAAGACATGGTTATTTTCATGTGCCACTACGAAATATAGATATCACCAAAAGTAGGTCTCTCGATTAAGTTTTGAGTTTCCACGAGAATGTGTCATTAAAGGAAATCTTCGTGCGTTTCAAGGCATTATTTACATCCTGTATATCTATAGCTTAGCTTTACTCACGATCTGATCCATGTTCTATAGTCGCTCCCCATCCCACAGTGGTGCAAACTGTGCCGAAGCTCGGTGCCTTAAGATAGTCTTGACCTACACTGTTCTCCGAGGGTAGACATATGGGTCTGACATGGCGGTTATACCTTATGGGCGCAGACAATTTCATGAGAGCTGCAGAATATCTAGTTTAGGTCCATGTGGAGATGAGAAAAGTGCACCCACCTATATCGTTTCGTAAGTTTTCTTTGTCGTATCGCTCATGGAAAATCACCACTTTTGCCCATCTTCTTTGATCCATTGGGGCGTAGGAGAACCTTCTCAGCGTTCCTGCTTGAATCTCGTAGTAGTATTGCCAATATCTGAGTTAAAACCATTCTGGTACAAATATTTTTTTACGTAGCGTTTAGTAATATTGGAAATGAATGCTGGTTTAAGCGATAAAAAGTAGTAGAAACTGCCTGATGATTTCTATTCGAGTAGCGTTGCTGTCGTGATTTTAATAGATTCCTAACAGAATATATCTTAAGGTTTCGTCGTTCGAAATTTTAAATTGGAATAACGTAGATGCTTTTTTAATTTTCCGTTCGAACGTTTTTAATAATTCATTACGTTACAAGGTTAGTAAGAAGAGTGTTACACGCAAGACGAAAGTTCACGTCTGAGCCGCAAACGAGGTCAATCATTTTGGGAAGCGAAATAGAACGCCTTAGTTTCGATGGTGTAGAGGATTTTCAAATTTCAAGGTTTATAGGTAGAGGTTTATAGGCCTCATAGTAGAGATTAATTTAAGATATTTGTTGAATGAGAGTGTATTCAAAAATTACTGCAAGATTTTTACTTTTTCAGGAAAACCCTAGTTCGTCTATGTCTCCATCTAGGTCACTCTATATCTCTTACTGTTATCGAGATCCCAACGTTGAAAATCAAAGGTGGAGCACCCCTTGTGGCAATTTACTATATTCGGCAGTTAATAAAAGAGTTTAATTCCACCAAAATATCAAGAAACAATGTATATTTATGAGGCACTCATAATCATTCCTTTGCGAAGACGGTATTAAATATTCTGTATTATTATATAGAGTGCTTCAAAACTGACGGCTAAAAATCAACGAATGTTTACAATTTGATATTCCGGTTAAAAAAAGTAAAATTAAATTTTTGCTGGTAGGCCTCTGTTTCCATATTTTTATACTTCAAAGTTTCTACATGGTATCATTTTTTATTATTCATAATAGTTAAATAATAATTGTAACTATGAATTAGTAATAACTGAACAATAAAAATAATAAAATAATTATAACAAGTTCACAATAATATCAGCATTAGCGCGGATACAAGCTTGGGAGCGCAAAATCAACGAATCGTATGCTGATTGCATATTTTGTATATTTTCAATGTATTCGACTGCATTCATTATTCTTTGCATTAATTGCTCATGGTCATCAATTTCCGCTGAATGAATCAATTGTTTTAATGCCCCCATACAAAATAATCCAAAGGATTCAGGTCAGGTGATCTCGTAGGTCATAGCCCTTGACCACACTGACCCATCTCACATTAAAAAAAAATTATTTTACATTTTTTACACAGATAGAATACCAAGCTGTACACGTTTCTTAATTTTTCGCCTCGTGTTTCGAATTAGCCAGTATACAGAGTGGTTCAGTGAAAACGTACCAAAAACTTTAAATGTGCGAAAAAAATTTTATGGAAAAACACCTGAAAGAACTCTAGTTTTTCTAAGCGTTAATTCAAATTAGTTTCACTGATAGGTATGGTCAGTTTTTCAATCACCATAAATAACACAAGAAATGCTGGTGGAGAAGGAGTATTGATGGTAAACATGCTGCGCAGCATGATGGGAAGAAAATAGGAGGAGAAGAAGAAAAACTGACAAAGTGGGACGTGGATCGTATTCCAAGGCAATATTTTGCGGGGAATCGGGAAATTTGAGGTATTTTAGGATACTTATTAGGAAAATAACTATTACTAATATTTAAGCTTTCCTAGGAGTTTCCACCGGCCACCATAAACTGAAAATCAAATTTTAGCTAATTTAATCTTACCTATCAACGCAGTGCGACGCTGTCACAATCCACAACTCATTTATCAAAACTCCAGCGCAATGGAATACTCCATTTTTGTAAATGGAAACCAACCATGGCCAGGCAGAAGGCTGGCTAGGTTTCCCACCCACAACTCTGCTGTCCGTATGTCTACGTTTTAAATTCCTAATGGCTTCCTCCAACTGCATCTCTGTCTTGTTAACATCACTCTCCGACTTTCGGAAAATTGTATCAAATTTATCTTTAAAGTCGTCGAAAACGCCATCGTCTTCAGAATTTCGTTCATTCTCACTATTACCATTCCTTTTAAGGCTTTCTCCCAAAGTTTCGTCTTGCAACTCGACGTTTCGAAGATTGTAAGCCCTTTCTAAGTCGTTGAGCATCTCCTCGATGCTGGTGTCCACCTCTTGGGCACGATAGGGGTTGTCTGTGAGAAACCGTAGTCCACAATAGAGAGGAGGGCACTCTACAAATGTGGCCCTATCTTGGACGCAAGTGTTAACAATATTCACTTTATTGTTAGGGAAGATGCTCACGAAGAGTCCCTCATAGTCTTCTGGTGTCAAAGTCATCTGAGCTTTCGGTATTCTGGATATTATTTACTTGATTGCATTCAGGAGGTGAATTACATTTATGCATAAGAACAAACTTACATGGCGCTGGGGCCTGCTTCAATTTGGCAAACTTCAGCCGCCCACAATTCAGTGCCGAAGCACGTAGGATACCATTTCCCCTTATAGTTTCTATGAAGGAAACCTACAGCATTTGAGACTTTATTCAATGGAAAATTGCCTAAGTGGTCAGCCAAAATCGAGCAGTCTAGCTCATCTTTTCCAGTGATTTCGCACTGTTTGACTCCATCACATCTTTGCACTAGTGGAATGCATGTGGACCTTCTGAATCTTGACCAGTCGTCACATGAAAACTCGTCGTCAGCACACCCTGTGTAAGTGAAATTGTTCGACATATTTTTGTGAAACTGTTTGAATTTGTTACCGAAGCAGCCATCCTCATCTTCACATTTGGGGCAATCGCAATAGCCATCGCACGTTCGTAGCTTGCCTACCCTCTCCCTGCATGAACAAGCCATTTCATCACTTGAGTCGTCGCAGTGTACTTCGTTGTCACACAAGTGGTGTTTTTTAATGCATTTGCTGTTATCCAAGCAAGCATGCTCTCCGAGAGGGCACATCAAGCTTCCAACTGCACGTGACTTATTGCTTAAAAATTAAGATGCTACTAACAGCATATAACACCGAAGGCGAGCTACATATAAATTTATGAAAATGAAAATATCAAAAAACTAAAATTTAGTCATTTTTATGTGCTGAAAACAACAGTGTGAGAAATAAGCACTTTGCACACTGCCATATTCACTTTACGCACGCTGCCAAGGATGACATGAAACGATCCGAACAATGAAGAAACGTATCGTTCTGGACACTAACATTGACACTATAACTTTGTTACGTTTGAGGGTTGTAGGAAAAGTGACTATTTATGTAAGAGGGTGAATTAAATGCGAACCGTAATTTCTCTCGTGAGACTAATGAAGCATCGGGGAGGAAGTTTGTTCGCTTAAGAGCGTTAGCGAAAAATATCACAAGACTGTGTCCTTTTTGCTTGATCAAGTCGCGCAATGCGTTATTATCAAATTTCCTACATACGAAGACGTAAAACCAGCAAAAATCCTTTAAAGACTTGACACAGTTCGGTGAAACCTGTCTGAGGAAAACCCACTTGTACCAATGTCACAAGAAATTTCTGAGGGGCAAGAAACGGTTGAGAATGATATCCATGTATAGCTACTATTCGCCACCTTCTCGAAGGTGATCGCCCACTAACTGTGGCGCTCAAATTGCAAGTGAGGTAAGCATAAGCTATGGAAATGCCCAATATATCATTACATATTAGTTAAGGTTTTGGAAAGTTGCAGGCAAATGGATGCCTCATCTTCTAAATAATCGACAGGAACAATAGCTAACCTGACTAGGGAAAAGTTAAAAGAAATTCACTGTCCAATATTAGAACACCCTCCCTACAGTCCAGATTTATCCCCCTGCGACTATCACATATTTGGTCCATTAAAAAAGGTACTAGGTGCAGAAAGATGCAATTGTTGAAGGCTTCTTGCGCAATTGATTGCAAACATGCCTCCCTTCTATTTGCGTTAAGAAACTTCCAATATGTTGAGCAAATATATTCTTAAATTAGGAGACTATGCAGAAAAAAATATACATCTTTCACTTTTGGATCTTGTTCAAATAATAAAAAAAAACAATTCCTGTTTGATTCATCCTCGTAGTAAAATTTAACGTACGAAACAGCATGCATAAAATGTCAATTATAGTGCATATTTCATAGAAAGATAAGTCCAGTGACGTCAATGTGTCCTTAATTTTAACTTTGTGAAAAAACTCACTTTCTGGTGAACTTTTCAATATCCGATATCAAATCCTGCAAACTAGAAGCCTCTCTCCTCACCTCCACCTGCGCCAATCCTGCCACGTTGTTGGTGGGTGTGGGAATGGGGTTGCACATGTAGTACTGTCCCCCGGGGGCAGTAACTTGAATTGGAGCATTTGCAGGCTGAACAGCTGGTACCTGCTGTTGGATTGGCATTTGTGGAAAATAACTGGGAGACATAAATGGATTAGGAGGAAAGGTTTGTGGGATACTGTAGACCATCGAAGGATTAAGAACGAACATAGGTTGGTTTTGTGCTCTTGGTTGGCTTGCTGGTACGACCTTCAGATAGCCGGGGTCCATGGGTGCTACTCCGGGTCTTGAAGGATTAGGCATTAGGGGCATGTACGGGCTCATGTAAGGATAAAAGCAAGGGTTCGAGAACATTTGCTGGGTGGACTGTATGTCTTCAGTAGCACCTAATTGTTTGTTTTTAGTTCTGAAGTCGTCTTGGCCACTGTTTGCTCTATAACTGATCTCTTCCAGGTATTGTCTATTATATTTTTCATTTTCAAGAAGAGTGTCTTCAGATTTTGTTCTTTGTAATGAAGCCCTAACTATAGAATCTTTCTCTGTTCCGGTATCAACATTCTGAGTTTCAGATGATTTAACGGCGAATAAATCACTACTATTCATAGCCCTTTTTAAGTTGGGAGGGCTATTAATCCTTGACTCGGAAATTACTTTTTCTGAATTATCAAACTTTAAAATTGGTAATTTGTCCCGAGGATTTCCAACCAATGACTCTGTTGTGGGAGCATCTGAAGAAATTACTGCGTTAACTAAATCTGCGGTACCTTCAGTTTTATTAACAGATTTCACAGAGTCTCCATATTTTGACACTAGTGGTGGTTTGAGCGCGGATCCCACAATTACATCTGAACTAGAAACCGACTTGTTTTGAGACGATACCGCCACATTTGAACCAGAATCGTCAAAACGAGTATAATTTCCATTATCTCGAATCATCATGGTACTCGCATCAAAATCTTCATTTTCCTTAGAAATTTTGGCATTTGGAAAATTTTTCAAATCTGGATATTGATCAATTGATTGTTCGGTATTATGATACTCAGTGCTAGTAGAAACTAATACTGAGTCTCCAACCATTGAAGCCGAGAGTTTCTTTTGTGAATTATCTGGCATTGAATGACTATAAGGATCTTCAATTCTGTATTGAGAGTGAGCGACTCTGGAACTTAGGGCAGAGGCCCTTTGGCCATGTGTGTCATTTAATTGGCCATGAGTTTGAGTTTGATTTACTAATTTAACAGAATTTCCATACTTTGACACTAGAGGCGCTTTTTGCGGGACTCCCACGATAGCATCTGAAGCTGGTATTCCTCCGCCTTGAACCGATGTTCTCATATTTGATTCAGAATCGTTCCATTGAGTTAGACTTTTATTATCTGGAATTACCACGGCACCGCCATCTAAATGTTCGTTTTTCTTGTAAATTTTAACATTTTCAGAATTTTCTAAATTTTGGTGTAAGTCAGCTGGTTGTTCTTCATTAGAATTCGTAGTGTTGGTGGAAATTAATTTCATTGAATCTCCAAACTGTGAAACTAGTACGTTTTTTTCTGAATTTTCCAGAAATGGATCGTTATCCTGATTTGTAATTTTGTATTGAGAGTTACTGTTTCTGGAGCTTAGTTTAGAGCCATCTTGGACATGTATGTCATCTGATTTATTATTAATTTCAGTTTTATTTAGCAATTTTACACTATCTCCAAACTTCGACACTAATGGCGATTTCAGGGGGATTCCCACTATTGCATCTGAAGATGGAATGAGTCTGCCTTTATTTGGAATGACCATGGCATTGTCATCTAAGTTTTCGCTTTTCTTCGAAATTTTGGAATTTGGTTCATTTTTGCGATTTGGAGGAAACATGATACTAGCTGATAGATCGTCGTTATTCTTGAAAATCTTTAAATTCGGAGCAATTTCTCTGTTCAAGATCTGAGAATCAGTAGAAAAAGGTTTTACTAAGTCTCCAAAGTTTGAAACTGAATATTGCTTTTGCAGATCACCAACTGAGTTCTTATGAGTGAAATCTTCAGTTTTTTTGGCGATCTGAATTGGTGAAGGTATTTTAATTGGAATTAAATCCCTGTTGGGTTCTATATTTACTGGAACACCAAAGTTATCAGCAACATTTCCCTGAATAACTTTTGCTTTACTAAATTCACCCACACGAACGTTTTCATGTCTAATTGGTCCTGGAAATAGAGGCAAATTTGGATCCTGGAAGTTTAAAGTGGGTTCCAGCTGGCCGTTATTTGGCAAGTGACTGAGAACCTCCTGTTTGGGAGCTGTTATCACATGTTGTCTGATCTGCTCATTTTTTGTCTGTTCAGGTAAAGCAAATTCAAAGAAGTCCTTGTCAAAATGACTCCTTATTTGTGAAAACTCATTAGCTGGATCCTGAGGGCGTATCAGTTGACTATTTGGCAGTACCTGAACATCGCGCAGTTCGGGTGACGAGATTCTTTTGATATTGGTAGGTCTTTGTTCAAAGTTCTGTTCCTCATCATTCGCAAAACGTTCTTGAAAAACTGATGCAGGAAGAAACCTATTTCCAACGTACTCGTAAGGAAATTCTTGATAATTAGCATAACGTTTCCTCCTTGCTTCAGTCTCGTATTGACGAAGAGCATTGAGCATATCATTCACAGTGCAATAATCCAACAACTCATATAGGTCTGTTTGCTTGAAAATGTCGCAACAGGCTTCGAAAGTCTGCTGCACCCTACAGACATCCATTTTGTCATAAGAATCATCGAGATATTTCCCAGTTTTTAACCTTTGTTGAAATATGGCTTGATTGAATATTTTTGTTAAGTCGAAGATATCTTCGGTGGACGTTGAAGGGATATTGGATAATGATGGCTGAGAGTTCATAGTGTTAGCGGGGATAGAGGTAAAAAGTTGGTACTCTGAAATTTATCATTAGACCAAAATATAGTTTCCCATTAAAGTGCATGGCTAAAGTGTCCCCTTCCAATTAATTTTGAAAAGAATTGAGTAATTAAATTTTCAAAAAAAATGGAGTCAAGGACAGAATGAAAAAAACTATGCAAAACATCGAAAATAGGCGCTGCTGAAAATTTAGACTCAGAATGGATTTCCAGGAACTTTCTGGAATATCGCGAAACACGTATTCGCCAAATTTTCGATATACTATTTTTTATGAATTTCTTTTTCCGAAGACGGAAAAAAGTACGATTTAATGAATACGGTTCATGAGGGGCCATACTTTAGAAGAGAATTGCAGGTTGAAGGTTGAGGCTCTTTTTCCTATTAATTATTCACTTACCTTTATTAAGAAAAGCTGCCATGAAAACCACTATAAAAATCAGGAACAGTGAACACAATACGCCCAGTAGTTGAAAAACGTACTTTATTTGAGCTCTTTGCTTTAGTTTTGCTCTATTCTCTTGAGATTCTGTAAAAGATTTCTATCATATCAAATAGCTGAATTCGCACATGTTTACATAAGCAATTATAAAAGGTGATATTTTGAGTAACTAGGGAATTTCTCGGAGCAGGTTCTACAACACAATATGAATTATATAGCAGAAGTTTTTGAAAATTCAAATCCGTTGAGATTTTAAGATTTAAATTAAAACAATCTCTACTCAAGCTTAAACCTCCCGCTTGTTTCGAGTATAATAAGCGGTGTTGCCAGAGCGATAAAAATTCTAGGACTTCAGGGATTTTTAATGAAACTGGTGATGAAATATTTTTAATTTAATACCCTATTAAAGCAACTATAGAACATATTAAGACATGACTTAAGAGGAAAATGTTTCAAGTTTTTAAAAAATACCGCAACCTTTCTGTTTACTGCAACATCACCGTCTTATTACCTTTTTACTGATATTACTTGTTACTATTAAGAATTTACAAAATTTTGGAGATGTTGGTTTGTGACCCGATGAGTGGTTCTAAAGATAATTAAATCTAAAAACGGTTTTAAATTTTGTGTATTTCAAATTTAACTTAATTTTTAAATGCAAGAAATTGATGGTGCGCAATGTTAAATCTTGACATTAAGGCGACCAGATATGTTTCTTAAGATTCTTCCACACAGAAGAACCAAACATTAACATCTTCAATAGAGTACTTAGATTCTTTCATTGCCTTGTAACTAACTTAGCTTTAAAGTTAACAGCTCATTAACAATTTGGCCCTAAGAAGAAAAGTCGGGAATAAAGTGTGAAACTCTCACCTTTTCCGCAATCCTCACTTTTATTGAGATCAATAGTGGTCATTCCATCTGGTTCCTGAAACGGTTCGGGACTGGACGACGTCGATTTTACCTCCTGATCTTTTTTTTTCACTGCACCCTCAATACCTTTGGGTGCCACCATGTTTTATTTTTTTACAAGAAATTGCAGCTCATTCACCTTCACCACTTGTAAATTGATTTACCCTCATTTATGGTTTACAAAATCACGACATACTAATAAGTGACCCATATTTACTGCAATTCTAACAATCAAAGCAAAATAGCTTATGTAAGTAGTGTTGAAGTAAATATACTAATTCTACAGTTTCAGCATTTCTCTAGCGTGTCATATGTGTACTGTGTTACACAGAGGGTTCATTTGTTCGGGTTTTAATGGATTGAAAAGTAAATTGGCACCTTTCTTACCGCCTAATGGCACGACGGCCATTATTTCGGAAACTGTTATTAATTCCCTTGTTGGCTGAGTATATCAAGAAGACTAATGGCAATCATTTTTGTTTCTTATTGCCGGCAATTTACGCTTTTATTGTCTGAAATTATCTAAAGGCTTTTGAGATATTTCACGCCGGCGAATGCCTTTTTCTCTAATGATCCTTTCACAATTTGTCTTGGGTCTAATTTACGACGATTTGTCTTTTGGAACAGAATATCATTCAGTATTCCTATTCATTTCAAACAAAAATGGAGAGCCATTTGATAAGAAATTTCATGGCAGCAATTTATTATGTTTCCATTCAGGTTGCTTAACGATAACAAAGGTTACTTGGAAAAAAATTAATAATTGTCACCAAAAAGCTTTTTTAACATAATTAATAATTAATTTGTGATCTGCCTAGCGATTCGGAAAAATCGCAAAAACTCATGATGCGCGAGTTAAATTTCCGAATATTATTTATTCGGACACGTGGGAGATTCAGTCATTTCATCAACTTCATTTTCCATTAATTTCGATTCCATTCATTCAATGTTCTAAACCATAACAACCTCCAGATCGATTAAATTAAGGGAATTATGCGCAATTTAACGCTCATTTGGAATGGACGTTGAGATTGGAAAAATTCCAAATAACCCCCTATACAGGGTGGTCGGCACATTATGGACCATACCTCATCGCATATCCTTTCTGACAAATGATGAGAAAAAATTTTGGTATACGAACGGTTTTGATACGCAGGGTGTGAAGGTTTCAATTATTGTTCCGAAATTTGTCTAGGCGGTGATAGTTTTAGAGATATTTAATCTGGTATTAAGGAATAAGTCGAATTCGTAAGAATTACATAGTGGGTTAAATTATGATGAATTTGTGCAATTCGCCAATCAAAATATGCCACACCGTTTTCGCTTTTGAACTCACAAACAAAAGGCTGGGCAGGACCGTATTTAGGAAAAACGCTACACATATGTATTTGTATACAAGGTTACCCTTCTACTACGTAAATGTATTTTTTCATTTTTTTTAGAATGGGTATTATGGCGTTTTTAAGTTATTTGGAAAATACTGAACATATTTCATGTAACATGTCCATCTCGAATTTCAACAGGTTTCGAAAAAAAAATGGAAATAATGGTAGAACTATTAATAGTTGAAAAATAACCATATAAATTGCAATAAATTAAAGTATTAAATGTTCGATCTGTACCACGTCGATTTCCTGGTAGTGGCAAACCTGCAATTCAAATTCCTCAAGAACTTTTCTTATTATTTGAGGAGATATTTCTTGAGCTTCTTGAGCAAATTTATTTTTAACTCTCCTATATTGTTGAGCTTATTTAAATGCACCCTATGTTTCGGACAACCCTAGGAATAAAAATCCATAGGGGCGAGGTCAGGTGATCGAGCAGGCCACTCTAATAGCCGCTCTAAAAATAAAAAGTCAATACATATGTGAGGAAACACTCTCGAGTTACATATCAGTGTTAAAAGCAAAAGAACGGTTCCTTGGCATATCGGGTTCTACCCTCGCAGTGCTGATTATATAATTTTATATTGCCAGGGATATCTATTTCTAAATTGACAATATGATTATATCTAAAGGCAAAAACCAACATTTCACCCGATAAGTGGAAAAATTGTGTATCTCGGCAGCTCGTTAGCCGGTTGTCGTCCGGCCACACAATTAACTTTGCGGCGTGGCGGCCCCTTTCAACCCTGATTGATGGATCGGCTGTCGCTAAGACGGCCCTGTTTGTTACTGGACCACGGTGCTTTGTCATCGTCACAGCACCACCAGCGAACTGGACTGATGTTTATGGAAATTACCGGGAAAATAATGGCGAATCGTAGCATATAGAAATTTCCAGCAATTACAACCATAAAGCACGGTAGATGCGATATTATTTCGTTATTTACTTAACAAGTGCGGAAAACCCCTGTCCGCATATATTTCAACCTTTAGCAGCATTCAGGGGATTGATTAATTACTCTCATTATTTAAAGCTGATCACTTTCGGCACAAACGGGGATTTCGATGTAAATTAAAAGTGAAATTGTATTTTATCTGCTTTAGGGGTAAATTATTAATTTGCTCTCGATTTAAATTGCGAGCTAATTTCCTTAGAAACATTGGGATTGAAAATGGGTATCGGTTGGACTATCGGTTCCCCTATGGAAACAAGCTTAATGATAAATGATGAACTTAAAACAAATTATTTCAAACAGTTTTTAGGGTACTTATTCAAGTTTTCAGGGAATTAGATGAATAAATATTTCATTCTACTTACGGGTTTTGTTGGTGAACGGACCAGTTTACTCGCGCCTTATTTTGATTGGTAATAGCCGTCGGTAATAAGGCCATTTGTAATCCATCTATGTCAAAATTGTCAAACGGGTGCGGCAGCGGTCGATGGTGAAAAAGCTATACCAAGTTTGGATAAACTGCTTGACTGACTACTCTGGCGGCATCTTGTGCTGTTGTCGGTCTGCAGATTGTCTTTTTACGTCGAATTGTTATCATACCCGTTTGGAATATCCTTACGTTTGCAAAATTACAATATCTCGGCCTAAGTGAATAATTAAACATTTCCGAACATCAGTCGGTAGACAAATTGCTCACAATACACAACGTGAAATGTCTCGGAAGTGTCTTCTTAAATTTTTTTAAACTGAGGTTAATCGTTTCGCTAATTGGTTTTTTCTCTCTAGTGTGCCTTAACAAGCTATTTTAATGCCTTCAAAATCATTCATTAATGCTCCTCATTAATATATGGTTTCGTATTAATTAATGACTTCTAATCTCTAACTGACATGCAAGGCCACCTAGAGTAAGAAGGATGATTATTAAATTTAAGGCAGAAATGATGTAGCTAACCCATATATCCAAATGGACGCTACTGATATAACTTCAGAGGGCGATGTTCAACCCTCTCTGAGAGTCGGGAAGTTCGTACTCCAACATTTCCATTCTCGGCGGTTTCCGGAGCCTATTATGTCTCTAATTTTAGTCCCCCAATTGATATTACCCAACCGTGATTCTACTAGTAAAGTTCAATAGCGGACCCTCCGTAAAGATAAAGAAGATGTAACCAGCTGCACAACTCCCCCGTACAAGTGATCTCACAGGTACTTCAGAGATGAGAAAGGACTCCCTTGGCGAATAAATCGGCCCCAGAGTCTTAAGACAGTACCGCCAATATAAACACATGTACAGCGTTTGTAAAAAGTATTGCAACACCTTTCTAACTTTCATAAATTTGATATTTAGAAAATATGCTAAAATACGTATGATTTTGTTTTAAAAAATGCGTTAAAGGAATTATTATTTGTCGATCTTCAAATTTCTCACCCCTATCTAGCTACTCCTACCATCTTTTTATTTTCAAATAAAAAGATACTCAGTGTAGTATATCAAACGAAGGACAATTCAATAAAGGACACAACGGCGTATTCAGCCCTAAAATTGAATCTTCGGTTTCCTTAAAAAAATAAAAATAATAGATCGAAAATAAAGTAACTCATTTAGAAACTATTACATCAAGTAAAATTGAAATTCCTACAATAAATACTCAAATGGGGCCCCAGTAACAATTTGGCAATGACCCAGTCGTGCCCCAAACTCTTTTATGTAATTATCTAATGTTGCTTCTGTTATTCATTCTAATTCTCTTTGAAGCCTAAGACGTAAATCATCTAACTTTTGTGCTTTCTATTTGAAAAAATGATCCTTGTAAGTACCCCACAAAAAAAGAAATCAAGGGGCGTAAAATCTGGAGAACGTGGGGGCCAATCTATTGCGATTCTTCTACCGATTTAACTCCTAAGGAAAATTTCATCAAGATACTCTGTTACGGCCGTTGCAAAATATGCTGGTGAAAAGCAGTCTTTCGCTTATGAAAATCTGTATATTTTCAAAATCGGCAAAAAAAACCACGCGATGTGCTCCGTTTAAAATTCAAGTATTGATGTCATTTCCACTGAAACAGGAAAGGAGTCGGCCATCTTTGCGAGGCTTCGCTAATGACGATGTTTTGCTAGAACATGTGCTCAAAAAGTGTGAATCCCTTACGCCGATGTAAACTATTAACGACTCATAACATAAATTTCTTCATGAGGGTTGCCACACCAATTGGTGAAATAAAGCACATGAAGCTTGGCTGCGAATGTGATAACCATGGCAACACCATGCAAGCCATTTCCTTAAGATGTCCACTTTATCCATAACCGAAGAGCGTTAAGAGCCTCATAAATAACTTAGGGAATTAAGACACGGTCCCTGGTGGAAATTAAGCGGCTGCCGGGACCGTAAATAACCCAGAGCCCGGAGTGAATTAGGTGGAATCCGGTGACCGGAGCGACCGCGACTTCCCGGAATTTCACCCGGATTAATTGCCGTGGATGGGGAGCAGCGGTTTAGATGTGGCGATAATAGAGTGCGAATCTTTGCTGGGGACTTTTGCTGAGAAAGGTTTTCTCTTAAGGCGAATTAGCAGAATTTGGGTAAGTATGTGGGGAAGATTTCCGCTGAAGAAAAGAGGAAATTTTGAAGCAGGCATTTTTAAACATGATGATAATGGCGAACTATCTATCTTCCAATGAAAAACGCGAGTGTTTCGAATATATTTGAGTCATTTTTAAGATTCAAAATTTCGAGAGTAAAAGAATAATAGGGAACAGACATTATCAGAAAATCTTCATAATTTAAATAAAGACTATGACAAAAAATGGAGATGCATGCTGCTCGATGTTAACAAATTTGAATCTAATGTGTTATTTGGTCATTATCGACCTTGTAACGTTAATAATTGTAACATACCGGGCATGACGAAAGCAAAGAATGATCATTAAACAATCCTCGAGTAGACTTGCCAAGACATGCCTCAAATATCTCAGGCATGTCTTGGATAATTTTATATATTAACTATTGCCAATGACACATGCTTGATGATAATAGTGCGTGAATTAATCAACGCCCTATCTTAATGGGTCACCTCCTACGGCAAGTTTTTTGTTAATGGCTACCTGTTATTTGATAAAAACATTTTCTTTCATTCATGAGTACTTATCCATAATGGATTTGGATGGAGAGGGGGTTGGGCGGATTTTTTTAGGGGCAGCGGGGCGGTAATTAAACGTTTCGCCAAAGGCGCCAGACTTGTTAAGGCCGGCCCTGCGTATAAGTTCACCTGAAACAAATCTGAAAGTTAAGCTGCCAGGAAAAATATTCCCGACTGTAATTCAAAATGTAAAATAGCTTTAGTTTCAACTTGACCTACAAAATTGGTCTCGTAACTGACAAAGGTGCAATATGTAATGTTCTGCAGATTCGTATAGAGTACGCCCATAATAAAACTCCTCCATAATAAATTCCCTTATATCTAGAGGGAAAGTTCTCAGTTTGCGAGGCTTTTCCACAATTTTCCGGTTTAAAAACGATCGTAACGTGTGTGCCTCTGACACGTTTTCCCCAGTCAAAGGACCTGGTGCTAAATTGGCCTTTTCTAATTTTCTTTGCTAGCTAGACTTCATGAAAGCAAATTTCGGAAGGTTTTTGACGTAAATTTTTGCCTCCGGCAAATTTGCTTTTATACGGCTGCCAGCCAAAGAACGAAAACAATGTAAATGTCTTCGTACAAATGTAATTTAAATCCTGAAAAGAGCTTAACTCGACTTGATGTAAAATTGAGCAAAAATTATGCAAAAATGTATGGAAGCCTGGCGTTTGTTGGAACGCAAGACGACATTCTTCGCCAAGCAGCGCGTAACGTGATAGTTGCTACTTTAGATCAATTTGGGGTAATTTTAAAACGTGAAACTGATACGGCAAAGAAATACCCCAACATCTCTACAGGAGTGAAAAGAAATTTACGTAATTGAAATAGGTTAAGAAACGTTTCTATTTTTCCGAGTGCCGTCTCGAATTACTTGGAAATGAGGCGAACCACGGCCCCTGGTTTGATTATTTTAATTACAGTCAATCTAATTCTTCTAATAAAATTTGCCCTCCGGATTTAAGCCCTAGTGACAAGCTGACGGATGGGAGAGTGACGTTTATCCCCGGATCGTGACTATACGGTTTCCTCGAAGATCTGTCCGCGGTCTTATTAATAACAGAAAGAAAGGAGGATGATAATTTGTTTGCCTTTGCCTGGATAGGATGGTAAACAGGCTGCCTTTTAAAAAGATTGTTATGGAAATTCGTGCCCCCAATCCGGCAGGATTTTTTCCCTGTTTACCGTGTAAGCTATCGCAAAGAATTAAGCCGTTAGGATCTGGAATCCATTAATAAAGAGCGGTAAAGCGGAGAGACATTAATAAGCTGTATCGAGAGTAGTTAACACGCAATGGCTCGCGTGTTGCCGACAAGAATTCCGCAATCCGACTTTGATATTTCAATCGCAGAAGTGATTTATCGACGAAAAAGCCTCGCGTTTAATGCCTTACGTGGCACGTTTCCAGCATTTTTTTTGTTTCAAACCAGCAGAGCAAAAACGTCCATTAAAACGACTTTTTATGCGTACAAAAGGAAAAATCCGCTCGCCCTATTATTGCGGGGACAAATTTATTAAAAATTCTCTTTGGCGGCTTAATTGAAAAACGGGAATACTAAAATTATTTCCCGGAAAGCATTTTTCCCATAAATTTCCGCACAAAGGACTTCCGGGGCTGTAGGTGACGTCGCGTAAATCGCGTCACTTGATCAAAGGCCCTAATTCCCTAGTGAATAAAGGCGGACGATTTTTTTCTTTCTCATTGATGGTGTAAGACCTAAATTCAGATGGCTTATAGTGTTTTGCTTGCGAATTTAACATGAGGTAACGAAATGAGTAAACGTTAAGGAACAAAACGTTAAATTTAGAGCTAAGAGAAAATAGAAACTGCCTGGCGACGATTTTAGGTAGCGCGATATTTACGAGCGATCCTCACAAAAATCCCAAATTGAATGGCCCCCATTCGTCGTAACACGTCATACACCAGATCTACATGAAGGAAGATAAACGACGATCGTTAAAAAAGCTCAAGTAGGCGTTGAGATATCGCAGGAGTGTCTTAGATAGATTCATCACCTGTTGTCTATTTGTCAGATGTGTGACGGTAAACAGTAAATGACTCAATCAACGCCCTACGTTTACTGCTCATCGCCCACTGCGAGGTTTTCCTTAATGATCGCCCGTTATAAATACAGATCCATCAGCCGAACCACGTTAGTTGGCTCTTGCCGATCACTGATCAATTTCGATAATTTAATATTACGAGCAAATACCCCAAATCGCATGCGAATCGGCAAAACTCCTTGGTCCACGAATACGTAGATAAACGCTTGTACATTCAATTAGCTGCAGGGATAACAGCAGGCAAGCTTAATTAGCAGTTAAAGCTGCTTTTGTTTAAACTACGATTCTCTTTTAGAGTACACGCGAGATCCGTGCAAGCCAGGGCTGCGCGACGTGCAATTGCGCAGCCCCTCCACTGCAACCCTCGCCGTTCCCGGGTAATCGATGCTTCCGTCAGGTGTGGATTTTACAGGTGTAGGGCTACAGTCGCACTCATACAGCGGAAGGCGTTTGTGAACGAAACGTAACCTCGAAATTCGTTCTTTCGCTCCCTACAGAAACATAAAAAATTACCTATAGCCACTCTCCCCCTCCGTTTACTTGACACGCTGACAAACTTTTTATAGAATTTTCTTTCATAACTTCACAAATAACCTATCTAAGTTTAACCTTCACCTTTCGTTCAATTTGGCCAGGAGAAGAACAAAGTCGATTTTCCCACACCAGGCGAAAAGTGCAGAGGTGGTTTTCCACATTTGTCCGATCATTAATCGGCAAACGGCCCCGGTCCGGTGATTTAACGCCGTGTCATGGCCGGAAGTGGCCTCTGCTTTACGGCGACCCCCTTAATGGACGTGCGGGAATTTGATTTCCTCCCGTTTGTCTTCGCTAAGGAAGACAAAATATTGTTGTGTTTGAGAAACTGGAACCATCACGAGATGTGAATAATTGAAGTTAAACGACCAACGAAAAACAAACAGCTACCTCTATTGCTGGAATTAGAGGCGCTTATTACGAACACGCGTACAGTCGCTCAGAAAAGTATTCGTACGGCGGAAAAAAAATTCTGTGACCCGTAATTTTCGACTGCACAAATACTTTTTTGAGTGACTATACGTCAACCCATTTGTTTTTTGTGAGTTCAATTCAGTTATTGCCCATCCAAGAGCCCGCGAAAATTTTTGACACCAAGACATGCGAGTTTTTTTGCGTGCAGTGAACTTCTCAACAAATCCCCACCTTGTACATAGAGCCATTTTCTAAAGACCTTTAACTCCTCCATTGTTAAACGTCAACCAAAGCAACTAAAAACCAAATTTGACGTTTTCGAGCCTTGCAATTTTAACGAATTTATGCGAAACTTCTGGCCCTCCTGTATATTTTTCGCTGGGAAATCTCGGGCGGGGCCCTATTTTAATAAAGGAGGCACCGAAACACTGACAAGAACTAAGGGCCGTCAATCAGGCCTGTAATGGCCCACCGGCATCGGGGTAATGTGACACTGTACCCGGCGAAACGACATGGCAAATAAAGAAATACTGCCACCGACAGACAAATTAGGGAGAACGTACGTGTGGAAAACCGCATGTGTGTACATAAATTTGATTAGCCGACAACCCTGTAGACGTCAAGGCTGATGCGAAGTTAGGGAAGTGAAACTCATATGCTGCAAAATCGTCCAAAGTCTCTCGGGCATCAATTAAACTCGTTGGTTTTCGCTGGGTGATAAATCTGGAAGTTTTGACGGCCATGCATCAGGGTTGTAAGCATAAATCAGCCCTAATATCGGTTTTCATCGCGAAAACATCAAAAATATAAACCAATAAAGCCGACAGGGCGGGCATGAATTATTCGGCGACTTTCGCGTTTCACCTGACCGCTCCAGAGATTTACGATCCGGCTAATCGTTCGCACGGGACGATAAATTCAAGAAAATTAATTTTTCCCCTTTGTCGGAGGCTTTTCTCCCAAAAAGAGCCATTTCGACCACGAGCTTCTAGATGGAGATACCAAGTCCTGTGAGAACTCGAAGATAAGTGATTTTCTGGAAGGATATGGGTTTAGGCGGTAGATTGCGCCTAAAATGCTTGTCTCAATTTCGATATACAGGGTGTCCTCGAATTACGTGGCCAAAATAATACCGCAGATTGTTTGAGTGAAAATAAGTCGATTTAACTAAACTTCCCTCAGTCGAAAAGTTGATAATTATGGAGCTACAGGGTGTTAAAGTTGAAAAAAAATCACATTTTCTTTAATATCTTTCGATTTCTTTGAGTTAATTTCACGAAATTTCATATTTGAGGGTGTTTTAGGATACGAAATTCAAATTTATTAACGATTTAGTTGTTTCTTCTAGGGGGCGCCACAAGCGACCATTAGGACACATTTAAATCTCTGTAACTTTTTCGTGCCACGGTGTATATTATTTTGGTATTTAAAAACCTTTTTCCCTACCTTTTATACTTAGAAAAGGTATACTTTATTGACGTCGCTAGAAGCAACGGTGTTGGAGAAAAACAGGCATGGATCTAATGAGGTGATTGACGTCCTCTTGTGGGATTTCATTCCATACTAACTGGACAGCATGGCATAGCGCTTCTAGGATTTGTGGGGGATGGAGTAAATTATGCAACCTTCCACCTACAATATCCCATACATGTTCAGTGGGTGAGAGGTTTGGAGATCGAGGTGGCCAAGGTAGCATTTTATTGAAACAAGTCCATAGTCACTCTAGCCACACGTGATTGTGCATTGTCTTGCTGGAAAACTGGATTAATAAGAGTTTCCATATAAGAAACGAGATAAGGTTCCAGGACTTTTTGGATGTATCGTTGGACTGTCGTGCTGCCTCTAGTGAAAAGTAAAGGTAACACGCTACCATATGCATTAGCATCTCAAACCATTACCCCAGTAGGCTGATGGACATGACCCTGTATTATAAACTGACGATCCCGTTTTCTCCTTATTCTTACCCGACCATCATGTATACCAAAACGAAATATGGATTCGTCACTAAACACGATATTATCTCATTCCAGATTCCAAACTATCCGTTCTCTGCACCACTGCGGTCGATTTTGACGTTGATCTAAGGTGGGGGGTAACACAAGATGGAAACGGTAAGAAATCACCCCAAAATTTCTTATCCGGCGATAAATGGTCCAATCTCAGTGGGCCTTCAATACTCAGCAAACTACTGATCCACCAACGGCCTCGACGAGACGGGGCTATCTATTAGGGCCGTAATTCGAAGGCGGCGATCTTGGCGTTCTGTAGTTTTTCGGGATCGTCAAGTACCTCTCCTGTCTGTTTGCTCTTCTTGGAGGCATACCTGACAACATCTCACTAGTGTGTGTACACACGACTCAATCTAGTGACGATTTCCCTAAATGACCGACCAGCCTCTCAAGGACCCACCATTCGACCTGTCTCTAACTCGCTCAATTAATGAAAATTTCGCTACATTTTTGGTTAATCTAAAAGCACTTAGTAAGCGCACTATACGCCAATAAATGATATTTTTCAGTCATTGTTGATATTTTATTTCAATTTTTATAGTATAAAAAAAACCTTAAATTCCTGATAACTCGTAAATACGTTAATAAATATGACTGAAAATTTAATTGTTTTTTGTGTTCCAATATACAAACATGCATGCCAAAAATTATATAAATAAAACCATTTTTACGGGGTGTTCTCTTTCCTATGTCACGCAGTATACATATATCTATCTTAAGTGTGACAATTTCGGCATTTTCTGCTTGGATACGCGCTCAATTCACACAGAATCGACAATCTGCATTGTCGCCAAGAATCTGTCCTTCTTTGGAGTGTTCGAGCATACTCATTGAGTGGTTGAAGGAATGGTGGCATGAGCCTCTAACTCTACGTTATCAGCGTTCAACAGAGTAAGCAGTGCTTTGTGTGTAACGTTGGCGTTATTAAGGTCGTAACTCAACATCACACTCGACGTGTGTGCGTCATCTAATCAAATTTACGGCCCTACACCGACGCCATTCTTTTTGCTCCCGCGTTGAAACCGCCGCCATTTTTTATCTCATTTTTTTTCTCCTTTTGCTGTTTCGTAATGCCGCTATTAGTTGGGCCGTGAGGACTGGATTAATTGCAAATTTCAGTTTTAACTTGGCCTTAAAACAGGTCATCACGGAGGCCACCCGTTAGAATTAGCCGGTTATCGGTGTTATGCACAATTCATTCGGTGAACGCGTCCAATAAATATCAATTGCAATAAATTGGTTGGAGGTAAATTGCTAAATAAAAGATACGCTCCATTGCAATGGCAAGTTTCAATTTATTCAGTACGTTTAATAACGCTTATTTATGGCTTAATATAGTATTCGGTTCGAAGGCCGTTATTTATGACAAATGCCGTAAAAAGCGTTCCCCCTTTCAAAGAATACAAAATATTTTCGATAAATAACATTCTCTGGCTGCGATGTATGTACGGACATATATTTTATTCTCCGCGAATTTATGGAGCATTTATGATTATTGGAACAATATATTTTTATTGCAGCCCCAAAGCTTTATGCTCTCAAGATTTATAGCGTGAGCAAAATAGTCATCAGCTTCTTTCACGAAAGATGTTGATTACGAAGAGAAATTTACAGCCTTCGTTGTTGGCTAAATAACTCGACACATCTCATTGCCAGGCAAAAGCAGCTTCACCCTCCTTTGAAGATTTTTCTCTAGAGAGTAACAATTTTACATTTATACGAGCCCACCAAATAACAATTTACTCTTTACTTAATGGGACCAACCTTTTTACTCGTAAAACCTTGAAAGCGTACTTTGCCATTTTGACCCCTTTTGGCTTAGTTTATTGGGGCATCACGTCAAAGACGCTATGTAAGGGATTTTCAAAGGAAGGGATAAAAAAAAACGTTGATATGTACCTACTTAACCCATTTCTCTTTGCTTAATAGTGTTCCCGACATGAATGCGAAGCATCACACTAAAAAATTGTTCTTTGTGTAATAAATACATAATGCAAGGTTTTATGGCACGAATCAGTTACCATTGTGTAACGCAAGCCAGTTCATGAAAGCACGAGTCGAATAAAACCTCAATACGTACGCGTTACAGACAGGATTTATGTCCAATTTCACGTTAATTTGCTAATAATTTAAATCAAAATACCTTAATCACCTCTTAATGGTTATTTATATAAGCGAATAAAGAACATCTAGATTCCCGATCGTCAGCAAATGGGCTTTTATTCTATGAGTGGATAATCAATTTTTCAGTGACGAGTTCTGCGGACAAATTTATTCAGTTTTGAACATACAGGGTGTTTCAAAATTATGGGATCAAACTTCTAGGAATTGTTCAGTGTGAAAACAAAATACATCTGAGCCTACGAACCAACGCGCGGGTATGTCTCCGTAAGGCGCTGCAGCCTTGACGCTTTAAAGCAGTTACGTGCAAAAATGTGTTTTATCGAGCTTTGGGACGTTTTATTTTAATTTGTATATACAAAATGATGCTACAGTAATTAATCAAAACACATTTGGATTTCATATTCAACATTTCAATCGGTAATTCGGACAACATTGAATCGACAATGATTGTCTAATTCCGTGACCCCCTAGATCACCAGATCTAACACCTTTCGATTTCTTTCTGTGGGAACATATAAGATCCCTGGTCTATGATACACCAGTAGAAACAGAGCAATACCTGGTTGCACGAATCACTGCGGCATTTGAAGTCGTTCAAAACGATTATTAAAGTTTTAGCCAAGTCCGCAGAAACATTGTATGTCGTTTAAACAAGGGCAATGAAGACCAAGGACGATATTTTAAACAATTACTGTAGTGTTATTTTGTACAAATAAATTAAAATGAAATTCGATAAAAACATTTTTGCATTAAGCTGCGTTAAATCATTGTAAGGCCGCAGCGCCTTAATGAGACATTTACGGATGCAGATTCTTATACTCAGATGTCTCCTATTGTTGCACTGAACCACCCCTAGAAGTTTTATCTCATAATTTTAAAACACCCCGGATTATGGTTAAAGCGTATAAATTAAATTTACACGGCATTTTATTGTGGAAAATGTAATAAGGTCCACATAATCACTCTTAACTGATGTGTTTCCTGATTTTTCTACTACACACAATTTCGATTCCATACCGTGGCATTAATGGCAGATATTTTGATGGCTTCTCTGTGTTCAGTTTTAATTCATTGATTAGTAAAATTTATATCCGCCAGTTAAGGTCCGTTTCGGCTATGCATACTGATGTCAATTGCGTAAGTGGATAAATTTTTTTTACCACAAGTGAATAAAACACTATTTAGAACATCGCTACACAATGGATATATGACTGATAGTGAGTGAAAATTGAATAAAAGGAATTTATATTTGTCGGTCAGTATTAGGTCATGATCAGGCCAACAGTTAACACATCTATTACCTGTATACGCTATTATATCAAAATATAGCTTTCTTGTAATAGGGCGATAACGAAAGAGTTTGAGCCCACAAAACCTTGTCCTAACAGAGTCCGTTATAATCAAACAGGACGTAAACTAATGTTTCCCCTGCTCTTACCTTGATTCATGCTTGTCCTTTAATTATCTATTTCTCAAAATGTCGCTTTCTTCTTCTAACAAATTATTACTTTAGTCTGCTTTGCAATTATTGTCATCCTCATTTTTATCTGCCCAGCAGTAGGGCCGCGTTTATGTAGGTTGCTACCCAAGGCATACTTTTTGCCGCCCCCGTACACCATTCCTATTTAGCCATACCATCATCCTATTGTGTTATTTATGCAATACTTATAGGACTTTTTTGCCGCCCCCACATATTTGCCGCTCTAGGCTGCTGCCTATCTTGTCCAATGGATAAAACGGCCGTGGAGCGATTCTTTTCAAAAGAAGCTTCATTGTTCTTGTTCTTTGAACCATTGACCCGATATACATGTACAGGGTAGGCAAACGTTTTTTTTTTAATACCCTATATATAATTGCACTGCTATGTTTCTACCTTTTTTACTTTTTAAACATATTTTATGTACTGGGTGGACCAAAATATGTAACCAATTTCCTGGGTTCATATGCAGGGTGAATTTTTTTAAAGCAAAAAAAAGCAATTCTTCTAAACCACTTTATGGTGTAGTAACTTTTACATTATTTACATGACCATATCTTCGATCTCCCTTTCCCTCAAATAGGCAAGTGAGGTAGTAACTCGTTCCAAAACAAGTTTATACCAAAGGGGAATAAATCTCTTTTCGATCTTGCCTTGCCTTACTAAATTTAGGACCACTAGACCAATTTACGGGCAGCTTTGCTGGAAGAGAATTTCCATGGAAACCACGAAACTGTCCGTCACTTCGTCTTTACTTCAACGTTTCAATTGATATTGCATTCTTGGTAAAGCCAATGGTCATATTGGCCCTAAGATTGATGGTTCCTAAGGTAGGCGCGTACACATTCCAGCGATAAATGAATCAGCAACAAAAACTGAGGTAGGAATAAAAAAACCTTTGCTGCTGTTTATTTTGAGAAGTCGACCTGTCCGGTAGCAGGACATAAAACGTCCGTTAAGTAAGTTAAACCCCGCATAAAATCGCAGTTAAATTGATAATTGACGGCGCAGTAAAGCCGGTAATAACCGCCGTAATTTACACGGACCGAATTAATCGCGCTCGTAAACGGAGACAAGATTTACGGCGTAAACGCGCTCACGACGGCCAAGCAAATTTACCCCCGCGGTTACGACTCTGACCATTTCCTCAACCGAGTGATACTGATCAATAACTCTTCGTATCTACTGACTATACTGACAGTTTATGTTCTATTTCCATAACTTGTACCATCCGAACGGATTAAATATGAATAAAATGAAAGTAAATTGTATGCGCATGGGCCACTAAGTCGCCTTCGAGCATGCTCAGTTAGACGAGCAGCGTCGACAAATTACCGAGACTGACCAGTTTTCGTAATGCTATTGATTGTCTCTGTAGGCAGAAACGGCTAAATATCGATAAGAAATACCGTAATCGTTGGGCGGTTCTTTCGCAAAAGAAAATTAAACGCGCCGCAATATAATTATAATTAAAACACGCAGTACACATTACCGTGAGGAATTATGGGAGGGAAAATGAGCGTACGCGGCGAAAAATGCCTGGGGATTCTTATCTGGGTTTGTTATGAAGCCATAATTCAGGTTCTCGGTAGGTGATTTAGTTGCTTCCAGCACGACTTTACTCAACTTTTTATTTAACCGGCCATATATCTACCATCAGGGAAAATAGAATTATTGCCCTGCAGATGAAAGATTGGCCGCTTAATTGGTTTATTATGTAAATGCCTCAATGAGTTATTTACCTCTTTATTAGAAAATTTTCGCACGAATGTATCACTGACATGTCGACTACTCCCAGATGTGAGATACGAACATTTCCAAAGCAACGTTTTGGAATCCGCATTTGAGCCCTCTTACTTTTTATAGGAAGCATAAAAAAGTGCCTGAGCGAACAGGGTGTTTCGTTTTAAACGCCTTTCCTTTTAATTTTTTTATTTTTATATTCGAAAAAAATGTTCTATACAAAACGTAGGGTTATATAGCACTTCGATTCTTATCAATTTGGAACATAGTGTCCCAAAAGAGCGAGAGACCAAACTAGTGCTTTTTAAACGAGAATCCCAGTATATGACTATTTTGATTGATGAGGCTTCGTTTGAAGCATGCGCATAGCTGCGTAATTATAGATGTATTTTTGTTAAACTAACTATACTATTTAAGACGAGAATTTCATAAACCATTCCTCGAACACGGCAGCAAAATTGAAATATTTCAGTGACAACGTTGCTAGGTCGAAGTTATCGCTACGTTCGCACCAGTGCAAATTCCGAGGATATTCCCAGAAGTGCTCGACTTAACATGTAGATGGCGATATTATGTTAAAAATTTGCCTATATTACAAAAACCTAACCTTAAAGAGTTTGTGTCTAAAATTTGTGGGTGCTACGTTGGTTTGTGTTGATTTTGGAGCCGTTTTTTGTGAACGCTTTTCTACGTTTTGTGACACGGAATAAATGGCTCATCGACACGTGATATAACGCTTTCATCTGAAAGGTCTTAATCCATCCAAAATTAAAGCGGAGTTTGATTCTACTCTGGGAGAATCTGGTGCTTCGTTAACTATTCTACAATGCTAGGTGGCAGAGCTTAAACCCCTTCGGACGTGCTGTCAAGACGAACTCCGCAGGGATCGACCTAACGACACTTCAGATCTGACCACTCCAGATATTGTGGCGAAAATCCGCACAATTGTACTGGCAGACTATCGGTTAAAATTACGGGAGCTAGCAGGCATGATAGAAATTTCAAAAAGTACTGGACATCGCATTTCCACCGGACAATTGGATGCGAAAAATTTTAGCGTAAGATGAATAAAAATAGCGTTGTGAGGATGTTTCAAGGGAGTGTTTGGCAAAGGTTCGTAGCAATAAAGCGGAATTTTTGCGTCGATTTATAACCATGGATGAAACATCGGTCCATCATTGCACACCTGAGACAAAGGAGCAGTCAAAACAACGGACTCAAAGGGTAAAAAGGTTTGAAAGAGGGTCAAAACCGCTCCATTTGCAGGAAAGATGATGGCGTCAGTTTTTTTGGATGCAGGTGGAATAATTTTTATTAACTATCTCTCTAGAGGAAAAACAACGAACGCAGAATATTGAACAAATTTATTGCAGCCTTTGAGCGAAGAAATTAGGAAAAAGCAATCGTATTTGGCGAAAAAGAAGGTCTTGTTTCACCAAGACAACGCACCAGCCGCACTTCTGTCATCGCGATGGTCGAAGTCGGTCAACTTGGTTCCGGACTTTTTCCTCATCCACCCTATTCGCCAGATTTAATCCTCTCAGACTAGCCAGCGATTGGTTCAACTCAAGAATGCCAGTGCGTTACGAGCTACCAGTATTGAAACGTATTCTCCGAGATAATTGCATTATAATTATCGATAATTTGGCATGAAAGCGTTTGGTCCAGACACTGCACGAATTCGTTTTGTTCGCTACTGTACCCCTTGTATGCGGATATTACAGACTAAGCCTTCAGCGATAATTAAAGCAAAAAAAATGGACTAGACGTGTTATTATCTGAAGGCAATTATGTTTCCGTCATAACCATATTTTAGACATGTTGCGATAATGTGAAGGAAAATGAGGAATTATTAGCCACGGTACATTTAAAATGGTAATGGCTTCGATAATTTCAGAGTGCGAGTGCTATTGTGCTAATAAGACCCGATAGGAATCGACAGCGAGCGATGGAAATGCTAATTCCTTCCGACAAAACAAACGGTTGTTAGTTCCTCTCTATTTCTGCAGGCATCAGAAAACTGGAACCTAAAAAACTCCCTTTGTGTCATAATAATATGGATCTTGCTCCCCGTCGCAGCTTGCCCTTTTGAGTACCTTCAAACGTTTTCTTCGATGATAAACGGCAGTGCATGTACCGCAACACTGGTTCGAAAAGACCAGATATATTGACCCTTCGTAAGGGACATTTGTACAATTTATAGAGCACTTTCGTCGTCTTTTAATGCCGATGGCCCGAGTAAATCACCGGAAACGGTCCAGCAAAGTACAAATAACCGGAGGGGGTGTTCCGGTGATAAATCGATTTTATTTGTTTACTTGTCACGAATTAATATTCTGAGTCACTATTATGGATCGTATAGGTATCTGTTTTATTTCCCACCCTTGTAAAACACATTTTTGGGTTTAGTTTAATAAAATCCGCGTTTTTGACTGAATTCCCGGCTCCCGCCGTTTTCAAGATTCCCACACATATTTGCGCCAGCCAGTCATATGTTCAGCCGTATTTGCGACAATTTTTTTGCTAAGCCGAAATTCGCTAATGAAAATCATTTTACTGCGAGGTTCAAAAAGAGGGAAGCATAAGGTAGCATTAGCGATCCCTGGACGCAGGAACTCCCACAGCTTACGGGGTCCTTCTGTGTGACATCCAACACCCCCCCAGACGTCACTTGCTTGATTGGTTCCTACGCGTAACTGGGGACACACACAAAATTTGACAATTCGTGGTGTACCAAAAACGACGATTATTATCAAAAAATCCGCTTACAGGACAATAATGAAATCAAAGTCGTGGAAAATCATTCCCGTATATCCCGTTTGTCTGTACCCTGTCAGATATTAATATCCTGCTTGCAAAGCGCATATTGACAAATTAATTCCTACTGATTTTCTGGATAAATTTGCATGGGACGAACCACAAAGGAGTGCTACCCTATAAGTAAACGGTCTTTCATTGTTAGGCGAATTCGAATTAGAAACATATGTGGTAGTGGTTTTTTTGTGTTTTAAATCCAGAAGTGCCTTGAAGGTACACGGACCGATTAATCAACTTCAGGTTTCCCAAGGAAGATACCTTAATTTGTAAAAATAAGATCACTTACGCTGCGACGCTCCTCGTTATTAATAAAAGCCATCAATTCGTCGGTGAAAAAGCTGTCAAAAGCACGATGATGCAGTGCAGCCCACTGTATAATTAATGACGTTCATATCATTATATTTTCATTCTGCAATCAAAGTCGGTTCTGTTTTGATTAATTGACATCGGTGGGGGCTCATGCAGCTTTTGATCCTCTTTGATCCTTTGTCGGACCATTTGTTTAGCACGCACCAGTTTTGACTGTCATGGATAGAGTATGATATCGAGTCACTTTATCCACCGAACTTAACTTTCATGTATGAAACCATCCCTTACGATGAGATCTCGCCCGATAGGTAATTATCACATATTCGTGGCGTTAATCTGGGGACCGCAATTTGGCGGGTGGCTTACGAGGAAATACGGTCTGAACAGGGCTTTAGGGCTGAACCCGATGTAAGGCACAAGATAATACAGCGTGTACTGAATTAAGCAGCTCCTAAACGACAATTTCCATGGGGAAGGCCATTTATACCGCATCGTTCGGGATTAAGCACAGGGCTAAATGATTATGAGTTAAAGGATTAGTGGAGAAATAATATGTCCGCGCATGTTTAGTTGGATCTGCTTGTTTAAACCCTTGTTGAACATTGTGACAATTATTAGTCTTGTACAGTTAAATAAGCAACGGCGAGCCTATCCGTGTGGGGTCGTGCATGTCACAGTTCAAAGATCGCCCTGTGTAGGTGTTATCTAGGAGCTAACGTTTTACATAATAGCTACATCTATATGCACGTGCATCTGGAGAACTGTTGGAAATTACCATTTAGTCGCTATTCGGGGTCTTGTTCATTCCACTAACTGACAAATCGATGTTTGTTTTATTGTTGCCCTCTTGTGCGGATTATCTTATACTCGTACAAGGTGTTTTATAAGTTTAGCGATAGAGAATAAGTACGTACAGGCCAAGAATAATAAGAAGTTTATGAAGTAGCATATCAGCTTAACCTATCAAAAATTAATGGTTTGTTCTGTGAAAAAATGACTTCTTTGATATCGTAATTCTCGATTCTTTACAAAAAATTGAGAATTTTTTAAACCTATTTTCCATATACGTATCTTCGGGACCGTAGGGGGAATAGGGGTACTAAGTGAGTTAAACTCAAAGAAAAAAACAGTTGAAAAATAGAGTAAATAATATAACGAAATCTAGCTTAACCTAAACTGTTTTTCAATTATGTTATATGTTTGTTTTCATTTGGGTAATAAAGGTTTGGTTAGGTTACTTTAGGTAAGTTCGGCTATGGTTTGGTTAAGTCCGGTTAGGTTAAATGAGATCATTTACTACAAGATGACTCTGAAAAGTCTATACAAAAATCTTCCACATATTTCTGAGGAGAAATTATGACGATTTAACCCAATTTACCCGAGTCCAAAAGTGGATGGTTTTAAAAATACAGGACGACAATGTGAAAATTAAAAAAGGGAAAAAATAAATACTCCATTTGTAATGGTACTATCTAAACAAAAGAGCGCATCGGGGGGTTTTTAGATGCGAGAAATCAGAATCCATTTACATTTACGATGCACATTTTAAAAGGCATTGTCAAAGCTAGGTGGACTCTGTTAAAAAGTGCATAATTTTTTTAACATCCGGTATAATATTTATATGTGACTAGATTTGTGTTTTCCTACATGTTTTATGAAACAAAAGTGACTTCGTACAAGTCCCTGTGGGCATTCCATCTTGAGATATTTGAAGTTTACAGTTCGCTGCATGTCATGAAAAGTAATTTTGAGGTACATTTGTACAGTACAGGAAGATAAATAATAAAAAATTGGTATGGTCACATAAAAATATGAATATTTAAAATAATAATAAGTCTTGCAAATTATTTAAATATTTAATTTTTTTTTTCATTTCAACTCTACGAATAAATAAGGACTAAAGTCATTTTTCAAGACATGCAGCTAACTTTAAACTTCAAATATCGCGAAGAGGAATGCCCGTAGGGACTGGCATCAACATACCTTTTTTTACTAGAATATGTAGAAAAACACAAATTTAGAAATAAATAAGTTATATACGGGTGATGAAAAAAGTTATGTTCCTTTAAAGAAAAGTTTACCTAGCGCTGACGACGCCCTCTACAATGTGGATCGAAAATGTAAATGGGTTCTGATTTCTCGTCCTTAAAAACTCCCCGATGCGTCATTTTGCTCAGATATCACCATTATAAACGAAGTAAATAATTTTTTCCTTTTTTTAAATTTTCACTTTGACACCCTGTACATTGAAACCGTCCATTATTGGATTAAGTTGAATTGAGTTGAATCATCGTTTTTGCCTCAGAAATTTGTGGTAGAATTTTGTACAGACCTTTTGGAAGCATCCTACATATTCTTCAACTTTTTTTGTTTTAATAAATATTGTATCCCTCCCATTATCCATATTCACTTCACTCTCCCGAAAGCTTGGAGATATTTATATGGAGAATAAATGAAAAAAATTGGCAGTTTTTGTAAAAAATCACGTATCACCATATCAAAAAAGGAATTTTTTCAAAGAAGCAATTTTTGGTGGGCTAAAGTGATATGAACCCGTTTATAAGATTGCTTCTCCATAAAAAAACAATATAAATCGCTTTTCATTATTGCGAATCTATTGTGACGTCATCAAATGCCCACCGTGGTTGCAAAATTGTAAATAAGGGGATATACGCGATTTTCATCTCAGTTGGGGTTGACGGTTTGCAAGGCGATAGTGGTTGTTGGGCCAAGAAAAACATACGTGCAAAGACATAGGCACACGTGGATGGAGCATGTGCATAAGTCTAGTGAAAACGAAAAAAGAAAAAAACAAGAAAACCAGAGCATTAGTTACGCCATTTTGTAGATTCACAGTAAGTGCTTCCATCACTTATTTTTTTATTCACGTCACAAACTGTAACGATTGAGAGTCGCCTTACGTAAAATGGCAAATCATACAAATTTAATGTGTTAAAAAAGAATAAATATATATTTGAATGTCTAAACGTACATAACCTTATATTTTTGCATGGTTGCCGCTTAAGTTGTTGACGTTTTAGTTTAATTTGGTGTTTTAAACTGTTGTGGTCGTCGTTTATCAACTTTGGCGATAAAAATTTGTTCGTTTGAGAACCAAAATAATTCTCCTGGTTGTTTATTATCAGTGGTTTTATTACTATTGTTGGTATAATGCGCAAATGCTTAAATAGTCAGTGTAAGGAGTTTGTAGCGTCCCTGCTACATATTAGATTTCAAAAGATGTGGCATCACTGCTGCTATGAAGCCTGTAACGTGCATAAAAAGTTACGTTATTTGAACCATAGAGCCTTCACGGTAGCGTTGTCATGGACACTTGTTATGCGAAGTTTCATACAACGGAATGCTTGTGGGGATGATTGGACATGCAAATCCGGACAGCCAAATTTAATGAGCGTTCAAGTAGAAAGAAAAGTGGATGTCGGGCAACTCGGGGACACGTGTTTTCAAGTATTAGTTCGATAAGCCATACATATACCAAGTATGTACACACTCATCATGGAACATATGTTCAAAGACATACGTAGAACATATTCTATGTCCGAATGTTATGCGCGGACCCGCACACATTCTTAATGAACCCACTTAGTAAAAAACGCGTATTGTCGGGTTCAACATCTTCTTTCTTTCTCTCTTGACCGCAAATGAAATTTTGCGGAAACGTCGTCAGCACTACGAACGATCAATGGCAAAAGCACAAGACGAGAAACAAAACTCAATTTGAAATTCAGTTGATTATGGCGCTATCCACTATCCATTCAAACTCACCCAACCAGTTCGCAGGGGCGTTTGCCCACATTATTTCCGCGTCAAATTAATAGAAAAATTAGCGCTTTTAAATGAATGAATATGGTTCGTAAGAAATTTGTGGAAATTTCAGGAGACTTTTATGAATCACTGGGCAACAAGAATTTTCTGTAGGAATTCAGAACCATAAACTTTAGATGAATATTGAGACATGAATTTCTCGAACCATCAGGAATTATAGAGAATTTACTCAACTAAAAGAGTCTCTCTGTACGAGGAATGTTCAGAAATCTTGACTAATTGGCTAAAATGCTTGGCTCTCAAAAATTAAGAGAATTTTTCTTTAGAGAACCTAAACTCTTCACCAATCAGTAAGTTCACCTGCAGATCTAGGTCATTCTCTTTGGAAGCCAAAAATTTCTCGAAATATGAGCAATCTTCAAAAAGAGACTGTAACAGAAGAGTCTCTCTTGGCATATGGAATTTCAGGAACCTTCTAAAAATCGTCAACCAGAAGAATTGCTCTGTATGGGAATTTTCAAGACAAAAAATTTCCCCACAAACCCATAAACTCATATGAAAACCTGGAAGAATTTCCGTTGTCCACAGCTCTATAAGGGTGTAGTAATTTTGCACGTGTATGCAGACACAAGATAAGATTTATTAATATCTACCGTGCAAAAAAGGCTATCGACCATGATGAAATTCTATCAGAGTGCATTAGTAATGAATGCCTATCCAGAGAGCTAAGAAGGACATTTCGTTTACACTGAGCGATCCGAGCTTTGCTGAGCTGCATATCATTTCATCATTTTCACAATAACGAACAAATATACCAATAATTCTAAATTATGTTTCAAATTTTAACGTGGAAGGTATAGGTACCCCAAAAGAATTTTTTCAATCGGCATATTTTAAATGTCTCTTACGCTCACTTCTGCCGCATCGATAAACTTGTGAAACATCCTCTAAACTGAAGCCGGAAAATTTGATTTTGAACCTTTCATCAAACATTAAACATATATGCTACTCAATGTAAGCATACCTAGGGGCCATTGCACCACGGAATTGGGCGGTGAAAGTGTAACGGATATTCACACGTCAAACGAGGCTAATCCAATACGGCGTTAAAATATGCCCCTTTGTGAGTCCTCATCATAAACAGCTCCTTGATAGATTAAAATTTTAAAAAGCCCTCTCGAGAAAAAACCTTTTAAAAAATGGGCATGTGAAACCGGTCTCCAGGTGTCAATCACATTGACAACTACAGGGCGACAGCACAATCGAAATGTGGTGAAGGGTTTTCAGCTTAATAATGGTAATCTTCGTGTATAAACACTTCAACTGAGGGTTGGGTCTTGCTACCTTGAATTTAAAGAGTTAGAAATTTCCCTTTCAGACGTTCAATGAGTTCCGGTATAAACAACAATAAAGCTTATCTTTCTTCGTGTAGAAATGTTAATCAATCCATTGTTTGTAGCTGACAGCAGTTTTTAGTTCGCCTTAGCCCTCGATAGGCCATCGCCGTGTTTAACCTTTTGCTATTTCAATTTCGATAAGCTCATTGCTCAATTTATGTTTCGATTTCTTTAGTATTGCATCTACATGCCGCCTTTATCAGATTTATTTCAAACAACGTAATACTTCCTACAAAAACTGCAAAACATAAATCAAACGAGTTCCCAATAATCAAAATAGTAAAAATAGATAAAGTTACCGACACGAAAATAAGCACTTAAATCGAGCAGCATAATTCACATTAAATATGGAAAATTATGATAAATTTAAAATGTACGCGTTGCATGTTTAATTTTATTGTTATTAGGTTGATTACCAATTCGTAATGGTGGAGGATATGCATTAACAATGCGGTTATTAAATAAAATATGCTTGGGTCCCCTAAATTTTAAATTGTGTCCTGCCTAACAGCCCCATAAAACATCGGCTATATGCGACGAAATTAAAGTGTTTGGTTTTTGACGTCATGGAATCAGTGACGTATCACGAAAATAATGAATTAGTCACACAGTAAGGCATTTACTCGAAGACGCACAGAATTAACTGAAAATTGTGAAGTGTATCTCGAGTATCGTGAGAGATGATGGCAGAGACACCTTTCGGAAACACGGGGGACAGCTCAAGTCAATGCTCATTGCCTTATTGGGACAATAGATGGCGATCACCCTAATATTCGGAATGTTTCTAATGGTGTTTAACGTTTCAGGGTTTATCTAAAATATTCGCTTTTAAAATAATTTCGGATATTCTCACTTGAAAATCATCGTAGAATCGCAAGAGATAGGTATAGAGACATTTTTTGGAAAAATTTTTCTAATTACTAACCAATTTCCGAAAACCCAAGGTCCAAAGGGTGTTTCATTCGGGGAGATTGGATCCATGGCGTTTAAATCTTAAATGTTTGATTTTAAAATATTCCTGTTTTTATTTTATAAGTTTTATGTTTATTTGTTTATTTTATTTTATGTTTTTAAGGCCTGTGGAAAATTTATAAATGAAATTCGACGAATATCCGGAAAAGCAACAGACACAGATTTAAAGTCATGATAGTAACAATGCAAATTGGTACCATTCAAATAATTGAAATTGTATATATAATTAATTGCGTTCTCCACTGATATTTTTAGACTTTCCCTTGTATTCAGACAGATCCAGTCCTAGAACCATTAACTTTTTCTAGAAATCGTCTATCGGGAATTTATCTGCAAAGGAAATACCGCTGGATCCGTCTGAAAGTTTCTTCAGAAAGAAATAAGAAGTCAATAAATGTTTAGTCAGCCAAAAAGAGCGTTAAAAATATTACTGTACACTAAAGAGTGAACTGTTGTACAATTTGCATAATGAAACTTAGCCCTCTGGCTGGGAAACAAACACAGAATTTATTCCCCAGGGATTAAATTGCCTACTTCAGTATATTCAAAAGCGACAACAAGGGATTAAAATAGTTATTTTACTCATAGAGTGTATAAGATGGTGATCCATAATTTATGGTTTATTACATTTCATAATTAAGTTTCACTATGCTCATATTGCTTAGAAAGCTCTATTTCAGACAACATTCTCAGTTAAAAATTCACCTCTCTGATGAGTGACCATGTTCAGTATTGCTTTCCATAGTAGTTTTGCACGATAGTCGACGCCTATGGAAATCTGGATACATTGATTTGCAAAGCTATTTATATTTCAGGGCAATTCGGATTGGTTTGTTCGGTTTGTCGTACTTGTTCCAATAAATAATTATTAAAACGGCCTCACCACGCTCCACGTAGATAGATTATAATCGACAATTCACTATTAATGAGCTAATGAAAAGTCGATTAAAAATTGCCATGTATTTAATCGACTGCAATTTACTTTAATTATTTATTTATTGTTTAATTTACTTTAGAGCCGTCAACATTAAAAATTAAAACCCGGCATTGCTCTACGTTTGATCATTATAAAATAATACTTTGTGTGCTTGCAATTCCTGTATAATATCCCAACATAACAAATTCAACCCTTTGCTTTGCCTAAAGCGAACCAAAGTTCTCACATCACAGATCACAGGACTATTATACTTAGGCCAATCCAAAGTGCCTATTCAGCGAAGTCAGAGCAGGCATAATTCATACCGAACAAAGATGTTGTTACCAGCATAGAGAGATTTAACACGCCCCAACGATTTGATTAGCTTCATTTGCAAACTATACACGTTTCTAACCCGAGGACTCCTCAGGCGGTGCCCTAATGAACTTTTACGTGGTTATTTTCGCTGCAGGAGGTAACAGTTTGACATCAACCCCAAGTTTTTAACCCTTCATGTGGTCTGATGATCAGTGGGGAGTGAAAAGTAATTGGTAAAGAGTTATAATTGCATCGCTTTTCGGACACGTCAGTTAGAAAATATCTATCACGAAAGCCTGGAGTCACAAAGATATTCTCTAGAATATCTTTGTGACTTTGTGTGTGTGGAAAAAGTTTTCCTCACACGTGTCAATGTCAAATACTTAGAAAATATTTTGACACATGCCACAAAATGTTTTAGGTGCATAGCGCTTCCAGCCTCCAAATTTAAGCGTTAAAGTCACTTTACCGCAAGTTTGTAAGGAAATATATAATCGCTGTTGACTTAGTAGACACATTTGTTGACCGCGACACCACAGGTTTTTGTCCCTATTTACCTATCCAATCAAATAGAGGACAGTTGAGTCGTAATACGTCACGTGATGGTCAAGCTTATTTTCTGAAGTATAATATTGGCCGTTTTCTCTTGAAAAATGCGGCTTAGTAGAAAGTTAAGCTACCGTCAGTAATGAATCCAGGTGTCTACAAACCTCAACTTAACAAACCTCACCAAACTCGTTTGTATCCCGAGAAAAAAATATTGGAGTGTTGACGGATTACCTCTGTTGACAATCGAATAATAATGCGAACCCTCTTACCGGGGGAGTTTTCCTTCGCTTATAAGTAGGTATAAACGGCAGCAGCCAGGCAGAAAGCGTCCATCCCTCCTGACAATGCGGTGACATGTCACCGAATGACAAGCTTTTATTCGTGTTACCCAGCAAGTAATTATTTTTTGTCGGGCTCAGGCTTCGGTAATCCAATACGACTGATTTAATCGCCCTTTGTGTGCCAGCCGCCCCAGGTAATCGCCTTGGTAACCAGTGGCGTATCGTAACCACACCTACATGAACAACGAAGTTCAAACTTGTGAAATTGCGAAAACGGTTCCATAAAGTTAAAATCAAAGCTAAGATGGCATATGTTTGACAATGCGACACTTATCAAAATTTTTAACATTTTTTATTCGTGTCAAACTGTTCGAATGAAAAGAAAATCGTATTTCAAATCTGCAGCTGCAAACCACACACATAACACTTACCATCAGATTAAAATCTAATTCCCCAGTGTCCTCCTAATGCAGAAAACCATGACAAAAGCCGTCCGAAGAATTAGCCGGAACCGTTTCAAGTATTTGTGTGACAGGATTAGAGCACCCTAATCCAGGACCTTACACAATCTCCCTTGTTATCCTATTGTCGGATACTTTATAGTTTGATTGACAGTTAGCAACTGGTTTCAACCAACACTAGCAATATGAAGCAAAGAGGATTAGCATTAGATGAAACTAACAGAGGAATTTAACAAACTTCGATTGTTAAGGTTTCCTCGGAAATTTAAAACGTGTTTTGCGCCGTACTGCACTCTATTGATTTACGTTACGACCCTCTTTTACGTGCGGTAAATATTTTTACCGCACCTGTCTGGTAAAGATCTACGTTCAGCACGCAAAGTGCGCGTCGTCGCCTCGCTGTTAAAAAACTCGAACTGCAACTAGTCACCTTCCGGACTTGTGATATAATGGCAAATTCTCATTATTGAATTAATTTCGGAAATTATCAATAGTTCAAAAATAGGAGTTAAGAATGAACCAATGATGTCAACTGATTTAGTCAATGATGAAATATGTCACGTGATTAGCTCGAACAAAACCCGCAACCATCAAGACAAAAATTTGAATTTCAAATAGAAAAGGGCCCAACCTCGTTTATAAATGTCGACGAGCCCTTCGAAGCCAAATCGGAGACAATCAAGAACAAATCCAATTGAAGCGATAAATATAAATGACATTTCACGGGCGTGGATTCAATTGTAAATGTCAGGGGCTCCACAAAGGCCCTTCTACGAAATTAATGAAATTATTTCGTGATGATGATATGGGAACAGACTTCGTCATTATGAAAGAGGGAAATTACTTGTTACGTTGGGGATTGAACAATGTATAATGGCTCTTTTATTACGTTGTTTATGAAACAGTTGATGGTGAAATTATTGCCCCTTGGCAAAAAATGGGGCTAGGGCAAGCTGCGTTCACACGCAGCAAGTTGATTGGTCGAGGATGATGAATCGCGACAGCGATTAACGCAAACCGGCTATTATGTGAACCGACCTGTATATAATCTTATTAGGCACGCGCAAATGATTGCGGTACAGTCTGTGACCGGTGGCGGTCATAACATACAAGTTATGATATAGGGAATGACGTATTCACTGAGCTGATTTGCGGAAGGGCCTAATTGAATAAAATGCATCATGCTGAGTGCTCTCGTTTCATCACTAGGCGTCACGACGAGGGGGGAGGCCGGACTAACGAAGATCACATAAAAGTAAAAGGGCCCCGAAAAGTGTTATCGTGCAGTAAAATGCAAAGTGCCACAGTATTAAGATGAGTTATGGGTCCGCCAGTGGCCGTAAAGCAAGTAAAGCGGTGCTTCATGTGCCGCCTTATCGCGAATGGGGCCGTTATGGGTCCCCTGCTCGTAAAAAGGTGCTCCCGGAAATTACAGGAACATCTACGGGGGTGGAGCAATCTATTTATGATCCCAGATGTATCCTGGATGAGCAACCTTTCTATTAGCTGTCAGTTTTGCCATAGTTTTGAGTCAGGCATTCGACAATGCAATCATCAAGTGCTTGTCCCATTAAAACGACCAAAATTTTACTTCAAGCCCTAAGATAGTTGGGGTAGGACGTACATATGACTATTACAATATCTCAAGCTCCAAATAAATCTTGTTGAACGAAGACTCAGATTACGGTTTGCAAGAAAAGCGTTGACATTCTGATACAATCATTTCTACCGTTACCCTCACCTCACCAATGTCACAAGGGAGTTTAGAAAAGCCTTTTTGGAAACGATGATTTAGATGGGATTAACTGACTTTCAACAAACCGGAATTGATCCCCGATGATAGCCTGCCAATCCGGCTAAATCGTTTGATTATTCTGTAGTGTTAGTTGAAGCAGTAACTGGAGGAGATTTTTCGCTCTTCACCTGGTGGCGGAGGGAGGCTTAAATCGCACTTGAGGTGTATTAGTCGTACATGTAACAATATCCACCCCAGTTGTGACCAAAACTTCGGAAGGCAATTCCAATGGGGCACACCTTATATGTACGAAAAAATTTCAAGTAAAAGCAAAGCGAATATTTGCTTCGAATGTATAACATATAATTAAACAGAAATATTAATATATATGTTATGTATTTAAATGCACATTCGCTTTTCCTTCTAAAAATCAATTCAAAACTTTTTTTAACTCCATCAAGAACCGCTTATTTTCACGTTCCACTGCGAAGGTCATTTAAAGGTTAATAAAGACCGCCGGTTAAAGGACAAAAAATATGGCGCTTACAAATATAGGTCACGTCAACATTCCAGATAATTCCCAACCATGTGTTTTAGCGCCTATTAAAGGGAATATCTTATTTAACAAAGAGGCAGCCCTGAAAACAAATAGGTCAATCGGTAACAGTATGTAAGACAGAGTATCACAACGTCGAAACGAATGCAAGATAAAGATGTCATATATGGTCGACGATGGATTATTCGGCTCTAATAATTATGGACCAATACGATTGGCGCATATATATTTATCCTTGTCTCAGGTTAGGTCACATGACTCAGAGAGAGATAGGTTGGAACCTTTCCCCAGATGTCTCTTTCGTTCATGTCATCATAACCTTGAAAAAATATATATTTTTTTATTGTATTATCGAATAGAAGATTCATGTTTTTATGTTGATTATAATTGTCTGAATGAATATTGAAATCAGTATTGTTTTATATTATATAAAGCGAAATCATTTAATCTTAAAAATTAAATTAAATAGCAGCTTGATCCAGCGCTGGTACACTTCCTTACTTCAAGCATTTGTTACCTTTATGAGGTAGGTGGATTTCGGTGTAATTGGTATAATATTAATAAAAGTTTGTTTGTTGCCCTTAAGTAGTTATGGACGGCAGTGTAACTAAACATCTCAAGAAGTGGATAATGGCGTTATTATGGGTTCTGGAAAATAGAAGTTCCAACTAATAGGGATAAGTACATTTTTTATGTTTTGCTGAATTTGTGTCATTGAAACGATGTTAAAAACTAACGAGTACGATGAAAATGTCGACGTCCGTTTAAACAAAAACTTGACGGGACCATGCCAGAAGGGACTAAAACACGTTTTCGAGGGTTGAATACTTGAATTTGTACCATGATATTTGTTTAATGAACCCGATGAATAATTAGTTGGAACATTCAATATTCTCAAAAACCTAAACTCGTACTCATGAATGTTCCTATAGAACAGAGCTCTTGGGAAGTATACAACATCTCTGGGGAATAACATAAAAACTGAGTATATTTCTTGACATTCTGCATAACTGTGTTCACAGTGTTGATTGAACGATTTTCATATCGTTGCCAGGGCTTTTTCAAATTGAAAAGTCTGGTCCTGGAGGCTATTTTTTAGCCGTTTCAACGTTTAAATTTCTACCTTGTAGATTTCATAACCAATTTTTTTTTTCAATTTCAATGAATTATTCTTTGTTTCAATTTAGTATAAAACGCGTAATGACTTCCTAAAAATTTAAGTTCTGAATCGTAGCAAAATGAACAAATATTTACCCCTTTTTATATTCTGTATTTTGTATAAATGTGCTCATATTGAATTCTGAAGCTCTTTTAGACTTCGTAATAAACGATTGAACAACGTTTTTAATAAAATCTTGCTGCTTACTATTACATACATCATTTCCCTTGCCTGATCCTCACAGTTAAGGAACTCATTAGTTCGCGCAAAAGAATCTTGATGGCAATATCTTCTTTGTTCTATAGCAACTCTTCCATATACCCTGCAGCAACTGTATCAGATTTCTACCTCCCATGTCGATTTAAACAGGTAATATCTCCATAAAGCCACTTCTTTTGTCATACTGCCAATCTTATGAACTTCCATAACGTTTCTGGTCCATTTACCGTCAACGTATTTTATGAAGAACAGATTTTTGTGTATCAGGGCGGGAACAGTAGCTATGTATTTTCTACAAAAATGTATCCAATCATCTTCGACTAACTTATAAGTTTTTTCATCAAGTATCGTGACATGATTTAACGAACCGTGGTTCGTAGCATCATATAAACTTCTTTTTACTAACTGGCAGCATCTGCAATCACCAGCTGTTCCAAATAATAGGACAACCTACAGATAAAACCTAACGAGTTTTTGAGCAATATTAATCCAGTTTTACTTGTGGGGGCTGTTGATTTTTTCACTGGACAGTCCTTTTTTTGATACTTTTCTAAAAACGCGCCACTGGTGATAAAATAATCAGTTACAACTTTTTTTCACATGAATTAAGTCGATTCTCGAAATGGTCCTGGAAGTATTTTTGGATTTCTATTAAGTATTTTTTACAACAAATCCATTTCATTGTTCTATTTTCATTTTTTCAATGAAATGTCACTTTTTCTACGTTTTTGTGATGATATACATGATGCTCGTTGGCGAGATTTTGCCTGTATGTAAAACGCTTGAAAATAAAATATTATATTTCACTCGGAACAGAAGTTACTTTGTGTAACTCGCATGAATTTAATTGACTTCGCTGCGCTCGGCGTTTAAATTTTCATGCTCCGTCACATAAAGTATAACCTTATCCCCTTAATAAAATAGACTTCTCTTAGAAGCAAATAGTACATGACTAGAGTAAGCTCAGGTGTGCGAAATCTCCTTCAAACGCAAAAAGAAATATGTAATTGCTTTCCGTAACATTACATACGATCTTGGACTAGGAAATCAAGACAGGCGTCTGACTCCACAAGGAGGACTTTCTTAAATTATGAGCTGCAAAAGAAAGGGATATGTGGCTGATTCTTCCAGCCCCAGCAGTCGTAAATTATATCCAGGAACGAGCGGGACTTTTCCGAAGAATTATGACTCCAAAATAACTTGGCGGAGTAGAAAGCTCTGTAAGAGGCGGCCATAACTTTCTTAGAGTAATGTTAGGAAATGTAGTGGACCATTTTTTATGTCTACGTCTCTCAGCTAGCACGTAATTTTTTGCATGGAAATGGAGAACTAAATACTCAGCCTTGCTCGAAGGGCAGAACCTTTCAGAAAAATCAATTATTTATGAGGTCATATTTCACCACATCAATGTTGGAACGCACAAAAGGGACGTTTAACACAATGAGCCGTATTTATTACAGCGCATTGTCCAAAGTACCCGACTGGAATAGTACCTACCTACCCAACTTCATAAATAACGTGCTTAGGAATGGAAGAAACACGGAGGGATAGGTGTACAATAGAAATGTTACCAGACGTCAAGGGTATAACAAGAGTTATGACCATATTAATTGGGAGTAATGGCGCGCCTTTATTAGGCATTGGGGTGACGATTTTGACAAGGGATCGCATAGCGCAAATATAGATCACCGTGTAGAAATGGGAAAAATCGGTATCAACCCTGGTACATCATACAATATAATGCAATAAATAATGATATTCATTATACAACAAGGTCCCCCCTTACCCAAAGCTACCGATTGTTCTCGATGAAAAACGAGCCATTAATAATTGCAAGACATACACTTTTTCCGCCACATCCCATTTATCTGGGCCATTTATGTAAGAAGCTATAAATCAGTTTGGATGTTGTGCGGAAGGGGAGTTTTCGTATGTTCGCAGATGTTCTCTTTTTCGACCTCCAACGCTAGGTCGTGTTCTTTCCGTCGATAGATGTGTTCCAGAATCGACTAGATTTATGGATGGACAACGTGAGAGTGTGGAAGAATTAGATCGATTAATCGGGACGACTGTACAACAACACGAGTAACATCTGAGAGTTGGTGGGCGGACAACGCGAAAACTGACAGTAATATAATAAATGACAGCCGACGGCTAAGGCCATTATACAACGTTCGCTCCGCACATATGACGTGTCACTCCTGGCCCATAAATTACTCCGCTTGACGGCTCCAACGACGGCGGGATGATAAATAAAGACAGGGAGGGATGAACGATGCTCTACGGGAGTCTTTTTGAAAGTAAAGCTTACCGACGAACCACACTTATTAAACCGAATCTGACAAAAAAACAATCAAAACTTGGAGAGCCAGTTATGCCCTGAGGGCATCTGATCTGATACCTCAAGTTGTTTTATGGAGGGTTAAGATTTGGCGTAAAAATCGTATTGTAATTATATCCTTATGGATGGAGAGTCTAGCACCCAATAGTTAACATGCAAAAAGGAGCCAAATGACACCTCGTTGAAATGGGTTTTTGATTCAGAGCTATGAAATTTTACCAATTTCTCCCAACATGCAAATAATGAAGAATATAAATATAACAAAAAAATATTAAAAAGTAAAATATTAAAATAGAAATGTTTTGTTGAAGATTATTGATTTCGACATTAATAATAGAGACATTTTTGCGCTCACGCATTGATCAAAATCAAAATTATTAATCGTTCATGAATATGCGTGGTAATTTCTACATTTTTCCATTGTCTGAATTGGAAAAAAACGACAAGCAATTAAACACATTCTATTTTTCGGGCTCAAAAACGCACTTTGCATTTGCAGTCCCCTCTAGGATTGAAAATTTCTAATTTTGAAAATGAAAACTAATCCTACTAGGTTAATGCACCATTAATTTCTATATTAAAAGGTTAAATATGAATGTTTTAATGAAAGTTGTTTCGAAACGACATTTAAAGCAAATTTTACAATTATTTGGCCATTTGATTGCTTCCTCAGCTTCAAAATTAGAAGTTTGGTTGAAACCTTATTGGAATGGGAATGAAAGATAAGACCTGAAATTGTATGCATCCGTCCATTATTTTCAGTTTCTTAGTGAATGTTTTAAAGATTTTATTAAAGAATACGATACAATCCGAGTTTCGATAACTTTCGAATGATGGGTGACTCCGAATTGTATGGGTGATGTCGAATATTTTCCAAAAGCGTGTATGGTGCTTTGTGATTTTTCAGACTTAAAATTTATGAAATTTGCTAAATTTTTCTCTCAAATTCAAATAATTACACATTTTTAAGTACTTTAGAGGAAATGTAGCAGATAGATAATTAATAGAAAAATGTTCTAGTATTGTTATAGAGCCACATACATTATGGCATTTATAACTGAAAAAACACAAGGTGACCTGACAATCAAATTTCTGCAATTTTCCGAAATTGCAGATTTAGAATTTTCTCCACCATTTACTGTAACCTGCAAGATAGCTTCCAGTGCAGAAAGATAGCCCAGGATATGCCCTTTCTAGTGCCGTTATGCAAAATGGTTAAATCGTTTCAAATAACGAAGTTATTCCGATTATGAACGATCCATAAGCACAAAATTTTACGAACTTGGGAGCTTGTCACAATTTTCCTATTGGACTGATTTATCCACCAAGTAACAAGTTTATATAAGTCATCTAGATCTCTGAATTTTTCGAGATTCATCGCGATTAATCGATACGTACAACTTGTATTCGAGGCTAAGCAAACGAAATGATCCTTTGATATTCCGAGGACACTCTGTCGAGTTCTTTCATGGGATCTCTTTCACACATTCATCACTATAAAGCCCAAATATTTCCATTCCGAATGAGTCCAAGCGGTATCTTATACCTGCAGAGCGAATTAATTATGATTACAACATTTTTTTCAATTCAAGGTAAAATAACATTCACTGATACCAAATGCGTTGACAGTTGGTAATTAAACACTTTCCATAGTTTCCATTCTATAGGAGATATTTCCAAAATATACCTCACTCACTTCGTTTCTCTTGGATATAACATTTTTTCAGTTTTTGACTTGCCCTAGTATAACGTTTGTGGAAGGGTGTTGAAAAGGGAGGGAATAAGGGCTGCTCACTCGACGTTATAGACCTCAAAACTCGGATAATAAGAAGCGATGATTAGCCTTCCTGACAACATACATGTATGAGGTTGGCAGGAACTTCTGTTCAGGGGCGGCGAAGCTTGTACTACTAGTACATTGAGTGTGCCAATGTCTAAACCTAGAATCAAATTAGCGAAAAGAGAAAAATGAGTTCAGAGTCTATTGGGTACTAGCTAGGAATAAAATAATTGCAAGGATTTATATCTTTCTTACATACTCTATTTTCCAATAAGACCGGAAAATTTAATTAGAATAGGTCCAGGCGGAATACAAATTCATTCTAGGTAGTGAAACTACGTAGTTCATCTGTAGGTTTCCGTAGTTTAGTTTTTAAGTGGCCCTAGATTATTTTTTACGTGCCCGTAGTCAATTCCTACGTGCCCGTAGTTTAAATGTTACTTGCCAGTAGTTTATTTTTATGTACCTTCAGGCTATTTTTCACCTCTCCGCAATTTATTTCTTCGCGCTCTTAGTTTGCTTCTCTTCGTTCTACTGACAAAGTTATTTGTAAGTGGCAAAGATCTGAAGAGGGTAAATTTTTACGGGCTCTTGATATTCCCTGTGTTAAAAATTAAGGTAACACTTAAATTTTCTGTCGGAAACACTTCAACTTGGTAAATTATCATTGTTTTAGACTTTCTGCATTTTTTTTCTTAACAATACGTAATATTTCACAAATTAGTGCTGTAAATTAAAGTGGTACCGATCGCTCTGCAGACATTACGGCCAAAAAGTAAGGAATTCAGGGCTTGCGCTTTCAGGCAAATAATTTTTTTATTTGTTCGTAGTTTATTTCTATATATCCCTAAATTCTTTAACATTTGCCTGTGATTTATCTTGCACTTACCTCCAGATTGTTATTCAGGCACTCATAGTTTATTTCTACGGAGTTTTTCTTGAAAATTACTATGATAGTCTTCTTTGGTGTCGCTAGTCTGCATTAGATCGCTCACAAACTCTAGATTTCATTGCTCTTTGCCTATCTTATTACCTCTAATTTGAGGAAAAATTTGACGTTAAACCAGTTTGATCCTTTTGGCGTTGATGCACGTAGCAAAACCGTAGCATGCAGTCCCCCTCCAATGAAATCAGCCGTTGACGACATGCGATCATGTTTTGGTTTTTGCACAAATAGTAAACATGAAACTAGAGGTTCTAGTTTAGTGCTTTATTTAGTTTATTCATCTGCGAGGGTTTATACTTCTCAGGATTATTCCGAAAACAGCATAGAAATTTCTGGACAAACAAAAAGAGAGATATATGCTTTTCGGGCGTTTCTTTTGCGAGGACTTTAAGCCTTCGCAGATGAAAAATTAAGCAAAACGCATCGCCAAATCTAAATTCAAAAATATAAATTCGGCTGTCATATCGTGCCGCGAAGCGGTGCCGACGTTGAACGGTCGCATCGACGTCAAATCCAACGTCGACCTTATAAATTCGGCTTCATTGACGCTGCATTACGGCAGCTCTATTACGGTACCACTTTCCTGGGAAATCGTAGCTTAACTAAAACTATCATTTTACAAAATCCTTCCATTATTGTCAAGCCCGCATTCCTAGAAGCTCTGAAACCAGAGAAAATAATTTATTAAACAACACCCTGACGGCCCAAAGAAAGAAGCTTTAAGATAATGTTCAGCCCACTGTTTTGAGTAATCTATTAAGCCGATTTGCTGTCACCTGTCAGGTGATAAACTACCTTGATAAACCGTGTTAACCGTGGAACGTTGGTGGCTCAAAGAGAGTAGAAACGCAAGTCCGTAGCTGATTGACAATAACGCTGATGGCGAAAATATTTGCAATGTGACATCGGTAGCTACTTTGTTGCATATAGAAATAGAGGTTAATATGAAAGTAATATTTCGAAAAGTTCCAATGGAGTTAGGATTCCACGGATATTAACAGTCGAACGTTGAAGCAGATTAATGTTCCGCACCTTTTCGACATCCTTGGAAAACCAGTAGCTCGAAAGCCCTAAGTATAATATCTTTAATCTCTTCGTAATAAGCTCTTGGCGATCTACCCAGAAAAGGCTTTTCCTTATACAATCTAGATAAAATCACTGGCAGTTCTTGAGCAAAGACACAGTGGAGAAACGTAAATGATTTTCTGTATTTGTCCGGATCGCCTAGCCGGTCACGGAAAATTTGTTTTATGGTGAAAAGAAGTTTAACACTACTTAGAGCTACTCATCGCTAACTATGTGTGGGAGATATTTCCAGATATGTGTACCTGAAACATGGTCGGAAACTATATACAGGGTCTCAGTGTCGTACGCAGCGTTGGATTTAGAAGGTTGAGCGACTGATATCTGGACATATTTCTTTGGTCAAAGAATTTTGTTATATCCATGTTAGGTTGTAGGAGTTCGACTGTAAGTTCCTTTGTAAATTTGGAAATGATCATTTGTTTTTCAAAAATATCTGCTATCGTTTTGGATGAACTAGCACATTTTTGAGTAGTTGATGTGTGATGACCTATTTTTCCCATTTTTATCGCATTATTCCAAATTTTGAATCGATACACATAACCGGAAGCGACGAATTAGAAAGTGTTAAGGAGGTGCTATTAACGCCTCTCGTTGAATATTTCTGCTCAATTCGTCTTTCCAACACAACACGATTACTGTCATAGGCAAACGCATAGAAATAAACCGCTCATCGAAAATAAACAGCACCCAATCTAAATGGCGGCACCACGCTTTGATCTCTTTACTGTTCCGTAATTAATCAGCTGAGATGGCCCCGTTTACTCTCGTTACACATTGTTTGATGTGAACGTTCCCGCTGAGACGTGTTTATTGTATGTGAGAGTTCAGTATATTTTTCAGCAGGAAAAATTAATCATAAAAGCTCGACTGAGATGTGTTGTGATGAGCAGTCGTAAATTATTTATCTCAGGATGCCAGTTAAATTGGGTGATTTGGTTGTTCAAGTTTCCAGGGACGGAGTTCGTTTTCAGTTTCAGTAGTTGATGTCGTTAACTAGATAAGAAGCTAAACAAGGCGAGACGCAGCGTCCCTTACCGCCCTTTTACATCCCTCTAGAGTGCTGAAAAATTCATTCCCGAGATGGCGCGAATTTCACGACAATTTCAAATTCTATTTCACCGAAACGAATGACATTGGGAATTGTCGTCGATCCCCGTCTATTGTAAAGTGCTTCCGGAAAGTATACAGTTACTTTGGGGGAGTGACGTTTTACTTTATATATATGACGTTTGAGGTCGGAATCGAGTTATCCGACGAGAAACCGAAAATAGTCGCGTTTATGTTGTCGTCGCCGAGTTGAAAATTGACGGTGCTACGCCCCTGGGAGACGCCGCCGTAATATTTTCACCACCGTTCGTGAAAGCGGTCTTTTATCTGTCAAGTGGCTGCCAGCCCGAGCTAATAGATATGCCCGTTTTTACGGCATTATTAAAACGACGTCGCCCGTGGTGAAGAATGGCTTGAAATTGCCGGGGGTCCCTCATTTTTTTATTTTTCGCGGATGCAATTACGTCCCTGATGAATTTTAAAGAGGGTGGAACGGTGTCAATTTGAGGTCTAAGTAATTCCGGGGGCTGGGTTTTCTTTCCAGGTTACCGCACTTCCACGTCTCTGGTTTTCCCCTTTTTCACCAATGGTGAGGAACATTATGTTTATGGATTTAGAACTACCGATGTTCGCGTGCACGAAAGGTTATGCTAAGACTGAATCGGTAAGAATGGACTATACGGGGCACTACCAATTCGTAGCGGGTATTTTGAAAATGGTGTTGGGCACAAATTCGGGTTGAATTTTTCAGCCTGCAGGATGCAAAAAAAAAATATAAATCCCGCCTCGAATATTTATCATAGTCATTTGAGTTATTACTATTGAGACGATATGATACGTGATTAAAACTACTGCCATCTATCATTTGCTAAACAAACAATCGACTTGAATTAGTTTAATGAAAAAGTGAAAAGGGCACTCCACGAAATCCGGCAGGGGCAGTGGCAAGAGCATCTGGAATCCCTTGGTCCAGAGGACCGGAGCATATGAAAAACGAACAAGGCAACGAGAATCCAGAGGAAGTCGATTGTCCCCATCCACGTAGAGCCAGGAATCATGAACACGCTCGAGCATAAAGCAGAGGCTTTTCCAGCTTGTCTGGAAAAGCAGTTCTGGGAAATGAAGCGGAGGATGACAACATAGAAGACTGAGAGGAGAAAGTCGATAGACCCGTTACATGCCACCCTGCACCTGATTGTTAATGGGTTGGCTAACTACTCTACTGTCAACTGCTCAGGATTTTACAAGATCGAATACACATAGAACTCCTAAAGAAGCTTTTTCTGTTTTTTTTTCCCAGAAATAAAAAGTCGTAAGCTGCAGAACCTATTGACAATTAGCCGAGACAAGACTAATGCGTCCATTTTTCTTGTCTGAAAAAAGACTGGTGGCACAAAGAGAACGCGTTAATCCCGCCAAGACGCTTAATCGTATGGTGGCACTTTTGTGCTCGCTCCCTGTCGATTCGCTCCTTACAAATCGACTTCGTTTGTCTTCTGCAAGTGAGTTATTACGCTCGTAAGTCACTACTGGTTTATAGGGGTGCAACGGAACGAACCTGATTTCGTTTAGTTTTTTACACCCTGTACACATCGAACCGACTTTCCATTCTGGAAAATTGGCCAGAAGATAGATGGCACCTCTCACGCCAGACTAATGGATCCCGGCTACGAACATTGTCTGTCTAATATCTAAATATAACCCCCGGTTAATCTTGTTGTCAGCCGAAAACTATCTCACGCGTTGTTGCTTTTTGGGCAGCTGTTGTTCAAAAGAGATGGATAATAAACGATTCGGTGTGGATTTGAAAAGAATCTGTGACACGCATCGTGAACCATCTTGGTGACAAATTGGATCATTTTTAAAGGGATGTCACAAATGTCGGCATTGCTTTGCTGCTGAAAGTCGCTCACCTCCATAAAAAACATTTATAATGTCTAACTTGATACATACGTACTTACATATCAAGTTAGAGACTGAGCAGCTCGGATTCTGATTGGATTTAACAGTAATTAAAGTTTTAAAAGAATATTTCAATTTATATTGGGAAAAACCTCTAAAAGTAGATATGGAATTTTATTCATTTGTAATGAGAAATGTATTTTTGTGTTAGCCAACTCGGAAACTTTATTGTAATAATTAGTAAAATGGCTCAAAGTTTATCAGAATTCAACGGAAAACTCAACACTCTAAATTCTATCCAGCAATCCAGGAGTTTCCGTGTTTGAAACGTATTTTCATTAAATCGGCGTAGAATCGTGTAAAATCGAATGTTTTGAAGCTGTGTGATAATAGATTTTTTTCCAAATCCAGGAAAAACACACCCGGATTTTAACAGACACTACTGGTAGCACCCCAGATTTTCATATTTTTGTTTATTCAAGCACGTGATTCTGCCGGTTTTAGAAGTGGAATGACACAAAACACTAACATTTTTCTTCAAATATAAGAAATCTAGGTAGATGAAATGAAAACGGATTTTTATTGGTATCACAAGAAGAAAAAGTAATGTGCTGGGGAAAGAAGCAAACTTGCCGTCTTCGCTTACTTTCATATTCTTGCTCACGAATGGGGCCGAGGCAGTAAATTTACTACTTTTTTTCTTGTAAAACAAATCCCTATTTCAAATAGCATTTTCTGGAAGTTTATGCTGTCCATCATATTTTGGATCAGAACATAAAGTGACACGATTTCTAACATCACTTAGATAAATTGTTGGGTTGTTAAAAAATCTATGATGTTATATCTTGACTATGTTGACGTCACAAAAGAGGCCTTCTTAAAACAAGCGTTTGAAGGTTTTCTTGAGTTACCTTCAATTATGGAAATATTTGCATTCTACTTACTTTCCTAACACTGTATAAATTAGGCAGTGGTGCCTTGCCTACTAGTAACACTAAATTTCATAGCAGCAGTTGCACAACTTCAGCGCACCTAACCATATGGAAATCTCCTCCTGTGTGGTATGTAAGTGTTCAATTATTCAACACCTTAAGCGTCGTGCCTTACGTTTACTAGATGTAAATGTGTCGTGTCAGGCCGTGCTGTTTCTGTTTTGCATTCGGACGTAATCACGATTAGGCCTCTGTGACAAATAATGGTTTAAAGCGAAACAGGCAACCGAAGATAATCAATGTTAAATACATGACGAAATGTTCAGGTGGTCGTGTCAAATGCAGCTAAGAATTCTTGAGCTCGCGTTACAGTAAATATGCATACAGGGTGTCTCAGATACATTGTTATACACGAGCAAAGAAGCTGTTTATTTTAGTTCTGCTAGGTACTTTTTTTATCTGTAAAATTTTATTTATCACCTGAAATTGCTCAGAACGGGGGTTTTGAATATCACAAAATGATTTAAATGAAAGTCAACAAACGCAACTCTTAGGCATTTTGCAAATTTGATTTGATAGCGTCTATGGCACCGAAAACAACCCCAAGAGTTCAATGTATCTTTCTAAACCTAAAAAACAGAGGGCGCAATAAGATTAAAACATCTCAGCGCAGAAAATGTCTGAACATTTAACAGTTTATGGTTCGTCCTAAATGAAAAAACTTTGTGGAACTTTTGGAGTGTTGAAAACAAGACGAAAGAGTCCGTCACAAGTCTACAGGAATCTTTTAAGGCGCGAAATAATGAAACTAAGAACGAAGGGAAAATTATGTAATTTAAATTTTAATCCAGGGAGAAAACGAGAGAATCGAAAACTGAGAAGTAGTTTAGAACTGATAAAATAACCCAAATACATATATCGGTTTGCGTGAAAAGGGGTTCGTCAAAAAATTGGTTATTTTCATGATCGTTATCAAATAGAGGAAGATATTTTGTGCTATGGAATCTCTGCGAGGATTGCAATCAATTGAACGATGAGATCGCGATGAATGGAATAATAAAGGTATCAAAAACTGTATAAATCAGCTCGTTGTTCAAAGTAATAAAGTCCTAGATTTCCGAATTCCCGTGCTCGCCCGCGAAGCCAACAAATCTTCGAAATCGTCCGAGCTTTCAATTCAGTTAACTACGCTGTCGAAGTGGTGAGATGCATGGCTCCAATAAAAGCGACCCCCTCCCCGAAACGGAATTAAACGGGGGGTTTTCTTTGCTTGGAGAAAAATTTATTTCCAGGGCGCCGACAAATTGTGCTTTGTAAAGGAAACGCTAGGGCCAACATGTTGGCCGATATTTATTCTCGTTTCCGAGGAAAACAAGGGCAATTTGTTGTCCGGGCGATTTTTCTTCCGTTTCGCCTTTGCCCTGACAAATTGGGCTTTCTCCAAACGAGAGCGTGATCCTTTAATGCTTTATTTGCTCGACTTATTAACGCCACAAAGCTCGCACGAATTATCATTTAACGTCGTTCGCAGCTCGGACTCTATAATTTAGGCGCTTTCGTAACGCCCGGTGCGTCTGAAAATTACAGAGTGTCGCTCCGTGTTCCGGACAAGTGCCGGTTCACGCACCGCTGACTCGAACGTAGGAAATGACCTGTCAAAGTTGTCAACGTAATACGGGGTCCGGGCGTGAATTACGTCGCGAGCACTGGAAATGGACCTAGTTGAATTATGGGCCATTCTAGCGTGACCGGTCAATTGGTATTTATGTACGATGTATGGGCAGTTTATCACAAAGTCATGTCCTGGGCTTGCAGTGATCGAGGCTTCTCCAAGATTGTTCGAGTTCAACGTATTAACGATCTCAAAAGTTAGATGACGAAAATATGTAACTACCTATTTGTCAATTAGCGAGTAAGGACTCCAACTTTGTTGTATAGTGTAGCGAACAATGACTCAATTATTACTTGCCGGCATAAATACACTTTTTTGTTAAATAACTGTCACTGACCTCGTAACGACTTAGTTTTAGAATAAAGACTTAGTAACTCTTACCGTTTCAGAAATAACGATACTAGGCATACCTGAGAAGCGCTTTGTTTGTGTTATTTTAACTTATTAAAAATCTCAGTGCGCCATCGGAGGCAGACATTTTGCCTAGGATAAGTAATAGACATCAACGGTGACTGAATTTGACAAATGACTGAGGTTAGAAGTTCAGCTAATGTCAACATGTTGACACTATAAATAACTCTAATATATCCTCTTATTTTGAATTAAACGAATGAAAATTTATAGAGTTCGAATAAAAAACACTTTATAGTCACTTATAGACAACACATTTTTTTTCGTGAGAATATGGTGCGCACGTATACAGGGTGTCTTCTTTAGCAGAGCCATAAGGATTTGCAGATAGATGAAATGATCTTATATTGCTTTAATAAGGCACAAAAGTTGAAAAATAATTAATGCCCTGAATGTTTTCCTACAAGCTTAAAAAGATAGCAAATTTACATTTTCGTCGGGTCTCCTTACATTTGGTTTCACCGATTGGTGCCGATTAAAATTCGTTTCATCACTTTGATCTTTATTGTAAATTTATTACAGCTCTTATTTTTTTTCTTTTAGTACCTAGGCTATAAAAAACTTTTACAGCCTAGGCAGTAAAACCTATCAACTTCGTCAACAATGAAAAATTTCGTTTCTATGCACGAAATATTCCAACGTTAGCAGAACGAAGGGAATTTTGAAATAGCGCTGTATTTGTTGATTAATGGTTATCCGTGGTTTATGGGCTTTCACTGCCAGTATTTCAAAATTTGGTTTACAGTTCTATTCTCGCAAATGCTGGCAATAAATATCAAAAATATGTCACTGGACCACAACCTAGCCAAAAAAATTGGAAAGCTTGTCAGCTCCACCCAAATTATCCTGGGCATATTTTTCGGCGACGTTGCTGGGAACAGATGTAAACGATCCAACCGGTCATAATTTAGCGTTTCATCGGCACTTGAAATAAAACTAATGGGCATCCAGTAATGAAGCGACAAGTAAATCTGTCCGAATTCGAAAATAGACCGACGCAGCTGTTGAAGTGTATTTGTTTGCAAAATTTGAGGCAACAGTAGCGCAGAAAGCTCTGATCTCTGTACGTACCACAGAACATACATTTGTCACAGAAAGTTTACTTGCCCGTGGCCGTTCGAAATACGTTCTTGAGACCACGATTGTCCCTGTCACTGCGTATTGCCTCCCTCACTCGCTTAATGCAGCAATTTTACTTTTGTTACCATTCGATCACACGAAAATGGAAGATGGAAATATGACTAGGCGTAGCTTCTTCGACTTCCATCGGCGTTGCGCCGACTAGATCCAGGTGCCTAGGTTGACTGAACTTTCTGTGGTCAGCACATGTTCAATGGCGGAATGTTGTATTGAACATCTGAGTTGAATCTAAGAATATGGTAGCTGGTACTGAAAATACGCAATATATTTTGGACTGTCAAGCTTACGCTTCCAACATGTTTTCGAAAAATGCTCGCCTCTGGCAGATTTTGCGTTTTGTTTCTTGTTCCCAGGAATAACTCAAAAACTTGGAAACTGCTGCGCCTGAAAAGCGCAGTGATAAAACGATCACCACAGAAAATTTAAGTAGTAGCCATTTTCACTTAACATGTCGTCAGTAGTCAGCGCTGCAGTAATTGATGACTATGAGTCTAAGTTTTTTATTGCCACTAAAAAGGCTTATCCTCTATAGGTGTTTTTATAGTCTTCTTTACGGTTTGATAACTTTCTACACTTAGTTTCCCCATCTAAATGTTAACTGTCCGTATACTTTATGGATTTTACGACGTAAATAAATTACCGATGGCAGTCTCGTAACTTGATTTGATACTTTTCTGAGCGGGACCTCGTACGCTACAATATTAGTTTTATCGGCCATCAAGCCGATTTTTATAGCCAATTTTGTCCTATGTTTAAATGCAGGTCAGACAGTAGACGTGAAGTAACTATGGAATAGAACTCCAGCTTCCAAATATTTTAAAATCGTCATATGCTTTTTAAACTTTTAAACATTAATTTCTGTTAATTATCATATTACGCTACACATGTAGAAGTCAACAAAGAGGGGAACCCTAATGAACTGTAAAATTCATTTTCATTTTACACCAAATTGAATGTAAATATTCATTTGGAACTGGAACTAACGCAGTTAAAATGTAGCAATAATAACAATTTTAATAAATTTCGAATGAATATAGGCGGAGTTATTAAAACCGAGATTAGCATCCGTCATTGCGGTTTTGGGCCCGACGAAATATATAATACACGTAAATATAAATAGTAATTTGTTTTAGGGCCGATTGTAAATTAGGACGGCAGAATAAACTATATTTTATTAACGACAAACCGATAAAATTAAAACCGTAACCAGACCGTTCCTATTAAAACGATTTCGAATTAAATAAATTATTTATTTTAATGGCGAACTTATTCGGCGTCCGCTTTATTAATTATGGAGTTAATGTTAAATTTTCGGGACAGGAATTAATAAATATTAAATTGCTTAATTAACATTTCGAATAATTAATCGCCCAATGAATTCTCCATTCGGTTTATTTCGCATGAAAATGTGTATTTTTGTTTCAAATTAATCTATGATAGGATAATATTTATTAACGTTATTAAAATGTTATCGAATAAAGACCGTTAGGTTAGAAGTCAACAAATTTCAACATCGCTCTATTGGTCTATCGCAGGGGATTAAGTTTGTTCCGTCTACCTATTCAATAGTGGCCCCAACTCGCTTGTTAATTAAGAAATAAGATTCATTAAATATGCAAAGTTGGATATAATTTTATGTATAATTCATTGCCATTTTTAGATTAAAAAAAAGTTAATTTAAGGAATAAAATTATTTAGTAGTTTCTGAAGCTTGATGGTTTACATTTAACATTTTTACTCTTGCATAATCTGACAAATATTTCCAACAAAACTGGTACAAACCTTGCGACAACATTATTAAAACTTTCGTTAGATTTTTTGCCTAGCTAACTTATCTGTCCTCTTTTTTGTATATAATACTTCAGGTCATCAGGCTTTGTAATGCGCATTACCTCATACATCATATTGCCTGGAAAATATGGAACGATCTTGCCAGCCTGACTACAAAACGTCTTGTGTAGACTGCTGTTAAAAAGTAACTTTCATATGAGCAAGTTTCATTTCAAAAGAACTTTATCAAGTAAAGAACCTTGCTCTTGACTATCTAAAGAACAAGATCACTATACATCCTTTCCGTATCAGCCTCAGAAAGTCCCTTTTTCGTTATAAATATTTTTTATATATTTGTTACTTTAAATCAACACATTTTACAATATTTCTGCCGCATTTGATCAATCTCTAAGATTGTTGGCATTTTTATAAGAAAAAAAAATCACCTATTTGTGTCTAGTATTACAGTTAATTAACGTTCTTATCGGTAAAATCGTTATTTAACTCCGCATACACTTCATCAGCATTCTTACTATGAATATTGCAAGCGCGTTTCTTTGAGCTCATTGGGGGCTTTTTTAGGATCTAAGTCTTTTATTACCTTCTTTTTGCTCGATGGTTAGCTTTTCATCTTTCTCTAATTTTCCCTTTGTGTAGATTGAGGACTCCTCATGGTGAAATTGAATCAGGGCTTTATGTGTTGACAATATTCGGCGGTATTAATTGAAGCTCTGCACCCGTATTATTTGCCCTGGTAGGGTTCAACTTAGGGTTTGTTTCAATTCACTTATCAGTTTTCTATTCTTAATGTTGCGATGGAGAAATATGTCTGCAGCTCTGTTCGAGATCCCTCTAATGAATGTGTTGAATGACTCCTTCGATTTCCAGCGTGGTGATCCATGTCCAAGTCGCTATTTTCCAGATCACTTATTTCACAAAACTCCCGGTTTTTACGTTGATTTTGGCTAAGCTCGGTAAGCAAACGTCCACTGTTCACACATACGAAATTTTGCCATTCAATCGATTTTGCAACTCCGACCATTTTGGAGATAACAACAGCGCGTGTAAATAAGACACCCTGTACCCAAATGCTCATGGAGCAGTTTGACAAATTACGTGTATGTGCTAACATGTTAAAGTTGTTTATGTGTTCAATGGGTACTGATGACCCTAGGCAAGTCATAATTCCTTTGATCTGAGGTTATTTTTAAAACGTTTTATGGACGCTTGACAGAGTGCGTTAAAAAGTTACTGCTATTTTCCAGAAAGCCTACCAAAGATCTTATTTATGTAGTTACGGCATCGTAAAATATTCCTGTATTCAACAAAATGTGAACAGAACCAACTCAAACAGCTGTAAATATATGGCCTGGCGTTTTCATTTTCTGTAAATACGACATTCCATGCTCAATTATATTTTATGCTTAACCGTTTTATTTAAAAGCCCGATAAGAATGTAACTTTTACGACGAAATGCTTGTCAACATCAAGTAAACATTTTTACTAAGAACACTAGTGTAAATGAAATCCATAGGCGTAGCATGATTCGTTCACACGTTTCCAACCGTATGAAAATTTCTATAGGAAGAAAAGAAAAATTTTAAGATATTTTCCACTTGTACGCATGATTAATTCCAGAATTCTCTATCGTATAAATTTGCGTTGCATTAGGCGAAAAATCGTGTAAAGATTTCTCTCAGTTTATTTATTTATGTCCTTACATATATTTCGAATTAATTCCATATCTCGGATCTAATAACTCCCATCTTCCATATGACGTCTTCATAAACCAGTCAGGAATAAATGAATATCGCCCGGGTTGTCTAATGACGTGTTTCCGGTAGTCTGGTCGTAGATGAAGTGAAACGGTGTTCCTTGATCCACCGTGTATAATAAACGTGACATCAACAGCGAGCTGCCAGTAGCTTAAGTAGTTATGGACTAATAGAAATGCCAGCGAACAGAAATAAATTACTTTAATGTATGGTAAACATTCATATATGTAAGCGGTGGCGTCATAAATATGTCAGAGCCGTTGTCAACTAAATGCCTATTAATGTGTTCTTGGGAAATTTAAAACCCCGCCGCTTTAAATTTGCCTCTGTGTCACTCGACAACACCAGTGGCGTAGCAAAGAAGATACGCTAATGTCGTGTATATTCGTACCGAGAGTCTTGCTATAACGGGTAGCTCGCTCCAGAATTCGTTTTCCGTATTGGGATCAAAAAGAATTTTTTCCTTATTTAAACTACAAAGTGAAAGGCCAGATTGTGCAAGTTCATCAATTTCCGCCATTTTTCCTTTTTCTAAAAACTTAAGAAAAAAGGTAGGTCCGTGTTTAAAAAAAGAGGGAGATGGTCCAACAATTTGAGACGCGTATTTAATATTTTAGGTATTTTAGAGGACAAAAAGTGCAATCGAAGATGGGACACTAATTTTTATTTATTTATACTGATATTCAAACGAGTTCAGACTAAAATCAGGACAATTTGATCGGATATCGGGTTTGCATGATTATTACCGCGATCAGGTGGAATTTTTAAAATTTTAAAACCTAGTTTTGTCCGGAAGAAAAATGCACCAGCTTGTCCGTCCTCGTGGCGCTTTTCGATGTCCCACTGGTACCCGGCAAACTTTAATGATTCCGTATTTCAAAAAAATAAGCTGTTGACACTGGCGGAAACTTGAAAACGTCATGGCATCATTTAAAATGTAAAGAAACGTGCTTATAGCAATAACAGGTGTCATTAATTTAAAAATATTTCTCCGAACGACGTCATGAAATAATAAAAGTGACTTCGCAAATTCGTGGGCTTTCCTATATATTTTTAGAACTAATATGAACTAATTCTAGATGTTTTTTAAATCCAAAGCTCCGTTTAATTTAGTAGCGCGTGTTGTGCAACTTTACCACAATTTAATCGACGTAGCACATGTCACTGTTTCCGAGAGCCCAGTGATGAGCTTCAAATTTGGACTATCATATACATCATCTTTAGACACATGTAACGCCATCACTCTATTCGAGACAACACTGTAGATAATCGTTATTTATACCTAGATAGGGTGCCGATTTTTTTAAGTCCACGTTCGTCTCGAACAGGTACGAGATCGGTTAAATAAGGTTAAAAATGCCCAATTTCGTATAAAATAAATAAATATTTAAAGCGCTAGATAATTTTCCGAAAGCATCGAACGAATATCAAGGACGTCGTTTTTTTTTTTTTTTGGTGTAATAAGACATTTTGGGAACCTACCACCCTCAGCAATTGAGGAAGTCTGCCAAACTTCGACCTATAAAAGCAAATATTGACATAAAAATAAATCGCTTTTAGTGAGAAAAAAGTCATTCCGAACCTCAAAGCCTTAACATAACACAACAAAAAAAAAATTATCCCATGTCAAGTACATAATAACAACGCTTGGCCTTTTATAGAATAAAAGGCCGAACGATTGTCGTAATTATAAGGCCAGGATACAAATTACATGTTAGCTGGAACATTAGTGGCTGCCCAAATGGCACCAGTCAATGGTTAATATTGCAATGACGCCATTCTAATGATTGGGGGAAGTTTTTTCAAAATTAGTGGTGAACAAACTGTGTTATTATATGATGCTAGATCTAATAAACCAGATCTCGTGTGGCTACATGTTGTTCCATGCGGCTCCACACTTTCCGACTATCGGAACTTACCTGAAACGACCAAAATTAATGGGAAAATACATAAAAATCTTTTTTAGTTGTTGATTGGCCAATTCGTTTGAAATAATGACGATTGACGTTTACCTGATTGCGTAAAAGAACTTGCAAATACCGGGTGGGTAAATTTATGCACTAATGCAACTGAGAGAAACCTGGCCATTTTTTACATTACTACATAAGAAAAAATACATTTGGAACGTGCTATAAAGTTCTATCTCTCATCTCATACAACGATACATTTATCCCAAAATATATTTACTTTAATAAATAATTTTTTTGAGAAATCGATTTAGAACTTAGACAGGCTGTGATGCACGCAGTCTGATCAAAGAGTTTTTCATAGAATTTGACAAATGTCATTAAAAATAAAAATCAATGGGTAGAAGTTTTTTTCCTGGAGAACATTGTATTTCAAGCTTGGGAATTTTAAAAATATACTTTTTGCAAAAAAAATATAGAAATTTAGTGCAGGTAAACGTAAGAAAAGTTACTTAAAAGTTTGCAAAAGGAATACCGTTGAAGTAGAAATGGAAAGAGGATGTTGGGCGACACGTATTTCTACTTATTGGCTTCATCAGGCATGTGTGCATGATGTTTATCCGCACTAAGCTTTTCCATTATTGAACAACCGTGGCTGGATAAATTGCATCGGGGATCATGACGAGGCCGCCGTTGATGTCCTGAACTCATGCCCGAAATTGGGGAATATTTAGGTGTTTCCACGAGAGGCTCATCTGATGCCTGCTTGCTGTTCCCTCTTTTTTTCATCCATCCTCTCTAGGCTAGGTTTTTTATATTTTTTATTTTTTATTATGTGTTTAAAGCAAAATTCACAAAGCGTTAATTTGCTTAGGCAATGCGAAGCGCCATTAGTTTCAATCCATCTTACAGTTTTTATAACCATTGTAAAGTTATAGAAAAAGACTTCGGTACCTTTTATGCATTGAATGCTATGAAAATTCGTAATTTAAAAAACATTGGATACGTTGTTAAAGTGCCTGGGATACCTTGTTAAAGTGCCTGAACAAATAAGGTCAGGCACTTTAACAAGACTCATCCTTTCTCTCGTCCTTTTAAGAGTGCTTTTTAACATAGATTTTCAAATGAAACGAAAAGGGAAATTGGAATTGAGTTTCACTAATTTTAATAGATATTCAAGCTCACCATTCGAATTCGAACACTCACCATACGCACACAATTACTTCAATTTCACTGACCAAGCTCTCATCCAGTTTGGTAGAGCTCTGTGATTCTCGAATTTGTATTACACCGTGTTCTGATAATACATTATTTCAGTTCACAATATTTATCAATTTTGGACTTTATTTTCGTCCACCACTATGAGGTGGTTTATGAAAGAATCTGTCTGAATTGGTTCCCCCAAGCAAAATTGAAATAAATTTTAATTTTGAAATTTTAAAATTCACTAAAGAGACTGATTCTATGTATTTTCTAGCGTATTGTGAAATATAATAACCTTAAAGATGAAACCGATGTAGAAACCGCTCGTGGCATACTATTTTGATAGATAAGCAAAGAAAACCATTAAAGTGTTCGTAACAATAAAAATATATTTTTTTTAGTTGCAGATAATGGTTAAGTAGGTATACATTCATGATATGGTAAGACAAACATTGTGTCATAAACACTTAAATAAAAAAAAGTTTAATTACCTACGGTACATACATACGTTCGAAATAATAAACTGACCATTTAAAAAGAGTTTCACATAATGTATATCACACTTTATTATATAATATTAAAACCATTTACATATTACCATTCAACCCGTATTCCGACATCAAATAATTTTTTAATACAAAATCCTCAGGTTGTTAAATGGCATTCAACATTAAAAACTCGCATATTTAAATAATTAATGCTAAACGAATGTAACAAAAAATGAAAAGCAACGAAGAACAATGAGATCTATACATAGTATGTATTGGGAAATATCTTTTGAGACATCCCTGCACTTTCTAGACCAGAAACAACGATTAAACAAAATGGTTGTTTATAAAAATTAAAAGTGAGAGGAAATTTGGAGAATCTTTATTTATTTTTAAAAAAATTGTAAAAAGTAGAGCAATACATATTTACGTACAATATTGGCCTTAGATGTGACCAATAAATCTCGACATGCACAACCAATATTTGGATATTTACACGACACATTATATACAAAGTTTTTCACATGATTTAATGAAACTTATCATTGGACTTTATTGAGGAAGCAGATAACGAGGTACATTAAAGCATGAGTAACCTTGAAAATTTCAAACTTAGGGATAAATAACTTATTTACATCACTACTATTTTATACAAAATGATAGCCTTAAAAAAACCCCCGCACATCAAAAATAGTCAATAAGTGCAAAATGCACATGTTCGAAAAATTTCATATTAGACTAGCAACCATTTATTAAGTCTAACATGTCCCATGAGGATCTTCTAGAGGACTTCATCAATATTAGAGATGTTACTCGCGAATACTTCCAAATGAATGTTTGAAAAATTTGTAAACATTTTTATTGAAATTGCCTTAGCTACCAAAATCGCCGGCCACAACAAAATTTTCGAACTTTCTGGAGGTTCTGTGGAATTTACTATAAACCTTTGGGTTCACTCACTGCTAAAATGTGTCGCTAGACACACCAAGCTCAACATACATACAGGCTCTCCTTATTGCGATGTGTATTATTCAGTACGTAATCCGATGCCTATATCCCAAAATTGTGTGATATATGTTTCAGTCCTTTACGCACATTCAGCAATTAGTTAAACTTCAAATTGAAAAATACATAGTATAGTGATATGCCTACTAGGTTTATGCATTGCATGATTGCATGCAAAGATTCGCTGACCCGAGTGTGTCTAACAGTGGTGAGGTCTTCACCGCCCTAGTTTGCTGACGCCAGACAAAAGACTTCAAATTTTCGTTTGGCGCCTTCTGGTCAATTCCAGGTAACGTGTAGCACATCAAACTTGGCAGGTAATTTCTAATTATGTAGTTCGTATGGCACGAAATCGCCTTTACGAATTAGCTTCATAAGTAATTTTTTCTAATTTTATTAAGAAGTCATACATCCTGGCAAATTAAACTTTTCTTTGGTCATAATTAACGAAATATTGCACGTGAGACGACATGGCAGCCTTGTAAAAAATGTGGCAACTTGGTAACGGTTCTCAAGAGACAACTTTCATTTTATTCAATTGACCTGATACGACCCCATAATTTTGACCGTTCGTTCACGTTCACCGAGATTGCAGCTGCACATTTAAGAACACCCTGTATATTCGGACAAACTTTTTTTCACTTTCCAGTGATATTTTGAAGAAATCTCTTCGACTCTAATGAGATGTCGAATTCCTAACGAGATTAATGTTTTACAAAGAGTTTTTACCTTTTATTATATTGTTTTTCACTCAAAACGGTCAAAATATCAGAAAAGTTAATGTTCGTCAATCCAAATTATTTGATTTTTAAAAAATTGACTCTCCATCCAAGATACGTGGTTTAATGATTTTTTTTAATGTTTTATAAGGCAATCCTTGTTGAATTTCGTGTCAAAATTGTAGAGTTCTTAATTAATATTGCAAGAGTGAGTCACGAAAAAAAGTATAAAGCTCCTCAAAATAAACGGGTAAAAGTTGCCTTTCATAGAGCCCAATTAAAGCTTCTAATGGAAATGAAGTGGATACAGAAAAATCCATAATAAGTCAATTCTTGATTCTGCCCGTTCAACAGTTTTCAAGACAGCCACAGACAAAAAGGTAACATTCGCGAATGTAACATCTCTAATCAAGATATTAGTCGACCCAGCCTTACCACAAAATATACATAAGACATAAGAATTATGTCTATAACAACACAGCTCAATATTTTGGCATTTTCCTAAAAATCCTAAGGATGCATCCCTGGACTAGAACCCAGCCGTGGCCCATACAAGGAATAAGGGCTTAAATAAGGAGGTAGGGCAGGATGTCCCAGCGGAAACCCACTCAAATGTGGAGGCAATAACGACGGTTTGCTATAAGGATGGTACCTGGCTGTAGCCAATGGTGATAGAGGCGGAGTCGGATAGGTTCTATGCAATAAAGGATGAGTGGGAGGCAGTCCTGGAGGGGTCAGCAATGACAAGTTTCCACTGCTCACTTCATTGGTGGCACTAGTATGAGTCCGTAAATGAGCCAACAATTCTTCCGAGCTCGAAAATCTTTTACCGCAATATGTGGCGTCTCCTGAGATCCAGTTGCAAATATACGGCAGCTGACTGGCAGCCGCTAGAGCAGCAAGCTGCGCGTGAGCATAAGCTGCAGCTACAGGACTATAATTAGCAGCAGAAGTAGGTACTTTTGCGTGATCGCATTGGGTGCACCCAGCTGGGCATGGAGGTTTTAAGTGTGAGCTGACGCTGCACCCGGTGCAGTATGGATCGCGGCAAACTGATAACGAATCTTGAGCTTTCATTCTTCCATAAGAAAAGTACGGACTTAGAGCACTTGTTCGTGACATAAAACTTGAAGTCATTAGATCCATGGGTAACCCTGGAGGGAAGCCTGGATAACTCGTCGTGCTTAAGAAGGCAGAATTCGAGGAAGGTACAACGCCAGGCTTAAAAGTTCCCAATGGTAAGTCTTTGATGGCCGGATCCGAGGAACTGGTGAGAATGTTGGGAGTAAACGCAGTCTTGCTGCTAGAAGTAGGACTCTCACTTCCCTCAGATGCTTTCTCGGGGCTCCTGGATGTTCTCTGACTGTCCTCCCCTGGTGATTTCCTCTCAGCCGGACTGTCCCTGGCCGAAGTGGCACTTTGATTACTTCCACATCTCCCATTTATGTTTTTAACTGAACTTGGGGTTTTCACACGACTGCTTGAGTTGCACAAGCGCTCCTCAGGAGTGCGACTTTTCTCCCTGGGGCTCTCCAATTGTCTCTTCCCGGAGGTGACGCCCTGCTTTAGATCCACAGGCTTCTCTTTGCTCTTAGATTTATCGGAGCTGCTTTGGAGCAGCTTCGCATTGGGACTATCTGCTCCGATCTGCGAGCACGTCTGAGCAAGTAAGGCCAGAGGACTCTTCTTTGCGTCAAGCTGTAAATAAATAAGAATCGTTTAGTTGTTTGCCATCAAGGCGCGAAAGATAAGACGGAGTTTTAAAACCCTCCGAGAGATATCTGGTCGAAAGGAGGCTTTCAATTCACATAGGATTGATCAAATTTAACACGCTTATTTCAGGCGAAAGGGCGCATTCCCAACTATTTTGTAATCTCTACACCTTGCTTGTTGTGTTGTTAAGTTTTGTTGGTTTTTTTAATGTTTGAAAACGAACTAAAAAAAAATAATAATAGAAGAAAGAGAGTAAGAAAGAGAATAATATGGGTTGCACGTCCATTGGGTGTAGTTGCAGTACACGTTGACACTTTTCGAACACAAAACTCGTTCAACAACACCTCGTTCCGTAACGAGTCACCTACTAAACTTATGACGTAAATAGCTATTTAAAAGATACTTTCCCGGCTTTGACTGACATCAACCTTAAAACTTATGAAACATTATTATTGTTCCATGACTATTATTCATTCTTCGCATGCAAAACACGGCGCTTTTTCAGTCAATTAACGCCATTATAAATATCATAAATCTATGTCGGATTTCGCCTAATTCTCCTAGTGTACATATATCATGCAAAGTTGGCATGCATTTCTTTGGTTATTTATCAAATGGAATTACGTAAGCTATGGATATTGGTTAATAAGGTGAAATGTTGCGAAAAGTGTCGCCGTCGAGACTGCTGCTGATGGTGATTTATTGGCCTGCTATGGGTTTACTAAGGGTTACATGTAATCTTCTAATTGGTAGGAGATTCAGGCAAAAGCTCAGTTTTATTTGAGGTGCAGAGCAGGAATCATACACCGAGTGTAAATCTGATGTTAATCTTGAGAAATAAGCAAGATTCATAAATATGTCAATTGATAGGATATTGGCTAACCTTGTCATATATTGAATTAAAATCGATATACGAATTAATAATAGGAATTCGATTTAAGTCTGATCCAACAGAAGTCTGGACTGGGAAGATTACGTCAGGTTCAAAATACCAATTTGAAGAGCGAAAACTACGAACAATAAATATACTACACAGAATTTTACGTATTTTGCTCTGGAACTTATTGGAATAAAAAAGTAATAAAATGGGAAGCATGCGATCCGAAGCATCATATATACTTCTCTGCAGGAAATAAGTAAGGAAACCGCTCGTAAAAATGGTCGGAGCTGCTAGTTTTTCGTCCTTTCCTAGAAGTTGAACCTCATGGAAGCTTCTGCCGATTGCAATAAAGCGGAGTGATTCAAAAAACGTATTTCCAGCGAAGTCATAGGAAAATTTTAAAATTAGCCCCAAAATTTATTTTAAAAAAATCGATTCCTCCGGGCCGCGTGTGCTAGCCGGATGCTGCACATTTTCGACGAAAAAAGGATGCGCCACTGTTTTTTCGGAAAAATTATTTTTGCATTCTCCGCTTTGTTCCGAAGAGACAGCTTTTTAGCATCACACTGGGTATTCAGGCAAACCCTGGACATAGGGGTTTAACGTGGAAAATCGGTTTTTATTTTTTTGCCCCTGGACGTAACCAATTGAAAAACTTTTACCTGGAAGCCATGGTATTCAAGACCGGTCACAATTCCGAAATTTCTTCAAGTTTCTCATTAGAACCGTTTTAGTTCAAAACGGCTGTAATTTGAAGCCCGCCAAATTTGAATGTCCCGCGTAACCGTTCGAGGCCACGATTGGTCAGGGCCAGGATCAGAGTTAAAGAAACAGTGTCGCCAACAACATAAGCGAAAAAATCTCGTGTGAAATGATTTTTTCTTTTTTTTATATTACTTTTTAATTCAACGTAACAAAGACAAAGTGAAAACAAATATATTTAGCGACTGCCTACATAGTAAAGTTCAACCAAGCAAGTGAACCAAAACAAAAAAACTTTCTTTGCAAAAACATTTACAGCGATTGCTCGAAGAGACCACCGACCAACGTAACTACCAATCGTGACCTCGAACCATCTCGCGGGACATTCAAATTTTTGAAATGTGGAGGCGTCATAAGCCGAAAGGGCTCTAATTCGAAGATTGAAAAATTTGCGGAATGATGGCCGGTCTTGGGAACTATGACTTCCATGTAAGTTGTTCAATTGGATGATCCGCACAGGTACAAAAAATAAAAACCGTTTTCTCGTGTTGATCTCCTAGTTTGCCTGGATACTTTGTAACCGTTGGATATTTGGGTCATGAGTGAAGAGACCGGTAAGTGCCGACTTCTAGCCTTATTTTCTGAAAAGGAAAAACCTCATCCAACTTCAAAATCACCTTGTATATTCTTTTTTTTTTACTATATTTTGTCCTGGTTCGTTCGTTAAATGGTTATAAAGTTTAAATTGATTGATCGTAAAATGGTATGCGCATGAATTGGTCACTTTTGAGTGGTGCGGTCGGATTGGCTTTTGCAAAATTTATCCGTGCAATACGGTTACTAGAATTCATTATTGAAAAAATATATAATTTTGACTAGACTTCAACCACAATCTCAGGCATTCACCAACAATCTTCCATAATCACCCGCTATACGAATGTTTTATCAACACCCTACATCAAGTAGATACAACATAATCTAGCTGTGATCATAAAAGAGTCAGCCGATTGGATTTTATTGAAGCCTCTGCTGGAGTCGAGAAGTATACTCCGATTGATTCCCAGTCCATTTATATCAAGCCAGGAAGCCATCAATAATAAATTGCGTTAGCCGTCGGTTCCAAGAAAGCTGTATATAAAATAATAATTCTTTTCAATTGGCTTTTAGTTTGGTAAATGATAAATTATAGGTTAGGTCGTTAGCGGACGCCATTAATCAACGTCGCGAGGTAATTTCAAACAAAGGAAACATGTCGGCAGCACATTATCTATCCTGGTCGTGGTCGATAATGAAAAGCTCCCCGGCATTAATAAAAAAATGAAACGATTGTGACTCATCCAGATCAGTGGCGGACGCTAATGACACCGCCTAAGGGGGCCAAAACGGATGGTGTAATTATGGGTGTTTTGTTTGATGGGAGGCGAGTTTTTCGGAAAACTACATCGTGCAGATTTATGTGGGATAATTATGCTGAAATTGGTCTATCGGATCTGAGTCAACATCTCGGTCGGCATCTAGGTAGGTAGGTAGGTAGGTAGGTAGTTAAGACTATACTGGCGAATTCTAGAAGTTAAAAAATTAGGCAAAAAAAAGTGTGATATCCCTTCGTACATCGTCAACATTGGTAGAGATTTATAAGTGAGATTGTTCATAGTTTGCCATAAATGAAAATCCAATAGGGGAAAATCTGATGAGCGTGCAGGCCAACGTGTGCCTCCATCAATTGAAATGACTCTACCGGGAAATATTTCAGACGAATGATAAGTCACTTTACCACCGTTGTGACCGAGCATCATTTTGCTGTAACTAAAAGTTATACCCATCTGCGGTCAAATGGTTTTCGTAAATATATGGTCCAATGATCGTATCGTTAAGTAAACCAACTCGACACTTAGCTCTAAACCTACTTGCGGTTGACGTCCTTGGTGTTCTTGTGGATTTTCGGTACACCAGACATGTTCATTATGACGATTGAACATGCTTGAGTTGGTAAACTTGCACTCATCCGTGAATATCGAATTGGAAAGAAAATGTGAATTTTGCCCCAACAGTGCCATGATATTACTGCAAAATATTTCTTCCTTTCAGTATTTCCTGAATGCGAGACTTGACTAATATGAATTTGAAATGAGCGATATTTACGTTTTTCCAAGAGTATTTACACTGGCTGATGAGATACTTTTCTTCTGCCATTAGCCATGTTGAAATAAAATGATTCAACAACATTCGAGTTAAAGTTATTCAATGTACTGGGTGGCCCAACTAAAAGGTCGCATCCCCATTTATGGCTCGCTTGGAAGATTTAGAAAAAATCGTCATTTTAGATTTTTTGAAGGAGGCATCTTTTTGGCATCTTCTGACTAAAGTTTTTAACGAAATAGAAAAAACATATTCTATCACATGTGCTATACGTACATCTCTTCAACCGTTTAAATTCTGATTTGCGTTTATAGTTAAAATGTTATTGTATTATTAAAAGGTCGGGACGTTGAAAGTATCGTTGATTACACCCATCATCACGAACTTTGTTGCTGGGTTTTCCTAGTCTGATTCTCATTTTTCTCGCCTACGTAATTATAGAGAAAATAGTTTTGATTTAAAAAGTTTGGTTTTATGGAATGTGGAACGAAATTAAATACCGATCTTACAGATAAACTGCTCACAAAAATTTGATAATATTTTCCCGCATTTTTTCAGCGATCGGGGACGCCTTGACCAATTTCCATCGAGAAAAAAGAATCTGAAAGTCCGTCTCTTAAGCAATCATTTACGATTTTGGAAAAAAAAATTCTCAATACCCTAGGTAAGTAAGTTTTTTTTTTAATTTTTGTTCTGGAAGAAAAAGTGCTGAGGGTTTTATTTAATAGAATTTCGATTTATAAAGAATCAAAATAACTACGTCCTTAGAACATAAAACTTAATGGCATTTAGGAAATTTTAACTGGACCTAAGTTGAGTTGCATCATCATCATCATTATCATCATCATCATCATCATCATCATCATCATTTCAAAAATTATGCACCTGTAGGCAATACACAGAGTGAAATAACGTTAATAAACAAATCAGGACAGAAAATCCTTAAGTGCATAACTGAACATCGTCGTCAATTAAATACGGTTCAACATCCAACGTAAGTGTAAGAAAAGCGTAACTCTAAACTGATTAAAACGTGTGATATCCTTAATACTGCTTGGCAGGCGATTGAAATGTTTCATGCAATTGTAATAAGATCCACTTTCGTAAAGAGCTTGCCGATATTTGGGTAGAATATAATTCGTTACCCCTGTCGACCGCAGATTTGTTGGAGCATGACATTCAAATATAATCTTGTTCCAAAAGAAAAATAATACACATTCTTGGATATATATCGCATGCACAGTGAATAATGCAAATCTCTTTAAAATCTCCTCAACATGATCCTCTAGATCTTTATCCCACCGTAGTTCTAAGGGTCCGCTTACGACCAACAAAAGTTCTGTTAAATTCAGCATATTGGCCATAGAACCAGAAATGCGGCTCAAAATTTGCACGGTAGATCATTTTTCTTCCCTTATTACAAGAGAGGCTACATAATGCCTCAACGAAAACGCTTTGTTAAGTACCACCCCCCAAAAACCTGATCAACCGACTTACGTGAATTACACTATTATGAAGACTTATAGCTGATGATATATCTAACGCTGTTCCATTTGTTTGAAAAATTTGCATATTAACTTTGTGGTTATTTACTAACAGTCTTTTTGTGGTAACCCACAAGTTTGCTTTTTGATCGATGTCCCTTGCATCTCTTAAGATGGACGATACTATTGTGAACAACAGGAGGTTCAGTCCCCAGCAATTCGCGGAAAAAATGTCCTCCTATAAATCAAAATCAATGGATCCAAGTCTTTTTTTTTCATTCACTAGGAGAATCATAAATAGGGGTACAACGTTTTCGTTGGGTCATCCTGTACAAATTTACGATAACGAACGCTATTTTGAACTATATATTGGCGTGATGTTCAAAAACAGGAAGTAATGCAACTTCTATTTATTAAAACTAACAATGCCATAAAAGAACTGACCAATAGCAGTAGCAAAATTAACTGTCAGGTTGAGTGACAGGTCAACGATCTATAGCTGGTGTTGAGCGCGCTATCTTGTGGTCGAAAATGGCGACCGTCATCGTTACTTTAAATGATGCGTGACTTTAATTCAAGCGTTAACCCGAGGGGGTAATTTAAAATTGCATCTTCGAGCACACCACACATTTATCGTTAAATTGGGAATATTTCAGACTTATGGGGAACAACAATAGTTTGAATAGACGTGGAAATTTGAATACATTATTTGTAGATTGTTTTCGATCTCGTTTACACTCTTAGTCATCATTGAAAAGAGACATTCCAGCAATTTGTTACAAATGCTCATTCATACCAATCTCGGAGGTACAATCGCTTTTTCGTTGATCTTACATTTCATCAATATTTCCAGCACAAATTTCGTAGGTTAAATCAGAGATCTGCAGAACTTCTAATTATTCCTGGAAAAATTATTTCTCATCGTTTAAATATCTCCAAGACTAGCGTAGCGTGTTGGAATTCTCCTTATTTCAGTTATTGTGAAAGTCTTAGTGGATTATGATAACTCATGTTAGGTGTCGTATTAGCGCTATTCTTCATGAAAAAGCAGTTTCGTCACATCTGTGCTCCATTTGCAGAGCAAACAACTCTTCAATATCATCTGAAATATCATTCAGTGGGGTTAAGTTACCGATCAATTGATAAATTGAGATCATTTAGGTATTTCCTAAATTTCCGTTTGCAACTTCTTCGATTAACTACATTGTGGGGAGAAATGATTTACGTTGGCCTTCTTAGTAACTTAGGTTAATGGAGAATCAAGTGAAAAAGTACCTTTCTTCAAGAGTAGTTTCAGGGTTTTAGTTGATTAAAAGAACTAGAAGAACACATGTGGAGAACCACTTATCAAAATCTTATCTCTCTCATTTTATTTTTGTTGTCATTTTTATTCGCACCTCTAACATAATGTATACGAAAATAACACAAATTCAAACTCTTATTCAAAGGTAATGTTAGAAGCTCATTTTCAACTTCGCTGGAAAAATCATTATTATTTGAATGTTTTCAAGAACTTTGAAATGTATCATTTTCAATCTCTAAAATCAACTAAGATCAATAATAACACACTTACAAAATAATCATTTGTATACGTGAGAGGTTGTTGAGCAGCTCAAAGGACGCTGTCTTGGAATTTTCATTTAAAGGAGTAGTTTATTAACTTTTTCATGGTTTCATTATTATTCTTCAAATATTGAGAATGAGTCTCACAGTGTTACTCGCAACTGCAAGATTTTACTAAGTGCTTTGCTTAAACCGACGCAAATTTATTATTCAATTTAGTTCCAGTGGAAGTGCCATCCGAGGACTCATCTGAAGTTCTATACACGTAAATACAGGTTAGTTTGGGATATATTGCTAATGGCATAATAGGCATGAATTTAACGATTAGACCTGTATGCAGAATTTAAATATGTATTAGGCGGCTACATGGAATACCTACTGGGAGGTACAGGGAATAGAATTCAAGTGCCAAGTATCTCTGGGTTTATTTAATATGTATTTACTCGGGTACATGCCCGTGGTTATTTGTTTGAGTTTTGGAGCGAGGTTGTAAAATTAAAAAGTTCGCATATTTTGATAATATTCTGAAAAATTTGCTGCGAAATTAAACGAACGTGAGCCCAGCTTGCTGATTTTAAATCCAAAGGAGGTATTTTTTGCGTATTTGGAAAGGACAATAATTTTATTTTTCAATAAATTATTACGTCCGATGTTCAGATTCGAAATTGGGAAAATCAGATTTGCATCGTATTTGTAAAGCAAATGCAGCAGCATCACAATTGATTTGTTCTTTCATTGTTGGAAAAAATGAACTTTCAACGGCACAAAACCGGTTGTAAAGTGTCACTTTCAACGCCTCTGCTGTTAGGTTACGCTTTTACTGCCTAGGCAGCGAAGGAAAAATAAAATTCGAAATACATGTAAGCATATATAAAAATCGAATGAAAACAGATTTTAGTCGGTAAATCAGAGAAAAAAAATATGTGTTTTATTTGGCCAAAAAGGCAAAAAGCAAAAAACACATTTGGAAAGCGGTACAAATTACAATAAATGATATACTATAACGCTAATCAACGATATTTTTGACTTTGCGGCCAGGTATATTTAATGCGACATTTTTGATTTTTCGAAAAATCCCGCACCTTGCAGTTCGAATCTGAACGTTGAAATACGGTAAATGGTTAATGTACATCAAAACTCAAACACATATTAAATAGAACCAAGTACAGAGATGTCGCATATACTTGTGTTGCAATCCCTGGTATCCGGACAAGACTTAAAATATATTAATTTCCAAAAAAACTTCGTTTTTAAGTACTACTTTCTGTGGAGCAGGTATGCAAATTCACACTTTTGCACGCTTATATCAGTGCTTTTCCTTCTTCTCAGATACCTACTGTGGTGGGCAAGGGCGTCAAATACTCCGGTCTCAAATACTGATTACTGGAAGTCAACATCTTCCAAACCGAATCCTTAAACTAATCCTTAGTAAATTATCCCATTCGGGCAGTTATCCGAATGAACGACGCAATCGGCACAATCACAACCACCGCAAAACCATAAATCAAACATCGGCGAATCGGACTATAACCACAACGAACTCGCACAAAAACCGCAATAATTGTTTCCCACCATACGAATCTTCTCGATTTAATCTCCGCCAGCCATGACATACCAACACAACAACATCAAGAGACAACTGACTGCCGTGCGCTCTTCGCTTGCCCGCCGCAGACGGCCGCGCTTCACAACATGCGACACTGTGCCGGTGACGTCACCACGTCGGTTACCCCCTCCAACTTGTTAGTTTGACACTCTTCGCGACCGGCTTGATCCTGGAAGGTGTTGCGGCGACGTGTTTTGTTTTGATAGTCGATGACAGGTCTTGTCTGGTTTGATGGACGTGTTAGACCCTTTTTGAGTGGCTTTTGTAAGGGCGCTGCTAAGGGGAAATTGAGCCTTTACGTTTGTTTTATATAGGCGAGGAGAGGCATCTATGAAGGGGAAGAAGCTATCGGGGAATTTAGCTGCCGATGGAGGCGCTGTGAGACGTAAACAGGCCGATGAAAGCGAGCGGCCAATCACGATCTCGAATGATATTCCATGCCAAATTTAATTTGTTAGAATTACTATGTTTGCATTTCGCCTAACATAGCTCGCATTGATTTTTAGAGTCGCCAAATCGGGGATTTTCGCTGGCGAAGAGCGCACTGCGATTCGTAAAAAACCGGAGCAAACGAGCAAAAACCGCAAACTCAAATGAGATTTTATGTCTAACTTATTGTCGGAGTAACTCATTTTCTTGTATTTGTATTTTTTGCCCACCAGAGGTCGCATTCGTTTTAGTAGATTCTACGCTGCGTTTGAGGCTCCTGGACGCAAACGGACATTAGGCGAGAGTGTTGGCAGGTAACGTAATGGTTTCAAGTTGATTTAAAAGAGATTTAAGTGTACGAAACGGTTTAGCAGTATTAGATGATGCTTGTACTGAACCTTATGAAATCCGCAATTGTTTGCTTCCAAGTTAGGTTCGCATCACCTAATCCACGTCATTCAGCAACGATCTCAACAGTTGCACAACTGTTGATTTTACTCAACCCGACCATTATTCATTGTTCATTGGTTGATTCATTTGAAGATTTCAATTCCTACTCGGTTTTTTATTTTTTTTTGCGTTTTTCGCAGCATCATTATTGGTGACGAATATTCCCATTAGTATAACAAAAAACGCGGCTAACATCTGTTGTTAGTCCGTTCGTTAAAGGCATCGCTGATGTGATACATCAAGAGATGTCGCCACAGACCTAATGAAGACGAATGTTGCAAGGAAGGGGACATGCCTTTGGGGTTGTCAACGCACCTTAATAATAACGTAATCGATGGGGCTTAATCGAGTATTGGACTGAATATTATTATTACTCACTCAATTCTATTAGTTTTAACTCTTAATTAAGACGTAAAAGTAAATGGACTTATATTATGCGGATCAGTAGCATGTCACAACATAAACCCGTATTCCACGGCGGACTGTTTAAGCATGGAAATAAGGTGTGCAATAATCATGTTTCCACAGGTAATTTACCAGTAATTATATGGTAATTAGCGGACCGTATGTGGGAAAGAGTGTTAAAATAGTGATATTATTGCCACTTAACAACTCGCAGCTAAAACGTTTTAGTTTAAACAATATATCGAACTGATTTACATGGTAATGTGAAAACCAACGAGATAATATAATAGAGTATGTTTTGATGTTTCAGCATTTAAAAAAATCGTATGGAAAGTTTTTCCGAAACCGAATCAAAGATTATGAATCCGAACCAATCCAAATCCACTCGCATTTTTCGAATCAACATTTTCGATTTTTCCAATATTTTAAACAGAAAAAATCTCACTTTTAATTTTCATTGAGTTTTCCATTAAGGACCCCTACTTGCTCAGACGTTGGTCAGTTTCAAATCACTATTCAAGCCCCTGGACGTTTCGTTAGAGAGCTAATAGTTTTGCAGTTTTATCCACAAGATATTGTAAAGAATGCAAGTAGATGTTTTACCTATGTACATATGAATATAAAAATTGGTAAAATTTTGAATTTTTAGTGTTCAGCAGAAATAGATAAAATGAGTATGAACTGATTAATAAAATTCCAAAATGAAAACTTGCAAGCAAATATGTTTGCGGTCATTTCTCCACAAAATTTCCGTTTTTTTTTCGATATAATTGAAAAATCACTATACTTCAACAAACTTCCACATAGTGATGAGCAAACAGGCCGGCTAAGACAAGATGCTCTTGGTCTTAGTCCAGCATAGGAAACCTTAGTTGTCATTAGGTATCACATTCAATTTGAAGTCACAGGGCACCCCGAACTACCACATCTTTGATTCGTTGAATTTTAAAAATCGGAAGACGATTACGCAACTTCAGCCGCTTTTCATGCAGCTCTCGGTTTAAATAGAAAAATCCCACATGGAGATTGTAAAACAAGAAAAAATCTTGTTACATCGTCTGCAATAAACCCTCGATCTGGAATTCGCAGCTCATCAAATACCCGATCCATCTGGCCTGCGGGCCACAGGACACGATCTCTCCCGAATCGCTCCCCCGGGGCCCTCGTAATCGGTCCCGCACACTTTCCAGACATTTAACCTGACGACCGTTGTGGTCCTTCGGGATTAATCACTTCTGGAAACCCCGAAAACAGTGCGAAAGCCGGATTAGAAAAGATGCCAAGCTCAAGAGTTTTCGCCACTTTCCGACGGTTAGGGATTTCGGAACTGAAATCTATGGTCTTGACGCCACATTACAATAAGCGTGCTGTTTCCTGATGATTAAAGCAAATAATTTTACCTTACAATGGGCTTTCACCGACACAAATCTCGCGTCAGAATGGATTTATTTGACACTGATGATTGTCAAGTTAAACGGAATTAATAACCTTTTCAGAGAGCCCTGCGGGGCACCATGGCAGAAATAATATTTCGCTGGAACACATTCGCCTATAAATCATTAAAGCTTTTTTTGCAGAATTTGGGTTTATGTTGATGCGGAGCCAAGCACTGACAACGTCCACCGGACATTGCCTAATATTTTTGGTGCCGTTAAGAATGTTACCATAAATTTTAAAGCCATTTAGGGCCCTCGACAAAGCAAACCATAAATCATTGGACTATCGACTCTATAGACCAGGACTAATGGCGTTTTATTCACGGATTAGTTTCGCTTGAGGGAGCGGCTAAAGGACGACATGTATGGAGTGCGGACATTCCGGCGCGTAACGAACATCTGCTCCTACTTTCAGGATTGTCTTTCTTATTAATATATATGAACCGTATAGTTTTTATTTAGATGTTTAATAATTTTGACCACGAAATGTCAAAACTGTCGGTTCCGTTCTTTTAAAAAGCACCCATCCATCTTCGTAAGCCACTATGGCACGTCAAAACAGGCCTGTCACCCGACTATCCGTTTAACGATCCCACATGCTATTTCCAGCTTAGTTCAATTGACATTATACGTTTTATTTTCAGAAATAGACGGGCCGTGTTTCATGCTGTCAAGGATGTACTTTCCCGAGCACTTGAACGACGCAAGAGGTATTTAGCGTGCTATTTATGGAACCTTTTTGATTTTTCAAAGCTAAAAAGGCGCTTTAGCGGCTTATTAAGGGGCTCTGTGTAATTATTGCAACGTCCGCGCGACAAAAACAACATCACTTTATTTACAAAAGAACTGACGCAAACACTATCGCTAGAATCACACTTGGAATGAAAACTCTATGGTAAAAAACTAGCGAGATATATTAGCTAGCAGAGGTATTTATACAAAACTGTCCGCAGCTTTGGAACTACTTGCAAATCAGCTATCGCAACATAAAGGGTTTCATTGCTCACAATTAAAGCTTACACAATATACACCAGAGAAAGGATGATGATTATTATGGGCAATCCGATATTAAAATCAGGAGCTATGACTATCTTACCATAAGCGACCACGAAAAGGTCCAAATGACATTTGCAAATTTCTGGAATTTTTACTATTTCGTACATTGAGAATTTTTTTCACATCTAAAAATTGAATTTTTTAAAAATTGTTTTTTGTTGAACCAACTTTACTAGAACAAAAACAAATTTCACCTAACAACTGCTTCTCTAATAGCATAATTTGCATTCTACCATTACGGCAAGTGTGTTTATTTTATTCCATAAAACTTCTTTACTATTGTAATAAGGTAATTTTTGAAAAATACAGTCTTAGTCGCCTAAACTTGAAATATTTCCAAGCTGGGTGCAGAAAACGCTTTCTACATCTAGTATTCAATTTTTCCTGCTCTAGAGAGGAACCTTACTGATATAAAAAGGAATTTTGGTTTTCATGTGTGGTTATAGCTTGGTTTTGAGACTTTGCCTAGAATCAGATAAACGACACCCCAAAATAAATCGTTATTTAGCTTCAGTTAAGTATTTATGAATTTTTTATGGATTTAGAAGTATAAGATCGAATTTCAAGGGTTTACTCAGTACAACAATAGAAGACATTTCAGATAAAAAGCCATGTCCGGAAATGTCTCCCTAAAGCGCTACGGTTTTACGTTGCTTTAAGCCAGCTATGTGCAAAAATTAGTTTTTATAGCCTTTTAGTACACGTTATTTTAATTTATTTCTATGTAAGAAAGCTATAGTAATGATCCAAACTTGTCGTACTTGAACTTAAAGGCACATGTTTAAACGTACATGGTTTGAGGGGATTTGAGTAAAAATTTAATAGTCGTTTTGAATGATTTCAAGTGCCGCAGTTATTCGTGCAGTCAGGTTCTGCTTTGTTTCGAGTGGCGTTTCATAAACTAGAAACTTTACATGTCCCCACAGAAAGAAATCTGAAGGTGCTAGATCGAGTGATCTAGGGGGCCACGGAACTGGATTACTTCTGACGATCCAATGTACTCGAAATTTAACAGGTGTATTCAAGCTTAAGGATGACACTCTGAACAATTACTGTAGGATGATTTGGTACAAACAAATTGAAATAAAACGAACTAAAACTCGACGAAACACATTTTTGCACATAACTGTTTCAAAGCATCTTATGGTCGTAGCACCTTAGGGAGGCATTTCCGGACATGGTTTCTTATACTTAAATGTCTTCTATGGTTGAACTGTATAATCTCTGGCAGTGTGATTTCATAGTTCTGAATCACGCCGTACAAGAAAGTAAATTTATGTACAATTAATACGTATAAGGGAGAGCTTATATCGTCTTATAGTAAAGAATGCTACCCAAATACAAATAGAATTCTGCAGCAAACCTTATTAGCCTTAAATAAATAAAAAATCAGAATCAGCAGCTATGGCAGCTTCACCAACATAGCAAAAAATATATTTTCTCTAAAAGTGCGGATATTTCAGTATAGTAAGCTATTCTGATATTCTGAAAAACATGCACCTTAATTGAACTAATACCAAAAGGCTGAAAGAAAACTGGCGCCACTGGGGAGTTGTGATGAACCGTGAAGTATCGAGACAAAGTATAATACATAATAGAAGGATTTTTTTCACACGATTACATTTTGCCCCCTTCAAAGCAGAAGCATGAGATGTAAAAGACGACGATGTAATTTTTGACTTAACTTTGAGTACTTCAACCCATCGTTATCTCTTCAATCTGGGCATTAAGTGTAATTTACATCGTATCTTACAAAAACTTGAAAAGGAGAAGAGAAACTCCTCTGAGGATTAACACTCCCACTAACGTTGAACTGCACCATTTTGTTTTTATGATTTTAAATATAAGAAATTACACTAACCAGAATGATTGCCATATGAGATTTTACGCCCTTGTTAATAAACGCTCCATAGTGAATCTGTTGTCACAAAATTTCAGACCCGGCTATTACCGATTTCGTTCTACTTGGCGCTCACCAGACCAACTTAGACAAATTGCTTCATGCAAGCAGTCACTCAGAGAAAGAAAAATAGATACCACTACTCTAGGGGTTAGTGCCACAGGTGTATTATTGAAAATATTGGTCATTGAAAGTACCTGAAGCTTGAAGGTCAGATTATTTTTAGTAAAAAGGCAATCATTGTCATAAGCACAAGACAAAAGTCGTACTTGATTGACTTATTTCAGTAGAATTTCACTGTAAATTATCTATCCACTATTTCATTCAAACTGCACCCGTCACTTATAAATCACCTATAGTACACCACCCAAACCGCCTTTACACAAGTAAACCCTAAACTAACTAGCATTAACAATAATAGTAAATTTCACCAATAAATCTTCCTCTTGTGCATTACAGCGTGTAATCATACCGGGTGAGACCGAACAAAAGGCTGTATACCTAAAGTGCGCCTTCTGAAGCCTTCGGGTTGATTTACAGCCCCGGTTTGTAGACTGGGAAGAGTAATGAGGCTGTCCCTTTGAATAAAAGGGCACAAATGGTGCTGGTGCAAAAGGAATTTCTCCAAAGGTGATGTATTGGTGACTTTGACAACCATACTTTCAAGGTTCTACGAGCAGATGTTAAGTAGAAAAGACCCAACTTAAAGGTTCATGTCTGAGTTAATTATTGGTATATCCATCAATCGTAGAAACATAAAAAATATACGTATATATTGTGATGTCATTATTAGAACTGACACTGAGGGATGTGTCTTTGAGGAGTTTCTATTTGAGAAAATCAACTGTACTAATGACAACCATGTTCAGTAATACGAGGTAGATTCTCACAGTTAATCACAATTCTCGGATTCTCCTTATTAATTCACGTGTTCTGGTATGGTTTCTTAACAAAAACTCTATTGAACATTTTCCAAAATTGTCCAGGTTAGTTTATATTCGCGCTAATCAGTCTTCTCTTCAATAAATCCCAAATCAAGTTTCATGCCAAAAACAGTTCTGATATCTCACTGAAATTCTTCAAACTTGTTTCAGGTGGCCACTTTGGTTCTTCAACGCCCAATTGGTGACAGGGAGAGATCCAGTTCAAGCACCCCAGTAAATGACACACATATTTTGACAGATGGTTATGTTTTACCTGCAATTTTAATGGGACCTCGAGAAGCCGGTCTTGATTTACAAATTCTGGTAAGTCTTTGTCTCGTAAACATAATTGGAAAACTTACGGAATATTTCCAAATTTCTCTAAGTTAGTTTGGATAAACTTATATTCGTAAGGTTCGCGTTCCTAAATCACGAATTCTAGGAAGTTTTCTCCTCAAAAACAATGTTGAAATAGTCCTTCTGAAAGTTTCCTAACTTGTTCAGGGCAGTTTGTTAGGGAAATCCCCAGATTTCCGTTATTAATGAGAGACTGTAGTAGATTATCTTCCGAAAAACATAGAGAGTAGCTATTGGTTGGTAAGCGCATAGATTGGTAACATGCTAAGTTGAACAATCGGCCCTGTTTACCGAGACATGTATTTATAAACCTGGTATCGAAGATTGATAGAGTTCAATGTTATATTTAGAAAACAACAATTTATTCACAGATTGAAAAAGTATATTTTTGAGTTCGGACGTTGTGTTTCCCTGATAACAGTTTAATTTTAGTTTGCGCTTTGCCACAGACGTTAAGACTTCTATTTATGGTTAAAATTGCTTAATCCCAGATATTCTACAATTTTTCGATAACGAGGTTGATCTATTCTGCAAACATAATTATTGAAATATATTTATGATCTCCATATTGAGCAAAAGATCCTCGGGATGAAAAGTCACATGTAGATTAAAAAACGACATCATCATAATGGATCGGATCACAAGATCACGATCAGCTTCGTCGTCGTGCGAGATATTCAAATATTACAATGTAATAATAACACGTGCAAATAAATGTGCCTAACAAGTAATTTGTATATAAATCAGTGAAAAGTTAAATGAGCACCATCACATGACAAGTGAGTATCGAGCAACTCATCAAGCCCTGGTACTAGCAGGTACACCGTGTTAGAAAATTAGACTGAATTAGCAGGTTCTTTGTTAAATGAAGACTAGTGAATGTTTGCTAAATTACCTGTTCAATATGTTACTTACACAACATTAAAGGTGCGAAAACAAGTCAAGTGGTGGTCATTGATTATCGGTCTTAAATATGTTTAAAGCTGTATGAATTAGATGGATGACCTTCTAGGTCTAGAGACTAGTAAGCTGAGATAGTCAGAAGAAGCATGTTGTTTTGCTATCTCTCTAGTAATAAATCAGACAATTCATATAATTACACGTTCAACATGACTTTCAACATGAACCTTGATAAGCCGTCGAACAATTTGAGATCAAGAAGAAATCAGTATTAAATATGAGCAATTAAACCGCTGCTGACATGACTGATGGGGTCCAATTAATACGCCATGATTTATTCCACGTTTTTGAAACCGAAATAATATCATCATAAATCAAAGTTAAGTACCCATAATTTACAAAATAGTTTCGTAGAGCTGAGAAATGTGACGTTCTCCAGAATAAATTGCGAAGCTGTAGCTGTACTTAATCAAGATGTTGATGGTGAGATATTTAAAACAAGTTCAAGATGGTATTTTTCGCAATAACATTGCATTTCAGTAGGGGGAATCAATTATTTGCAGTTTCTCCCTGTTTCTAGTCGCATCTGTCAGTTTATCCCCTAGTTAATCTAACCAGAACATAAAGGCCATCAGTTAAGGCGACTCCGGATGTCGAGATCTGCCCGGAGCACATCAATTACGACCCGGAGTAATTCATCACCGACAACCCAAAAGTTAACCGGACTAATCCCGGATAAACCCTACAGGGTTTTCGGGTTTAGTTTCGTTACTTGACAGACAGTGAAGGAGAGCAAACATGGATAAAAATTATGATATCCCTCATTGTCAAGCGTATATACAGGATTAGATGCAAAATTGTGGAATAAATTCAATATAAAAGCTGGTAGTAGATCCTGCAAATTTTAACTTTAATCGTTCACTATTTGACGTTAAAACAACATATACGAGGCGTGCAACGTAGCTATGACGTTTTAGGTGAATGTTCTAAATGGAACTCCTTGTATATTTTAGAATCTTTGAATTCAGTCTAGAAATTCTGAGCGCATTTTATGCAGGATCAGTAAGTCAAAATTCAACAGTTTTCGAAATATTAGGTGATTTAATGAACGTTCTTCTCATATATATATTACCTACCACTATATGATGTCATGACAATTAATGAAATCATCCTAACTTGGGTCAAAAGTGCGCAATTGACTGGTTTTTAATGCCAGTTTCTGAGAAGACTTTCTTTTCTGAAAATCAACTTTTTTCTTTGAACACCTTATACATATATTGGAGAATATTTCGAGTCTCCAAATCACTTTAACCCAATTCAATTTCCTTTATTAGTTTTCGAGTAATTTGAAGAAGCTTCTTAAGACCTTATTTTCAAAATTTTGAAAAACTATTTTCGCAGTGCGTGAAACGCTAAATCTCCACGGTAGCAGATGATGTCTACTCTTTTAATCAGAAAACTGACTTAAAAGTCAAGAGTCGAGCTTTTGCTGGGACCACCCTGTATCTATTGCTGTGTAAAATTAAAAATTTATGAATTTTGGGACGTGTTACTGACCTGAAGAAAAAGTGTTGATGAATTAGCTATTATTGTTATCACATGTCTGTCGAACACGGGGATTAACATATGATCACGGTAATATTTCAAAAAGCGACAGTACTCTGTAAAACAATAAAAGATCCTAATTGACCCACGGCAAAAACGAGTACTATCGCTCCCTGAAATATCGCCGTGATAATATGTGACACCCTGTATATTAAATATTAACATATTGTATACTCACTATTTTGGACGGGCTTGAGTTCGCTCATCAACGTCGTTGTCATGCTTTGTCATTCAACTTTTTGAATAAAACTCGAATTAGGATGAGGTGACTTCTACGTAATTTCCGTCATTCGACGACACGGTTAAAAGGCCAGACTCTAAATATACATTATATTCCAAAAATTCTGTCCATTAAGCAATACCTCACATCTCCTACGACAAAGGTATCACATCCTTTTTGTCACGCGTTTTCGATAATAAACAGCTGTTGTGGATCACTCGTCCGAATTAGATAGCTATCGCATGGGTTTAACGGTACGTTAATTCCTACCAAAATCCTATAAGCTTAAAAAAAATGAACCATCGCCACCGCTGGGAAAACCGAACTGTACCAGATTAGCATTAATATTACACAAGACATTTTTAAGGATGCTAAAGCTTTCAAAAAGGAGTTTTATAGTCGGCACCGAGCTTTTGAGTGATGCGCCGTAAATATTTGGAGTTTGGCTTGTTAAAAGGATTCTTCTTTGATCTATCGCGTTGATAGATTCCGGAATGGGCCTAATTAATTGTCGGCATTAAACATCAAAAACGATTCGGAGCCCGAAATAACGTGAATAAATTTCAACCGGTTGACAGATTGACGGTCATGATTTGGGTAAACAAATATATTGTTGATTTGCGGTCGGAATGAAACGCGTTTATGAGAAATGGCACCGTTCATTTTAACAATGTGACGGTTGCTATAAATGTTTTTTTTTCTTTTAAAAGAAACTTGCGTAAATGGAACTTCGTTTATTTTAAGTTTTTTTCTGATATGAAAACGAAATTTATCAATATCCCGCTGCAATATCCAATTTCTGCTTCAGCGTTTCAGGGAAATTATCTTCTTGACAAAGTTTTCAGATAGTTTGCTCTTATGTTATCAGGAACTATCAACCAAGTTTTCCGAATTATTTCATGGCAGGTAATTATAGCCCCTAAAGTTACCAAATAATTGGGAGCACTTTTCCATTTTAAGATTTGTTCGTTGTATAAATCTACTGTAAAATAAATAGTTTGCAAGTTACTCGATTAAAACATCTTTTGTTGCCCAAATTTTGAGGCCTTAACCTTGCGATGGCGCAAATTGTTCTAAAACCGATAGAGATATCTGTAGGAATGCGCAGGTCCAAAATATTCAAAGTTGACGTAGTCTTATTAATCCCCAAAACACTTAAAAAGAAAGAGAGCGAGAGAGAGAGAGAGGGGGGAGTTTGCGTTTTGAAGTGGCCGGCCGAGAGTCCCGGTTTGAACCCCATTGAGAATTTATGGATTCGGTTAGATAGAGAGTTACTTAAACGACGTCCGGGGCAATTTAAAAACTAAGACCAACTCTTTTCTGTACTAAAAAAGTCTTGGGTTTCCATTACTCCCGAATATATTGACAACCTGATCAAGTCAATGAGATCATTGTAAATACCGGTTATTAATAAATGTTACTCTATTTTTGCGGGACTGAATTTATTAATTATTTCTCTCTTAACAAAAAAATTCAAATATTCATATACAGGAATGTTCACAAATTACAATCAAGTTTTTATGCAGGACAATTAAGTCTTTAACTCATTCTGACAGAATTATTAATAATTTCCAACTGTTTCTCCATTTTACCGTCGTGACAAGTGGTACATTTAAACAATTCTAAAATATACGGAGTGTTCTATAAGAAAAAGGACAGTGTTCTCACCTTGAAAATTGCGAAAATAGCCACGTTTTCCAAAGCCTGGTGTCTCCACGAAGGCTCGAAGTTTTTGAAAAACGATAAAAGTATAAACTATAAGAAATTCTATTGGGAAGTTGTTCCTCTGAGAATGTTCAATGATATACAGGGTATCCAGTAGGGCATTTAGAGAAGATGTGGCAATTAGTGCAAAACAAATTTAAATGATCTTTACGCCCGTCTGCTCAACACCCAACTTCCCAACTATGCAGGATGTTTGTTGACAATGTCGATCAAACAATATGGATGGACGGATGGATCGATATGGATGTTTCACATCTTTCGGATGTGATGTTTCTCTTTTAGTTATTTGATTTTTTATTTAAGAGAAAATAATGCGAGTTCTAAATTGGAGGGTTTCAAAGAAATAGTTTAATCAAGAGGGAGGTAAAGAATTCTCCCTTTAGCAAGTTATGTGTTTAAAGATTATCCTAGTACCAAGAGCCCCAAATAAATACTTCAAGCTATTAATTCACTGTGTGAATTTTGCACAAGTAATTGCAGAAAAACGACTCGATCGACAGAACAGCCTCGTGCTTACTTATTATTTATCACCGTTAATTAGCTCTCCTCCCTTTAGGAACATGCACATTTAAACTATTACGGTTAGGGGCCTTTCGCGATTTCTCAAGGGCATTAGCGTGACGAATTCAGTCTGGCAGATATATGTAGTAATTGCTGCAGGTTTGTAGTGTTAGCACCCACTGAAAGGTACATTGGTCGAGCAAATTACACATGGGGTCTCGGGGCAGTATTTTCTAGAAAGCAAAAGTCGGAAACAGTACATCATCCCATTAGGGGCAATTTAGAAACGAGACCTATTTGGTTTCGATTCGACACGACCAATCCTTCATTGTTAGGTTCAGGAGGGGCTTTATTTGGGTTTTGGCCGCTCTGTTATTAGCACCCATTCCGTATTGTGGCAGTTTAATTTTCGAATGGCGCCAGCCCTTATTATATTCAGTGATTTACCCAATTTACAGACGGTTATGTAACCGTGACGCAATAACAACTTGCTTACACGTAAGATTGTATAATCCACTTTTTACGACCGGTGAAAAAGTATGCACTTTCCGACGAAGCTTTTTTACCTGACAAGAACGTTTTACCGGCAAGAAACCTAGATGTTGACCTAGCGGGTCGGCAAAACATTTTTTCCTATTCATAGAGATTGACACATTGATAAATGCCCGTTTTTCTTGTTAGTGTAGATACATGTTTATGTTATGGTGTAGTTACATCAAATATAAAGTATGAGCCAAATATCAGCTGAAGTTGGTCGTAAAAAATATCGCAATACGCCACGCGCCCGAGAATGTGCTTAGCAGGGCTCGTCAAGTCTCCAGGCCTCATCGCCGACTCGCCGTTTAATCTTCCCGTTTCGCTCTGGAAAACACCATTTCCAGTTTTGTGAGATAAAGAAAATATGTTGTTACACTGCTTCTAAGCATAATGCCGTTAAATGGCTCATAACCGTGAATATGACAGGATTGTTAATAAGGATTTTAAATTCACGGTGTATTGTGGAAATTAATGAAATTCATAGAATTTCGCTGTAAACCAATTAATATTCTAACTGCTTACAATTTTATTCCCGAAGTACTTGGGACGTAACGATCTGTAAGGCTTTGTGTTGATGGTTTAACCTCTACGCTTAACACCGTGCAAACAACAAATTTTAGATTCATTCACAACAAAAAGTCTGATACTGTTATTGTCCTGCAACTACAAGGTTCTTTTAACTTCTATAAGTTTTTTTTTATATAAAATAGGCAAAAGTTTGTGCAAAATTTACATAGATACATATGTACGACCTTGCTGAGTAATGTATATAGAAGAAGCCTCGATTTCGGTCTCGTGAAATCCTAATGTGAACGGTAAAAAAGTGAAACTGGAAAGAACGTTCGTGTTTACCAAATCTAGCTTTAAGAACATCTTGCACGATATTATCAAAGAATGTAATGACTTGTTGGAACATGCGTCAGAGGATGATGATGAAGGAGATGTGTTATAAGACGCTGTCGATTGCATTAATGAAATTGATGCTGTAAATGTGAAAGAAGATAATGGTGCGTCAGAATCTTTATCATTAGTAAGTTGGCTAAACCACTGCTAAGCCACAAAATCATCAGAATTTTATTGAAAGTATTTAAGTATATAAAATAACGCTATTGCAAACTCCAAAGTTAAGAACACGTGTATACAATGAACACATCAAAGAATATGATGAGTTTTTGGAGCATGTATTAGAGGATGATGATGAAGGACGTGTGTTAATAGACGTTGAGAAAATGGATGCGGTAATTGCCAAAGAAAGTGTTGAAGTTAAACAATGAGCGTGCGTCTGAGACTTTATTGCTTATCGAATTGACTGTAAAGACATGAGATCGCTAAATCCTCTTGAACGCATTCGATAAATTTTCTTTTCCACACTATTATAAATCTACCCTCAAAAAAACATTGTGGCAATTGGAATTAAACAGTTGCTATCTTAAATGCCTTATGGGTTGAGGAAATTTTGAGCGTACTCTTAACACCAAGTACAACAATAATCCGATGAGTTACGAGATGAGACCACGTAGAAAGCCGACAACCAATAACCATAACTAAGTCGCGGCGGTCTCGCCGAGGGGGCACTCCTCTTTGCCGGAGGAATTAACGCGCGCCTTTAAAATGTTAATTTATGTCCGTCTTAATGAAAAATAAACTCTTACCGCCGCTTTACGACCGTAAATTCCAGATTTATATCAAAATAAAGTTGTCCGCAATTTATTTTATCTCTTTTAAAATCGAAATTATGAGATATATAAACCAGTAGCCCGGCTTAGGAGCTCAGTAATACCACGCCGTGAAAGGGGAGTACTACGTATAGATAATTTCTTTTCTTCGATAAAATTCAGTTGGGGAAAGGTTTATTATGGTTATAACGTAAGACAGTATTAGGTTTAAAGAAATAAAGTGGATCTCAAAAGTAATATCAAGCTATGGGGAAGTCTAAGATATGCTATTACATCTTAATAAAAATTTTGGCATGCGATGGAATACAGATGTTTTTTTCTTGTGTAAATAAATGAGAGTAACAGAAGTCAAATTTGACGTATGAGAGTGGTTTGAAATTTAGTGCTTGTCAAATTTTATGAAGAATGTGCAGAAATTGTAACTTCACTCTTTTAGTCAAACATTTAGAAACTCGTATATCTTGTAAGTACTTAATAATGCCCAGTACCGATACGATTTTAATCGTACACATATATCTACGAGAACTTGCTCTAATTCCATATGTCCTTCCTGTTTTCACTAAGTTATGGAGACAAATAACTCAGTATACATAGGGCACAGGAAACTGTTCTTTGTCTCGAGTAGTAACTAACCTCGACGAGCAGTGTCTCGGTTTGGTGTCTTTTACTTTTAGCAGAAAAGAAACACTTTCTAGTTGATTGTGTAATACGCTATTAACTTACGCACACTGACGATCGCCATTTGACATTTCACTGAAAGATTCGGCACTGACACGTGTCACTTCGTTTCGTGTAATGTATGGGCGTTGCATAGATTCCAGGAGAAACTCGCTTTCAGAGGGTCCAAGAACGGATTATCATTTCTTAATTAAACAGCCATTAAATGACGCTAAAAAATTCCACTGACGTTTATCTTACATTTAAAAGAAATACCTTATGAATGCTTTTGTGGTAGCACCCTGGTAATACCAGTTGGGTTAGCCACGATTTACGATTATGAAATCCCTTAATGTGATCATGGAACATATACGGCATAAAAGAACAGTTAATATTCTTATTCGTATTATATACAGTCGTTTGCTCTTTGAGAAACATAGCCCTGTCTTTATTTAATCTTCCGAAAGAAATATGGATTTGTCCTGTTAGTGCACAGGACAGGCCTTAGATTAATCACAGTCTGCTAACAATTTCAATTGTGTTTGTTGTCAACAAAACTTCGCAGGAGGCGGCAAACTGTAATCCCAGGGAGTTCCGTTAGTAATAGAGTGCGATAACGACACCTTCGCACCTGTAAAGTGCACTGTTTTTCCTACCAGAGTACGAGTTTTAACTTTATAGGGTTCTGTTGGGTTAAATCAGTATTGCCGTGCGGTAAAATCTTTATACACGCATACGTATGGCCAACTCTTTTACCGTACGCATGTCAACGTTAAAAATCTACACAATTTTGATACATACCACTCTGATTTGCGAGCGATAAGGTTTTTTACCGCACAGATTGTTCTGTAAAGTGATTCTTTTAACTCGCAAATGCGTGCGGTAACACTCACTATTTCACCGCGAGCTCGTAGGAAATTTTTTTTTCTAGATTTCTAGCTAGGACGATTTGAGGAAAGTAGACACGATTTTAATGCCGGAAATAAACACGGCCCTGTGCAGCTATTAGCAATAAATATACCCTAAAAGCTTATCCCTTCGGTGTAGTAGTCATCATATATTTCTGGATTAAGTTTAAGCACAGTAGTTTATACAAATTTAACGGGACAACCTAAACGCACATCAAATAACTTTTGGTTTAAATGTTTTTTTGATAATGGCACGGTTATTTTGGGCGTGAGGAGCGTCTGAAAAAGGTCGATTTCCAGTCCGTTTTGAATGAATATTTATGTCATTGAACGACTGTCCAATAATAAAATACCTTCAACCTGTCGGCAACCGGTCTTGAAAGAAAAAATTGGCTTTTCTGTCACGTAATCAATATTTATTCACCACTCATTTTGGTAAGACAAAGAGACCCACAAAGTTGAAAAAACCGCTCGGCGGCCATTTAAATTTCAAATTCGATCGTTTTTAGGCTTGTATGGAGGAAACGCTCAGCAGGCCGCCATATTAACTTGCTAATACGAAGTAGAAATTCTTCCTTTGTTAGGTATAGTGGTGGCTTGATATTGTACCCATTGCGCCTATTCGCGAAAAAATGTTCTCCTCTACTAGCGTTAAAAAAACATCATTCTTGAGCGCGTTGAAAGACTGTGAGGTAAGTTGCCTCGCTTCTTTTTCAAACAGTTGAAGAAGACATTAATAATGACACGTATGTATATCCCCGCAGTCGTTTTACTTATGGTTATTATGGAAAGGAATGTCAAATTAAACGTCAAAATGTGGTATTTTGACATAATTGGAGACGTCACCATTGATATTTGACAAAATTTAGTTAAATCAAGTAACGAAAATATCGTACATTCGCCGCGGACGTCAACAACATTTATAACTCTTAATTTTCAGATCCCTTAGGGCTGTGAGTTTCGCGGCTGCAACTTGACATTCATGTCATAATAACCCATTTGACAACTTTCGTGGATATTATCCTCTATATTAGGTCCAACAAATTTACCATCGGTTCTATTATCATTATTCTTACATTAAAAGTTGGAATTAAGTACCTTTTAAGTTTTTCGCGGTATTTTAACGCTACCTTTGTGTGCGTAATAAAAACTGGAAAACCTCCATAGACTCAGTACACATTCAGTAGTAAATTTAAAAAAATAAGATTACGAATTATGGATGTGCATTATGATTATAAAACTGAACAAACCCGACTTAGAAGTTTTGGACGTTTGCCATCCTCTTTCCAATGTCGTTATGTCCATCGTTTCTAAATTCTACAGCTCAATTGCTTCCAATTTAGACTTGTCTTAAAGTAGAAACATCGATTAAAAACACGAAGCAATAATTATCGAAAGAACGACGGTGAGATGAAAGCAAAGCAAAGAGATAAGAATGCGGTTTTCATGTTAGATGGTTGGTACAAGTTAATTTCCCCTTAATGGCCCTCAATACAACAGCTAACACCAGGAATTCTTTCTTACGAGGTTAACACTGTTTTTCCCCATCCAATAATGTTTTCTTTGATTGCTTAAATGGAGAAGACCGTTCTGGTAATGACGTTCTGTTAACCACTATGTCAGCTCATTTTTACTGGGTGTCCCAGATTTTATGTGGCAGCAATTATCTCAAAACCTCGTAGCGATGGAAGAACGGCTGAAATATAAAAGTTGTAAGATGGAGACAGAAGCTGGAAACAATTTCAAACGTACGAAGGAAGTTAATGGAACTCAATTTTAATTAGTGTTTTTAATACTATTATACTGTAATTTTAATTAACGTAATTAAGGTATTAATAAATTGTTATTTAGCGACTGGAACATTGGACTCCGTGACATAGCTGCTTTTTTCTTCATCATTTCAAGGCTGCCTGACCTGCCTAGGTGTTCTCCGCTCGTACTTTTGAGGTCAGTGCTCTCACATAAAAGCTGGGACACCCTGTATAGGCCGGACATCCAATACTTAAATCAATATGTTTTGCAAGGTCAATTATAAATGTTTTCTTGGTTATTTATTTCTTTTGGTATATCCCAGTAATTTGACAAAAAAGGCAATAACACCTGAAAGAAATCGGCTTCAAACAAAGTTTCCCGGTGTTTGTGAAGCCCCAGCGCCTTATTTACGTCACTTCACATAAATCACCTTGCAGATTGGAAGTCGGGAAACCCGGCTGACAAGCCGAATTGCCGATTGCCCGAAATGATCGATGTCTCCTTTGTTCCCGAACGAAAAAAAAAAAGGCAACGAATTCTGAGTGCGGTCAGTGGTCACGTATTCTTATGACACAATACAAGAAACCATTTTCAGGGCTCTAACACTCGCGGAAGCCTGAAAAATATAGTCAAAGTCATATTTCAAGGAGCGCTATCTTGAAATCGGTCTTCAGTTTGCGTCGAGTACACATGTAAAATCATTAGTTGGGAGCGTATGTCAGCGGAGAGCGTCATAAAAATGTCAGCGCTAAGAAAAGTGTCTGCCAAGTTGAGTCGTTAACGCGAACGCTCGTAAATATCCTGGATTTTTTCCAGGATGACGGTCTTAAGAGGCTCCAGTCCAGGGAGTGATTTGTGAGCAGATGATTTGCACGAGATTATGTTTATAACGTTAGTGTTGATTTCTTTCAGTTACCCACTTGTTTCTCTAGATTTTATGATAATTTCAAGGAACATCTACCCCCTGTAGTAGACGCAAAAGGAGAATTAACAATGTCATATGTGTTACAGAAAAAAGAGCAGGGCTGGTCTGAAATTATTCCTATGGACATGTTGAAGTGATCGTAGACCTATGATGTTGTAACGAAGGTGTAGTTAGCGCTATTCGGAGCAACCGCGATAGTTGAATTGCACCTCCTTATATTTAATATTCGACTAACGATTTTCTTTACTTTCGAAAGAAACGAAGTCGGCTTCCGAAGAATTTTTATATGTTCTTTTTCTAAGTTACGAGGGCTTCTGAAGAATTTTTAATTTGGCAATATTGTGTATTGCTATAGATAACTCAATTCCAAACCACCATTGGACACATGGTGTTCTTCAATGCTAATAATATTTTTAGGTTTCTATCACCTAATTAGTGAGACACACGTTTGCAAAAATTCAATTAATTGTATACTTCACAGCTATTTTAGTCTTTTACCTACCGAGTTAACACTTATCAAACTCTAAATTTCGTACAAAAATCTGGATATTTAAACAAGGTGTCCCCTCTAAAACGAGGAAGTTGAACTTTTATATACCTACAAAAAAATTGATGCTCATGCTCTTTTTGAGGAAACTTAGCTGAAAATAAGTACCAAGTCGATAAATCGGTTTTCTTTTACATTTGCCAGAACTACCAAAACTATCTTTCCTGTCCACCCCAACTTACTTCCGCGACATTCTGCCAGAAATTAATCTCATAAGCTGCTTTTCACTTTTTATTTCTGTTTTTCCTAACTTTTTTTTATAAACAGCTCTTCCCTTTTGACACTTTCAGTGGTCATGCTGACAGTGTCCCCAAACATATTTAAATCGAGGGGCCCCGCCGCCACTGTGTCTTCGCCACCCTTCAGTGATTAAAGGTAACATTTCGATCTGGTCTCTGCGATTATATTGTAGCTTCGGTAAGGGCACGCTGTGGAAGGGTTTTCGAAGCACTTTTCGGTATGTGAGCCGAAATTCCCCACTTCGACAGCGCCAAATACCGAATTGATTTAAAGGAAGGAAAGTGAGGAGTACCTTTTTTATGCACCGAATAAGTTTACTTATCCTGCTGTCCGCCATTGGACTGGTGTGTCTAAACAGATAAAATTAATATATGCTGCGTGACACTCGGTCACGCCGTTATCTGCGTACAAACCCATAACTTATGTCGTTTCCGGCCAATAAAAGAAAAGGAAAAATGGCCTGACATACTAATTAGTTCGGATGATTTAGGACAGGGGCCTGCGACAACTCGGTGACACTTTAATGGTTTTGGGGACCAGAAGTAGACTCTGTATCTTCTTTCGATTAAGATAAGCGTATAATGCCAGTGTCCAGGTGAACCCTGGGCACAGGAGATTAACATGGGAAATCGGTTTTTGTTTTTTTACGCCTGCGCGGATTATTCAATTGAAAAATTTTTACGTGGAGATCATAGCACCCAAGACCTGCGATCATTCCTCTATTTTTTTAATCTTCTAATTAGAGCTGCTTCAGTTCAAAACGGTTATAATCACAAGCTCTGAAAATTTCAAAATTTTGAATCACCCGTGTAACTGTTCGGAGCCACGAGTGGTCAGAATTAAGCAAACACAATGTTGCCAACTTCATAAGCGGAAAAACCTCATGTCAAATAATTTTGTTTTTTTTTAAATTTAATCTTTTATTTATATTTAACAAAGGAAAAGTGAAAACAAATAAATTAAACAATTACCACACATTATACTTTAACCGAACAAATAAAAAAAAATAAAAAAAACTTTAAAGTTGTTTGCAAAAACATTTACAGCAATTGCCCGCCGGGACCAACAACCAATCTGACCAATCGTGACCTCGAATGGTCACGCGGGACATTTAAATTTTTTACATTTGGAGACGTTTTTAGTCAAAAAGGCTCTAAGTAGAAAATTTAAAAAATTGTAGAATGACGGGCGGTCTTGAGTACTATGTCCTTCATGTAAAAGTTTTTCCATAGAATATTTCGTGCAAGCGTTAAAAATAAAGACCGATTTCGCATGTTAATCTTCTATGTCCAGGGTGCTCCTCGACAGCCGGTATAATATTTCTTGAAGGTTTTGAGCCAATACAGCCTTAACTTTATTCCTGTTTCGTGTTGTGTTTGTCGGTACGATATTAAAATGCAATTATTGAACACATGTCACTCAAAACGAGCCGTCCCTCAAGATGTCAGTGATCCGTATCATTAGGAGTAATTAAACTGTTTTTAACGACGGTTCTCCGAGTTTTTTGTAGCCCAAGTGTTAATTACTGGAGATATTACATAGAACTGAAGTTAATTACCAAAAATATCATTAGCAGTTTATTTTTCTCTTGGAAACAGTTTGAACAATAAATGGCTCTCAAGACAAAAACAATAAATTCGAGTACGATTGCCGCCCCCGAAAGCCGGCAATTATTTTCTCATCCCGGGGGCGATGATTTACGGGCGTCTTTGCCGCCCCCAAACTGCCAATATGCTGTATATCAAGTCCCGACTGTATAAAATAAACGTTCCTTTTATGCGGAACGGTTTTTTGGGATTTACGGCCTCAATATATTTATATGGAAGGCAATTTTGCCAACGAGATGCCTCCAGCTCTTTGCCCTTCCTTTGTATATCAATAGAGAGCACTCGCATCGGCAACTACCCCCCTTTTCGGTCCACCTTTGAGGAATAGCAATAGCCGTTAAGTGCACTTAAAATATTTGCGTACTGGGTTAATTATTAATTTGTCGATTGTGATCTGCGCGGAGTAATTTTCTCAATGACGACCAATTTTTATGGGTAAATTAATATTTGCCCTTTAAAGTTGCGTTAAAATTCGAAGGGTGGTAGATCTCTATCGACACCCTCCCTGATAATAGAAACATATTGGCCTCTCACGACGAGTCTCTCAACGAGTCGCGGCCATTACGCTAAGGCTGTTTTATGGTGTTAATGCGCGACTTTACCCCGCTAAAACGTCCCGCTGCCGAATTTATGGTTTTTCGCCTCAGAGGGCATTTGTCTTGTACCGCTTTATTGTTTCTACGCGGTGGGATGCTCGAATTAATTATCAAATCTAACCTAGCTGGGAGTAATAAAAGATACGGGCCATCGAGCCTACTGCACTTGATTCGCAATGTGTAAGAATAACATACAGTATATCGAAAAGGTATTTATTTATTTATTTATACAAGCTGTGATTTTTGTTTTTTTTTATTTTTTTAATTTAAAAAAAAATTTTTTTTTTTACTTATTTTAACTCAAGGAAAACCCCCTTAAAGTGGTGGTGCAGGTTTAAAAAAAGCTTTGTATGCAAAGGTGAATACAACAAAAAGCGACACTTTTTCTTGATTTTCGATTACTTATATTTTTATGCTCTTCGTCGGAAGGATATTGGCGCTATGTAAAAAAAAATCAGTATCTTGTCCAAGTTGTAACTGCAATACTTTTCTTGTAGACATTGAGTGGCCGAAGAGAGAAATTAATATCCACACGCTTTGTTATTTTCTCCCAGTATACTATAAAGAGAATATAAAATACATTAGATATCGGAAGGTTAGCTTTCCATCAAAGATGATGCGACATGTTCAGAATTAAACGTTCGATATATCCAAAATTTATATTTTTTTTTGTTCTTTTTGCTACGAAGTGAAACCATAAAATCTGCAATATCTGCTTCAAATTTGCAATTTTTCACTGTTTGAAATGCAAATTGGGGGCCCGAATTTGGTTTCCCCATCGGAATTTGTAATTTTTTTGCCTTAGGGCCAGGAGATGAAACCCCAAAATTAGTAATTCTAAAAACAGATATATGAATATTTTACATTTTGCACCCGTAATTGCAGTTGATATTCAGCTCGGAATTTTAAAATTTTTGGATTTTTTTTACTTTTTGACCCGGAATTGGGTTCATCTCCAATTCCTTAATATTTGTCGTTTCAGACGACGGGATATAACCATAAAATTTACAATTTTGTCTCAAAATTTTGTACTCCGAGCCGAAATTTGACTTGGTAATTCAAGGCATACGAAGGAAAAATGCAAAATATCAAAAAATATGTGAAACTTAGCTGCCCTGTATAATGAAAACTGTCCGTTTTTAATCGTAGCTCTACTGGCTTTTTTTATTATTTGGCGCAGTTTTATTGCGTCCTGAAATATTTCCATAATAATATGTTATGCCCTGTATATACAAATAACAGCAATGCCATTTTTACGGGATAATTTTAGTACTAGGTCAGATTAACGTATTTTTGAACCATGACTGTGCAACTAGGTTTTAGCTCTTTAATCAACTATGTTACAATGCACATCAAGTTGGTTCCTCTATTTGACCAACTCCTGGAACAAATCGACCTCCAACCGATTTTGTAAACTCGCGTAGGAAGTTTTTTCCAACTTTTCCTTAACACTCGAATGATATCTGCTCAAAAGATGTCTGTAGTGCGAGCACCTTCCCTGCTTCATCATGAGGATCCACCACCAGCATACACCTGTTGATTTATAGCATTATTGTTTAGCTAGACAGATTCGGAGAACGTTTGATATGCGGTTTATCAAGAACGACAGAACCAATATACCCCCTATAGGCCCATTTCTGCTCATAATTTTCTCGAACGACGATAGTAGGACTACCGATGCTTTCACTAACGCCATAATTTGGACGGTCAGAGTCAGTTATACTCCTTCATTTTTCAGTTGGAATGATTGTCCTCACGTTTTTCACCATTTTAAGAGGAAGTGCATTGATGTTTAACATAAACAAACAGGCCTAGAATAGAAAAATACCAAACCGCCTTAAGTGGCCAGCCGTCGCACGTCAAATTTAGGGCTGTCATTGCATTATTGGCCTCACAAAAGATGATTGACGGCTTGAAATGTGAACAAACAACCTTAAGAAAATATTATAATCGTTCCATATTTTATGTGTCACGGGCTGTCGTATTAAAAATCAACCGAATTACTAGCCAGCGGGTTTAATTAAATTGATGTAGGTTTATTTTCACATACAAAGTGTCCGGCATGCTCTTTCGCAGCAACCTTGCAAGGACAGTCGTTAACTTCGAAGACTGCATAAAACCTAACTTTATAGTCAGGTGCAAGTAATGTATGATTAATATTATAGTCCAGCAGTGTAAGTGCATAATCATCGACATTTAATGATGTTAATGGAGGATGTGAAACCCATTATGTTGCAATTTATTGAGCGGCACCTTTTCAGTTGCCGCCTTGAATAATAAAGGAAACACGGAACGTAATAATGCTCGACAGTTTCCCCGCTAATTAAAATATACAAAGGGAATTCTAATTAATATTTACCTCCCTGAATTCGATGTTAAATGGGATTTGTTTCTAACAGACATCTGAAGTATGCGGAGGAAGAAATGAATGAGGTCAGCTGGTTTAAAAATATTTTGCGATTTACATAATTAAATTGGAAAGTGGATTTTTACATGTTGTAATTTGTCTTAACCGTACATGTAGATTTGTGTGCCAACAAAATTACAATAATTTTTTCCCTTTTCTTCAGGTATTCCTGCAGCGCTGAGAAGTTGTAAGGGACGCTGCTTATAACGGGAATCTTTGCATAAAGAAGAGCCTTTCTCTCGTCATTTTCACCTGTCCCACGTATTATTGGTAATAGCAGAGTGCAAACTAGTCATTTAAAACTTTTCAAGTACTCGTGCAATTACCGGCATCAGGAAATAATTTCCCTATATTGACCCTAACTCAAAGCCATGAGGTCTCCGATAAACGTCAAATTTCCAAAGCATAATTTCTAACACTTCAATAAAATTGAGCATGTTCCAGCCTAATAAATTATCGTCCTCGGATTGGTGTGTGCATGCATGTTGTAACTTTATTTCCCGGCCGAATGACAGCCCCAATAAATTTTTTATGCCTCTGAGAGCTCTTCAAAGTTCATCGGTCATCAAACCTATGCGGGTAACGTGTCTCCCCCATAAAAAAAAACCTTTTAAAAGGTAAACACACTACGCATTTTAGGGGCCACCATTACTATTTTATAGGCCAATAAAATGAGCTTAGTAGCGATTCGTGTCACACACATTCAGCTCCCCATTTCCCTTTGGGCCTATAACAAATACCACGTCATCAAGAATTAGTACGATAAGTATGGTTGAGTTTCATGTACAAAGAAACCACAAAGAGTGGTTTAATGTAAACGCGTTCATTATTTTTGAATTTGAAACTTGTGAAATAGAACCCAGCTCGTGGGCACTATGAATAAATGCGATCGAAATAGGTTGGGTACCCAACGTTTGCGGTGAAACCGCATCACTGTGGTTTCAATGTCTATTGAGGCCTAAAGGTTTGAAAAAGAGCGAAATTGTTAAATATGCGACTTAATTTGTTGTTTACTTAGAAGGCAGATTTCTTGAAGCCATGTCCCAGCCAATCCGCATGTCTTTGTCAATTTGAAGGGAGGGAAGGTCCTCATAGACGGCCTCACCTTCTCATGAATTACAACCTGCCACGTAGTAACAAAGTTCATAGTCTAGTTTCCGCGTAGATAGTTAGATTCAGACTTGGAGAAGTGCGTCTAGAATAACAGTTTCACCAGCAACCGATGAGAAGCTCCCGTCTGGATCTGTCAGTGCACCAACCCTCGCATTGGGGCACTTGCACAATGTTTTGCAGTTGCGGCAGGCGTCTGAATAATTCCTGTTCAGAACATCTCGCAGCTTTATCTTGACAAGATTAAGGCCTATTACAACTTTCATCCTCATTCCAGCTCTGCGTTTAATCAACTCGAGCACCTGATAGTCCCATCGATCCCGATGAGATCTAATAAGATGGAGAAGGTGAAAACCTGGTGTTCGACTTTATCGGCTATTTCTCTTCAATTTTCGCTAGGGAGATTTTTCAGAATCCTGTAATGTCCTGGACATATTTTTTCCTTTTAACTTAATAATATCACGAAATATTAGTATAAATCTCCCATCCACAGGTGTAAACCCTCCACATGACGCACGCTCATCCGAACAAAACACCAGCTGTTCCGAGTAGCTCGGAGTGATTTATTCAGTTCTCCTTGCGCTCTTTTGTCCCCCGTCCGGCGGGTTGCCTATAAATTTCCCGGATTAAGAATCCATTGTCCGGAGGCTTATTTATTGTGACCATTAACACTGGTAATAATGCATTTGTTATCCTTCACGTGATCATATTTTATGCGTCCCGTCAACGGCAGCAGCATCACGTGTTCGGTTGCGTCGGGGGGGCCCACAAGGGGCTCTTTTGTAACGTGATATCTCTGAGAATGCCCGTTTTCGATACTTTGAATATTTAATAAATATTTATTGAAAATGGTGTCAAACAATGTTTGCACCGCCCTAATACATCTTTATTAGACGATACGTCCTTGACACTCTCAGAAATGGGATTAATGGTAAACCTTGAGGTTACTGATTGATGATTTTTTTTTTTTTAAGGAGAGATAGGTGTAGGACGTCATATGCTCAATGAAAAGCTCAAAAAATTAAAAATGCTGAATTTAAAACAACTGAAAATCCAACATGATGCTCATAAGAAAAACATAGTGGGTGGCGGCGGTTCAAAATCAAAACGTCGGATTTCAAATATGATACCAACACTTTGCGAAGCGACATTCGCCATTTACGTCAAAAAGTTGACTGAAATTCAACTTTTTGTCACATCCATTGCGCCGATTTGACAGTAAAAGAACATGGCGATAGGTATATCACACGGACGCTTTCACCAATCATTTCTCACAAAGCTATTACGTTGGCGTGTACTTGCGCACATGAGCATCCACAATAAAAGTAAATCGCATGACGTTTTTTTTTAATGATTTTACTCAAGCATTATATAAGGAAGTTTCTGCAGTTTCCATGCTTTTTTGACACCCTGTATGTTTCTAGCGCAGATGGCGAAACAGGTTTAAACGAGAACTACCTTCAGAAACGTGTATAGGTCCATTCCCATGCTCCTGAGTTTAATAATTATAAATGATGGTCTGTGTGTTTTTTGATGTGTTGTTCTTGTTGGCGCTGCATCAATTACGGTTTCGATACGGTTTCGAAACGGTTGCCTTCGGCTTTGTTAAAAATGATCAGTTATTAAGATCGACAGTCCGACGTAATCGATGCGGCATGACTTGCCACAATCCTCGTTGTCCTTCATCGATCTTTCAAAAAAAAAACTTCACCCATCCAATTTTACACTTTTATCAAAAGGTGCGCCCGTTCGTTCTTTAAGCTTTGTTCGCTGAATGATCGGTTTTCTAAATATTGTTCCAGCTTCTTTCAGGTCCAATAATGTAATGGCGACCTTGTCACCTTGACAGTGTTGCATGGATCTGTCTATGGTGCGTGCGGTAATGATATGTGAACGAATATTCCTGCCAGTGCGGGAAAGGCCGAAGAGTGTTCTGTCAATATTCGCAATTTAAAAATAAATAATTAAAACACGTTAGAACATAATTTATTTAAATTATTCGCACCACTCGCGGATATTTCGCAATCATCATAATATTTAAGGCAATTTAACGTCTGTAGCGATATAGAGTTTGCCTCCGAGTAAATATGATCATTTCATCTGAAGAGTATGATTCTTGACATATCGTTAAAGTCGTTAAACAAAGAGTATTCAAATTCCATCACACAGAAGGTAAAAAGCTGCTGATGGTCTGAAGTGGCACTTATACAGCGTGTTTACCTTTCATTTCAGCCGCGACAGGCTTTCGAGAGCGCGGCCACGCTCAATTGAAGAATCCATCTCGTACGGTAAATAAGCTGGTGCTTCGAGCAAACACTCTTTATTGATGTAGCGACTCCATGTTTGTTCGGGAACAATGCATCGTCTGTCGGCTGTCAAAGGACTGGCGACTGGGCTACCGGTCTTTGCTGCCATTCAATATTTGCTTAAATTAAAATAATGAACGCGATAATGCCCTTTGAAGTCAGCAAACAGGCTCCTGTTTGTTGGCTGGACAGTTCAAAATCAGGACCGGATTTGTTCCAATAGTTTGAACCTCGTTTCATCGCGAACCTTAAACTACAAGACTAGAGATGTTAAGTTCCCTGAAATGTGTAATGTTTGCTTTCTCAGAGGCTTTGGGATATGCAAGATCGGTTAAATTACTTTGGTGTAATTACTATGCAGAAACTAAGCAAGTAGTTATTTGCCCTGTATCTGCCTCTATCTGCCTAACAAGTGCGGAAATATTAGCGAGATAGACGTACATTATGGTGCGAAAAGGTATCTTGCCGCACGCTAATGCACTTGCAGTTGTCAGTGGTTAGAAATCGAGGACTGCAAACACTTCGCAGGTGTCAGGGACAACGTTTTTTCTATGAGCGCAAGTGCGTTAACTATGTAGTCCTCTACAAGCTCAATTAAATCTTAGCGTATGGTAAATTCTTTACACATATATACACGTGTAAAATTAGCAAAGGATAGTACTATAGTCTTTCAGCGTGAATGTGTATTGATGATGCCTAGGGAAGAAAATACTTTCGCTCCCCAGGAAGTCGAATTTCGTTCGTTCGCAAATAACAAAAACGCAACGCTTTATCTCATACTTTTGCAAATTTTGGAAAACCGATGACATCTATGAAAAATATTCAAGAGACTTTCTAAATTATATGGAGAATTTAAAGTTTTGTTTAGTAAATATCGCAGCATTCGAGGGCAAAAAACAAACAAGAATTTATCATGAATTTTACAAATCCGCCGAAAACTTCAATCATTCTGAAGTGGCCTTCAGTTTGTTCCATTTGAAACTTCCCGCGCTTAACAATTACCATCTAATATTCCCGAACTTTCTCCAATATTTTACTATTTTCATTGGGAAATATTCGCGATTCGAATCTTCAATCGACACCGCCCGATTCATAACACTCCTAAAGATGATGAATTCCGCCCTTTTTCAAACCAGGTCAAAAGCGGATCTTTGAAGGCGATCTCGAAGGCAATAATTACCTTAAAAGATATACAATCCAAAAGGCACCAAAAACCAATTATCGTCGACCTGTTAAAAATCGCCTCTAGGGTCCATTTTTAGCGCTAATAAAAGAGTGGAGCCATAAACTGTTGACGGCGAGGAGATTTTATTGGAGCTATGAGTAATTTAGATTGTCTCACGTTCAAGTTTTTCTGTTTGTGTTACTTCCACGAGAACCCACCGGCTATTGACAATTTTTGCCGACAATAGAGAACAATTTTCCACCACGGCCCATTGAAATTCTACTAGAATTCTACTAAAATTTACTGCTTTCGCAAATATTCAATATGGATTCACGGTTCGCGAAATATCCGCAAATGTCCAAACATTTAAGTTTGAAAATGTACATTCATATCATTCATATAATCGCAACAAAACACCGTACAATATGTTCAATAGCTTCTACCGTTCTTAAAATAATTCGTGAAATGAATCATTTTATTTTGCCAACTGAGCCTAAATTTAGTTATTAAAATAATAAATATGTATGTAATAACTGAACATTTTCCCAACGTTCTACCGTCTACCAAATCCAAAATTGGGCCTCTGATCGAATGCCTTAAACTACCGGTTGTGGTAGAAATTTCACCAAATTGACACCCCTGGCGACTCGAGTTTTTTTGCTAATGGTATAGGTACCTTCTTTTCTACGAATTTAGGATCAGTCTAATCAATGTCAAGTTTTTCGAACATCGGCAACATTGTGTAAATAGTGGTCCCAAGTTATGAAATCGAAACGTAGTCATAAACATTGGAAAACAATAATTCCGACTGCGGGACGGAAATAACTGTTCCTTTTGCCAGTTTCCCCGCAGTAACCGTAATTTTTCTGCATGGGGAGACGGAGCAATATCTGACGGAAATTTCGCAAAAATGCCGATTACCTTATGCAAACGGCGCATATTGCGCGGAAGGGTGCGGATTTTTGACAGCTTTATGGGATTATATCGTTGCTCCTGCTTTTATTTAGCCAATAGCAGACAGATTTACGGTTCTCGAGGCATTTTTTTATTCATTGAAGCTTTCTGCATGTCAGACATCTGTTTGAGTTGTAAGAGATAGGGGCTACTTTTAGATAATACACAATCAGGCCTAGTCATTCTGGTCCCTTTCACGTGTGATGTTATCGCGCTGGAGCTACCATTTGAAAGGAGCCCGGAGATGCATCATCATTTTATAAATTAAACAGCCGATTAACTGCAAAGAGCATGGCGGCCTCACTGATGGTTTCTTTATTAGAGAACAGTCAGATTCTGTTATTGTTCTGGTTTATCCCAGTGCAAAACCACGGAAAGGCAATTGACACGGGCCACCTTCAACGGAGGTGGCAGTTGCACAACGGATTTGGTAACGTCTGAAAACCGGAACAAATATGACGTCGCCACCAATTTAAATCGGCTCTCAAGGCAGCGTGACATTCGGCAGGAGTTGTGGCAACTGTTGATTCTGCCGAAACGGAAGATGTTCCAACTTATAAGAAAATTCTAGTTTGTTATGGAAGGCACATGTTTTTCCCTGCATAAATAATTGACAGTGACGCCAGTCGAATTTGACAGAAGTCGCTTACGTAGCAACCTTGGAAAGTAACGCTAGACGTACGAGTGTGAAATATTGCCCGCGAGTTCCAGGCGAGGGCGGCAATTCTCGCGAGTGCTTTCGGGAAATTTTCTTGCGAGTTACGCACAGATACATGTGCAGATATGGTCATCTTTCCGCCTCCGACTGATTCCTATTCTCGTTATCGGCTCTCATTAACCTCAACTTGGGAGTCACCATCAAGCCCAGTGGCTGCTCACATAAATCATTTCTAAATATTGTAATTCTGGGACAAAAAGTGGCTTGTTAAAATATTGTTGTGGCTAACCGAGGAGCGGCTGCACACGGAGACGATTTATCGTCCCCTCGCCGACCCGACTTAAACCCAATTAATAATCTCGTAGAAGGCGACGATCAGATAAACGGCCCAAAATAATAATAATAAAGGGTGTAAAATGTCGCCCTGTCAGCGACCGACGAAATAATAATACATTTCCGGGCGAAAAAACAAACGACGGTAGGTCTCAGCAGACAAAACACGGTGTAGGTTTCTTGATTAATCTGAGAGATAGTTATTTTTTTTGTTACCCGTGGACTTATAGCACGTCATCAATTTTCATGCTTGTCGTGGCTACTGAAATGTCCGAGAGAGGATTAAAATAATTAGTTAAGCCTACGCAGTCCGTTTTTAAATAATAATTATTCCTTATTCTTACAAGAAAAAATCCCACAGTTTGCGCAAGGGAAAAATCACGAAAAGGCATCCATGAGTCGAAATTGAGCAATAATTATTATTTTTATAGTAAATTCTATTAAATATACAGGCGATAATCAACAGTCACTGTCAAAATTTCACTGTCACTGTCAAAATTTTACTGTCACTGTCAAAATTCAACTGTCATTGTTAAAACGAAATTCTCGAGACTTGTAAATAACACAACAGGAGCATTATTTGCAGAGTGTTCCAGAACTATGGAGTTAAAGTTTTACGAATTGTTCAGTACAACAATAGAAGACATCTGATTGTGAATATTAGAACCTGTGTCGGCAAATGTCCTCTAAGGCGTTACGGTCTTATGATATTCCAAGAAAGCTATGTGCAGAAAAGTGTTCTATCGAGTTTTATTACGTTTCATTTTAATTTGTTTGTACAAAATAACACTAGATAAATTGTTCAAAATGTCGTCCTTGAGCTTGAACACACCGCTTAAGTACTTTTTGCTAAATGTTTGCCTTAGCTAAGATCGGTAACAGATATTCATGTTCGCTACTTTGACACATTTACTCTTTAGTTTTGCAAATTTTAAATAGTTTGCAAAGTAATCGGTCTTTGTAGAGAACTGTACCAATCAAGAATTGAAAGATTTGTATCTGGCATATGGAGCAAGAAATTGCAACGTACAAGCTGCTGCACGAGTTTATCAAGAACGCTCTCCCGCAAGGCAACATCCTGGGTACAAAAAGTTTATTGCAATTCATCGACGACTTACCGAGATTGGCACTTTGAAACCTAACATCCATGATACTGGTGCAGAAAGAACAGTAAAAACGACCTATTTTAAGGCAAGGGTTCTTAACCGAGTTGCAGATGAACCTTCGACTAACACAGTTGCGCAGAGTATGGGCGCAACTCAAGTTTCCATTTGGCAGATATTACGTGAGTAACAACTTTAACCGTACCGTTTACTAAAAGTCGAAGATTTGTCTCCGGTCGATTATTAGCCAGGAGTTCAGTTTTGTCGGTGTCTGCTTGATGAGATTGTCAAGCAATCCAATTTTTTACTTTTTGCTTCATGAACGGGTCAAGCCAATTTAACACGAGATGGCATATTCCACACTAAAAATAGTCAGGTTTGGGCTGAAAAAAATCCACACGCGATATTTGCACGAAGACATCAGCAAAGTTAGTTTATCAACGCGTTTTGACCACTTGATTGGGCCATACTTGCTGCCCGATCGTTCGTTGGGGCGTATCTATAGGCGTTTTCTACAAGACTTCCTGCCAGAACTTCTCGTCCCGTTAAACGTTCAACAGGAAATGTGGCTCCAACATGATGGGGCGACTGTACATTTTTCTGTTCAAGCCCGTTAGTATTTCGATCGTCAGTTCGGACACCGTAGGAAGTTCCGTGGCCGCCTAGGTCACCCGATCTAACACCTTTAGATTTCTTTATTTGGGGATGTGTAGAGTCTCTGATTTAAGAAACCTCAGTGGAAATATAGAGAGATCTGATTGCACGAATCACTGCGGCATTTGAAGCCGTTCAAAGAGATTATTAAATTTTCAGTCAAGTAAGCAGAAACCGTGTACCTTGTTTAAACCGGTACAATGGAGTTCAAGGACGACATTTTAAACAATTACTGTAGCGTTATTATGTAGAAATAAATTAAAATGAAACGTACTAAAACTCCATAAAAAACATTTATGCACATACATAACTGTCTTAGAGCATCATAAGGCAGTAGCGTCTCGCGAAGACATTTGCGGACGCGGGTGCTTATAGTCGAGTCTTCCAGCGTGGCGCTGAACAATCCCTAATAGCTCGATCCCATAGTTCTGAAACACCCTATACATTATAATTGCTTTTAGCCTCAAAATAATCTTTTGGGTGAGTTCCACTCTTCGTTTAACTCGCCCAAAATGTGCTCGATTAAATATCACTAGGTTCACTTGGGATTTTCAACCCATCTAAGATTGTCATGACATTAAGAAAACAACTCGAACGCACTTTTTTCATGAGCGAGAACTGACGAATTTGCAGGTAAGAAATTCTTATGGGTCTTTGAAAGTAATTTGGGGGCGTTCTTGAAGCGCGTTAAAACTCGTGAAGAATTTTCCACGTTTCCGCTTGAACCCCTTGAAGACCGTTTAACATACGCCGACTGCTAACCCATTTATTGGCCTTTTTCATTGTCGATTTTGCGCCAGCTTGTGCTATTAAATATCAGCATCAACCAAGATGGACAGCTACCCAAGGTGGCAAACTAGACGGACCAATTGTTGCAACAATATTATAATTCAGTTATACACAAAAACATTTGTTATGTCCACCATATAAAAACGTATATACGGGAGCCGTCAGCTACAATGAAATATAGTGATAACAAATGGTGTTGGTACACGCAATTAGCTGAAATAAATTATAATGTAGCGACGTTTATAACAAACTGCCATAAATCGACGTCGAGGCAACGCAGATCGAAAAAACAGCGGCAACGATAAAAAAATCGGTTGCTAACGATAAATCGTCGTTCATAAAGGTTGAACGGCCAATCAAGATCATTAATACATGTCAATTGCATTATAATTTTATTGGTGGAGTTTTGTCACGACCGCGCTATATCGGCAAGTCCTTGGCGCAAAGGAGATGTCTGAAATTTAACTAGATCAAAGGTCCCATCATCGACAATTCCGCGTCCACGTTTGGTGCGGGTCCACGCTTGGACTTTTCGGGCGTGGAAGGGACATGGAAAAAAATTAATGCGAAAATTCCTCCTATATTTTATCAGAGCGCTACTTTCTTTGGCCTACAACAAATACATAAATGTCATGTCAGCTGGTCGGAGCGATTCTAATGAATAACAAATGTAATTTATTTTGAAATGCGCGCACCGGATGAAAAAACGAGATAAATTTAATATGCCTGTCAGGATATCGGCTGAATTATGTTATGTAAATGTAAATAGTATGACAATTTATTAACTCGCGATTTGGTTGGCAGTGTCGCGTTAATTATTTCTTATAAAGTGGAACATGTCGGGGCGCGGTCGTGCCCAATTTAAATATTCCCTGAAAACGTTGGCAATTTACTACCGAGGACAGTTATTCATTAATTTAATTTCACATTTCATTACGGCAAGCACCATTATATCAAACCATTTTAATTGTACTTATTTTTCAGGTCGTACTGACTCTCATTAACCGACAATTAGAAGAGTGTGTTTTCGCTATGGTCAAGAACGACGAACTAAAATTAGAAACATATGAAATGAATTTAAGTGGGTCGGTCGCCATTTTGACACCTTTATAATTCTTTTAGCCAGAGTCGCACATCGGGCTGCGCCCAGCAGTCATTTGTTTCGTCTAACGCACATGTGCATTAAGTATTTCTAGCTGGTATTTGTTTTCGCGACCGCTCTCTGCGTTTGTTATGTTTACTTCCGTAAAGTATAATGGGAAAGACGTATCAAATCGCACTTGCCGGGTTACAAACCTTCGCTGACGTGTTGTTTGTTGTTTCCTAGACGTTTCTCCCAATAAACCGAATTTTATTTCGTGGTGTTCCCTTTCTTTCTAATTAAAAAGAGAGTTACGGCCACGTGATAAAACCTCAACAAACCACTCTGCTTTCCAGCCAACCAGTCTTCTTGGCCTGGCTCGGATTTTCCTTACATTTAGTTCCTTACGTTTGGTTACCTTTTTTCCAGTTTTGAATTTTAAGCCGGACGGATGGTGATGACCCGAGTACACTCCGGCGATGCAAGACATATGTCACTTTTCTGACCAATCAGTAACGAGAAACCGGTAAATTGGAGCCATCAGGGGGTACGAGCAACGGGAGCAACGAACTTTGTCAGTTCAGGTTAGTACTTTTTTTATGCTTTCTTGCCAGTACTACCCGACCTATTCCAAATTGACTCTTGTGGTTTTAACGCAAACAGGTCCCGTCATCAGAAAAAAGCATGCGGCAAGCAAAGAAATATCCGGTTAAACCTGAGCTCTCGTGGCACTGCTTCCGATAATTAGACTCTTACTAATTGATTAATTAAAGAACTTTCAGTAACAGTTTTGCCACACTCGTTAGAAGTTTACAATTAACTGAGGGCTGCGGTATTAATTCCGTCCTTCAGGGGCTTTGCTGCTGATTGAAATATTGTCATGGTGAATTGAATATGTGTACTTTTTGTGTCCCAAGAACAAAAGGATTTATACGTACATGTTGCAACAAAGTCTACATCCACAATGGCACGTTTTTAATTTATCGGACCGTAAATCACATCCTCGGAGTCGTATCGTGGATTCTAACAAATCACGAGCACGAAACGAAATGAAAAAAATGTTTCATCGAAACAGGAGGAACACACGTACTCACATTTGAGTTCTAATCCCCAAGATACGTATCACACCAGTTGGTAATATTTACGAGCGAGGGGTTCAATTTCATGTCCGGATTTTATTTATTTGGTTGGGATTTAAAGCTGACTTTAGAATCACTACACATCAAGGAACAAATACTGCGGCCTTGTACCAACAGTTCCAAATTAGATAGTTGTGCTGCAGGCGTTAATATTATCTAAAGACGAAGAACGCGTTTAAATACTATCCAGGCATGGTCCTAAAAATAACCTCCACAATTTTTCCCATATCATCACCGAACCGTGTTAATCTATTATCTAGCTGCCCTACATGGTCTAAATGAATGGCCACATTAGTAATGATCAGCGATTTAATAGATTAATCTTGGGGAATGATTGATTTCTCTAATGCAGTAGCAAACACAACAATTTAAAGAGCCCCATTAATTACTTTCTGTTTCAAATTCTTATCGTTTTTCTCAAGATAATGCCTTCAATTCTTTTTAAAGGATAATATTGATGACCCCATCACTTGCTACAATATCCCTCCCTAGCTTCGACTGTCTTTTTATGAGGACGTATGCGGGTAATACGTTGATAACATACATATAATACATACAATACACAGAATATAAAAATACGCCTCAGTAAAAAACCCACCTATACGTAGTTTAGATTAGTTCAGAATTCAGGGGAAAGAGAGGGAAGGAGTTTAGTCGATCGGTATCCCAAGGGTCCCAACCCAACACTGTGTGGGCAAATCAGACTGTCGTTGTACCAAGCCCGCATGTCTGCAAGCAGACGCTTTGATCCTCTATAATGAAAAGGTTAGTTAAGGTTAGTGAAAAAATTTGACCGGAAGCAAAATTAACGATTTGATATCTGCATATCTATGCCGCGCAAACGGTTAGTTAAATACCCCGCCCCCTTTTGAGTTAACGAAAACCAAAAAAAATGCGAAATCGATTTTTTTTTAGAAAATTTTGGCTGACTGTGGAACTGTTTGAAAATTTTGAAATCTACCGAAACAGTTTTTGTTCTTTCTTGAACTGATTTGAAGGTATTTCTTAGAACAAATTTCCCTTCTCTGTAGGTTCACTGCTTCTCCTCTAACATAATAAATACATGGTGGCGCCAGATTTTAAATGTGACATTTTGGATTTTTCGTTCCATCACTAGCTCGTTTTTCCTAACACGGGCCTATTTTTTTACATTTTTCGAGAGCCTTAGATCTTCTAAACAAGACCTTCAACCCACTCGCGTCATGGTAAAAATTACAAAATTTTGTATTTATTGTTAGATTATGGGCATTCGCGCGGAATTGTATGGTCATGGAAACGAAAAATCGTCTTTATCAATATAAGATAGAGAAAGACAAACTATTTTAAAAGTACACGACGTGCATTAGAAAGTATCAGAACATTATCAGTACCGTGACCAGACAGTACCTGTACTGTGCGAAATCAACCGTTACGAGTCCCTTTAATTCTTATTCTTACTCCTACTCAACAGTGAAGAAATATACAGGGTGTGGTATATTATCATAGGTATATTGTTGGGGGCAATTATCTATATATATCTGCTAAATAATTTAAAACCTACTAGGAGTATAATGAGTACGAGGAAAAATGTGAGCCTTTACCACCCTGTATATCGAAAGTGGCACGTTTTCGGTCATGAGTCTATTAGGATAAAAAAATTATTTTGTAAACTACAATCGCGCATATTGCCGATATGTTACACCATGTTTACTACTTCGTATCATACATGGTTATCATGATTCGTACGCTCGCAAAAAAGTTGTAAAGGATTTTTGAAGGTTTGGAGGCCATTGAATCATCGCTATCGCTCAGCTTATGACTCGTACTATTTCAAAAGGCTGATTGTACATTTTTTGTATATTTTCGTAACGTCGTGATTTCATAGATGATTCAATCGTGTGATATCGCCGGCGGCAGACGAGATATTCGTAATCTGCGACTTTTTACCGGGACGCGTTTTCCACCTATGAGCACTTTTTAATTATTTTACAGAGTGCTTACTATCGCCCTCTGAAATATCTCCACGGTTATATGTTACACACTGTAGATGTGTCTCAATTCAATATTACACGACAGACAACGTTTTTGTTATGATTTCCCAATACTTGAACGTTATCCAGAAAACAATTACTCGGCCTCTTTGAAGCCCTTGCAACACGGCAAATAAGGTTTCTTAATCCATCACCCAAATCGTCTCCCATCCTTGTCTGCCGAATAAGGCTTATTGAAGTTTTTCTTTTACGTTGCCGCCATCCATCGTTCAACTTTTGATAGATGTGTCAAACGGTTAGACAGGCATTGTTGCCTCTCGAGGATAAATGACGCGAAGAAGCGGCTTGGCAAAACAATGTCTTTTGTTGAGCGGTAATTTACTCTTTTTTCGCCCCCGAGGAGATGACGCTGTGTTTTTTAAACCGACGGTTTATGCTGCTAAAGGGTCAAGTACCGAGAATCTTCATTAATTTTTAATTAAATTATTATAGCGCGGTATATTGTCGGTAAGGTGTGGGTTAACCAATCCAAAGATGTCGTGTTAATAGGCAGTTGTCATTGTTAATGGGCGCTTCGCGTGAGCGATTGAGGCAGAACAACACAGTTACACACAGACCGATAATTACACGGCGTTGCACCCACTAATGGCAGTTAATTCCAACCTTTGCCTGTGTTACGGAGTTCTCACGTGCTTATTATGCCATATTTCGAGTGCTTAGAACGATATATTACAGGGAATTGGTACAAAACTTGAAGTAAGTAAGGAGGCATTAATTTACGGGATTGAAAAAATTATTTTCTAATTTGAAACGTTTGCGAGTCTTGAGTATTGGATCGAGTGGGATGATCAGTATACGAAAGGTCCGAGATTTTATCTGGCAGCAATTTCACGGTTTACATGCAAAAAAGTTGTAAAATGATGCAGGCATAAATAACGACCCTAGAGAGTAGAAACCCGTCTATACAGGGTGATTCATAATTAACGAAGCAAAATTCAGGGCAGATTCTAGATTAGAGAGACAATTTAGTATTTCTAATTTTCATATTTAATATGACACCTTTCACAACGAGGTCCGAAAAGTATTATTTTAACAACGGGTTGCATCGGCATTTGCGAAAATTTTGCTGTTCAGAATTAGGTGTAAAAATTAAAAGCTCACATTTTTGTACTTCATGTATATATAGGAAAAATCTGGTATGAAACACGTTGGGTAATCACCGCTTTATGCAATTCGCATCCTTTTGCAGAACTCGTTTCGCTCTTTTAGTTTTTATTCCAAATAAGTATAAACAATCATTGAATACCTATAGCACACTTATCATTAAGTCACTCAATGGAGACTAGGGAGTTCCTGTAATAGTATATGCATTATATAGTAGTTATGGAATAGCGATTGGAATTATCATCCAGGAATTTGAGAAGAATTATTGAACTAAAATCATTGAACTAAATCATTGATTAAATGTGTTTAATCTTCAATACGTTATAGATTTTTGCCAATATCCATTCATATATTCAGAGCGCAAGAGTTTCTAATTTGAAATAGTATGAATTCGTCGTTGCATAAGGCATGACCAGACATAAACTATAAAAAATGGAAAAAGAACATTGACTCCATGAAATACATAATCTTATCTGTGGGTTCTAGTGGCGAAGTTCCCAGATCTACAGAGGAAATTTGAAACTTAAAAGTTTGAATGGAATATTTGCGCTCTGCATTTCGAAAACTGTTCCGTTTTCTTTAAGAATTTATCCAGATCGTTATGTTTTGGCAAAATTTCAAATGCTTTCGATGTGGCAATGTTCTGTCTAATGCGGTGAAATGAATCCTATATTGATCCTAGACACTTCAATTGAGGTTCTGGAACCTTGAAAAATATTTTTTAGGATCTATTTCAAATACCTTTAAAATCACAAAAATAGGTGTTAATGTGATTCCGTACCCATGTATTATAGGTATATGCATGCATTTATTATATTTACTTTGGTATATGGTCCTTGGTTGTGGGAAAATTCTATAGATAATTTTTTTTATTGGATACATGTTATACTTTTATTCCAAATTGAAAATATTCGCTCTAAACACAGAAAACCTTAGTATATTTTTTATTTTTTAAAATGCCCTAGAAAAAAGATTGAAACGTTTTAGCTTTTCACCTAACATTTTGAGCACAAATTCTTTCTCTTAAAGCGCATTCAATATTGTTTCCACTGACCTCCTTCTACTTCGCATAAATTCCATTCAAAAATATTAATGGAGAACTTAACCTAACAACACATATTCCCAGAACCCTCTACATAAACTTTTTCACAATAACTCTCCTAAATCTTTCCTCTTGTCTAAATAATTTTGTTTTTTGTGATAGTTCCTAGAGATATCATCGCAGACAATCTTTCGGCCCCCTTTACATGTTCCAGTCCTGTCCGTCCCAGTTGATGAATGGCTTTAAGCTACCGGTTTTAGAATTCAGTCAAAGGGTGCCGAATGCGGTTAGTTCGGGGGCCGGACATTGTCGAATTTAAAGTTCCCCATTCAATTTAGAATGAGTTTTTAATTTTATTTTTTTGGATGACTTAACGAGGACTGACGGCTTATATAGGTTTCGACAGTTTCCGAGTAAGTGTTAAAGAGGCTTAGTTTACACCAGGGGTTTCTGGTCAAGTATTACCGAACTATTTAACGCCAGAAATATCGCAGTGTTTTTAGCTTTGTTATTCATACGAATACACACCAAGCAACAGTTCGTCATGAATCTCAACAACTCGAGCGCAGTAGCGCAACAGGCAGCAGAAATAAACAAATCCATTACACACTGCAGGAACGTCACGTCCAACTTTAAGAGAAAAGGAGACAGCAATATCTCCAAACAGGCCTGCCCCTAAAGCATAACTCCGCCTCGTGTGAAACCCATCTTTGTTCCGAACGTGGCTTTAGGCCGAACAGGGGGAAGTGGGGGAACATTGAGCAATGGAACGAAGAAAGAGGACGTCTGGTATGGTATAATAAAGAAGCCTCGTAAAATAAATAGCTCCCGGGCCGGGTGCTGGGTCCCGTTTCTCGAAAAATGTAATAACAAAACAAAAGGCAGCAGGTTAAATTATTGAGATCTGAAGGATGTTGTTTTGATGACAATGCAGATAGAGAAGAGATATGATGAATGGTTTTTCGTAGAGTTGTGCAAAACTGAGAATTTGTCTACCATGCCAAAGGAAAGCAGGAAAGCTGTCATTTTTTCTGATTTAACAACTTTGTGCCTCTTACCGTTGCCAAAATCCCCTCGCCGAAAATTTACGACACAGGACTGTACCTACTACTAAAATTATGCAACTTCGCCCTAATCTAACTAACCTTGTAGAAGCTCAAATAATTGAGACTCCATGTTTAAGCTCGAAAAAAGCTCACCCGGTAGGAGTAGAATACAGCCGAGTTTAGGAAATTAACAGACCTGAGGAGAGGTAAACACATCTCCCCTCACTTTCGAATAGTGTATTATTATACGAAATTTTTTTAATAATCATTATTCCTTAAGGGGAGGATAATTCTCATTCCGAGCAGCAGCCGAAGGTATAATAACCATAAAAACTGAATATAACTTTGTTAGTGGCTATTGACCATTACCAGATACAAGAAAATGTATTAAAAGTAAATAATGTTTTGCTTAAAAAATACGTTAAAACATCAGAGCAACGTGGCAACCAAAGCAGCCTGAAATCGCGATGTTTTGATAATGAGTGAAATTACTGTGACACCTCTACCTGGTCAGCGTGAATGATGACTTTATATCCCGCAGATTTCTCATTATTCCCTCAGACACTGAACGATCTCCATTTGAGTTCAGGTTAGTTGTTGAACATTGGTTCATTAAAAAGTCGCAAACAAAATCCGTTTAAGCAACTTTGAGCCGAGTTTATTGCTCTCCTCAACAACCACTGATACTTGGTGAATCACCATCATAACTCAGGCAGAAAAGAAATAATAATTATTGAATCTCGCTGAGTAATGGCGTATTGTTGTGAAGAGTCGTTCCCTGATGGCCATAATGAAATCTTTAATGTAATATCGCCTGTGAAATTAGTTTTTAAAACCTAAAGAAGTCTGATTACTTACGCATGTCAACTTCTGACGTCCGAACAAATGGGGCTCATTCTTCTTTTGCTTTTTGCCGTCCCGAGCTTCTTGATTGGCTTTATGTCATAATTTTGCTGATGAAATGCCGTGATGCTGTCAGTGATAAAATATTATACTTACGAAGAAAATCCTTCATCTGATTAGAAGTAACAGTATTGGCATTTGAAATACATCGCTTATTGGTGCACGTTGTAGAAGGACTACTCCCGCAGCCAATTTGCAACATGCTGTGATCTGCTACTAGCACACAGGATGATGGTGGCAGGCTCAATTTAATCAAATTTTCTTCTGCGATTATACAGGGTGTTCCCTGAATACACGGTGCAAATTTAAGGGACCAGTCTTTGAGTCACGGTATGAAAAAAAGGACTGACCGATCTCTTCTGACAGGCCATATAATGTATAACTAACTAACCATGCTGACTTGTTAGCTATAAATTAAATAGAATAACAAAGGCGTCAGCAAAATCGTTTTTACGGTCTTCTGCAATGAAGAAACCCAAACAAAGCCGCGCCCTTGGGTTCTTGAAGAACGGAGGACCACCGTGAAATGTTTATCTTCTCAACAAAGGGCCTGTATTGAAGGAAATAAAGTAAACATCGTTCGAACAATGGACTTAGGTACGCCTAGAGAATTTAAAATGGAGCCTTCATGGACAGATTGGCATTATACTTTTTAATGAGGATTATGACAAGTTCTGGAATTACATATAGTAAAATATCTACAAAATGTGTTAAGAAATCGTTGTGTTCTGAAAAATATGGGAATTATCACCAAAGCTTTAGTGCCCTTTTCAATGGATTTTCTGTCGACCTTTCACTGTAGTGTGTCTTCCGACTATAAAATATCCATGTAAATAAATACAGGTTATGCTTTCCAGACAAGAGTATTGAACGGGACTGTAGTTAGCCCGCTATTACACTGAAAAAATTTTTTAAAGAACTTCTAAGGGTATGAGCACTAGAATGTAGCAATGTGTAGTGTATTTCAAAAACGATGACGTCCTGCGTATTAGACAGTTAAATAGCTTAGTTTATACTGAATTATGCGCGCGCAATAAACACTCTCCATTCAAAACGATGCAAGTTCAGATTTTTTCAACCCTGTGAAACAATGTTACCTTTGGTGCATATCGATCATTCAGATGACACAACCGACCAATAAACGGCAACCAAGCTGGTGGCTACTCGTTTGGTTTGTTTACATAGATATTTTATATTCGTAAGATGTAGTACCGGGTATCCAGACGAACCCTGGACAAAGAAGATTAACGTGGAGAATTGGTTTTTATTTTTTGCAACTGAACGGATTATCCAATTGAAAAACTTTTACCTGAAGGCCATAGCACTCAAGACCGGACATCGTTCCGCAATTTTTTCAATTTTCTAATTAGGGCTGTTTTAGCTCAAAACGGCTGTAATTAGAAGCTTACCAAATTTGAAAAATTTTAATGTACCGCGTAATCGTTCGAGACCACGATTGGTCGGAGCCAGGATTAGAATTAAACAAACACAAAGTCGCCAACAGCATAAGCGTAAAATCCCATGTGAAATTATTTATTTCTTTTCTTTATTTCACCTTTTAATTAACCGCAACAAAGGCAAAGCGAAAGCAAATAAATTAAACAATTCTCTACATATCATACTTCAACCAAACAAGTCAATGAACAAAAACAAAAAACTTTATTTGCGAAAACATTTACAGTAATTGCTCGAAGAGACGAATCTAACCAATCGTGGCCACGAACGGTTACGCGGGACATTCAAATGTTTGAAATTTGGAGGCGTTTTGAACCAAAACAGCTCCAATTCGAAGATTGAAAAAATTGCGGAGTGATGGCTGGTCCTGAGTACTATAACCTCCATGTAAAAGTGTTTTAATTGGATGATCCGTGGAAATGCAAAAAAGTGAAAACCGATTTCCCACGTTAATCTCCTATGTGCAAGGTTCGCCTGTATACCAGGTATACGTTTGTGAGGTAAGAAGAAATTTTACTGTGGTTTCGGACCAGTGGTATCCAGCAAAATTTCCAGACCCCATTATCGCTGCATCGTGGACAGGATAGTCTACCTGAAATTAACTCTCTATTGAGGCCCTTAGGCAACTACACACTTTTGGTTGGCCGACAATTTATTCGATTGCTTAATTAGCATAAAGACGTATGTGTGCGTGCATATTCGGCGAATCTAAATCGGGCCATTGATACATGCACCATGACGATGCTTTCTCATCCAGCCTATCGGCCTGGGCTGTAGTCCTCCATTACGAGATGCAGGTTCAATGTGGGGCTCTATAGCGGCGGATTAGACCGGAAATGAGGACGTAATAAAATGTGAATTTTTTTAGAAACTGTTAGATCTGTATTGTTAGTCAGCTTCGATAAGAACTCCGCAAACGTCGAGAGTTAATATCTTGACAAGCCACGGATCAAATGCCTTCGTAACCGTTTAAATTGACCGTCGAAGTTTCTTAGATATGCGGCCACGTTTCTCACTTTTGTTCTTGGTGAAAAGTTTTCAAATTTTCAATGTAGCTTTCAAACAGAAATTTTTGCTAAATTATGTGCCCCACATATCGTCCCATTTTTGATGTGGATAATACCTTGAAGTATGTCCAATTTGCACCTACTAACATATTTATTTTGAGCTCGTTGCTTTCACAATATATTATCCTCAATACTCAGTGCCAAAAAAAAAACATCGCAAATATCAAGACGAAAACTCGACACGAAAATTCATTATTCGCCGTCCCAAAAACGATAAAACCGCTTTTTGACGACCGGCAGGTCGCTCATAAAAAGGTCCTAAATCTTTCCGCTTGTAATGGACATTTAGAGTTTCTTGAAAAGCCGTTCAATGGTGCTCGTTAAAGCCATCGCAGATTTATTTATGTCCCATAATTTACGGTGGGGTTTATGGGCCTTTGGCTATAAACTATCTTATATTATGTAGCATGTAGCTTGCCCTGGTGCCATTGAGTAATCGCAAAGCAACAAGATCTTTCAGTCTCAGGGGTTTCAGCATTCACTTTCGATTAGGTTGTTTTCAATTGAAGATAGAAGGCCAATGTAGAGGTTCATGAATATAACCTTAATAACTTTCGACGTAGATTATTCCGGTTTAAAAATTCTATAGAGGATACCAACCAGAGAAAGAATACGCTGCCGATGCTGTATCTGATGAAATCCGTGGAATCCCAAGCGGACGGATGTCTTTCGAGATGTCGATGACGTTGATTGACGGGCGATTCCTTCGTAATTATTTTTAAATTCTTCTCTGTTGGCGTATCGGTTCCATCATGGAATACTTGAGTGAAAGAACTCCTTGTGGCGACCTGTCCGCTACCGCTGAGCTGGATGGTTCCGCTCAGCTTCTGCATTTCACATTTCTTGCTTTGATGTAATGCTGCATTTAACGAAGATAATGCTGAAAAATCCCCACGATATTCACCATTATTTTATAAATCCCTTTCGGTATCCGTTTGGTTTATATCTTCGCTCACTGCCTATATCTCTGTCCGCATCTGCAATAGTCGATAATTTAGTTTGACTAGAAGGAAGAAGCGATATGGCAGTAGATAGGTACTTTATGACGCCCGTATGCAAACTGGACCCAACCCAACGCTGGTTGGTCGTAATTAATGTCCGGGTATCCGGGACTTTTATGAATTGTGTTGGAGCCTTAAACGGGCTGAGCAAATTTACGAGGCGCGGATTCGAGCTTGCTTTGAAGAAAGCCGAGGTGAGGAGAGTCCGCTCTCAGAGCATCTAATTAAGTGTTTAACAACATGCAATAAATCATTTGATTGAATGTTAGATATGAAGGATATGTCATGCGAAAGGCAGCTTATGGTTACTTGAAAAAAATTACCTATACGAAGGATAGGACTGTTTTTGGGAAAGGTGAGAAGGAGAGATTTCCTTGTGGAGACTAATAAAATGAAGTATTGAGAGAAACGTCTCAGTAAATACAACTCAATTTTAAGTCAAGTTTGCCACATGAACATATACCGGAAAATATTTAGATTTTGAGGTACAGCTAGTCAAAATTTAAGTTTTCGTTAAATTTTCCTGGGAGCCCTCGTGATTTCCGGGATATTCACGAATTTTTTACTGTGGGTTTTCTGTGATGATCGATATAATAGAATGATTTTAAAAACTACGCTTTCGTGAGGTTTTGTAATCTCGGCCTTTGACGTTTCCCTAGTTCCCCAAAGAGAAAAATCCAGTAGAGTCGTATCGGGAAAACTAGGTGCCGACTCAAAAATAAAATTATATATTGACCTTTCACGAATCAACAGCGCTTCAGAAATAAGAAATAATCATATTAGGTCCGTATTGAAAAAAAAAAGAGAGGAAGGAACCCCAGTTATTCACAAAAGGTGTGCAGTTTCATATTCGCCAGAGCAAAGAAAATGGGCACTAGTGCATGTTATATGTTCTTTGACCAGAGGCATCGTTTACCATATGCCAAACCATAAATTTATCGTTTACTACACGATCTGCTAACACCTTCGCGAATACACCCAGTAATTAATCGGGACATATTGACACGATCGCGTTCCAAGGCGCGGAATCGCCAACCTGTCAAAAGGTAGCCGGCCAGTTTATTTATCGACCAACCTGAACAAACCGCCGGCTCGGTGACAGATAAATCTGTCTGCGGACGATATGTTTATTGTCGTTATTTATTATATATTTCCCCTCTTGCTGTAGCCCAGCAGCATATGCGAAGGCTTGATAATTCGTTTTGCATGATTTATTGACTATTGTTTCGGTGCCATCACATTTTCTTTAAATTTCGATAACCGACTTGCCGCGCCCGCTTTGGATACTCACTTTTTAAATAAACCTCCCGATGCGAAGAAATGGGACTTTTTCGTGATTTTGAATTACGAGAATCAAATAGGAACGGATTTAACGTTTCCACTAACTAATGACAACCAATCGTTTTGTTATCTTCGTTTAACCTACGAGTTTGATACGGCTAAATTGTGTTTCTACCTACTTTTGGTTGACATTCAAAGCGTCAAAATCCGGCTATGCTCCCACATGTCTATAGACAATTCACTTCGACATCCCGGGATCGGGGTTGGCAGCTAAATGTCGATGCACCGGAAATTTGTAAGAGCAAAGGCGAAAAATTTTAAAGAGGTTTCCGAGCATTGCTGAGGATCTTAGACACGCTGTGCTGGCCATTAAGAAAATTCTATTGATCGGTCTTGATTTGTATTTAAATAATTGATACTGATGAAGGATTTGGCTCGACACCAGTTTCTTCGTCCTTTAAATTGAAGCCTTTATGCACCACTGGACAGCAGCAAAAGTGACACGGATGTCAGAAAACGTATATTTTCTTGCAGCTCAGTGAGTGTTGAACTTCGTTCGAAATATTCTCAGCAGGTACTCATGTTATATGTTGTTCTATCTTATTAAAAATCTCCACGCGCCATAGAAGATACAAGTTTTTTCCTGCGTAAATAATGGGCAATGACAGTGAATCAATGAATTTACAAAGAAGGTGTCTTAAAATCGAGAAAAATCTTATCAGGGCCGTGTTAAAAAAAAAACGGATGATCATTCCTGAGTAAATGAAATGGAAAAAATGGAATAAAACCAAAACTGTCATATTGAAACTCGTACAAAACTGGTTTTAGTTTTCATCTATCTTTTGTCATAACTTGAAAAGAAAAAAAAAACGAAAATTTTGGTTTTTTTTCGAAATAACTGAAAATCCAAAAAATAACTTTGCAGATTTGTGTGCATCATAAAACTGCGCCCATGAATCCGGTATTTTTACTCAAAGCTGTAGTTATTACCGCTTACAGGATTTAAACCCTGAACATACTTATTTTGGACATACAAATGCATCACGGTGGAAAGACATGAACCCCACCATTGTCACACGAAATCCTGCATCTGAAAACAAATACGCGAAAATAACAACCGTTCATGGAACTGACTTTCAGGGGTGCCGCCGGACACGTAATAAATAAATTCACCTCTTAAAAAAAATCGATCCTTAATTTCCTTCAAAAAAACATTAACGCACCCTTCAGGACTAATTTCCATTCGCCCTCATGACATTAGGCTCGCCATTCAGACCAGTTCACGGGGGTGCCAAGACAACAAAACGACTCATCATCGTCATCATCATTATTCCTCCGCTGCCACACCCACTTAATAATGATTTCCTTTTTCCAAATTGACTCGCTGTCGCCTCCTTTGTGCCGCCTGACAGCCCAGTGATGGTTATCATAGACAAATCTCTAACATGCGTTGGTAGTTCGTTTGGCCGGGGTCACGTTGAAATGGGTGAACTAATGGTGTGTCCCTGGTATAGTGTAATTTCCAAGCTGCTAATTTCCAAGCAGCAAGCAGCAGCGTCCAAAAAGGAAATGACTTGCCGCTAGCGATAAATGGCCGCGATAGCGCCCGTTCAACTTGTCATTTTGATTTGTGTTGCGCTCTTATCTCGAGAATGTTTTCGGATTATCTTGACTGAGCACACCTCTATTATTTTTAGACTTGATTAGTGGTGTTTGGTAAGCTTGAAACTTTGTTAGGGGACTTATAACTCGTCGACAAGCTCTGGATTAGAGATCTATTGCAGGCAAATCAAGTGCCCGCTAAGCATATAGAGAAACAGTTCAACTTTCGTGCCGGATATCTTACGAGCGTGAATTAACGCCATTTCAGCTATCAAAGACGTCTTAATTTAATCAAAATTCTTTAATCTGAATTTTAACCAAATGATTTCTCTAACGTTGTCCGCGGCCATTCCCAACATGTCTTCGGAGATTTCGTCTCGATAACACTGTGTTGTTTATGATCTCATTAATGAGATGTCTCAAAGGTTTTAGAATAATAAAGTCGACTCACTTTTTCATTTAAAATGGCTCATATGCTAATAGGCTCGCGTTTTAAGCCTACTAATGAAGGATTTTTGAATACATTGGGTTACTTCCAATCAGATAGGGGTCCTCCGTGGAATACGAAGACAAGCTACCGGGCTAAGTTGGCACAGTTGCACGATTGCAACAGTCGATATAGACGGCATTACCGAACAAATTAAAGAAAATTGCCAAGAACCGAGGCTAAATTGGATTGGTTTAGCAGATTACAAGTCGATACTGGCTGGAAATTGATATAAATTCCCGCTGTTGTGGGTCACTTTATCTCGATTTAGTAGTGGTCAATAAAGACATTTGAGTCGTTGCAGAGGTGTATCCATGGAGAGGATGGTGGAAGATAGGCAACGTAACACCGCTCCACATTCATGTACAATCATTAGTAGAAATTTGAAGAATGCCGATTGAGGAAAGTGGCGGGATACCGCAGCTTTAAGAATTTTCATGCAGCCCAGGGAATACGAATGGGGAAATGAGAAGGGCGGGCGGGCGGCTGTATTCCGGAAATACTCGATTATCCCGCCACTAAGCATAATGGGTCAATAATAATTCATTAACGGAGTGTGTCCAGCTTGTCTTCTATTATCACATCCCTTTTGCCTGCAGGTCATTAATATTGTCGTTCCGGAAAGCGAAAATGGAGGAATGCCCTTAAGAGAAAGAGCCAAAAAAGGCAAATCCATAAAGCGATGAAGTGAGCACGTCACTTTTCGCTAGATTTATCATCGGGGGCGTAATTACGGACAAAGTAAAAGTTGAAAGAGTGTCAAGCGAGGAGGCAACGATGATGAATCGCGGCCATCAATCATCTCGAGAAAGAGAGATGGAGACAGCGACCGTTTGCACGACTCGCCTCTGAGAGCTTGTCGCATATTTCCATGCCCGAGGAAATATTCCTTCTTATTTTTTAATAAAACAAACATAAATCAGAGGAGCGGCGAAAACTACCACTCAAACCTCTTTCCGACGTGAAAAACCACTTGGGGGTCGCCCTGCGGCCCTGGGCCGGGCCACGTCTCATAACTCACCCGGCCCGGTCCTGATTTATCGCCCGATCGGGGCCCCAAAGACTGTTCTAGTTTATAACCAGTCACAAGTGGGATGTTACACCAACTACGCGGGTCTATCCATAAGTTTTCTATCAAAAACTGTACCTATAAAAGAAATTCACTTATAGAAAATGCTAACAGCACATTTTCAGCCTTATGCCAAGTATGAGGGGTTGTTTGGTATTCCCTGCGGGTCCCAGCTAAAATATGCACCTCGGCATAAAAACATTTATCAAAAGTCATCAATATTTAATAATGGAATGCAAATGGTAAAATCCCCTTTCGGTTAGATTTATGTGCGACTATAAACACATGGTGGGTACGCCCCATAGATAAATTACCAATTTACAGATTTGAAGGGAGGCAAAGCTTTTTCCTACTTCACTAAACGCGGCAGGAACGCTTGGGATAGCTCTAACGATCAGTTGAAAAAACCAATTAGATTTGGAAGCAAGGAAAGATCCTGCTGTTAACTTCTATAATATGTTTCCCCGTCGATTACCCCCCCGGATAATTAGCGGCAAGAAGTGACCATTCGGACGGTAATTGATGTCCCGACACGTCCGGATCTGAACGACTATCAATCAACAGGTCCCCGGCGAGTTGCGACAGTTTATATTGATTGTACTCAGCTCTTTAATGGCTTGGCCATGTAATAAATTAACAATTAGCTTGACGATTAATTACTGTTCCCTGTAACTTATGGAAGTTGCCGGTTTTTATCGTAAGTCTCGCTGAAAGGCCGCAGAAATCAAAGTGTGTCCTCAGTCGTTTGAAGATGTGCGATTTAGTTGTGTGTTGTAAGTCAGATCGGAACGTGTTTGGTCCATAACTCAGGCGTGGAGGTTGAGAAAATTCCCAGTATTTCTAGAAATATCTAGGAAAACCTGAAAATTTACAAAATCGTTTTATTTTCTGAATTTTGAACTAGCGTGATGACGTAGTGTTATTCGATTTCTAGTTCGCCTGTCTCGGAGAAAAATGGATTTCATGGGAAATGGATTTCACGAGATTTAAGTTTTTTTATTGATCATGCGCTATAATCGAGGATCATAGCACGCTGCAACGTGCTTACGTTTTTATGATGCACTTGTGGTTGATAGCGAAACAAAATTAGAAATTCTAATTCCGGAACCGCAACACATCGATAAATTTCTAACAGTTCTTCCTCTTCGGTCCATTTCTTTAAATATTGATTCACGTGCAATAACAGCATATTATATACCAATGCCGTGAAGTGCTTTACTAGGACCCGAACTCCAAAACAAGTAACTAAGACATGAAGGTCACGAATATTTCACAACCGAGCTGTGTACATACGTATACCATTTTATTTAATTTTTAAAAGTTAAAATTAAGGTACTTAAATTAAACATAAATTAAATCTAGCAAAACGTCTTGAATAATGTAATTAAAGGTGACGTTTCTTTTGACATTTATTTCTAGATAACACAAAAAAAAAACAGAACATGTCGGTGGTGACGTCACCGTGGTCAATTAACTCACTAGGTAAATAATGTGCCTTATGCGTGTCGCATTTGTCCTGTTATTTAGCGGTTTTTCGAAAACAGGCGAGAAAACGCACTTTACAGTCACTCAACACGCTCAGTAATGGTGTGCATAAGAGCTTTTAAAAACTTTGCACCGTGCAGAACATTCTGCTGCGCGTCGCGTTTCGCTATAGCGATTTTAAATATCTAGATATGTCCCTCGATACGGTCCTCGTTTCTATCTCATTCTTCCAAAAAAGCGAATGCTATAGTCGGTTTTGACGTGCCTGTCACTTAGAAAGAGCCCTTCGATGAAACGGATATAATGAGTAAGAGTTCAATAGAGCAATTTGCTCAAGAAACAGAGAATGTCATCACTGAGGAATAGAACAAGCAACTAAAGAAGAAAATCAACGTTGGACTGGTCTTCCATGCACACACAGGGTCACCGATGGAATGCAGCATATCTAAAAAAAACAATGTAAAAATTGCTTTTAAACCGAGTCACACAGTCACACTTTGTGACACTATAGAAAAGCGAGTGTAGATATTAGGAATCATGGAGCATCAAAACTGTTGCCGGTTGGAACAAGCAGAAAAACGAGTTCACGTATGCGCAGTGATGCGCACGCATGAACGCGCGCATGTACATGGTTCAAATAGTACGGACAATCCACTTAGGTGGCAGTCATCGGCGAGAAATGCGGTACATCGCTTCGGTTAGTTTCATCCCCTTGGATAATTAATTTGAAAGTCTTTGAGACGATACATCGACCGGCTTGAATGTCTGATAATATTTTTTATATCAATTGTAAGAAGAATAAATATGAAGATCCTCGTATTTTGTGTTTATCCATTACACAAAAACTGAATAGAAAAATGACGTCAAAGCTGGATTGTGTATGGCATCCAAAAACTCCGCAAAATGTGTGTTTTAGTCTGCTGCTTCCACCAGAGAATATAAAGTACCAGGGTTATGTAAAAAAATTGCGATCAATGGGCCTGACGTCCATTAATAATCTTCGATAGCTTATTGTCAGTTTTCTGTTAGAGCGACGCGCACGTCATTAATCATATCCAAGCGACAGTGGCTCCGCCTGTCGATCGCCGTTGACGATGACAAATGATGCGCAGTTTTGCTTATCGTTTTTCGGCGTTGATACATGTCAAAGGTTATAAATCATAGGGGATAAAATATGATGTTTTGCGGCGGATCATTATTGAGGAACGTATAGTAATTGTGGTGTATTTTCGTGTAATAAATCATCGACGTCGGGCTGACCATCCGGAGAACTTTCCATGTGAATGCGCGACAGGAGACCGAAAATAGGAAAAAGAAATTAGCCACTGGTCAATTCGAAAGAAAAAAGGCCGCTGAGCTGAAGTTTGAGCAGACAAAGGGGGCTGCCGCACCTCATTCTTGTGCTTTCGGTTGTCGAATTACTATTCGCGGGCCGTCCCGCAGTCCACATTTTTCCGCGGCCGTTTTTCATAGTATTAGCATCTTCGGGGCAGATTGTTTCCATTGAAAAGGGCCGCCGCCTCGGCCAATTATTGGCGGCAAAAAGAGGGCCGCATAAATAATTCCTAAAATGCGCCACTCGCCTTGATTTATTGACGTCCGAGTGACGTTGATCGAAGTCTTGGCGGTGCGGAGACCGCCGCCGCCATCGGTCTGTATCGTAATGAGCCTGACTTTTTACCAGATGCACATGCCAATCTTCCATCAACCTGAAACAAGTACATGCCTTTCTAGGCCTAACTCCCCCCCTCCCTCTTCAATATAAAAAAAAACTGTTGGAACTCGTTAAGATTCATTCTTCTATCTCCCCTCTTCTATCATAACCGCATTATGCTAATCAGGCTTGATACTATTATTATTTGTCAAGAGACTGTGCGATGACAGCCTAATTTGATACTGTGCGGGCCGTGCGCAAATCAGGGTTGACGTTAATGCCCGACGTGACAGGCCGCGTTGCTGATTAAAGCGCTGATAGCTGAGCGCCGAATATGGACGTATTACAAGCTCATCGCTGCTAATTTCATCGACCCAATTACTGTCGTCGTAAATATGCCTGATTGACGTTCATGAAAGGGGCAGTTGATACTTTTTACTTTGTTGCAAGTCTTTTATGCAATGACATTGTCCTAAAAGAACCATGTATTAAAGCGGCTTTCAACCATCAATTTGATGTTTAATAAAGTACTCGGTTCTGACATCGTTGGTTACGTTCTAAATCTGGTTAGAGCAATATTACTCTGTACCGACCCAAGACGAGTACAAGTGAATTCCGCCAAAGTTCGCAAATCTTGAGGTTATCTCTCTGATAGTCAAATAGTACGCACCCTAACAACTAAATTTTCGGACAAGTGTTACGAAAAATATATTTATTACTCTTTAAACGTTCTTTTTATTTCGCCGATGGAAATGTCAATTTAGGAACTATTTACTTATTATATATTTATATACTTATTATATAGTGTGACCATAGAACATATTTTTTTTTACAAAAAATAAATAACCAAATTTGAAGAATGGGACGAATTTGCTGACAAACAAATATTCAGACAATGTTTATTCAATCTTGAGCAAGTCTTAAGTTTACAATTATTGATAAACTTAGTGTGCATTTTGACGATAACTGTCAGTTTAGGCTTAATCTGTCATATCTTTGACATAAAGTTATAACATTATGGCGCGCGGTGTTGCAACAAACGCAAAACTTCGACAAATTATTATTTTATAATGCGGCAATGGAAAATGAATGCCAAAATCGTAAGTGATTTGAATATTGCTTAATCAACAATCGGAGATATTATAAAAAATGTATGGGAGCAGCTAATGTTGAAGCTCGTGGGAAAATTCAAGTTGACTTCGTAGGATCACCGCAAGAGGGCGTTGGGTACTGGTGAAAACTTACTAAATCAATGGAAGAAGGGGTAGTTTAGGGAAAACCTAAACGCTATGTAATCACTTGACGAACTTAAATATATCAAAGAAGTGCTGTAAGATATGATTGCATAAGTCTGGTTACGGTTTTTATAAAGTAAATAATGTTCTCATTTCTACCCCCTTTCAAGGGAAGAAATAAACCATTATTAATAACCATTCAAAATATGATAAGGGAATGTATCGGCAGCAGACGTCTGGGGGAAGTTGAATTCATTGATGGTACTGTAAATGACCCAAAAATACCAATTAATTTTATAGAGAAACCTGATTCCAACTGCAGAACAAATTTTCTCAAATCAAAATTACGTATTCCTAAAGGATGGTGCCTCGTGTCGCACTGCCAAAACCACGAAAAAGTAGTTTGGGGATAAGAATGTCAGAGCATTGTCATGTCCTTCAAGTAGTCCCCATTTAAATGTCTTTGAAACTTTGTGGCATAAGATGAAACGGTATTTATGTGACGATTCTCAGCCCCCAATCCCAACCTTAAAGGAAAAATAACCGAGACATGGAATTCTTTTACAACCGAATTTTGTAAAAGTTTAGTGGATTTCGTGTCAAAAAAATTACAGGCCGTTTTTACTTCAAAAAGGGACGTTACATCATATTAATGTTTATTTTTAATCTAAACACTCAAGTGCATCCGAGCAATTATTTGTCGATAAATTTGATACAGTTTTTGGAGTTAAATTATGTAGTTTTTGCAAAATAAAAAAAAAACATGCAGCCAGGAGCAAGCTTTGTGATAAGTAAAAAGCCCCTAAATTTCTAGTTTCATCCATTCCAAATAGTAGTAAAAATATATTTTTTTTATATATATATAAAAAATCTTTATTTCGCACGAAATAGGCTATCGACCTTTTGGTCTTTCTGCCCTTGAGTGTATACATTTCACTTTAGGGTCTCACTATTTGCAATTTTTCTTAAACTAGGTGTTGTATAAGCGGGACTAATGCAGGGGGTAAGGGAGTAAGGTGTTAGGATAGGATATATTTTTTATTATTTGGGATATTGTCCAAAGATTCAGTTGTCAGAGTTCGTATAAGCGGCACACAGTTTCACTAATAGTCCCTCATGAGCGGGAAGAAAATAGTATTTTTATCCCCTAAGGAGGAAAATTCGTTTACTCTCTAGATAGCGAAAGTATTTTTCTCCCAATGCATCATAAATGCACAATAGATATTTGCACAGCAAGCAGGGGAATTACTACCTTTGCTCCCGCTGACGTTTGATATTAACGGACAATTCGCTCCGTAACAACAGCTTCTTTATAAAACTGAACAAAAGTCCTAGACGAAAGTGAATGCACATCTCTAGAGGAAAGTGCCTTTTATAATACTTTCTTGAATGCTGATGCCCCCATCTCGCTCATTCTATGCGCGGGAGTAAAAGTAGCATTTTTCTCCCTTGTTGCGAAAACAACTATTTATGGACCTGCAAAAAAATATATTTTGTTCTTAAAACCTTCGCGCAATCGCTGCAAATTGCCTGTCTCCATTGTGCAGACTCATGTCCAATTGTACCGTTAAACCAAATAGTCTCCCGACATTGGAAGCCGCATCCCGTGGTCACTTGAGTCAATCGTTAAATGACTTGATGGGCACCACATTATTTATTTAAGAATCGACCCAAGAGGACGAATAAGTACTGAGAATCGTTAGATAAAGGGGAATCGTGACAAGTAACTAACAAGCCACGAATCGATCCCAGTTGATTTTAATTAGCAGAGCAAGAGCAACTGCTGAGCAGTCCCCGGAGTGCGATCAGAATAACGTTCTCTCTCGGTAGCTCGAAAACAGTCCGCGAAGCTGCAGCATACAGAAATATGTGTACAGATTAGGGATTAATTAATTATCCCGTAAACGGGTGGAGAGCTGCGAGCGAGAAATAAAGCGCGATAGCGGCGTTAATGAGATTAGACACCGCGAGTAAGCGGCTTTAATTGATAGTAGTTGAGGGCGACTAAAGATAGCCATGTACGAACGCGTGTTACGGCAGTTTTTACCGTCAGAGATGTTTATGTCATCTGATAAGTCACGACTTATGTTGCTGCGGGTCTTTATCTCATGCTTTATGGCGAAATGGCGCAATACACGTCTGTTTCTTGGCTTTAAAGCCTTTTTGGTTTACTGCCATCAGTTTGACTGCGTGCGAGGAATTCCCGATTAGCATAACTCAGAGACTCGCACACCCAAAAACCTTTTGTAAGATTTTATTCCCTCCGTTACGTCCGGTAGATAACATCTTGGTGAGCCGTGAGCAACCATCTTCGGCAAATATCAGAGATACCTACAAGCACTTAATTCAATAGTACATGGCAGTTGTGCATTCCACTTATTAAAGTTAATAACTCAAATGAAGCCGTCATATATCACAGTAGTAATTCAGCCGCTAATGGACCTTAATGACGGCATAAACAACGTAATTTTTAAGTCATAACTTAGGTACTTAAAAAGCAATTGATCTCAACTAGATTGTCATAAATTACAATCTCCCGCAGGATGAGGCTGTTAAAAGGTTCTATGCTGTAGGTAGTTTCGTATACAGACTAGTTTGTCGAGTGTAAACACCATAACACGTTTTTTCTTATTTTTTTAGTACCCGCCAAGCGTTCTAATGACAAAAAAACTACCGGTTTAATTTGCACACATGAAATCGTGGTTCTGAATGGTTTGCGACAGGTGGAGCTATACAGGGTGGCCAAACTGAGGTGCCCATGCACGTTTGCGCTCTAACGCTCTTAGTCGTTGAGATTGGCTTCATGAATAGCTCCCCAGAAACTTTGGAAAAATAAAATTCCCAGCGGCTAGAATCCAGAATAATCTGGAGAGATTTGGTCTCTTGACAATGCAATATTCTTGCTCCAAGCTGATCCAGATGTTCATACATGCGAACGGAGAACATCCGTTACTCCGCAACCAGGGCAACTAACTATTTGCAGAATATTTTTTGGGCCACCCTGTAGAACCCCACTTTATGGTTTTGCAAAGTAAATGAGTATTAAAGAAACTACTTCATGGCTCTTTAGACAACAATTTTTTCATGAGTCTATTAGAAGCTCAAATGTTTGTTATGCTCGTGGCAGATTGTGATGGAAACGTTATGCTGTCCAAGTTAACAACACTACGAAACGTTAAACCAGTGTCTACAAGGTCGAAAAACTGAATAAATTACTTAGCCACCACATAACGTAAACAATTTATCAATGCCCGGCTGTTGAATTATGAAAATTATTATTCTCGCTTCCAATTAATGCTGAATAATTTGGTAGTTTCGCCGTAAGTGACACTACATCGTTAATCCGCGCCAATATACAAGACAAAGAGGGGCAATCGAGAGGAAAATCGTGACCGTAATACCATCGGACAAGCGGTCGAAATCGATTAACGAAATATCGATTTAAATCTTAATTAAGTGTTTTTTAATAATGTCGACCCAGATTCTCGGAAATGTTAAAGAATCGTTTACAAATTGCCCGGGACGTGAAGAAGTCTCTTAAATTAACTGGCTTTCGAAGGAAGGTTAGCTTTGGAAGTGTCGTTATTAATTAGATTGGCGGCAGAAAACATGTCAAGGAGCCGTATCATTATGTTGGCGAATAAATTATGGGCATGTAATCTGCTGCTGAAAATGAAAGACTCACTATTTCAGATTTTATTTTCAGTATTGCGGCAGAATTGACATATTTACGGAACTTTCTCCAAAATCGAACAGCGAGAATGAACAAGTTTTAACTTTCTATTATTAGCAATAAAAATATATAATAAAAGATAATATGCGAACGCATCAACTATCGGAATTGAAGAGCTACTTTGTTTACCCTGCGCTCTACTTATTAGCGCATCCGCCGGAGAACGGAAGCCCCTCTCTGGAAATGACAGTTTCCGCTTACGTGGCAAGCAAATGGCGCAATGCGATTGGCTGCACGCGAAAACAGCTGCGGGCTACTTATCAAATTTACGTATCTGCCAAAGTGACGTAAACGCAAAAGCTTACCTGTGCATTATGTTTTCGATGAACGTAACGATTGATATGCGTGCGTGCCATTGGCAGAGAATATCTAAACGAAATAAACGTCCCAAAATGTATCGTATACATTATTCTCGGTCCTATAGTAAGCACGTACGTATGTATATTACCTGTTTTATTGTATTAGGACTATAACGAATCAATTTTTAACCGCCAAGTACTACCAGGAAGTTTTTTTTATAATTATATCGGACTTGTAATATTTTTAAAAGCTCAAAATATATTTCGCTCATCCTTTTCGTGTGATACTTGATACACAATATTGCTCATTGTCTACCTGTTATTTAGCATGTATTGTGGATATCTTAGTGTACAAGAGGGGATTTTACTATTTGCAGGCAATATTTTACGCTCATTAAACTTTGCAGCATGGACCTTGAAGGTCGCAATTTGCCCAGTAATCTTTCAACGCCAACAAAGGACCAGACGTCTTTTATAGACTGTCCTTCCTTCTTTTCTTTGAGTACGCAATAAAAGGCAAACTACTTGTAAACTCCAGAATTTCGGCAAATTTCAAAAGTCGATGGTCGGCATTTACCCTGTATCGAACAATACTTATATATCTCTTCCTAAAATTCTGGAATTTGTGTTTTTTTCTTTTGTTACCAGAAAAAGTCGTTGGCCCGAACACAAAAAAAATGGATTGGGAACCGCAGCAACATTTTAGTTTAATGCTATTGGCTCAGCTCTCCTTCAGGTCTGGATAAAATTTGTCTTATGCAGATACGAGGCGGAACATCTAGGGTACAAGCTAGGATATCTAAGGTCACAAACAAAAAATGCGATTTTTTTTTAAAATCAGCCATTCTTTGTTTTATGGACTTAAAAACAATAATTCAACAAAACCCTTCCGAGATATTCATCAAATCTGTTAACGGACACTTCAACCAAAATTTTGAAATAAAAGCAATTAAGATGAGAATCAGTTACCAGATAATTTAATCACACTTTTTATTAATACGTTTTCGGTCTTGGCAAAATATGCCGAATCAAAGTTTGATGAACTGCAACTCTGTGTCGCTGATTTTTAATTGAACGAATGCGCTTTTAGAGTCAAACTTTAAAGTCATTAAAATCGAATAACTTACAAAAAAAAGAAACACTAGACATGTCTCCAGATATCCACTGAAGCAATTACATGACTTAAAATGAGAATTCAAGATTTACTATAGATATAAAATGCAATCCGTGAAATTTTTACATCTTTGCAATGAGTTTTTCTTTGCGCCGTGTAACATTAAGAAAATAGGTTTAAGTGAAGAACGGCTTGCGTACTTAACTTTAGCAGAAATGGTATTTAAATTCCTTGATGGATTATTCATGTAAGCTGAGTCGTTTGTGAGTTATAACACCTTGCAGATGACGAAAAAAATTTGATACAGGTATCTAGTGAAGTTCGCCACTCTGGGCCGTCGCTCAACCTTGCCCCCCATAAAGCCGGTACTGGGGAATCATAAAATGTCGATACCCAAATCGATATTTTTTTATTGGCAGTTTATTTGATATAAGATATTGTCGGTTTCCTATCTCTCATTTAATACCTGTTATGGACATTTTAGTAGGTGCTAGTTGGAAAATAAGTTGGTTGCAGTTTACTGATGGTAATTTCAATGTTTGAAGTCAATATCATTGACTTTATAACTGTGTATATATAATATATAATAATCATTCTTATTTCACCATTATATTAAATTATATACTTTTTTGGAGGGATTCGACCTCCGACGCCCCAATTGGTGCAGTCATACTTCAGTGCGTTGGCATTTGTTTTTTCGCGTGCCGTGCTTAGCACATTGCCGTACGCATTTGCATGTGGAAACTAGTATTTTTCCGGAACTGGTGCGCTATTTTTTGTAGAAATAAATGTTGCCTTCTTTTCTTATTTTCCTCATACGATGCTAGATGGGTAAAATATCTAGAACCCGCCGTGGCTTTAATTTTTACATGGAAAAGAACATGGAAATAAATGCAGCTTTTCCCCATTTAGAGTTTTTATTGTTAATTAGAAAAAATGTTGGAATAAAAAAGTAGTTCTGTTTAATCGCGGCAGAAGAAAAAAAGAATTCCTTCCCGCACTCGACTGTATGCTCGAAATTTCTTTCGAGTCACGTCACTCCGGCACCGACAATTGCGTGTGGAAAAACACCACGTTCCGCACTATTTAAGAAAATAGCCATACTTTTTCCTCCGCTTATCATTCACTGTGTCAATTAGCTAATAAACAATAAGAATGAATTGAGGCAGTTCTCCGGGATAATACAGTAAGTGTAAAAGAAGTGACGTAAAATTAAGTAAAAGTGGATTTTTTTGGTGTAACGTTTGGAATGTGAATGGAAAAGTCCAGCAGTCTAACTTCCTATGCATATCCAAATACAGAGTGTTTTAGAGTTGAAGTAACAAAAGCCCAAGGGAGATTCCGCTCAGCAAAATGTGTAAAAAAACTTCATATGAACATGGATCCGAAAATGCTTCGTTTCGAGATAGAAAATCTGGATTAAATCGAATTGGTCCGTTAGATGTCTGAAAATTGTTTTGATGAACCGTAAAAATTTCATTAAAATCGGCTAAGCGTTTTTAAGCTATTAATGAGAAGCTCAATTTGTTAAAAAAAACTTAACCCTGCATCTCGAAAACGAAGCCTTTTCGAACCTATGTTCACATGAACTTTTTTCCATATTTTGCTGAAACTCCTCTAGCTGTTGTCACATCATCTTTGAAACACTCTGTATATGCGACAACATCTCACACTTTATGCTGCGTGCGGCAACGCAGGCAAATAAAGTACGAGCCGACATACTTCACGAAGCGTGAATAAACGTCAGGTTTGCCACCCACGATGCGTTAACATCTTGTCGCACCCTTTGAAGTTGCCGACATCCGATTTACTTCAATGAACTTTCTGAAATTGACTGAGGGATGGGGATGCAATTTACTGCTGAAATGGACTTTTGTTAGTTTCTTACTCGTTAATGATAATCGATTTCTCCTTATCAGTAATCCTTCCCGCTTGGAGATTATTGAAGCCTAACACCCGACTCAACAGGAGCATGTGAGAGCCAAAATAAAAAAATTCAGTTTCCTATAGGGTGCTATATAGGGCATACCAGAAAACAATGGTTCAAATGAGTATTGGCCGCTGGAGGGTAAAAAACCAGAGCAATCCAAACTTGCCTTATAGAAAAGTTGGTTGTTTGCATTTAGGGTAGCGGGGCGTTTCTTTAATTTTGTAAATTGGGATACATCCCGCAGTTCTCGATTTATAGACTTGAAATTGCAGCTCGGGGAGGACTTGATTACTATAGATTTATTTAAAATAACCATTCCAAGCAAGCTGTAAGTGACGTTGCGTGTACCTTGCAAAAAAATATATTAAGAAATCGACATAACCATTTTATCAGTGTCAATAGCTTTGATATTTTTACGCATTCTGATACTTTGATCTTTTCCACGTCAAAACTGCAATCCGCGAAAAAACTCGCATCTCCAACCGTTTTCCAGAGATTTTCAATCATGTTTTTCTCGAAGGAGTTTTCGGAATGTCTCAGAATATCTCGAAAACGGTAAATATAAAGAATGAAATGGCCATGCTTAGATTATTCGCCCTCTCTATTCTTTTATCCGCACCCAATATTTATTTGTACCAATTCCTCCGGTACCGTCATAAATGAGGGAACTGAAGAATTTTCAACCTTTTAAGTGATTAGAAAATAATGTTATTTGGGACAAGGTAGACCCGATTTGGAATTCTTACAAAACAGAGTCTTTAAAGAAGGTTCCATAAAACATTCGGTTATGTCGTGAATCAGGCGGAACTGAAAGTCGTTCCTGTCGGCTTTGGGTGTTTTATTGGATCCGACTTTCGCCGTCATAAATCGTTGAATCGGCGGATGCTATTTATTTTATGGATTTACTCTGAAGCAGCTGTCATAACTTCGCCTATAATACCCCTCTAATGGCTAGTATGTGAGGGCTTCTTTATGACGAGGCTTAGGCTTGTAACTTACGTTATGATGGCACTCTTACTGGACCTGGCATTTTTATTTCATGTTTTGAAGGTACTTTTTATTTGTATGAACTTTAAAATTTAATGTACATGTTAGTTTAAAACAACTTTTCTTAATACATTTTTGCGGTATTTCCCACGTAACCCTTTGCTCTAACAAACCATATTTTATTCGAAATTTTCTATCCTGATTTTGGAAAAATCAGGGAGGTTTTCCAAAACTGAATGTCGGAAATTTGACTTCAAACTAGCCAGACTGGACCCGAAAGAAAAAGTTAATACCTAAATATTTCTTCCCTTTTCAAGTGGCTTTATCTTTGTGGGGAGGCAAGAGTTAATTGAGTGTGGTCATACTCATTGCAATTTCACTCACCCCTTTACATTGATAGTTCAATCGGGGAGAGTTCGAGCGGATTGAAAGTTCTTAGTCAATTTTGAACTAGTTCCGGATCAGCTTAGCTACAACAGAGTCATAGTTATGAGTGCTGACGCGAGCTCAAAAACCAACATGAAAAAAAGGGAATAAAGGTTCAAGGTCATTTTTATCTTCATGACATAAACAAAAGAGATCGCAATTCGGTACGATCCACTTTTCAATCGACTTGAACTCAGTTGGGACCCACACTCTCACTTGCGACGAGATTCGATTAGTTACGTGATTTTATCATGTAATTTCCAAAAATTGCAAATTCTCACCTCTACATCGCCAAGTCGAAGCTAAGCAAAATTGGAATCAAAAGAGGTCAGTTTGTCAACACTGTATGTTCTCACTCCATGGCCGGCACACATACACATTCGAGCCACCTCTTAAAAGTGGAGATCCCTACTGCGCACACTCGGCCAGTTGGGGTCTTTTACGACAGCAACGTTTTGGTTGCCTGTTTCAGGCCTCAGTTCAGTTTGAGAAAGTGCGCTTCGAGAGGCGTGTCGTTTGTCGTTCTCGAAAGTCGAGTTAAAACTGAGTCCAAGTCTGTACCGTAGAGGAGCAACAAGGAGTATTATTTCAGGAACAAGTTTGCTTGATCCCAAGTTGAATTTAGTTCGTATTTTGACTGAAAATAGTGCTTAGTGAATATGGTTGTCCTAGAGGGTGCCGGATTACTTTCTGCCCCTGGCAACCAATATCTGCAGCCTGATTATTTGAGTCCACTCTCAACGACGGTAAATATTATTCCTTTTAACAAATCATATTTTGCCGACTCTCGATTGAGATCCGAGTTCACCAACAATATTTTTTTTGGTTTTACAGCTGGATGCCAAGAAGAGCCCCCTTGCTCTATTAGCCCAAACTTGCTCCCAAATCGGAGCCGATTCCCCCAACAGCAAGCCGCTACTGTCTTCGCTGGACAAAAAGAAAGCGGAATCGCGGTCTTCCCCTCGTGACAAGAATGAAAAGATTTCGCAGCGTTCCACCCCTAGTGATAACAAACTGGCTTTCAAACCTTACGAAACAACAGTGGTGAGCCGAAAAGTGGACGAGTCTCGCCCGAGCAGTCAAAAAAGTGTAGAAAACGAGAAAAAGTCACCATCCGTCGGTGTTGATCGGAAATCCGTGTCGCCTACTGATAGTACTAACAATAACAACAATAGTGAGTCTGGCACTCCTGGTCCAGATTCCAAAGGAAAGTTGTCTCCTGAGAGCCAAGTCAGACAGACCACCCCTTCAGCCAGTCCGATTATTCGCCCAGGATTGGAAATTTTACAAGGGCATTCCAAAGATTCGCCCCTAGGGGCCTATAAGCCACTTTCGACTTCTTTACCCGGAACTTTGGGAAGCCATCTCAGCTCATTGTGCTGCCCCCCAGGTCTGGAACATGCAGCTAGCAATCCAGCTTTCCGCCCTCCCTTTCCAGGGGCTCCATACTCGCATCATCACAGTATGATGGGATATCCAGGAGCTTCTCCGGGACCATACCTGAGTTACGCCAGAGTTAAGACTCCTTCTGGAGGAGAAGCATTGGTCCCAGTTTGCAAGGACCCTTATTGCACTGGGTGTCAATTTAGCCTTCAAAATCAGCAACTTTTGATGAGTGGAGCTACAGCTGGACCTTGTCCTTCAGGATGTACTCAGTGCGACCACCAGAAATATAACCTGGCCATGGCGATGTCATTGGGACCTCCCAGTTCTCTGGCATATCCCTCATTAGGACGTCCATACGTTTGTAATTGGATTGCTGGCGATGCTTATTGCGGCAAAAGGTTCGTTACATCAGAAGAACTTCTGCAACATCTGAGAACCCATACTAGTGCCTCAGCAGACGCAGCTACAAGTAGTGCTGCAAGTTTATTGAATCACTCAGCATTGCTGTCCTCAGCAGCCCTCCACAGGAGCGGATATCCTAGTGCGCCCCTAAGTCCCTTAAGTGCCGCCCGATACCACCCTTATGCTAAACCTGGATTGCCTGCTAGTCTGGCAGCATCACCTTATAGTGCTTTTAATCCAGCCTCCCTGGGCCCCTACTATTCCCCATATGCATTGTATGGTCAAAGATTAGGAAGTGCGGCAGTTCATCCTTAGACTTCTGTTGTTGAGCCCTGGTGGTTCATTTTTGTCTGTGATAATTATTTTATTTTAGATAGTAAGTTGTTTCTGTGTAGGTATATATTTTTGAAAAACAAAGGATGTGGACTGCTGTGTTTCCTAAACATTCTTTACCATGAGAGAAAAGATATTTGTGCAATATTTTCCTTGATTTGAACAGCACGTGAACGTTAAAAATTCGTATTAAGAAATGTATTTTTAATGAAAAAATTGCCTCTATATTCTAGATTTAAAGTGTTTTTGGTAAGCAATTCAGGATCCAAAGGTACTCTCGAAGGTTGTATTATGTTGATTTCAATTATCAATTCCAATAAACTTGTTTCGTAGTATTTTGAGTTTTACTTTTGTGCCTGCAGTGTTTAAATCAATGGATAATTTAAATCAAGATCTATTAAAACCGTTGTCTTCTTCAATTTTTGGAAAACATGTATGCAAAACTGTTAGAGCTATTTACCTAACTAGAGATCTTTTGCCGATGCCGATTGCAGTTGATCGAACGACGCGCAATTCGCACAGCAATCTAGTGCGATAAACACTTTCGCTTGCGTGAAGTACAGTATTTTACCTACGAGCGCATGCGCGTTAATTTCGTTGTCTTCAGTACGTCAATTAGATATTAGCGGGAGGTGAAATTTTCGCGTGCGCAGATGCGACAAAGAGTCTTGCTGCACGCACGTTAATGTTAAATACCCACAAAGAATTTTGACATTGACACATCCCACGTTGATATATATGCGGTGGAACTTTACACGTAGCTTTTTTTATGCATGTGGTAAAGCCATTTATGTTTGTAAGAAAAAGTTTGCTACTAGCGGAGGAAAAGGCGTTACTTGATCGTTTTAAGAGTCAGCAACGCGAAGGCTAAATATAAATTGAAAAATTAAAATACTGAATAATCAGGTTTCAGGCTTTTAAATCGTTATTGTAAACTGCTGAGCCAATTAAGGGGATAATCTCAATTTGGACCCCACATTAAAAAGGCATATTCAAAAACGGTATGTTATGACTATTATATGGTGATTCATAGCGTAATGGACGTAAAACACGTGCGCGTGTAGGACCTTAAAAAATCGACTTTTTATATAACGTATTGTTTTCTGACGCTTTCGGTTGTTGAGATTTTGACCTCAAACAACGTCTTTAATACAACGAGACAACCCTGTGTTTTAGAAGTGTCAAGTTTATTGGCAACCCTCCTTTTAAGATTTTCCCTTTCACGACTTTTTAACAAAAATACTTTTATGTCTTCTTGTTGGTCGTGTTAAGGAGCTGTTGCCGCAAAATTTAGAGTCCAAGGACGATTTATTTTTTTAATTACAAATATCGACAGACCTAACCCATCATTAGCAAAGAGTTTAAAATAAATTTACAGGCGGGTATTTCTGGGCGATATTTAGTTGCCGTAGTTATTTTAACGACCTGCTTGAACGGCGCACCTAATTTGTTTTTCTCACAAAAAAACTCTTAGTGAGTTTCTAGAAAGTTTGTCTTCTTTACAATTGCGCAGCGAAACGTGATTTATGCACCATAGTGCGCCTCCGCATTTCACTTCGAAAGTTTCTAAGCCGATGGTTTCCGAACTGGTATGGGATATAACCACCCTGAGCAGTAGCCACCGCGATCACCAGATTTAAATATATTTTCCTTTTTTTTCTCTGAGGAATTTTTTCTATATTGGACGCCTATGGAGAATGATAAACATTTCTGAAATAACAATACGCCATATCACCAAGTGGCATTTAATTACTGAATACCATAGACTGTGACTTTTGCCGAAGGGCGCATTTGGGTTAATTGGACATCATTAATATTAATTTTTTACTATTACTTAATTTGTCATATAAATGGCACTGTGTGTTAAATTTTGCATTCAGAGAAATGGGAAATTTTACTAAAGCGACGTTGCGTGATATCTTGTTCGCAAAAACCTTCTCGCGTTTTGATTTCCATTTGTGTTCCACACCGAAAACCGAACGTTTACTGGAATATTTTACACCCAGTATATAAACTGGAAAATGATATGCAAATAGAGCGCCCAAAAACTGTGTCCCTTATAGGGTATAATTTTACCCATCAACTTCTGGTTTTGTAGCTTCATAATATAAGTAATTACACAATGCAAATCTTGACAAGGCACGTCCACACTATCGCTACACCTCAACAGTTGATCGACGTGCTTGCCATACCGTTAACTGACATGTTAATGACACCGCATTACCATAATCGATACCATCAGTTTTGTATGGAGCATTTTTACGTTTTCACGGCAAAGTAACAAAGTGCAATAAGCAAATTATGGGTCATAACCACGATATAGTTGTCCATCATTTGACTATGGAGTTCGCTAGATTCCGGTCTTATATAATGAACATTTTCAGTAAGAATTGTGGGCGAGGAAGTTTCTAGTCGCTTCCATACACGAGGATTATGTAATGATTTTGTAGACCGCAAATTTATGGGATAAAGCAAAATTACCGGGTTAACGTACACTCGGCCGTACCTTGTTATTTTCATGCTGTCGGGCTGTATTTTGTGCCTCTTTTATTATAAATATTGAGGGTCAAAAAGGTAGTAAATTACCGGTTGTTTTCTACTGAAACGTTCGAGCCCCACAGAGAGACATTAGAATTTAAAATATACCAGCCGCCTTAATGACTGACATTAGACAAATTTGCCCTGATTAAGGGTTCTTTTTTGATGACGATTGTTATGTTGGAGCACTAAATTTACGGGTGATATCATAAGATCGTTTTTAAGTAAATAAGGGCAGAAGTGCGAGTACCTCCCTTAGACTCTTGCAAAGAAAACTAGGTCACTACCTGTAGCGCATCAAATGAAATTATCACCTCACAGATAATGAAAACTCAGAATTTTAAGTTTTGCAAAATACCACCGTCGTACCGCACAAGGCATCATTTAAGACGAAAAAATGATGGCTCGTCTTTCAAAATTCTGAAATTTAGAAAAAACATGGAAATTCCGACGAACGAAGTGCCTACGACACTGAATGGAACATTCATAATTTTATACAAGATCAGAGAGAAAATGTCGTCATTTCGCTTTCGCATGTAATTACGGCAAAAGCAATGGCGTACTGAATGCAATCTTAAACTATTCCCGTCATGTCCAAAAGAAGAATAAACCTGACGAAACATTTTCGCAAACTTCTGGCCTCTAACACGCCAATGATGTCCTGCATATTAAGCAATGTAGCAGGTCCAGGCCGACATTAATTTGCTTTACACCCAGGCTGATCCGCCACTGGAAAACAGGGTGTTTTAGATTCAAGACCATAGCAGATTTCAAAATAATGTTCATCATGGAAGTCAATTCGTTTTGATTAGTCTGGAAGATGAATATTTTATGGAAGTTGTCTACAAGTATAATCCTTTCTTTGATATAACTCGCGATGCCTTTAGATAGACGTCGGTGCATATCAGAGAAATCGAAGATATTTGATATACAATAAGATTGCAAAATTGGGATGATTTTTCGGTGGATTTCACGAGCAGACGACGTTGAAATATCATGAAGCTATGAAGCGAGCAAGCAAATGAAAGTTTGTCAGCATATGATAAAAACGGATATAAAACTCACGCATTATTTACACCTTTAACATGCGATGTTTAGGATTTCAGTCAAAATTTACGCAGTAAAGTTTTACCTCATGAGCATTAATGACATTGTCCACGAAGATTTTTTATGCTTACGCAGCGGCAAAAAGTTTTCCTTGCGAGTGTGTAATGAAGCCCCAATCTCGCTGCGCGTCGTTCGGTCAACTTCAATCAGCGTGCGGCAAAACATGACTTTTCGCACCTGCTGGGTAAATATTTATAATCCACAGCATCTAATGTTGCTTTAATATGTTTGTGTTAGTAAAAATATTAAAAACTTTGAATTGGAAGAAAAAAGTAAATAAACAAATGTAGTTAATGAGGTCATAAACGTGTTTATTCCTTTTAGTGTGGTCAACCCAGGAGCGACAAATTTGGCGACAATGCTCGACGCAGGCCCCCCGGTTATATCACAAAGAATCTCTTCGGGTGGATTTTTGGTAGGTAGAGGGTGGTAGTATTTTAGGGTAAAAACATAATGAAGTATCTTACCTTGCCAAAAATTGAACACCGTTGCTGACTAACATAGTGCAGAAGTTCGCATCGGCGTTTATCGTAGTCGGTTTGTGTAGTTTTTTACGAATAAAGAGGTATCATATGTTAAAAAAAATCTGCTCAAGTAGGCTTTAGAATTATTTAGCAACGAGCCCGTATGTCTTTGATATGTTCTAGGTAATCTCGAACATAAACAAATGAACCTAACCTAATTTTAATTATTACCAGCAGCCAAGAAAAAATGAAACATAAATAAATGTAATTAATATTTATTTGTTTTCCCTATTTACATCAAATTATGAAAATGTTCATTATTTTCCAAGCACAACAAATTAACTCTAGGTTTCATATTATCAGAGTCTCTAATGAGGGTCTGTGGAGAAACTTTCACATTCTTGTCGAATTATGTCCTTAAGGCCTTCAGTTGTTATCGGAGTTCTAAAGATTGTTTTTTGTAGCGTCGGGAATAAAAACGAGTCGAGTGGGATTAAATCCGACGATCGTGGTGGACAGATGCAGTTCGTCTGCAAGCTTACTCCTCTATCATTTTAGTATTCTCTAAGATAATTAAAAGTTATTCTAGATATATGGGCCGTCGCCTAATCCTGTTGAAAGTATCCGAACCACAGTTCATCAAAATGAAACAGGCTGATGAATTCCCTTAACATAATCCGATATCGGACAGATGTGATGGCGTCATCGAAATGATATGTTCTACTAATCATTTTCGCGAGGTAGCAACGGATATTCCAATTTTTTGACGATGTAAAGGTGTTTCCGTGAGAGCATGGGAATTCTCTGCACTTCGTAGTCTCATACTTCGTGAATTTACATACCCTGAAAAGGAAAACCGCGCCTCGTCAATAAAAAAACATCAAATAAAAGAAAATCGTCTTGGATTGTTTGGTTAAATTAATGACAACACCTCAGTCTCTTTTCATAATCTAGAGGCTACAATTTTTGAAACGTTTACACCTTGTATGGATGTAACTCCAGATTTTTTGAAGAATTAAACGACAAGTGCTGAGCAACCCATTTGTTGAGAAACTGATCTTAAAGATGTGCTGAGATTGTCATCTACTACTCGCGTCACATTTTCAACAATTTCTAGTGTTGGTTTAGTTGGTCTTCCACTTTCCGATTTCCTTTGCTCACTGTCAGTTTCGCGGGGCAATTTCACGACATAATGCAAAGCGTCGCGATATTGTGATTTGCGTACTGCAATATGGGGAAGTTTTTCACGAAACTCTTGAAGACAGGGTTGAATTTCAAAGGCTCATTCTCCTTTTATGAACTGCCCATTCCGAAAATAAGACTCAACGATAAAGGCCTTTTGTCTGGATGTAAACACCATTTCTAGCACTTAGAAAACTTTTACTAGCCCACATACGCGTTCGTGGAGCCTTGAATAAGACAAATTTTAATAAAATACAACAAATAATAACGGCAAACGGAGTCGTATTTAACCGAGGTTAGGTTTATTCGTTTATATTCGAGATCACGTAGAACATATCATAGACATACGGGCTCACTGTCAAATAATCCCAAAGCCTACTTGACGGGAATTTCTTTTAAACGCAGGGCGGTAGATATGTCTTATTCAGATAGGGCTAGTAACCCTTCAAATATCTCTATAGGACCGCCACTATTAATTGTGCTGTATGTATGTTAAATCTGGTCTGGCCTCTCAAGCAACACCACACATTCCGTTCCTCTACCCTCAACGTACACCGGATCGTTCGGAACATACGACATACTGCTGATTAAGTGCAATGTGCGCTGTTGCCGTATGGAGGGATTGGAGTGTTGAGAGAACCAATCGCAGAGTGAACTACAAGCATCTCGCCGCGATGAGGGGTGAGGTGCGACGTTCAGTGAACAACTTCACTTGATTTACCATCGCTGGTTGGCGATGTGAATGTCGAGGTGCCCGGTGAGGGGCGATGTGCCACTATGTTTTTACCCTTTAGTGCTGTACCACGAATATATATATATATATACATAGATATAATAGATTTTCGTGCAGACGTCCCTGGATAGACGTCTGCGGATATGGGAGAAACAACATTATGAGAGAGTAAACGTGTTTGACATAAACGCCTTTGACAAAATCCGTACTTCGCAACAAGGCGTTTTCCAGCTGTCACCTTGCGTTTCACGGTATTTATTTCTCGAAAAGTCCCAGCCATGTCGTGCACGAGGAAAAAGAAATAATTCGATTTTCTTCGCTGTTGCTTCCAGACCGGATAAGTGACATCTCTACAACTCCTCTTAAATCACTGAGGGCCGACTTGACGGGTGATGTCACGACGACGTCGACCGAATTGAAACGCTGCTACGTAGTTTGAAAGAATGGGTCGTTATTCTGGACATGGCTTAAAGAAAATTGAATATACGACACCAAAAGGGAGAAAACAGTGAGTTTTTAAGTTTAAGTTATTGCTCTGCGTGGCCTGTTTGCGGTTATTGTTGCCAAGCCTACATAGATATTGACAGGCATTTTTCATTTAATTACAACCATAAAACTAAAGCTCAATTTATAGTAGCAATAAACGGCCTTTACATGATTAGCAATAGTATTTATTGATTGCGTTAAGATCAAGTTAATACCTTTCAACCTATAAGGTACTAAATATATTTCCGAGTAACCACATAACAATTAAATGGGCATATTGTATTGAAATAATCGACTCTTAATAGCCGGCGTTTTCCTGTTCGGAGCGGTCATAGCAGATGGGTCCCAATAAAATCCTCCTAACAGCTTGTCGCATTACGGCTCTGATAGGTATGACCGAAATTCGTTCGCGACAAATTTCTCGCAGCTTTTCAGAGAATAATTTAAAGCGGAAAACCAAAATCAATATTGATGAAACCTAAACAGGAAAGTAGTGACTATAATTTACAACTTAATGTGAGTAGTGGGATTAAAAGATATGCCTGAAATTGATTTACCAATGTCATGACTTTACGACCGTTCAACATCTGTTTAGATTTAACTCAACGGTCTCCAGAAACAACTGATAATGTTTCAATGGAAAGATTAAAATCTCACAATTATTTATTGGCTTAAAACTGCAAACAGGTACACGACTTGAATATTACAAGCTCCTTATGAGCTTTAATCTGGGTTCCACAAAGTACTTTTTTGCTATATTTGTAGTTTGGTTTCCTCTACGACTGCGTCGCAAGTAAGGGCACTTATAATATAAGCAGAAAAGCTAAAACTCCGTTTATGCATGTGTAAGAGCGTGGAACTTTGTCACTCTGTATACCGAAAATAGTGCGTTGTTTACCATGGATCTATTGGCATTTTTTTATTATTTCCGAGAGTGCTTGCTAATGCCCTCTGAATTACCTCCATGGCGATATGTTACATTTTCCACAGGGCGGTTCCTAAGGATGTTCCAGTATTTAAGAAACGGATTCTCTGGATTGTTCTAATACAAATATTGCACAAACATATGTCCTAAAATGAATAGGTTTTGAGATACAGGATGATAAATATTAAAGAACATTTTATTTCGTATTTTTAAAATGACGCAAGAGATGTTATTGAATCTCGGTATACCAACACGGTAGTCCCAATAGTACATTTCCCTTCTGTTTATAGAAAAATGCTGTGATCCTAAACGTGCATAATGGATACCACGTTCAATCTTATAGGGGAATGTCGGTACGCCACTGGTATTTTCCAAATTGGATAAAAAATTTTAAATAGCCGATCCAAAACACCAAACATATCACACGACACCACTATACGATATCTTAGATAGTCCACAGTATTGAATGAACTAATAAACGTGTGATTTTTACATTTTTTTTAAGTAGTCTCTGGCAGAAATTTTGTCAACGAATAGGCCAAGATTGTCTCTTTAACAAAGATTGCTATTATTTTCAACGCAGATTTTCAACAGGGTATCTTTTATATTTTTTCTCAAAAAATTATTAAAATGAACTTCTCCTATCGAAAAAACACAACATTTTTTATGTATTTTGAATCGGTTATTTAAAAAAATGTATCCTATTTGGAAAATACCATTGGCGTACCCCCCGAAAAGTTATTTGAAATTTTGGATTGGAATTTCAACATAATTTAATTTGATATAAACAGCCATATCAACCTGTGCAACGATTTCGCTCATTTTTAAATGAAATGGACACTCCATCATGTAAAAATGTATTAATTAAGAACGACTAAAAATGTTGCGAAAAACGCTGATTTTCTGTTAAATTGCAACAAAATGTACTTAAAAGAACTAGCAAAATGAGCTAGAAACAATAAGCATGAGAGCTAATTGAAATGTTTTTGGGTGTGTTTAAAGCTTTTCCTGCAACATAGTGAAAGAGGAGTGGTTTCTGTTTGGCCTTCATTACCCCCCGTATGCTCCAACCAGTGGTGAAGTTTCGAGCACCTAGCACCTGAAGGAAGGACAACATTTGGGAACCTCTGGTTCAAAAACCCCATAAAATTTGGTGTTCTGTATCTCGTGACGAGCAATTCATGCTAGAAGACTAACGTTGCCTCAGCTTACTGTAATATTTCTGTTCTACTTATTTTTTTTTATACTAGTTTGAGCATAGTAACCATTTGAAAACATTTGATCAAATGCAAATCATCTTGAAAGTTTGTTTCAAATCTCCATTTCAATTAACATACTTTTACCTTAATCTCTGCATCATTCATTCTAATGTCTTTTATTGCTCATCTATAAATCTGATCTCTGGCATATTTGCAGAAGAGTTTCGTTAAATAATTCCTCTTTATTACACACAGAGTGTTCTGCAATAAATTTAAGAAAATAAATACAGCCACATTCTAGTTAAAAGCAAATAGGAGTGTAGACAAATAATAATCAGCGGCCATATAACAATTACGTGGAGCAGATTCACGATTAACTTGAACGTGGAGAAATTGTTATATTTGACTAAGCTAAATATTTAAAGAAAGTTATGAAAATGACTTTTAAAACACAGGTGTGACAGCATAGTCTGCTGCTGTTATTTGTTGGAGGTAAATAATTCTCATAAGTATCATATTATTTACCTCTTTTCAGTTTCGGCACATTCTTGCAGAAACGTGTTGAAAGCTCCCAATTTTTCCAAAATCGAAGGCTACTATTCTTAGATAATAATATTTTAACGACTCATAAATACATCCCATAACCCACAGTAGGTTTCGCTCTAGAAAAATAAGCAATTGCACAATAAATTTTATAATGCCATATATTTAAATGGCATAATGAGCGAGTGTGCGTAACAGACAATAATTTATTGTTATAATTATTTTCCTTATTATGCTGCTTGCTATATGTGCAGGTATACGTATCTAGGTATAGTTTATTAATATGCCAAGAACGTTTCGTGATTGAATCTTATGCGCTCTCTGCAATTACCTCATAATGTAAAAATCACCATTTTTCTCACTGTTACGTAATGAATACACCTTGGAAATTCACAAGCATCTCTTGCTCTCACTGGGAAATTACTGGTGGAAATAGCGCATTTCCCCGTTAACAGTCGGCTCCTAAATAGCATTTTTAAAGATAAAGCAAAGAAGACTCTGGCCAATGGCAATTTAAACGGAAATTGATGAGTTGCTTAACATATTTACTAAATAAATATTCGCATTAACTGCATAACGAAATTCGATCTCCTTAAGTGCCAGCGCCCAGTGACATATTAGAGTAATCTGAGCACTTAATACTTGTTATGAAATCTTCAAAGGAACCCTTTTCTGTGTTTTATGTCAATTTCTCGAGAGTCGCCCCAGGGAGCTTCATTCTGGTGGTTAATCAAGGGCTGTCAGGCAAAGGGCGGTGACCCGCCATCCCGATTTCATTCAGGCACACATCGGGCCCCTTATGTTCCCATCCTCAGTTTGACAGGGCTTTGCAAAGGGCCACGACATCGTTATTATAATTTAACCAGCAATTGATGGTAGGAGAAAAAAACGTGGTGTCAAACTGGAATTGAGAGCAAGTCGCTGCATGAATATGTAACGCCTTTATATGGGGTGTCCCGAAAAATGAGACCAGTTAAGGATGCAAGGATGTCGTGTTCACTGAGCTCCGCTCAAAATTGGCAGGTTAGTGGCTCAAAGGCCGCATAAATTTCATATCCATCACTCAGTTTTGGATATTCGACATTCAGTTCAATTCGGAAGATCAAGGAATTTTAAAAATATGATTAAAATGTCAGGGTCGTAATTAGTAAAACTGGGCCGTTGGGACGTTCTCTAGAGAATATATGCTGGTATGGAAGAGTGAAGTTTATTTTAAAAAATATGTTTGAATAAACTTAAAAAAAAATTAGGGTCAGTAGGATAAGTAGGTTTTTTCTGATATTTCCAGACCCCAGTAGGATTTTTTTATATTTTGAAGGCAAGTTTCTTGGACATAATAGTATGTCCGAATTTGACTGACCTCTTATTTTCTATGGATACCGAAATCCCAATTGTGAGGATTGAATTTGAATGGCCCCGTGAGGATAGATAACAAGTGATAATTACAAACATTCGCAGTGGGTGGTCAACCGTAAGCGTAGGACGGTGATTAAGCCATGTGCTATTTAACATCAGACGTTTGAACTGACAAAACAGGTAATAGATGAATCTATCGAAGACATGCCCCTGACGTGAACGTCTACTTGAGTTTTTTTCAGTTATCTTCATTTATTATTTTGGAATACAGCTACGGTAATGAAACCAAAATCAAATTAAACAAAATTTCAATAAACCAATAACTAGCCAATAAACAACAATAAAGCAAATATTCAACATTTCAAACACAAAGCGAACTAAAATAAATAATTTCGGGGGTGGGAGGGTTATCTGTTTTAATTATACAGAATTAATGGTGGAGTTTGTGGCGCAATTTTCGAATTTATAGCAAATTAAATTTAAATAATATATGAATAAATTTGCTAGTAAATGTTTGCCGGATTTGCTGAAAAGGTTATAACAAAATATCGTTTTTCATACAAATTCCGTAGTGTATTACTGGAGATTAAATTAAAAAATAACATTGCGTATTACCAAAGCCACACTTGGAATGACTTCATTAGGAGATCGTTTATTTATCTAGCAACCGATTCATCATTTTCGACTAATATTTACTTATCCCCATGTTGGAGATGTCACTCGAATTGATTTGCAGCGTCTACCTCAGAAAGCCATTAGGATTTTAAGCATCTCCAGATTAGTGACAGAATAATAATTTATAATTACTATAAATCTTAATAGATCTGACAAGTTAAAAGGCTTATTAACTGCGAAACTGACTGGTACTATGATCGATCGGGTACCAATTTGCATTTTTTTCATGTAGGTATAAGCCAAGGATTTATTATCCATTTGTAAGCGGTTTCTGTGGGCATGATCGCCCGCTGCGTTCTTTAATAAATTTATTTATTACTGTTCCGGGTTTCCTAGGCAACGCCAAGAAGAAATTTACCGCAAATCTATTTAGGGGACGACTTAACACCAGTCAAGGACAAAGTGATCGCACTGAAACCAAAATAAAATCCTTCCGAAAATTAAGGTTACCTGACGGCACTTCAGAGCCTTCCACACAAATCCTCGTAGACTCATTATCATGTAAATTGAATATTAACGAGAAATGATACCCCGGGGGTAATGGAGGACGCCCATCTGTCACTGACACGTCTCTCAGCCCTTCTGGCTTATTATTAAAAAAAGTTCACCCCATTCAGCAGACCGTCTTAATTGAGAGAGGTCTCTCACGCTTTCAAAAAGCGGACCCATTAATGAAAGAATTATATACGAACCATTTTTTTGACAACTGACTTCTATATCGGTCTGTAGTTGATATTCAATGGGCGGTACTGAGGACATGATCTCGATTAGGGGCCAGATCAAGTTTTCTCCACACGAAAAACATGGCTGGACCACGGTCCAAGACGGGGGATTTTCCTGGCAGGGGGTTTTTCTGGAAGGTAGGCGGACGATGATTAAAAACTTCGCCCAGGGGCCAGACTTCCCAAGGCGGACTTTGTGTTGCGTCGAACGATATGTGCCGTAAGTTTACATTTAAGTAATCATTAAGTTGAATGAAACTTACATGACTAACTTGGTCAATAAACTGAGTTGGAATTAGCAGGCGATATCAGTACACACATACACATACACACAATATTTTTCAATAGAAAGTTCGTATGAATATCGGTCCACATTGGCTTGGTTCTTGAGATACAGGGCTTCGAAAACAAAAATTTCTTTTGCATTTTGATTATATTGTTGTTCGATTATATGCCAATTTGACGAAATTCTGGAAATATTTACTTCGTTTTTTTAGTTTATTGTTAGAGGGCACCATACCGAGTAGCGTTCCTGGATTTAAATAATTATAACCCTCAGTGTCTGTCGCTGAAAGCAATAATTTTGAAAAAAAAACGGGCCTAAACATAAACCTGCGTTGGAAATTTGCAAGTTGAATCGCTGAAAGTTTTTGGAAAATAAGCAGGAAAATGTGCCTTTTTTTAATTTTATTCTGATGTAAAAACTTAGGTCACTTACGAAACTAAGATTAAACTACTGTTGCAAATAAATCAATAACATCGACAATAATTGCTGAAAACGACTTCCGCCTGCAGCAACGCATGCATCAATTCTCTTTAACCTTGATGGACGGGCTCTTTCGTATATACCTGGTGTCTGATTAATAATGGTACATAATTCAAATATCTTGTTCCACAGATCTTGTCCATTTTGAACTTGAGTTTTGTAAACTAGCGACTTTAAATGGTCGCACAGAAAATAATCCAAACGATTTAAATCTGGTGCTCTGGGAGGCCTTTTCTAGCTCTGCATCTCTAGAACCAAACTAATTCAGACCTATGTTCATTTGAACTTTTTATCTTAAAATTAGTCGGATTCACTCTTTAAAGGTTTTACAAGCACTTAATAAACACCACGTGTAATAGGGAAAAAGTTAGTCGGTCAAGTCGGCAAAAGGAAGAAAAGAGGATGTTCGTTCACCCAGCGACATGTGTTTCTATTTATTGGCTTCGTCTGGTATGTGGGGCTGCGAAGGAAGTACCCACACATCATACCAGAAGACGTAGAAACTTGCAGGTGTAGCTTGCAAAGGCTGAATGGGAAGTAGAAACAGGCTCAGGATACCCATGAAAGCTGCCATAGTCTGCAAAATTCCGAAAATTTTCGGTAGTTTCACAGAAGGCTGAGCTGATATCTTCAAGTGGTTCTTTCTTTGTTTCTTCCAAGGTAGATAACGTTGCCCGATCACGTTTAAGTTTTAATTTGAATGCTCGTTTCCTTTTCTGGACCACTAAGTTTTCCTCCCTTGAAAACGAAAAGATTAATGTTTTTTCTTTCAAGTACAAGAGGAACAGAGTTCTTGTTGGTTCGAAACCGAAGCTTGTCATTCGTTCATTGGGTGGTTTCCGTTCAATGGAAACTATGATCTTGGCAAAGGAAAAAATTGGCATGGTTATTGTAGAGATAATTCATGGTTTACACGCGGAACAGTCCATAATTTGTGAGGTGAATATCAGTATATTTACTAAAACCCAAGTTAAATAGTTAGTTACATACATGAGAAGCGAGGAGAATAACTCTTAATGCACGAGAGTAAAGTGTTCGACACGAGCCGCAGGCGAAGACGGCAGTCACGCGAGTGTGTTAAGAAACTTTTTTAAGCGTTATACACACTGTTTTTCTCGCAATTATGTATAATAAAAAAAAAACGAAGTTGTTACATTGTTTAGAAGTAGTTGCGAAATCAACAGACGAGTGTGTTAACTTTTGACTTCTCTTTGTTGTGGTTCCTTGCGTAGGACATTTCCACCCATATTTCCAGTTTTAACTCGAAATTGGAGTGCTGAATTACCCGTATTTTAGGTTTAATAAAACATTACTCAGCATTGAGCTTGTTCTCACCGAAACGGGCTCGTCGACATTCCCGCTCTTTATGAGCCCATGAGGTCTTTCCATATCAGCCTTGATAACACCCGGAATTTACAGAATTATAAATGCACCTTCATTAAACCCTCTTTACTGCAACAGCTCAATTCGGATTTGATTTAAGATCTGCCAGAGCGCAGATTTTCGGTATTCGGTGCACCCCGAGCACTTCTGCCAAAAACTTGATAGCCTTATTTACAATTTAAACTCAATTTGCGGCACCCATACTTAGGCACCGAAGTTCCAGAAATATTTGAAATTTCACGTTATACGATGGAGCGAATGTTAAGAAGATTGATGACACCAAAGCAGCGGGATATCGCACACATCGCTCATTATCAAGGGAAAATCTAATTAAAGCAAACAAGTACGGTCTAAGCCCAGGTGTTCTTAGTTCACCTGCTCTGTTATTTGTCGGAAAGATTAGAATGTCATCGGGGTATCAAGGGAATTAAAATATTATTAGATTTCTGGCTCATACTTGTCAAGACCAGGATCCCGACCGTTGACGAATAACCGATCGCAAAAAGGGAATAACGGCCCATGATTGATGGAAATTGATTGCCGAGGTTACTCGCCGAAATTGCTGATTTTGTTTGTTTTGAACGGATCACCGAGATATATCGGGCGATTGATTGTTTGATTTAATGGTTTTGTGCATGTTCCAATGCAATAGAGTTGAGTTCAGGAGCGGACTTTGAGATCTCAGAGCTAACCAAAATAGGACGTCTATCCTGTCCGAACATCGAATTGTTTGCACAATTACGGCTTTTTCGGGGACTTCCCTGCAGACCGGTTATCACGCATTAATGTCGTTAAAGTAAACTTCCTATAGGATCAAGAGTCTCAGCTTTTATTTAAATCTTTAAAGGTATAACTCAGGCACGCGCGCGCAACACCAAAGAAAAACACCCAAGTGGAACCAAAAATCCATCAATCCATGATAAAATATTATTTTAATTTTACAAGACAAGGACTTCCCGATTTTTAACAGTCAAAAGGCAATTGAGTGACACCGAATCCTTAATTTTTAGCTTTTAAAGTGAATTAGATTTTATTTAGTTTGTATGTCCTTTTCCACCTCGAAGTTACTCTTGGGAATGCGCAATTTTTCTCGCATTTAACCGAGTCTGAGCATCCTTATTTTGGACACCCCGCACACCCATAATTATTATGAACCGTTCAAGGCGTCACAAATTCGTCTCGTTTATTGAATCGAACTACGATTCTATGGTGAATTTCTTATTAATTAAAATTATCCTCATCAAATCATAAAAATATGCCCGTTTCGTCTCATATACCTTACTTTTTAAATGAACATAGAAAATAATCTAGGGACGTCAAATCTGGTGGTCTAGGGGGCCACCCTATTTCCGGTCCGGCCTCCGCTCCAGGATCTGATCAAGATTAGTTTTTTTTATTGCCTGTCTAATTCCTCATGCCCTAGTTTTCTAATAATCACTTTACTAAAAGGTTGTAAAACTGGTCCTTATGCAAGTCCCCTCCCCCTCCCTCTCACTCTCTCTATCCATATCACAGGTCCTGATATATTTCATAGAATCATTTAGCATAATAATTTTAAATGATGATAATATTTTGTATATTAAAACATCTACATCTACAACATTGCACCTGCATTGTCTATAAATAAATTCAAATGTTATGTGTTTGACTATTATTAAGTTCATGTCAAGTAAATGATAAATTTTCCACTATTCAAGGCACGAGGTGCAATTTTTCGACCAGGTATCTGTTGGAAGTGCCAATTAATAGTCATAAACTATGCACGTAGTATTTTTTCTTGATAATTGTGTGTTATTATGGTGTTAATATTTGTTTACTTTATATTTACTTAACTTCGAATATATTTGGCATGAATAATGATTGAAAATATTATAATTGATATACCTTTGTAATATACACATTAAATCATTGTTAGTAAACGAAGGATGCGGCAAATTAACAAGCATGAACCGGTAAGGCATAATAACAATTATAAAAAACCACAAACGTGTGTTCAATTTAGTGATAACAAAAACGTTCTTTGAAAAACCGTAAGTGTTGTTCGTTTTAATATATGTCCGAGTTTTATAAGGTTTTTGATATATCGTTGGTCTGGCATATCGGGAAAAACTAAAATTCCGAGCTTAGGTGTAAAAAACCCTAACACGCGTCCAATCTACATCTGGCACGTCTCATAAATTTAACGGCATTACGGCCATGGTTTCCTAAGTCATTTTCGGCAATATAGCTATTAGTGTTATTTTGCAAAGAGAGATCAGAAAAGAGAATAACAGAGACCGGGAAATGGTTTTGCCGATCTCTTGTGTAAACTTTTTGGTATTACGTTCAAACGCCTCTCGCAACTTCGCAGACATGAATAAATTTTCTTTTTTAAATCAAATTGTATGAGTGATTATATCCGTTAGTTTTGATACTTGATTAAGTGCCAAAGGAAAATACTCATTTTGTAGCTTTATTTCCTGATCGAATGGTATGAGTTTAAAGCCATTAAAGACCGGTTCTGAAATATTGTAAGTCTTAATTTTTTAGAATGTTCATTCTTGCTCGCCCTACGCTGATTAGTGCAATTCCACTAAACAAAACTCTCGCGAGTGTAATGTCATTAGAGCTTGTCATACAAGGTGTTCTAGTGTTAATGGGTTAATTATCTTTTTTCGATCAACTCGTTAAGAACGTAAAAACGGAGTCGCTAGCAGCATGCCGCAATGTTTTCGTTTCAATGTTAATTTTCAATTGAACGATCGCGGTAATGAAATTAATTAGTTCTTCAGTTAGCAGAAATGTTGCAGAATCGCTCAGTGTCGAACATTCTGAAAATGACTTATTATACAGGACAATTAATTACTTCCCAGCAAAGGGTGGTGGCACACGCGGTGTGAAGACGAAGATTTGTACCTAATTTATTTCAAAAGATACGTTCTGACAGAGTGTCACGTACAAATTACGTGTTAAATACGTGAAATTTTTGAATAAACTTTCTTAATAAGGGTATCTAGGTACGTCACTTCCAAAATATGCAGCCTGCCCCTTGTAAGTGCGCTCGCTATATGTTTATCCCCGAAACCGTTCGATGGTTATGAGGTCGGCTAAATCTGAACGAAGTTGCCATTTAAAAATTGTTTTAGTTTAAGAAACTTTGCGAAAAATGTGAAATTCGTCCAAAATTTTCATTAAAAATGTTGTTGAAAAACTCGGTCTGATTAAAAAGTTTCCTTCTTTTTTTTTTTAAATGATCAATATTTTCTGGTATATTATAACTGGTATTTAAAGTAATTCCCCAAAGAGAAAAATCCATTGGGGCCATTTCGGGAAACCCCGAGGACCGGGAAAAAAACATTCGCGACGAATGCTTATCTTCCCGGAATAAAAAACGCTTTCGATATTTGTTTTTTCCCGATTAACCCATTAGGGACACCTCACCGTTTCGGAGCTATAGTGAACGTATTGAAAACGCCCTTACGTGGACCATCGAAATTTTCTTATTATTTATAAGGTATGAGGCACAACACAAAAACTCTCCCCGAACCAATAATATCATCATCTAACCCTATTTGTAGGCGCACATAGGCGGATGATAAATGCTCCAGCAAAATTATCATTTAGAACGACTGTTTGTAACCTCATCCGCGGAATAAAAGGGAATAATAATAATTAATAACAGTCGGAACATTAATTTTATTCCACCATCGGGAGCGCAATAACTCATACGAAAATAAATTTAACCTGACATTGATTAATAGGTCTTAATTTTTTCCTTCACGATAATGATAATGATGATCTTTTAGTCATCGTCAATGGTCGGGGCTTGAGTAATCGCCCACCAAATTTGTTTTTTGTTGCCTTATTATTACCATCTATTCCATTTTTTTTTTCGTGCTATTAGGCGTGTCAGCAATTGTATATCTACGTGAATAATTTCCGAGACTAAGGAATGTTTGTTAAGTCCACTAGAAAGCGACACTGACACAGGAGCAATTCACTGTCATCCGGCTAATGATGAATGGCTCAGAGCGACCTTCTCTGCCGACATTCCCAATCTCTCCAAGGATATGATTGATCGCCTGATCGTGTCACGAATCCATTCATCATGCCTCCTGACACGCCACTGACTTTAATTGAAATTTTGCTTTTGTCCCGGAAACAATAAAGCCAGTTGAAACTGTGATACCTACGCCTCTGCTAAGGCGTTCGAGTCTTAACCATTGGCGCAGCTCTTGCTTATTGCTATTAATAATTCTCACTGATCGTTTTATAAATTAATTATACATTGTAGACCTCTACGTGCAAATGTGAATAATAATTTGAAATTCCTTGAGATAAAATCGGGGAAACCCATAAATAATAATGGTTTTCTGAAAAGATAAATTAGAGTTAATTCATTTGGCTGTTTACGGCGGTCGTATAACTAATTGTTTCCCGTTAAATGTAAATATTAATAACATTTTTATGTGCCGTTCGAATGCTAATGTTGGCTATTTATTGATTTCGACATAAAGACAGACATATTGCTGCAATTAATATAACTCTGCTGACACAACACTGGGGCTCCACTAAAGCGGTAGTAAAACCTTTATTTATGTCCGCTTTTAAATTGTCGATTTGCATCTGAATGGTTTTATTACTGCCTTCGCGACAGTTGGTATTAAGGATTTTTACGTGGTATAGGATTTTAATAGGTGTCAATTAGTTCAACTGCTAACCTTGCTGACATTATTTTTTATATAACCATAATATGGGTCTCCAACTCGCGTCATTGAATTTTCTTAACTTTATACTCTCAAATCATAAATCACCATTTCAGGTTAACATTTAGAGTGAAAGTCCAACGAATCAAGCAATTTCTCCCTATTGCTTTACTAATGGCCCTTCACATCAGTTCAAATATCCTCCAGGTTCACGAATGCTCAATTAAAAAATAATGCAATAAGCAGTTGTGACTTAAGCATAGATTATCTTAAAATATAATTAAATACAGTACTGGCGTAAGCGCGAGGCCAGGTCGGAGGTGTCGGCTCAGCGCGCAGGACTGGCCAAGATCGGCCCTGTTCAAATTTTACTTTTTTAACTCAACATATAGCCATAGTGTAATTTAAACGAAGGGGATTTTTCATTTTCTTTGATTTGAACGACAATTTTCCGAGAGCGATTTGGCCAGGCGGTAATGGCACGTATTTGGGAAATTTTAATTTTCTATGCTTGTTGAGAGTGTTGGCCGAATGGAAAATTTGTGTGACTTGTGGTACCCAGGAATAAAGTGAGTTTCTTACATTTTCCAGGTATCAGTTGACGTCTAATCAGGTTGAAAGTGGCCTCCATCGCGATGGCGCGATCAACAGGGTGTCAAGCGAACCAATGCCAGAAAACGTCGAGGGGAGTTATGGAAGGAAAACGTATGAAGTAACATTATTGCACACATCGTCGTAAATGAATCTATTTTCTCGCGCTTACTTCGGCTGCGCCTCATGGAAATTTAAATAGAGAAATATTAGCGCGCGAGAAAATAGTACTTTCCGGATTTCTAATAACAAATACAGGGTGCGGCATGGGAATAGAGTGTTTTTGAAACAGCCTAGAATCGTTAATTTTTGATATGTAGTTTGTTTTTTATTATAACAGCAGGGTCGAAAACATAGTATTTTATAATCATGAACGGAAAATTACATCTGGAATGTGTTGTACATTGTCGTTGACACAATGTTGAAAGCGTTTAAAGAAATTGGTTTCCACCCTTTCCAGCAGGTCTCAGTTGATTTCAGTGATTTGATGTCGGATTGCTTCTTTTGATTCTTGTAATGTACGAATGTTGCAGGTAAGTGTTTTCAGATACCCCCTAAAAAAAATCACATAGGGACTGGTCAGGCAACCGAGGAGGCCATAAAAACCTGGATGCTTTTTTTTTCATTGTTGAGCCTCCTGTTCGTAGATTGTTAACCCGACGTAAGATCATGTAAGGCGGGCGGCACACAATCGTTTCGATTAATATCGGCATCTGCGACGAAACTTACGCCGAACTGCAATCACTGACTCACCACTCCTAACAAAATAATCATAAACAAATATTAGCTGTTCTAATGTCCACGACGGCCCCATGGTGGCAGTTGAAAGAGGACAATAAAATGCTATGATAAAAAGAACGAAATGCCTGTTGCAGCACAGCCCTTCCATTGTAAACGGTCGAGTACTACTCGTTTTAAAAATGCTTGGTTCCCGCGCCGCACCCTGAACGGTACTTTTGACCATTTAGAAGTAAGCTTGCAACTTACTATGGCGTTGCCGCAGGCCATCCAAGCAGTCTTGGCCGAAATGCCTCGAGATTTGGTTAGGACGGCATCCTTCCCAAATGTTATGGGTCTGTTTCGAGAAAGAGAAAAACCGATCCTAAGTGGTCAGAAATCTAAGCAGCGTGTTGGTCAGTACTATTTGCGTATAATTCCGACGGTTTCTCAATTGTCTTTTGGACCTGTCCCAACGAAGTTTTCATCAACAATGAGGAGTATTTACTAAAATAGTTTTGCCGTAATTGGATACAGTAAAGGTTTCGTACGCAGTCAAAATTGCGTTTATGAAACATGAAGTACCAACAATAACCGTGAATCAACGTGGTCAAGTATACGGGGCATTAAAGAACTATTTGGATTACGAAGATCTGGCATTAGGAAATTACCCCTCGGTTTCCTGCACCTGCCACAAATTTCCCCCATCTCCATACATATTCCCAACTTCCGCAATTATTTTTCGTTTTCAGGGGTTCTCCGCCATATTTTTGCCACAAGTTAGTTAAACGTGATTTATACACAGCGCGATAACTGGGAACAGGGCGATAACGTCCAATGCAGAGGCGACTTTGTCTGTAGTTTATAAGCCCCAAGGGCCTCTTTTGGAAGACCAATCGTTTGTACTTACGTAATGAGTTTTTTCAATTATTGGATTTAGGGTTTATTTATAGCGAATCGATGGAAATATAGACATTTTCGTGCGAAGCCGTGGGGATACAAAAACCGGCACAAAGAGCGGCGTTAAGGTATTTACGAGGCATTGAAACGTTTATGAAGAACATTTCGAGTGTTATTGCTGTTCAGTGTCAGTAAAATGGCTTCCAAATGACTTTGGAATGACGCAGCTTACGTGCTCGTAACTCTCGCAGAATTCCGCTACTCAACAGCAGATAAAACCGCATTTTGTGTGAGTATGTGCGTCATTTTTATCCTGCAACTTCCATTTGGGGTGACGTTCTATTAATAAGCGGGGGCAACGTCAGGCCCAATTGTAGTGAAGAATTTCATGTCGCATTGTGCCGGGTGAGAGGCAACCGCCCATTTCGCGTATCTATTTTGTATCTGTCAGGTCGAATTTATGTGAAGATGAACGAGGATCAGGACCGACACACGAAAAAGCCATCACGTCACTCGAAAAAGACGACGATTACTTCGTTTCCTAATTCCCTCGCTGTGTGGTGGGGCCCCCGTGTTAACGACAACCGGACGCTGCCGAGGCATTAAGCTATTTCGAGGTCCTAATAACCCGGCTGACAGCTGCGATATGTCCAATTTATCATGTCTCGGTGACACTTTAAACAACTCGCTGAGAGACATCAAAGTTGTTTGAGGAGGGCCCCCGACACATTAATTCTTTTACACTTTTCTGACCTGGTCCGGGCCAACAGTTATGACTGCTCAGTGTAAATTGATTTATGTGTTTAGATCGTAGGCGGGTTTCAGACGCCAGTGGCATATTTACGAAGAAAGTTGCTTTCGCAAAGACGTTTGATAAGGATTTTAAGCCAATACAGGGTGTCCATTTAAGAAGTCAGTCTAGTGCCACGGGACGAAAATTTTTTTTTTTTTACATTTTTCGACATTTTATGGTCATAGAATTAACGTTCCGCAGTCGGTTTGGGCCATTCTTTCCGCTTCGACCAATAGCAATGCTTCAAAGTAGGGGCATTAAGAGCGCGCGTTAGGGATTCGGAATAGATAAATAGGGTACACATTGAGGTTTTTCCTGCACATGTCTATTTGACTATTCTCCTACAGCACGATCGTACGGAACGTGGTGGTTTTTGACTATTTGTACAAATAAAGTCGCAGACAAACTAATTTCGAAAAAACCGTGCTGCATAATCAAAATCTGACCCGAAAACTGCGAATTTAACCAACAAAAAAATGCAAGATTTGTCGTTGCGTTACGGCGAATGAACAAGATCCTGATTTAGACGAGGGCATGCGCAGAGCAATACGGGGTAATCATCATCACGAAATTTCTACGGACGAAAGGCCTCATCATCGCCTTAGTCCTGAAGGTGAAGACACGTGGTGTAAGTGGCAGCGGCTTAAAGCCAACGGAACTACGTAGACTCATCCGCCTGCTTTCGAAGAAGAAACTCAACAGAAAATCTTGAAAACGCCTCTTGTACTGTTGCACATACATTTAACGAAGGCAGCGAACTCATTTTGATGATTTTTGAGACAATGGAATTCGTACTTGGTCCACAAGGCTCACATTTCGCCCGTGGGTACCGCTTCACCGGGCAGCCCAGCGCAGCTCGGATGCCCCGAAAGAAGTTCGCAATGCGAGAAAAGAGACCAGAGCAACTGAAGATTACTTTTATGATACACAGGAGGGCGTTATGTATTGTCCATGTATTGCTGATTAGTCGTAAAAATAAGTTTTCATATGAGTTTTTCTGTTAAAAACTTAGAAACTGTTTTTTCTCAAAACGACATTTTTTCAGATGGCGTGGGCGACTGCGCATAAACGACTCATCATATTATGACGTGAATATTATGACTGAACACAGTTCAAAATTTACCACAATATTCACCATATTTATGGCTATCGCTCGTACCTCAATCATGTTGAAACTTTGATCTTAAAGCATAATGTTACCTCATGTATAGCGCAAAAAAAAACTATCTTTTTTTTTCCACTTTTGCAAAAAAGGGGCCTTTTTGTTAATTTTGAGTGGAAATTGCAAATGTTAATACAGTTAATGACGACAGAGGTACAGACTAGGGACATCATTTGAATTTCTCTTTCAGATGACTAGAAGGACCGGAAAGCAGAACTGTTTTTTTTATCAATGTGAAAGCAGTTTTATGAATAAATAAACACATGTTTTTAAAATATAAAAAAATCAATTCTACGGCCGTGAACCAAACTTTTACAGGAAAAAAGCTCAACTATGTGCAATATTTTATGAAAAAAAATGTTTAATACATGTTTATTTTTAGACGTTCACACTAGACAGACTATCGCGTGGATAGCTCCTCGGACTCGTAAGAGCTTATTTGCGATTTCATAAAATAATCAGTTTTAGTGATGCATATGAGGCTGTATATGTATAAGTCAATTATATAATAAAGTAAAATTAAAATTAGTGGGTACTACAGGGTGTCCCAAAGCAGTGGAGCGTCATGTAGTGTCATTTTTTCATATGAGGCTACCTGTATTTTTTTCACGCGATAGAATCCCTTCTTGATGCTCTGTTAGTTCCTAGATTTTTTCCTACGATGCAGCGCCTCATCAAAAATTAATACCACAGTTAGTTTAAGCTAGATATTGATGATTTTAGGATGCAGTCTCATGTAAGATCACCTAAGCAGACACGAATACTCAGCTGGCCAAAAGTACTTGCAAGGTGTTCACAACAGCACTTTGAAATTGTTTAATTTTTTAAAATTTTTCCAAATAGGATGGTGTGCTTTATGTGACGTATGACGAAAGAAAATTTAATTTTCTTCATTTTGGTATAAAATAATGTCTAATTATTTGCACCTGTTTAGTTGCATATATGGGACTTGTTAATTCGCGAACAAGTCCAATAAAAGTTTCAGTAAGGGAGATATCAATCCTGCCAATTTCGGTACCAACCCACGGCGTGTAGGTATGCCCTCAAGACCAGTAGATCCTTATTTCAAATTTTAACGAAATATTTTCTAAACCTTAGGACCTGCAGAGAAAATATGGAAACCATTTTTAAATTTTAACACCCAGTATTTCGCTAGTGAATCATTTTCATATCTACGTTTTACAATATGATTTATACGTTTCAGTTCCTTCATTCTCTCCCCCGTTTCCTCCCGGCCCCCGGCACGTTAATTCTTTCGTACTCTTCTGACCTGGTTCAGATCAACATTTATGATATCTCAGTGCAGTATTTGATAATGTGGTGCGATGGTAGCCATTGCGATTTTCCACTGTGGCACATTTATAATGGAAATTAGCCCCAAAAGATGAAACTTTCCATGCCCTGATAATGCAACCTGGACAATCGCAACGTTACCCGGTGTTCGAGCTACGACGTGAAGGCAGTAGAAAAGTAAGTTAAAAGCACCCATGATCGGGAATTTTTTGGTACGCCCGGTATTAGCATTGTAGAAGTGAGGCTTTTTCTATTTCCTACAACTTGAGCATGGAAAAAATTCGAGTCCGACCTAATTGAAGTTATCATTGCCACTGCACTAAGTCGTATCGCATTGGCATGTCGATTAGCAATTTAAATTGCAATCTACGGTAACACGACTAAAAAAGATGTAAATTATTTACATGACATCCTGTTGAGCATGTTTGAATTCGGTATAGGCTTATAATATAATAATATAAATTTAATATATAAATTAATACGTATCCCATGCTAATTGATAACATTTTCATTGTCATTTATTGGTTTTCATGTTCCCTTATTTTATAAACTTTGATATGGGTTCCGACAGCTTGGAGCGAACGAGGCTCCATAAATGGGTAGATTATCAACAATTAAATAAATACAAAAACAGGCAATAAAAGGGCTGAGATTCCTGGCGAGCCGGAACGACCTATTGAGTGTGGCGCACTCCAAGAGCTCCAAGAGATTTTCCCTTCCCTGCACATTCTATGTAAGGAATCACCTCTTATCTGTAATAATCTTCCGTGCAATAAAGATTTCCATCCCTCGCTAAAGCAGTCAACTCAGACTTAATGGGTGGTTTCCATTCCCTATACTTATGACAACAGACATGCCATTGCCTATCCGCTTTTAACAGACTGCCGCCCTTGCATATCCCCCCCCCCCTTGCCAACCTGTCCATGAAAAAGCCTTTCTTGAACCAGCTCCCTTCATATTGGAGCATAGGGGGTGGACCGATGGTCGATTCTATCCTAGTCTCTCAGCATGCCACCAGCGATCGGATTAAAAGTGGGCAAGACATACAGGTGAGGACTTGATGATTCGGGCATTAAACGAAGACCAAGTCTGCATTTCCTTTGGTTTCAGGAATGAGAATTAGGAACGGTGCCTACAGTTATCCAAAGATGTTGGACCATGGAAGGGAGGAGATCTTCCCATATTTAAGCAGGCGACAAAGAATTCTCATGGGGGTATCCACAAGGCACCACTAGTTTTTGGCCAAATGCACAGATTGGGCATCTTAGAGGAATCGGGACACTTGCCGTGCCTTGAGGTGGAGGAGGACATGGAGCGGGTTCTTTGTCAGTGATTGCCACACAGAGGTAAAGGTGTTGGTCGGAGCTGCAATTGGGCCAGGAGACTCGAGTAAGATGCCGAATTAGAAGTGTGGTCAGGTTGGCGAGGAACCCAATCGTAGTGGGGCGCACAACGGGCGTTTTACGTTGAGTTGCAAATAGTTTCGTTGTCAAGTATGACAGACGTTGTCTGTTCTATAAAGCCCGACCATCGTATTTTGGAAAAATTTGAGAATATTAAAAAAATTAGCTCAAATTCATTCTAGGTACACGATAACAGTAATTATGGTTTTCGATGCCGCATCAGCGTGTAAAGGCATTAATTAATTAGAATATAACGAAAGCGGCAACGTTAACATAGCAGGTAATTAACCGAGTAGATAAATAATACCAACCGGCCTCTTAATAATGATAATTTATGTGTTTATTCGAACATTTGTACAACAACGCCATTCCTATTCCGCGCGTATGTCTTTCCGACAACTCATTAATTTGTGCAATGATATATCGCACTGGGCTTAATTGGATACAGTCAATAATTATGACTTTAATTAATTGAAGTGGCGATAAAAATTCGAAATATAAATATTTTAATTGTGGGGCCGCCAATGAAATGCGATGTGTAATTTCGGGTGCGGCTCCTGCCAAATCTTTCATGGAGCCTGGCTCCATTACACATTATCAGGCACCGAATTTTTAGTAATGTGAAGTAATTAGGACAATTAATCAATAAATTACGATTCAATTAATGCCAACACTTGCGGCACCTGTGTACTTTGATTTACACGGCTATAAATACACCAAAATCCATAGGGTTAACGTTAACTCTCATTACCCCAATCTTTTTGATGATGCGCCAAGGGCGGTTTCTGTTCCAAAATTTGGAGCCCTCGTTCATGTTGATATTTGATATTTTTTACCCATTCCCTCGATACACAGAGTGAGTATTCTCTTGGTTGGCCTGCAGATACCTCATCAAGTATCAGAGTCACTACTGATTGAGAGAAATGACGTAATATGTCTGTCTATCGCATTTCCTCTAAAACGCCCGAGAGTTGTTTTAAATTAAAGTCAAAGGAAAAAATCCAGGACTTTTGGCATTAGTTCAGTATCCCGGAGTAATCCGGAGGGGCACTTGTATGCACACAACGCATTGTCAGTAGGACCCCAATATTTTCCATCCTTGGAGATTCTCATCATCTCATCGCGTGTCAGCTTGAGTTTATTTTTGTATCTGTTAGGAGTCGTGGGAGGGTCGGAGGAATCGGAGGTTCGCACCCTCGGGAGTCGTCTGCTGCGTGTCCGTGTTTTGTATCGTACTTTGGACGCACGAATCTTCCGTCCTGAACGTCCGGACCGCACTCGCAAATTCGATTTTAGTTTGTGCAGTGTTACGTGTGTGAAAACCGGCAGAATTATTTGGAGATCGGTCAGAAATCGCATCATTAAATCTCGGAGCGTGCCGCATTCCTTTGTGAACCCTTCAAAACATTGAACTCTGCTGCACGCCGACTTAACTGGAATTCGTTACAAAAACGGAAAATATTCCACAAATTATTGGCGCTCTAGCACATTGTATCTTTTTAGCAACTTTTCAGTATAAAACTTCCGAGCATGTTACGTTTTAAAAATTTGAAATTAAAAATTAAAACTGAAATTTTCCAGAGGAAACTTTTATTTTATGAAGGCGCCCTGCGCGTTGTACTTTTCGAGCAATATAAAATGACAAGTCAAAACGGGCAAGTTTCCAAGGAAAATGCATGAGGACATTTACAATAACGGTTGACCTGGAGAGCTCTGGACGTACCTTACTTGGGGCCGCGCAGTACCCACATTTAAAGCAAGATACGGCATTGGAGCGTGGCAACTGTGAATGTAGGGCATCAGCCTCGCGGGGCAAGCACCCCGTCTTGTTGCATTACATACAGGGTGTATCATTGAAAACTCTGCACCCGGTTGATTTTGGAGAACGTTCAAAATATTATAAATTGCCGCGACGCGACGATTTCGATTTCGAGGGGGCACATTTTAGTGTTGAATGCAGATTTACCAAAACAACCTTCATCCACGGGGACGTGTTCAAGTCTAGAATCCCTTGCGGCACCTCATTTAGTTTCATGAGTTTTTAATTTTGATTGCATTAAATTTTTTTTTTAATTTTGGATCGCGCATTAAATAATAAATCAACGTAATCAACAAATTTTAAAGTAGGTATAGGCTGGACAAATTACGAAGATGGTCTCAGAGGTATCGGACCTGGCACATCGAAGGCGGTTTTTTTGTTAAAAATTTGTCTATATTACGAAGATCTACCGATAAAGCTGAAAGAACTTATGCTGGGTGCTGCATTGATTCTTCTTTATTTTAGAACCGTTTTTAATGAAAGCTTTTGGATATTTTGTATACACGGAAAAAAATGCCCATTGATGTGTGATTTAACACTTCTGTTGGAAAGGTCTTAGTCCAGACAACACCAAACCGGAATTAGACTACTCTGAGGGAATCCGATCCTTCGTTACAACTGTAAAATATCGGGTGATAGAATTTAAACGCGATCGTAGAAGGTGCCAAGACGACCTCCACAGTGGTCGACTCAATGACACTCCAAATCTGGTCATTTCAGACATTATGGAACAAATCCAAAGAGGACTATCGGCTTCAATCAAGCCGAAACCTATTCCATTTGGCGGAGAGGTGATGGAGTCACTTTTTTGGGATGCACATTAGATAACCTTTATTGAGTACCTCCCTAAAGGAAAAACAATCAATGGAGAATATTATATTCCAGCGTTTGAGCGAGGAAACTAGGAAAAAGCGACCGCATTTGCCGAAAAAAAGTTGTTTCATCGAGACAACACACCAGCCACACTTCCGTCATCCCGATGGTTAAAATCAATCAACTTAGTTTCGGAAGTTTTCCTCGGCCATCCCATTCGCCAGATTTAACCCCTTCCGATTATTTTCTATTTCCGAACTTGAAAAAAATGGCTCGGTGGCAAGAAATTTGCCAATAAAGAAGAGACGTGTGAGCTTGGAAACATTCGAAGCTTCTTACTGTAAACAGGGTATAGAAAATCGCTTGGGAAAAATGTGTCAATCTCAAGGGAGATCCTGTTGAGAATTAATATAATATTTTCCATTTTTTGTTCTTTAAGTGTTAGGTCGGGTACTTCCGGACCTATCCCCGTACAATGAGGTTTGAGGTGGCCATATCTGAAACCCTCCCACTTCCAATTTATCAAATTCCTATTAACGCCCGCCCATTTTTTCAGGTTCATTTAGCAGCAACGCAAATTGAATGATAAACTCCACAAATTTCATTTATGCATTTTCAATGTATATTCATTAAATTTCAATGTAATTCGATGCACCTAAAATCGGGAAAAATACACGCTGACAATACGAATTAAAAATCCTTTCGAATGAGGTGTCACTCGACATACGGTGCCGTTTGCGGTTCCGAACTTGAAGGCGTCCCCGCCTTAGGGGGTAGCCTTGGCGAACCCGCATTTAACGCTCGAATTTGCCCCCCACGTGAAAGAAAATCGACGTGTCGCGGCACCTTCCAACATTTCGATAGTAGTTGAACACAAGCCGGGCGCAAACTTTCCACCAGCACGCCCTGTATATGGCAACACTTCCTATATTGGTAGGGATAAGTAGCACACCCGATGGTCTCATTAGAGTGTCATTTTCCTGCGGAATAATAATTATTATAATCTTGATATATACCTTCAACATAATCCTTATTAAACTATTAAAGCGAAGGTCTCATAATCATGAATAATCACAACGAAACGAGCAGATCAGAATAAATTACCATTAGAAATTGAAATGTTCACCTTGCCGGAGATTGTCACCCATTGTCTTTGTCTGTTGTGCGAGAGTGTGTTACAGCCTTTAATAGCTGTCTATTTGTTTCTATGTTAATTGGCAATGTAAAATTAATAAGAGGTGGACGGTTTCCTGCCTACTCATCTAATAAATCAATGTTTCTACCGCATTGAAATGTCAGGCTTGTCGTGTTAACTACAGGTATTTTGCATCTCAATTATTATTAAGTTCGGTGTAAATCATTCGTCCAGCCTTTCTTTTAAAAAGTAATTATCGGTGGAATCGACCCCCGGATTACGAAAACAACTTCTTGACAGGCATGTTCAAAGCCTTATCAGGACATCTCCGAAACTGTCGCTTCGGCCGAAATAATTAGACTGTGAAAGAAAGCCATTACATATAATTAATCTGAGTGCAAAAGCCATTAATTCTAAAGTCACAGATAAGATCGGAAACTAGCGTAACTCATAACATTAATGTGAAAGATGGTGAGATAAGGATTGTCAGCCCCACTTAATAACAAGCCAAGTCAGTTTATGGCTGCTACATGCCTAATTGTTTCCTGTTTAATGTAAATATTAATGTTCTTTAGTTTCTTGAGCGATGACGTTTTAGATTTTACTACATCGAGTTTTTATGGCGTTTCGTTATTCATTGTTCCAGCAACACTTAATATCGCATGACATTCAGAATTTTAATTAACAATAACTGCATGTTTATGTCCCGCACCGCTGTCTCTCTCGGCTTGGACGGCAAACGTCCCTAATCTGAGCCCGCTCAATGCAGTAACTAACTGCGAGTTTGGAGACCACCATATTACTGTTTGTGTGCTAAAGTTATCAGAGTGTGATCAGCATGAAATATCGCATGCTTGGAGCTGAAGTTGAAGCCATTAATGCTAAAACTATCGGGCGCAAAACGCGAACTTTCCTATTCGAGTGACTGAAGCAAACGGCGCTCTATTGTGCGAACTCGGCGGATCAATCGCAACCTGCGAAACTGGAAAAAAACACGTTTCGCATAGTCAAAAACGTGCGCAAGACGGATATTTGACTGTTTCTAATCGGGACACGCCCCATTTGCAGTGCTTCAAGGTGGTTCCTAGCTGACGTGGTGAAGTCCGCGGCGCGGCGACTGATCTCGTAACTGCCCGACCTCAAAATGTGAACTTCACTGCCGGCCTAAAGTTGGGATACAACTGAGAGAACGTGATTTTTTCGTTGAATACCCCCGTGATTCCGTGAATGTTTTAAACGCTCATACCATACGAAAATAGCCGAGAATTTAAATTACAGTCAATAATGTTGGCTAAAATTGAGGAAAAAAAAAAAAAAAAGTCTCAAAAACATTAAACTTTATTTTCATCAAAAAAGAAAAAAAAACACTTTTCACTTTTATAAGCATTTCCACGAGTCGCTGCATATTTTCCACCAGTTTATTTAAAGTTTCCGGTTTTATCGATGTCCATGCACTTTCCAATTTCTGCCACACTTCAGCTAGCGATTAAGGACACGAATGCGGATCTTCCGATCTACTTCTTCCCATAATGACTCGATTGGGTTGCGATCGGGCGATTGTGGAGAGGGCAAATCATCTGCTCCAACGTTCCAGCTTTCTCTTCCTCTTCCAAATGGTTGCGACAGAGGCGAGATGTGTACGTGAGATCATTGTCGTGCTGACAGACGCACCCACGCCCAATATGTCGGCACCCCGATGGAATGGCATTTTCGGGAAAGGTTTTCTTATATTTCTCCTTCTTAATTCCAGCAGCTTTGACGAAATCGCCGATATCAAGGCCAGAGAAACATCCCCATACTATGATTGAACCTATCCCACGCTTTACGGTTGACACCAAACACTGCGGTGCCAACTTTTCTGAAAGACTTCTTCTGACGCAAATTCTGAGGATTTCCAAATGGAATTTTGTCCACAGCACATTTCTCAATTGTTCAATAGTTCACTTTAGATGTTCCCCAGCCCGTTAAAGGAGTTTTTGGTTATTTGCCAATTTCCACAACTGTTTCTTCATCGCAATGCACCCCTTTAATCCCCCTTGCCTGAGTCACCTTGTTACCGTTGTTAATGATACGGGGTTTAGCCGGGTACTGTACAAAGTTGTTCGGATTTCTGATACTGTTAATCGCCGATTTATTTTACTGGTGACAATAACATGAGTATCTTCTTGTGGGGTGGTCACTGTTGGCCGTCCACTACGAGGGCGGTCGCGAAAATTGTCCCTATGATTGAATCGGCCAATGGTTGTAGACCTTTGAGGGTAACTCTCACTTTTTTAGCAATTTGGCGATATGAAAATCCTTCGCCGTGTAAAGTGATTATTACACTTAGTTTTTCAATACTAATTTCAATTCTTTTTGCCATTTTAAATTCTATAAACAAGTTGATTATTAAAGAATTTGTCAACGAACTTTCTAGAAAGGTCTCGACGTGTTCTGCACATGAGCACACGTGGCAGTAACCTCAAATGTTCTTTGAGATCTATTTTAGATGTAAACGACCACAATCCATTTGAAAGTGGATCATAAAAATAGCAGGTGAGCGGTGAATCCCCTGTTACTGATAAGCGAAAAAAGACCTTTTTTACTCTTGATGTACTGACTCCAATAGTACTGAGTAGATTTTTTGTGTGTTTTTCACTTTAAACATCAAATATTGACACAAAACAAATAAATAACTATATTTAGTAACTGGTAAACACCATTGCTAAATGATTATTCATGATTAACCAAGCGAATCCAAACTGTTGGCCGGAGATGTATGTCGAAAAACGTCAAAACCATTTTTTTTTCTAGTCGTACCATTTTACTTTACTACCAAGTTGGATTTTTAAAATTTTGACGGAAACGATCTCTTATAACTGATCGATTATCGACTAAAAGGTTTTCGATTAGCTAACTGAACATTTTCGACGAAATTAGTTTCAAACGGGATCGCGATTGATCTCGACCCGATGAATGACTTCAGGCCTCATTCATCGGCTTGAGATCCAATTTTGCGCGTCCCGTAGCAATAAATCGAAAACGGTAACGGAAAAATATTGCAGTCGATCAAAGAGATCAAAATAACACTGACAATGCAATACGCAAGACCTATCCCATTTAGACTGAGCTATAGGTGGCAGATATTTCGCTGCCCTTGTACAAGCCATGGGGCCACATTACTGCAAATCAAACTGCCACCTTGTCTCAAAACCAACCTTCCTAGCGATGACCGGATTGGTGTCATCGAAATTGAAGTGCTACGGGCGAGTCGTATTCCCACGCAACCCGGGATGGTGCGTCAGCTCAAGTTTCCGAAATCTGACCGAAATCGTTATTCTTTCGTTCATTAAACTGAACGCCTGCTGACAGTCCCAGACTTTCCAGAACTTCAAAAGCGCACTTTTCAGTTGTCCCTATCGATGACCACCGTAGTTTAACTATCAGGAATGTTATAAACGGTATGCGGACCAAATATAAGTTCTGGAACAGCTATTCTGTGGCATTGCAAGTTTCTCTGCTGGTCATAGGAGTTGCAGCACGAGCGCGTCACGCATTAGTCCGGGCGTTGCAGCCCGCTCTGTTCGCGTCAGCTATATTAGTCCGGTCAAATACGAGAGTTAATTCGTTTTCAGTTTTTTTGGTAAATGTGTTGCAAACAAATGGGGATTTCACGGCCCGATCTTGCAACCTCGATTCTTCATGACATTATGGCAAAGCCACAGTAACTCAAAAGCTCCGCATAATAGAGCGATATTGAAATTGAATAATGTTCGTACTGGTTCACCTTCTAAATGGGAATAAATAATTTCCAGCTCTGGCCTCCGGGGCGCATCTCAAATTAGGTCCGATAATCGGGCTGCGATAAATCTTAATAAATGAGTTAAATTACGAAAACACGCTGCTTACATATCGGGTGGGCGTTCGCTTTATTTATGCCGCGCAGAGGCGCACTGGCTGTCACCGAAGAATTATGCGCTGACAGCTGAACGAATATCATTTACATTTTTAACTGCGCGCCTCGAGGGAATAGTCGCGATTTGCTCGCTTTGTGGCTTTGCATTATTACAAATTTAGCATCGAATGTGAAATTATTTCAGGTTTTTAGCTGACCCAAAACCATTTTTCCGTTCCAGTTCCTATCAGTTTCAACGCGACACTCTTGGCCCGCCCGACCTCCGGACATAACCCCGTTAGACTTTTTCTTTGGGGCTTCATCCGCGTTATGTAGCCCTAGGGTTGTGCGGCATACCGATTACCGTTCGGGGATGGAGAACTCACAAAAACAACTATTTAGAACGAATAAAGTTAGGTCCGAAATCGCTTCGTTTCCAAGTTACAGGGTGTTTGATTTTTCGTAATTTTTCTTTGCAGCACTGCACCGCAATATTAACGCGTAATTTTTAAAATTGAAAAATCTGCTTTCGAGAATATGATGCGTGACGTGGAAAAGAAAACATCCCGTAAAAATGGTTTTTATTTCAATAATTTTTGGTATAGATGTTTGTACATGGGAACACAAATAACCAATACATTTTCAGCCATAGTTATTAATGTATATACGAGTGATCAGGAATTTTCGGGTTTTTTTACTATAAAAATTACAATGAAATATCAACAATATAACTGCAAAATATCATTTATTGGTGTATAAGGTGCTCAGAAAATGCTTTTAGATTCATCAAATATGCCCAATCGCAGAATGTAGCGAAATTTTCATCAATTGAACGAGATTGAAAAAGGTCGAACAGTGGAGGAACGACAAATTATTATTGTTTGTTGGTTTTTATCAATTAAAATTGTTCAATTTTTTAATGAAGTATTTGTTTTAACGTATGCATACCAAAAACTATGTAAATAAAACTATTTTTACGGAGTGTTCTCTTTTCTACGTCACGCAGTATAGTTATAACGCACGCTAGTTTGAAACTATTTCTTTATCACTCTCAAACGTTTTTTCTAATTTTCTACATCTTCGTTTATAAGATAACAACAGTTGTTTACAAAATACTCAAAATTGCTCTTTCGGCAATTTTGGCTTGAACGTTGCATATCTCAATTAAATTTTGTTGTATTATGTGTTAAGTGCATTTTGTGAATATAAAATTTTGTTCCTGATAAAAATGGTCCAAAATATCCGTGAAAGGAGAAATCTTTCGGTAGAAAAATGTGCAGCTGCTGCGGGATTCGCGGAAGTAGGTTCAAATCGCACTACAATTGGGAGAGGCACAATTTACGGCCTTCAGAGCACTCCCACGATTTCGGGAGATTGGTACAAATCAAAGAAAACCTGGACAAGGACGATAAATGTTGAGAAAGAATAACCAAAATCGATTTTCCAGCTTTACGAAGTCGATTCATTACAAGCACTGCGCTGCAGCAGGAGTTTTCTCGTCGATATGACTTTCGTATCATTATGATATGGGGAGACATTGGTTTAGAGTTACTTGTGCTTCAGAACGGTGCTTTGATAGCCCACCGACGCATAACAGACACTTTAGAACCCCACGTAGTGCCATATATCCTATTTATCGGTGAGAAATTTTTATTCATGGACGATAATGCACGTCCACACGTGGCACGAGTATCGTAAAATTACCTCGAAGATGTGAAGATTCAAACGTTGCCTTGGCCAGCAGGAAGCCCTGATCTAAACCCCATCGAACATTAGTGGGACGACACGGAATGATAAGTTAGAACTTTACGGATTCCCCCTAGGGACTTAAATTAGCTGTCATTGAAATTCATGGAAATGTGGGATCACATTAATCACGATGACATTAGGAACTTAATTTCAAGTATGCCAAGGCGGTGTGAAGCAGTAATCAGAGCAAGAGGGGGCCAAACATGCTATTAAATATTCATTTGTTTGTACAAATTAAGGAATAAAAATGATGTAAGTTTTTGGTACACCGTGTACTCATTTAACTATATCCCTTATTGATTCCGCCGAGTTAGGTCTATGAAAATCATGGTTGTACTACGTCAGAAAGCGTAAAATATTTACTCTAAAATCATAAAAACGAAAATACGTAAAAATTTAGAATATGTGTTAATTTTGCAGTTTTTAGAAACAGGGAATACAGCCATAAAATTGTTTGTCTTCATGTCCTCCAGCTCTACTAAAAGAAAATTAAATTAATTGTTCTTAAATAATTCTAAAAAATCGTACTGGGAAACCTTATACCGGTTTTTTGGTGGGTCAATGAATGAGAAATAATTTTTATCTCGAAAACGGCTACTTGCCCAACGAATCACTAAGAGGCGTTTTTTATTACGAATTAATGGAATATTATGAAAAAATATTTGTCATAAAGAGTCAGTGGAGTACCATTTTTTTCATCCAAGAAAATCCCATGCCATTGGCATAAATGGAGATATTCTGCCTACTCAGGAATGTGCACACTTATTCTACCATAGCGCGTCCTGAATTTTATGTCCGTACCTTAAACCGATTTTGAAATATTACAAAAAAAAATGTTTTAAAAATGAAAAATCAAACTCCCTGTATCTGGGTGACGATTTCGGGGCTAATTTTATGCGTTTTAAATATTTGTTTTTATGATCTCTACGTACCCCGAAAGTTTCTCGGTAGATTTATGAAACACCTTGTATAGATATGAAGAAACGATACAAACAAAATTTTCTAAGCCTAAACTACATCGAAACAATTAAATTCTGAAGTAAAATCTTAACACCCTACATCTTAATTACTACGCACTCGTGTCGGCAAGTTTAATTGAAGCAATTTCGTATTTAATCTGAGAATTGGCCCAAAAATGTCCACATTATTTCCGAACACCTGGTATAAGACATTCATCATGCTTTTCAATACTTTTGACACGAATCAGTTTAAGAAAAAAAAATACTTTTAGGGTCCCCAGATGCCCCCAGGACATCCGCAGATCAGAAATTGGAAATCTGCGGAACGAATGTGCCCAGGGGGTTTGCCCAACTACCAATTATTCATACGACCTTCATTACATAAGCAATTTACTTGAAGCTTTTCAGGCATGCCAATCATTCAAATTAGTGGTTCGCCTGGAGCTCATCATTATGAAGGAACCACACATACTCGTATTATGACAGGTTCCTCCTGCATCCACCGGTCAGAAACCACTTTATCTACTTTCCTGGCGATGAAACACGGACTGTGTTCCGTAATTTACGGGGTCTCGGCACCGACGACAAAACGCCATTGTTTGTTAATGTACATTGTACAAACGAGGGGCCCCGGGTGCGAAGCCCCGGCAGCTCGTGTATTGTTTTGGCGTCTGAACAATAATTGGTTTTGTACGTGGTGGTCGACGTATAATCCTTAATACTCGAGTTTTCAAATGCAATGAGAAATTTACTTTATGATCTCAACTTGGATATTTCGTAAGTTGCAGGTAATGCCTACGTACGCGCATGACCATGATCAACCATCATGATTAGTGTTGAGTGATGAGTATCACGAAAAATTGTAAGGTTTGCGCATAAATGACTTTCGCAATAGCGACAAAAAAATATTTTTTTTGCAATTTTTTATATTTTTGAAAACTGGAAAAGTATAAAATTTTAAGAAAAATCATCTGTTTCGCGTGCCATGAAAATCGCGATATTTCCCCTCTCGTTTCAAAAAAGAAGTAGCCGCACTCCGCGGAAAACACACCCTTACATCTTCATTAATAAGCGAGCTATTGGGAAAAGATCTAAAAAAAACGCGAAAATAAACTTTAACCTTCTTTTTGATAGTTTTTTTCATTTTTTGGGCTTTCCTAAACCTTTTAGGATGCCAGAAAATCCGATAGTTTTTAAGATCAATCAAAGGGCGCGGAACTCCACAGTGCAGGTTATGTATTTTTTTAGTTCTTGAGAAAAAATGTCGCTTTCGCAAAAGAACTCTGGAACACCTCACTGCAATATCTGCACATTTCAGAGGATGGATGCCCTTACATGGTAATTTTGAGTACCTTAACTTTTGAGGAACTTTTGGATTCCATAGGCGTTTCATGGAAACTTTTGACCGATTTTTACATTTCTGTAAAGGCTCGGTGAGGGGGAAGAACCCTTTGGGAGTTGGAGCTGGAAAGGCGGGATTCGAGAGGATTGAACTTGCCAGTTTTCGCTTAATGATAAAATTACTTTCGCGAGACTGACGACTCCTTCGCCGCACTTGTGTCCATCCGGAGAGATCCTTGTCGGTCAACCGTGTCCCAAGCAGGGTTACAATTAAGTGCGTAGGCAAGACAAAATTTGGAGTTGACGAGAAAAATTCCCCATCGTTGAACCGTTTGCGGCAAACCTTGGCTTAAATTCCAGTCTCCTAACAATGGTCTGGCAGTTCTTTCAGCAGTAAATCATGTTGGGCCATAAATCGTGTATCCCGCAGGTAAAATACGTCCTGCAGCGGCAGTGAAAACGAGGCGGTTTCGCGGCGAAAGCATAAGTCATAGCAAACGTCATCGCCTCTTCGTTTGCTCATATTTGGTCTTGGACGGAGTCGTGAGCAGAGTTCGTTTGACCGACCTGGTGGTCAAATCACGATTCGAAAATCCTGGATTTCCCATAAGTTTAAATTATTTTTCGATGCGATACCTAAAATTCACCCGGTCGTACCGCCACCGGCACCAAGTCGTCCATAGTTGATGAAGCCTGGTAATGAGTTATTTACCACGCCTGTGCCTGACGTAGATTGGCAATATAATTTAATCAATGCCGGCGGAACGGGGTGCTCATAATTCACCAAAGCGAGATATCATCCGGGCTATTAATTTAACGATGCACCGGTAAAAGGCCATAAAACAAAAATTCCCGGCCATTAAAGCGAAACGCAACAGAGATAGAGGCATATCAAAGGCTCGCACACACGTTCGTTTTCTTAATATATCTTCGGAGTGATGTGACTTTATCGTGTTCATTGCCTGTAAAACTGTCAGATGCTTTCAAAAGCGGCTGAATTTATGAACGCCGCTATTTTATGGACTTGCGAAGCGAGCGTAGAGAGGCTACAGGGTGGAAAGAGCAAATTTTGGCTCGGGCTTCGTAAGGAGCAGGCAGGAAACGGAATGCTTTGCGTATCAGCGGGTGAGGGAACTAACTGAACGTTAATAATGGCGAGTTAACAGCGGGTCAGCGGCATTAGAAGAACAACGAAGTTTAATATCACGTGTGGGGGGCTCGGACGTGACAAAATTGCGCAAGACAAAAAAATCGAATGACGCGATATCACTCAAGCGAGTAGAAATGCCCGTGCGGTCATCTCCCGTCGTGGTGACCGGAATTGTCCTCCGGGATCACGTGACCTAACACCTCGTCGCTAATTTCTGGGCGGGGGAGGTCTTTTGAAATCCCACGTTCGTGGCAATCGAGCTAGGGCCACCCGGACGTTGAAGGCCCAAATTGGACGCTTCGCCAAACAAATACCGCCACTTTTATGCAAAATAGTTGTTCAAGATTTCGTCGAAAGGGTGCGTTCGTGCCACCAAAGCCGCGATGGCCATTTATCGGATATGTTATTTTATGCTTGGTTCCCAAACGTCTTTACGGTGCGTTCGCGATGAAAGAAGCAAATTAATTTAAAATTCGGCACTTTTTTTTGGAAAAAATGTTCGAACATTTCGATTTTTATTTTCGGCTGGCGTTTTTTATTTTATGGTATATTAGCGCATACAGAGTGACCCAAAAGTAAGTTGCGACCATTAACTTCATTTTTTCAAACGGAAACACCTATTTTTGATTCCATTTTCGGAATCCGCATGGAATTTCAGGTATATTTTATGTATCGTGCCCCATACCTAAACTCAACGGTTATCCAGATGTTTGCGATTGAATATGTTAATAACTAAGACGGTATTTCTGAGGATTTTTTGTAAATCGACCAAAACAGTCAATTGTGTGTTTATCGTTTACGTAGTGTGACAAATTTTGTCTTCAACAAAACACTTCGAATTCATCTATTTTTTCTCCTTGACTCCTAGACCATTTTCGTGTGGTACTTATGGCAATAAAAATCAAACTTTCTCCGGATTTTTATTTTTCAGTAGCGTTTTCTCAGTTTTATTTTAAAAATTAATTTATCTAAGAAAGAACGTATTGCAGTACGTATGACGATGTGGAGACTGAATGCGTACCAAACAAGAAGTGTGTAATTTGGGATGCAGTTCATCTTGATCCACCTCCCATTACTAGATCTACTGTCGGCAAAATTGAATTGAAATTTGCTGAGCATGGCCACGTTAGAGATTCACCTAAAAAAAGAGCCGCAAAAATATCAGAAGAATCTAAACTAGACGTTTTAGTCGAAATTGTAAATAATCTCCATGTAGCCGTTGGAACAATTTCCAGAAACTGCAATTTGGCTTCGCGCAAATACTCTTAAAAAATAAATATCATCCTTATAAGGCTCGATTGATACATGAACTATTAGAAGACGATTTTGACCGAAGAACGCAGTTTTCTGAGCAGATAATTGAGATTAATAATCAAAACTTAAATTTCACTCGAAAAATTTTTTTTTCTGATTAGACAACTTTTGTTTTACATGGACACGTGAACAGACAAAATTGCAGATACTGGACAACTGAAAATCCTTGTTGGACACAAGTCTGTCATACACAGCATCGTCAAAAAATAAATGTTTTGCCAGTTATTGTCAAAAATCGAATTTTTGGATCTTATTTTTTTGAAGAAAATTTAAATGGGGAACTCTACTTAGACTTTCTTTGCTTTGGACCCATTCCCGGTTTAGCTGTTGCGTTTCCTAGTTCACAAGATCCAGATATTCCTGATGACAACATACGGTTTCAATACGATGAGGCACCTCCTCAATTTACAATCGTAGTTCTACAATTTCTTGACTTAACTTTCCCTAACAAATGCATTGGACGCAGAGGTCCTATTGAGTGGCCGCCGAGGTCACCGGATTTAATCCCATTAGATCTTTTTCTTTTGGGGTTATCTGAAGGCTAAAGTTTATGTGAAAGGAGCAAATAATCTTGATGACCTGGAACAGAGGAATACACCAGGAAATAAAACTTATTCCACGCGAGATAATTGAAAACGATCAACGGGAACAATCCTTCGACTACAAAAATAAATTGCAGTAAACGGAGCAAACATTAAACATTTATTATAAAATTGTTATTATTAAGTGTTAAACGAATTTGTTCCTTTCATCGTGAACGCACTATATATTCTAAATCAGCAAAGATTTCAGTATTTTCCTACAGAAAACCGTATTAAAATTCAAATCTTGCATTCTCATTATGACACTCTTTGCTTCGTCGCGCATTTTTTACGATCACGTCTCAGGCCTGGCAGAAACACGGCTGAATGACTGAGTTTAAAAAATATCCGAAATAGAAGAAAAATCGAGTAAAAACCGGGTCGGCAATGCAGCCAGCCATCATCGATGAACGCAGAATAACAAAAGGTAATGAAAAAACATCAGCTCGTAGAGCACAATTTGCCACGCATCAAACGAAAACGAAAACGTAGCGGAAAAAGTACGAGAGGCTAGAGCGTAAACTACGGACACGACACGCGTGCCCGACAAGCATTCCGTATCCGTAATTTACGCTCCACTAAAAGTGTTCGGTTTAGTGAAGCTTCTCGCGAACAACAGATCAGCTTAAGAAGAAGTGCGAATGCTGCTGTTAAATGAATTCCAGCGCGAGAAAAACGAGACTTAAAAATATGCATTGCCGTGCTACTTCCCTGTAACATTTTTTTAACATAATTTTGTGTCGGATTTGGCCGAAACATGGCAAAATGCCCGAGTATTAACAAGATCCAAAACACAGGAAAAAATTTCACTTCAAAGTCCTCGTAAACACGTTTGGCGTGCGTATATAAAGTGGGCAGACCGACCAGTATCGGTAAAAGCAGAAGAACAAACACGTAGCGAAGAAGTTACGGGCGCGTGGAGCGTAAACTACGGACACGAAACACGTTAACTTTTCAATGAAAGGGAGAGAAGAAATTTAGATGAAGAGGAAAGTGTTTATTTTTCATGTGGGGGCGAAGCGAAAGTTGCGAAACGCAAACTTACAGAGAGTCTGAACCTGATCTAACCTGCATTGATGGTTGATTTAACATAAATATTAGCAGATTCATTGGGACAAAATCTATAATTTGTGTCTTTAATTACTTGAAATCGAGATGGAAGCCTGTTTATCTGCTAGTTGACAAGCGAGCAGTCACCAAGAGACGCCTTCGTGACGTTCGGAGATCACAGGCGTCCCGGCGCGTCTGTTCTGACACGCCACGCTGGCGGCTTAAGCAGTGCAAATTGGAAACAAACGTGTTTAAAAGATAGCTACGGGGATTTTCGAGTTCTTCTCCCCGGAATGATTTTGTTTGCTAAGTTCTTATAGGGGGTGAACAGTCTAAATTTAAGAATGAAGAATTATTAAGTGCCCCCGCAGGACTTCGCAAACAGCCGGTAGTGGAATACAATAAAGGAACAATGGCATCTACCGCCCACTGGCCCCATCTCGATACAGTAGCCGGGCGTGTAAATAGTTGTGTAATTGTCAACACAGTGTCGGGTAACAAACACTTCACTGCCCACTAATCTATTCATATAGAGCTATAGCGGCCTTATTACAATGACGTTAACTAAGAGTTACGAGCCTGTTCAGGTCATGGCTTGCTTAACTCTTAGCAGTGCCCACATGGTACGCTCAGAATTTACCTTTGAGTCGCTAATAGTGCTGGTCGACTGGTTTTAAGATTGTGGCAATAGAGACTTGTGTCAATGTAAAAGAAGTCCAGATAACCATAACTTGTCAGTGCATATAATAAAGAACTTGTTGCCAAAGGAATATTTTCCTCATAAATTGTAATGATAAAAGGTGATAATTAAAAGATACATCAACTCTGCGTTGAAGTATCGGAGGCATGTCTTAGATAAATTCATCCGCTAAGAATCCTCATTCAGACATTTGATGGCGAATGGCTCAATCAACGCCCTACGTGTGCGGTTTGCTGTGCGGCTGCTAGTTTTTATTCTTTATGATCGCCCGTTTGTACAAAAAGGGTGGAGTTGACCCCAGTTGACCACTTTGTTTTTTCTCCCGAGTAACAGGTAAAATAGAATAAAAAAATTTTGCTTTCATCCGGGAACGAATCCACGATTTCGCGGTAATTAGGCCAGCGCTGGTCTCGATAAGCGATGCAATACTTAATTCACTAAGTGACGTCAGAGGTTTCATCTCTGTGCTTTTGCTCAATCAAAAGGACGAGGCATTGAAATTGTCGATCTCCAGAGATGTTTTGCTTGTATGCCGAAATCCGGAAACAACGCATAAAATAGACGGGGTTTTCATGGAAAAACTCAGAGCATGTAAAATTGTCGAAAACCATGCATGAAAATTTGCTGTCTAGAAACAGCTTCAAGCAATTTTTATCGTTATTTGAGTGTTTACGATTGGAAAAAAAGGGCAATTTCTAGGAAATTTACAATAAAAATGCAGGAGGGCTGTTTGTCTAAGTTAGCAAGCCTGAATACGAACCTTTCTGAAATTCTACAAGCGCGAAATGTACTTTTTCTACGGCCAAGCCTACGACACATTTTATGCTTCCAAAAGAGCGCAAAATAATGATTTTACAAGGAATTTTACTTCTTCGCTTGAAGTGCCGACATGAATTTTAACTTTTATTTTGCCACTTTCTTACGTCTACCGACAAATGTAAATAGATTGCTTTTGGCATCTTACAACTTTTATTTAATATTTAACACTGTCATAGATTTATTTAAAGGCAAATAAATTCAATTCCGCACTATTTTTAAATACATGTAAACATGCCCTCTTAAGTTGACTTTACGGGGGAACAACAATGATTATCTCCAATTAAAGTGAACATTTATAGGTATAGGTGATCGATTATGGTGTCTATACAAGGCATTTGATAGAACAATTGGAAGTTTTCGATGCGAGATAGATGACTTCATTATGAACCTTTATAACCATATTTATCCGTATCCAAAGTCTCATCATTTTTTAAATATTAGCCAAAGGGGGAGAGTAGGGAGGGCAGAGTAGAAGAGGCAAATAAATGCATTACAATTTGAGGGTCTCTTTGTGAAAATGCAGATTTTGTCACCATGTCTTACATCATTTGAAAGAGTGTACACTAGGAGTTTTTAAGGCTATTTGAAGTCCTTAAACAAGCTCTGGATATGAGAAAATTCTGTTTAAAATCAGAGAATAAATTGGAGCTAAAGTACTTTAACACATTAATTTGTCTCCATAATTGTTTGTAATCATAATTTTTAACTAATTTCTATTTTGGTTTTTCAATATGCATATTTTGTTTACGAAAGCGGAAAGTATTTAACATCGACAAAATGGACTGAATTGTGTCAACTCCCTTAATTCGTATAAAAATCTAAGAAGATCGACATTTCAAAAACAATTAGACCTTGTATAAGAATAAATATGGTTTTATATTTCTATCGCTTTACCAAACACCCCGTATAGAACGACTGTTTAGTAGAGCAAGCAATATAATGAAAGCCCTTCACATGTATAGCATTCATTAGATTACCTATTAGTTGTCAGGGTCGGCCTTACCAAGTCTGGCGCACTGGGCGAAATTTTTAATCACCGCCTGCCGCCCTGGGCCGTCGCCCAACCGCGCCCACCGATACTGCAACCTGTATAATTACACAACTTAACAAAAACCTCTTTTGAGTCAATATTTACTTCATTGATTGTATTTCGTATAATAAGTGCCCTTATGTGGTGAAAAAGTTGGTTAAAAAGAGGATCGATAGTGGAATGTTGAGCAAGCAGCAACCACTTAGTGATGGGAGATTACTTCGTCTGCTATATATTTGAAAATGTATATAGTTCCCAGGTAGTTTTGATTGTGTGTGTGCACTGAAGTTATTTGAGAATTGGGGTGCAGATGAGCATAGTAGTTCACGTTGATCGTACGAGTACCTACGTTTACATTAGAGGGGCGCAATATCGCTGATAAGGGTTCGGTCAGCGTGTCCGCTATGGACACACTGACCAAACCTTCTAAACTGGTCAGGCTAGACCAACCTAGACCTGTTCTCCCGAATGGACTTGATCCCGTGAGGTGTCTCACCTGAGTGACCATTTCAAGTATTTCAGAGTTTTTAACCTGTTTTAATTTTAATTTTAACCAATAAGCGTATCAATTTTAAGAAATTTAATCCTTACATTCTTATCGCAGTAGAAGGAGGCTGACGCAAATTGATAGATAATCCGAAGTCATGACCGTTTAATTTTGCAAATAAGTCCAAAAGAGCGCAAAATGCGAACAAAGAACAAAATAAGATATTTTTTCTGAAGTTAAACATGGAATTGAAATTTTTAACTCGGGGTGCTTGGTAAGAAATGTCCATAAAATCCATTAAAATTTCTAGATTTTAAGGGAAAATCCAACAAAAATGCGTAATTAACGAAACAGCGTGTTTCCTTGGCGGCTTCAGGGCAAAAGTAACATTTGACGCAGACAGGGCCCCACCGCCACCAAACAGAGGACGGACCGCAGGTGATTATCAAAAACCCAGGGGTGAACTACGGATTTGCTTGAATTATAGCAAAGTCCCAAGTCATCTGTGTTGCAGATAAAACTAGGTACATATTTCTCTTTTTATGAAAGGTAATGGTACCCTATTAATTTAGGCGTTCTGGACGCTTCCGAAACCTAAAACGAGCAACTTGATGAATAGAAGACTAAAGGGAGGCATAATGGCCACTATAAAATAAAGTTATAAATAAGACCGCCATAAATTCCCGTGACAGGGGCGTAAATTTAAAAATATATCGCGCTCGTTATTTATCGGCCGGGGCTCGAGTAACGAGAAACTCGGCTACTTTAAGTTCGCGACAAGATTGTAAATTGTGGATTATTTGTTACTTTCCATTCTGCGATTTCAGGGGCGGACTGCAGGTCTCTTTTTCCGCTAACCGCATTATTAATTTAAATTAAATTCCAACTAGGCACGAATACGTCTCTCCCGAAATCATACAAAAGCCGACCTGGTAGCAAAAAGGCAACATTCCTTATAAGTTCCCCGAGCAGGAATCCAGTTCGGCCATATTGCGATTCAAATCGGCGGTACTGCCTGTCATTCGACGGTTGACTGACGGGTGATTGACGAACGGCCGACAGCAGGACAATGCAAGAATGCCAGCAGTCGCGGTACCGCTTTGATTGGGCGGTCCACGGTAGCAAATACCAAGACTCGCTGAAATCTCGAAAATCTCCCTTGGATACGACCGGAATACTGATTAAATTGTCTCTCGATGTTCAATGTCCGAAGAGGCATTTTCAGAATTGGAAGACCTCGAAGTCACTTTTAAGCTCGCGTTTGAGATACGAGAAAATGGAAAGCTTATGTCGGTAATTCGAGTTATTGTAACTGCAAGCGCGCACGCTGGGTGAGACGTTGAAAAAACGGGACAATCTACAGTTTTCGAAAGCTTTTGGCTAGGCAGTGGCTAAAAGAAATATGTGGCTGGTCAGCTGTTTAGTAGTATCTTGCCATTTTCAACTAAACCACCTGCCCGTTTGCAATCTATGGGGCTTCCATTTCTTCTGCCGCGCTCAGACTTCTTTCAAAATCCGCAGGTTTAGACTTTTTTCGTTATTTTTTTTTGGCTGAAATTAGGGCGAACCACGCAATTGAAGCCCCACAAAATGCTGTTTCGAAATTCCACCTGCTTCCAACGATATCAGTAAAAAAAGGAAGTAAAAAAAACTTTTACTTTTTCTGGATTTTCTGATGAGGTAATTAACACCTTCTCAGGGCAATTCATCGACTTCTATGACACGATTGTAGTATCTTTAAAATCGGATCGGATTTTCGAAAATGTGGCTAACCTGGACTGACCGGAACATACACAGCGTGCAGATGAGATTGGGGCTCTAATAAATATTCAATGTCCTTCATTACGTTCAAATATCGTTTTCAACATTTTTAGTCTTCTACAGAGATTTATTACATGAAATAAATTTAACCTAAATTACTCTGATTTTTTTTTAATTCTTAGCCACTGTGCATTGGTTGTCATTGCTCTAAGTTAAATAGGTGCACCCGGTGTATTAATAAGCGGCCTCGCTAACATTAATCAATTATTATGGTGAAAAACAACGATAAATCATTTTAAATGATTTTAATTAGTATAATAAGCTGACAACGCAACATGCTTTAGGTGATCGGAACTGAGCCCATATAATTAGTTGGGACCGGTGGCGATTAAGTATTCATTGCTTTGATGACACACGGTCACTCTTAGCAACTTTCTAAACGAGAAAACTGCCTGCAATAACATCGAACAAATTACATATACATTTCCTCTTCCTCCGGATTTATTCAGTCTACAACTATGAATTAATGAATGAATGAGGGGAAAGCAAATAGCGACTTTACATCACACCAAATCCCCCCTAAATGAACTTCCGCCAATCTCACCTGCTGAGGTGTAACTTCTTTATCCCGTTGAACAACCCGGTTAGTTATCCGAAGTATTCCGTTCCGGAAAGCATGGAATCGGACAACCCGCCAGTACCTGTCCAGATGTCTCCTAGTGTGTCCATCTGACGGTGACACCCCTGAAGGCCGTAGAGGCTAGTCAGCAGGCCTACCACCACCCCCATATTTCACAGCGAAGGAGAACTATGATTCATATAGCATTTGGGTAATCAACCTGCCGAATGGTATGTATGCACATTTATCAGGCAATGTAGAAACATTCGGCCATCATTGGAGAGTGGTGTGTCGGGGTGGACATCGAAGTTTTAGGGTTTCTCTGGTGTACAGGAATAATGGAGTCCCCTACACGCAGGCCCTCCTGCGGGGGGTAGGTCTCCTGTGGGATCCCCAAAGGGAGGTTAGTTACTTGACTAGATGGGAAGCCTCCGTGGTAGGATCAAATACTCTAGGGCTTGAAAGGTTATTTTCCTTCGACTGGTTATTAACACGTCTCTTTAAGGTATTTCAAAGCATTCATTAATAAGACTAGGGCATGATGTTGTGTGGTGTGGCCATGGCTGATTACATCGGACCAATTGCCACGCCTATGCTCGACACGTGATTGGTATCTTTCACCAATAAAGGTTTGAATTCTCGACGTAGAGATTTTTAAATCTACTTAGAGCAACGTGTATATTAATGAGTGAGTATTAATCTCGATTTTAATTAACTCGTTCGCTACGCTGGCGCTTTAAACGTCTCGATGGCTAATCGCCATGAATGCACTTGTTCATTATATAACTATGAAAGCACTGTTATATAAATTACTCAAAAAATTTGGTGACGAACCTTATTGTTGATTTGGTTACAGTGAAAGCTGCAATTTTGCTCGTAAGGACGTGATACTTTGCCCGAAAGGGAAATAGCCGTCCCATTGTATACTATTTGCCCAAAAAAAAAATTCATTCACAGGTTTATGCATAATCGGAGATATAAAGCAAGAAAATAAATATTCAGGATGGGCAATGGGATATTTAAAAATATATCGCGACAAGACTGTCGAGAATGGGTAAATAGGTGTCGCCCAAACGACATACTCGCGACAGCTGCTAGTCTTAATAAAATATACGAATAGGCATTACGACTTCCTTTGAATCTAGTTGGTTTTAAGTGTTACTCCATGGGCGCCAGGAAGAAAATTACACAGTTTATTGGGTAATATGCATGGAAATAATCATTCCGATTACTTGTGGAGAACATGTGGTAAAAGAAATTCTCCTCGAATTTTTGTAATGCGCCAATCAGCAGAGTTTTCGTTTTGAATCGATTGGGACAGATTGATATCGAAAGCATATCGAAGATTGACTGATTAGACGCACCAACCGAGTGATAAATAATCGCCTCTGAATCGACTTTCCTTTAATTTTTTTTTTACAAGTGCAACTATGCACGTTGTTCCGGTTGGTTCAGGTTGGTTGCCAAAGTGCTGAAAACAATGACACATACCCAAGGTAAGGAGAAGGTTGTGGACATCATGCTGAAATCGGAAGACTACCGGAACAATACATCACAGCTAAACCGAAGCATAATGAATTCAAAACAAGATTATAAACAAATACTGTGAAGATCGAAACAGCTGGCAGTCGGTCCGAAGAAATGCCTGACGGGGGTTCCGGACGTATCAGGAGGAAAGGGGGCTTAATCGGTCGGTAATTTCTGGATGGGAAAGCCGACCCGATACACAGCAGGCGCACTAGATGGCTCTGAGCCAAGTCTCCTCAACTTAAAAAAAAAGGTTAGTTGAGGTTTTCGCCGATAGAGTTCCAATGAACGGCAAGAGCAAAGAGATATAGGAGAACAAAAAACAAAGGACGAAAAAGCGACTTCCCGAGAAGAGTTGATGGCACTACAAGAGGGAGTAAGCTTATAGCCACCCCCACTCGAAGTAATGCCTTTCGGCGCTTTAAACTGGACAACTAGGTGAAGAGAGAAAAGGAGATTTTAAGGAGTATTCGGAAATAGGTCGTCATGAGTTCGACACTGCTAGACTGTACAAGATCTTACGAGAATATTCGTAGAAGTGGCTGGTCTGACATATAGATGGCGGTTTTTTGGTTAAAAATGTGCCTATTTTCCTGAGGCCTAACCTTGAAAAGCATTTTGCCCGAACAATTGGATACGAGAAAGTTGTGCCCAAGATGAACAAAAATAACGCCATGAGGGTGTTTGGCAAAGTTTCGCAGCAATAAAGCCAAGTTTTTGCATCGGATTCATAATCACGGAAGACACATGAATTCATCGTTTCACACCTCAGACGAAAAAGCAGTCAAAACAATTGACTCAAAAGAGAGGATCGGCTCCAAACCAGGCGAAAACCGTTCCGTCTGCAGGAAAGGTGATGTCGTCAGTTTTTTCAAATGCTCATGGGGTAATTTTTATTGATTATCCCCCTAAAGGGAAAGCAATAAACGGAGAATATTATACAAATTTATTGCAGGGTTCGAGCGAAGAAACTAGAAAATAGATATCGCATTAAACAAAGAAGAAAGTCTTGTTTCAACAGGAGAGCGCACCACTCCACATTTCCGTGATCGCGATGGCCAAAGTCGATCAATTTGATTTTTCACTTTTTTCTCATCCATCCTATTCGCGAGATTTAGCCCCTATAGGCTGTTTTTGACGCTTGAAAAAATGGCTCGGTGTAAAGAGATTCGACAATACTGAAGAGGTGGAGTCCGTGGTTGATACCTCTTTTAAAGCATTCGAAGCTGTAAACAGCTACGATTGCGGTAATTTTTTGGAATTAGTTGAGTGCTCTCCTTGCTTTTCGGTACGAATTTATTATGTACTAGATTAGTTCACAAATTCTCAAATGCGGTCACGGCTTCTGCGTTGCTAGATTAGAAAAAAGGAAGAGAACCTGTTTTTTTTTTGGGGGGCGGGGGACTTCGGGGATAAAAAAAATCTCGTCACTAAGACGGTACTGGAGTCCGTACAGCCATCCTGCGTGGGGTTTCACCCACTCAAAAACCTCGCGTTTGCAGAGGATTTCGAGGTCGTATCCGAAAACCTCGATCGCGCTTTTGGGCCGCTATTTTGGTTTTGCCATCAGATAACAGAGTCAAGGGGGATTACCGAAGACAGCCAGTATATTTCCTACCAACCTTAAATACTAAAATCCCTTGGCGATAACCATGGGCGTACCCAGTGTCTACCCGTAGCCTTAGTCCGTGGAGGAAAACTCTTTATTTGGAAATGCCGCCAATCGGCATTGGTACTGTAAATTTTAAGCCGACACAGTTTGTTGCAGGGAACTCTAATGTTTACGATAAAACTGACCACAGGTGTATCATAAGGGAATGTGGCATCCTTGACCCTTTTGTAACGTACACTTAAAACGAATAATCTATAGATTAATGTAATCTATAGATTATTCGTTTTAAGTTAATTTAATGTAAATACAAAACAGAAGGTTCTTACTATACTCAGGGTACAGAAACCATGGAATATCGCCGGGAAAACTGTGCCCATCTCAAAGGCACTTAAGTCGAGATATAACGTAATATTTTCATTTTTTTTTTGTTTAAATGCTAGGTCGGGTACTTTTGGGACTATGCTCGCACCACCACCGGTCTGGAGTGTTAACCTGAATTAACCCAACTTCTATTAAAAAAAAAATCTATTCAGTTTCAGGTCTACTTTACCGGATTGATAAGGTAGAAACTGGACCCTAACAAGGTTACAAAGAAAATGTCAATTTTTAGCGCAAGTTTGGGGGCTCATATGGCTTAATGCGGAAGTACCTTAAGGAGTTTCATGCTTGCAACATCAAACTTAGTTGGAACGAAGAACTAAACGAAGTGTGTTGTGTGGTAAAACTCCCTTAAATCCCGGCTTGTTAAATTTTTCATCAAAATAGGCATATTCTTTGAGACAGCTTTATAAATTTGTTATGGCGCGTCAACGTATGTCGGGACTAATAACGCGCAAATCGTGTGAACGTTGCAGCATGTCATGTCGCATCGCCTGTTTGTTTTTTAATTTGTCGGATTGATTTAGTCTCTGATCGTCTAGCGGTGCTCCTCTCTCTGGCTAAATTTCTTTGAAACTGTCTTTTTCAATCACCTCTTCATTGCATAAAAGAAAAAGCTCATTAAAAGCTTCTCCGTGAAACATCAAAAGCTGCATGATTCAGAGGCGAGTCGATAAATAATGTTGTTAAGCTCGTGTAACGGCCATATAGCATGATATTGTTCCGTAGAATCCCAGCGCAATAAGCCATAAATCTTGCGGATGGTTATAAAATAATGTTAACGACGTTATTAAGCCATATCCCTTCGTGTTCTTTAAATAAATCATGACCTAAGATGGCTGGAGAAGCCTTGCTGCAAACTATTAATTACCGAATGAAGAAGAGTTATTTCCTGCAGCCTTCGCGTTTCACTATTAAAGTAACTGTGAAAATAGCTTAAGACTTTGAAGTATATGAGGGGTTGAGTTTTAAATAATTTATCTGTTTAATGTATGATTTTTAACAAGCATTTTTTCTACATTATAAAATGAGTTTTTTCGTTTCGTTATCTCGTTATCATACGATCATAGGCTTGAGCTTAGTTGTGCCAATGTGATACGTTCCACCTGCCTGGTCTGCCTACTCGCTGGAGCCGTCAGGCCACTTGACAAGCCGGGCTGAATCATTGCCATATTACCGTCGGACCAGCCGTGGGAAGCCCGGAGCAGTGCGTCACATCCGACTGGCGAAGCCAGGAACACTCAATGATACACGCGGTATGTTCTATCTCCAGGCTCAAAGACTATCCCTAAAAACAATATGAAAATGCTACATCCGCAAGGACCCGAACACGTTTCAATAACGCGATACAGGATTTCAGCATTTCGGATTTTTTCGCACAGCTCATACATTTTCTGCGATATTTAGCTCAAACTGGGAACGTATGTTACGATTTACGGTCTTCATAAATTATTGTTGAAGTCCACAAGATGTTAATTATTCCGGGGGCAGACCCTCTTTTCCCATTCTTGTCCTAAGTGAGGTACGCCAGTGACTGTGCCTTTCATAAAATTTTAATTCCTCGTTGAATGTAGAAACGTTTTTGCCTTTACCGATGGCTTCTCACCTGTTCTCGTTTCCGCACGCATATTAAAATGGAACATTTTATGATTAACTCAGCGGTATTGCTAAAGGTAATGTAAATTATAGCATTTTTATTACTTTGCTATTATTAACAACCGACAAAATTTATGATGACTTTCGTATAAATAAAATTTAGAAATCCATCAGAAAGCAATCCGGCAAGCGAGATGGGAACTGCTTTCAATCGGCTACAATGTCGAATTGAGCTCCATCAATTCCTTGTCCGCAAATGAAAATAACTTCACTGAATACAATTTAAAGAAATAAGAGGAAAATACTTTAACTCTCAAATTGAGGTTAGATGGGTAATATCTGCTTTAAAGCAGTTTGTGATATTCTCTTACGAGTCAGCTGCTTGAATTCGAGTAGTAAAAAGGTTCCGGACAATGACGTCAAAAGGCCAAGCAATACAGTCTGTCAATATCCCATATCATCAAACCACGTTATTCTGACGTCATTCACCGCGAGAGTTCTACATCCTCCATAAACTTACCTAATAAAAAAACCTGATAAACTTATCTAAATTAAGTACAAATTAAATCCGGAACACAAAAAAAGAACGTTCCTTGAATCATAAATTAACGGTGACGTTTCATTTGACATTTATTTCCATGGCAACCATAAATAAAACTGCAATGGGCATGATGACAACCGTGTGGGCCATTAGCTCGCCAGGGAAATAATGAACCATAAGCGTGTCAGTATTAACTAGCTACTGAACTCTTTTTAGAATAGAGGCGAAAAGAAGCACACCTAGCCATGGTGTGTATAAAGGTAGTAATGGAAAAAGGTGTTTCACTGCAGGTTGATTCAAAAGCGCCTTGACGACTTCAGGTGGTGGTAGCTAGCGTTATAGGACAGAAAGATACAATATATTAAGATAGAAAATTCTGATTAAGGACGGTCATTGGTACCATTGTGGAGAAAATGCGGGGTGCTCTAGTTTTATTGATACGCTACTTGTATTTCTCAAAAACATTTTTTTAACCAACCGTTTAAGTAGGCTTTTTTCGCTTTTCTCATCATTTTGAAGTATGTATAATTCTCACGAATGCCACGGATAATTGTGGAAATTATCATAATCAGTGATTTTTCATATATTTTTAATTGAAAATGGATCATCATAGCCAAAAATTTCGAGAGCTTCTTCTTTTCGAATTGAACTTATAATTCAAAAATTATTTTTTGCTTTCAGAAGAAATCATTTCTGAATTATTAAAAAAAATATGACGATACTCCAAGTCGTTTCTTTTTTTCCAAACCGACACCCTGTGCCTTCGTAAGGAACCTCTTAAGTATCGTTCTTTATCAGAACATTTCATCTTAATAATAATAATAATAATTAATAATTTAAAAAATGCTTCTGAGGTTGGTTCAAATACTTATGAATGGCGTTGCATTTGAATTTTTCCACTGCTAGATTTGATCAAATTATACAGTACCACCTGATTTCAGAATATATGTACTCCACAACACATTTTCGTTTCCAGAGCATATTGTGGTTCGCCGCTTGACCATCAACAACGTTACAACGAACCACCAAAAGTGTAATGGTTAACAAGACTGACCCTGGTAAGTCATTCATAAAACAATGCACACATGCTAATAAATCCATCAATAAATACTGATAAATCTTTAAATTGGCGACTATAAAACGCCAACGAGACATCTTTATTGATCGAAGATATTTGGCAAACATTTGGCGGGTAATTTGTATACCACGAAACATTTCGGCATACGAAATAGGGAAGATTACGAATTTCCGTTCTAACTGTTTAAACTGTGAATTTTTTTCAACCTAGACGATGCTCTACAAGGTGCGTGTTTAGATTTTAACTATACAGGCAGGATCAAAAGTTCTGCATGAATTCTTTATTACTGCATTTGCTTTTTCACGAAAATTGCATCGCATCCTGCACGCACACGAAAAAATACTGGACCGCTCGTGTAGTGGAGAATAAACTATTATACGCCAAACATAGGCATATTGCTGACGACGAAGCTTCCAGCAATACGTGGACCGAAGGTTAATTAGTGATTAACTGTCGATATTCTATGGGGAATTGCCAAAAGATCTATACAAAAGTGAACAATTTGCAAATTACAGGAGGTCAAAATAAAAATAACAATAATCTTTACATGTAGGTCAACGGAAGTCAGTTCGAACAATATTAAAAGTGTAATTTTTTTTATACAATTAAATTTACTTTTTTTAAATAGTTTGTAACGTATTTTTAAGCTCTTATTTTCTCGTTAAACTACATGAAGAAATATGCGTACTAAAGTTATTTTTCAAGACGCGCGGCGAACTTTATACTTCAAATATCTCATGAAGGAATGCCCGTAGAAACTTGTACGAAGAGATTTTTTTCTCATAAAACATAAAGGAAAACACAAAATTAGTCGTAAATCAATTTTATACCGGGTGATAGAAAAGTTGTGCTCCTTCGAAGAGACTTCAACTGGCGCTGAGAGCGCCCTCTATACTCTGCATCAAAAATGTAAACCGATTCTAATTTTTCGCTCCTAAAAATTTCCCGATGCGACATTTTCTTCGGATAGTACCATTACAAACGAAGTTATAAAGAATTTTCCTCTCCTTGATCATTTTGACGTCCTGTATTGTGAAAACCGTCCACTTTTGGACTGAGGGGAATTGGGCTAAATCGCTATGCTTTCGCTTCGAGAATCTGTGGTAGAATTTTTATATAGACCTTTTAGAGACACCCTGTATATCGACGAGTTTTTTTATAGGGCATGATCGAAAGGTAAATAGTGAAATAAATTGACATTTCGACTTTGATAGTTATTGACCCGCCTGTATACGAGTAAACTATGAAAACGCGTGGACAGTGTATGGATCACTTTAGACATCCTTGTCGTGGTGCTTTATAAATCAATCCCTAACTCCAATTCCATGGCGTATTGTTCAATAAGTCACCCGACTAGCCACCGTCTTAAATCTCACCAGTCTTAACACCATTTCACCATTAGATTTATCGGTGTAATCGTGTTCTTTGGCGTGTTTGCTGTCTCGCTTGCCGGGCCCGGATAGATTACCGTCGCGATAACTTTTGCCTGAAGGATGGACGGGGTAATAAAGTCGAAGCTGTCAAATTATTTTTGGGATGTTAGCAGCTTTACGATCGCTTTAAAAGCTGGAGATGTGACATTAATTTTGCCATTGGTTTCAACCAACAATGATTAATTTAATTGTGTGAACCCGATCCATTAGGCGCCATAATTTATTTCCTGTAGGGCGCGTCAAATGTCATCACGTCTTTCGGTCAGCCTTAAAATAGAAATTACCTTTGAATGGGTTAAGTTGTGACAGGATGTCGGCGGGCCGTCCACAAGACCCTACATGAAAAATAAATATCGCTAAACGATACATCAATTGTAAATTAAGCATTAATAATTCATAGAAGCAGCCACCATGGGGCACACATACAGAGTGTTAAATAAAATCGGGCGAGGAATAATCATGGCAATCGCTCTGGGAGGTCAACAGCGATCTAAAGCCCTCTTTACATACAATGGCCGGTCCCGCAAGGGACGTGACTGTTTTTTAAAGCGAAAAAGTACGTGACGTCGCGACACGATACATTGCCGCGGATACTCGTCTTGGATTGAAATTGTGATGAAATTTATATCCTCTCCAAAGATCAAAATCCCACGATATTTGAACAATATCTTTGGTAATGTGCAGCCCGGAGGCCGAGCATGTCTTTGATCTGGACTAGTTTCGGCACGAAAAACGCAGATAAAAGGGATGCGAAATTATCGATGTTAAATTTCGCAATACGGATACCGCACTGTTCTTCCAATTGTGGTGCGGGGTGGTCTCAATTGGACTCTAACGTTGCGTTTAAAGTCGCTAAATTTGCATGAATGGTCTCTTCATTTAAAATAAATAAAATCGTTGCACGTACAAAGCACATGGTACAACAGATCGTAAGTACTTGAGGTTTGGGCAAATCGAACACCATTGTAACCTCAGAGTTCAAAATTCATTATTACTCTTAGTATTATCATATTCACAAAAAAATGCTTCCACACTCCCGTGTAGAGGGAATCACCTCATCCCTGATACCACAAATATCAAAAGGCTCAGATCCGGGAGGATTCGTATGGTAGTAGCAGGTCCTAAGCGGCATGTTTTTTTTCATAATAAAACTGCCTCACATGGCTGTAAACACTCATTTCAACCTACATCTTGTGCACTTTTCGGACGTCCAACTTCACCAGAAAACATATAAACGAGTCAATTAAGAGCATAAAAGGTGTATGAAACTCAGGAAAAATCAGCCGAAATCGCCGACCTTCAGCGCCCACCATAGTAAAAAAACAGCTCGCGCCACCCAATGCGAGATTCGAATCTTCCCTTAAGAGACATCCTAATTTAAGTCGCCACATAAATAACAAGGAACGATTTAAATAAGAAGGGCGAAACACTCTAGGTGTTCGTCGGGGTATCAGAATTTATGGGCCGATGGTGCTAAACCCATGTCTCGGGCACGCCGTTAAGTCCCATAAAAAACCACGTATGCACAATCAGCTTAATGAAGACTACCCACTGGTTCTTGGAAAGATCATTTCGGTGCTCAACGCTGTTCGCAGTTGTTTGTCTCTTGAAATTGGGCGTTTGAGCAGTTTTGAGCGTTCCCGGACTTCTCACAGGATAAAGTGAGACATGAGAATTGGACATTCTCACGCCGATACAAAATTACTTGATGCAAGTTGAACCTTTATTTACTAGATTCACTAATCATGTCGCTCCCTTACAGCCATTTATCACTCTTACCCTCACTTACCTTACCATATATTTCAATTTAGAAAGAAATATTACTGCTAGAAGATTACAACTTAATCCGCGCGATGCGCAATCTGAAAAGAATATTTAAAACTACTCACAAAGTTTTGCCTCAATTTTTTTTGTCGATGCAAACTCAACACGTTTGCATCGGAGTTCCCAACGCCTCCTGAATATACGGAGTGTCCTTGATTTTTTTCAAATTCGCACTTCTTCGATTCACCAGGCGGTCCTCGAGTTTTCACGTTATAATGATTCAAATTTCGCGTTGTACGACGCTAGTTTAACAGAATTCCAGATCTTCCACCCTCGTTGATCTTCCCCCCTCTCTGATCATTGGTACATCAATCGTTAAATAAAATAAAGCAAAAAAAAAACGATTTTTCAAATACAGAAACTCAACGAATTTAAACCAAGCGAAGCTTTTAATCGTCATCAATTAACAAACCAAGAAAGGTGGTGGGTGCACCCACCACTATTTCTTTCATCTTTGCGAGGACCACCCCGTCGACAGATTAGGTAGCCACCATTATAGTGGGAGCACAGACAGCCGCTCGTGACAGTTCAGTGATTCTGGTGTCAGAACGACATAATTACGAAGAAAAATGGCAGCGATTCAATGGGTTCCCAACGGCGAGCTTGCACAACTGTGGCAATTATTCCTTCGCACGTCAAGCCGAGTGAAATATGACGTCCGCAGCAAGGCAAATAACAGCTTTCAGTGTTGTGTGTGCCAGTTTCACTCATCGACGATACCATCTTTGCTTTTCGCACATTCTGCCCGACTCTTATGAAAACGTGATCAGGGCACTCCGCACGTGTTCTAGAATCATCCAGTTTTACCGCAATTTTTCCACTACCAAACGGAATTTCCATCTGCAGCGCGCAACTTTGAACGGTCTAATACTACCTCATAGTTTAGACCAACGTGAAAGCGTGACGCGATAGGAAATTCCGAATCGCATGAGAGCTTTTACATAAGAATGGTTTGGTCAAAAAATGACAAATGACCTTACGTGGTGCCTTCTGGTTCAAGCTGTCCGGGTCAGCTCTAATCGCAATTTTTAACACCGTAGAGCTGTCCGGATAACAGTGGGCTCTGATTGATGGGACTTCGCTGAGAACAGATTAGGTCGGCCCAAGTTTCTTGTTAATTTCTCACTATTGGGGTCGATAGGACGTAATTATAAGGTACTTGCGGATTTTGACCGTAAAGTGTTTTGTGAACGAAAGGGAAATGACAGAAGACGAGGAGACGAAACAGGTCCCGGCACGACATTAAAGAAGGCATGTGTGTTCTGTCGGGATGACGTGAAGAATGGCTTCCTCTTGCCGGCAAAGATGGCCGCCGCCGGAGCTGGTTACTCAAAGAAAAATGCCGCCGACAAGAGGCCCAACACAGGCACTTTGTCATAAATATCGCCAGTGGCAGCACATATAAATTATTTTGCCTTTCAGGCTCTACGAGGACGTGCCGCTAAGTTCGGGTTAACTGGACCAATATGATTCTTAAACGATTCACCTTAGGAAGGTTAATGAGATGCTTGTCATATTTTCACTTACCTATTTGCTGTCCCCACATGAAACGAGCCTTACGGATGTCTTATAGTATTTTTGTTATTTAGATTAGAAATTCATCCCGAACCAATAAGGTATCGTTCACAGTTGTAGAAAAGGTACAGTGCGAAACGCGTGCCAAAATCGCTTATTCGCGACATTGCGCCAAGTGCCTTCGCCTCGTGTCAAGAAACTGCCTTGATACTGCGAAAAGTTCCCCTTTTGGCACTAGTTGCGCGATGTGCTATTTTTAAATAAACTGTTCGTCAATAAATTCGGATAATACGTTTTTTTATGTGTATGCGATAGATAACTTTGAAAAAATAGCAGCTTCTTACAGAAACATAAGGAGCTATTTGTGTCAAAATGTTTACAATATAATTCTAGAAGCCACCCACACGATCCAAAGAAACATTTATGCCGCATAGTTTCTCCACATGGCCATTTCCCAGTCCCAACAGCTCCAATGCGTGCATTTTTTCCGGGAACGGTTTTACAATATGTAATTTCCTCCGGTCGTTTGGCTTATTGCATTCAATCGCATCATAAATCAAGTTTATGTAGTTTTAAATTTAATAACTTGCCAGTATTTCTATACTGATAAATAATATTATGCCCCATAAATACGGCGAACAACAATAAAACATAAACGTTGTACGTTTTATGGCGCTCATAATCGTTAGTCAATAGAGAGTTATAGGTTTATCAGTTGTTTATTTATTTATTTTTTTCAAATAGCGTAACTCACAAATTCTTGTTAGTTGTAGCAAATCTTGGATCCAGTGTCTCTGCAGTGGCGAAACTATGGAAGTTCCAAAATGAAAGGTCGAACGTGAGGAAAAATTGAACATTCAGCTGGTGGCTCTGAGTGTGAGGAGAAAGAATAACTTACGGCCTCGTAATTTATTGTTTCATAATTCTTTCGCCGCTCCGCAACGACGGAAATAAGCAGTTAATATGCGGGGCACTCGTAAATTCCCCTTTTTACATTCTTTTGTGTAAAAACATATTTGGTTGCGCGGCACCGACATGCCCAAATAACGTCATAAATATACGACACTTTGGTCGCTAATTTTTATTACGGTCTTTCCGCCCTTTCTTTTCAGACATATTACCAAGAAATTGTTTGTTTATTCGTATATTATTTGGCTCATTCATATTATGACATATTGGCCCAACATACACAAATTTAAGGCAGTGACTTAACCGTGCAAGCAAATAGACCCATTACCTATAACACCCATGCCAATAAATGTAATCTCCCAAACAATCCTTCCTTCATATCGATATATGTCAAATATGTCACGTTAATTCTATACGATTTACGACACTCTTGTAAAAGCGTTTTGCGGCTATAAAAGTCGAATCCTTTTTGAGAGCTTTGCTGATCCTCTCGGCTTGGGTCGACTTTGATCATATGCCGCCCAATGTCGATCAAAAGTTGCTCACCGACAACGTTTTGTTTGTACGTTTTAGTCCGAATTAACGCAAAAAAATTATTACATTTTTCAGGGGAAAAAAAATCTGGATATCATGTGGAATTTATAAGATCAACTTAAAATATCCATGTGATCAGCGGAAATATCTTTTATCCCATGCTGCCCTAAACGATCTTGTTACTCTTTGATGCACTTAACTGGTTGGCGGCTGGTAGATCGAACGTAGAGTAGATGCAAAATTTCGTACTACTCCCATGACTTTCGCATAGAGCCACTGATCAGTGCAACAATTTGGGTTTCAGTCCCCAGTTTTTGTGTCACAGTACTGTTTTATACCCTTTGCAGGCCATGTGAATGAAGGTGTTACACTCAAAGATTTGATTCTTAAATATTCTCCGTTATTATCAAAAAATTTAACCAATTTTAAAGGAAGTCGTTGATAACTATTTTTTAAGCTATGCAGAACACCCTGATCCATATGGTAGCCTTGTAACTTGCATTTGATGGCATAATGTCGAACCAAATGAAACCCAAATAAGCTACCTTTGCGTAAGCTGCCCAGTTGTGCTGTTACTACATTACTTTTTTACTTCTATGGATCAGCTCATTATCCAATTTCAACAATTTATTTCCCAAAATTTTCAAAGTGATTCATGCTTCTTTTTATTTTTAATTTACTGAAAGCTATGCAACATTCTTAAAACATCAAGGGTTCCCGGATATTCCATTAATGAGCAGTTTTCTTTTTTCTGTTCGTGTTACATTTGTTATCAAAAGAAGAAAGATTTCTGCTTTGCAGAGCTTCCCACCTTCACGTTTGTTTTCTTTAAATCTCAAGGTTCGGTCAGATGTAAGCTTGTAAAACAACGCAGTTTCAAAGAGTATTAAAAGAAGCAATTTGCCGGAGGATTTATAGTCGTTGGAAATCATTTTGATCCAAACAATTCTATTAGTAAAATCGCTGAAGAAAATTCATTAGGAAAATAAAAATATTCCAGACAATTTTCAATGGTCCTAACGTGATATAAAATAACACTACAGTAATTATTGAAAACGTTATCATTAAGTTTGAATGCATCTCTTAAATTCCAATTACATTGGTCCGACAGAAGTAATCCAATTCCGTGGCCCCCGAGGTCACCCGATCTAGCATCTTTAGATTACTTTCGGTGGGGACATGTAAAGTATCTGATTTATAAAACACAGATTGAAAAAGAGCAGGACCTGACTGTACGAATTACTGCGACATTTGAGAACGTTTAAAACAACTGTCAAATCGACGTCAAAAAACTATATTTTGAACGAACGCTATAAACTGGGCTAAAACTCAGTAAAACAAATTTATGCACGCAAATATCTTAAAGCATCATAAAACCGTAATGTCTTAAAGGAGCATTTTCCCATACGGCTTCTCATACTCAAATATCTTCTATTTTTGCACGGAATGGTCCCCGGAAGTACGATTTGAATCCCCCTGTATACCGACTGTCGAATATCTAGATGATGCTGCAAATTGTGACTTTGGCTTCTTCCTTGGTTCAGACTAATGATCTGGAGGAAGGTGAAGATCAAAGTGAATTAGAGATTGAGTAGTTCATGTCAGTTACAACCACATCAGGCAATTATCGGTAATGCTTACGACCAATCTCGTATGCAGGGTGTTTCAAAACATGTGTAGGAAAATGAGTGATGTGATTCCTTGACTCTTTATAAGAAAAATAAGTTCCTATTAACATGGTTCCAACAAAGTACCATTTTCGAGATACAGGGTGTCAAAAAAACAGTTTTTTTTTTAGTTTTTTAACTATACAGGGTGTCCCGAAATTAAAGCACCATATTTAAACAACGTAAATTAGGTCAAAAAATAACACCAAAACTTTAAATAAAACAATGTCGGAAAATGCTTCCTTAATGAGGTATGCCTCTTTAAAGACGTAACTCTGATGATGGTAATTTTGAAATATTTCCAAAACGGTGCAAGATAACTTTATGAAATTTGGTACGATTTTATACCTTATAAGCCTCAATTGACTGATGTGGCTGAATGGAAATTATTTCGTCAGAGGCGTGCTGCACGGGTAGTGTCGGGGTTAAAAAATGCTAGATTTTTTTTATGTGCCCCATTTTTTAGTTGCTGATGCAAAATTATGAAACCATATACGCTTCCAGAAAAAAAAGACACTCTTGGTTCACGATGCTAGGACGCTTCGTTTTCGAATAAAATGAATTTAAACATTACAATGCATGACAAATACAAATGATGCTTAAAGCGATATTTTATTAAACACATCAAAACGATTAAACAATAATAAAAAACGAACAAGAAATTTAAATGACGCACTTTCAAAGTAAGTTTTCAAATAAGTTTCCGTTTTGTTGGATACACAGTCTAGATCGTTTTTTTATGCTCTGGGAGGCACGGGAAATTTGAAACGTATTTTCTTTTATTTGATTAGCAGCTAAGTTGATTCTATCCAACAGTTCTTCCCTCGTGTTTATTTCTGTGGCATAGATTATGCTACACATAAAGCCCCAAAAAAAATAATCCAGGGGATTAAGGTCAGGTGATCGAGGGGGCCAGGTTATTGGACTACCTCTTCCTATCCACCTGCCTGGAAACTTTTCATCAAGCCAATTTTTCACGTTATTTCCAAAGTGAGCTGGTGCCCCATCTTGTTGATAATACATTTGCAATCGGGTATGCAATGGTATATCTTCTAATAGGCCTGCCAGCTCATTTTGAAGAAAATGTAAATAGTGTTGTGCTGTTAACCGGTTTGGAAATACAACTGGTCCTATTAATCTATTTCCTATGATACCTGCCCAAATGTTGACAGAAAACCTATGCTGAAAATGTGTTCTCCTTACGACTTTTGGATTTTCATACTCCCAATAATGTGTGTTATGGATGTTAAATGCTTTGTCTCTCGTAAAACTAGCCTCATCAGACCACAAGATATTATGTAAAACATTTTGGTGATTCAAAACCCACTGGCAAAAATTCATCCTAACTGTAAAATCTTCCTCTCGTAAGTCTTGAACCCTTTTATAGTGAAAGGGATGCAATCCCTGCATCCGAGTCATTCTTCCTATCTAAAAATTAATATTCGAAATAACTGTTTATCTGTTGTTATTTTAACGACTGTATTTACGATCGATTTTGGTATGTTTGTAATGTTTTCAAGCGTTCTTAGAGAAATTTGAGGATTTTCTTCTATTCGATTAAGCACATCCTCGAAATCGTAATCTACTGTAGGTCTTCCTTGGCCTCGAGAACGTTGAAAAGAACCACATTCGATTAAATTTCTATGTACTCGACTAAAAACAGATCGAAAAGGTATTCTTCTTCTCGGGTACCTCCTTCTGTACTCTTCTACGGCGGCTCGCGAATTACCATTACAGAACCCATAAATAAAATGAATATCGGCAAGCTCCCTACTTGAAAATTTCTCCATTTTTCACTAACAGCTTAATAATGACACAAAGAAACTCCCCAACAGAATAAATATAAACATCAAATTGACAGTCAACATTGTTTAATATTTCGTAGCCTACTATTAAGTTTTCACAGAAAGTAAATCATTTGTATTTGTCATGCATTGTAATGTTTAAATTCATTTTATTCGAAAACGAAGCGTCCTAGCATCGTGAACCAAGAGTGTCTTTTTTTTCTGGAAGCGTATATGGTTTCATAATTTTGCATCAGCAACTAAAAAATGGGGCACATAAAAAAAATCTAGCATTTTTTAACCCCGACACTACCCGTGCAGCACGCCTCTGACGAAATAATTTCCATTCAGCCACATCAGTCAATTGAGGCTTATAAGGTATAAAATCGTACCAAATTTCATAAAGTTATCTTGCACCGTTTTGGAAATATTTCAAAATTACCATCATCAGAGTTACGTCTTTAAAGAGGCATACCTCATTAAGGAAGCATTTTCCGACATTGTTTTATTTAAAGTTTTGGTGTTATTTTTTGACCTAATTTACGTTGTTTAAATATGGTGCTTTAATTTCGGGACACCCTGTATATCGAGAATTACTTGAGATACAGAAGTCAGATTTTGTACACCTATTATCATCAATATTAGTTAAGTTTCGAGTTTTACTTCAATTTTTTTCCACATTGCAGAGATGGAGATTCTAGGGTTGCATGAGTTTTTTTCCCTTTTACGTCACTGGAAAAAATAGTATTTTAGAATCACAAAAATTGAATCATCATAGGCTTGGTCTCCTCAGTATCAAAATCTTAAAAAGCTTAAGTTTACATTTCACCAGTTGATATTGTTGTAGAACTGAGTCATCGCATTATTGTATACTGCAATACGATTCGCAACACTCCTGGCATTTTCAAACGAGTATGTCAGTCGCTAAGACGTAGGTTGGAGGCCTGCATTACCATAGAAGGAGGCAAATTTCGACAATTGCTGCGATTCTAAAATTCAAATTTTCTCAGTGGCATAAAAATTAGGGGCAAAGGACTCTCACGCAACCCTAAAGTCTCCGCCTTTAGTATACGGGAAACAATTGAAATAGCTCTCAACGGGTAAGTAATATTAATGATAATAGGTGTACATAATCTGAAGCCTGTATCTCAAACGATTCCTGAGATATCAAAAATCTGAAAAAAAAAACTTTTTTTGGCCCCCTATATTTCGAAAACGATGCCCTTGCAGACCAATGTTAATGGGAACTTTTTTTCTTATAACGAGCCAAAGAATCGCGCCCTTCATTTTCCGAGACATGTCTTAAAACACCCTGTATAGCGCATCGTCTTCGACGATCCCTTACGGTTCATTATAAGTGAACGTTACGGTACGTTATAGCCGCTTTCGATATTTGGCAAATTTCTAGCGAACGGATTCGTGGCCCTTTAATTGGCACATCACTGATCAGTTAACTGTAGCTGAAAGTTGGCAATACGCGAGTCGATTAAAGAGAACGTTACCGTATTGCCCGACAACGGATGGATGGTCTCACGTGATCCTTTCCCCAACCAAAACCTGTACGGCGCAAACAATAAATCGTGGCGAAAACAGAGTGATTCTTTCCATTACTTGGCAATATATGCCCGGGGGACAGAAGTGGCCTTAAATCATCTCTTGGTTTAGCAAAGTGTGGCCATAAGTCATCTCAGCGAGCGTAGCCGCGGCCTGTAAATGGCAAGAGGTTAGCGGAGTGAATGCAGATGAGACATACCGTCGTGTGGGTTGTTCGCGGGACAATCTTTATGGCTTGTCGAGTCGATAAAAATGCTCCCGTACGAAATTTATGTGGAATATTAAAGCGCGGACGCTTTCTGGTTGTCCCGGCTCTGATTAACTCTCAACCAAAGCGACTCCAAACGGGACGAAACAAAGCCAACACGAGGAGAGATTTATTGCGTTTTGCCCGGGCAAGAAGTCGATGAATAAATAAAGCTATCTGGAAAACCATTTATCATGCCCTATCGCGACCGGTCGCCGTAAATAATGCCTGTGCGCACTCGATAAGAGTTTTGCGCGGCTCGGCTGGCAATAAGTCGCCGCTAATAACAATTGCGATTACGCCGATAGTGATCAGAGAAATGTGCGCCGGTGTCACTCGACCAACTTTAAGGTTTCGATTTTATTATCGAAATTTCTTAAACTGTAACGCCTCTCGATCACAGACCACGGGGCAATCGAGCAGACGTTCGGTAACGTAAACTAATTCGAACCAAGCGTGGCTGCTCCCCGTACCAGTGCCATACTCGCTGCGTTTTTTCTTCAGTTATTCTGTGATAACTTCAGGCAAAACAATTTCGTTCGTTCAGTAAAATATATCTTTTTTTTTTTTTTTTTGTAAACGAGACGCCTTATTCTTTGTCAACTTAGTGAAAATTAATCGAGTCTCTCACGAAAAGAAGTCATTTTCCTAACTTTATACATGAATTTGCACGTTTTTCTAATCAAGTGCATTTCCACGAATCGATTTTGGTGGATCGATTCAGTTGACCGATAGAAGTCCAACGAAAATAACCGTGAGATCCTCGTTTCGCCGTAATTGTTGCACCCTTCGGTTGACGAACTTGAAGCGGGAATAATCGAAACTTTATCGCACAACAAATTGAACCGATTACAAATCGTTCTCTTGAAGAATTTTTGAAGGGAGCGAAATCAAACAACATGGGCGCGCCCTCTCCGCTCCAAGAAGCAGAGAGCGCCTCGCGCCCCTCTAGAGTTTATTCAGGCTGGCGCCTCCATGATTTCTTCAGCTCAAAGGTTCCGATTCCACGACATTACCGCCCTACTCGTTCACGGTTTACGAGCTCAAATGCCAATATATTGGTTTAAATGTGGATCCTGCGCCTGTATTAAAACTGAAACTTTGCATAGCCGATATTTCCTTTGTCGCGGTTTGACTCTGCGTCTTTTTCATCTTGTTTGTTATGATTTAATCTTTTTTTTTTTTATTTTCTCCTTTCTGTTTGTCTATTTGCTCGCCGACAATCATCAGCGATGCGGAAAAGTTGTCTCACACACACTTGATAATATCCATTGACAGATGGAGAAATTGACAGCTGCATTCAGTTTTAACCAGGATTAACATCCTGCTGACGCGACGGAGCAATATAATTCGCGAAAAATATTACAGCAAACGCTCGATAATGTAAATTGATAATGTTCACGCCACATTTACATTAGCGAACGTGATTTAAATAATAAACGATTTATTAAAGAAACGTGTGATACATATACATATATAACGAAATAAACAAATATTTTAATTGTGATAAGTATTTTTTAATTAAATCTACAATTTTAGTCTGCGTAAATGGGCGCTCAGCATTGTCTTCTAATGCCTGCGCCCGTTTCATCCCCATCTAAAGCTCGGCTAAAACCTTGCATAGTCCGCATATTAGTCACTAATGCTTTTGACTTCAGTGAGAACATCCTCGTCGTCCTCACAGTCTGTATCTTCCTCATTGTTAGTATCATTCGTCTGCTTGTCTTCGTTCCACAAATTAATATCAGCTGGAGTGCAAACAATGTCGGTCTTCACTATTTTCAATAAATCTAAAACATCAATGACGCACTAACAAGAACATCAGCATTGGATCGCAATTGTTGAGAAGAGATCGCTCTAACAATTTTTAATAGTTTGCTGATTTAATGCATTACGGGCCATTTGTAAATCTAAAACAGTTTCTCGAGATGTTACCTGTTTTACAATCTCAGAGATGTTTTCAGCATTCTTTAATAAGACAGACAAAAATAGATATTTTCGGTAGTACAGTTCGGTGAATCCCATTACGTTCGGGTCCATGAATTGAATTAATGCAGTTGCGTTGGGCGGTATGCACATGACCAGAATTCGTTCCTCAGTTGATTGGATTTGAAGCTTCGGTTTTTTAAGGCAACCTTTTAGCTACAAATTAAATAATCCTCAAATTATAAAAATGTAAAACATTCGTGATTAAAAATTCATCCTCTTACCTCAGAAACCAAGCGCTTGACAAACCACCTCAGGAACATACTGCTAGTCATCCAAGAGGACTTTGGACAATTATAATCAACAGGGACATTAAAATGTTTAAATGAAAGCGCACTTTTTGCGTTTTCTCTTATCATTGGGCTTTACTTTGTGTATCGCCAAAAACTGTTTACGTCATCGAGCGTACACATTGGTCCCGTAGTACGAATTTCGTGTTTACAACAACGCAATATTTTCATCATCTCGTGTTTACGTTATCGAGCGTCTGCTGTAATTAGGAGACTGACTGAAGTTTTCGCTCGCCGTTTACTCTCTATGCTATAGAGTCGAACTTCCTGAAGTGACAGATATAGACGCTTTGGCGATCCTGGATACTTCCATTCCAGACAAAGAAGCCCACCCAGTGCAAGCTGATAAAGCTCATCGCAGCGATTAATTTGATCAGCACTTTCAATGCAGGTGCTCTTTGAACGCCTACAATATCCAGGCTTAAAGTTTGGAAAGCGATCGAATTGGGTATCTCTTGCGTCCATGGATATTTACCAGGAAATTTTTTATCTTTTAAGGCGATGTTAACCGTCTCATATTATATATCGATTCTATGTACATATTATATTGACTCTGGATATCTCCAGTTAGTTGTATTCCGCAATTATTCATCCAATCGTTTTATGGGCCTTTTTTTTTTTAACACATTGTCATTTTTATTCAGTTAATTTCCTGTGGATCACCTTTTTGATTTATTAACGTTTTTTAGTAAATATAAACGGGTTTATTTACATTTTTGCACTTTTTGTCATAATTAATCACTTCAATTTAGCTGTCAGCATCAACCGTTCGAACCCATTAGAAGCTTAATGTTAATCTATTATTTTCCTTTCACCGTGATTTAAGTACTTAGTACCGTACTTTTATTTACCGTGTTTCATGATTGCGAGGGAAACAATTGGCAGTTTGTCCTTATAAGAGTTTCGAAGTGGTTTTGGCTGATGGCATCGTTGCGACCCCCATCAATACTAAGGGAAAGTGTTTTTCTTTTTTTCAATCTTTTCTACTGTTTTATTGTTCATAACTTGTCGTTTGCATTAGCCAGACAAGGGGGAATTTGTCGTTAACGTTTTCAAGATTCGACCAACATCTCGTCTTTTCATAACCGCGCAGTACACGACTCAATTTTTCCTTCAGTGTATTGCGGAAAAGATCTGCTATGTATTGGGGGGCCCTCACACGCCCAAACTTGAACGTGTTCCTCTCTGGTGCTTGTCTGCCTAACCCGCGTGGAAGCTACCGGTGTTGTTGTATGAAAACTCTCCCGGCCAACATTTTGTTTTCATCGTTAAGACTTTATAAGTTAATACCGCTAAAAGAGCTAAAAGCCAATAAAAATAAACATATACTTTATTAGGAATATAAATATACAGTCATTTAGTTTTATTGGTTTATTTTTATTGAACATGTGATAACTGACTATTTCGCCGCTTTTAATGCTGTTTTATGGCGCTGCCGCATTAAGAAGGCCTTAAAATACCGGCCATAACTTTCCGTATAACATTATTTATGTTACATATATGACTCGGTCTTAGTTACTACCACATATAGCTACGGCGATAAATCTTTTAAGTGTTTTATTGAAAATGGACAGCGGTGTTGAGCGAACCGGACAAATTATTATAAATCACGTTGTAGTTTATGGCGACACAAAAGTCATTATCAATGAAATTTTTTAAAAAGAGAGCCTTATCTCACAGCCGAATTGTACAAATTAATACCGACCCACTGCTGAAAGCCTTTTAGTGTTTCCACTAATCTCGAATCAATAAATAACTTTAAATGAGCAAAGAACATCTGTAAATGCGACGTCTTACAGACATCCCACTGAATTGGATTCTATTCATATTTTATCTAATTTTCCTCACTAACAGGCTGCGAGCAGAAATCCCGGAGTAGAGGCCAAAAGCGCTTTCCGAGTGGCTCTTACCTAATAAGCGTTAAGGAGTGGAAATTGACCCCATCGGGCACAAACTTATTAATTAAGCCATAAATAACGCGAATGGCCGTTTCATAACGCTGCTCTGCGACAGTGATTTGTGAGGTTGTTTTGTAAACTCAACTTAAATAATTGCTGCGATTAATCTAGCTGCTTTCCAAACACTATTTCTTCCCCATTATCGAGATTTATATTATGATTGGTCCGTGCACTGCACTCACATATTAGTTAATTAGACGGAGTACGAGTGATTTATGCGGCTCGCCGGACCATTTATAGTCAAAGTTGTCCGCCGAGTCTTAATTGCCTTTCTGTAAGATAATTTGTGTTACTTAGTGAGGAGAAAGAGTAATGAACCAGAAGTTTATGTAAACAATGTTGACCTGGATGGTGCGCTGATGGGCTTCCAGCCTCCGCACTCATCCACACCAACGGAAAAATGAGGAATTATATTAGTGTGCCTTAGAGCCAATGCTTGGAGCTAATCCCTGGAGCCGTAAATCTTTTGCGAGTATAACCAGGACGCGTCGGAGTTTCATTTTTCCTGGTGCGACCATAAAGCGGGGTGCAAACGGCCGTAAAAGAGTCGCGAAATATACGAGGCAATAAAGAGCGGAGCCCGCGTTGCCATAATTGCGTTTAATGAATATTTATCGGCGTCCCGGTGAGCTTTCAGTTCCGATGTTGTTGTCGTCCATGACAGCTCACTGTGGCTGAAAAAGGAATGTCCCTTTGTGCGGAACGCTATTGCCTCTCTTATAACGTGAGCAATTAAAAGCGAGCTCAAAAACTAGCCTAGAATTACGCTCCAATGATGCCAGACGTGCAATTGAATTTTCTAAAGGTCTGGTCCAACTGACAAGGAAACCGCTCCAAATCGATTCAAGGATCCTTCTGCGCAACTCGCGCTGCAGATTTGACCTTGCAATAAGCAATGCGCTTGCTCAGAAGCATGTTTGGACCGTTCGGAGACGGCAACTCACGTTGCAGATTTGACCTTGCAATAAGCAATGCGCTTGCTCAGAAGCATGTTTGGACCGTTCGGAGACGGCAACTCACGTTGCAGATTTGACCTTGCAATAAGCAATGCGCTTGCTCAGAAGCATGTTTGGACCGTTCGGAGACGGCAACTCACGTTGCAGATTTGACCTTGCAATAAGCAATGCGGTTGCCCAGAAGCGTGCTTCTACCATTCCCAGACGGCAGCTCACGTTATAAATTTCAATTTGAAATAAGCCATGCGCTTGCCCAGAAGGATATTGAGACGCTTCCGAAAGAATTTCCTTCTGGATTGGAATAAGCTTTAAAGTGATTTTTAACAGTAAGTAACAAGTATCAATCTAACAGCCCTAGCCTGAATGAACTCCTGTGCACCCGCAACGATTTCGGGAAATCCCCTGCATACTAGGGGAAATACCGATTTATGCTCGCTGCAACCGAAAACTTTTGCTATTATACAATACATTAAGGTCCGTTTTATCCGAAACTCCGCTATAAATGGTTTCGTTATTTGAAAGTAATGTAACTTACGATTTAACGGCAGTTTGGTTGGTATTTTACAGATGAATTCGCTCTAACCGGATATTTTCAATAAGCGAGTACGTTTAAGGTGACCATTACAGTATTTTACCTACAGCTATTAAGCGAATAGCAAACAATGCATTCTCTACCTTGCTAATAAGCAAAGCGCTCCTTACGCACGGTAGATCTAACGCACGCTGCGAGAGTGATCATGGGTGGCCATAACTTTTGTTTCCAGCACAGGCCCGGCTGCGCCGTGTGAAGCCGAGCAATTGACTAAGCGAACTGCGCGATTAAAGGAATAGTGAATTTTCGTTGCTTGGGTTAATTAATATCAGCTTTCTTCCAAGAGAAAAGTAAATAAGAGGTCTTCGCGAGATAGGTACTGACCATATTTCTCTTGGTTTCTAAAGGCTTGAGACTTATGCACATACCTAGTGGTAACACGACAGTTATTCATAAAAAGCCCTACGTGACTATATACCGTTGAAACTTGGACGCTGTAACAATAAAAGGAGCAGTTTTTGCGGTTTAAATTAGAGTTAAAGGGTAAAAAATTCAGCTTGTAAAGACTACGCACCCATGGAAATACACGCTCGCCGTTGCGTAGCTTCGTTCATATACCTCCCATGCGTGCGTAATACGATTATTATTACCGCACTTGTCAAATACCTATACTATTAGAAAGTGTAAGAGTTCGGTTTTCTTCGTCCATTGCATATCCTATTTTCGAACAAATGATGTTAAAGCGTTTATCAGTATTTCCATAACAACATAATGGGGTCCGGATAAGTACCTGTACCAAATTGCTTTTTATTACCTCAGGCACCGTGTAATTATTGTAATAAATACAGGCATAAATTAAAGTTCTTAATAAATTCCTTTAATGGTTTGCTGTAGAAGGCCACTTTAAATTTAAATATTTTCTAATACGACGTTAATGACAGGTTTGGCCGATTATCTACTTGCTCGTAAATTACACTCATCGATTAGCATGCTAATTCCTGCCATTAGAGACTTTCAGGTATCATAATGATGAACCAAAAATCTCTCCAGGAATATATGTAGATCCAATGATCAAATTGGTTTTGAATACGTTTTTGCTGCGAATATTGAAGTCTACCAAGCATTTACGAAGGAATTTTGCCCTGGCGGTAATAAATAATGTTTATTTTCGCATTATCCATCAGTTTCGGTTTGTTATTATTAATTTCGTTGATTTATTAAAATTTCCAGCGTTATATCTTTTGCGAGCCCACGCCATATGTCAGGACTTGTCACTGTTTTATTAGAGAATTATTTTAAATTTATGACGCCGCCGTGGCATTCGCTGGAAATGCCCCCTCGCTCGCACTGATTTATGCTTTTAACAGCTGGAAATGGAAAAATCCTCTCTCTGGAAGACGATTATTTATCCTCAAGTGCTTTTTCACTTTTCCAAGCCACTCCGAAGGTGAAATATTTAAATATTCGCCTATCTCACTTCGAAACAGCCCATTTACACCAAATCTCATTGTTTTCCATTAAAACGGGCACTTAATTAACGATGTACTAAAACCGTAAGCTGTACATTAACCTGATTTGTTATTGCCCTAAAGTAATCCATTGACGTCACTCATGCTGGCACTGAAGCAACATATGAATCGCACTCGTCTGTCGTGACATTTGAATGTTATGGCGTTGAAAAGTTTTGTCAGCAACAATGCAACCTTCCATTTATTTATTGAGATGTAACAGTTGACATTCAGTTGTAGATACCTGAATGCAATGAATTCAATTTACATGGCATGTTCAAGTGAGATCGCCGAAACGATTTTTTGGCAGCGCTGCAGGCCTTTAGGCCGCATCATGTGATTGATTTTTCGAAAGGTATATTTTACCTAAGGGTATTAATACGACAAACTGTTGGACTGTTTCATTGCGTAGATTTTCCCGCGAATTTCATGCGCAGGCGCTAGCAACGTAGGCAGCTGGCCCCGCACCCATCTCACTCCATACCTGCAACCCGCTTCCATACATCATTTTTTGGATGAGATGATGGCGCCATGTGGTCTTCTAACGTTTGTGGTGGACTGGGCATTTCAAGTATCCCGATGAGAAGAAATCCGATGTCGTTAAATCGGGAAAGTGAGGAGGCCATTCGATAACTCAGCTACTAGAACGCAGCCTGACAGACCGTGTGGCATTTAGGTCCTGCTTGTTGAATTCAGAAGTTTTTTTATATTTTCCAACTATCCTTGGAGAAGTTCATGTGTCATTTTTCGATACCGTTCTCAACTACCAGCGAAAATGTCGCCGGCATTTTCCAAAGGGAAGGGTTCAATGACTGGTTCAGAGCATATTGTGCACCAAACAACGAGTTTTTAATCAAACCGCACGTGCACTTGGATAGGATGAGTATTGTCTGTTACCCAGAAATAATCTTTTTAGTTGTTGATACGTCCAAAAGGGCAAAAAATTGTTTCGTCGATCAATGTAAAATTTTGGCAAAAATTTCGTGAGACAGCACGTTGGCGCATGTACCGCTAGCCGTAAAACAAAGAGTGAAGCGACGAGAAATGGATGGGTGGCCGAATGGCCTTATGACAAGTGTATTTTGTATTATTTTTTCTATTGAGATCACACAAATATAAAATAAATTCAAAATTAAGTATAAATTTGGAGCGTCTATCTGCAGCATCAAAATTTGTTCTCTTTTTTGTCTCACAGCCCATCATTGCTACTATTTTACTGTAAAGAAATACCTATTATGACATTCCCCTATAAAAATTATTTCAACTCGTACCGACACCAATGAAGAGATCCCAAAACTTACAGCGTCATACGTCGACGGTATCTAGGCACAATTTTCCAGAATCCCCTTCGAACGGCTCTATTAAAGGCCACCGGAGCCCTTAATGCCCTTTCGGTCCTTATGCCGTTCCCGCAAAGTGTAGTTGACAGCCGGAATCCGGACCCGTCCCGTAATTATGTGGAAAACGCCCGGATTTCCAAGGGATTTGTCCTAAGGAACGTAGAGTATCAGACAAGGATTTTCCTATCAGAAAGGTGCTTTAGAACGCTAGAGATTGTCTTGGAGGATGCATTTGTCAATTTCGTTAAAAATCTTTCCAAAAGGTCCAAATCAGTGTTACTTCATATTACCGAGACTACATCGTTCGCCACTGAAGTTCAAAGGGAACGTTACATAAATCATTTCGACGTGCTCGCAAGGGCCTCATTTTTTATCGTGGGATGTTCATATTTGAAAAAATCTGTGAAAGATTTTATATCCTGATCGAATAAAGAGAGGACCACTTCGCAAAATGCAGGGGCGGTCGGTCCTCGGGCAAACGAACACCGCACTGAAGTTTGCAAACTTGCTTCCCCAGTCCGTCTCTGGAAAACCTCATTTCAGTGATTTATCGCAAGCTGCTTTGAAGTCAAAAAGAGGCGACGTTCGATTGATTGGCGAGTTATTCAAATAGACAACGCCGACGTGAGATGCATAAGCTAAACGAAAGATTGGATCGTTTCTAACAGGATAGAGCATGTTGCCAGTGGCCTGGTTGGTGTTTTGTAAGAAGTTGGGCATTGTTCGGATTTTCGTGATGCTCGTTTTGAAATCTGAGTCGCACCCAAAAACCACCCAACAATGGGGCCCTGCCGATTAGCATCGAAAACCGCCGAAGGAGATAAATAATTTAGTCGGCCCGATAAGCAGCGTGTTTATTGTTATTGTTGTCAAGTGTCAAAGGAAACGCGATACCGTCTACCGGCGGCCAGCTGCAGCCGTTCCCCTCAGCTTTGATACTTATCTACCCAATAGGGGCCTCCAGCATGAACGCTCCATCAATTTGTTCCCTTACCGGTTGCGATAAACGGGCCGTTGAAGCTCTCCATTCCGCTTAGCTCAGATTATTATCAGGGGCTATTCGTGACAAGTATGGAAATAAAATGAGCTCCGACCTGTAAACTATAAAACACAATGCAGATAACAAAAGAAGCACGTCGCGAGGTTAAAATGGGCTTTGAAGGCTAATTTTAACGGAATAATGGGCCGGTCTGATAAGGCCGACGAGTGAGTTTGACAATGGACTGTCGTGTCACCCTAGGACAAAAGGGAAATTGTGCCGACTCGGAAAAAGGAAATTAAAATGTTTTGCATTTGAGGATTGGAGAGTAGTTATGTCGTGTTTGATTATACTTTTTATCATTTAACCTGATCTTTTTTCCTATGTGTGTGCAATCTTTTTTAGTAGGAGCATTTACACACTTCTGACAATTGGGATAAATAACATTGATGTGCCGATCCAGTCAGTAGAACAGTTACCTCGTTCAGGATCCACGGTTACGTGCACGAGACGCACTCAAAGGCTCTTTCAATGAATTTTTTGACGGCTGTCAAATGGAAAGGAAACGTCACATCTACGCTCAATATGCGTTCACATTCAAGTGTATTTTCTAAATCCGGCTCAAGTAATCACTGAATCCACGAATCGATTGCAATCAGAGATTTGATCGGCGGCACCAATAAAAAAGAAGTTGTATGTGAGCGGATTTGACCCGGGGGTGTCGATTGGAGCCGGTTCGAGCAGTTCAAGGTGGACATCGCATGTGTTCAGTCATCCACCGATCAAAGCTATTGCAAATGCAATAGAAGAAATTTGTTGCAGTTCTTTCCAGTCGAGGAACTTGATATTTTTCTATTAGGCTGAGCAGTACTTCTACCTCTTTACTCTCGATCTGCATAATTTTGTTATTTTTGACACCCCGTAAAATGAAAACAAACGCTTTTGTATGGGCCAAGTGTACCTTCTTTTCTTCTCTAGCATGCCATTTTCATTTGTGTGTTCTCGTTCACCAATATTTCTGGATCACTCTCTGTATTATTTTTTTCTGTTAAGAAGTAAATTTGAAATACCCACTAATTTTGAGATTGTGAAATAGTTGATTGGCAGTACTGCCGAAAAATATTTGACATATACACGGCAAATGACATATTAATTTGACAGACACATGTATTATACGTTATGCGCATAATAACTTCAGCATTATTTGCTATTTAAATTGTATGCATGAAGTGCAGCCAACACAACAGAGAAAAAATATCTGTGGTAGTATCACAATATAACTCATAATCAAACTGCCAGTTATGCGATTATGTATGGCTATAACCGTTTCGAATTAAAAAAAGGATTTTTCTTCAGACTGCTCACGTAGGTGTTCTAAACTGACTCTGTCCCTAGAAACTCAACATCGGTTTCAACCCTTGGCTGTCAATTAAGTCGCCGCAAAAGGATTCCGGCTGCCAGCGTTGCGGCTCGGGTTTCGTCCTCGTTGACAAGCCAAACAAAACACTCAATTATTGTGTGTGTTCTTCACTGGCAATTTCTCATATTTCACCCCCTGTCACTGGTGACAGGGCCCTTTTCCCTGTTATTTTCGTTCCACAGTAGTCGGGTTTTTGTTGGGCTAATTTCTTTTAACATTGGTGACATCCAGTGTGGACGAATATAAAAAAAATCACTGAATCTCCTGAACAAGTTTTTTTTCCTTCAACGGCATTACTGTTGAAGTAGTGTAAGCTTTAGAAGTAAAAATAATAATAGTTAATGTTCCCTTCCTCGTTTGATGAAAAGACCGCCAAAGCAGCTGTGCGATTCAGTCAACTGCTGAGTGGCCATTCTGCTATGATAAGAGAAAACCGTTTTTCGACAACTGATAAATTGGAGCTAGTTCGGTATTAAACGTCTCAACGAAAAGTTCACCAAATCGTTTTATTGTCATTTTACCTCCGTCACAATTCTTCACCCTTCCAGACCATATAAGTTCAACAGGTTATGGGCCCAGTTACACAGGTGCTGAAATTGTGATTGGTGAAATTATCTTCAACAGTGTAATACATTCAAAGACGTGGACATTCAAATGGAGAGTGATAAACCAAGGATTGAAAAGCTCAGGGACGCTGACAACTGGCAACAGTGGCAGTTCGTTGTAAGTACGTTACTGGACAGTGAGGATGCTCTGGGAGTTTGCGATGGATCGTTCATAAAACCAGAAAGCACAGACCAGAACTACGACCAACGAAGTCGAGAGTGGACAAAGGCAGATCGTCTAGCGAGGAAAACCATTGTCACCTCCGTAGAAACCAAACCGCTGCAGTTATTGATGAATTGCGAAAATGCTCGAGAAATGTGGGTCAAGTTACATAGCGTATATGACTTGAAGTCTGACGAAAGTCTAGGATTAATTCAAAAACAGTTTTTTGAATTAAAGTGGGACTCTCTGTTAAACATAGCAGGGCACATTTCAAAATTGGAACAAATGGCAAGTAAGATGAAAAAATTAAACAGTCCAATACCAGAATCAATGCTGATGGCAAGGATCCTGTCAATTCTGCCAGCCAAATTTAATCACTTCCATAGCGCTTGGGATTCAATGGACTCGTCGAAGCGTAACATCGAGACACTAACAACTCGTCTCATGACAGAAGAGCTTCGATTGCAGAAGAGCGAATCAGAAGTGGAAGAATTGACAACAGCATTAATGACAAAAGCAAAATTTACTCACAAAAAGGAATTCAAAAGGGAAAAGGAGTGTTTCACATGTGGAAAAATGGGACATTTCCGTAAAGACTGTCCGGGGTGCGCAAAGTGCGGTTCAAAAAGGCATCTGCAAAAGGACTGTCTAAAAAATGCCAGTGCTCAAATGCAGATAGATGATTATGGCGAAAAACAAGCATTTGTAGAAATCGGAAGTGAACAAAACAACTCTGATATTTGGTTAATTGACTCCGGTGCGACAAATCACATCACGAACCGCAGGGACTGGTTTGATGAATTTAAAGTTTTTCCGGAACCTCAAATGATACGTGTCGGAAATGGGGAAAGTATTGCCGCCTACGGGAGTGGGCAAATAAATGTCGAAACGTATGCTAACGGAACATGGCTAGCAGGAACTCTCTATGACGTGTTGTATGTACCAAAAATCGCCCGAAATCTTTTCTCCGTAAAAATTGCGGCAAAAAGAGGTGCCGACTTTGTTGTTAAAAACAACGGTAAGAATTGTATGTTCTTACGAGATAACAAAGTCGTGGCCGTTGGAGAAGAAGCAGAAAATCTTTATCGCATAGTATTACGTGTCGTTGCACCTTTCCGCAAAGCCGCGGATGTTTTGGTCTCAATAAAAAGCAACGATACGCTAAATCTGTGGCATGAAAGATTAGGACACCAAAACAATAAACACGTGCAAACAGTTATGAAAAGATTTGGATATGAACTGACCACCGACAATATATTCTGTGATGGGTGCGCTTACGGTAAAAATCACAGGCAAGCATTTCGGGATCGCAAAGAAGACCGTGCAGTAGAAACTCGAGAACTGATTCACAGTGATGTCTGCGGCCCAATGGATGTGAAATCATTAGGCGAAAAACAGTACTATCTACTATTCAAAGACGATTTCAGTAAATACCGAGTGATTTATTTCATTCGAAATAAATCAGAAGTATATGAAAAACTAGAGCAGTTTCTAAACGAAGTAAAGACGCAGTTCACTGATCATGTTAGAGAAATTCAACATGACGGTGGCAAGGAATATGTCAACAGAAATGTAAAGAGCTTATTAAGCAAGATGGGCATAAAACAAACAGTAACAATTCCGTACGCTCCAGAACAAAATGGATTCATTGAAAGGGAAAACCGAACGATTGTAGAGTCTGCGAGGTCAATGCTATACTCAAAGTCGTACCTTCCTAAAGGCTTATGGGCGGAAGCAATGAACACAGCCGTTTATATTTTGAACAGGACAGGACCTTCGAGGACACCTGATAAAACACCAATAGAGATATGGAGTGGAAAGAAGCCCCGAGTCTCTCACCTCAAAATCTTCGGTACGGAGTGCTTTGCACACATTCCAAAAGAAAAGAGACGCAAGCTAGACAAGAAGTCCTACAAAGGCTACTTAGTGGGATATACCGAGAACGTGGAAGGATACCGTGTGTGGATACCTGATCGGAACGACGTGATAGTGAGTCGTGATGTGATTTTCAAAAATGAAGTGATGCAACCGAAAGTAGTATCGGTTGAAAACATAATCGAACAACCGAAGGAAGAAGTGCAGGAAGAAAAACATGAAGAAAACACCACACAGAATAATTCACCCGTAGAAAGAAATCTAAGAGATAGATTACAGCTGAAACGACCTGACTTCTATGGGATACCTGTCGCGCTCTTAGCGAATGAACCTATGTGTTTCAAGGAGGCAGTTTCCTCAGAACAACGTGACGATTGGATGGATGCTATGAACGAAGAAATGACGTCCTTATTGGAAAATGAAACGTGGGTAATAGTGAAAAAACCATTAAACAAAAAAATATTTGAAAACCGATGGGTGTACCGTACAAAATACAAGGAAGATGGAATAGTAGATCGCCTCAAGGCGCGATTAGTTATCAAAGGCTGCTCACAACAAAGAGGAGTGGATTACAACGAGACCTTCAGTCCAGTGGCCAGATCCGAAACAATCCGGGTATTGCTAAGTACTGCGGCATCGGAAAAATTATATCTGAAACAGTTTGACATAAAAACAGCTTTCCTGTACGGGGAATTAACAGAAGAAATCTTTATGAAACAACCAGAAGGATTTGAAGATGGTACCCCCCGTGTCTGCAAACTGATAAAAAGTCTTTACGGATTGAAGCAAGCCCCTAGATGTTGGAATGACAAATTTGCAAGTTTTTTGGAGGGATGCGGCTTCAGGGAGAGTACTTCAGATCCGTGTCTATATATAAGCAAAAACAGAGACATAAAAATGCTATTGTTGCTATATGTTGACGATGGATTAATAGCCTCGTCAAACGTAGAGGAACTTGAAAAGCTACTACAGAAAATTGGAAACACATTCAAGGCAAAAGTTGCAAGTGACGTTAAGAACTACATTGGAATAGAAATTGAAAAACAGAATAATGGTTCAATTTTTATTCATCAGAAGGCCTACATTAAGAGAATTCTAGAAAAATACGGAATGGAAGACTCAAGGGCGGTTGCTACACCCATTGATCCAGGATGGCAGACGGATATAACAGTACAAAAGAAAATTGAAGGATTTCCATATCGTGAAATTGTGGGAAGTTTGATGTTTCTGCAAGTAAACACGAGGCCAGACATTGGATATGCGTTGAATGTTGCTTCAAGAGCACTAGAAAATCCAACCGAAGCACATTCCAAACTTGTAAAACGAATTCTCCGCTACATCAAGGGCACAGCAGACTTTGGTCTGTTCTATCATACACATGAACAATTAGAAGTCTTCAGTGATGCTGATTTTGCTGGAGACATTGAAAACAGAAGGTCAACAACAGGTGTCATTTGCAAACTAAACGGAGCTGCAGTGTCATGGCAGAGCAGGAAACAACAATGCGTAGCATTATCTACTACAGAAGCAGAGTACATGAGTGCAGCTAGTGCAGCAAAAGACCTTGTGTGGCTAGTGCGTATTCTCAAGGAAATCGGTGTAAATGCTACCAAGTATAGCAACATATCACTGTGTATTGACAATCAAAGTGCTATAAGACTAATTAAAAATCCAGAAGGACATAAGCGCACCAAGCATATAGATATAAAATTTCACTTTACTCGTGACCTGTTTAAAAGGGGGGAATTTGATATACTATATGTTCCAAGTGAAAACCAGATTGCAGACATTATGACTAAGCCTTTGGCTAAACAAACATTTGAAATGTTGCGTCTTAAAGTAGGCCTAGTTAAGAATTAGTCTAAGTGTCCGTAATCACATGTAAGCATGTATTAATATAATTACATATTATTTTTAGGGAGAGTGTTGAAGTAGTGTAAGCTTTAGAAGTAAAAATAATAATAGTTAATGTTCCCTTCCTCGTTTGATGAAAAGACCGCCAAAGCAGCTGTGCGATTCAGTCAACTGCTGAGTGGCCATTCTGCTATGATAAGAGAAAACCGTTTTTCGACAACTGATAAATTGGAGCTAGTTCGGTATTAAACGTCTCAACGAAAAGTTCACCAAATCGTTTTATTGTCATTTTACCTCCGTCACAATTCTTCACCCTTCCAGACCATATAAGTTCAACAATTACAATTGCACCCCGCAAAATTGCCCCCCAACATTCTAGTATCGGATTACTGAATCCATACTGTCTCTATGAAAAGAAGAAACGTGTTATCATGGCAGGTCCCACAAAAAAATCAGCAAAAAATCTCTTGGTGTCTGATAAACTGTCCAATTGCCCAATATGTTGAAAATGTTAAAATATCTTATCAATCCTAAATTTCAATGTACATTTCTTCCATATGGATTTTCGTTAATGGAGGACCCTAATCAATGCGTTTTTTTTATTAGCACTTAATCACGAATTTATTCAAATACCGGTAAGTTTCCCAAGTAAAATCTATTTTTGCATGCACCTGACAGTTTCCGATTATTTCTGAACGGGAGTTATGCAGCCATCGATAATCTCACAGGATCAACTGGAACTTCATCTGGTCGTCTGTACTTCTTCTCATTTTGTCTTGTTCATAAATTATCCTACATATGGGCCCCATATACGTTTTATATTAATCATATTTAGTGAAAACTAGTTTTAACCAAACGTAGTCCGTAAAAAAGACTTATTAGTAGCATTTTCTAGATTGAAACTGGATTCAACTAACCTCCTTAAGAAACTCTAGTTTTGACTAGGAGAATCTCGAATTGTTTAAGGCTGATAATTAATATTAGTTTTTCCTAGTTAAATCGGGTTTTAACAGTGACATTTCATACATAGAGAACTAAAAGTGACCCTAAAATCAGGAAAAACTCAAGGAAACATTTTTTATGAACATGCCGAAACACGTCAAATATTGTTTTTATTTGTGCATTTTTTAACGTAAAAGACATATGCTCAGGGTTACCCATCTTCTAGATAATTGTACTTTTTTATTTTTTCTTATGGAATCCCATGTACATTATGCCGTTTTTGATTTCTTTGAGAAAATATAAAGATATTTTATGTAACATACCTATGTCTAAATGCAAGAATTATTGAAATATTTTGTACACAAGGAAATATTATGCGCAATATGGCAATTAGTGCAGCCTGATAGGTCGTCAGATCTCGCCCATTTGGAGTTCTTTTATGGACTTATATGAAACGTACGGTGTATTTAAATAGCGTAGAAGAGTTAGAAAATAAAATTACTCAAGAAGCTCCACAACATCTCCTGAAATGATGAGAATAATTGAGGAATTTGAATTGCGGCTTGGCCACTGTTAGAAAATCAAAGCGGCTCAGTTCCAATATTTAATACATGAGATTATAGCAGTTTATATTGTTATTTTCTAAGTATTAATGGTTCCATCGTTATTTCTATTTTTTGTATATTTTTTCGAAATCTGTTAAATTTAGGCAAGGGTATGTTACATGAAATATGTTTAGAATTTCTGAAAAAACGCAAAAACGTCGTAATGTAGGGGCGATGAGAACGAGGTTCCATAAGAAAAAAAATAAAAAAGTACATTTATCTACTACACGAGCAACCCCGTGTACGTGTTTATTACGTTAAAAAACGCAAAACTAAAAATAATACTTGACGTGTTCCAGCATTTTCACGAAAAATATTTCTTTCAGTTTTTAACGAATTTGTGCAGGACTCTATCTATATGTGGTTAACGTAATATTGATTTTGTCCATTCAACAACATTTCGAACCGCTGTTATCGGCTGTGTGTTTATCTCTGATCCACTTTTTGTGAGACCTGCCGTGACGACTCATTTCTTCATTTCATAGACGCAGACCGTTTGCCGGATCCTCGCCTTGACCATCCTTATCTCAGGCCCACTGTATATGGGGCCTGACATCTCAATTTGAAATCATGTCAGTGATGGCTTCGCCTAACATTGCCATCTAAAAACAACGCCGATGATCCGAAGCTCTCCCGGGATGTGAAAGGTAAATTTGCCGAAAACAACGACGTCGCTCTGGCCATTAGGCTGCGTTATCGGTGTTCAATATTTGGACAGCGCAGCGGTCCGGCCTGACTTTGCTCTGTTTGAACAAAGATTTTTGACTCGGTCGGCTTATTTCTGAATGAGGCTTCGCTAATGCATGGTATGTCGTATCTTGTTGCACTAACGGGTCAGTTTCACCCTGCCACTGTCTCAAGTCGAGTACATGGCAACAGTCTTCGCCCAGGGTCCCATTGTTGTTTCTTACCCATTTCAACATACCGTTATATAAATTTCCGGTTATCGCAGCTTGAGACAAACGAAATGTGACGTGTAATCTCTCTAATGTTGAAACGTTCCCATCTCGTAACTCGATCAGTTCTGGTAATTACAGCGTACATGTTTATCTATGACCGACGCGCGAATTCAATCTATTTCTAAGTGGGAAATGGGTGTAAAGGAATCACGTTATTAACTGGAGATACTGGCGAGGAAGGAGTAATGCCGATTCAAAGGTGATATATTAGTCATGAAGTATTTATCCCACCTTTCGGAATTTTAACACGCTTACATAAAAGTCGACCTCATGAGGCTTTTTCCGAACGAAGCACCACAATCAATCAGGCACGCGCTGCCGACATCGCAACGTCCGGGGCCGAGTGTCATACATCAACGTCAACCGAATATAGATATAAAATAACAACGCCGGCTCTGTTGAATGCAGATAAACTTTCCATTACACATATGTTTCCATCGTTTATCATTCATGGATGACGGCCCAATCTAGACGGTGTTGCCGAATCATCTCCATCTTGAAACTATAACCATTGCTTAAGCAAGTTAACTGAGGCCGGCTTATCGTTCATAATCTTAGACATTCATACCAAATATGTAGCATATTCCGCATATTTTGTGCAAGTTTTTGAAAATTTGCATAATTCCATAATTATTTGTATAACATGCATATTGCGGAGATCTTTCGCCCGATGTCGTCCGACCGCTTCCAGTATTTCTTCGCACCACGCTCCAGATATTCCCAACAATACTGATGGCGCTTCCAGGGCCATGGCGAATTGAGGATATGGGTCTTAAATTCCAATTCATTGAGAAAGTTCTTAGTAAATTGGATCCAGCGAACCGGCGCGGCAATAAAGTTGGAAGTTTCAAGAAGTACATATAAATGAGCGGAATGAGACAAAAATACAGGAACATACGTTCGTTAGATCTATTACCTTTTCATCTATTTCTTAAAATTCCAATCTCACAGAAAGTTTTTGTAGTGCAACGGTCGACTCACATTTTTTCTACGGCCTTACTTATGATACGTAACAATAAGCTTGAAAGAACTTACACAACCACAAACTAACCTGAACGAATCAGTGAACGTAGATAAGTTATATTAAACTATTCTACAGTCCCTATATGATAGCCATCATTCTCTAGGGGAGACGTTTACACGTAGCTCTCTTGAGGGAAATATTTTTTGTCCACGGCCATTACCCAATATCAACGATGGGATCTATTAAAAGCTAATTAATATTCATTTAAAATAGTTACTTATCTAACAGGTGCGAAAAGTGATACTCTTCTACTGCATGTTTATTGCAGTTGGCCAAGCAACGAAGTTCAATCAGCAATCAAAGTACAGAATTTTTTCTAGCAGCGCATGTGTGGTACCTTTAAATAAAATTATCAATATACTATCAGCGTGCGATAACGTCTTTACATGCACACGTGCAATGAAACCTTTTTATAGACATGTCGTGTCCCCACGTAAGTGTCAAATATCCGCAAAAACTTTGACACTGACACACGCCACATTGATTTGCGTGCGGTATATTCTCTTTTGTTTACTTTTTTTAGCATTTAGCGCCCGATCGTAAGGAAAATTATTGAAACGACAAACCCCAGTTTGCCTGAACGCAACCAACTTTGCTGAAAATCGCGAATTTGTGTTCTATATTGTATAACAAGTGTGATTTAAATCGCTAGCGGGAGTAACGAGTTTATTTTGTCCCGCAAATCTCTTATTATTCCTTCTCGCTCCGAGAGACTCTCATTTAAGTGCAGTCAACAAGCTAAATATTGGTTTGTTGTTACGTGATGGTGAAGCAAATTAGTTTTGTCCTCTACTAGCTATAAAACACATCATTACTGAGTACGTACAATGACAGTAAAGTACGTTTTCTCGCCTTTTTTCGTCAAAGATTTACATTTTAATTTAGGTAAATTTGCAATAACTTCCTAAAATCTAATTATATTTAATAATGATAAAAATCGCACATACGCCGCGGTTATGAAATATTTATGGCCTTCATGTTTTATATCCCTCAGCGCTGCGCGCTCCGGTATTTAAATTTGACGTTCGGGTTATAATAATGTACTTCACAAGCTCGATGTGTAGTACGCTATTATTGCCTGTCTGGTCGCTGAATTAATATTAAATAAGCAAACCAGCCTACTTCAGGTGGAAATACTGCTGAAAAATACATTTCGGTCCGATTTGAACTTAGTTTCTCGGCATTATTGACCACAATAGGATTTATATTGTTGATGCATTATTAATTTATGGTATTTAGAGTGAAATAATCACTTTTCCAAATGTAGTCTGTAACGGCCGTGTTTTTATTAGCATATTTCATGCAAAATATGCACATTCCTTTATAAGAATCTGCATAAGTACCCATATACTTTTGAGGTATTTCCATACATATTTGCCTAAGCCTAATTATCACTGCGCCAAAATAATAATTACACAGATTGGTCGAAGCACTTGAACGCACATTTACCCTATAGATACGTATGAATGCGAAAGTCTTTCGTTTTGAAGAAATATTTCCGTTTCTGACGTTAAAACTACATTATTAAACTGCCCTGAATAGTTTACGGCCCACACACTATGTGTAATATCTCATTATCAGACGCGAAAAGTCGCGAATTTGAAAGGAATTGTTTATTGACGAATTGCAATCGGAAACGCGTATCTCGTTTCCTTAATTCGGAACGGTTATGACTTCCTTACCGTACCCTGTACGGTAAGAACACAGCTTTGCGTACTCCCACCTCGGACTTCGCGGTCTGAAATTTGACAAGGTAACCCAGATCTGGCTGTCAATGAAAACAAGCCCTTTCTTTTTCGTCATGTCGTTCAAACAGACAGGTTAACATAGCTGAAGAGGGTCCTTTCAGACTTCTTTTGTGCCGTGTCACACGGTAGCACCGGCTCGACGGGTGCGGTCCTTTTAATATTAGGTCCATTTTGTTCTTTTGGACACTTTGACCGGCGGTAATTCAATCTCTTCGCCGCCGTTTAATCCGCCTTGGCACTGCTTTAATGATGTAAAGCAACTGATGGCAAATAGAGCTCAAATTAAGGACACTTTAACGTTTGCCGACGGTTTTGTGCTATGGAGTTTCCTTCTCGGAACCCACAAGGGCTTAAAATACTTCGCGGAATTGTCCGCGTACTTAGTTCCCTCAGTGTACACGTACAGGGTGGTCTAACTTACGATAGGACTTTTTTTTAATGGGGTTTTCTCAGAATGTGGAGGCGGTATTCAGGAGTTAGTGTACGTTGCACAGAGTCGCTTTTACAGTAGAAGCCACTGGTTAAATGATTATCATCATATTCGCATATTGAACAAAAAATCATTAATGTGCCTCCACAAATTAAAGGTTTAAAATTGGAATTACGAACGTGGTTACAATCCTAAATTTGCAAGCATAAAATCATTAAAAGTACATTTTTTTCTTTTTAATAAAAAGCCATTCATGGCCCCTTGTTCAGTAAACATGGATAACTTGTGATTAGCTATGTTTGAGCAAGAGGTCATACTCAGATGCTTAAAAATAAATTATATCATGAAAACTTACACTCAAATACACACCTTACTTCCGAGGATGCACAAAACTTACAACCCGCACAATATCTGGTGGATTTTTTCGCACGAAATAACGAACTTGTTATATTTTCGCCATCATCTAATTGCTGGAGTTAATAAGTTATGAATCCACGTTAGCTTTTAACTAATACCAAACAGAAAAATCAAGAGGTGTTAGGTCTGGGCTGCACGGCGGACATCATATGCTTGAACAAGTGGTGAACCTAGAAAACGTACAAAAACTAACAAATACCACATAGAGTAGTCACCAATACTGAAAAAATACAATTTAAGGAAATGACAGGGTTCGTAATGTACAATGATCAAACGCCTAGCATTTACCTCAAATCGGCCTTTTGGAATGATGACATTCCTCAGTCATTCCTCAACGATTCAGAAGAAGAGCTTTATTGCCAAAAATAAAATATAAAATATACATCTTCCGCCTCAAACGTATAGAACATATTTATAAGAAAAATTGCTCGTTGGATTGCTTGTCCTTTATATGATTGGGTCGGACGCATGAGCTGTTTTGTTGGGGCGCCCCATTAGAAACGAAGGATCAAGTCCAATAGACTGGTGTCCGACTGGAGCAATTTGTCTTGTGGTCACTCCAGGAGACAGCGGCGCAAATGCGATCCGACGTGCTGACCGCATCAGGGCCTGGATTTCCGGATGGCCGTCTAAAAGGTTGTTAAGGGATGACGGGTGCCAGGGGCGGCTCGGGGTGATTGATGATGCGAGTCAGTGACGTGGACAGGAGGTTGATCCGAACTTGGTAGAGAGCCCCATAATCAATCGATGGTGTCTAAATATGGATGTTCGTGCAAGCATATGGTTGAAATTGCTTTAAGAGGCCGCAGCTCTCTGAATATTGCAATTATGTGCATCAGTAAAATGCAGATTGCCAATACATAAAACTGATGATTTACGTTCTAGCATTAATTTACACATACATCCTGTTTTTGCATAATATCCTGAAGGCTTATTAAGTTAATAGGCCTCCACTTTAAATGATCTATACGTCATACGTTAATGCCAAGACATTTCTCCTAGGAAAATCCTTTGATCACGACTTGTTTTTGAAGATAAAGTTTGTCTCGTCACTCGTCACGTAGACAGCCCTTGTCGTCAACTATCCAGATTCGTTCAATTATTATTCTTTAATCTGTAAAGCATTCCATCGTGGTCTCATCAATCTCCGAAACGTAAGCAAACACATCCGTCATTGGAGACGGGGAATATTTTCGCATCTTTCATCGAAAATCGTTAAACAGCTCCCGGGCCTTTTGAGCTGGAAGGAACATCCACGATTTTGTTTATCTCAAGACCGGTTTCTGATTCGGTTAATGTTTTATTTAGTACGTTCTCAGATACAGCTCAGATGGATTAAGACCTTCTTAATGAGTCCCAATTACATTTTTTATTGGTGAAACTGGCACTGCACTCGTGCAAGATGTATGTTCTATAAGCAGTTCTTGTGCTCTCTTGGCACAGTAGTCCAATTATTTATGACCTGGGGCGCTTTTTTGGCAAGAAGTTATAGTGCCGGTATTAGTGCCAGATATAAGCTGTATACAGGGCGATTCACAACTTATCGGACAAACTTTAACCTCATATGCGCTGTTATACTGACGTCCATTTATAAAAAAATCTAATGAATATTCTGCAGATGACAAGATGAACATTAATAAAAGTTTATTTGTAGCAATAAACTCATTAAACCATTTGACTGTACTAAAGTTAATACTTCACATAAAAATTTAAGAAATTGTTTATGTTTTTCCATACTGATAAGTGATGTGTCCTTGGAGGTTCGCGCACGTGTGTAGATAGTTTATGCGCGATGGGGCACCTTCACATTTTTGTTTACATGTCCGAAATTTTTTAATTCAAGTACACGAGATACGTTACATCGACCAGGGCGGACCAGTAGCTTGGTCTCCGCGTTCTCCAGATCTAAAACCCTTAGATTTTTTTTTATAGGAACATTTAATAGACAAGATCTACCGTAGAGAATTTCAGAATATTGAAGAATTGCGAGACTGGATTGCATCGGTGGTCGATAATTTGCGTCTTCGGGTGCAGCAGGCAGGAGGAGCATTCAAAGTAGTACGCCACAATTGGATTCGACGTGCCCCAGCTTGTGTTCAGACCAATAGAAACAATTTTTCTGTCACAAAATAAATGAACTTTTATTATTGTTTATCTCCGTACCTGTAGGACTTTCATTAGATTTTTTTTGACAAATGTACTTCATATGTAACAACTCACATGTGGTTAAAGTTTGTCCGATAAGTTATGAAACACCCTGTGTAAAGGTTAAAATGTGGCTAAAAGTAGCTCCAAATTGTATGAGCCCGATATTATTGTACCAACAAATTACAGTATTAGCTCTCAAAATATTTACTTGTTGTTTTCCTAGATCAGAAAATTGCGAATAACGTAAGGATAATCTATAACCGAAAGTGCCTGTAATGAAGGCTCCAACCGTGCGTAATTAGTATAACTATGAAAACTACGTCACGATGTGTTGGTTACATGCTTTGCCTCAAGATTTCGCACAACGTAACAAAAACATGTGTCATCTCTATCGATTCCCGTAATTATAAGAACTTCAATAGGTTTATAACCAAATGGTCTTTAGAGTTTTTATTCTCTTGATATTATCGAACTTTCCTCGACGAAATTACCTTCCTCGCCTGCGTCGAGGTCACGAACTGGTCACACTCGTAACAGGCTGCTTATTATTCCCGTAATGTAATATACTATTATTACACATTCTTTTTGTGCTTTTTAAGTTTTATTTCATTTTCAATTACAATTTCTAGGTCGAATAATCCCCGTTTCGATCAGCAATTACATTACGTTTGACTCGTATTAGAGTGTAGGTAATGCAAAAAATCCATAGATTTCATGTCCTTTTTAGATAACATACACGTTTCTATAGATATTCACAGAAAAACGCTTCTTACGCACGGTAGACCAAACGCACGCTGCGAGAGTGCTCATGAGGGCTATGACTGTTGTTGACAGCACAGGCGCTACCAGCGCGATGTGGAGTCAAGCAATTAGCTAAGAGCGGAGCGCGCGATAATGCCGTTAAATTTCCATCGCTTCTGTTAAGTACTATCAGCGGGTTCGTTTGAAGAGGACATTACGGCATTTCACTTTTAAAACACTAAGCTGAAGTAGATAGATTTTGTATAATTTCGGAACGCAGCCGCTATATATGTGTTTACATCGGCGTTTGACTGAAGCTGACACCGCAAACAATCCCGGCGTATAAACTTATAAACGTGCAATAAACTGAACTGTCAGCCGTCAGCGTCTCACTTTGTAGTTCGGAGTGTTTATTTTCTCGCCGGCCATTCAGGATAATCAATAACATTATCGCAACGAAAGACGAGTTGAAGTTCGCCGATCTTATTGGCATCAATCGATCCACCCACATGATTCCGTCGCGTTCCACCCCTGGACTAATCTCCATTATTTTTCACTCGCGTAATCTGGAACAAGGCCCTGACTGCGGTTCGGGAGAATAAGATTAATGTTCGACAACAAAAAGCATATTTGAGAGCGGAATCATTAGGCCCCGGCCACGTCACCTGTCAGTCGCCGAAGATGGACGACGCCTCTGTCACTCGGCGAAGGGGTCATCAATAATAAGAAGCCCGATGATGAACGAAGTGTCTCGGGAGATAAATTGATCGTTTCGGTGGCAGTCGGGATATTATTTATCAAATCATAATACACCATTAACGCCAGGACCGCAGTCAGGATGAATCATGCAACTTAAAAGTTTCACGTATTATTTGGAAAATAGGGATATTTTGAAAATTCATTTTTTGAAGAGTCGGGAATCGCAATCAGTTTTTTTAAGCGCCATTTTGGATGTTGCCTCGAGTTTAAGGTTAAAAACTCCTTTCTTAGTGCACCTATACCGACGTGTAAAAAAAAAATTGCAGGTGACTAGCAGAGAAGTTTCACACCACGGAGGTTTTTTCGATTTTTGGATAGTAAATAATTAGATCTACCAGATATATATTCACAAAAGACTAAGCGTGAGACTCTTAGAAACAATAAGAGATGAAACGTCTTGCTGCTTCCATTAAACCAAATGCCCGCTAAAGAAAATACAAAAATTTTTAAAAAATAAGGGATTTTTTTTCTGCAACCATGTAAAGAAAGATGGCGGTTAAAAAGCTTGAAGTAGGACAATAATCAAAGGATGTTGATTCAATTCATAATTATTCTTGGTTATTCCATAATTAGAGATCATTACCACCCCACCCTTCGCCTCGTTTGGAGAACTGTTCCCTCAGTGTTAGAAAATTATGTTTTTGCCACTCATTCTATTATTTTCTCCCTATCATGACGTCATTACACTGTTTTGTGCACACGGATACAGACGCTAGTCAACGCCAAAACTATCCTGTATGTCCAAATATATCGTAGAAGGAATCTTGTTTCTCACCATGTAGACATATTTAATAAATTATTAGATGTCAACTTAAGGACTTAAAAAATGCTACGACGACTATGAACCATCTATCAACGCTTTCTGGCAACAGTAGCAACGTGTAGAAAATGCGTTGGATAGCCCCCGAATTTGGGCTCCGGGATCCGGAACACACCTGTACTTTTCGCTTTGCTTTTTAGCGTGAATTCTGTGAAAAAGGGGGTTCACAACCACTGTAATTTTACCTTTGAAGTTAATTAATAGTCCCTGTCCCTAAGTCTATGGGAACTGTGACCAAAGCTGTTGACGTGAATTTAAAATTTGAATCCAACATGCCGTTCTTTAAAGTCCAGTTGGTGGTTTTGGTTATATGAGGTTCATTCAAATATTCAAAATGTTATTTCTTTCGACTGATATTCCAAATGAGATAATGAGGTAACCAGATAGCAGCTAATTGCCAGAGAAGAGAGAAGTAAGCGCTGCCTGACGAACTTAGAATAAACCGAGGGAAAGGGTGGAAGGCAAATGATGGATGACGGGAATCCGTTTCCTAATGATCCGTTTGATTGACGCGGGTGTCTTGAGAGATGAAAATGAATAACGAGTAATGGCCTTAATGGCAATAAATTGAATTTATTTATTTATTTCAATTTTCACGTATATGGACTAATTATTCGACGCAGAGTAGCGCTCTATTCGACGTTTCATTCACTAGTGATTGAAAAAAAAATCGATCTACTAATGAATTCATAGAATTGCATTGAGGCAATTCTATAAATTCATTTACTTCCGTTTCAGTTACTCACGTTCTCACTTATTTTAATTGATACCAAAATAGGAAGAAGACTCATGAACTTTCCTTTGCAATCACTGTGTATCACGTTTATAATTAGTATATTTTAAATTATTTAACTGCATTACCGGGATGGAGATATTTTTTTAGGACTTTCTACTTTGATTCTACATTAACACAACCGAAAATATCGTTTTCATCTTTATGAGGTAAAATATCCCATCATTCATGAGAGTATTGATGAAAGTATATGAGTAGCCTATTTCAAAAACTCGAGCACAATGGCAACGACTGAAGCATAATATATTCCATGATGTTGACTTGATATTGACAGAGACACATGAATGCAACTTTCAATTCATGGGAGTATTGTTGGAAATATGTAAGTAGTGTATCTGACAAATTTAAACGATTGCCAACCTGAACTAACCTGAACTGAACAACATATACAAATAACAGAACAGATTGCAATAAAACTGATTACAAAGGTACTGGTCAATGACTCAACGAATCAACGCAGACCCATGACAAGAATCACCGAAAGACTGTAACAAAATCAGAGAAGATGGAAAAACAATCGTCACCACAGGACCATACTGAGACATCTTTGCGTACGAGACAAACAAATCAATCTCACTTACTTTCAGTTTCAACCACTCTATTCGAACATTTCTAAATGTATTTTTTTTCTTTTATTTTTTTTTTAATTTTATTAGCGAGTATTTATCTTAGCATACGTGCAATGAATTAAAAACATCTAGTTTTCTTGACCTCGTCGTTAAAATTAATCATAAACAAAAAGGGCACGTCACTGAGGTATCGGCTTATAAGCTATGATATAAGTAGCCTTCTCCGTATTTAGTTAAGCTGAGTTATGATCGCTGTCAGCCATACTGATGGACGGGCCGCTTTCCGTGCCGACCAACCGCCCGAAGGTCTACATAAACTGTTAGCTATGATTTATGGTTCTTCTCCTTTTCCTGGAGATACGTGGGATCTTGCCGAATTTACGAAGATGAGCAGTGTCTCTTAATAATAAAAGTTGATAAATTATGCCCTAAACTTTTCCAACCTCGTAAAATGGCACCTGCGTTACAGTTGATAGAGCGGTCCGGGGGATTCCCTGAAGTACAAGGGTTTTACCTAGTGTGCGAAACATTGCTTTGGTTCCCAGGTGAGACAGAAATTCTTTTCACGAGGTGGAATAGAGCCAAAAAATCGACCAAAACAATAACACCAGCAATATTGCTTTCACAATCGTTGGTAGTTTGGTATGAGATACGACAAAACTTATTAAAAAGTGTTTACATGTTTTCAACATACTGAGTCTATTTTTTCTCCTGCTTAGCTCTTCTCTGAAACTCCTTCGTCTTATTTAACTTCTCTGGAAACTTCCTCAACTGTTCTCGTTCCTCTCTTTAAATACTACATTTATTCCCTGAAACGTGAGTATTACGCAGTACCAAGCGAGGAGCGCCTATGCTTTATTTATCCAACCGATATTATAGTTCATTAATGTTTTCTCTAATAACTAATTTTAATTCGTCTTTGCTTGACTATGCGGAAGGCGTCTACAATTTGTAAAACCAATGGCCATAGTCTACTGAAATGCCTGTTCGAACTTAGCCTGAGCTTTAAACAACATTAAGCCTTTTTCAGAACAATGATCTGTATTTGAATTAGATTTATCCCTGTAGGCCGATGTTCCATTCATCGAAATGGGTTACTGCCATTGTAATGGCCAACCTTTATGATCTCAGGATTCAGGGTAAGCGGAGACCATACTGTTGTCACGACACCTATGAGCCATAGATGTAAGTAACTCCGCGTATTTACCATATCTCTTTTAATTTTTGCGTATCGATAGACTTTTTGGAAAACGATAATCTCGGATCGAATCAGCAGGCCATCATCATGCTAGCCAACACCTTTCTTGGACTTCTTTTTAACGGGGATCGATTCGATTTGGACTTTCGTTTTAGAAAAGGCCTATTCCTTGGCAAAACTTAAAAAATATCCGGTGAATACGTGCAGCTACTTACAGCAATGCTTTATAGATGTCGGGACGTTAGTATGGTCTCCACTTATCCTGAATCATTGCGGGACATTCGGAACGATTTCCTGTGCATCCGAGAACATAAAGCGTGCAAACAAATGCGTTCAACTGACAAAACAAAGTAGAACGTTCTGTTGCAGTCCCGGGTGTTTTATTATTTCCGAAGTAGAGCCGTATAATCTCCCACAGGGCGTATAAATCCTGCGACTCTCTCACAAACAAATTAGCTGTTTCTATTTTGGCTTAATGGTGTTTTGCCTGGCTCGCAACACTCCGCAACAGCTGAAGTGTTAAGAGCCGGGGACAGATTTATGGGCTGAATTGGCGAGGGCACTTAAAATAAACGACCCGGTGCAGTTTTACAAATTGCCCTAACCAACGGTGACTGGTTTTACACAGGGATTGTACCAAAAATCTTGTATCTAGGCCGCGAATCCAGCTTCTTCATAGCCGCAAAAGTGTCTGGTTTCTAAAATAACCAATGTAAGCGTCCGATTTGACAACTCCTGCAGTACTTATCAAACACTCCACACATTCTTTAGTTGAAAATATGTTGATTTCATTCAGTTCAGCTAGGTACGGTTTTACCTTAGCTTTTAAGTAACCTCAATTGTAGAGAAATATAGAGGTGTTAGGTCTGGTCTGCGCGGCGGTCATCCTATGGGACCGTAGCCTCTAATGCATTCTCCTGGGTAATTTTCAGTCAGCCACGCGGTCACTTCCCTACTAATATGAGCTAGATATCCATCCACGGTTTTACAATTAAACGAAGAATTTCCAGATGAGAGGGAACTGATGTTGGCGATGAAAACGGCCAGTCGTAAAGGGTTTGCGAAAAAAGCTTTACGTAACTCGACTTTTTAACGTGTACGTTAACAATATGTTATGTAAGACTATAAACAGGGCTTTCGCGCGTAGAAATGAAAATTTGCCACATTACATTTTGTGTTTGAACCAAAATGGAATTTAGAAAACTGGGCCCTTGCGAATATTCTGTGAAGTTAATCATTCAGCGCATTTTAAAAATCTCCTGAGGTAGTTTCGTGAAAGAGCTGAAGTTTTAAACCTGTCTAAACGTACGTTAACGAGCACTGAGTCCTGCATGTTACGATGTTGCCCGACACAGTTTATGACGTCGGAAGTGGCTGGTTTACAATCTAGTGAACTTTTACTCCAAGCACGATGAGGGACGAGGCCAAGTGGAAAAGCTTGTCGAACAATGGAGATAAAGAATGGACGAAATTGAACGTAGTAAAGTTTCATGAAACATCTGCTCGGTTTCAACTTGCCCCACTGGAAATATAAAGGCACTATTAGCAAAAACGAACTTCATTAAATCTTAAATGTCTCCGAGGAGCATCTCGGCATTGTCCTCCGTTAAATCCCCGTAAACGCCTCTTGTAATCCCGAGGAGATAAATGGCGTTGCGGTTGCTCTGGCCGAGGAATTAACCGCACATTATAAATCTCTGGAATTTATCTTATCCCGGGAATTTCGGAACAGAAACCTACATGTAAAGTGTTGTCTCAGTCACTTTTAACACCAACAACATCTTTGTACAGGGTGTCCCAGAAGAAATGGTATAAATGAGTATACCTCTCTAGCGTATGAAGAGAGGCTAACCTAGGCATTATAAAGCAGCGGCTTGTTTCCATTCTACAGGACTGGTTGGAATAGTGAATATCTGTGGTCACCATAAATTCCCGATTTATATCCATTTGATTTAAGACTTCGCTCCATTTTTAGCCTCTAGCACATTATACTCGTTTGTACCGTAGTTTTTGGAATACCCTGAATACATGCAAATCACTTACAATCATATATAAGCGTAACATTTTTCAAGAATGCCGTAGCAGGTCCGTATCAGCTCTCGCGAATATCGCTGCCCATTGAATCGTGTAACACTCCTATCTCCTAATTATTTTGCCACTGGTCTACTATTAATGTCAAGAGCGGATCCGAAAAAGGAGATTGTGTTGTCATGGAACACACAGAGGGTCAGGCAAACAAAATTACCGTCATTCAAATTAACATCAACTCTAACAAATGTAAAAAAAACTGAATTGCACGGTGCGCCTCTGGCACGGCGGCCATTACTAGTTGACAGCCGTAATTCTGGGGCCCACCGTGCAATTTGGCTTGATTGATGGGGCCCAGGGTTGTTATTAGCCCGGCTCTTGGAAAACGGGGGCCCCGCGGACGCTTTTTAATGTTCCGCGCTGCACTTACTTAATACATCGTTAAGCTGGCTTTAATAAGATGATTGCGCCCCGTTTATGACATTATAACCGCATCTTATCGGCCATTTTGGAATCAAAATTTCGTGATTGTTGCTTCTTACGGTTTGAACACGATACATCAAAATACTTTAAGAGCGTAATAATAAAATAATCGTATTTTCGGTTTAGTACTCTTAATTTGATCTACTGTCACTCCATAAACAACCTCTGGAAATGAGCCGAATAAATGATGTCAGAGATTGGACTTCGATCGATGGATCAATTTCCAATTAGTCAAAGTATCAAGTGACCTGTCAAAAATGGCAAGTTCCTCATTGAAGCCTAATCACATCGGTGCGTAAAAATCAAAGATTTTCAGAGTTGTTTTTCGAAAAGGTGAAAACGCAACTCGAATTACTGGCAAATGACCTTTAATGTCGAACACGTGAATGACCCATTGAGTGATCTCGGATGGCAAAAGCAGTAAGTCGAAAAAGCCTTAAGAATAATTGCTAAACTCAATTTATAACAAGACTGGTCGAACGACGCAACGATGAGCCAAACATGTAAGACGGGTAGTAAATCTCGTGATGATATAATACATATCAAAGAGCACGAGGTGTACTGCTTTTGCAAATCGACGAGAGCGCCTAACCACCAACGACCAACTTGAATTCAAAAGTCTATATGATGTAACTCGTTGGCCTCTTGAAAGGAAATTGAGGCACGCCCGAGGTGACAGCAAATTTTTCTTGTTCCTGCATGATTTTAATTTTAATTTTAATGAAAAAAGATCAACGGATGTCGGAGAAAATACGGTGCGGTCCGCAGCAGTAGTAGAAAAGACAAATTGGTTCATTAAGCCGTCAAGCCATTTCTTGCTGGGAATCTCGAGTCAGGGTGAAATTACTTTTGACGTGCTTAAATATGCCAGCTGTTTACAAATTAAATATTTCAGATATAACTCAGAATTAATTAACACAACTTTGTCAATTCGCACAGTGTGACAATTATCCAAAACTCACACCACTTCCGATCAAATATTAAATGGGTCTTGTTCCTTTTGTCGTTAATTATTATTGGACTATTTACAAATATGATGGAGATATGCAGCATTTTACTGATATTGCTTGTGAAATCCCACTTATCCCTCATTTATTTTGATTGGAAACCGTTATGGTCACTTTATCGCCCTGCTCCCAGTTAGATCAAGAACCTTATTACCGTATTATCGCATTTGCAGATTAAAAAAAACAGCGCATAAAAACTTCGTTTATTTTTCAGCGGTGTTGTCAACCTAACTTTTGACAATATTCAATTTACTAGATGCTCGAAATTTACAACTATTTTTCAGCTTTTGTAACAGATGGCGCTGACACTGATGCACCGACGAACACCGGTCTAACAGTGACAGGCTCTGTAGGAATTGTCTTTGACGTAATACGAGGCCAACTAAGGAAAATTTACTCAAGTTTTTATATTACTGTTAACGTTTGTTGATGTTTGGTTAATTCTGTTTTTCCGTCTCTATGTGGAGGAAAGAAAACTGGATGGAAAAAAGTGAACATTCCATAACGTCCCTGATACTTCGCAAATTTGTAAATTCTACATGCGAAGCATATATGTAGATAGTTGTAATGCTGCGACCTCTAACTGCAAGACCTCGGTGAAATCCGTCTATTTAACTGACAAGAGCAGAGGCAAAAATAAGAAAAGAGAGAGAGAGAGAGAGAGGGAGAGAGAAAGAAATAAAGCGTTTTGCCCATAAAACTTGGTTGACAGCTTCAAATTAAATATGAAGTGGAACGTCTACCGCACGAGCGACATGTAGATGAGACTTCTCCGCAACTGCCCGCCGACTTTGCGGTACTGGCTGAAAAGATACTTCCGCAGGGTGATATTAATTTTCCGGGTAATTCTTGTGGCAAATTTGTCCGGTTGCCCTTTTCACCAGAAGGACTTTATCCATCACGAACTCATACCCTTGGAACGTCCCACTTGAACATTCATAAAACGGGGCACTATCAAAGCGGACTACGTGCCCCCGGCGACATTTATGGACTCTCCAATCGTTCAATAAGCAGTTACGGCCCCATAACTTCCACTCAGAGTGTGGAACTTTTCCAATCTTATCTAAAACATGATTCCTGCAGCTCTATCGGGATTTTCTCAAATTGGTCCCTCTACTCGGATGACACTTTTATTTCGAGCTGACCGTTTTAGCTTCTCGGATTAGGGAGGTGTGGTTTTATTATGATGGGCTTTCGGACGTGGTCTGCATTTATTTTCGAGTGAAATTTGCCCGTTTCAGTAATCACTGCTTAAGACTGCCATTTTGAAGATCCCAGAAAGGGGGATTTGTTAAAAGGATTCCAGATAATAACGTACTCATTAAACGAAGAACAGTATTAATCGTCCATTAATTCACATTCTATGGAAACAAATCCAGAAGAAATTCTAATTAAGAAAAGACTCAATTTTAATCATCGCTTATCTAAATCTCACGAAGGAATTATCGCTAAATTGGCGTGGTAGCCGCGTGGGTAGTACCCGTTCGAGACTCCGATTTGAGCTCAGCACACGGATGTGCAAAAATTCTGTAACGATTAAAGGGGCTTTTACTAAATAGGAAAATTTAGATGAACGTTGACTAAAAATAATATTTGACTAGTGGCCCTCGTGACCAAGAAAACGTATGGATAGAACCAAGTCGCAAAAATAAATGTAAAATACAAAACAAATATTAAATCGAACAAGAAGAAATTACAATTAAAGAACAAAGAATTTTTTTTTATGAGTTAATTGCTCAAGTTCTTTCTCACTCTTGCGTAACTGTCACACTGTTCTCTCTCAACTGCGGCGCCCACATTTTTCCTAACTTAAACTGAAAATCTAATGACCTAAAGCCCTTATGACACGCCTCACAGTTCATTAATCTGCAGATACCGGCTTGGATGAATTAAGAATTGGAAAATGCGATTTTTCCCGTGAAACGTAAATTAAGTTGTGCATTTCTGGCAACAAATTCGATAAAGGGCATATTCTCTTGAAAAAGTATTTCTATTTTTTTAATATTTATGTTACGTAGCTCTCCCGGAAGAATGGAACTATCTCGAAAGCATGATAACCAAGAGCTTTTTGTCTTCAATTTAATATTAGGGATGTCTGTTAAAGACACATATCTTCGGCTGGTCGATTATTAACAGTATAATATCGTATAAATTATATAATAATGTTAACAGTATGATAAAATGAAATAAAATCATTATCAACACGTTTCCTTCAATGTAATGCTGAATAATGACAAAGTTGTCCTGAAAGGTGCCGCCTTCATTTCCTCACAAATTAAATATCGCCGCCATTAATTCGAATGATTACAGTCCTGTTTGTTAAGCCGTGAGGTCGATTATCTTCATTTGAAGAACACCGTTGATGAAGTCGTTGACGTGGCGCATAAATTTAGTTTTCAGCCGATTGAGAAGACCAATCAACATGAATTTTGTGTCTGGGCTTTCCTTATCTAAATATTTTTTTGCACCTAAATTAACTGTAGAAAAAAATTGAATAGAACCAAATTAAATAATGATTTAGTTTACTGAATGTGGGGCCTAAAGGCATTTGCTGCAATAAACAAAACATTAAGAAGTTCCCTTATACGAATAGATAAATTAGAAGTTACTGAATGTTTTTAAATAAAATTTCCATTAGGGCGCAATGACCATTTAATAGGATTTCTATGATGTAATACAATTTTTATCGCATTTTTCACAGCAATCGGAACCGTGTCATCGAAATACAGGGGGAGAAACATATTTCATTGAAATTTTTAAACGTGTGAAATGGATAGTTACAACCTAAATCTAGGTTGTTAGGCTTTTCCAACCATTGAGGCAATCTAAAAGGTAGTGGCAAACGTAATTTTTGATCGTAGTGGCACAATACAAGGAGTAACATATTATCAAGGAGATATTTCAGAGGACAATAGTACTCTGCAAAATAATAGAAAAATGCTAATAGACCCATAGGAAAAATCCATTGGGAAGAAACAAATTAACCGAAACCCAGAGTGATGGCATTTTTATTAGAAAATTGTTTCATAATTCACATTTATCGAATCTTGAAATGATCCATATTTTCCTTGTGTGCAGAGAAAAAGTTCTAGCTAGTCATCTTATAAATAATGTAGGGCAATTCTTGCCTTCTACGAAAGCCTTAAAACATATATACATATGTATTTGTTTTATCCAAAACCCTTGGTCTGTGAATGATGAGCTGACTTCATTTCCCAGAGATGGAAAACCACACATAACTTCATTAAACTTGTCCTTTAGATTTCCACCACCATAATCCGATTCCACTTAAGAGTAAATAAATCACTTTTAGTGGTTATTGAGCGGTTTTCTCTCCAAAGTTTGAACCCTCAGGCAAGCCGATCTGTCAATAAGTTCGATGGAGAAATATTGCTTTTATCAAAAGACCACAAAGTCGTAGGAGCGTTTATTGAAAATGTCCCGATTTGCTATGCTAAAGACTTCGTAATGACTTTCCTGTCGTTATCGAGGTTAGTTTTGAGGGGATGTTTAAATCATTCAAAGAGTTCGAGGATGTAATAGACTTACTTCGAACAATCATTTGAATATCTAATTTCTCACGTTGTAATAAAAAATGTTAGCATTTTCACCCTGTCAGCTTCATGATCGATCGTCGTAAGTTATCGTAAATTTGATAACTAATGGACGTCGTCTATGCAATAGTCATCTTGACAAAAAGGCGAAGGAAGTTGGAAATGGTTGAATAACATAGGAAGAAGTAATAAAAAGCGTAAATATTTTCAAAATTCCTCAGTCTATATTTTAGTCAAGTTTATAATTTTTCGGTAGCGATAAAAGTTAGAGGTGCGAAACTTAGAGCTTGAACATAATAAAGTGCCAGAAGTTCGATTGCGGCCTAACGGCGAGTGTTACTCTTTTAACTAACTCTTTTAATTTAAATACAGTCAAATTTTTTCTTTCATTTTCCTCTTTTAGATACAGACAGAAAGACTTGGAGAAGAAGCACATTGTGAAGCGCGTGCGAAAACCACTTGTCACACATTGCACGACTCAATTTTGACTCATGCCGCCAAACTGTTTTGCTCACGCGAAATAGGCAATTTTCCGCACTGGTTGTCGAACAACATACTAATCCACATTAATCTACAACAAGAGTCTTCGTTTTCTACATTCAGGCACTGCGACCATTATGCCACCCATACATACTTGCGGATACTTTAAAAATGATTTATGGACAAGTTAGAACTGGCAGTATGTCATCGTGGCGGCTGCGGGCTCATTATCGCATGCAAATTTAGATGGCGTGACTTTCGGACATAATGAGCATAAATTATGCCGATCGCAGTAATAAATATGTATGTATGTGTGCGTTTGTTCGCAGTGGCGGCCGTGAGAACAAATGACAGGAAACAGGCCGTATATCAAAAATATTCCACGGGCGTCATTTAGGATAACGGGAACGGGAGACCCAATTAGGCATTATTCGTATGATCTGTGCGAGGGAGAGCCTCCACATCTTAAAACGAAGATCCACACTTTTTGTTAGCCCTCGTTCCATCTTCGCAGATGGGAGATGGAATTATGTCGCTCTGGATATTATTTTTCTGTTTGAGGGCCCTAACGAGTATGTGCACTTCAAATTTTGCAATAAAGACCATTGTGAACATAAATCAGGATGGTGGCACAAGAGTTGAGTGCAACTTCCTAAAAGGCAGCACGTTTTGGCTGAAGTCCATTAGCGCCGTCGAGTGCTTGGAGGAAAAGGGGGGCAGCAAAACTGAAAAGACAAATAAGCCAACCGACAGCCCTTTTCGCCAACTGCTCTCGCAATGAGAATAATGGTCCTTCAGGACAGGTTTCCGCCCATCCCGATTGAAATCGCACTTCTGATTAACGCGAGCCCGCCCATCCATCTTTCGTTCTAATCAACTCGCCATTGGAAATTAATGAGGCAAAAATGTCAGACTTTATAAGTGGGCCGCGAAGGGCAAAAGGGCCCTTTTTGATTCGTTCTTAGGATGAAATATCATCTTCGCTTAGTAAGGATGGCAGTGTCGGCTTAATTTTTTATTAAACTCCATCTTCAACCAGTTGGACCATTAGTGCGGTGGCGACGGGTAGCGCTGTCAAAATGATTCTGAAGAAATGACAAAACATTTTTACAAAAATTAGGAAAACTGTGGGTTTTAAGCAGGGTTAGGTCCTGGACTAACAATCGAAGCAGTTGGCAAGAGCCATCCCTTATTGCGAAAGCCCTTGTGCACGTCGCCCCGTAAGGAACGATTGAAATAACTATTTCCCGCTCTCATAAATTATGTTTTCCAAGCTAACGAGCGCCCGCCGGAACTTTGATAAATGCTTCAGCCTTCCATTAGAATAAGTGCCCCAATATATTTCCGCTGATTTATTTGTTTTTGTCGCTCCGTAAGAGTTTGCCGCCCCGGCAGCGTTTAATTTGGTTATAAAAATTGATGGCGTCTCTCCATCTTCACTCCAATGCGCGACAGCAACGATGTCGGAGGAACAAAATGGATGAATCAGTATTTTTTGTTAACAAGAAGTGAAATTTCTTTAGTGCGCTTACCTTCGCATGTAGCGTTGTTGTAAAGTGTAAGTTACTCGATATAAAGGGAGATCACATGACCATAACCCTGTTATGATGAGTGTGCCTGGATAACAATTGATTTATGTCACGGCGTCTTGTCAATATTCACTTTCAAAAGTACTCACAAGTTCGATTTTCCGACCGGCTTCAGATCATATGGCGTATACGATTATGAGCACCAGACCTATTACTCTATATTTTTTGATATGTCATAAATCTTCCGTCAGAGGCCGCAATTATTATTCGATACGCTAATTATGACATTTTGAAGCGTGTCAGGCTGACGCAAATGATAACTCCGGACGGCCTTTATGTGGCACTTGTTGCTCACTTTTTATTCACCCCAATTTGCCGTAGCATTTCTGGTTTCGGCAACTTGCGTGAAAATATGACGGAGAATTGGAGAATCGAAAGATAATCTGATTTTGATTGTAATCTCGATTTTGCAAAAAGGGAGCAAACGGCGGGGGTTAATAAGCTCTCGAACGTGCCAGGGAAAGTGTGGAAAAGAGTGAAAAATGAATATGGAGCCGCAAAACATAATAGAGGAAACAAAACAATACACGCATATTAGTGCGTCGAGGTTGTGGAACAAATAATTGATTACGACACGTGACTGTACACGCCTGCGCACTGCTGAACGAGACAATTGTAATGTGTGAAGTTACGATGTCACTTGTCACTCTTGCCTTAATGATTAATTACATGTGATTACCAAGCAAATTCTGATGCATAGACGTACATGCTTTACCATAGTTTCTACTAAATGCGGCGGGTACGGGATTTAGGCTGTCAATGCCGTGATGCAAGATCGCGCTAAGAGGGTTAGAATGGAAAAACAATGTCATAAGTTAGAAAATGGCCTCTGGAAAGTTTCTATCAGGATTTAGCGGTCCCAATCCGGGACCAAAAGTCATAAATTGCCGCATATTGGCTCTCGGTGTCAGCGGAGCGGCCACTTCTCCACGACCTAATGGTTATGGCCGACATCGGCAACCGGACATATTGCGTCCTATCCGGCACAGCATGTCTCGCACGTAAATCACTGGATATTGGAGAAAGAGCTTTCCTATTTCCTACAATATTGCCCTCCGACTTCGTTCCTGTCGGTTTGGAAAAAATTTTGCTGAAAAAGAGACTTTATATTCGGCCATCTTCAGAAATACTGTCTATGAGAAAAGGCCACGTTTATATTCTAAGCCGTTGTATAACCCTCAATAAAATATCCTTTTCTCGACAATATCAATACACTTTCTTTTATCCTTCAGCGAGAGCGTCTAACAGGATAATTTTTCTTCTCCGGATCGTAACCTCCGACATTCGGGATAATAAATCCCGCCAAGGCGAGCTCCGGCCCATAAATCATCCTGATGGAGGCCGTATCGACGAGCCGTTGCTCCGTTGTTATAAATGTGTTGGTAAATTGCCAGTCGTCAAAAGGGAGGAGGCGAACCTTCCAGCAATTTGTTCTTGTTGAGTGACAGCTCGGTACGGAGGAGCGCTATTGCCAGTTCGCCAAGGAAATTTGTCAATTTTGAACATATCTCAACGTTAGTCTTGGCAAAACAGTTTTTTCACACATCCATTTCGAGTTTCAATTCTTCGCAACAAGTTTTCCTGTGCAGATCCAGCGGGGATATAGTTGAATGTACCGTATGTCTACATTATAAAGACGCCTTATTCACTTGCGATTGCGCACTTCACATTATTTTAACCAATTGGACGACGCCACACCGCACAAGTAGCGCCTATACTGTCAAACAACAGTCATCGCCACTCATAATCAGTCTAACAGCGTGCGTTTGGTCTACCGTGCGTAAGGAGCTCTTTACCTTCCCATTATCGAAATACAGTATGTTATTTGCTATATGTACATTGCTAGATGTTGGGAACCATTTTGTTTCAGACCATGGTGGGCCTTAGTGGAATGGTTGCAGAAAATTCAACAGAAAAATAATACTAACAGCATTCCAGACAATTTTTCCTGTTTCCGAAATACCTCAATAAATTTGAACATTCTAATACACAATAATATGAGTATCAAATACCTAGATGGCAATGCTCTTGTCACTTCTTTACCTCCTTGAGTTTCTCTCAAAGACTTGGTGGAAGATGAGGATCAAGATGAACCAGTGATTGAAGAGTTAATGCCAGTTTCGATCACATCAGAGGATCTTGAGTATGTGTTCGTAATTTTATGGAGTCTCGCAATGCTCCACAAAAAAATCTGGATAGCGTAGCAGAACTGAAATAACGAATTAATGAAATAAATTTAACAAAACTGAAATAAATTACAATAATCCATCATTTCACACAAGATTCATAAAGAAGGAATCTGTGGATACTAATAAAAATTTGCATAGAATAAATCTATGAAATTTTGATTTTAGTTGAATATTAGCGAGCTAATTAAAATCGATTAACATTTCATCGTTGTAATTCTTTCTCTTTTGCAACGTGACGATACGATCTCTGAAATCCGACGTTTCGATTTTCGAAAACCATCATCAATTTTATTCTTTTTTACGAGCACTCTATACGGCAATACACGTCATAATATGTCAGGCCGTCATAATGTGAACATATGACGTGATTGCTTATGACATTTGGCTGCCACTTACGGGTCAGTGGTACGTTACTTCTGCCAAAAAGTGAGAAAAAAATGCCTTATTTTTTGTATTGCCACCTGGGCGAAAACTTCACAGCTGCACATTAAAATAATAAGCATCATACCCTGTATTTTCTACCTATCAAGTTTCATCCATTCGACTTAGCGGTGACATCTAAATCATACGAACTCCACCTCGGCGTCTATTACAGGCCAAAAATCGTTGAGAAGATATAGTAAACGCTTCGTTCACCCCAATTATCACCTTCCCAAATTCCGAGCAGCCTTTAGACGACGACGCTTTAGCGTCTAAATGCGCCATTTCCGCTCCTTAACGATGATTAACGGCCCGTTATCATCCCTCCAGTTACCATAAAGACGCGTTAAGGGCTTGTATTATTGAACTCGTATATAACTGAGGGGTTTACTATAGTATATCACATGTGGGAGCGAAATTAGGGTGGGTTTATCAATGCCGTTGTAATATCCAAATTAAAACTCTAACGTCTTTGTTCTTAAAATGGAATCAAACCCTCGTCCTGTGTGATAGTGAAACGAAAGTAAGACGTATGGACTCGTACACATACACATGTCATTTTGACGGGCTATAAATGGACGAAACGAGCGTCGGTTGTGTGAGAAGGGCCGCGACGCGGGGCGTCGATTTTTCAGCGTCGTCGAAGACTGATGGCCTCATCAGTTTCAAACGAGCTGCCGAACGGATGTTGGTTAATTGGACCTAGTTTTCCTAGTCTGAGAACTTTCTGTCCTATAATTGGGTGGCCTGAACTTCATATATTTGCTTGAAGCAAATACGGAATCGACTATAAAATATTAAATAACAGGATATTAAACTAATAAAGAAACATATGGGAGAGTTGGAATTGTTTCACCGTTATCTGGTATCAAACGTCTTGCGTAGAAGTTAATGGCTGTTTACGTCATTATCGTCTTTAGCCAAGCCGCACTGCAAAAAGACTTGAAAATAGTGAATAATCCTCAACTATGCTTTTCTCTATTTTTCGCTTCTTCCCTTTTCCAGAAAATGAAAAACATAGGTAAAAAGTTGGGAAATTTAGCGATTTTCAGAAAGCACGCAAATGTCAAATTTAATTTCACAATTACATAGATGAGAATTGTTTCCATTTCGCCTACCAGGCATCGCGCCCATTTTAGGAGTTCTCTCCTTCGATGTTCAGGAGCAATTGACCACCGTCCGGGGAGTTTCTAGGGGTCGTGTTCCACCGAGCACTGATTTACACGATGAAGACAAATGCCAGCTTTCAGTGCCGCCATCTATCAGGACGAAATTGGAACATATTTTAGACGGCCGCGCGGATTTGTGCGACGGCGTCTTATTGATGGCCGGAATTATTCCGTCGATGAATTCAAATTTTCGTAATTGATGGAATTGTTGCGAGACATCGACAATTTTTAACCCCTATTTGCAACGAATGACAATTTTCATTCTCGTATTATAGGGACGAAAATAGATTCTCTGTCAACATCACCGCCATCTCTCATCAGTGTTGCCATTATGGTGCAAGAACGATTATTTAGCGTTTTTCATTCATTTCTGTTCTATCCTTTTTCACTTATTTTTCGTATGACAATTTTGATAGTCCTGGAAGTTGAATTAAAGTCAGACATAATGTAAAATTTTACTGTATACATGTAACGAAGGAGTACCAATAAAGCATAGTGCGCATTATTGACAAGTGCCAATACACTGGCGTTCTCAGAATTTTTCCAGGCCTTATAGCCTTCGGGCAATCCGTGAATTCACCTTGTTAAACTGCTCTTTTCACAGCCTGGCAAAAACGATTGCCACCACTATATCACGCGCAAGTCATATTTCAGTATCTGAACAATCCTAATTATTATACGGATGCTATCGCTATTGATTTGAACCAAATAATAAACGGTCCTTTCGCCTTATTATCCTAATATCAAAGGCACAATTGTCCGTTTGCTGCTCGGACGTCGCAGATTTTCTAATTTTGGTATAATAGGTCACTAGGACAATAAACTGTATACGAAAAATGTGAGAAGTGGGGGGACATAATTTGTCATGAAAATTTGTGGTCTTCGGTGAACGCCTTTGATCTGCTACCATATCAACGTCCGTACATCAACCTAATAGCCTGCAGCCGACTGCTTTGAAGCCCCGACCGAGTAATGTTTATTCTCACATTTGGCTCTGACAGACACAAGTTCAGTGGCGTGAACAAGAAGATTTACAACAATTGCTTCATTAGTAATAACCAGAAAAATTCCCGTGAAGAAAGTATGGAAAGAAGAATTTGGGCAGTTCGGCGACACACGTTTCTCCTTATTGGCTTCACCAGACATTTTTGCGTATAGACGCCGACGAATGAAAAAAATTAAAGATACTGATGTCATACATTTTTTTTTGCGAGGAATATAATCTCTATGCGTGTTTCGTGCTCTGAATAATCAACTTATCGTTGTCGAAGGGCAATCATAGCTGGTTAATTATGGTTGATGAAATATTCCTCAACAAAACAACTCAAAAAAGGCGTACGCAAAATGTAAAAAAAGGAAATTCTTTCGTTTTTTTGCAAATTGTTGGAATTGTACTCGTTTTTGAATTATTCATTGTGGCACAGTGCACCTGGAGACTTAAAAACTTTCAGAAAAAAATTTTAAACGTTTCATTTTTGCGCCGCCCTGTACAATGACAATGTTACTCCAATGGCTTAGGAGTGTTTAAATTTGAATGCTTTAATTCGAAATTTACTTCAATTTGGGAAGTAGTACATCTAAAATGTAAATCTACGTCTATGAAGAATTTCAGCCCATTAACACGACAAACGTAAACTCTTTCTGATGTGACAGGCAGGTCCGCTCTTGTTTGATTATTTTTAAGACAGATGTTCCTCATCACATGATATAGCCCATATCGAAGGGGTCGTTAGGGAATTGTAAATAGCACCACGTGTCTTTTTTATAGTCATCCGGTTGTTGCAAGTATTTAATTCATCTGTTAATTACACTTGTAAGATGTATTTGAAATGCCGCCATGAATTAAAAAAACGAGGAGGTCAACAGTGGATCGTCCAATGAACAGCACCTAAAAGGGATGAGAAACTACGTCCTCGGTGATAAATTAGAAAACACTTATAAAACAGGGCGATACTGATTGTACATACTCAATGAAATGAAAATTAAAGGATAAATTGTTTTGTGTGGGGCGGGAGCAGTGACGCCTCCTCCATAGGGTCAACTGGTCAGTGACCCCCCAAAAATTCTTCAAAAATTAAATAGAGAAATGTAACACACGCTTTACCAATCTTTCAGTTGACTGATAAATTAAAGGATGAATAATATACTCATATTTTTTAATTCGCGTTAAATTACTCCTCCTATAAACCCTGTTTAACATTGAGCACGTAGCGCGACATCGGCGGGTCGCCCGCATTGACCTCACGTGTCTTAAAGGAGCACGGTGAATTTTCGCATAACGGCAAAAGCTTTTGAAACGATAATAGGCGCCATTGCGGTCAACAGCCCTCCCATCGAATCGTCTATACTACGATTATAGGCGGCTCGAGTTTTTACAGTTAAGTACTTTTAATTTCATATTTACTTTAGTCTAGTAGATGGGTTGACCAGATAATAGCAAGTGGCAAACCTTTCCAACCTTGACGTTGTATTTCTCAGGGACAATTTAGGAGACGGACAAGGTTCTTTCAAAGTGGCCGCCAGAGCACTAGGCCGGGTGTCTTTTTGAAGACTTTCCTCGCGACAAAAAGGACAGTAATCTTATTTACTATTTCGCGGTCTCCTTGCATGGGTTAATGGGTGGCTAGCTACCTGTACGAGCTCCTGGACTGCCACATGGCTATGGCTCCAAGGTAGTATTTTACAAGTTCATTCCCAATTAACACATTAATTTGCATATCTAGTGAAATATACCAAACAGCCTTTTATATAGTATCATGTTTAGTTCCTAATAATTTATTTATGAATTTCAGCGCGAAGACGCTTTGTGAATTAATTCATGTATGTAAAACTCCGTTTACACTGACAATTTTGACGTAAATTAACGTACGAGGTTATTGACGCATTAAAGTATGTGCTAATTTTCGCACTTAAAAAGCACTTAAAAAATTCAATTCTAAAAAATAAAATTAAAAAAAGGTTCATCGGTAGTAACTGGGGAAACTGACAATGGTGCAGAAATTTAATCCCGGTTCACGAGCTCATAAGGTAGTGTGAAACCAGCAGCCTTCATCGAGATATTCATGATTAACTCACGAATTAATTCATGAAGAAATTGTCAGGGTAATTCATGGGTTGAAAACATAACTATCCACCAGTGCGATGCAGTGTTTAATTTTCGTATTTACTGAGAGAAAACTTGGTTAATGCATCAAATATTTCACGTAGATTTACAAAATCGAAATATTTGAGTTCTTTATCATAGTGAAATTGATCATCTGCACGAGTGTAATTAACCGATAATAATTATTAAAATTACACCAGTACAGATTGCCGCGTAATGCGATGGTGATTGGTTCATGAGAGTCATATTGACGCAGTGCCAAGTTTAACAGATGAATGGAACATTTATTCATGCAAATTATAAAAGGATACAAATTATTTTCATTGGTCTTAATGGAGCGGTGCTTAAAATTGATTAAATGGAATGCTGTAATATTGTCATTACAATAAAATGCAGCAAACCTGGTAAAAATAACGAAATTGTCACCTCTGCCCCTAAATCACGTCGAATTACAGACATGGGTCTCTCGGAATCCGCAGACCGCATCATATTTCAGGCGGTCGTGAAAAATTTACGTCATTAGTGACCCGGCGCGTTCCATAAATCACTAGACCCAGTGAAAAACGAGCGAGCACTGCTTTTGGTTATTCGCCATAAGTCATGTGTTCCACTGTACATTGTTCGTACCCTCCCGTTTATAATTGAGTAAATTATTCCAGTGTTTCCTCTTTCTATGATATAACATTATGCCTATAATTCTAAATAATCCTACAGGAAATCGTAGAGAAGGTGATTACTTCATTCGAGGACAAAGTACTCTGTGGAAGACTTTATGGCGGATGAAAAGAGGTTGTATCGTGCAATTTTCTTGCATCCCTTTATTTCTCAAACAAAGGACACCGATTTAAAGCACCTTTGAGGCATTTCGGAGCTCCTTGCTTCCGCCTTCAAAAACGCAGATTATTTTGCGATACCGGACCGCTTTTATTCCATATTGACCTCCGCAAAAATCCTAAATTTTAGCAAATAAATACTAAATTTATTCGCTCAAACACATAATTTCACTAAATACTCTCCGAATCAGCAGGTTCAAACTTCCATTCGGGTAAATAACCGCCAACTTGTACATTTTTACCATACTTATGTGTGTGTGAGGGAAATTTCAAACGGTTTTTTCCAAAAAATCTGTGCTATTCGGTACTTGTGAGTTGCAACAGTAAGTACCAAACACATTTTTTCACATATAATTATGTACTTTGAACAAAAGATTGAAAAGTACCAAAAATATGCATGTGCTCATATGAGTACATTTGGTTTATAAGGTGTCAACAGACATGTTTCATTATAGGCTAAGTTTGGTTTGAGCCATTCAGAAAATGGATTCCCAAGTCGAATTCGAGGCACTAAATCCAATGGAAGGCGTTATAGAAGTGAAATAATCTAACATTCTTACAACTTGGTTCCATGCTCATCTACAACTATTAATATTATTAACCAGGTAGGCAAAAACCTATTAAGATATCTAACTTTTTGATAAATGGGAACAAGAAAAGATGACACCGACAAGCCATTTCTTTCAACGTGAAGCTCATTAGCATTTTCATAATAATTACCTTCTTCTGCGCTGTTCCTAATCTCGCTCAGCGTGCGCCTACTCGACATAAGGTGATAAGCTGACGGCGGGCTCTCTCAACAATCACAGCTGTAAAGATACATTAAAATGGTCTTTCATAAATGAAGTTCTCTATCTCTATGAGGCATAGCAAGATTAATAGTCATCCCTAATCCATCCTCCGAGTTTCGCGATTGTTTACTCTTAAGAACTTCTTACGTGAATTTATCAGAGTCGAGATAGTGATTAATCGCAGCGAGCTGTCTTGTCTAGGAGTAAATAATTGCGCACGGTGAAAAGCGGTGATTAATTTTATCTCTCTTTAAAATAATGGAAATGACTACAATGAGAAACATTGTGTTTTATTAGAAGTAACGACCGGCAGAATTCAGCAATTTACCCAGACTAGAATGAATTGACGGTTATAATAATTGTTAGGATAGTGTGTAGGTAAGTTACAAGTTACTGCCAAAGGGAATTTACAGTGCGGGCTTAGAGTGAGGCATAATGGACTTCACGCCAGTCAGTAAATTTAGAAAAAGTTGTTGAAAGACGTTCTATAGTCGGGTTCTTACTGGTCGATCTCGCTGAGTCATTTTCAGGGATTCAGTCAGAATCTTAAGTAGAAACGTATCTTCAGTCATATTGATCCCCAATCAGTGCCTTCAGTAAAAGAGCTAAAGAGGTTGGTTTAAGATTGGGAAACGTTAACGCGTGAGTGCAAAAATACATTCATCTTCCCACAGCGGCCCTTTTCGTAAGCTGAATCCCGGGTTTGATTTCGCAACTAGTTACGTAATGGAAGCAGGTAGTTCCGTAACTGAGTAAATCAAGAATATCAGCAACTATAACAGCTGCTGCAATTCTGTAGATGTGGGAAGTCACCTGAACATATTCAAATCTGTATATATTTTCATAGTTTTATTGTGGAGCAAAATTAGAAGAAATCGTGTAGGGGTCTCATTAGGAAATGCCATTCTCAAGAATTTGATGCATATTGCGAAACCTTGCTTCGCTTGTTATCCGAAATTGCAACAGTTACACAAAACGGTGCATATCCTTACTGGTTACATAGATAGCTAATATAAGGCACGTCCATTAGGTGCTCTCATTGGTACTTTCCAGGCTTGGCACTTGGCGTTGGTTCCTGCGAAAAAACTTGTACTGCAACAAGTCACCTACTAAATTTGTGAGATAACCAACTACGCGATCGTCATTCTGTTCAGTTACGAGTGGGCTGAGTATGATTTAGCGTAAGTAAGTAGATACAGTATCTACCCAGTGACGGCCCTGTACCAGATTTGCTAAGGCCGGCCCTGTACCTACCTATATTCTTCTTATTATTAGTTTTTTTGGTAATTATGTAATTTTCTTATATGACACAAATAACGAGAGTTTTATATTATGTGGATTTGTGGCCGTCGTTAGCAACAGCTGGGATGTTTTATCAGACAACGGTGAAAGTCATAAGAACCAAGACGTCCGGCCTGTCGCATTTATGATCGCAAACACGTGGTCGAAATGGGATATACAATAAGAAACCTCATGGGCTCTATATGTGGGAAATTGCTGTTTTTATGGCTTACTTTGTTGATATTGGAAGGCGAAATCGGCGTAATTAGAAAAATGCTGTTCAGTCAATGACCATTTAAAAGTAAACCATTACGTATACACTGTGTCCAATATAAGGCGGGCTAGTATGGGGATTTAGGAAATAGCAGAAGATACAGCCTCGGTTAAGTGTCTAAATTGAAGGTTCAACAAAATTACATCCAGAGACATCGGAACAAATTTTTAAATTTCAACTTATTTAGACAAATTATTTTATTTTTCGGTAGCGTTAATATTCAAGATATTCAAGGGCCTTCTCGCGATAACTTTAACTCACATTAAAAATAACGACCCTTGTTCAGACGTTTTATTGTTTATAACGAATGTCCCAGCATAAATTTAAATTTTTCAAATACGGTCCTGATGTTTTTCGATGAATTTGATGCACCGCTTTTACCTTCAATCGGACGAATGATTGACCATTTCCGATGACATTGAGATCTTTGACAATTGTCATTGTTTTCCATTAAAGTTCTCATTTCATTCGTTGTCAGAAGTCAAACAGTTCTGATTTTTACCGCATAATTATATCAAAATTTATGTTTTAATTATGGGTTTTGTTCTTTACCGAAAAAATAACTAATACGGAGCTGCATTCCTCACAATTTCTAATCATGTTTTATGCATTTAGGCAAAACATATAAAATTAATGATAGCTTTATGATGAAACGTCAGAAGAAAAATTTATATCGCTCCATTTTTTTTGCGCGCAGTTTTAGAATTTTGGTCCGTTCTAAGACTCGTTTCCCTCTAAATTTATATTTAGCAATATTAATTTAGGTCAGATTTAAATTCGTCATTCATTTAAATGTACACTTTTAGTTGTTAGCAATGAAACCATGGAAAACATTAATTGCTTTATCAGTTTCGTTGACGACACGCTCCTGAGTTGTCGAATTTATTACGCGTCATCAGGGACAATGGAATCTTTTTCAGAACTTGTATCATATTCCAATTCCGGCTCGAAACACTGCAGACAAGCGATTATGCATTCTGTTCTCCCATGCTGTTCTGTGCTTCAAAGTACCGATGCCAATCCAACAAAGGTACTATACAATTTCCATCTGTTGTACGGCTTTAAAATTCGAAGTAAGAGTGACGTCAGTTCCATCCCTAAATGTACTTTAAGCATGGCGTGGCACTTAGTACAATCAAATCACAACGAATGTACTGCTGTTGAGTCTACTGAACGCGACCAATGTTTTATAAACATGTGTTATGTTAACCTAACCTTAAATTCAAAATTCCTTTTTATTTTTAAAACTTAAAATTTTATTTCTTAAACGTTATTCGCATACGGAGAATATCCTCAGTTAAAAATGTCCAAGACTTTTAAAAAAGTGGCAGGATTTTGCAGTGACTGTGGCGCAATTCTGCCTCCCCTGAGAGATATTGGAGACGTAACATGTTATACGTGTTCTAAAGTGTTTATCCCTGATAGTAAGGCATATCCTTAATTCATATAAATAAAGGCACGTAATATAACTGACCAATATTTCAGTTCTAATTGACAGAAATTCAGCAGTTCACTATACGATACACTTCAACTCACAATCAACTAGGTTAGGACAACAAATTGATCGAGAGGGTGAAGAAGAAGGACCAGTTGTGGAAAGAAAATGTCCCAAATGTGGCAATGAAAAGATGTCTTATGCAACATTGCAGCTTAGGTCTGCAGATGAAGGGCAGACTGTATTTTATACATGTACTAAATGTAAATTTAAAGAAAGTGAGAATTCATAATTTACTTAGTATACCAATGTGAAATAGTTTCTCATTGCCACTCTGTACATATATCAATAATGGTGCATTCTTGGCCATGGGTCATCTGTTAACATTTTTAGATTAATTTTGCAGAGTACTTTGCCTCTTGAAATATATTCATAATATGTTATACACTGTAAACATAATAATGATATATTTATTCATTAAAATTAATAACGAATTTTGTATCATAATCACTAATCAAAATGTTAAGCCCCAGCGATGCTGAAAAGTTCTTTTGTCCTACAAAGGTATTCCATTGAATGTATTTTTGGCAAAATGGAATATAGTAAATTTTTTAATGCAACTCGCAGTTTTATGTTTGAGGATAAAATAGTAAACCTCGGAATGGGAATTTTCATTACTATCAAATGATCAACTCTTCTTTTAATGCCTATGCAAGATTTCTTATAACATTTGTCTCATTAATTTTGATACTTGCTCCAAGCAGTACTGACAACCCTACTTCTAAATGAGATTTTTATTTCAATTATCTAACAGTTATAGCCTCTGAATTACAGCTGATAACATCTGATATTTTGCTTGAATTTTTAGAACCAAGCCTGTAGCTCTTTACAAGATTGGTACCAATTTGATTCATCTAACGACTATCACCTAATACAAAAGACTTTTTGAATGATCATCTCCTACGGAGTTCGATAGTGCATTTTTTATTACGAACGAAGATAGATATTGACTAATCTTTTGCATAGTATATAATACTATATGAGTATGTTCAATATAGACAATAAAACATTAGTGAGGAATATGAGGGTTATGTTGAAGTAACTTGTTTTACCCAGAACGATAAATTTAGATATCAAAAAACACCCAAATAAGTAAATATGTAATATGTCATCATTAAAAAGACCTGGCAACAGACGGTGAACTATAAACGTAAGAACTTGGTTAAGCCATTTAGATACTATTACCATGAAACATCTAACATGGATAATAGGTAACAGACGAATTTATGCAAGGCATGCATCTGATATTTCAAGTCCTACCTGGGATTTTTTTTTAACCAACACCCTTTATAGTTAGATTTTTACTAGGGAATATGAGAATAAATAACCTATGAAGCAGGTCACATTTACATATACTGGTGGCGTTTATTTTTAATAAATACGGAAACGCATAGATTAATGACAGCCAAAGAAGGATTAACAAAAATAGCAAACAATATAACATTTAAATGCACCATTTTGAAGAGAATCAATATGATGTTTCATTTGTACTATTCAAGTTAGATCATTTCTCGGAAAGCTACCAATAATAATAGTCTTAACTAGGAAAAATAACGATAAGGAACAGCTAACAATGAAAACTAAACATATTGCACTGGAGAACCTAATAATTTCCTCAATTATTAGGTCAATTCCGACTTAAGGTCTATATTTCCGTATAATAATTGTTTTTATAAAAACTATGGTATCTCTCGCATCACCGAACATTCAACTACGCCTTTAGTATGCTACAATAATAAAATATATTTTAAACATTCGGCAACACTACCGTCCTACAGAAATATTTTATGCAAACAGTTTTGGAAGGTCACTTTTTGATCGATTTTTTTTTGGTGTCAAGCTCACTGCACAAAAACATTTTGTTATAGATAGTAAATTTAAATTCGTTTCAATTCCTTTTAGTAAGGAAATTGATAAACAACCAAAAACTAACTGTATCTATATTTACTGGGTGTTTCTAAAAGGTGGTTCGCCCTAAATACTTTCCCAATTTTTCAAACAAAAAATATCTTGGTCCGTTTTGGATGACCTGTAGTTAAATTGAAATAATAGTAAAGGTGACGTCACTTCCGGTTTAACCGGAAGTAGTAAACAACTGTCATTAGATAAGTACGTCATAAAAAAACGGTTTAAAAATTCATAATATAAGCTACACGGTGGAGATGCTATGGAATGAATGAAGCTGCATAAATATGAATCTTGTCAAATTGCTGTTAATTGGTTAGTTGGGGCTGAGAGAATAAGTTGATTTTTGAAGTCTCCAATTATCATAGTAGACGAATTTGTTTTAGAAACACCCATCACATTTTCCAAACCTAATTAGGCTGAAACGTGGGTATAATAATGGGCATATGAGTATTGACGACATTATTCTGAATGAACGAGTGGTCAAAAAATGACATCCCCAATTTATGGGCATTTGACAGATTAGCATCAGGTACAGTGACACTATGGGATCCATTAAAAAAATTCGTAAACGATGTGATGTCGGTAGCAGCGACATTTTCCAAAGCAACGTGAGTGGCATCTTTCAATTGATGAGGCAATGCCACCGTGAGATTGCTTATCACGTTGATCTTGTTATTCTGAGGTGGAGTGGGGGGAGGCAGCGGCTGGCTCTTCTCTGTATGAACTCTGCTGGAATGCAAGATAGTCTGGTACCTATGTTTAAAATGCATATTGCAGTGCTCGCAAAAGAACCTCTTTCTCGAGTGCTTCCAATAATAGTGCAAAGCGAGAGATATTTTAGTATGATAGCGACTGATACCCGGTTGCCTGCAAATTTTACACGTCAATCCTCGTCGCGTGACCAACTGCGCCATGTACTTGTCGACGAGCTTGCTAATGCCAGCGGAGCCATCAGATGTCAAATATCCCTTCCATTTTCTAAGTTTGCCATTCAAATGTCTCAGAACTTCCACCTCGTCGCAATCCCAATAAGGAATCACCACTTTCTTGGGTTTGGTTTGTTTTCTGCTACGCTTGCAATGGCTCAGTGGTGAGGGTAGCACTACCGGCTTGGCAATCAAGTTCGTGTGCACTGCCATATGTGTGATAATGTTACCCTGGTTTTCAAAAGCAGCATCACATAATTTACAAGAATATTTCTTTGAAGGATCAACATTTTCTTTGATATCCTCACTTTTGGCGGGAGATGCGGTGACGTGGCGATGCGTGTACTGATGCGTCTCCAATGACAAATCATCCTCAAATTCGCACCCGCACGTCTGGCAGACGAACAAGGGAAGCTCCGTTTCTTCTCCTCCAACTTCTTCTTCTGCTTCTGGGTGGCCGACTTCCACACCTCCCGCCTCAAGAAAATCCGACTGGATCCTGTGATTTAAATTTACCCTGCTCATATCCTCAGCGGTGTTTGTCCTCGACTGAGACTCAGTCTCTTGATCAGAACTGTCGTTTGCCTCCATGTAATTAAACAGACGGGCTGCTCCGTGTTGTTTGGGGACTTGACACTTCCAAGACTTTACTTCATTTTGAAGAAAACGATTGTGTTGCAGTATTTGGGCCGCCGCAACCGAGAGGTCCGAATTTTTGATTGTTAGGTTTTGAGATTGGCTGAAATAATCACATGTAATATAATGGGTGTTTTTAGGGAAATATGCATGAATGCATCTGGGATTAAAAAGGACCAAGTGCAGTTTTTTTTTTTAATCTCAGAGTGCTCTACTAACATAATTGTCAATCAAGTGCTACGTTTTTGCGACGCATGTGAAGAACTTTTTAATCTTAGATATTAACAGAATCTGCCAGTGTTTTACTATAATTATAGCGTTTACTTAATACTGAAATACCTGATTTTAAATGTAAAACTGGTGGTGAACGAAATTCTCCCTATTCTTCAAGTCGAGTTGCAATAATGATCTAACAGTTTACCTGGATATAGATGAGGTGCTACTGTTCGTATTGTTGTTTGTACTATTTGAAGAAGTAATAGTGGCGGTAGGGGTAGACGAACCACTGTTGAAACCATTAGCTCTTAGAATGTTAGTGCTTGCTGAAGTACTAACAATGTTACTGGCTGATGAACTAGTTGCAGATATGCCCGTTAAGGCTCGATTTCTTGATTCCAGGGGGCTGAAATATCAGCACATTAGATAATTCTATAAAGTGAACGCCAAATGCCTGTACTTTAATGTGTAGGTGGCTATCTGGCGTCTCTCATACACCTGCAAATGCATTGAAACAGCGATTTCGCAATTTAAAAAAAATTATATTAATCATAAAATGGTTATTTAGCGTTTGAAATGCAGTAACGCAAAGCAAGGTGTTTATTGAAATCGAGGACAGGAATTAAAGAAAAAGATTATCGCCTTCGGTTGGGTTGAAGTCGAAGAAATTTAACTTAACAATTTCTTGTCGTGCACGTTTATAGTGCGGTTGAGCTGTGTTAAAATGATAAGGGTGCAAAATGGTGAAGGCGCGAAAATGGCGAAGGCGACGTTTAACTTATTACCTAAACTATAATGAAACGGTGAAGCTGTGACATAAACTCTCACACAACTACATTCCTGAAGTCCTCATTGTAAACTATGTAATCGAGGGTTTTGAGAAATTCGAAACACCCTGCACAGAGATAGAGCATTGGTTAAATTGTTGCTAAGTATCGCAATTACCTTCTCAATCTAATGCACTTATGAGATTAAGAAAATTTCCAGTAGTTCTTCACATGTATGAAAAAATACTATAATTAATAGTATGATTTGACAAAATGGTATGGTTAGATTGGAGATAAAACGTTGTATCTTTGCGCGTTAATAACTAGTTTTATTTTTTCTATACGAGTTTTTACCGAATTCGCTTCCTGCTTGGTCTCCCGAGTTCAATAACCTATCGCACGTGACGAGAAAATAAACAAATCCATGAAAAAATAAAGCTAATTTTTTTTTGTCCAAGCCGTTGTTTTGTGGAAAGAACACCAAAAAAGAAATAATAATAATTTATTTACATTTATTAATTAACGGTTTCAATCTTTTAGATTAAAAATATACTAACACGTATTGAGCATAGACCACCCATTGAAAAATTTATAAAAGAAATAAAATTGTTCTGTTATTATCTAATAATTACGTTTTATTACAACTCTCTCATATCTACTGTTAATTAATAGTATATTATTATACGAGCTTTTTACGATCGTCATTCATTCCCTAAGGGGGCACTTTTACGTTCGGAGCCGCAGGCAAGAGACCAACTGTCTCTGAAAATAATGCCTATAAAAAACGACAATATCACACTTTGTCCACTATCATTGTCGGTTACGAACGATACGGTCTATTAAAATGTAAATAATACTAGACTAAAAATTCTTGAAATATTAAACTCGGTTTAACTTAACCAATGCTGCGCGATTAACCATAGCGGCGTGGTTTCGCCATGGCGATATAAATGACTAACGGCAATAAAGATTTTATGTTCTCAACTACCAATGAGAGCATGAAAAACTGTAAGCCGCACCTCAATCGGGTCTGTATTTTGTTTGCAAAGAGCATAGACATTTGAAACGCGAATTGACCGTAGGACAGAGGTGCCCCATATACTTACTGATGTTCCTGTTGGTGTGACGTGAGCTGCGTAAGATCATCAGCCAGAAAGCTACATTTCGCACACGCTCTCTTGTTGTGAACTTTTAAGACGTGAGTAGCCAACCTCTCCGACCTCGCCGCCTTGTAGTCACAAAGCCCGCAAACGAAAGGCTTGAGATGGGTGTTCATGTGACGTTTCAAACACCAATTGTCCACTCCTGACCATGAGCAATAGCAACATGTGAACCTCTTCTCACCCTTCTTTTTGCCGGTCTTTGACGTAATCGTTGCAGGTTTACTTAGAACTTTCACATCCGATTGGCGAATGCCTGGTACTGACGAGGGGTTTCTGGATAATCCATTGAAACCGGGTATTGCTAACGAACTAATGGTGGATAAAGTGCTCAGAGCATCCGGCTGCACTACCGTTGATGCTGAGTTGTACTTTTGATAGTAGCTCATTCCTGATGCGTTTTTGGGGGGATGACGTCTAATGCGATTTAAATCGTACGGATGGTCCCTGTGCATTCTTAAGAAGTGCTTCTTTACGTGGTCAGCTCTGTTGAACTGTTTTTGACACACATAGCACTGAAATGGCTTTTCTTCCCTATGGATGTTTTCATGCCGGGTAAAAAGATCTCGTCGATCGGTGGCATAGGGACAATATGTGCAGCTGTACCGTTTATTTGACACAGCTGCAGCTTCCGAATTACTCGTTGACAGGCTAGTAGCAGTCGGAGTTAAGCTACCTTGCACTGAACTAGATGCAGTGATACTTTGATATTCGTCTGCAGACACCATACTTGTCGAGGTTGTCTTATTTGTACTAGAACCTCCGCCGTTGTCCAGTTTATTTTTCAACCTCTGTAGGAATTTTACTATATCTTGAAGTACAGGATTGTCTTTGGTCAAAGCGTCGCAAGACTCTTCGATGTTAATATTGTGCTGACGCCCTAAGTGTATGCGAACACACCTCGCCCAAGCACTCTCATACGAGCATTGCGGACAGTGAAATGCCCTTAAATTTGAGTGGGTTCCCAACCAATGTTCCGCCACTCTATTGAGGTAGCCCACAGACTCACAGTCAGAACATCTGAACAACTTCTGCGCGGGATTGTAAGTAGCAATCTTCGACTGAGTCCACTGCAAAGATTCCTCACTGTTCAGCCATTTGTCTTCCAGCAAGGGAGAAGTGGTCAAGGCCAAACCCATGGTAGTATTTTTATGGGAAGGAAAAGTGGTGTTTAAAATTCCTGTTGTCGGAAATCCGTTCTGCATGAGGGCGGCCAACCCGAACGCCGTCAAGTGATCCTCATGCTTTAACATGGGAGCGTCCACTTCATAGTCGATAGGGGTCAAACCTCTGTCGGTTCCGGTGGAAGGTATTCTTTCGGTTGTCGAAAGGTCGGGAATACCATCTTCCCCATAGAGCTTCCTTGTGATTTCCTTGAACATGTCTTCGTAGCAATCAATGGCACTGCCTGTCATTGGCATTGCTACCTCCATAGTTTTCAGTCAAAAGAGGCAAAGCTGAGAATGGTTCCTAAAATAAGAGTGAAATATTCGATAAGGGCATGAAAAAATGTACGTTATACAGGGAGCTCAAAAGATTAATTTAAATTGGATGGCAAATGTGAAGCGAATTTTCCGTTGAACTTGAATTATTAATAATATTAATTATTATTAAGTCGGCCGGATTTACGACATTAGCCAGAAACTTTCGGGATGATATCAAATCAGTTAGAATACGTGAATCGTCTGAAAATTCCTCGCAATGTTCTTTTAATCTTGTATGGGATGTGCCCATAACCGACACCATAGAGAAAAAATAACCCCAGCAGTAATCAAACTGTTGGCAATGCGGTAAAGCAGTCATAACCGTTCCAAATTAGAAAAAAAAAACACGGCAAAGTATTGATTTAAAAAAAAGTAATTACGGCCCCGCTTTTATGGTCTATCGTGTACATATAATCAGACGCGTTACTACGAGACCGCAAGAAAAAAAACACATTTTTCTATTTTTTTTTGTGTAGACTTATTAATTTGTGAAAAATATAAATTATTTCTTACATTTGTACAAATAGAAGCAGAACATTCCCTTATCGCATGTATAGTTTCCAAAAAGTTTGATTTATTAACGTGCGCTACAGACATGTTTGTTTATATGTGCATTGGGATCTGGGAAAAATTGCTTGGAACTTTCCTCAGTTAACCGACTCCGTAACACGATATATGCCAAAATATAAGCCAAGCTGAAGGCGACAGATCTCCTATAAAACACTTTGGTGTCGTATGTTTAGAATTGTTTGGGCAGAATATATAAGGTGTCCCTCATAAGAATGAACGACACGGGAAAAGAGTTGCCTGATTTATTCATTATTCAATTAAATTAATAATACAACCCACATTTTTTTTTTAATTTAATCGAGCACAATGCTAAATAATAAATATATTAAAAATAGCTATAGTTACAGGCAGGACCGTAATAGCGCAAATTAATACGTGCATCAAAATCTGATTTAATAAGCAATAAAGTCGTTCAGTGTCATGCGCCACTGAAATCAGGATAAAAAGGAGGCTTAGGATGCAATTCACAAAATTCAGGACCGCATAAAAAAAAATAAGTCGATGATGGTCGTAGAAAAACCGAAGCTTCGGAACCACATGGTAGAGTGCGAAAAGCGGTTGTCATGAAGTATCAATTACCCTGAAAACTACCTTTAATATAAAGCCACGAAAAAATAAAATCGTTAAACCAAAAATGTATTTTTTTCAATATTTCTAGATGTAATGGATACACATACACCCTGTAGATGCATATATGTTTGCCAAATAGTACAATTTTAATGGTGAACGATGGGCATAAAAAAATATGCATTATAGAATTCCATTGGTGATTGGTGGAAAATGTTTATTTGACAGTAGTGACATTTTGAAACCAATTGAGCAGTTTTTCCGTCAAAATGACAGTTGCACTGTTGTCACTTTTATGCTGACGAGAATCCATCACAGAGAGTAAATGCTCTTGTACTAAAGCGAATGAAATACATAATTCCGAACTTACGTGCATGTACGATTTATCTCGATTGTCAACCAAGAGGCGAACACAGCTCTTATCGCCCCGGACTATGATCCACCCTTGCATTCCAGCCTTGAAGCGTAGAACTGAAAAATCAGTTTCCAAATGAAAATCATATTGCAATATGAAATTTTAGGATTGAACGATGCACTCTAAGTACACAGCACTAATTACACATAAAAATTGTTCGGGGGGCGCAATTAGCGAAAATCGATTATTTTAGATGCGTGAAGGGTGCGTTTGGGGGTGTATGCAGGGCCGTGTGGCCCTGTACAGGATCGTTGCGTTGTCTGACCCACCCAATACTGCGGCACCCGTTGCCCGCGACCCGATGGGGTGGCTGGCCCCCCCCACCCCCACCCCGCATCGCCTGCTTGCCGCCCTGCAGCCATCCCCGGTGCGGTGGCGCGGCTTCTTCTGCACATGCAGGGGCGTCCGGGGTCGATTGCGCCCCCAACTTGACTCCCCCACTTTATACGAGGACTCTCTAAAACGTACTATCGGTGTAAACTTAATTTAAAGAAACACAGATCACACCTATATCTGGTGATAATTACTAAAAATGGTCTCCTCAACGTGTACAAAATTCATAGAACGGTTATCGTAATGGAATGTTTTAATTACGCCTTGTCAAAATTCTTTTACTAAAAAATTACACCAATTGCAAGTTTACAAGCTTGAAGGAAGATTATTTCAAAATTTCCTCCGAATATGTTACGTTTAAAGACATTCCCACTCAGGCTAATTTCCTGGGAGTCACCAGAAAACATAAAAAATTAAATTAAGCTGAGAAATTGGATTATAAAATTCAATACTTATCTGGAATATACCTATATTTTGATACTCTCTTATGATCCATGGATACTAAATCTGTTCCAGCAGAATGGAAAATCGAGACCACTTGCACATATTTTTGGCTCTTCTTGATGATCTGGAGTTACCCGTTTTCCTGGTCGAACAAAGTTAAAGTTGCACGAACTCCCTATTTGAGTCCAAACACAGAAAGTCAGAAACATATTTGACCTCACATTCTACCAATGATTTTTATTAGTGTTTGTGTGGGTGTTTGAATGAATGATTTTGAAGGAGAAGTAGACCACTAGAGCCTATAACTTCGTCGCATTAAAAATGAATGATTTTATATATGTAAAAAAGAGTGTTTCAGTCGAGTGACGAAAATAATTAATTCTTTTGCAATACAATGTGGGTCATCCCTCGTAGCGAATTGACGATTTGTTTTGTTTGAACCCCGTCACTGATGCCGGCGCTGACCCCTTCACCCCTACCTACTCATCCCCCAGTCCCGATCAAAGACTATGGAACGAGTGCTATGGCATCGTTCTTCTCACAAATTCGCCAACGGCTATAATAATAGATTGACACGTTTTAGAAACCACTCGCACGAATTAATTTTATTGGTCATGCACTTTCCTTCAAAATTGCATTCGACATACTACTGCGTTTTCTTGTTATTTGATGGAAGCGACGAATGTAGCAACATATTATCTATATTTTGCCGCGCTATAAGAGATTTTTGCATTACTGATGGCTCATGTTCCTGGGAAAAATATTTTAGAAATATCTATTTGCAGATATACTCCGTTAGAAAATAAATAGTTTTGTGTAACGAGTAAAATTCTGCAGAGTGAAGCGAGGTTCTGCAAATATGACATGAGTTATACAAAATACCAGTTGTTAATAAGTTCTATGCGTGGTCTTTTCTAATTTTACTTACGATGAAGAATTCAGAAGAAAAAAAGGCAGATATTTGAACTCTTTTAAGTAGCCTACCGTATCTGTAGAACTAAGAACAACAATATTGCTATTTCAGGTGCCTTGCCTTAATTTCATAACTAGTTAAGACATTAAGTCCGCACATTGTCACTAGCTTGGATGGAAAAAATCGTTGCATTGTGTCTAAATTTGAAAAATAAACCATTTTGCTCATCACTATAAAAATATAGAAATTTTACATGTTTGTTAACACGTGATATCAGTCCTATTAATTCGCGCAGTGCAACAAATGATAACCAGTTTGATAAAATATGTCTTCCATCACGCTCCATTAGTAATAGACACGAAACGTTCCAAGCCCCCTCAACTACATACATATAACCCTCCTTTCGTAACAGGCCTAATTAAACTTCTATATGTATAACAGCCGCCACAGTTTATATAGGAATTTCACGTTTCAACACAACTACCCATCAGCAATAGTCAAAATAATTATAATGCTCTTAATTATTTAGTAATTTAGGACCAAATTAAGTAGAAGCTCTTCTCAAAATCAATTAATTATGTGTAAATCACTGAAGCCCTAGAAGTAAATCAGAACACGAGAAAGGCCTTGAAAAAGTAAGAAAAGTTCATTTACTTGTGGCCTGTTTAACATTAGAATTTAGCGTTAAAAGGTAACCAGCAACAGCTTCTTCTAACCGAATTATTTAAATGGATTTTTAGCATGTATGGAAAGTACAGATGTCTGGCTGTGGACAAAATATAGTATTGTACATCTATATAATGGGCATCGTCTCTAATGGAAAACTGCGTCATGAGCGCATTGTGGATTACAGAAGGTTTTCCGCAAAAATAAATAACATTTGTCCACTAAAATTTTATATTTAATATGAGCTTTTAGACCCAGCACAACCATTTTAGAATTTCCCCTGTAGTTATTTAACAAAAAGAATTTTTGAGAGTGATCTACACTCACTGAAACCTGCCATTTTAGGATTTTCTAAACTACCTATAGAACATTATGTGAGAACATGACTTTTAATAATTATTGTTAATTTACACATTAAATATTTAGATAATATTTGGATTAAATACTATGAACTTCTAGGTACTTAACACTGACCAATAAACTTCTTTCGGATATGAATGAGTAAGAAAGATGGCAATGGAACAACATGAATGCGTAATTCAATTATTATTTAATCTAATTCATTGAAACAATTTAGGGGATTAATTTGAAGAGATTTATGATTCAACTTGGGTTCCCCGAATGGTTAATTCAATTCGCCAAATTATTCAGATTAGCAGGCTGAATTTAAAGAATTAAAAGCTTTTTAGATTATTCGATTTTCTCTTCAATATATTGTGTAGGATGTCCAGGTTTGATACAAAATCATCTTTTTGAACCCCTGTAGTTGAATTAAAATAATCAAAATAATTTCCTATTTTTTAAAAATTCTAAGTGGCCCTAACTGAAAATCTTTAATTCACCAAATTGTTCAGATAAACAGTTCTAATTTACAAAATAAAGGTATTTTAAATTATTTAATTTTTTATTCAATATGCTCTCTAATTAAAAACCAGTTTACGTCCCTATTGAAATCCCTATTATGGCCCAATCAGAAAGCTTAATGTAAACACGGCAATATTTCACTACCCTTCTTCCAGGAAATGAAAGCACCATAATAATAATTCTATGAACCTGAACCCGAGCTCTGTCTCATAACCAACAGTAAACATTAACAAAAGATGAACCAAAATTAATTCGAATCAAATGAGCTGACCGAAAGATAAGCGAGGCAATATTGCAGATAGTACTGACCGCAGCCTGGCTTTAGTCTCTCGGAGAGTAGTCACCATGAAAGACCGGGTGCAAGAAATGCACATAAACACCTTAATGGCCGTCAACGTAGTATGTTTTTTAGTGTTGAGTTCCGTGACAATGTTTAACTCCTATAGGATTTTCGCACTAAAAGCTGAAGTCGAAGAGTTAAGGAGCTATATTGCCAAATGCAGTCAACATAATGTAAGAAGTCATTTGTTAATTGTTATTATTGTATGTTAATTTGTTATTATAACTCGCCAAACTTTTTAAAATTTTGTACTTATCATAGGAAATTCTATTTCCTGTCTTTGATATAGGGTGGTCACGTTTAAAGTTAGGATCTCGTAAAGAAAATATGGTACAAAAGAATTTACCAAATTATAAAAAGGGTGGAGATTTCAACGCCAATTAAGCGTAAACCTTGAAAATAGTTTCGATCTGTATTTGGGTGTCCTTAGGGTTTTGCTTATTCACGTCCTTGGTGTAATAAGAATGGTTTCTTGGATCTATAGAAAAACATTAAAGACAAACGTAGAATCAATGACATAAAGTTTATCAAATGCTATTAAATATAACATGGGCCAAAAGAAGAATGGCCTTGACCGAAAAAAGGCTTTCTGCTTTAAGTAATATCTTCCTTTCGAGCGATCTACACGTAAATGATCATTACCTGCTTGTATTTACGACAAAACGTTTTAGCTCATATCTTGACGGACCTGACCAAGATATCCAGTAAAACCACTAGAAAATAGCATCATATACTCTCTGAAATAAATCTAATATTTTGATATGCTAATTATTCTGTGACCCTTTTCAGCAACATGAAAAACATTATTCCTCAACCAGGGAACGTAGAGATATCTTAGATGATCAGGCGGACAATAGGATTCACAATTATGACCTAAAAGGTGATCCTTCCCCAAGGTTTGTTTAATAATTTACATTTCCGTATATGTAAAACACATTGAATTTGTAGCCAATCGTCTCAAACAGGCCATAAAGGAAGTATTTATAAACCTGAAGTAAATGAAACTAAATACTCATTGACGCATGTGATTGAGAAGTCCAATTATAGGTCATCAGACTCTAATGTTCGCACGTCTGATATTTATGAATTCAATTTATGAAATATTATTATTTAGGGTTATACGTCTACTGCTTCGTCAGAAGCAGAATTCCCAATTATGCGAGATGAAGAAGTAATAACCAGAAAATCACGTGTTAGAATGCAACTCTTGGATGAAAGGCATCCAAGAACTGGCAGAATTAAGCCTCTGCTTTCCATACACTTAAACGGAGACACTTCCTCTTATACTTTGGGTACTCATGACAATTTTAATGGTAATGGACATTTGAGGCATCCTCATCGCACTTTTGTGGATTGGAAACCAAGTCTTTGGGTAGAAAGGTCCGGTATGATGACCCATTTTGAATTTGACAATGGGTATTTAACCATTAAAGAACCCGGAATGTATTTTGTGTATGCTCAGGTTGAACAAAACTACTAACGCTTAAAGTAAGATACTGATATGATAATTTTCTAGATTTACTATTTAGATGAACATGATTCGAATGGCTATAGAGTGTTCATAAATAATAATGCGATTCTGCAGTGCACTGTTCAGATACATTCTGGAGTAGGAGTTCAGAAAGGGAATACCTGTTATACAGCGGGAGTTGAGTATATTGGGGAGAATGACAGAATAAGTTTAGAAGACATTTTCGGCAATCATTACACAGTGTTCGAGCAAGGAAGATCGTTCTTTGGAGTAGTAAAATTGGGAGACATTAAAATTAGATTGTAACCGAGGCTTTATTTTTAAAAGCGAAGTTGTGCCATAAATATTAAATTATAAACAATTAAACTCAAACCCTTCATGATAGTACAGTATATACAGATGAATTGGAGGGATGTAGATTCTATGTTTAAAATAAAGTGTAACATTTTGCAATGTAAATGCGAATTTTATTTTGTGTAAAATGAAGTAGTCAGGATTAATATTGAAATTAAGTGGTTCTTAAGACTCATTATCAGAGACATGTATTTTAAGTTATATACTCCAGATTGTTTTTGTGAGCTTTTTTCATACAGGAATGCGTTAAAATAAAACGAATTGGTGGAAGATACCAGAAAGGCGAAGTTACAAAAGCGCACCTTCTATATACCTGCTCAGATTAACATAACGATAAACTAGAGTATACAGTTATCACCAGTTCAGGTGAAAACATACGGATTTTGCAAGTGAAAGAAAAACTGTACAACGTTTAATATGCCACCGACATATTAAACCTTGTGGGGTTTTTCTTTCACTTGCATAATCTTTATGTTTTCCCTTAAACTGGTGATACCTGCATGTAAAATAAACAATAATTCGATATTTTTGTACATTCTTGACAATGTGGACAATGACAAATGTCCTAAACTAAATGTCCTACATCAATACCTAGAGTAGCAAGTTCATCATGCTATTGTACTAAATTTGAATACTACAATAAAGGACATATCCAATTCTTTCAAATTTATGATAAAGAATACTCTAGTGCAGCAAATGCAGCACAGAACAAAAAGTTCAGCAATAATGCGCAAACCTAATATGTAATTAAACCACACTCATTATTTTCCAAAGCAATTTTGATATGCAACTCAACTTGCATTCTACCTCTATATTCTATTCTAGGGAAGAATATACAGGGTGTTCCAGTTAAAAATGCAAGGTTGGTAATAGTTTGTCAGTTTTGAAGTTTGTCAAGAATGCAAAAATAAAGGACTTTTGAATCACCCTGTATATGAAAACTGACCTTAATCAATCAAGCTCAATAACTGTTTCCTTTGTGAACCACATTTTGCGACTTTCGTAATAATTTATAGCTATTTCTGGACATCTAAGGTTTACTTGGCTTGCAGGAACCAAGTCAGCTTCCTTGCAATTTTTCCACATCATGAGGAAGAGGAGTTCACCACTTGCATCTGTTGCTCCAACAATTTTTGTAGGCTCCAAACCTCTATCAAATCCTGTAGGATATACTCAATAAATCTAGTTGTGAATTATTATTATTAGATTGCTAATATACCTCTAGGTCTGTTATCTTCTGTAACATTCTTCCCTTTATTCTTATCTTCAGCATCAGCTAAAGTTTGTTCAAATCGAGATTCATAAGCAGAGATTAAGTCAGGGCAGTCCAAGTTATCCTCAGGTTCCCAGGTATTGTCATCGCTGAAATTTGCAGGGTCTTAATTGCTCTTGCTCTGGCCAGCAATTCTAAGTGATTGAACTTTGAAAAATATGTAATTGATTACTACAGTTTGATAAAGAATGACATTGAGCATATGTAGCCACAAACCAAAGGTGATGATTGAAAAAATTAAGCAGAAAATTATATTTGGTTTTGAAATATCAGTCAAAATCGATATATATTGAATAAATAAATAGTTTAAGCATTTTAGGACTAATTGAGAGGAAAATCTCATTCTGCAGGTGCATAATTGCACCCATTTTGTCAGTGTTCTTTTTCTAGCTAAATTTTAAAATAAAAGTACCAATCGAATTAGACTCACTCACTGTAACCTTTCCATTTCAAGAGATACTCCACTTTTCCCTCTCGCGTCCTTTTATCAAGGATTTTCTCAACTGAAAATTCTTCAGCCGGCTGTTCGGCAGTTCCGCAAGGAGGCCCATCTTCTCTTTGTCTTGCTGTGGAAAGTACATGTGGATAACATGAAGGATAGAATTGTTTTGCTAATATATACTCAGTAACACTATACGTACTTTTCACCATGTTTTCCTCATCTAAATTTTTATCACTTGTAAATTATTTATATTTACATTTATTGTTTGTTTACTTGTCTTAAACAAGGTCTAAGTTTTCTGTACGAACGTGCGATAAAATGAAAGCGTGTGATAAAACGGCTTTATTGCAATCGTGTGGTAAAGCAACTTTCAAGTTTGTACAATTTATGCTTGCAGTAACATAATGCAGTAAACGGATTCTTAGCGTAAACGAAGAAAATTCTTAGTTTTTCACAGATAAAAAAAATCATAGATGAAAAACTTTGCAAGTCTATAATCCGCATTTAAATATATTGTTTTGCTTCCTGTCAAACGCAAATAAATGTCAAAGTCAAACCAACGTACCCTAACCTCAGTTGTTATCTTATCAAAATAAAATATTTTCAATATTTTAAAATATTTGTGAAGTGATAGATATTAAAATAAATGAAATGCTAAAGGAAACCGCATATTCGAAAACACCACGTCAATAATATGGCACGGCAGCGGAAAAATGCAAGTGAAACCAACAAAGAAACTAAAAGCAGGAACAGCAGTAGCAGCAATGGTAGCAGTTCTCATAAGGACAAAATCCCCCAACCAAAGAGTATTTTTGCTTACTGGAAACAGCTAGCTTTCGTTACAGTTTTAGGAGTTACAGTTGTTTTTGGTGTTATGGGGTATCTTCAGACAAGAGTGAACACTCCTTATGACAACAAAAGGGTATGTTGTGTTGCTATGTTACCAATATGATTTTGTATGATACTAGAATATTACATACCAGTATGTTATTATTTAACCTTCACCTCCCCTTGTCAATAACCTGTCATACACAGTCCTACAATGTGTACATTTATAACAGGTACTAAGTATCTATTATCATCTATGTTATATTTCCCCAATTGTAGGTTTTCACAAAGCTCATTTTATTCTTAGTAAAGGCAATGGTTATGTCTATTTAATTTAATTGCAGGTTACTGTTAAAACTGGCCTTCAGGTACCTGACCAATTTTGGGGATCCTACAGACCTGGAGTATATTTTGGTCTAAAGACAAGAGATCCCCAATCTCTGGTCACAGGCTTAATGTGGTATTTTCCTGGTAGATTAGGCCCTGGTGGTGATGGAATTAGGTATGCATATGTAGTTAACAACACGTAAATGCAAGTAAATTGTTTGGAAACTTCTAACTTTAGTTACCATACATTTTTACAAAATATTTAATTCATCGTGTTTGAGTAAGAAATAATAAATTTGGGGACACTTACTACTACACCTATATGCTGTTCAACCTTATCAAAAATTTTGGGATGCCATAGAATGCAGTTTAAAATATATATATAGAGTATATATATGCTATTCCCATTTATTACAAATCTTATGTACCCATGAAATACAGGTATTTTTTCCTTGTATAAACAATAACAAAACAAATTTGTCAATTTTTTGGAATTTGTAATTACATTAATTTATGAAACTTGGTTACTGTCATTATTTATTATTTATACAAGGACAAAATATTTGCATTTCACAGGTACACAAGATTTGTAATAAGTTGGAATAGCATATATTAAGAAAAAAAAATGCATTTTGTATTTCTCATTTGATAGGCATTGGTGTGAACAAAGTGATAATTTGGATTCATATGGATGGCAGCAGCATGATGGCAACACTTTTGGAATTCAGAAAATTATAGATGGACCATTCAAATTAACCACATCTTTTGTTAAAAGACTAGGAGGTGACAATGGAGGTGAATGGACAGCCAGAATATCAGCAGAAGTTTTGGTAAATATGCAGATGCATCAATAACAGATTAAATATAGAGTGTACCATTTAAGGTAGTGGTAGAATTCTGTTCACACTTATATGAGACACCCTATATATCTCTAAAATTTTAAGAAATGCAAATAAAAAAACAAAAAATCTAATGCCCTGTATGTTTTACAATATGCATGTTTCAAATAATGCTCCTTTATAAAGTTGTATTAATTTTCGATTTAAAACTAAGAGTTTAAGAATAGATTTTAATTAAACTTTTAGCCCCAATACAAAGAGCTAGTCCATAAAGACGAGCAGATATCACTAATTTGGTACACTGCTTTGGATAGTGAAACTCAAGGATTTATTTCTCCAACAAATTCCAATACAGACATAACTGGAATCAGAGGAGCTACTTCTACTTTAGGTAATAGTAAACCTCATTTACATACTACCTAAACAACTTTTTCATCATAACAGGTAACTTTAAGATGACCTTGTTCGCGAATGAAGGCAATGTTGACCACGAGTCGTTTCTAAGCACTGTCGCTCCAGGACTTCATTTACTGAAAGAAACTGTGATATCTTCTTTAAGGTTAGCTCAAACCGACTCAAAATCTCCCAAGAGAATTGTTTTAGCGGGAGAAATGCGTTCGCCGGAAGACCATAAAGTAATGTTGATCTACATTATTATTATTGTAAATTATTGTAAATTTTTAGAAAGAGCCTAACTTTGTGGCCACACAGGTGACTGCAAAATTACCTTTCTCTGTGGATGTGGTTTATGAATCAAAGTCTGTGGTCAATAGACATGACAAATTGATGGGAGAAGCTTATTCGAACGCATTAGAATGGCATCAAGTCCGTTTTAACCAACGATTTGAAGACACTTTCGGCTTAAAACATAAGGGGTAATATTTACGTTTTATAAGTATTGTCATGTATTCTCTAAACTTTATCTTTTTGAAGTTTTTCAGAAGATAAAATCAAATTTGCGCAATCAGCCTTGAGCAACATGATCGGTGGCATTGGCTACTTTTACGGTGCCTCGTTAGTACAAAGTTTCTACACAGAGGAACCAGTCAATTATTGGAAAGCTCCACTTTTCACAGGCGTACCATCGCGCAGCTTTTTTCCCAGAGGTTTCTTATGGGATGAAGGATTTCACGGACTGTTAATCTCCCAATGGGATCTGGATTTACAATTGGATATTATGGGTTACTGGTTTGATTTAATGAATGTGGAAGGATGGATTCCAAGAGAGGAAATTTTGGGTGTGGAAGCACTGGCTAAAGTACCCAAGGAGTTCGTGGTGCAAAGGAATACCAACGCCAATCCGCCCACCTTTTTCCTCACATTGCATTTTATTTTGGATAGGTACGAGGAGGATTTAACCAACGAGCGATTAGAACATTTGGAAAGAATGTATCCGAGATTGCAAGTAAGATTATTAACGATTTGATTTGTTAATAAATTGTCTTCAATCGGAATTTTTCTTTAACAAAGATATTAAGGGTAACACTTATGAGGGTGGTTCCAGGTTAGTTCGCGTTTGGATACCATTTGAATTTTAGTTTCTGCTTTTAATCAAGATATGTTTAAAAATAGAGTATTGCTGATGAATTCACTGCTGGAAGATTATAAACTAAAATATACTGCTAACTCGATTTTACACTAAAAGGAACATCTCTAGTCTCGCAATGAACCGACAGATTTTACTTTTAGGCCTGGTATCAATGGTTCAATACGACACAAATGGGTCCAGTTGCCGGCTCTTATAGGTGGAGGGGACGTGATTCTTTAACCAATAGAGAATTGAACCCTAAAACTTTAACGTCGGGCTTGGACGACTATCCACGGTTAGCAAGGAAGAAAATTGTGTTGTTTTATAAAACTTAAAGTATCTTATAGGGCCTCGCATCCTTCCGATCTTGAACGACATATTGATCTATACTGTTGGATGGCTATGGCATCCAACACAATGGCTCGATTGGCGTACATTTTAGGAAGGGAATCCTATAGCAAATACAAACAAACTGCAAACTATTTGATGGACAACGAATTGATGAATAGGTTGCATTGGTCGAATTTTTCAAAAAGGTTAGTGTAGTAAGAATAATAATTGAATTGAGAGGTTTCTGAAATTATTGGAGCAACGTTAATGTTGCTTTAGGTATGCTGACTATGGCTTGCACACAGATGACATTAGACTTATACGACCTCGACCTCTGCCAAGGCAGGAAAACCAAAACTTAGAAATGGTGAGGGAGGTACTCAAGCAACCAGAATACCGCTTGGTGGACTCAGTATTCGGTTATGTTAACATATTCCCTTTTTTGCTTCAACTTTTAGACCCCACTTCTGCGAAATTAGGTAACATCTCTTCATAAACAACGCCTATATTTCATTAATTATATTATTAGGACAAATCCTTTCTGACATAAGAGACCCCAATTTGATGTGGAGCAACTACGGGCTTCGTTCTCTGTCCAAAACCTCACCTCTTTATATGAAACGCAACACCGAACACGATCCTCCATATTGGAGGGGACAGATTTGGATTAACATAAATTTTTTGGCTATTAAAGCCCTTTACCATTATAGTGGCATTGAAGGACCTTATCAGTCCCAAGCAAAGAAGGTGTACGAAGAACTGAGAATTAATGTGATCGATAACGTGATCAAACAATACTATAAGTCAGGGTATTGCTGGGAACAATACAGTGATAGTACCGGGGAGGGTAGTGGATGCAGGCCATTTACTGGTTGGACGGCTTTAACTGTTATTTTGATGAGTGAGCGGTTTGAATGATTCAAATTGGTGTTCTATAAGTCAATTAGGTATTTGCTTTGATCTAGTATATGAGAATATTGAATGATTATTGTTAATCGAAATTAAAGAGTTCAACTGCCTCTAGGAAGGTTTTTCAAAGTAATCAGCTAAGTATTAGATCAATAAATTTTGGTACTAAGTACGGTAGTTTGTTCGCTCTACAATTTACTTTAGTATTAGCAAAAGTTTGCAAATATTACCAAACTCAAACCTTTTAAAAGTATGTAATGAAAGAAAATGCGTTTACATTTGCTTCTTAGAACTGTATAAAATCTATTTTCCAATTTAGCCTAGTAAAGTTCCAAGCTGAGTGATTAAATAGCCCTTTTTACATGTTAGACGAGGGATAATCTGTAACACCTCTGTAAAAACTTCTGAGACAACCGAACTTCTCAAAAAAGTGACGACCAAATACGACGCTCCGGCGTGTCCATATTTACCGTTACAGTTATAAAAATTCGCCTATCAATCGTCTTCTTATAGATGCCAGTTTCTTTAAATCTGAATCGATTCGCTTTTAACGGTCATTCTTATCACGTTTAGGTGCTTTATAGATTATCTTTCGGTAACATGTGGTTAAGACATTTCGAGATTTTTTGACAGTCAGAACTGACAGCCGAAATAACGACGAGAATTCACGAATTTAGCCTTGGATCCGACACACGGTGTATCTGATGTAACCTGACTCTCCCTCCCTAATAACACGTGGTACCTAATGTAACCTCTCTTTACCGCACTCCCTTCCTTCAAACATGTGCTAACTGTAACCGGCGACTATTTATAATTTGTTTTTATTAGGCTACAGTCGTCGGTAATAAGAACTCAGATTAGAAATTTTAGGAAATTGGGACTCCAGTAGTAGATTAGCACTCAGTTCACTTATTCTCGTTTAAACTATTTAAGTATTTTTCTACTGTTTCCTTAATAAGATTTTTCAACAAAAATCTTTTAACAGTGGAGCTGCTAAGATCAGAGGATACTTATTCTCATTCAAATTCTCCTTTATCTATTTGAGTATAAAAGCAGTGTGTAGCACTAACGGGTTTAATTTCTTAGTTCATGCCATCAAGTGATTGTGTTCTATAAATTTTCCCTGTTTCAGTTCTTAAAATATACCTACTCAATAATGTCAAAACCTCTTTTTAAAGTTGGTAAGTGGTCTCTTTTTACGTATTATTTTAAATGGGAGATGAAGCTTGGTTCAAAGATTTATATATAACGCAACATAAAGTTCATGTAACACAATGTAGGAAATTGCACACAAACATTTCCTAGCTATTGTTCATATTTTTGCATAAATACATAAACTGCATAGTATGTTTGTCTGTATCCATAAACACAGTTTAAAGCTGTTTCAATGCACAGGGTATTACAAATTTTATAGGACATCCCATCCTAATTATTATTGAAGTTAAATTCTAAGGTTTCCGGAGTCCTGTGCTCAATATTTATGAAATAAAAATTTGAGTGACAAAAAACTCATTCCTGCCTTGGCCTCATAGAGACAAGATATTTTAACAAGACACCTTCCCAAAAACCACTCCATTGATCTTAAATTAAACTCTTCAGATGGTGAAAAAATTACTGTCTGGATACATTGAAATCAATCACAATAATTTTTGTTTAGCTGATCTTAAATTGGCCGACTGGGGCCGAAAAGATATCAGCTTATCTGAAAATGAGATGCCTGGACTCATGGCTCTACGGAAGAAATATGGACCTTCTAAGATATTAAAGGGGGCAAAAATCTCTGGATGTCTTCACATGACCATTCAGACTGCTGTTTTGATTGAGACACTTATTGAATTGGGTGCAGAGGTAAGTACAACCATATTTAAAAATAGATATATGAAAGCCAACATATATCAGATCAGACACATAATCAGAAGTGTTGCTTTTATTTTTTTGAAAATCGCTTTGCACAAGAACTGAAACTTATTACATACTGCAATAGTTTAGTGCAAGTCATATTGTTATTCAAATATAGGATGGTTTCTCTGATAACCTCTGTATTCTTTGTTACCAAATTTATTTAAGTAACTCAGACATGCGACTATTTAAATAAACGTTATGGTTATTTCTGTGTTGGATTGAAATACTTAAGAAGTTTTTATGACCCCTTATTGACAATATATCAATTTGAATTTTTTACAATATTTTTCACATTAAATTTTGAAATATCTATGTACTAATTGCAGGTATATGATAAATAATAATTAAACAAAACAAAATTTAATTATTTTTAATTAATTTTTTTACATGCAATTGGTTTTGCTGATGGTAGGTTTGGGGTGTCTTTTCTAGGTCCAGTGGGCAAGTTCAAATATTTTTAGCACCCAGGACCACGCAGCTGCTGCCTTGGCTAAAAAGGGCATTGCGGTTTATGCGTGGAAAGGCGAAACTGATGAAGAATTTATATGGTGTATTGAGCAAACTTTGATATTTCCTGATGGTAAGCTTTAAGTACTATTACACTAAACCTGGTACCATCTTCACTAAATAGGGTCTTGGACATGCTAGACAAGTTTACTGTCAACTTACTTATCAATGAGTACTTTTTTGTAAATTCTACTCATTATCTTGCATTGCATATTTTTTCTAAACAAACTTCTTAATCTGGAAATATTAGGCAAACCCTTCAATCTTATATTGGACGATGGTGGTGATTTGACGAATATAGTCCACAAAAAATATCCTCAGTATTTGAAAGAATGTAAAGGTCTAAGTGAGGAAACAACCACTGGAGTGCATAATTTATATAAAATGCTTAAGGACGGCAAACTAAAAGTTCCCGCTATTAATGTTAACGACTCTGTTACTAAGGTATTTTAATTATCATTCTCCAGAGAACTTTCCCATTAATGTGATACTTATAGAGTAAATTTGACAACCTTTATGGATGCAGAGAATCTCTTACTGATGGTATAAAAAGAGCAACTGATGTTATGATTGCTGGCAAAGTATGCGTAGTCGCTGGATATGGAGATGTAGGCAAAGGCTGTGCTCAATCACTCAGAGCATTTGGAGCTCGAGTATTGATAACTGAAATTGATCCTATTAACGCTCTTCAAGCTGCTATGGAAGGTAAAACTTTTCTAATGTATAATGTCCATTTTCTGTTCTACTACATAATAAACAGGTTATGAAGTGACTACAATGGATGAAGCCAGCAAGGAAGGCCAAATCTTCGTGACAACCACCGGCGACAAAGACATTATTAAAGGTCATCATCTCTTGAACATGCGCAATGATTCTATCGTTTGCAATATTGGTCACTTTGACTGCGAAGTGGACGTTGCCTGGTTGGAGAAAAATCATAAGTCCAAAGTCAATATTAAGCCGCAAGTCGACAGATACGAGCTAGCTAATGGGAATCACATTATCGTCCTAGCTGAGGGTCGCTTGGTCAATTTGGGATGCGCCACTGGTCATTCATCTTTCGTAATGTCCAACAGCTTTACCAATCAATGTTTGGCTCAGATTGAATTGTGGACTAAATCAGGAGAGTACACCGTAGGGGTACATACGTTACCAAAGATTTTGGACGAGGAAGTCGCCAGATTACATTTGGATCATTTGGGAGTTAAACTGACTAAACTGACACCGGAACAGGCCAAATATATCGGGGTGCCGATTGATGGACCGTTTAAGCCTGATCACTACAGATACTGAAGTGTTCTTAATTTATTAAGAAACATTTTTTCAAATTTTACACTTAGTTGTATGAAACTACAAAAAAGTCCATTTACAGCAGCAAATTTGTTAAAGTCTCAAAATGCAATTGTCTGACAGTTTTTTGGGAATAAAGTTAAAAAGTGTTGTTAAAAAACAATGAAATCTATCGAGGTATTTAACTACTTTTTCGGGGTAAGTCTTGACAATGGACATTGTATATTATTGAAAATTCCTAAGGAAATTGAGATCTCAATTAATTTTATGGACTTACCTCTTTGGTTTGCGCCGTAGCCTTTTTGAACATAAATTTTGACTGACGTCAAATGGTTTCATAACGTGGACATCTGGTAAACAATATTTTCCATTATAGTCAACATTCAAGTTTACAGTGGCATACCAGCAAAACATTTGCATATTTTGAAATGAAAACAAAACTATAAATTACACGTTTCATTAAGTCTGAGAGATTTCTTTATGTTGTAGGTCAAAATTCACTCTCACAATGACAGTCACTCAATAATAAAAGTAACCACAACCAGTATTTTCATAGTCGACTCCACCTGAAACTCAAAGGTAGGAAGTCTGAGAACATCTTTACAAAACATTTGTCTGAATTAGAGATTAACTTGTTGCTTGGGCAAGCGTAGTTACTCTATATGGGACTCTAGCAAAGTAACAATCCAACAGTTCTAGGGCAGATTTATTACAATACATAAAAAAAAATCCTAGAAACGTGGGTCCGGTGAAAAAATTGTCTATTACCTAAATACAGGGTGTTAAGACAACTAGTGGTTGCAGGGTTCCTAATTAATCAAAATAAAACCCGATACGCAACATTTCAAATACCTATGTATATACCTTATGTATAATAGAAATGAATTAAATAACAATGATCAATAATAAATGTAAGGTAAATAACTAGTGCAGGATTCGCTGATCACCCGGCACACCCCGAAGTGACTAGCTCATGTGCAGGGGTGTACCGGTGAAGACTAAAGTCACTCAATATATTATATCAATTATTGACAACGGTCGTCACTTTCGACTGCAAATTAGCGACAAATTAAAAACCAAACAACGTATTAACTCCGTCAAACTGAAAACCAATTTTTCTCTTGCCATTCGCCGATTTTAATATATACCAAATATCCACCATGTGGTGCTATACCCAGGTTATATTTATCGGTATGCTTCCAGAACGGAATGCTAAAATGCGTCTATTTTAAGTCTAAAATATAGAAGTTATGTTACTGCCTGATCCTGAATTTCGCGCCGATTTGTAGTGAAAAATGGCAGCCATCGATCTTTGTTATTTCCATATTGAACGACTTCAATGAAAACTACAGTCGTATTTATCCACAACAACACTACCGCAAAGCTTTCACTCTGTAAATAGAACTTGACTTTACCACATGTGCGTTTCTCTAATTTCGCTTATTATATGTGCTGCTCTTTGCAAGGCCTAAAATTGAATGAAAACAGTTTCAGTATTAATAAAATGTAGAAAATAGTCTAAAAGTAAAATTTTACCTTGAGCATATCGGCCGCTTCTTTACGTCTTTGGGCAATGTGTTCTGACTCGTCCAAAAGCTGATCTGCGTTATCCGCCTTGTACAAACAAGTCACTAGTTCAGACTGTAAATTATCCTTTACAAAATTTACTAAGAAATGCATTACAGCTTTGGGCACTGTATCCTGAATCGACTTCCTCACAATATAGAAATACGATTTAATTAAACGTTCTGAAACATTGATGTAAGTGACCACAACCTTTCATCGGTTGAAAAAATCAATATGACGACTTTTAACAACGAAATAATCTGTACGTTGCTGTGTGTCTTACCGATAATTTCACAATCGTGCTCTTCACTAGATGACAAATTTCTATATTGCCTGCCATCTATCGGCACTTGCGGCAATAAGTTGACAGGTTTATCAGGGCTCAAAACGCTTCGCAAATCTTGTTCTGAATGCCCATCCGGTGGTTTATTAACGTGATTTACATCGGTCTCTTTGGTGCCGTTTTGCATGCCCGTTAATGTTGAAACCCATGTTGTTGCACCATCGTTCAACTGCGGATTACTGTTGGACCTTGCCTGGAAGTTTGTGGCATTCTATGAATGGATAATAGTCCAAAATGTTCGGTTTAAAATCTATAACATTTTTCAAATTTAGGTAAAGCCTACCAGTTCACTCTGGGTTTCAGGATGTGCTTGATATGTGGAAGCTGGCTTCCCATACATGCTTTTTGGTCTGGTAGCAGATTTTGGAGGTTCTCCCGACTTAATCATTGATGGCACGGCCACTACTTCCTTGTAAAAGTCGGGATGTTTGGTATTAATGTATGCTAATTCTATGGCAACTAGATTTTCCACCATTGAGTTTGTGGTGGGCAGTCTTCTACGCAGTAGTTGCGTCACTACGTCTACAATGCTGTCATACAGCTTCGGGAAGCGCAACATTTCTTGTTGCACCTCATTGCCGCAATGCTAAAGAAAAAATGACATAAATGCACCATTTTTTATTAATCTATTAAATGTTTAATACCTGAATAATTCGCTGCATTTCTTCGTGAATTAATTCAACGCACCTCAGGGATGGTTCTTCAAGTCTTCGGATTTGTCGCTTTACCAGCAACTCAAAAGATACTTCTGGGACGAACAAAGCGGGTCGTGGCCCGTTTGCGTTCCTAAGAAGAATTGTCAAAAAAACTGTAACATCGGCCGAAAGCCTTCATTTACCTAATGGCAGTCAAAATGTCCATCTTAGTTAAACCGGCCAAAGGATGAATAGAGTCCAAAGTCCTGCCAAACGTTTCATGAAAAATATAACAAATTCTAGCTCCACCACACAATTCGGTAGTCTCAATATTCCTGGCAGTACCCTCTATAGTGGAGCAATAAGCTGAGGCAAATTTTGTGATTATTTGAAGCAAAGTCTTGCTTTTATCTGATATATCCTCGCCATATGAGTTCATTAGGGATTGAAATTGCGACATCATCAAGTTGACTCTCGTCTAAAACACAATCGTTTAAAACTTCGCGTAATTTTTACTATAGGAGTAAACCTTTAAATCGGGTAAACAATCCCGGATGTGATGCATTAAGAGTCGGTTTAAGGTTTTTGCTAAATAGGGAGTGCCGTTTCGGGCTGCTAAAGTTGGATATTTGGTTTGTAGGAACGTGGCCTCGTCTTTTAAGGAGTCTTTTATGCTCTTGTTGTTAATTATATCTTGTTGAGAGCGATTCACAACTCCTATGATTCCCAACTTGACTGGTATCACACGACCGCATAAAATATCAATGGCATCAGTTCCTTAAAAATATAGGTTTCATTACAATTTTATCTGCAAATGCGACGTGATTTTGATGAGTTAGATTTAGTGTATATTTTCGATTTTATATCCCGTCCGGACAAGTCTAAAAACCTTTTCCCATATTCAAACATACTAAATTAATATGTACCTAAGGTTCCTTTATTTCAACAAAAATAATGGTTCATCATTACCTGCATCCATAAGATCCAGTTTTGTTACCACAGCCAATGTCCTTCTCCCATCTGGATCCACATCCTTGGCAATCGACAAACTTTCTGATGTTGCCATGTCAGTATTGGCAGTTACCACAGCTAAAATTATTGAGTTTGGGTTGCCTGTGTATTTAATCACGAGATCTCTGATTTGTCTCTCAATGTCTGGCGGCTGATCCCCCACTGGTACCTATTGTTTGTTGTTTTAAAAGATACTCAACAAGGATTTCTGTTTATTCACCTTGGTAATTCCAGGTAAATCTACTAAAGTAAGATTAACAACTTTGGTTGAGTATATTTTAAGATTAATTGGTTCAGGACAGATCCCTTTGTTGTTTCCCGCAATCCTGTTAGTTTCATTTTCAATCTCTTGCCTGATCTCCTCAAAGTTTCTGTAAACTCTGCCTTTGGAGTGCAAAAATATTCCCCAATCTTCTATGTCAACTGTTCCTGAAATTTAAAGAGTTCTAGCTCTGTAGAGGTGACTTGTAATTTGTTTACCATCATTAGCATTTCTATGGTCTTTGTCATCTATAGGGCAGTAAACTAATTGCAATATCAGTGGTCTTCTTGTAACAATACCAGTGCCTCTGGGCAAAAAACTTTTACCCACTAAGCTTTCAATAACCGAACTTTTTCCAGAGCTCTAAAACAAAATGTTGGCTCTTTAGCATTCAGAATAAAATAAACAATAAAATATCTTGTCTCCCATATTTTCCTTATTAGTTGAGTTATATGAAGGGAAAGTGATGTGGAATTTTTCAAGTAAATTTATATATTAAGTGGAATTAAAATTCATCAAGTTATTTGAATCATAAGTTCTATATGCTTAAAAGTACATAGTAGTAAGAATTTCTCTATAGTATCAGAGATGAGGACCCTGTTGATTATTTTATGGATATCAGGAAAGCTGTTCAAGTTAGATGCATGATCAAACATAGATAAGAACAAAAGAATTACAATTTTTCTGTTTCTAACTTTAGCGGTGACAATATAGGTATTCGAAATCACTTTCACATTCAGCATTTGTTAAGAAAGGAACCCGTCTTCAAAGTCTGTATTACTATCTACTATAGTCTGTATAGTTAACTGCCAAACCTCTTCGAACCTAAGTTAGATAACCAAAACTTAAAGAAATTTGTCCTCGATAATACCAACATTACCTGTGATCCCAACACCACGATCTGCGGAAGGTGTATCGCATCAGAGCCCACGGTATTGAATACATCTTGTAATTTATTAATAACAGGAATTAATGCCTCCATTGTTCAATTAGAGGAACAGTGCAAAAATATCGATTCTTTCAGCTGATTATACGGCTCCTATCGTCAAATCAATGCCCGGTTTCAAGGTATACATGCAGGGTGAATTTGATTTGGTTTACTTAAGTTGGAGGTCAATAAATCGCTTAAAACTAAATATCGGGAGAAAAAAATTTTGGAGAACACTTCGGACCTAATTAGCGGCAGGCCTAATGAGCGGCGGGCCAAATTGTAGAAGTGACAGAATGACACATATCAAAGACGTCATTTCCATCAGCTGCTTCATTTGTTTTATTTTATTTATTAAATTTTTATGGAAAAATATTCCAAATTTTCGTGAAATTTTATTATTTTTCTGTGAAATATTCTGCTTTTTTTACGACAATTATGCCCAAATAGGGAGATTGAAACGGTTCATAAGTTTTATTCAATTAAGAATAACATGAGAAGAAAGTTAATAAGCACCTCCCATGAGAACGTGATTTGTTCCATTTATAAAAAATTTTCCTACAAATTAAGGTACTCTCATCAGGAACGCATTTATGTATTTAAAATTTATTTTGGGGAAGCCCAAGGTTCGGTTCTGCACATAGGATCGTGAATTTCCAATCCTGATACCTGATTGTAGTGTAACATGCTCAAATTGGGATAAATATGTTACCAGTTTTATTAAAGTCTACTTAACAGGCTTGTCGCAGTAACAAGTAAAGGTAATACACTTGCAGTAAGCCCTACCTGTGTTTACGCAAAGTTTATCTTTGGATCTCACAGATGTTAATGATACTGCCAACCTTGAACGTTTAATTTTGCTTACTTAAAAAGGCATTTTATTACAAATTATCTGACCCTATATCTCTTGGGCTTATAAGTATAAACATAATTATTCTTTAGGCTTCAGATTTGAGCTTTAATAGGATAAATGCATTTAAACCCCCTTTGAACGAAAAGCTGTTAATTTTTAATTAAAAGGCCCCCTTATCACTAAGAACGGTTACCGCCTAAAACTGCTGCCGCCTCTAAGCTATAAATATGTCCACGGTTTAGCCTCAATATGGTTTATTGACACATAAAAAGCCAGGAGCTTTATTTTATTTCCAGTATTAGATAAACACAATCAGCCTTTAAAGTACTGAAGTTTCCCAAAGGACCTTAACGATGGATATAACTTCTAGATACAATCAGGCTCGCAATTAGGACTTAAATCCACCATATTCTATTACATGTACAACAAATTGTGCCTAAACTTATTAGTTTAAAACCCTGCGCCTCAGCAACTAGAAATAAATATAACCCAATCCTTAATTTCTAAACACCAAAAAGCACGCACTTCGTATAATATCGGTCGGAACAACAAGACACCTATTATACAATACTCCCATTACGGCCGAGACGGACCTGACTTTTTCAAATCGATTTCCCATATGTGCCCATTATGCATTCGATGAATTTCATTTAAATAGATACCTAAATCCGAACTAACCTAAACCTACATTTAAATCAACAGCTTAATTTGTCTCAAGCTTATTGGTATAGCCGCTGAAAACAATCTGGGTACCACCTGGGGAAAGAACTTATAAGGGTCAATATGGGTATCAACTGGTGCAGGAAAATGCGTATTAGTCTCTGTCCTAATGAAGACTATGATGAAGGTGCCGTTGCCAATAGGGTTAACTAATCACTCTCATTATACAGGGAGCCCCAAACGTGTGTGTATGGTCGATATCCCCTTTAGAATCAGAACTATAAAAGAAACTGTAATAAGTTAACGTAACATAGTATGCAAACTTAAACGTGTCAGAAAAAAACTTTTAATTTTTTTAAGAGACATGCCGTACATATATAGGGTGTAATATTTCATCCTGGAGATATTTCAGGGAGCCGTAGTATTCTGCAAAGTAATAGCAAAATGCTAACATACCAATGCTGAAAAACGCACTGTTTTCAATAGTTTTTGTAATTTTGTTTTCGTTTAGATTTATTTTTATGTACGAAAAAATGAAAAAAGTGATCGTCACTTAATTAGTCATATTTCATAGATGTATTTAAGCTATGCCTTTATCATCTCTTTGCAGTAAACCTTAATGCTTCATTAAGACCCCCATCAGATCCAATTAAAGCAGTATTCTCACAAGGACTAAAGGCAGTGACAAGCTTAACACGATTACGACAAGTGTAATAGGGCCAAACAGGCCGCTGCGGTTGTCAACTGTCACGTTGCACGACTTAATTTAAGCCTATTATTTAAAACCACAATATTCTAGACTAGGCCCTAATATGGATGTTTTTCTCAGGCATGATTACATTTAATGCAGCATGACAGATGATGTTGGGAGCGCTTCTCATACCTAAATGTGGAAATTTTTGTTTTGTGGTGTGGCTGTCTTCTGATTGATTGATTGTGAGTAGGGAACACGTTAAATTTTCACTGATTTTTTTCCTTTTTATTCTTCCCAATTAGGTAACAACAAAACTTTCTACGCACAGTGACAGTTTTTGTGTTGTTGCTCGATTATTTGAGTGATGATGGTATTTAAAAAATGGATTGACGATGGTTACCGAACTCCGAAACCTCGGGTTTTAAATCTCAGAGCACCATTTCATAGAGGGCAAAAAGTTGATTATAGAAAGAACCGATTATTTTTAATTATCTCACGAAATAAATCTAGGAAATAATAAAAATAAACATTATTTGTGTTGAACAATTAAAATTTAACGTATTTCAAAGCCATTTTACTTCAAGCAACTACGTAACTCCTCTAACCGTCGAGATCGATTATCTTATATCTGCACACATTCTCTAGTCTTTTCCCGTACTGCTCCACATTTAAACGGTATTCATTTCAGGGCTGCCCATCTTGACCTTCATGAAATATGTACAATGTTCAGAAATCGCTGAAAGGCGTCAAAAATATTACCAAGTGAAAAAATGGATTATTTTATAATTATGGCGCTCGCCATTTACCCCTTGCCCCCATGCTCTACTCCTACCTTTGCCGTTTAAGATATTACCCAGGTCCGGCGGCAAGGAGTAACTGAGAGCGGTCGAATTATATCATACAAAATTTTCTCAACGGTAATATTTTGAAGTTTTATTCAACACATGCCGTGCGTATTTTGGGAGATTCGGGGTGGGGAGTAGAAACGAACACGCTGTGTATGTTAAATAATGAAAATTAAAAAAATTAGGTATCTACTGGTCGGACATGTAGACCAAAGTTGCGCCACTGCAACCGCACCTTCACCTTCCATTCAAAATTACTTATCTACATGTAACGCCGCTGGGTCACATGCAGGCATCAAGCTATCTACAGTTGTTAGTACCTATAGTACCACTTTTGTATTTAAACATCGCGTCCTTGGATATTACTAGACACTGCCATCCCCTAGGATATCCACACGGTACATGTTCTCATAAATATCTTTTCATGGGACAGTCAAAGCATGTAAAGCGGGAAATAATTGCCTAGATGTCCCTTTAAGGGTACTGGCGATAGCGTGCTATACGCACGTATCCACGTTAAGGAACTGTCTTTTTGGTTTTTGTTTTTAAGTCGGGTTTTGCCAGTTTGGCATTCGCCTTTTTACGAGCATGCTATATTTGCATAACGCTTTTTTTATATTAAATATTAAAAAAATAAGATTTTTTCGTCAAATTTTGAGGCACGTGGTAGAAATTTTTGATGCGCATTTATCACAAGCGCTCTACAGACCCCTTTATAACTTGATTGTAGATTAAAGCTCGTTAATTTCATGACTGTAAATTAAAAGAATCTGCAGACGAAGTAGTCAGGTCACCACAGGATCATATATTTTTAGTGTGGTCAGGCCGCCTTGTACGGTCTCAAGCGACTTTATGGTGTGCCACTGATATTCATTAATGCGAATATAAAATTTAGCTTTCCATTTATACATATATTTAAAGTCCTGTTTCATGTATTTTTTTAATAAATTCCACTTAAGAGTCCGATTAAGTTAGGCATTGTTAGCGTTTATCCAGAAGTTGGGATAAGGAATATGAAGGAAATTTACAAACAGACTGGTTTAGGAAACGCTGTATTGGATAATTTGTTTAAATTAAAATAGTTGTTGTCATTTTTGTCGTTTTCTGGCAGTTATATGTGTATTTTAAAATTGATTTTTAAGAAATAAGTGTCCGTTTTTTCCCAAAAATTATGTATTTAATTTTAAAGAAAGTTGATGATGAATGTCGAATATAGAAACGTCGTATCTCAAATATGAAGTCGTCATGTTGTGGAAGAGAATAGTTCCAATGGTAAAGTATCAATTATATAAAATTACCTTATCTAAAAAGGTGGGGAAAAAATAGAAATATTTTTACCAAATTTTTGTTTTTTGCAAATAACTCTGAAAATAATTGAAATTTTACTATTTTTCCAAGAGTATATTCTTGAATTTCAATTGCGTAACTTTATCTCAATTTAACCGAGCTTGTATTTTTTATGGATGCTGAGTTAGTGATGGTTGAATTGCACAAACGGACACACTGTATTAATCTTATGCGTACTACCTAGCAATTAAGTAACTATCTAGACGATATCTAGCTGTACTAATTTATATCTGTATTAATTTGGATACGGATGGCCATGCCGGTTCCTTTGACTAACCTTTATTAGAATAAAAAACAATACATCTATCATAAATTCCTCACATGTTTTGAATGCGTTGGTTACCAAATCGACAATTTATTGATCTTTATCGTTAATATTTATTTCTCCAAATCATCTCAATTTCAGATGCAGACCACGAAGAACTGAAGAATTTTAATTTTATTGTGAATACCAATCGCATGTCGAAAACTTTGTCATTTCAATTAAATACACAACGATACTAAGGTAAGTACATTCAAAAAATTCATGGATGATCGACTAGTAATACAGTGGAAAAATGCTATCTATGCAAAGTACATTTAGAGATAGTTATCTCCAAACCATCGTTAGCTAATATCCATTATTGTGTTGGTGAATTAGTTCAAATGGAAACTGAAATAAATATTCGGGCTCACCCAAGAAATACCTTAAACAACAATACGTTGTTGTCATATAAAACACCTCCAAAAATCATTTAATACATATATTTCAGACTCCATTGTTCTTTGCTTTAGCACGTTCCATGCATATTAAAGTTTTATTATCTTTATAGCTGATACTACCCAAATTTGTAATGATTGCTATTTATTTACTCACATTGAACTTTATGCTTGAACCCAACCGAAAAACGAATTAATTGCCCCCCCATTGAGCAATTCGACCCTAAATGGTTTGATAGACCAAAGGGGCAAGCTCCCAATTTGCATATGAATGGTATTTCGCCGGATGGGCAAACTTGATGACATAATTTATATAGGTGTATGGGTCATGTACCCCATTTCTTCTCAGCTACTCGTGTGTTTAGAATAAAAAATGCACAAATTATGACCCTTAAACCATAGAACCCTGTTTGGTAAAAGCATGAAAAACGAACGGTAATGAAAATATTTTAGAGAAAATCCTCCCTATTAAGTTGGATTAAGCTTTAAGCCTTAAATTTATAGGTTTGGGGTCAATAAATTTGCAGTTCGGTAGAATCCACTTTGCAGTTAGGTTTTTTTTACAGTCAGAAGGTAATGTCCCCATGGGCAACTATACGCGATTTTTGGTTTTGTAACCCTAACAGGGTAATATATTCTTTAAATATGTACGGTGTAACAGTACGACCGAAACACTTGGGCCGCCTCCTCCTCGATCATGAGGCCTTAAACAGTCCCGATTATTAATCACCATCATTAATTGACTTATTCGTTTTGTAACTATTAACGTACTTTCTGCTAATAAGAGCGAGTCAAAGTAATCGACTAAATTGTAAATACACCTGGCGTTTTCTGTCGGCGACGCTTTGATCTGACTAGTTGAAAGTGCTGCGACTGATTGAACTTTCCGTGATAAACAAAATATTCGGTGTGTGTACACTTGGAATACACCGGTAGCGAAGTCCTAATTCTATAGTCACTTACAGGTACCCATCCAGTAAATTGATATGTATCTATCTACTGTCAGTCCACCTGATGTGACTCGGCCATAACATTAATCAACGTTTAGAAATGTGGTAAATTGGTGTACTTCATTAAACTACACATAGAAGAATTCAATTTGGTTTACACGTAGACCTGATGAGCTTAATTAATTGGGAATATCACCATAGGTTCACCAGCTTTAACATATAAAAAAATCTTACAGCTTTGCTGTGTATGTCTGTGGATGTTACAGAGGATTAATTAAATACGCACATAAATTGAGATTTACGTCGTCTAGTTTAATTACATTGGACAATGGTAATTAAAGCTGGGGTATGCTTCCTTATCTCTGACAGAGGGATGAGTAATGAGATGACATATTTAATACTTTGTCACTTGCAGGATTCTCGGTTATATATGTTGTTTTTAGCTTAATTTATTTGTATTGGGTGGATTTTAAATTTATGATTATATATTTTATACCGAAGTTTTGAGAGGTGCTTTATATAAAAGGTGTAGACTCTTACCCAAATATTTCAAAACAGAATATTTGGGACCTAAAATTTATCTCAAAAAACCATAGCTGAAAAAATTTGTATTTTTTTATGGAATATCTTATAACTGTGTAAAAGGGGACGAAAAACTCCACCGAACAAAAGAACAATATACCGGATGTCCTACTTAAAAAAAGAACACATGGTTTTTTGAGATACCTGGTGTATTTCAAATTTGGTGTGTATAAACCTTTGAATAAAACCCTATACTTTTTATGTAAATATTTTTCTTTAAAAATTACATATAAAAAGATTAACACGGGAGACGTTTATAATGGGACCTGTCTTCATGTAACTAGTCGAGAATTGAAACCCATTGAGTCACGCGTTTGATTAAAAAAAAAACTGTCACTTTATTTATAAAAATTAAGAAAATCCTTTTTTCTGGTATTTTTGCAACTGTTTTTTATAATCCAAAGAGAGTTTTTTTTAGAAAAAAATAAGTAATAATTAGTATCGGCGGGTCCATTGTCGATAGACTAATGATAATTTCATTTTGACCCTATGAATTCGAGATCCAATACTTAGTTCCTATATTTGCGTCCTTCAATGCGTAATCCAGCAGTACTGATCTTATCGTCTTCACCATAGGCTAGTAGTAGCCACAGTAGTAGAACGCCTTATTAATATGTACTTCAAAGGAAAATTAAAATTCTGATATGTGTTTACGACAGTATGTATAAATAATCAGACCCTGATGGATAGGCATGACTTCATCTTGGTAAGATTTACAAGCGCTATGAGAACTAGCATTCAAGCTATGTCAATTCACGCAACATCAATTTAAATATTTATGTCTTTACACAAAAAAAGAAAGAATGATCGTGAATACTGAATACATTGAAAACCACCTTGTAATGCAGCTTTACTTGACGTCCTGCTCTTTGCTATTGAAATCCGTCAGGTAGTCGACAATTTAATAATTTCTATTGATAATAAATAATGTAATGTAATATGTGATTACATGTCTTCTTCCTCAGTCATAGCTTCCCAGATCACCCGATTTGAATAGTGTGGATTTTTTTGGGTGGGGGGGGGCTCAAATCATTGCTTTACCAGAGAGAGCCTAATTGAAACAGATGGTGAATTGTGATATACAATAGTAGATTTATGCTACATCATCTATAATACTTCTGGAATATACGGAAGAGTCCGTTGGTCTGTGAGGTCAATAGGGGAGTCCTGCAACTGAGTAGGAGGACAACATTTTCAACAGCTTTTATAATTTCGTTTTCGAATAGATATTTTTTATTTTTAAAAATTTGTTTGCGTGTGACGAATCGCATTAGACAGTTGATAACTAAACCGGATTATTGTTTTCCTTTCCTTTCTTTACATTCTTAATTTCTATCGATAGATGATTTGGTTTCCAAAAAAGGTACTAAGCATTAAATAGTACATCTCCCAAAAATGTAACACCCTGTATATAGTTACGGTTTTTATATTTGTTTATAGAGGGTCTTAAGGAAAATGGATGTAGGAAATTGCAAAAATTGAACTCTTGACATACGTGGGAAAAAGGAAAAATATGCCAAAAAATGCGAAAATTTGCCACCCTATACATGAAAAATGGTGCGTTTTTGACTATAGGTCTATTAGCATTTTTTTATTATTTTGCAGAGTTCTGTCGGTCCATGAAATATCCTCACGATGATATGATACATCCTGTATACCGTAACAGTTGACTTAGGAATTTTCAATATCATTAGATGGTGGTCTTCTCGGTTATCAGAATCTAGGAAATTGACCTACATATATTATGTATATTAGGCTCACAGAGTGATGTTAGCATTAGCAACTAGGGCGTACGTGGCAATACTTATATAAAGCATAACATAAATCATTGGAGCAATATGTAAAAATGGTACAAACAATAGAGTGAATCATTATAATAATACCATCACTGATACTTATTTGAAACAGGGCATACCTCCCACGGTGGACATTTTTGGGAGCAAATGCATTGCATTGTATTAAGATAAGGAAAGTGTTACTTGAGTTGTAGCTGTCTAAGCTCTTTTTGTGGGGGTGAATAACACAAACAATTTCAATGGCAGTGCCGTACGCAGAAACGACTCTTTGCATTTAATAATTAATTTAAAACGCAGTGCAAGAATATGGCAAGATAATGGAAAATCTAAGTGCCAGAGTTATTGCACCTTAGACTGCTACAGGGCAGATCGCGCTCTAAAACTTTCACTACGACATTATTATTAAAGTAGTTTCCATGAAAGCGCCAGGAAGTTCTGAGGTACGAGGACAGCTTGGAAAGTACGCAACCTAACACATAAATAGAAAAAAAAATGGAAAATGTTATATTATTTCTCAACATAGTCTCATTTCAGATGACACACTTTTTCCAGTAATTTTCCATAGCTCCTGTACCCTCCTTATCGGTATTAAGAAGCTTCGAACGTTTCAAATTGGGCATCAACTTCGAACGCCACCTCTTCGTTATTGAAAAATCACCTTCCACCATTTTTCAAATTTGGAAATTGAAAATAGTCTGCGAGGGGCTAAATTTGGCGAATAGGTTAATGGAGGCAAGTTCGAAATCAAGCTGATCGATTTTGGCCATCGCCACTACCTCCATTCGTTCTCAGAATGACTTGATGCACCATGCACCTTCTTGGCGGACTTCTTAAACTCGGAAATGGGCAATAAGCACATAAAGTTAAGTAAACCGAAAGTTCAACAACCACGAAGAGAGGGCTCATTTTAGAAATTTGTAATGTTTAAAGTGTACCTAATGCGCTATAATTAGTGGGAATGTTTAGAAACAAAAAATAAACAAGTCTGCTACTTGTGGAAGCAATTGCCGGCATCATAGACGCTGTTTGGCAGAATTTATGCTTAATTTCAGTAAATTGTTTTGTTGCGGTTTCGACCACTTCAGATTCGGTTTGAATCACTCAGGGTTGTATTAGGTATTTTTCGACGATTATTTTGACCCTATGCTCACACCTGATAACACTAGAGACCTGTTGATTGATCAACAGGTCACCATAATGAGCGGTTGAATTAATATTCACAAGGCAAAATAATATATCCGAAAGGATATTACAATATTGTTTACTTGTTAACCCCCAGGAGTAGAAAATATAATGGCGGATGTAAATTTTAAAATGCAAAGGACATTCGTTTTCACGTAGCCATACGAAGAGATTTGCATATTATGTACCTACGTTAAATATGCCCAAAATTTTATATGCATGATGTTGTTTCCTATTGATTATGATTGGAGTCGTATAACTATCTATATCTACAACACAGAAGTTTTTAATGGTTTGCGTGGTAAGTTTTATGGGGTATTTATCATGCAGAATTTACCGCAGGATACAAGTCGCCGGCGACAGGACATGTTTTTATAAGAAAGACGTTTTTCGCCCAATGTCTTAAATCAAAGAGCAGGGCCCATTTTATCCTAAATCTCCTTAGGTTTCTCAATGGGCGATTTATACATAAATTCATACAGTTTCTTTACCTTTCGTGAAATTTAAAATTATTAATATAAATTAAACATAGCTTCGAAAGCGGTTTGAAAACGGTTTCGTATGCTATAGGAACATGCCCTTGATATTTATTTTGGGGCAACAAAATGTGTAAGAGTCTCATGACAACGATCAACCAGCAAATGGAATACATTATTCTACTTATACGTAATAATAATTATTAGGCAAGATTTGGTTCTGAATAGTATTGTTACTTGTTGATTCATTGTCTGTTAGAACCAATGTTTTTTTGTATCTCTAAAAATTCAACTTGAAGTTAGTAAAACCGTATTGTTTACCAATAAAAATTTATTATTATTGACCGCTGGCGGAATTTTTCTTTGTGAGCGGATTTCCTGTGGTAAGTTTGCACCGAAAGGTATACCGATGTTCCATTTATTACCCAATAATAATTCTTATGTGGAATTCTGTTTTAAATTCTTAGTAAATTGAAAAGTGTTAGACACAACAATCAATATGCAGTAAAATCATCATTATATCTAAATTAAAATTTTAAGGTTTTTCCTGTTTTACTAAACCCATCAGTTCGAACTGTAATAATTGATAACATTTTAATTAACACTGGGGAGTTTTTGGTTGTCAACGTTATCTTTCGCAAGCTATATGTAGGTAGAATTAGACAAATTTGTTGAAGAATATAAATTTTAAAAAATCGAAGCTTTTTATATAAACACCTTACGCGCTTTTTAAAATAAACAAAAACCTTTGAATCGCTATATTGATGATCTGCCAACTCTTTCTGTAAGGGTCGTCGCTGCAAACCACGAAATTAACCAATATCCAGTCTGTATTTCAATGATTCAATGAATATTATCTTCTTGGTAATATTGTTAAGGCTTTGATTTATTCTCCCTTAGTATAAATAAAAATGTTCCATTACCATTTCTGAAGGCCGATTAATTCGAAGCCGGCCGCGCTCTGTCAGACTTTTTAGCAAACTCTGATCATTCATTCATCTCAATGAATTATTGGTTCATTGAAACCTATTGGAGCTGTCGAAATCATAAAGTGCTTTGCCCCATTTTTGAGACGTTTTGTATTAATATGTATTTGCATACCATACTTTCAGTGTCTGAAAGCGCTTCTTATGGATATAAAACACAGCAATTAGCAATAATACTACTCCATTCATGTTTTACTATGAAGATGAATACTGCCAAGTTAAGGTTCCAGTTATACAGGATGTTCCAATAAGAGCGCCTCGGACGATTACGGTTTTATTAGTGGTTTTATTAAAAAAACTGTTTTTACACTTGTATAGTGTGTCTCGAAAATGTACGTCAAAAATTGTATCGTAAAATCATTTAGGTCAATGTATCAAGATTTGGTTCAAAAATTACTTGGAAAAAGTGTGTCGTTTAAACACAATTGACGGTCAAAGTTCAATTAAATCCATTGAAGCGTCCTCCAGATATAGCAAAAAACACGTATTTTTTTCTAGAACTTTGACCGCCAATAGCGTTTAAACGAGACACTTTTTTCGAATAGTTTTTGAAAAGGAAAACTTAATACATCGACATAATTAATCTCATGATACCATTTCCTACATGAATTTTAGGGGTACCGTGTATGTAAGACCTTATAGAGCACAATTTAAAGATATTCTAATAGATACAGGATTCACAGATGCAGATGCAAACTTCGTTTTTTTTTAAGGAACAGCCTATATATGTATTTAGATTAACGTATGTACATATAGTGAGCAACCGCATTAATTCGAGAGTATCAGCATGGCAGCTTATTTTTCTCGAATATGATACCCACCAGCCCAAGCTATCGGTGATAGTAAATATGTAAATATGCATGTTATGTATAATATTGTATCAGTTACCAATAGGTAATAACTAATACCCAATAACCTTTTATTTAATTCAGCTAAATGGTTTGATACAGCATCGTTGTACACCCATTAAAAATAATTATCTATGTTGTCCTATTCTACTGCAGTAATAAGCCCGGTGATGAAAATATGCGATATGTAACTGTTATATATCTCCCTGTGTCGGTAAATACTTTTGTCATTTGCTCTTACGTAGCAATTACTGCGAGTCAAGGTGGTAGTTAGGGGTAACCTCGCATCCATTCAGCAGGATGAAACAGCTCATTTTTCCTAATGATTTTTTATAAAATTGATGTGTTTTATTCTCAATAGGAACAATACCGAAACGAAAACTCCCCAAGTTGGATGAATGAAAGCTATATACGCTCCAATGCTCGAGAGCCCGAGACTCGAGCTCATAGTGCGACAAAAGTCACAAAATTCTTCGTGTGCGCACAGTCAGACTTGACACCCGCGATCCTCAGCATCGCATTGAGCCTCCAACTTCTTGCAGGCATCAACCAAAATCTTCAACCGATCTTTTTTTCGCGAGCGGTTGAGTGGTTGAAGTTGCAAACTTGAAAAAAGAAATGTTATTGAGTATAAATATATTGGTATAGATACAGAATATTTGGCCACAAGATGTCTTTTAGACGAAAATTGTAGTGTCGTCACCAGTGCGTGAAATGATGAGCTGTTTTATTACTGAGGTGTAAGAAGGTAAGTTTTCGATTTTGTAAGTAGCACGGAAAAAAAAATATTATAAATACTATTTTGATTTTCTTTAGAGAGTGCTATAGGGTGGTCGTCAAAAACCTAAAATAAAATCGATTTACTATGGGTTATATCCAGTTTTTTAAAAATTACAAATTGTTTAATTAACCTCCTCCGTTTATGACTCGCCGCCCGCCGCGGAGTTTTTAACCTGTTGGAGCTTTTGTATTTTATTTAACACCCCCTGTATCTCAGAAACATTTGCACACTAAAGCTTTTGAAAATCAGTATCAATTTTTTCTTTAGGTGTAGTTCTCAGAGGTGAGAGCCAGCGCTAAAATTTATCAGATTACAGACAGTTTTTGCGCAACGTCAGAAGTTGAATCTGGTAACCGCTAATTATGAAAAAAAACCGGGGTATTTCATAAACATACCGACAAAATTTCAAAGGACATAGAGCTCATAAAAACAATTATTTAGATCCATTGAATTCGCGTTCAAAATCGCTTCGTTTCCAAGATACTGTGTTTAATTAATTTTTTTTTATATTTCATTAATTCTTGATGAAAAAAGGCCTTTCGTTTTGTCGCTCAAGTAGCCGTTTTCAAGATAAAAAAATGATTCCTCATTCCTGTGCCCACTCAAAAACTGGTAAGTATGGGTTTCCAAGTGCGATTTTTTTTCTATTCTTCAAGAAAAATTAATTTAATTTTCTTTTAGCAGAGGTAGAGGACATGAAGACAAACATGTGTGAAACATGCCTCATCGCAAAACAATACTCTTCTTCCACAGTATGTTCGAGTTAAATTCTGAGGCATTTACACATGTAGGAACGTTGGAAGGCCGCACGGAGGGTAGTGGTGTATGTGGAAACATTCTACCTATTCCAGAATATGCACATTTACTCCGCCATAGCGCGTCCTTAATTACATATCCTTATCCCAAACCGTTTTTTAAATATTTAAAAAGTATTAAAAAAAAGAAATTAAATACTTTGTATCTTAGAAACGAAGCTATTTCGGACCTAACTTTATTCAATCTAAATATTTATTATTATTAACTGTACATTCCCTGAAAATCCATATGTTTATAAAACACTCTGTATACCTATATTTCACGTTACTTCGAATGGAAGGAGTTCAAGTTTTCTTGGCACCTCAAAAAATCTTATAGAATTTGGATTTCCGTTTACGTCTTAACGACCTTTTGGTAAGCAGCGAAAGGTAACATAAATTTTAACGGAAACAAAACCGCTTCCTACCAATTTACATTTGTGCCCATTCAAACATTAACGGAATGGCAGAGCCTAATGGCTTATAGAATTAGGCTATATTCCGTTGTCAAAACGGCTAGTAGGAAAGTGTGACCAAATATTTTTCTATGCCATTTTTCGAGATGTTTTAAGAAAAAAACATTTGAATAAGCTGCGATACACAGTAGGACAAAATCAAAAATGCCGGACAAAACGTGTTTTTGCACCGCTTGGCAAACAGTTGTGCTTTAATGACGGACAAGTTGTGAATTGGCACTTTACAGCTTGTTTTGTAACATAGATGCCTTTTCACTTAATTTTTGTCAATTGTAGAAAAACGGACGAATCGTTGCCCATCTAAGAAAAACATGTTTTTGTTGGGAAATATTCACGTTCCTTTTCATTTTTAAAACTGATTTTAAGCCAAAAATTAATTAATGAAATAAAATGAAAAGATGAAATTGTTTGACAAGGGGGGTGAAAAACAGTATCTCCAACCGTTCCACAGGTACTGTCCCTACATCACCTTCAAATTTCTCCAGTTTCACCAATTGTCATCGGGAATTACCAGTGTTATCTAGTAATTTTTGCCATTTTTGACGTGTGTTACTTCGCATTGGCCGTGTTTCAACTGCAAGTTAGCTCGATGAACCTAAATTGAATTAACTCGAATTAATCAAATCATTTAGCACCATCGCCAGTGTATGCTGCCTGGTGAATCCAATAATGGTTTTTACACGCAAAATGTTTTCGCCTGTAATTATGAAGGTCTTTGACTTTAAAGCAAAAATAGACAACATAAATAAACTTGGACACGATAACCTTTTACTCATGTTAAATAAAAATCAAAAAATTGCTTTATTTCATTTTTTTCGTTTATTTCTCTCGGTGATCTTCCTGTGCTGGCTCATCTGGCAAGATGTGCTATTTTTTGGAACAAAGCTCGATCAATATTTAAGCGTCATGTGCAAACAATAATTTCTCAGTTTTTGAGATGGTCGTAAAATTATGACCCAGACAGCTTTAACACGTTATACAAGTGTGCGTTCTTAAATGCGTGTGACTGTATAATGATTTACAATGATCATGTCCTGTTCAGTAATTGAATATAATACGCATACATCTTCGGAGATAATGGAGTGTTGTAATAAGTTGTTTATTATTTGAATAAATTGTTCCCTGCCGACAAAAAAAACATGCAATATTTGTTCAGATGTTGCAGTTTTTATAGTAAGAAGATCTCTGTCATTCATTACAGCATGAAAGTAATTTAAGTAATATTCAGTAAAATTTGTTCTTCACTTTGGTGCTTAACTTGCTTTTCAATCTGAAATTTTTTTATACACAACGTTTATTGTGTCTAGAAGGATACATTTCATAATACTCCCTATGCACAAATCACGACCACGATGGTCCAGTGGAATCTTGGCGCATCCAACGATCTAGAAGAACTGTTTTTAGCGTTGTTCTTTATAGTTTTGTCCTTCCTTTTTGGGAAAACAGGCACTAATCTATGGTGACAAAATCACACGAAGTGACGACTTACGTCTTGTACAGGGTATCCCACATCGATAGAACATTAGTCGTATATCTCCTGAGAAAATGCTGAAAATTTGGTAGTAACGAAAAGTGAAAATGCTCCGATTATTAAAATATTTTAAGCAAAGGCCACGCGAAAAAAACTTATTTAATATATTATCACCAAAATATGCATATATCCTTTAAATAACACAAACAGCATACTAACTAGTGACTTGGAACATGATTTACCTGTGAAGGTTCTACCCTACAGGGTGTAAGATATCATCATGGAGATATTTAAAATTTTAAAAATTTTACTCAAGGCACACGTGAAAAAAACACAAAATATGAGAAAAAATTGTAACTTTGCCACGCTGTATATCGAAAATGGTGCGTTGTCAACCGAAGATTTATTAGTACTTTTTAATTATTTGTCAGAGTAGGATTGCTCCCTGGAAAGGTTCCATATTGATATGCGACACCCTGTATATGTGGGAGTCACAAATAAAAAAATAATTCTCACACATTTAACATCTCGACGTTTTTAGCAATAATATAATACTACGTAATCATAGTCATGAATCATGTGCAATGTCCTAAAATTTATGTTTCCGTTCTTTTTCATAGAGCTTCATCGCATAAAAGTTGGAACAGACTAAAATAGACTTTATGGTACCCTAAACACTATGCATATGAATACATCTGGAGGACTTCATACAATAATCGCATTTAGTCATTTTAATTAATAATAATGAAAAATTGCGTATATTACAGAGAAAACTTAAATATAGACGTTACTTTCGATGTCGCGCTTGCGCATTAGTCAAGCTTCTTGTATATCAAACGGCGTTAATTAAAATTGGTACAATACATGTTTACAAAGTCAATTAAAAGGAAATAAGAAAAAAGTTTATTGATGCTAATGAGTCCACGATGATTCCTTTGCGGCTTTCAAGCAATGTAAATTACACTCGTCAATTATTCATTCATCTATTATAACAAATCCATCATCGAAGGTTTAAGATTATGGCTTACATATGTTTATCGCGGAATTTGGGACCTTCCTAAGTAAATTTCAAGATCTACAGTACTAACATTGTTCATTATTATTAACTTTTGATCATTTCAAGGCAATACACTATAATGTGATTGAACTATTGATGGTCGTAATAACAACAATATTAATATTCCAGATCATGCCAGACACTATTTACTACCGCAAATCGAAGATAAGACAATTAAAAAAAATCATCTGATGAATGGTGTTTTTGGAGCCTAGCAGACGGTGCCTCATCGATATCTCCTCATTGGAAACCGATACAAAAAACCATGATGTCTATCAAACTAGTGTTTATATTTGTCTTTGTTTGGCTCGGCGGAGCACTAGGTAATTCTCACTCCTTATCTTTGAGAATATTCAAATGATGTGGAAAAAAATTTATTTGTAGGGTCCGCACTACATGGGCCGTGCGAAACCGACGACGATTGCGGGACCATCGACACAATTTGCTATAAGGGCGTGTGTGCATGCAGAGAGAATTTTGCTGTCTGGTATGATTCTTGTGTTCCTTGTGAGTATCAGTAATTTTATTGGACCACCTATAATGATTAAAAACGCGACATATGGTTACGCATCTTTCGGTTTATGGCTATTCTGCTAATAGAGATTGGTTTATACAGGGTGGCTCACGTTTTATAGCAGAATCTTAATGAATGTATTCTACATCGATAAATAAGACTAGTCTCAAAATTAGAATACATTCAGACTAGCGGCGTCAACTATGTAAACAAATGCGCGTGGCAGGTCATCAACAATAATAAGGCAAATACCCACCAGACCAATGGGAACACGACAATCGGGAAGCCACGCCTCAGCCATGCATTGTTTAGGTTTATAGCGCAATGTAAATTGACTATGGTCCTAATATATTCCCAAGTACTAATTACAAGGACAAATACATATATAGTGTTTTTAACATCATCTTTCGGTTTTTTATTTAATTTCTCATTTACTCTTTATTTGCAAGCGAAGTGAGTTATAGAATTGCAATATTTTCTGTACTCATTTTTAATACATTTTTTTGTTTTAATTTTATTGATAAATAAACCCGTGCATTTAATTTGGATTCACCTATACCTAAACACTGTTGTAGGTCTCTACCATAATTAATTTGTAGTTTGTAGGTATTCGGTTCTGTCAGTAGTTTTAAGTGTATCCCCAGCTAAATTTATGGCCTAGAGGGGTCTGTCACCTTAATGTATATATTTATTTTTGCTTCCCATAAACTAGCTATAACCACCTCGTTTAGATAGACAAGTAAACGGTGGGATAAATCTGATAAAGCTTCCATTTCTTTCAAATGATCTGAAAAATTTTAATACATAGTTGCCGTTTGGAGCATGAAATATCCATTTCACTTCTGCCAATTTTGAAAAAAATTAACGTTTATGTCCAATTCGAAATAAAATCGATGTTTTACATTCCACAATTTTACTAAACATGATCACTTCTTTTTAAATCAATATACGTGATTCCCGTTCCAAATGTCCCAATTGAGTCAACCCCCAAACCCAAGCTCAAATTAAGAGTCAGGTCACTTGAACCCTCTTAAGGGTGGACACAAATTAATAATGGATTTTTATGAGGGGGCTCCAGAGAGTTAAAATTTGAAGTTGAGCGCAGCTGGGCCCTAAGTTGTACAATCGAGCTTTCATCAGATTTGTAAACTTATTTCTGGAGACCCGGAAGACACAACAGAAATGCAGGAACACGACAATTAAATGGGTTTGTCGCTCCATGTATGTTGGCAAAAAGAAGAAACAAAAGATATTTTTACGGGCTAATTACGGCGACTTGTGCCTTCCTACTATTATTCTCTAGTAGAAGCGCTAAAATTGGTGATTTTATAGTTGTCGGAAGCAACACTACAAGAGCTCAAATGTAGTCGGTCATTTTTTTGTTTGTTAAATATTTTTAGTAGCGAGACTTGGTCGTGTCAACATCACGAGAGCGCAGCTCGAGAATGTTGGAACGTGTCGACTGGTATACACCAGAAAGACAGTAGGTAAGATAAGCGAATAAATATCAAGCTCAAAATATGAACTCAAAGGGTATTTGACAAGACATGAAAAACATGAACAACATAAAAAAATTAAAACAGTTGATAAAGGCAATTAGAAAGGAAACGATGTTTAAACAATGGTTAAACAAGTTGTAATTATGGATAACAATGATATGTATGCGATTTTTTTGCAATTTTCATAGTTCCCCCTGACAAGGTCCCTGATTTATTCGATAGTAATTTTATTTTGATGTCCTTTATGCGCTTTACTTATGAGTGAAATTGTGTATAGAACTGTTAGTCAGCTGCTGGTTCCCACTCTATCCCTATAAATCTAAACCGAAACTGACAGTAATTAAAGGTTAGTCCTTAAAGGTTAGTTAGAAATAGAAAACGGCAAGCACGGCAGTAATTTATACCCCTTTAAAAATTGTTAAATAACTGAAGCACAGTTCAAGTAATAGGACACTGGTGATTATTTATCACTCATACTGTTATTAAACAATTATATTATCAGGATCAACTACGTGGGTGTTCTAAGAGCGTGTTGTACCCAATAGCGTTTAAACATTTTTCTAAGAATTTTATTGGAAATCTTCTACATTTTTTGGATATCGTGTCCCCTCGTAATTGATCATCAGATTGAGTTACATCGTAGAAAAGCATTTTAAGAGAAAACGGTAAGAAAGACAGAATATCGTATCTTTTGAAATTTAAACAAAATTTTCAAGGTGTGTGTTGACTTGGTTTTTCTGACCTTTACTCGCAAGTCGTCAGAAAACGCGTAAAATAGGCGTACAACTGCGCCGCCACTGAAAAATCGGAATTTAAATCACTTTAACTTTGTTTTAAAAACATTCTACACATTTAACACTAGTTAGAAAAAATTTAACCGTTGAAGCTTATAAAATGTGATCTAATTACATGATTTATAAACAAACGGGCCATTTCTAAACGTATGGAACGCGAAAGTATCGCATGAATTTTTACGACCTGGTAACAAAAACTAAACCGAATTGTTAAGGTCATCGAGCGATTTCTTGTCCTAATTTTATTACCAACGATTCGAATAGTTTGTCTTAAATTTTAGAGCCCCTTATTGATTGATATATGTACATGTCCAGGCGCCAGTTGGGACGTAATTTGGAGCCGTGTGTGGTTTCTAATTTCATTTTACGTACTTAAAATGTAGACTTATTTTGTATTTGAATGATAAGGGAGAGCAAATAAATCGAAATGGGAGACGGACAAAACGTCTTTGTGCTAAATTGCGATTTTTTCTAAAATGTGAAAATTGTAAACAACCGGCGTTTCAGTTAGAAACCTCTGCCTTGAATATGCGCAGTCGCGCATAGATTAGCCCCTAATCCAATGTGCTAAAAATTTTCAGAGTTGTAAAATCCTTCCAACAGAAGGGTTTTTCAAAATAATTTCAAAAGGTAGCATGATTATTATATAAAAATCGTAAAAAAATCTTGGTAAAATGCAGTAAACACTTTATGCTTTCATACCTATTTCAGTATATGGCTGTATTTTTCTGGCGAGTTGGGTGCAAATTACCAAAAAATAACATCAACATTTTTAAGACGCTAAACATCTTACAACTGAGTTTTATTCAAGAAACAAACAGTAAACAGGAAGTTGAGGTCCCCTAAAGTTTTTCAGCTGAAACGCAAAAGCGTCACACACTGAGTAGCCTCAAGGTTTTGATAGAGTCCCCTACTATTGAACTAATGTATTGAAAAATTATTAATAATACTATGCGACCAGGGCTTACTGTACTTTTCAACTACTTTAACCAAAATCATTTTACTAAGCTCAATGCTTTGCAATATCACGCTACCGATGGTACCAGCGCTTTTCTTTTATATATCCTTAAAGCTTCAGCATTTTTGTGTAGTATATTTGAAATTTCTGTATTGTCGGTCAGTGCAATGGTAAAATTACATTGGAAAATATTGCAAAATCTAAAAAATTTGTTTTTGAAATTGTACAACTTTTCCCCCATTTTATTCAATCCCATATGTACCCTTCTTTACTTTGAACACGATGTATATCCTGTAAACATCTTTCAGTGGCTAATCCAAGGGTGACGTGCTCTAAGAAACAAGAATGCCACAAAGCCCTAGGAATTAAAAGTATGTGTACCAAGAAGAACCAATGCGCTTGCAAAGCCTTCCATCATTTGCATAATGGACAGTGCGTTAAAAATAGAGGTACCGTTAAAGATAGAATATTTTAGTTAGTTATAGCGGTAAAATGTATTCCAGATGAATGCAAATCTACACTAAGGTTACAAGTTGCTATAAATTCTTTTAGATTTACACGACCTGTGTGACCATGATCGCCAATGTTACTGTGGGGCGGATTGTCAGGAAAAAATTGCATGCATCCACAAAAATTGTTCCTGTAGGGCAGGACATAGCCCTTATAAAAGCAGAAGATGTATATGTAAGTACGATAATAATAAAACAGTTTTGGATTATATAAAAACTTATTGCCGTAGTCTATATATGGCGGCGACGAATATATTGCCTACTGAATCTTATACTTTAAATAAAGAATTGGGCACAATAAAGTACTATGTGTCGCTCCATTAAATACTTGTGATTTAAGAGAAAAAAAGCTATATTAATTTTTAAGTACTTATGCCAATTTCAGCTGATCAACCTATGGTACTCACCGTAGCAGACCAACAGATTCAGCATTTAGAGGAAACTACCATTATTCCTCATCCCATTAAAGAGACCATTAAAAGTGTTGGAAGAGCTAGCTCTGTGGCCAGTAAATCCAAATTTTCAGTTTACTCGGTATTAGCAGGCGTGTTGTTTGTAAATATGAATTCTGAATTGTCCGTACTGTTGCATGGATTTTGCAAAAGTAGGTAGCGGGTGTGTCAAAAATGATTTATACTCGATTAAATTTAATCATAACTTTTTGATGAGTAGCAAGTTAATAATATTTTAAAGCCTATAGCATGCATATTTCCAAAGTTTGTTGATTATTAAAAGTTGCAATTTTCATCTCGACTCTGAAAAACTTGTTACTACCTAATCTTTTGATACGATTTTTGAAATTCGAACAATTATTTAGCAAACGTAATTAATAGTTTGAATTTATTTAAAAATTTCGAATTAATCTGCACTATCCTGATAAAAATTAGATTAAAAATTTACCTCCAGTAATTTTATTTTATTTTAAATAGTTTAAGATTTTAGTGTAGATATAGATTTATTTAATAACTAAGGAATAGGATAGGATGATTCATTTATACCACGTATGCACAGACCGGCACTAGCACGGTCCGGACCGACAAAATATTAGGCCAGAAATTTAAATAGCCAGTATGGGGACATACACTTTATATATAATCGGCCGACATAGTACAATTTGTACCAAATGTTTGGGTTTGTAACGCTATTCTTCTCTGGTTTCCAAAACACTGTAGTATGAGATGAAACCACTCTAAAGATTTTGTTAATGGAACTATATCTTTCATCATCTCATCACGACTACACTAATCGTTTTTGCATGAAACCAATAGGGATTTTACCAGGATCATATTATAAAGGTTAAATTCTCCTTTGCTCTTAACTTTAATAGAAAAGTTAAGAATTCTCTCCTAAATTTTCTGATAGCCGATAATAGGGATTTGTAAGAGGGTTGCAATGTGTGAAATTAATTCTCGAAACACTCAACAAAATTAATAGTAATTCTAGTGTTTGCTGTAATTATTTTTAGATTACAAAGGAAAAGCGTACAATCTTAAAGGTTTTAACGCTTTGTATGAGCTTGTCTACCCTCGGAGCTATCGTTTTTTTATATTAAGTAAAATATATTGAACATGCTTATGGTTGTAGGTGGATTACATTTAGTATATTTACTATGTAAATACCTATATGGCAGATACAGTAATGCACATTGTATTTCCTTTATTAATAAAGATATCATTTTTATAAATAAAGTGATGCTAATGGGTAACGCCGGGGGGAGGGGGGGGGGGGGGGGCATAGATCACTACCCAGGGTGGCAAACTACGAAAGGCTGCAAATTTTTATGGTCGATGGTAAGGGGATGATGATCAAAAATTACGTCCAAGGAACCAGATTTGCTAAGGCCGGCCCTGGCTATAATACTTTTTTTTATCGAGGAGAATGAATACTCTTGACATTTTGAAGCAATGAAAAAATAAAAAACTATTATTAGTATGTATTGGAGACTAGTCTGTATATGTGCTCGGGTATAAATGAAACGAAAATTATATTACGAGAAGTAGTAATTTTTATGATCTTTAAAAATGAAAAAAAATTACTTTTTAAATAAATTAAAAATATCTCTTAAATTAAAATGTTTTACTTTAAATGAGTATTTATTAAACATCAATTCTACTCTACTCGTAGACTAATGTGGACACAATAAATACTATAATGTATTCTATAATCCAGCACAGTGATTTACATTGTGTAGTCAAATTTAGAAAGCACTTCAAGGGCCTGATAGTGCCCATTAAGTATCCAGTTGATCCGGTAACCGTCAAGGTCACCGGTATAAAATAACTTTCATCTCTAGTCATTGTCAACTGTCAACAGTGTTTGACAGCTTGGCTTCGCGTGGCGCTTGTATTTTGTGTCTGACGCCTTGAAGGATGCTATCCAATTTTTCATTGAGAAGCTAATTAAAAGGGTTATAGTTTATAAATTTTAGCTGTCAACAATTGCTCTGAAGAAGAAAAAATGTCTGATCTGGATCAGGTCATTTCTTTGAGCTCTTCCGATGAAGAGAACAAACTAAAAGAACCATGTGCAAAGGTAGCAATTTAAATAAAAAAGTTAATTTAAAAGCTATAACAATAGATAAGATTAAGGGTAATCATTAACCTGGTTAATTTTAGAAAAGGAGGATAAGCCCAATAATTGTCCCAAACGTTTCCATATCCATGTTTTCAGTGTCAAAAGCAAAAAATAAAAGAAAACAAATTAGCAAGAAAAAAGGAATTGAAACTGTTAGTTTGGACTCTGATGATGATGATGATGATGATTCGACATCCACTTTGAGGACATCAAGTGGTGCTTCAGGTGCAATTACAGTTAATGGCAAGAAGTCTCTTGCTTCAAACAACTGCAATTCACAAGAGATTAATGCACTCATTGACTCGATCATGGAGAGTGATGTTGCCTTTAAGCGGAATGGAGTCACTATATGGAAAAAAAAAAGTGAGACAGTTTCCCTGCTTGATAGTGATAGTGATTCTGGCAGTGAGGAAAAGGCAGGAAATGAAAGTGGAAGTTCTCCATTAAAAGAACCAATAAAACCTATTATTATTGTTGATGACAATAGGACTTCCCAACTGAAAACTAGTATTAGTTCGAAAAGTAAAGCACAAACCCACTTTCCTGAAACTGAAGTAATTACGATAGGACCTGATGATGTTTCAGAAAGTGGTGGTATTGATGCAAATGAAGACGTAATGAGCCCTTTATGTAATGAAGTTGATGAAAATACTGCTTCCAAAAAAGCAATTGTAATTCCTGATTCAGATGAGGAGACTGAGAAGGAAAATTTAGATATTGAGTCACTTGAAAGTTTTTCTGACAGATCTATACTTCCAAATTTATCCAAAGAGGTAAGATATTGATATACATAAGCTATATACAGGCAAATTTGCAGCTACTTTAACCAACTCCAGGATTCCTGGCATTGGTTCTTAGAGTAGAGTTCATTTCATTGATATGTTCATTAGTGTACTGTATCATTACATAGCAAAAATTGGTAATGCTAAACACTAAAAGGCAACAATAAAATAAGATTTAAAAATAAAATAATGCAAATACTAAATCATGCAAAATCTCTATTGATATTATTCTTCTCTTATATTCAGGAAAATGTTTGTCCAGAATCAAGAGCTCTACTAGAAGCTTTTCTTGAAATAGTCAAGGAGAGCCTGAAAAGTTCAACATTTGAAGAAATGTTGCCAACAAAAGTTCCTATCCTGGAAAAGTATTTTAGAAAAAGTGCATCTCATGTTAATGAGCCTATCTTTCAAAATCTTTTAAAGCATAACATTGAATCAGTGAAAAAAGCATCCAATAGTGGAGCAGCTAAGATGGCAGTGATAGCTTTTCACAAAATATTTAGTCATTTGAAGTCACATATCACAGCAACCACAATAATGGTTGAGGAAGAGCATTTACCCAAAGTGAAAAAATTGGAGAAAATTATGAAATTATTAAGAAAAAAAATCAAGCATTTAGAGGCAGCTGAGGTGAACTTTGAGGAAGATGGCAACTCCTCTTACATGATTCTTGATAGGTGATTTATCCTACAATTTCCAACGTTAGTTACATTGTTAATGCATTTTCAGGTACCAAAGTCGATTAAAAAAGGTATATGCAAAGTATTGTGTTTACATCAAACGTAATCCCTTTAGCGGACGCCCGGTATACGACAGAATTTCATTCGTACAATCAAAGTACAATGAAATTAATCAGGCGCTGAGTAAAAAGTACAATAATAGTGTGCATTTCCCTACATATTATGAATTTGAAAAGTGCATACGGAAGGTTGTGACTAAGCATAAGCTGGACTTAGCTGAACAGGAAATAAAAACTGAGAGTAGGGTTATTTAATATTTCACTTCTTTATGCATGATTTTATTCGCCTAAATGCGAATTAAAAATATTTTGCTCCTATGAAAATTAGCTGTTAAATTTCTTCTTAAAGTTAACAGAATATTAATTATTTGTTAATGAGGGTTTATAAATTAATGATTAGATGCTTGCAGGTGAAAAAGGTTTTAAACACCTAGGGTCCATATTGCAAAAAAAACGAAGACAAGAATTATACGATTCACATTTAGATTTTGTTGAATATACTGAGGATCCCGCATCGGGAGACATATCTTTGGAAAATACACTGCGAAAAAACTACACAGAAGGCAAAGAGAAGCTAGATAAATTCTTTTTACAGTAAGATTTTTTAACTAGAAAACATTACATTTGTAATTAATAATTACTTATAGTTATGTAGATAAACAAGAACAAGGGGGAGATCATATTTCCTCAAATGAAGAGGAATCCCCTGCATCCGCGAGTGAATCTGATGCTGATGTTATTGAACACAACGATATTAAGGAGAGTACAGGAACTAAGGAATGTGATGATGGATACCATGGTGAGTCGGATTCTAATGGATTTGAAACTGTTAACCCCAAAGAAAATCCTGAAGAACATAATGAAAATTTATATATGGATGCAGGATATAAAAACAGAAATAGTCATACCGGTAACAAATTTAACGAGTTTAAGAATGTTAAAAACACGGAAAATTCTAAAGAAAATGAGGCTAGTGGATCCGGGGAAGGAGACTCGGTAGCCGTAAACAAATCTGATATGGGTGAAAAGATTGATTACAAAGAAAGTTCTGAGGAGAGTAATGGTAAAGGTGGGAAAACTGAAAAGGCTGAAAACCGGAAAGATACTGAAGCTGACATAAAGGGTAAAGTGGAGGGTATTGAGCGTGTACAAATCAAAGATGTCATAGACACTAATACTACGCCTGAAGGATTGGCTTGTGCAAATAAGGAAGGATGCCTGACATTTCGTAGCGCGGAACAAATTATTTAAATTTAATGGTACTTAGTGTTGAGATTTAGTTATAAACTGCTTCATATTTGTAATAAATATTTTGACATACAGCGGTCGAATAAAAATTGATACATACAGGGTGCTTTTGCAAGAAAGGTGAATATTTTATGTATGTGTCTATATAATGAGACCATAAGAAAAATATGTTGTAGGCCAAGCCTCGATAATTGCAGAACTAATTAGGTCCAATGTAATTTACACATTAAGAGTTGGACTATTGCCTATTACTCTAAGTAGGCGGTGGTTTTTTTGAAAATATATTTAATTTAGTAGTTTTTTCATCAGTACACTTTTACCCAGTACCATATTAAAAACAATTTAGAAAGCGTGAAAATTGATTACTACTGAAATAAAATAGATTGTCTATAACGGAGACTAGGATAACATTCAGTTGTTTTTCTTATATTGTTCTTCTGAATATAGCGAGTGTTCCAGGATGTATGCTCCTTGTAGCTTCCCGTTAATCCAATTTCTATTTTTATAGATAACGTTGAATATCAATTTTAGCAACAATAAAGGCGCTATCAACAACAGAAGCAGCAGTGTATTCGGTTTAATTCAGTGACCACTCTGTTGTATTCCTTAGCTAAACGTGTTTTTGAGGGTTTTGTACCGATTAATGTTTGGTCAGTTAGACTTTCGCATGTCGAGCGATTCGAGCTTCAATAAAAATGCCGTTGCGAATGCCTACAAAGACGTCGGACAACAGACAACCGGAAGCGGTTGTCAATACAACTCGAACGACGAATATGAGGTGCAGCGAGCTATTGTCCTCATATAGCCTGCTTCGCCAGCGTCTGGTTCAATTTGTAAGGTCAAGAAATATGCTTTTTTCTTGTCATGTCGTTAAGTATGGCTTAACAAATAATGTATGTACACGGCATGGTTTCTTTATAAACGAGTTTTTTAATTCACTGCCCGTGAGAATGTTGCATTTGAGCCGTAAACAAAATAGTCTTGAAAGTTCAGAAGTTAAAAAAATAGGTCCATGTTTACAAGAATATCTTATAATGTCATTTTTTTTATATAACCTTCCCTGTATCTTTTCAATATTCAAGAATGTATCATCATTTTAAGCCACAACGTATATGATTTTTTATGATCTTCGAAAATGAAGAGTTTAGGACCATTTTTTAATTTTATTTTTGTGGGTCAAGTAGAATAGTAATATATATATATTGATATCAACTTCCAGTGCTTACTAGGGGATAAAGTATTTAAGACCAAATCATAATCTAAAAGCAATCTGTACCACTCTTATAATAAGTTATATTTCCTCCAATTCTTCTCATGTTTTGATATTTTCTAGTTCTTATACTCTTAACAGGATCTTATGATTAGTTTCCAAAATACAGGGTGTACATTGTTAAAATCAATAATAATTATGGGAATTAGCTGCAATTTCTATGCTTTTTATGATTTTGGATCCAAATGCGTTAATTTAAAAATCATTTTATAAAGCCTTCAATCTAGAACTACATGCAACATTACAAACACACCTTTAAGACATTAATTTCTATATGAGACTGATCTGCATTATTCTCTTTTTGCTAGTTTGAATTAAATTGTTATGGAACCACCTTTAGTCATAGTTATTGATAGGTAGTTCATAACCTGTTTCGATAAATGAAAAGATTATTTTAAATATAATAATTCTCCCTGCTTTAAAGTTCCATTTAGTGTTTGTCTCCCTAGTATATTAATCACTTATTAATTGTCACCTGCTTATTACCTAAAGGGACTGGTTGTTTTATCACCTGGGACTTGACAGAAACATTGATAATTTACAAAAACAATTTATAGCACTTTTGTTGTCTTACATACAATTCTTATTACTTAACCGCTACATTGCTTAACAAATGGGTGTGCTCACTTTGCCATTTCCTCCAATTCCTTCATTTCTTTTTCGATAGCTATTTTCTTTTCAAAAGCCAGTTTTTCATCACGAATGGCTTTTTGCTTAAGCTCATATTCCCTAATTTTTTCTTCTTTCTTTGACAGTCTACTCTGGTTGAAAGCCCCATATACCACTCCGACCCCAAGGAAGCTCCATCTGAAGAACTGGGAGTTAAGGTATTAGTATTACATAATATTAGCAACTCTGAAAATTTGATTGGGTTCTTAATGATTCTCACCTTAATAAGGGGGGAGACTCGAACGGGGGCAGCAGACATAGTAATTATTTGAAGCTGGATTTAGGAGCGATATTAATGAACGAAATTTAAAAGTTATGCGATTTTTGGACTGGTCAGATGCAAATAAGCAAGAGGGAAAAAGTGTGAAGAAAGAAAAATTTAGGCTATTTCGGAAAGGACGATCTGGGTCAGATTGATCCCTTTCAGCTGATTTTTAACCAATGAGATAGATGTTCGATACTAACCAACCAACCCCATTGGTTGGAAATCAGCTGATAAGAACCAATTATATTCACATTGTCCTTTACGAAAAATCCTATTGCACTTGATAATTAACAATTTGACAGCGCGGATCACAGCGAGAACACTCCTTGCTCCGTGGTGTTTTCATGTGGGTAACGTTTCACACTTAAGCAGCGGAACGTATTCTATGAGGTTTTATTATCTTTGATATCGTGGTGATAGATGCGTGTGTGATGTAGAACGTTTTACGACACTTGTGCTTGTAAAGTATTCATTAAAAAAAATTCTTAGTGTCTTGTAAAATTGCGTTTTTGAAATTTCTATATTAAGGGCTCATAGTTCATTTTAAGAAATTTTTGTCACGATATGACTGACCTGTCTCTACATGAAGGCATGTATTCTTCATATACTTATCTGAAAAAAGTCAGGTCCTATAATACCTTTCATGCAGGTATTACAAAGACCCAACACCTTCCAGAAGAAATCACTGATGAAATTAACTTCGATTTTATGTCGCAACACGAACTTACATCGAACAATCTTTTTGACAACACCTTTACATTTTACGGGTAACAATACATAAAATGGCTATAATTTTTTGAGAATACAGGGTAGCTCAAATAAAAGGGTGCTCATTTGTAGTTGGAACGCCCTGTATATTAAATATCGTCGGTTATTCTCGCGTGTTATTTAAATATTTTCAAAGTTGGTCTAACCTGGAGAAATTCGGTAGTTTCATTAAATTCTAAATCTGTAGCATGAAATAAATACAGCAACGAAAATATATTGCATCACATTGCCTCAAGTGACATTTACTTGTGGAATTTTTGGAGGTTGAAAGTCAAAGTATGTTATGTTCTACAAATGTTTAGGCGTATTCAATCAAAACCAATTAGCATATTTTCCTCGAAAATAAATTGTTCGCCGTAATTATAATGTTAAAACACTGGCGTAGCCAAAAAACTGGCATCATTGATAATTTTTTTCATAATCAGCGAAAATAATTCCACGTACTAGAATAATAATAATATATAGAATTAAGAAAGCACTTATTCGAATTTTTTTGAAGACTCGTTATAATTTTCATTATTTTTAATATGTAGTTCAAGTCATCCTACATGAGCACTAATTATATATTTGTTACCCTTGGGTTAGTAAGAAATAGAGATTCCTTTACATTGCCGTAATGCAGGAGAAAAAGGTTTGTAAGATTTCGTTTCGCTTATCTTGATATGAGAAGCGGTAAGATGATAATAAGATAATTTGAAGCATTGAGATATGTCCGTTTTTGCATGTAAATACTGAAATATTTGTTACATAAATAGTAAATGCACGTGGCATTAGTAGGTTCCGATAAATACTAAAGTGCGCTGAAAGGCCAAATATACACGCAACTTGTGTTCACCATATTTTCAATAAACAATTTACATAGAATTTGTTTTAGGTTAAAACAGACAATATTTCTTGCAAATGTGGCGAATGAACATTTTACTTACATTTATAATTTTAGCGCAGCCAGGTATTGATCGAAAAGTGTATTTTAAATAAAAATTTACTTTTTTCCTGAAGGTTCCACGTTCTCCCGATGATTTGTTTCTATTAGAACCCATCTGGTGAGAATCTTATACTCCTGAGATCCTGAGATGCTATTTTATCAGAGAATTTGGTCCCCATCCGTATTATAAGTACGAATAGGTTTAGAGAAGAAATAGTACAATGTACAACACGATGTTAGACGTGAAATAGATCGGTTTTTCATACCAGTCAAATAGAAATTCCGTCCCATGTTATGTGCCTAATATATCAATTGAGTCAAGAATATCCATTGTTGAACATTATCTGAGCCAAATGTTCCGCCACTGAACTACTATTCAAATGAGCCTCCTCCCTCTCCAGGTAGAGGTAAGTCGTGTTTTTCAAACAACAACTTACCTAATTACCTAATGTCAGTCGCTTTAATTTTAAATTAACTTCGACAAACGAAATGAACCGGTGCGAAAGAACGAATACTGGCTTAAACGAAACTATTAGAGCATTTTTAGAGAGACATCACCTCCTGGATGGAAACCCACCAGGGTGGGAAATAAGACAATCAGAGACAGGCGGTTTCGGAGTGTTTGTAACCAGAAATTTCGATGTGGGTGAAGTGGTATTTAAAGATTTTCCGGTAATAATTGGCCCGAGGTGCATTCTGAATTGCCCTAAAATATGCGTCTGTTGCTTCAGGTAATCAACACACATTAAGTAAAACTAAAAATTTCAAAAGGGTCTTTTAATTTTAAAAAAATGGAAATATAGTGGGGATTTGAAATGAAAGAAATTAGAATTTGAATTTACTTCGCACTATATGCATATGACTTCTTCAAGTTTTTTTTTAATGAACGCTCTATTTTATAACGACAATGTCTTCTAAAAACAAGGATAAAAAATTCTGCAAATTTCTCAGGTGAAAGTAGCCCGGCATAACTTAATTTTCTTAAATGCAACAATTTCGGGATCGCGGGGTAGTTATTCTTGTGTTAACGGTGTGAAAGAGTTTTACGTCACAAGTGAAAAGAATATTTTTTTATAATAAAGGCGATTAAATTTCGTGATATTACATTATTTCATGACATTAATTATTTCATTACACTAATTATTTCATATCATTTCATTGCTGAAATCTAGAGGTTTTTATTACAAATTTTATTGGAGTTTTTTTAAGACATTTTCTGAGACCAATATCTCAGCAACTGAAGATCAACTAGTTTTGAGATCCTCTAGACCCACGTACCCAGTATCCACCGCGTTATGAATTCCGTATTTTTGATTGGATATCTGCTCTTTAACTTATATCGCTTATTTCGGGGAATGTTGTATAGTGCGGAAACAAAACGAGGGTTTATGCACGAAAATCAAGTTCAATTGCCCTATTTTTATTGTACCTGTGGAATTTCTGGTAGCTTTGGCACCTACATGTTTTTTCAAGACACTCTGTAACTAACGATACATATTTCAGCAAAGAAAACTTGCGCCTCTGTACCAGCGGCTGCGGACTAGAGGTCTGTAGCCAAGTATGCCAGGACTCCTCTAGCCACCATAGAGAGTGCAAAACCGTTCGGCAATATTTGGAACACAACGAGAATTTTATGGAACAATTCAATCGAGAATTGTTTGAAAATTTGACACCAATTAGAAGTCTTTTTTTAGACGAGATCGACAAAAAAGTAGTCTCCTGCTTAATAGCTCATGACAGAGATGATCACGGCCGTGAAATCGATACTCTGAAAGAAAAATTGGGATTCAAATTTAAGGAATTGGACGAACAATTCTTGAAGTTTGTGTGTTGTGTATTGGACGCGAACGCATTTGAGGTGGCTTTGGGGAACGAAAGAAGTCAGAGTAGCGTCAGAGGTATCGTTCGTTTGATATATCAATTCGCAGAAGTAAATTTTACATCCTTGCAAGGTCTCTACCCTTTGTCCAGCCTGGCAAATCACTCTTGCGTGCCAAACATCAGTCACGTTTTCAACTCCAGGCACGAAATGGTGGTGAAAGCCGCAGTTTTCATACCCAAACATTCTGAGTTGTTCCATTGCTACACAAGACTGATTTGGGGCTCGACCATTCGTCTCTTTCACTTGTATAAGACCAAACACTTCGTATGCAAATGCCTCAGATGCAAAGATCCAACTGAGTTTGGCACTTTCATGAATTCAATTATGTGCAAATCATGCGGGGGACCAGTCTGTCTGGTGGATCCATATAAGGCTTATGCCAATTGGCAGTGCCAGTACTGCAAAAATGTTATTACAGGCCAGGAAATTGGGCCAATTACTACATTACTAGGTCAGTTGATGAGAATGTGGCTACTCTTTTGCAGGTTAATTGGATTTCTGCAGGCTCTATTCTGAAGGGGGTGGAATCCAGTGACTTTCCTTTTATGTATAATTTGTTAAATGGGAAGCTGAAATCGGTTGTTCCGCAGTATAACCAGGTTGCAGTGGAATTGAAGTGGAAAATCGTATGGGTTTTAGGTCATAAGCCTGGATATACTTGGAGTGGTAACTATTTGATACAGGGAAATGCGTGATGGAAGATTTAACGATTTTTTTTTTAAGAACTAACTCTAGACCAATTGAAAATCAAAGAAGATATCTGCATCGATTTGCTAAACCTTTTAGAAAAACTTCAATGCGGTCAGTGTAAAATGAGAGGTCTTTTACTCTATGAAATGTTCTGCTGTAAACGGGAAGGTATAAATAGATTAAATGGAACCAAACACATTGTGGTGAGTCATCCTAGAGAAATTCTTCTCTTTTAGAATGAACACATATTTTTAGAAAGCGGTTTGAATCTACAGGTGCTAGACTAAATTAAACTCATTTTCTCATTTCTGTTTTGTCTCTTTTCGATGTATACATGTACTGATCTGCATTCTAAATGTATTTTCGTGTAATTACCTTCAATTTTCTTATAGAGGGCGTCGTATACCATCTGGAGATATTTCAGAGGGCGTTAGTACCCCGCAAAAATGCTAAAACATCTAAGGTCAAAATGTTAAAATGTCCATGGTCAAAAATGCACCATTTTCGATATGTAGGGTAACAAACTTTCATATTTTTTAAAGGACCTTTCAATAGTGTTGATTCATTTTGCATTTCTTTAGATTTAATTTTATATTTAAAAAATTCGTTAAATTTTACGAATTGCCTCAAATAGTTGATAACAGAGCTGGATGATTAATTTTTCCCTAACTTATTTTATATGTTGTTGTACAAGATGAGTGGTAAGATTCCGCATTTTATATCATACTTACTGAAGCCAGCTTTTGCGAATCTCCGGTTGGTATTTTGATATTATTATATGTACCAAGAAGGAAAATATAATGGCTTTACAAGGTATCCGAAATAAGAAGGATTTTCAAGTATTAACGTAAGTTTTTTTGCTGTGAATTAGTAATACATCGGTATACATACATGGTACACGCATCTAGGGCTAGAATACAAAGAAGTTAGCAATAGATGATTGTGCAGGTGGCTTTATGAACCTTGCATCTCATATACAGAGTGCCAGAAAAGTCTGGAATACTATTATTTTTCCAGGAACACTTTCTGATTTATTTTCATGAAATTTTGGGATCTATCATAAGTATATGTATATATCGAATCCGATGAAGAAACAACTGTTCGAATTTTTATACAGAGATGAATTTTAATACAAGGGAAAGCCACTAACGTAGTTAACTTTTTTTTTTTAATGGAACCCCTTGCATATTATTGCATTTTTGAATTCGTCAAGGAATTGGATGGTCGATGGAAAAGGGAACTAATTCTCCTTGTTCATTAAAGATTATGCATTTTTTTGGTTCATATTGATTGGCACAATGATTCCAATTAAATAGTAAGTATTTTTACATCACCTGGGTAATTGTGCCTGTATATACCGAAAGAGTGAGAACATACCTAATATTTAATGTAGAACAGATGGTGAACGAAATTGCTACTAGTGTCTGAATGATTTCAGACCGTTTTCGAAAATTTCCTGAGGCGAGAACAAGAATATTTTTTTATACATATTCTTAGATCTGCCTTTTATCATTGTGTCAATTTTTTTGCCTGTTTTCATTGTGAGTCCAGACAAACCAGAGATGCTTATTGACTGTCAAGCTTAATTGTGATATTTTCACTAATATTATGTGAAAAAAAATTAGTAGATATAAATGTAGCTGTAAGTAATCTCATTTAGGACCCCCATAAACTTTCTGCCCTGCTTCATGAAGCAATCAGAATTCTTGAACACGATGTGACAGCGCCGCAAGAGATTAAAGATTATTTGTCTTCAACTAGTGGAAGGAACCTTCGCCTTCGGGATTGTGATTGAGTAGACGAAAAAATTACACGACTTAATGACTTGAGCCGCAAGGCTCCAAATTACAGTGTATTTAAATTAAAACGATCCACTCTATATTAATCTTGGCAGAAATTGATTTTTTTCTTTTGACATATGACAAGTTCAAATGAGTCACTGTCATCTTGTCCCCACCACTATTAGTGTCAAAAATTTGAATGAGCGATCGAGTTTGATCATGTTCGGAAGGTTTTTTCGGTCTGGGTTTGAGAATGTATTTTTTAAAATGTATGTGTTTAAGTATTGTTTTCTTCAGAGCTTTCGGGAAAAAACTATGTATATATACGCCAAAAAAAATGTATTTAATAAATGTTTGATAATATTTCTATTAGCGACTTACAAAGAGCAGGCTAAAAATCGTAACGGTTTTCCCCAATTTTACCGTATTTAATACGGTTGATTCTGACAAACCTATGCTCGTGCGTTATGCACTTTTTATTTCATATTTTCTTGATAACACACTGTCCAAATGTATAAGAAAAAATACTTGTCCTAGTAGCCAACCAAAGTAATTAACAAAACAGGTGCTTCTCTACTTTTTCCCCTTCCAATCTAAAATATTTTCTATTAATGGTGCCGAAGGAAGAAGGTGAGAGTGATACATTTAATTTTTATGTCAAAAGATGCCTCCCTTAAAATGGAATTAGTGACTGATTTTAATTGGAGCACCCTGTAAATTGATTTTGTAAATTAACATTCTGTAGGTAGAAAAATTAAAAATTTACAAAAGGGACATTTGTGTTTTTAATGGACTTGTGCGTGTTCAATTGATTGGGCCAATTTACCGGTTATATTATTGGAAAAGAATTTTATCGAATTTGATTGGTTAAACCTTCAGCGATACGTCGGGAGAACATCCATTATTGCTAACCCATTTTGCGCCAGCTTAAATGTAAAATTCCTGTAATTTTAGTTATTCATCAAGTTATCTTGAAAACAGTATATGAGACAGAAAAGTATGAGTTTATATATATTTTTATTATTTTTTGAAGTTTAAACTAGTTCCAATATAGCTTATATCACTATGTCATTGTGACAGACGATAGTCACTTGGAATGAAGAAGAATTGTTATAAATCTCACAAATTCAGTGGTATTATGCAAGGTAATCATCCAGGTACTGCATCAATCAAATGGAAAATCATAAATGGGAAAAAATTTGAAAATTCTGCACGATATGAAAATCAGCAAATGACAAAAATGGCTGGCATCCGCTTCCGGTATAAATGGAAGTACCGACAAAAGATGGAGGTATAATTCAGCCATAATCGGAAGTGCTGCCATCTTCAAAATAAATTATGCGTCTTGTGCTCTGTTGACATTCATACCGTGAGCAATTTTCAGATTTTTTCTAATAGTTTTTCCATGATCAGTCGAAATAGTTCGCAGAGAATCCTCTATTCTCGGTGCAAGGCAATTTTTATGTAAAATCCTTCAAAATTCACAATTCAGATATGTTTCCGAATACACATTCTTATTTACATATGTAGGTACAGAGAGCTCAAAAGTGTTGGAAATAATTTAAAACAATTAAGGCATATACCCAATAAAAAAAAATTCTTGGGGCTGTGAATGGGTATGTCATGGATCTTTATTTTTAGTTTTGCATTTTTTACACATATTTTTATGTTTTGCAGCGTGTCCTTAATAACAATTTTTAAATAAAAACAACTATTTTTTATTTTATTTGTTAATGCCATGTGGCACTGTTGTTATCCTCAAAACGGTCACCAAGATGGCTAAATCCGAAACAAGCTTTCGTTTTTTGGTGCTTTTCCAAAATTTCAAAGCTGTTACGTCTCATCAAAAACACTGATTTTTTTCGGGTCTACAAGAACAATTTTGTAACTTAGACCCTTCAGTCTTATACCAAAAAGCCCTATAATTCGATTTTTCATTCAATTTCAATAAAGAAATGGAAAGAAAATCGTTCTTTCTAGTAAAATGCGCAACTAAAAACAAAAATCGACTTTACTGAGTACACCTGAATGAATTTCATTAAATGGTTTGAGCTCAGTGTATGTTAATTTGAAAAACAGCCAATACGAGCTTCTCTACGTTTTAAGCGGGTCTATCAAATGTTACATATCCCTCCCGTTATCGGCTTCGTTGGACTTCCTGAGTTGCCATCGTTGAATGATCGGTATCAGAAAGAGGATCAGACCACTCAGCGCAATGGCACATCCTCCTAAGCAGAAACCCGGGTTGTACGATTTGGTTAGGTCGTAGAGGCTACCTGAAAGGATTATGAATTGTTCTAATTTGTGATAATTTATTTCAATGAAGTATGAGTTAAAATATTAGAGAAAAACATTTTACACCTCGCCACCGTCACTTCTACTATATTATTTAAAATAGGTATATTTTGTTTTCTTTCGTTAGTAGGAAAAACATATTTTACATACCTGCTATTGGTGGTCCTACAAGAGAGGCAATGCCTTGGAATAGCAGCAAAAGTCCAAAAGCATTAGTGAGTTTTTCTAGCCCTAGAAGGTCCACAAGAATCACCGAGGTAAGCCCAACATATGCCCCTATTGTGAACCCGAAAACAGCACTGTAGATTGAAAGTGAATAAAAGGCGAAACAGAAGGCACTGACAAACGTGGCTGAAAAATAAATTTCGATTTTGTCGATACCGGGTGTTCCGGAAACATTGATGCAAGTGAGTCGAGCGTACTAGCGGATAGAGAAATAGAGAGATTTATCTAAATTATCGACTTGAAATTGCTTTTAATACGGTCTTTGGGCAGGACAATTTCAACCTTCGTTGTGATGAAACTGTTTTATCAGAATCGATAACTTTAATATTTTTGCCAGTTTTGATGTTATAAACTCTTCCACGTCGAAAAGATAATCTTTAGAAAAACTCGTCTTTCTAACTGTTTTTGAGATATTTTTAATTAAGTTTTTCGGTGCGCTGCGAAGGGCTTACGAATTCCATCTATTCACTAATGCTGATATGAACACTGCAGTTTGTATTTATGCGTAAGTCAATTTTAAAATCGTAATGCCACTGAAAGGTACCTGGAACTTTATGCCAATAATAGAAACTAAATCATTGGATTTTAAAATGATTTTACAACACGATAGATTAGAGTGGTTTATTTCGCTCTAAACCGGATAATGGCAGACCAAAAATTCTCACAGGGTCAAAAAGAGGAAATATTCCTCGGAATACTGAAGGCTCGAGAGATTGCCGCCGCGAAGACCAGACTTAAGTCCATTTGAATTCTTTTTTGTTTTTTTAGTAGTTCCTGGAAAATGCAAACAAGAAATTTTCGTCTAAAGCAAATTTAACTGAACTGCTCTATTTTTCACAATCTAACAGCAATACTCATTTGCATCATTGTTTCTGGAATACCTTGTATACTTGATGGTCATAGTATATCTACTAACCTATGCCACAAATAGTGAGGCACCAATTGTACACCTGTAGTCGATTCACCCAAGGCTTATCCGACAAGTAACCTAACACAATCCTTCCAATGGTGTTTGCGGCACCGATGATGGAGATTAGTATTCCTGCTGTGTTAATATCCATGCCCAAACCCTTCGCTTTAGGCACTAAATACACATAGGGTATGTTAAACCCAATGCTGGTCAAAAAGTTGCTCATGGAGAATAAAACGAAAATGGGATCTTTGAAGAGACTGAAGTCCAGCATTTCATTTAATGTATCTTTGGTTTCAGGCGAACAGGGTATCAACCCGCATAATTTTCTGTTTTCCTCCTCATCGTCCTCATTATTGCACGCGTGGTGCTTCTTCCAGCTGTAACTTGAGTGCCTGCGATCTGCGAATCCGGACTCTCCAGGTTTGAGGTCCAGGCGAGACCTATAGGAAGGGATGTTCATCAAGCTACCCTGGTAGAAGATGTCTGGGCGGTTTAGAGGCCCGTGATGTCTGCTGTGGTGATGCCTACAACAAATATTAATATTGAATGAAATGAGATTTTTATATAACGTTTCGACATGAACATACCATCCTCAATATTAACGGTCGCCTACAAAATATCGACGACGCAAAACACGTTAACTTAATTTTCATATGGAGCATTTATTGAACATATTTATAATTAAATTACATCAACCTTCTAGAATTCACAAACTGCTGGAAATTCAGCGGCATGAAGTAATTTAAAGGCTACAAAGAGACAGTACCGACCATAGCGCAAAATTCATCAAAATATTTTGCTTTGTAGAGTTGATTTTTCCTGTAAATATATACAGCAGGAATTTTTCGAAAAACCGTTTCCAAATACAAAAAAACAACTTTTTTTTAGAGTGAATCAATTCGAAGTATTGGTTACCATTTTCAGGTGTAATAATGAAAAGGAACGTTAATTAAATGTCTGAAAAGCATTTTCCGTGTTTGCATGCCTTCCGGCGTTACGCGTGCACCGGAAAACGCTATTTTCCGGGATCGTAACGAAATATATTATTCTAGTACTACCTCCGATGCGACTATTTATCAGATTTCCCCTAAAATAGCCCGAAATTATTGTTTTCAGAAAAAATTAGGAGGGCCATTTTCATGAACAGAAGGGGTTCCCGGAAGTGTTCGGGTTTTTTGTGTACACAAGGAGTGATTTATCGTGCCGTTTGAATTCTTGAATTTCGTTTGGAATATTGCGGAGTTTATACGAAAATGAAACACTTCGTAAGTGCCTAATATGCACGAGTCTCGCTCATGCGCTGTACCGTCGATTATTTTGTTACTTGATTGAAACATGAAGTGTGTCCCAGGTTGGTATCGATCTTTGCATGGCCTAAGGACCTTATCATCCATAGATTCCCTTTACACATTTAATGGTTCGCCTTTATCTTACCTAGAGGGTTGATGCAAGGATTATAAGATCAGACTTTAAAAAATGTCTCCGTTGAAAATAAAGATTATTTGTTTTACGTAGAGCGATATTTTGAAAACCCCTAAAATACTTAAGGTAGTATGCCCTATATGTACATAAGTAGGTTTTGACAACCTGTAGGGGTGATGCTCGGACTGAGTGAGCATGGGCTGGCTTAAAGCTAATCTGGTCACATCGCTGGGCATCACCTTCCCAGCAATATTCCCATTTGTTTCGTGCTTATAAGTCTTGGGCAGGGTGAAATGTGCCACGCTATGCGGCCTCTGCATCTGGCTGTTTCCATTTAAGTGCATCGGTGAATAGTGCATGAAATCGTTTTCCGAAATGTGTATGTCAACTTTGGCTTCGCAGGATTTCACCAAGAGCAGTTCTTTTTTGTCCAGGTGATTGCTTTCTAGAGGCCTGAAAAAGGCTCCAAATAAGATGCACTTCATTACTATTCCTGCTATGATCAGAATGCTGCCCCTCCATCCGTACTCCGTCAGCAGCTTCGAGATTATCGGGGCGAAAATGAACGTTCCAAGTCCAGATCCGCAAACTGCTATTCCGGTGGCCAAAGAACGTTTCTTTTCGAAGTACATTGTGACGCTCACTATCGCAGGAAGATATATGAGGCCAAAGCCGAAACCCACCCCGATGCCGATAGTGGCACAAAGGGTGATGACGTTTGGGGCCCAAAAAGAGATTACCATGCACACGGAGGCCAGAATTGCTCCGGCGATGGTCACGGGACGGCATCCCCATCGGTTCACTAAGGAACTCGATATTGGACCTGAAAATGCACAAGTTACAGGGTATACCTAGATACGAGGATAGTCCCGGCAGTACCCGACCTGACATATAGATGGCGATGTTTTTTTGTTAAAAACTCGCCTATGTTACAAAAACCTAAATTTAAAAAGGTTATGTCTAAAGTTTCAGGGTGCTACATTGAGTTCTGTTTGCTTTGGAGCAGTATTTAGTGAACGTGTTTAGAGGTTTTGTGAACATGGAAAAAATTGGTGATCGATACGTGATTCAATACTTTGATTTGGAAGGTCTTAGTCCATCCAACATTAAAGCGGAGTTAAATTCTACTCTGGGGGAATCTGGCTCTTCCTTAGCAACAGTAAAATGTTGGGTGACAGAGTTTAATCGCAGACGTACCTACTATCAAGTCGGATTCAATAGTGGTCAACCCAATGATACTCCAGATTTAACCACTCCAGATATTGTCATTAAAATCCACAAAAATGTAGTGGAAGACCTTCGGCTAAAATTGTACGAAGTAGCGGACATGATATGCATTTCAAAATATACTGGATATGACATTGTGACCGAACAATTTGATATGAGAAAGCTGTGTGCAAGATAGGTTCCGTGATAATTTTTAATTGAATAAAAACAGCGCAGTGAGGATGTTTCAAGGGAAGGTTTTTTTACGTCGTTTAATAACCATGGGTTTAACGTGGGTCCATCATTTCACACCTGAGACGGAAAAAGTCAAATCAATGGATTCAAAATGGAGAATTTGCTTCAAAGAAGATGAAAACCGTTTCACCTGCAGGAAAGGTGATAGCGTCAGTTTTGTGGGGTGCATCTGGGATAATTTTTATTCACTATCTCTCTAAAGATAAATGAGAAACAAAGGATATTACACAAATTTATTGCAACGTCTGAAGCATTTAGCGAAAAAGAAAATTTTGTTTCAATAAGACAACGGAGCGGCCCACACTTTCGTCATAGCGATGGACAAAATCAAACAAGTTGGTTTCGAAATGTCCCTCATCCCTCTCCTACGCACCAGATTAAGCCCCATTAGATTATTTTCTATTTCCAAACTTGAAAAAGTGGGTGGGTGGAAAGAAACTTGCCAATAACGAAGAGGTGGAGTCCGAGGTTGATGACTATTTGGACACATTCGAAGCTTCTTACCTCTAACAGGGTACTGACGTTATAGAACATCGCTGGGAAAAGAATGTCAATCTCAAAGGAAACTGCGTTGAGAAATAATTTAATATTTTCCAATTTTTTTTTTCTGAAAGTGTTAGGTCGGGAACATCTGGGACTACCCTCGTACATATTCTATAGGCAAAAATAATAATTATTAATAACGAATATTGGGTGAAGATTAACGATATAAGTAGAATAAGACCACTTGTGTGTTCCATAGAAAATGAACTACAGTTTTTTGGATGAATATCCCTTTTCTATCAGGATGGTCGCTATCATGAATAATACTACTGCACGAAGCTCATTAGAACCGCACCTTCTAATCTTATAGGGTGTTGCATGATATTACGTCATTATGCAAGGGAGTGAATCTATATAGGGAGTTAGAATTACGACCGAACGCCCCTTTTATTTGGGTCACCCCGCTGCTTATCTCATTTATTAGCCCTCTCGATGTATGATTTTAAAGAAAAATTCTAGAAGCGTCTACGTCCAACAGAAAATTCAATTGTGTATTTAAGAATGGATAATGATGTTCTGAAAATTGGGAGTGTGTCTTTGGTGGGGCTAAAGCTCTCGGCCATAATGAGTAACTGTACTCATGGTTTGAGCAAAATCTCAAAAAAAATCGATGGGTTTTTGAGAAAAAATCTTGAATGTTTGAACGCCCGGTATCAAGGCAACGAAGCATTTGCGTATATAAATTTACATCGATTTTTTCAGTTAGAATCATGTATAGATTTAATAATGTGATTATGGCATAGTGTTATGAAACACCCTGTATAGAATGGATATTGTTGTGTTCTAGACTTACTTAAAAAGTGGTGATTCGTCAGTAAAAATTTATATTAAACAAGAGCCTTTTGGTAATCCAGTAAATCTATGTAAGTCTACGTCTTCAATTTCATTATTTGTCTTGCTTTTTTCAAACATTTTTAGGAAATTAACTGACTTCTATGACGTACTTACAATAAGAGTGATCGCCTGTTATCTTCCAATCTACAAGAAACCCAAGCAAAATATCAACTGTATTTTTGTACAGGGTCTTCCACCAAGAATGTATAAAGTTGCGCTTTTTCGGTCGCTTTTTGCGGTCTAAGCAAACTGGTAATATATAGACGAAATTTGACTGCATATTCTCGTGCCCGGTTTCCAAGTAAAATTTTATGGTTTGATTATTTCATGGGTAACATGGCTCATTTTAGATATACAGGGCGTGCTCCAAAAGTATTCCATTTGGACTTCGTGCCCTCGACTGATGCAGAACATATAGCAAAACTTCAAAGGGCCATATTTTATAGATTTTACGTTAAAATTTAGCAGATTGTTTCAAGCTCTTCCATCGATAGTTCTGACACATACATATGTACATACGTTATTGCCGATGGATGACTACAGTAAACCGATATTTGTTAATCCCCTGAAGGCTAAGTGGAATGTGTTCGCTATAAGATTTTTCGGACTAACCAAGATGCAAAATTCTGCAGAACGAGTTTGAGAAATTTCTCAGAAAACGTAGAATTCTCTGTCAGAACACAAATGCCTGCATCCCAGTGCTGAATGGTGTGTCAGAAAGGCAGAATCGAGCCTTTTTTGAGGAGTCAACCTGTTTATTTAAGCTTCAGGCTTCGAACAGGAATTTTGAGCCATCAATACTTCCAGTTATCTGCGGAACAGGTGTCTTACAAGTGGCCTAAATAACAAAGCACCTTATGAATGGTGATATGAAGCGAAATCAGATTTGGCAGCCTTATGCATGATTTGTAGGATTAGTTTCGATGCAACAGAAAGGAAAACTAGTATGGTTGTACAGGGTGTAACATATGATCATGGAGATATTTCAGGGATACTCTGCAAAGTAATTAAAAAATTCTAATAGATTCATGGTCAAAAGGCACTATATTTGACTGTGAGGGTATACCAAAAAACTGCTTTTTTATTGCTTAGACTTCACGATAGAGAAGAAGAAAAATAGGCGTAGAATACTTATCGAAGTATTATTGATTGATGTATTTAAAAAAATCATGTATAACCCCATAGTGGCTCATCAGAACCGGTCGGAAACATGTGCAACGAGTCGTCACCGGTATACGAAGGATATTTCTGACAGTTTCTGATGGTTCGGAACTGGTTTGCCTCTCTGCGATGTTGGTCATACATTTTCCAAGAACAGAAGAACACAAGATTAATATAGAAAATGAACTTCGGACGGTATATGTATGTGCATATACAGGGTTTTCACGTGAGAATGCACATGACCTTTACTTTTTTTCATTTGACTATAGTGAAAAATTTGTTAAATATAAAAGTTGCACAAAATCTTCTCAAGAATTTCATTATGTCGAGCATCGCCTTTTCGAGAAACATCTAAAACTTTGTTTTTTTTTTAATGAGATATTGTGTAAATTACTATGTGTATAGATGAGGCTCTTCATTCTGATATTATAAATATAGGGTGAAATGTAAGTGAACAATTTCTGATTCACAAAAATAACCCGTTAACATCGTTAAACCACCTTCGGTGCTCGGCCCTCCACATCGGCGGGAGCGCCCTTTGACGCGCCCCCACCGATGGCTAAATTTCTCAATACCAAACTCCATAAAACTCATAAGAAAAGTCTATAAAACTTCCGTATTCGAGACATTTTTCTAAGCGTCTCCTTATATTATGTATCGTAATGTCATGACCACGCTGCAAGTGGAAGAAGTTTTAAGTAGCTTTCAGTCTCAATAAATCAGTCTTATAGCTATTTTTGAGCGTTCTTTCAAGTCGAAAATTAAAATTAATACAATCCACTAGTTCGAGATTAAACACTAAATCTTTAAATAGAAAACTTAAATGGTCGATGCATTTTCTCGTCAAGACCCTGTACATCCTATAGATGCAACATTATGACGAGCACTAATCAGATTACAGGACTTCCTGGAATACCTGGGTGTATAGATGGGATATCAATTAAAGTGCGGACACCTGTAAACAAAAATAAATTAACTTACTGTCATCGACATGATCTGCCCTCACTTTAGGTTAGTTCAGGTTAGTTCGGAACTTGCGGGGAATTTGCGATGCAAAGAGGAAGTTTTTAGATATTTTCACTGGCCCACCTGGAAAAGTTCACGACAATCGAGTTTATAATTTATTCTTTATAAGGAATGTGTGTATTTGTCTGTAACGACCAGATATAGCATTTGCTATATCTATGTATAAGCTTCTACTGCATGTATAATTATGGGAGTATTTGTATGTAGTAACGAGACCATAAAAAAGCGAATATTTCGATTTTCAAGGCTGCTTACTCGAAAATCGATAATTTTTAAAATAATAACTTCTCGGCTAATAAGGCTGTATTCAAATATTGTGTGAGATATATGGCTCGTTCTTCAAAAATCTTAGGACGTCGCTGATTTCGAGGAGTTCTGAGAACCGCTTCAACCTCGAAAATATTTTAAAAATGTGTTCATTTTTCATATTCCGTAATAAGATTTCTATATCAAATTTCTCCCATTTCCAGTTTCGGAGGTACAGCCAAAGCCCTCAACAAATGTAACACTCTATATATGAAGTGCCTATAATGCACTCCGGCCGACTTGCACAAGTCTCTGGAAGATCAAGTTATAACAAGAACAAGGACCTTTCTCAGCCTTTTCCATATCTACTTCAATCAATCCTTTGGATTGTGCTATATCTTTCATTCGAGCTAGTACCCTAGATGAATAGATTGGCACTTAATTTTGAGGCTAGAGATCCATCACCAAAGGCAAAATTAATCGAAATGCCTCTTCACTACCCACTGGGATCTTAACTGCCACAGGAAAATCTGGAGAACCATATAATGTTGAAGCTCCGTCAGGAAAACCGTTCTTTTTGGAGGATATTCAGATGACTTGAAGAAATCTTTGAATCCAAAATATCCCACAGCTCCCAACCGCAAAGTGTCTCAAACTCTCCTGTTAACGAAGAGGACAATAAAAGCATTTCCCCCTTCCCATATTGGACTACATTCTTTTTCTGGCGAATTTTTTGAGAAAATAATTGACATCTAAGAACGTAGTTAGCGTAATTTGCGGGAAATCAAGTATTTTCCGCCAAAAAGTCATTGAAAAAAATAGGGGGCTAAAGCTTTCCCATATGTTACAATGTAAAATTTAACGAAGCCTTAAAATGAACATGATTTTTATAAAATAGGGGCTTGCGACTGATATTATTCGTTAGGGAACCGAATCAGTAAAAAAGTTATATGCAGTGCCAGCACCATTTTGACATTCCCTGTACTTTTTACCATCAGTTTCGGAACACACTGTACAACCCGAATCAACAGTGTTCATATAATGTGACATATACTAAATTTTAAATTTGACATTTACTAAATTTCTAAACTGACCTATATGTCAAATTGTCACTGTCTACTCAATATTTTTATAAGGAAAAAATATCTGTTTTATAGGAAATAAGATGGAATAACGGACGAGTGTACTCAACTAGACGTCTCGTAACTGTTCCATTTACCATTTACTTACCTGAACATAGTGTTACGCCTACGAGTAGAGATAAAATCCATGACGTCAGGCCTTTGCCTTCATGAAAGTACTCCAAGAATTCATCATAGAAGATCCCGAATGAATAGGTAACACCATCAGCTAGAAAAAAGTAATAATTTCAGATATATAATTTTGCCTCGATTCTAAACTTCATTTTGCAAAAAAAGAGACTGGAAATTGCAAAAACTGGTAAAAAATCTTTTTTTTATTTGATCACCCGTTAGGTTTTTCATCAGTAAATTTATCAATAAAATAAATCGTCAGAAATATCATTAACTACCAAAATAACACATGAGAATTGTTTTCTTTCTTCTCGGGAGATCCTTTTTGTGGGGAGTGAAATTACTTTTGTATGAGGTGAGAGAAATAGCACTTTAGTGAACGAGGTTTTTACCGAGTCGTGACCGAGTGAGAAGATCGGTGGAGTCCTCCAAAGAGGTTTCACACACGAGTGGCAAGCAGTATTTTATACAATGTGTTTGGTTCATCGATACACATCTAAAAGAGGATGGTAGGCAAGGTGATTTTGAACGTATCCGACCATATGTACTATTACGCAAAGTGTCATTTATTTCGAGATATCGGCGACTTTTAGAGTTTCACTAAATTCGCTGTTTACTTCCATATAAATTTGAATAAAAAGGGATAGTATTTTATAGAAATCAAACAAGTAATGGATCTATATATGAAAGAAAAATTGTAGCTCTTTAAAATTCCAAAAATGAATTTCTTGAATATTAAACCTCCACTTTGTAAACGAATAAATGGAAGATACAAGTGGCAGAGCTTTTCAGATATCTTTAAGAACCTCTTTGAGCATGGTTCTTTCAAATTATGTATTGAAAGACGCAAACTTAATGTTGTATAAGTTACTTAATTAAAACACAAACAAAATATAGATAAAATTCATGCGGCGATTTAACAAATTGAATAAAAAATGAATAAGTAATTATTATTTATGCATTAATTATACTATTTAGTTATGATTATTATGTTCAAAAACGAACCACCGTTTCTGATACATCAGTATTTTCATTGCATATCGGTGGTGATTACTCCTTGTAACATTTCAGCTTTCATTACTTCTGTTTCCCCATTAAATTTTTGGATGAGATGGTCTCGATCATGAATTTCATTATTGTTTATCAGTTGTTCCATTCGTCTCTAGATATAATAATCGACTGGGGTCAGATCTGGAGATCTGCCAGGCCATAATGATTTTTCCCCAATAATGGCGGGACATCCATCATTTTGAAATATGATTTTTGCTCTTACATCAAGTTTATACGAAAAAAGATGGTCGGGTCGAGTGTTCCACTAAATTTTTATCATGACTTATGTGAAAGTAAGCAGCGAACTTGGTAAATTCGGAAAAACGACGTTATATCGAAATGGGTGACACTGTGTATAATAGTATGTGTGATCAAATACGTTTAAAATTATTTTACCAATCATCCTCTTTCGGATGTGTATCGGTGAACCAAGCACCCTGTATACAAGTGATGGTACTTTGGAGAGTAAACGAAAATTTAAAAGCAGCTTTGTTTAAAAACACTTTGCGAAATAGGCACTTCGTACCCTAAAAATTTTACTCTGTTTTAAATCGTATTAGTAATAAATAAGCTTTAAATAGATAATTTGAAATTATATTTAAAATAATAAACCGCATAGGAAGCTTTAACTCACTTATAATGAGATGTATGTATTTTGGTATTAATAAATTTTCAGTTTTCAAGTACAAAATCATCGGAATATTTTTAGATAATGCGTAAGGTAAAAGTAATTAAGTAATTTAACTTCCAAATATTACTTCAAGATGTAATTGCATCTTAACAATATTACGCTGGAGTAAGTAAACATCGTCTGTTTTAATGGGATAACCCCTATGATAAGCTCTATCTCGTAATAAGCAAATACACATAAACTATTGACAAGTTTTGATAAATCAAGACATGGTCAGTTATCTTAAGCGTATTTGGTACCTATTTGGTGATCCTATCTACTATTAAATTGTATATTGTATATTGAATATTATGGTAAGTGAGATAGAAATCATGTGGAATGATATAAATTAGAAGAAATGCAAGATTTTAGATGATATTGATAAATCCAATGTACGCGTTGAAGAAGCCTTAACAGACGAGGATTCACGGGCAGAATTAATCTCTGTAACCGATAATAGTACAATTTAACTAACGAGTTTTCGTTTCCAACAATTTAAATTAAGATTCAAAGTTATTAATATTATTATGGTTATGGGGGTATTATTATTGTTATTTAGCAGTAAATTTTGCAATATAAATATATAGAAATAATTTCATTTGCATTGCTTCATTGATGACCGTAAGACACTCTTGCTCCATCGCAAAACAATAAAAAATATCTAAACGGCTCAATAGGAATATGGGGTAAATATTTGAAATCAGAAAATCATGCTGTTTGTGAATGTTCAATAATGTACAGGGTTCCGTTGATAAAAATAAAAAATGTAATAGAAAAATATTCGAGAAATATGCTACATATTTCCAAATATTCAGTATTACATAGGGTTCCATTAAAAAATTGGTCTAAGAAGTATTATAAAATCTTAATCATTCTTTTTACTCCAAAAGTATATTTGGTCTTTGGTAAATTCATTATAAAATCATTTTGCCGGTAGGTTGTCGTAAAACCTTTATAAAGTAAGTGTATGATTGAATGATATTTGAACTGCAATTCCGCTATAAAAGTATTCCATTGTCAAGATAATTTATCGTGGGTATTGGTAATATAATTTATGGGCATATATCATTACACCTAATGTGCAATGGTAGAGGCGCTCTTCCACAAGGACTTTTAAATTGTTAAACGGCTTGAGATGTTGTTAGTAGCGGAACTTACACTACGGTTATTGTGAAATTGTATTATTTTGAATGCGAATTGAAAATAAGAAATTCTTCAATATTCAAAATTAAACAATATAGAAGGTGGTCCGTTTTATAACCAAAGAGGTAACTTTGGTATATAGCTTTATTCCAATTAGCCCAGCAGTCTTCAAGACAATTAATCAATTGTGCCTCTTGAAAGCAATGCCTCCTTTTCCTTTAATTGTCTTCTTTGTTTAGGCTGGACCACCCTGTATATGTTTTCAGAGGAATACGAGTGTCGTAATACCAAAATAAATTATATTTACCATATATTGTTCGTATGGAGATTGGGAATGGGATTTGCTTTTCGTGACCACAAGTCGATGGGCAAACACGCCTTAAATATTCAAATTTTTACATTCGCCTCAAATTTATAGGAATATTTTATATAAATTACCGTTTAACGATCCATTTGGTGATCTACTTTTCTTAGTTTGACACGCGTCAAAATTTTTGACATATTTTTTTGACACTTGCAAAACTCGATATTCAGGTTCGTTTTGGAAAGTCGAGGAAAACATGTCTCTGACAAAACCATTAACGAACCGAACAACAACAAAGAACCAGAACATCCCTTTCATTGACGGATAATCTGATTAGCGGAAGTGTCTTGCAACGTACGTCAGTGACGTAAATTTTTCTTCTTCGTCAGAACGCGAGTAATAAAAAAGAAACGAAAACTGTAAAGTAACTGCCAAAGTTTTTATTTTTTCGCGTTGCAAGAATGTTGTTTGCTATTTGCGCTTAGATAGTGATAAAATTAAAATTTTTCAGGTCATAAGTTATAACCTACAAATAATAACCGGTTATTAATCACTTGCACTATACGAACCTCAAATAGGTGTTAAAATAACAAAGGTACGTCTTGGATGAACTCGTTAATTTTCTCTTGTCAGTCAGATGCTCCATGGTAAATAGCAAATGGCTTAATCAGCGCCCTACGTTTACAATTCACCGTCTATTGCGAGATTTTTTCAATGGTCACCCGTTATGTTATAAATGTATTACGTTGTTTTCAATTCCGTTTAATAACCTTTTATCGGATATATTTAGAAGTGCATAATAGAAATAAGTTTGGCAAAGCCAATACAAGTTATTCATTGCTTTGTTTTTCTTCAAATTGTAAGCGTGTTTCAACATTCATCACAAATTGATTTCAAAATACTTTTAGTACAAATATATAAACAAAAAAATAAATTATAAGGCTACAGGCGTGCTCTTTGTTACCAACCGTCAACCCGGTTGGTATCAGTGTTGCATGACCTTGATCCGAAAAAGTTACTTAAAATTTATATATTTTTCCCCCCTTGTCGAGGATAATTTCTGTTCAATCTCGCCCACAAGATACTACGCGGAATCCCGACGAAAGTGAGCATACCGAAACCGGGGGAGCCTTCAGAAGTCTTCAGCTGATGGTCCCTGAAATTCATCGGATAGGGAAATTATAAAAAAATATGAAAACTTAAGGATTTTTTGCAGTTTCATGAGATATCAGATTTGACTTTATTTTTGTATTCAGTAAAAGAAATTTTATGGATTCACAGTGCAAGTCTTAGGAGTTGTCTGCTGCAAGTCCGGGTATTGTGTCCTATCTTTACCAGAAACCTTGCGCAAACTAACATGTTAGGCTTTAGCTTCTAGAGCTTTGTGTGCAGATATCCGAAAACTTGTAAATACCAATTGAACATTAAGCTGTTGCCTGTGTTCTCTATTGAAATTCCCATGTCTTTAGGTCGGGGATATTAAAAAAATGATACACCCTCCCTTGTTTCGCTTTTTTGAAACACAAATTATTGGTCAAAACCCTTCACAGGAGGACCCTATAGCTCGGAAACCGGACCTTGAAGCGACAAATGATTAATATTTTTTTAAGGTACTTTTATAAGTTGAATCCATTAAAAAAAAATGGGCTCCTTCGTTTCCGAAGTATAATAATAACTTGCGATTTTCGCATCTAACAGTTTAAATTTGAAGAGAATTCGATGACGTTTTTAAAGGCAAACCCAACCACAGCTCCATTTTGACTGTCTGAAATTTGAGGACGGGACAGAAATGCAAAAACGGTCGGACTTACAAACTACGTTTAGGCGTGGTACCTTTTTACTCAGCCTCGCAGGGCAAGAAGGTTCGGCTCATTAAGGTGGGATGTGGAAAGCTCAAATGCGCCCATAAAGCTCCGCTATCAATATATTGTGATTAATTAAGTTTTCCTAGTGACGATGAATTATTTGAAGCCTTATCTTCGACATTACTTAAGTGATCTACATTTATGGCTTTAATCTAATAAGCCTTCAGTATGTACACCTTTGTAGAAAAATAAATTATAACAAATCCTTTTATATCATATTTACACTTCCTCTGGTATAAGAAAAAATCCTGAAAAAAAGTTTTAAATTAACACTACAGCGTAAGAATCGAATTTGATAAATAAAAACTGAAGTTCTAAGTACAAAAAGGGACAAAAATCTAAAACGTGATCAATTTCGGATCGAAATAAGAAAATTCAGAATAATATTTCACAAACACGCAACAACTACTTCACGTCTGCGTATTAAGACCTTGTGCATTTTGCACTATTTTTTCTGTAGTGAATGAATAGAAAAAAAGGAAAATATCTATCTAGATATTGAATAAAATAGTGACGAAAGCGATTACAGTATCAGGGATAATGTAATAGGTGCAATGATGATTATCGATCAATTTTAGAAAGTTTTCACGAATGCAAGTTGACTTGAACCAGATTGGTCATGTCTTGCTTTGTCTATACAGTGCACGAGTGTGTTTTTCAGGTTAAGGTGTACGAGTGCAAAACAATGGAATTTCATTGCACGAATTGTATTTAAGAAGAGAATTTCACGAATTACAACGTTCCGGAAGAAGGCGGCCGCAAGATTCGCAATATTTCAATTTATTACAACATTGCCAGTGGGACCAGGGAAATTATTGAGAGAATTTCTTTCATCCATCAAATTTGGTATTTCAGCGATATAGTGCTAGTATGTAATTGCTGCACCGAATCAATCACTGGGCTCTAAGCGGTAACTTGCACTAGTGCAATTACCGTAATGTTACAACAACCGCGAATTTAACTTTTTTTTTTATTTCAACAGATTTCTTTTAAGGATGTAGTTCATGAAATTTTTCCTAAATTACAATTCGCGCAATAAAATGCTATGAAATTATGTTACTTACATGTAAGGGTGCACCAGTACAACTTAATTCGCATTCGTGCGAACTTCCCTAAAACCACCAATAGTTTGCGTTGCATACATATGTACATCATTCCTGATAATTGCACTAGTATAAGTTACCGCTGTAATTCGCCAGTGGCTGGTTCAGCACAACAAGGATAAAGCAACATTACATTGTTGAAGTATCAAGGTTGATGGAAATCTCGTTAGAGCGAAAGTTCTCAAATTACCTTATCTACGAAATTCAATGGCTTAAAATTTGAAAAATTTGCGTTAGATTTTACTTTGCCCCCTAAACCGATAAAAAAATCAACCGAAAACAAAGAATGGTGCAGTGATTTCGGAATCTTCCAGGTTTATCAAACTCTACTAATTTTCAACGAACCCTAGAGTTCTACGGGGTATTAGAAAATCTTTTCTGTGGAAAGGTTATTTGATTAAAATCGAATAGCGAAATGGTACTCACTGATAACATGGATCATAAAAGAGCCAAAAACCACCATCCATCCCCAACCACCGTCCGGAGGTGGGGCACTTTCACTTTCTTCCTCTTCGTCCCGCTTCTTGGCCACGTGGTGGGACATGTTCGCGTCTAATACACTAAACAGTACTGTTACACGTGTGTCGGCGCCGAAGCGGCGGCGTCGGGACGGAGGCGTGCGAGTTCCACAAACAAAAGCGAAAAACTGGAGTACTAAAACTAAACTAAGCTTGAACGAATCGCGGAACGATTTAGTAATGAGTATTATTTTACGGTGCATACTTGGCTTTGGCGATACCGTCGTTATCTCTGCTAGTAGTCATGGATGGTGTATCCGACCTGGAAAGATAATTGAACATCCATTGTTTCTATTGTCTCTATTCTCGATTACTAAAGATATGCATTGTTTAAATGTAAATATTTGTTGGGACATTACACTTGATTTGAGAGAAGGCAAAAGTCCAACACAGCCAAAACAGTAATTATCTCCAGTTATTCCATGGTGGGACATTGCAGATTTTTTCCCTTTGATCGTATGATTTCAAATACGTTATCCTCTAGATTGTTTCGTTTCAATTCTGAGGGAGGAAACGACACATTGTTGTAGACGGCCCTTTCCTAGCTAAGCTATGCAGTTCAGTACCACAGGTTATAGCGAGATCCAGACACTTTAGCTTTTCATAATAATTATGACTTATGTAGGCAATAAGTATGTAATGTACGATTTCAGACCAGTTTATGGCTCGAATATGAGTTCATATGAATCGAATAAAATCTGATTGCTTTCGCATTACATACCATTAGGGCTTAAAGTTTCTATCTATCGGCTAGTCGAGGTGTATTCCGGCCGCAAGGTAGTCCGGACCTTGTCAGATGAGCGATGAATTGCATGGGCTGGCAAGATCTTTTCTATTATATTACCGATATCGTACAGTTTTACGGTTTTTTCGTGATGGTTTCTTCTACGTATATCATCGCAACCTTATAGAATTACCGTCTATTTGGTTTTGATATCCCCTAATAACATGAGGAGTTGAACAGACTAATTAACAGATTGACCAAGACTCATCCTTCTCTCACTTCTCTGTCTATCAGTTTACTATTAATTACACCATTTAAGGATTGCTACATGATAATATATTACATAATATCTGTGATTCGCTGAGTTTTATTTAGGACTTCATTACCTCTAAGGTTCCAGTGTCCGTTCTCCGCCATATAAAGTATATAATAGTATAAAGGTTGCGGCTTGAATGTGCAACTCTTCTGTTCCCATCATCCGCATTCATTTCTGTGCTACCCACTCTGCATAACCCCCTTAGCTGATGGAGCGCTACCGATAATTTTTAAAAGGTGCGAACGTTGTCAGAGATCTATAATGCACCATTTACAGGCAAAATGGGGATTTCGGTGTAGGAATCGTTTCCCAAAATGAAAATCGGGTATTTTACTTAATAAGAAAAAGTGTGAAGTAGCGCACTCACCTGATCCCCGTGCCGTCTGCTCTGGGTATTGGATATTAATTTAGAAGAGAAACATTACTAGGATTTTTGTCACTTCTTAAATGTGTGTCAGAGGGGTTACTTACGTCATAGTTATGATTTTTTTAGCGCTAATGTTAGTTAGTGGGGTTGTCAGTCCTTCCCCTCAAAAATAAAGAGGCTAAAGGCGCATTTAGACTGGCGCGAACCTCGAATTTGCAGTGCTCGCGCCAGCCTGGACGTCTGGATTAATCAACGGGAGGGGAGTACTAAATAATTTTAAACTTTTAAGTTAATTTGAAAAAATTCAAAACTTTCGATACATTTTTCCAGAGCACGAATAGATGAAACTTAAACCCACGTTTCCCTTGCAGATTTTTATAAGCACGAAAATATTAGTTGCAATTATGCAAGGGTGTCTTTTCTACAGATTTCCTCGAAGATTGATAGACACCCTCTGAGAACCTCCCTGGCCAGCCCGTTCTCCCGACATAACCTACTTTGACTTCTTTTTCTTTGGCGGCTATTTCGAAAATTGCATTTATCCGCATAGATTTTGAAGCAAATGAAGAGTTGCGAAGGAGCTTTCGGAGCTAACACGCTAAAAATGCTACTTAAAGTTTTAGCTGCAACAGTCAGGAAGTATTATTTGGGCTAAGAGGACCATGTACATTTGCTTGAATAATGAAAGCCGTTTGAAGAAAAATGCGGACAAATACTTTTTTGTCAATCAGCACACTCAATAAGCGCGTTTTTTAATACTAATTTTTAAAAAAGGTCATTATTATTAATGGCTAACAGGTGCCCCTTACCTGCGTTTAAGATCCTTCACAGAACGTGAGTTCTCAATCATACTCCCTAACAAAAAATACTTCTTAGGACACTCAAGCTACATTTTCATGACTCTGCTCAACATTCTTTTTTAATGTCAGGTCTCTAACTTGCTTACTGATTCCTGATAAATCACTGCCCGAGAGGGGTATCTTTGTCCAACATTAGGAAAGCACATGACCTGCGCTCTGTCGATCAGCTGATCCCCGTGATTCCTACTAAAAGATTTTCCTCTTTAATGAGGAACTTTGGTCGAGTAAATTCCACAATGATTTAACCATATCGTTCAGGCTTCGAAGAAAGGCAGAATGCACTTTTCTGGTATTAATTTATGTCTTTACCGAAATTTACCACCAGGTGCAACACACGATACATGGAACTATTCTTATCACAACGCAAATCTATTTATTGGGAAATGCAGCTGATTTTCAATGTTTTTTTGCGCAGTCGCTGTCCGCGAGGGCTCAAGAGTTTGCGGTGTAATGTTTTGAGCTAACAGGTCAATCGGCCAGGACACAGGATTAATAATTCCTTCATATATTGATTCACTGACACAAGATGCCCATCGGGATAATTTAAAATCGACATCTAAATCATTGAAGGGAAAACGTTGACGAAATTGTTTCGAAGCGAGCATCAAAATTTGAACAGCCGTAAGCTTTTCGCGAAGGATCGCGACCTCCATGTTGGCTGCATGGTCTGAGAGGTCCTCTCATGGTCCTCGATGGGTGACCACAAAAGGTTGATTAAGAACGAGCAATGTGATAAAAAATTCGTTGGTTTCTCTGTTTCAGCACAAAAAAAAAACAATAAAAATGTTAAAAAGTCGTAGTTCATTGGGTAATATCTGCATTTGCGCTAATTAGTGATTAATTATATTTTTCCTCCTTTGCACTCGAAATAACATCACTTTCCAACAAACGGAGTTTATTTTTGAATTTTTTAAAAACTTTTTTGAATTTCCTTGCGGGAAATATCTTGTAGATTTTAATCAACTGCGAATGGTTACCCTTCGAAGACCATGGGACGGCCTTTATGACAATAAAAGTGCTTCTGCGAAACATTAATGAATGTTTAAGTTTTTTCCTAGTGTGCCTTTTTTTTAATTTTTATATAACAAAAAGTAGAACACAGAAAATGACACATCACGGGAGAAAGCTTCAATCAAGAGAGTTAAGTCCTAAAGACATTATTTAATGGGGCGAAAAATCCAATTTACTGCTGCTTTTTTGACTTCAGCCGCTGTGCTCGAGTCGATTATCGAATGTTCGCTCACTCAGTGATTTTTCAAACATGAATTTCACAAGAAAGATATCATCCACCTACTTGAAATGGGAAATAATCATTCCTGGAAAATTGCATTAAAATCTGTAATTATTGGAGTTGGTTTAATAACCAATTAACGTTTCCATTCGGGAGTTTCCGCGTAGTCGAACGTTGTGATCGGTGTTGTACGTTCCTCCGTTCTGGGAACGTACGTACACGGATCGTAACGTGCGTAAGCTTTAACGTTGACATTTGGCAGTTGCGTCATTTTGGGCACATACGGATACATTCATGGTTGGGCTTAAACACCACGGTAACCACATAAAATGGCCTTTGGATAGCACTGAGTATAACTTTGAGCCTCCTTGTCGCATGAGACTTGCATTGGTATTTAGTGATTATCTATGAGTATGTAGATATTAGTGTGGGGCAATTGGGTGTTTCGTAACGGCACGAACGGGCATCGATTTTATGAATAATCTCTGCTTAGAGTTAAACAAATAGTTGGTACTTACGTAACTATGTCATCTTTTCGAAATGTTATTGATTCGTTTTTTTAACCTTTAACCGACGGCGTGACTGTATGTATACAGAGTGTTTTAGAACTATGGGATCGAATTTCTAGAGATCGTTCGATGCAACAATAGAGGACATCTGAATATAAGAATCCGCGTCCGCGAACTTCTCCTTGAGGCGCTACGGCCTTCTGACGCTCTAAGATAGTTATGTGCAAAAACGTTTTTATCAAGTTTTAGTACGTTTCATTTTAATTTATTTGTACAAAATAACACCACAGTAATTGTTGAAGATGTCGTCCTTGAAGTTCAATGCACTTGCTTAAACGACGGACATCGTTTCTGCGGACTTGGCTAAAACTTTGATAAGCGTTTTGAGCGACTTCAAACGTCGCAGTGATTCGTGCAATCCGGTCTCGGCTGGAGACTTTACGTGTCCCCACGGAAAGAAATCTAAAGGCGTTAGATCGGGGACCCAGGGGGGCACGGAACTATACCATCTTTACCGATCTAAAGTTGTCTGAAGTGACGATTTAAATAATGACGGGCTTCAACAGGAAAGTCTACAGGCGCGCCATCATGTTGCAGCCACATTTGCTGTCGAACTTTTAAAAGAACGTTTTTAAGAAGTTCCGGCCTGAAAATAAATAAAATAACTTCGTAAAACACGTTTCTGCACATCTCTCTTAAAGCGTCATAAGGCGTCTGAGGGAGACATTTGCGGACACGTGTTCTTATACTCAGTTGTCTGCTATTGTTGCACTGAACAATCCCTAGAAGTTTGATCTCATCATTCTAAAACACCCTGTATAACCAGCGTTTCCTGATCCTTAAAACGAACGGTTTTCTCCTTTGACGAATTACAATACATTTAATCGCCGCGGTGATGCGTCGTACATCGGCATTGATGCGTCTTTTACATAAAAATTTAAAGAGTAACGGAGAAAACCGTAAAAAAAACTAAAGCAAGTAAATCTTGTTTTAAAATTAACCATCAAGTCTTATTTAAATGAAGGAAAATCTTGTATTCACCCTGTAGGCGTGTTTTCCGTGTGGTTTCCGCGCAGCGCAATTTTCGCAAATGTTTGCGAAATATTCCAAACATGCGGAAAAATCGCAATTACTGCATAAACATGTTTCTTCTTTGTCTCCTTACGACACAGATCGAACAACATTTTCATTCACTTTATTCCAATCAGAGTCTTTATTGCCTTTATCTCAAAATGCATATTACGACTTCCCAGAACTGTAGGAATCTCAATTTGCAAATAATATTCTAATGTATCATTATATTAATCCTTTGATATACTAATGGCATCTCCAAGAAGATAAATTTTTCGTCATCATTTCATAAATGGTGTCAAATGAGCACATAAACAATTGTTGGAGATTGTTAGCGATTAGATATTGAGTTGTAATCATACCCCCCTGCCGTGACTGTGATAAATAATTTATTATATGTTGTAAATGTACAAGATAATGAGAAGTAAGAATGTCTAAATCAAATAAATAGATACGTCATTAAAGCTTTAAATGCTAGATAAATTTATCATTATCTCCCACTGTTGTAAACAATTATCATTTGATAAATATGATATATTTCGTTTGATTACCTTCGAGAGAATAGACTTCCGCCATTAATTTAGTTGTTTGCAGATGATAGCAGATGTGGAGGAGCCAGCGATGGGGAAAGTATATAGGGTGATTCGTTAATTATTGAAAGCATTACTCCAATCTCGGCACCTGCGGGCTGATGAGATTTCCCTCGCTTAATTGAGATTACTTATAAAACATTTTTGTTTTGTTACGTTTCTGAACGTTTCCGAAAGCCTTCGCAATTTTTGAATTTTGATGACCACCCAAATAGGCAGCTTTTGCCGCAATTAAACGTGACAGGGAACTTCATGGTGTCCGGGACAATAATGGCGAGGCCGGAACTTCAGAGCACTTCGCACAGTTCCAGTTATTTTGGAAAACTATGTTCTTGATTTCTATAATGAATCGTTGAATATAATTAATTTTTTCTATAGTCTGAATTGATCTAAGGCTTTTTTTTCTGTAAGGAAAACTTCTCAGGCGAGCATAATAAAGATGAAAGCAATCTCTTCTGGTTTTTACAACTGGCAGGTTACTTTATTTGCATCGGGCCGCCAGAACAAATTGGGGTTCGGAGATTAACAAACGCCCTACCAATCCCTAGAACGGGTTCTATTCAAATTTGGCAGTTACTGGTCATAAAGTCATAAAACTTGCCATTTTATTAAAATGCCGTTCCACTTCGGGGTGGTGCAATTAGCAACAAGGTGTACTGTCCAGGGCCCACTTTCGCAGATTGCTCATAAGAAGTTCTGCGCAATTTTATTTTTTTGAATTTGTGGGAGAACCCAGAAAGCTGGGAATTTGTTTAAAACCTTAATTAGAAATAAAGCCTCACTTAGTGATAAACAACACTTTGCCACACGTTCTAGTACTATATCCTTTTGATTTTTTACTATTAATGTTATCGGTAAAATCATTCAAAGCCTGTTCTGTTTTCACAAGACTCGCCAATATTTTCAGAAATCTAGAATATAGATGCTATTTAGATTTTGCCTATTTATGCCAATAAAACATAATGAGAGGCAAAAATACCTGACTTCAAGGGTCCAACTTTTATTGAGGTGTAATATAATTTTCAAACTATAAAAACCCTCCAACGAATTTTCTAGTTTAGTCTTCAGTCTCTAGTTTTCGAGTAAACCTCGAGTGCTTCAGAAGTTAGAATCACCCCGTGCTTACCGGCCAAAATTTTTTAATCAACAGCTTTGAGCTAGAAATAGTGAAGCGACTTCATCAACATGAGCAGTATTGAAGGTAAGCAATAATGAGAGTATAGAGTGTGTATTAACGGTGTAATAGCGCATTAATTGTTACCATGTTGAGGCAACTTTGACCCTCAATTCATATTATTATGACCAATGTACGTTTCTTTGAACACCCATAAAAGCACAACATGGCAATTCATGTAGCGCTAGAATCTCTTTAGTATCAATCACATTGAAGCAAGGAGGAATTTGAGTGTAATTTGCATTAACTTTGTTAGAGAAAGTAAATATGGAACTGAAGAATTTAGAGTGCAATCTATCTGTAGCATTTGTATCTCGATTTTTGGTAGCAATTCTGGAGAGACATGGAGAGAAAGGAAGAGATCGAACGCGCGAGCGAAAGGGAGAGAGCGAATATATAGCAATATTCATTAATTAAGGACTCTTAATTACTTTTAATGGAGACACGCCAAATTTAGAGAGGGATTTCCATGATTAAATGAAACATATATTCCCAAAATACCAGAAACTTTACAATAAGAACTGTACATAGACGTACTAATTGCAAGAAAGAGAGGGAGAGCTAAAGGGAAAGAGAAAGTAAGAGTATATAGGGATATTCCAAAAGAGAGTTAACAGAAATTGTTGGTCAACTCTGTTTGGCAGTTTCAAGTTAAAGATGTCTTTGAAGTTGTTAAAACTCTGGAGAATTTGCTATTTATTGATATAATTCGGTTATCCAAATTCTGATGAAGAAATCTGAATAAAATTTTAGCAGTTTTTATTCAGCGATATTGGCAAATATTTAGCTTTTTGGTTAATCTTACTTAAAAAACATTGAAGATAATCATCGCACTTTTGTGGCTAAACGCTAAAAATTTTAGGGGTAATTTTTATTGAGTATGGATCAATTCAACTATAGTCTATTCATCTTCAAGATACTCACGATCAATGCCAGCTCCAAGATGGTTTACACCTGGAGGTGGCGAGTCATATTACGCAGCGGCAACCAATTCCATTTTCGTTGCTTTTGTACGTACCTACACACATGTTATTAAATGTTATTTATTCTTGCTGGGGATTTGTTGGAATACTCAGAAATTTTACCTTATAATTTATTGAATTATTCTAGCAATAAGCTCACGTAACGTCTTTTATTACATTTTGAAAGCGTTTAAGTGCGGTCCTGTTCAATACTTTTCCTATGCGCGTGCGTTTGTTTTGATCGTGTCTATCTTAAAAATAAATAAACTATATACTGATTTTTCTAACACGTGCGGCAAGTGATGCTTTCTAGCACGCGCTTCCGTTGTCCTAGCGACGCGAACACGAGATCGGCTCAAGCGTGCAGTGCAAGAAAACCCTTTTCGCATGAGTTAGGTACAATACCTTTCCTACTATTGGTTAGGTTAAACAGCAACATGTTTTGTATTTTTTTAATGAAACGAATTTTTCAAATACTTATTAAAACGTTATATGTATGTGTATATAAAATTAAATATACGTGTTACCTATTTATGCGCGTTTAAGGTATACAAAAGCGGCACCAGACCGAGTGCTCTGCGCTGATCCGAGCTGCGCCGCGTTTTAAAATATCATGTTGACCTGCGCAGCTCAGCGCAGTGCCGCGCTGACCAGCGTAAAATGTTTTCAATAAAAAAAATTATTCTGTGCTTTGTTGCAGTTGGCGCGCGCACGCGCGCACTATTTTAATTAAAATCAACAGTCATTCAACTTAAAACTGTTCAGACAGAGTAATTATTTATAATCCCGTCCAAACCAACGCTATAAATAAACATTTTTCTTTGACCTACCGACACTTCCTGGGTCGCGTTCGCTCTTGTTGCAGACCTGCGCAACTTGCAGACTACACTTTAGCGCAGATTAGCGTGCAAATTCGACGCGCCGCGTTGCGCGGAGCAAATTTTAACAGCGCAGCGCAGAGCGGCGTGATCGGTGTGGATGCGCCTTAACGAAGCTTGATAAACACAACAAATTAGATTAATAAAAAAATTACATTCTGTCTATCATTTTTTCAGTTTCACAATCTTATTCAACCCAACAATCTTCCTCATGCACGGAAGATTTCCTGAGGAGCAGTTCTACGGAGAATGAGCGTTCGACGTCCTATTGCGAACCCGCGAAGAAGAAGGTGCTGAAGCATTTGCGCTTTAAACCCACTGCAGAAATTCACGAGATTGAAAGCAGCTCTTCTTTGAGCCTGTCTCATTTTAGTGTAGGCATTGAGCAGCCAATTAACTGCTACACCATCAAATATTACCATGTACGCAGCTTTTATAGTTAAAACTTGAAATTACTTTAATAATGTTTTTCCTAAATTAGGGACCGCTTCTTCAGAAGCCAAAGATAATGCAGCTGGGGCGCAACCAAGCTGCTTTGCATTATTTGAATTCGCGTAAAATAAATTTGGGAGGTATCCAAGCAATTGGAGGCACACCATCTCTCGAACCTGCACAATCTCAGAAAACCATCCTCAAAACTGTCGACTCATTGAAAATATGTTCTGCATATACGGAGGGGCCACCTAAAAACCTCACACATCCAAAATCTCCTTCCTCCGCTAGAAATGAGACTGAGAATATCTCAGAAAACACTTCAACGGAAACTGTTGAATCTACCAACTTCAAGCCCCAGTTCACCTCGTCCGTGAATGATATATTGCTAGACGAAGAGACTAACGAATCAATAAATATTATTCATCAAGGTCAGGGGACTTTGAAGCTTGAAGATGATCTGGCGGACTATGGGTGCAAGAAGGAGGAAACTGGGTCCCTGGAGAATGTGGTAATTGTAGACCAGTTATTTGAGAGCGGGCTATTTGAAACGTGGGATAAAAAACAAGAGGAATTGAAGAGGGCCAGCAACCAAAAGAGCAGAAACGGGGATCTGTTGACGGAGGAGTTTACGGTGACTAGGGGCAGCTTTAGGGGCATCAGTTCAGAGTGTGAAAGCGTAAAGTCTCTTAAGACTCAGGTAAGAAAATTCTAGGAGCTTTAATGTGTAAGTTGAAGTAAACTAGATAACACCAAAATTCGATCAGTTGAAAAAGACTTAAAACTTAAAATTTGGAGCAATTTTATTAACAAATTTACCCTCGGTGGCTGGAATTTCAAGTACTTATCTAGAACTTTGAAAACCTTCACTCGGTGATCATTCAGAACAGGGGAAGAAGCATGAATATCTATTTCAAACTTCCTGAAGTTAACTTAAAATTAAAAATTTTACTGGTGGTATCTTTTTGGGTTCTGAGATATAGAGACATTTAGGTACCCAGGTTTTTGCTATTTTGAAAGTACTGCCATAATGACCCTGTACGAACTTTAATTTCTGTTTCAATTTCTCTATTTTAGCTTAGTGTAATTGCATTTCACTACCCTGATTTTTGTTTCTTCTATATTTCCACACTCTACTGAAATCTTTTTTTCTATCATCTAATTTACTTCGTTAATATTGTGGAAATCAGCTGAACACCAAAAATGTGTGTGTTCGAAATATGACGTCACGTTCTTCTAATAATAACTAAATTAAATAGGAATAATTACATTAAATAGAATAAATAGATTAAATTCGCACCTAGGAGATCGAGGTGACTGCCACCAGTCCAGTGCCCACTCCGGCAGTGACCATGTCCGCACCATCATCCATTGACCTGACCAGTGAACACTTGGCTATGTTCCTGGCATTGAGGAAAGCCAGAGACATTGAATGCCTCAAAATGTCCCAGGCTTCCAAAGCGCTTTACCACATTAAGAAAAATAAAGCCAACAAGGTCTGGTTGGAACGGTTGATGGCTGAAAGGATTTTGCTGGAAACTAGTAAGTTTAGTTCCTACATTGTACACAATACATTTAATTGTTTCTGAAACTGAAATATCTTTATTTATAGGCGAAAAAGTGCGACTGCTTCAACAGCTCATGCAGGATGCGACCTACAGCATTCCAGAACTCCCCCTTCTCACAGGCACCATCACTGTCTCCAACATCTCGATCGCTTTTCTAAATTACCCCATGAAAACTTATTGCATAGATCCAGACTATACCATGTTCTTCATGTTAACCGTGAGTCTTGATTCGAGAATATTATTCTCAGAATATTCAACTGGAGAACGGAGGCTGTTAGAGTTTAAGCGGAAGTTCACATTCGCGGATGTTGCGTCAAATTATGAGGTGAAGCTGCAGCTGTTCTGTCTCAAGCTGCGCACCTCTAATGAGTACTTTTTGGTAAGTTGCAGGCTGCATCCTCTTTAGGATCTCGTAAAGTCATACTTGAATTGTGTATATTTCAGAATCAATTTGGCTCCTCTGCATGTTTTCCAATGTCCAGAATATTCTATGAGAACCTCCTGACGAAAGAGTATCAGAACCAAAAAGTGTTCACTTCATCGTTTAAGCTGTGTGCAGAGGCCACGTTAATGCGGAATGAGCTGAACAAACCCTCTTCGAAACTGATACTGTACAATAAGGTCTTCGATCAGCTAAGTGGAGTGGTCAAGCACGAGTTCAGATGCGATGGTGTTAATCTAAATAACACCATTAAATCTGGATTTCTAGACATGGGAAATATCATCGGAGAGGTGTTCTTCTGGGACCGAGTTTGGTGCGTCTTAAAAGGTACTAAACTGCGAATTTATCGCCACCCTTCGGATGAGGATTTTGGGAAGCCCATTGGTGAAATCAACATGAGGTACTGCTTCAGCCCCCTTATCACCGAGGTACGTAGCAGAGTCTTAATCCTCCGTCGGTTACAGTAAACGTTTTTTACAGGTTGAGAATTGCACTAAACCGAAATGCTTCCAGCTTCAAACGAAGAGGCCCGCCAAGAACGAAGAAGAGTTTCAGATGTGCTTCAGGTTGGGGCGCCACTTCTTCATAGACAAGTTCACCTTTTCCGCTCTGTCCTCTTCGGAGTACGACGAGTGGACGAGTGAAATTCAAAAGCACTTGCAGGCCTTACGGGGCTTTAAACTGATGGTCTTTGAATAGAAAGATCAACGAGGTCACATGTAAGGTACGATGAAGCAGGGGGCACTGGTGTAAATATGAAATAAAATGTGTATATAGGTTTTTATTATAGAACGCTTGTAAAAAGTATTGGAAGATGTTTATAACTTTCATAAACTCGATATTTCTAAAAAATGCCAAAAATAAACGTAAAATTGTGTCAAAAGGCATTTAATGCATTTTTTTCGATTTTCAGAATTTTCACCCCGATCCATCTACCTCCTTTTTATTTTCAAATAGACAGATGCAAATGGAAATATAACCATTTTTCCCTATAACGACTACTTGCTTCGATTACGTTTTCATACTTGTGTAAATCAGGCACTTTTTACTCTAGCGATATTGTCATTTCCACCACCGAATTCGTTTTTGTAGACACACAGGAACTCTTAAAAAAATGCCGCTCAACGTTTGTTCTTATGATATTTTTAAATAATTGTTAGTATTTTAGTATAAAACAGTTTATTAGTAAATTAAAAATTAATTAAAATAATAAAAATAATTTTCACTTATATAAAAACGCCTGCTAGCGATATAATTACCGAAAATACTGCGAGCCGTTCGGATATATCCACTTTATTGGGCTCTTTTATTGCACGGAAATATGGGTTTAATTGACTGTTACCTCATTGAGTTCTATAATCCTCGGAGTCAATAAATTCACGCGAAATCCCAGAATATTACAACTTTAGTACGAGCACATGCCGAATGTACTGCAGACAGTTATTTGATTAGTGAACGCAAGGAGATAAAGCAAAATTAGGGTAATTATACCTCTCTTCAATGGATTAAAAGGCGGTTAGTAAATGTACGTGTCAGAACCTGTGTAGAAACTCACTAGGGACAACTTAACTATCTCTGATTGAAAACATTAGGATCAAATGACCAAAATCCTCCAAACGAATCAAAATTTTTTTGGTCCAACATTCACTTTGTATTCAGGCCATAAATAAGCTGAGGGAAACCATCAGTCGAATTGGCAGACGCGGACAAATCTTAGACTCGAAAATGAAACAAATTACTTAGATCGTGAGTGAACTACCTACAAGGAGAATTTGTCATATATCAACCATTATAAATGAAATCATTAATCCATGTGAGTTCATTGGCTCTTTCCTCCAGGGCGTAGCAAACTTTCTCATATTTTTCAAAGCAAAAATTTTACTTTCGGTATCGTTAAAACTGAACATATGTTTGAGAAATCAAATCATTAGAAAATCGTATTGACATAAAGCGAAAGGGCCAATCAACAAAATAGGACAATTTTCCAGGAGATAACAGATCTCGACTCTTTCATTTGCCTTTTTTTCATTCCACAATAAAGCGCCCCATCTTCCATCCATTTAATATTTGCACAGAGTCTGTTTAAAGCAATTTATCGAGTGGTAAATTTTTAATGAGAAACGAATTGCTCCATCCCAACAACACCTATCCAAGAAGATTAAGAACAAATAGGTCCGTAGTTCTCTCATTACCTTCCGAGCATTCCTCCAATTCACTCCTCCAAGCTGTAAATGACTAAAGTCCAAGTTTATCGACATACAATTAATCAACTGTCCATGGCAAAGGAATGGCAAGTTACTCTTCCGAAAAGAAAAGGAATTAAACTTCAATATCGATGGAAGATAGCAGTGATAAATCCAAGAGGACATTATGTTAGAAATATCCCAAATATACGCAGTTTCATATGAAGTGCACCACCCAGTAATAATAATAATGATTAAGTCTGGAAAATTTCCCAAAATAATGCTTCTTAATGGAGGATCACATGACCAGAGTTTCAGTAGAAAAGAAAGAACGCCAATGGATTTTTTTGTCCTCGACTTGGGACCAGTACTGGTATCCTTCGTGCAGATTTTATGCAAATGGAATTTTCCAACAGGACAATACAAAGCCACATACGGGGAACATTACTCGAAGGTACCTGGAACAAGCACAATTGGAAATGCTCCCTTGGCCCGCACGGTCGCTGGATCTATTACCTATCGAACATGTTTGGGACATAAAGGATCGCCGCCTTTGAACTTCACCAAGGCCTCCAACCACTTTGAATGTCTTGGAAAATATTGAGGTAGCTTGTAATGAAATACCCCAAGAGGGTATGGATCATTTGTTACAACGCATGCCGCGAAGAGTACATGCCTGAATTTCTGCACGAGGAGATATTACTCATTGTTAAATTCCTAGTTAATAAATGTTGTGTCTCCTACTGAAACTCTGCTCATTCGATACTCTGTTATGAAACGTTATTTTGCCAAAATTACAAGACTTAGTGATTATTATTACTACTGGGTGGTGTAATCGGCAGACGCCCAACTTCCCCTCCCCACTCCGCCACCACGAGGCCGGTACTACTGTAGTGGCCAAACGTAGATAGACAAACAGAATGTCTCAATTAAATCGTGTATATGTTAATTGATCTGTTACATATGGATGTGTGTTATATGTCGCAAAACATGTTGTAAGAAATAATAAACATATATTGATAAAGTTACCGTATTGTCAATAAAAAAATAAATCTTTAAATTCACGTGGTCCAAAGTAGATAGAAAATTAAAAAATTAAAATAAAAACATAATAATTTATTAAAACTGTTTTAAAAATCAATTGGGACCTTTCCCTAGCAACTAACATTTGGGGAAATACGCGTTATAGCCAATGACTGCCCGATATTGACGCGCCATTGATTCAATCGATTTGTTTAATATTGCTGGATCAATATTTTGCCACTTTTCTTATATCTTAGTAAAGAGTTTATCGCAATTCATATAATTATTATCTCTCAATCCCTGATCAACAATTTGCCGCAAATTTTCTATGGGATTCAAATCGGGTGACTGGGAAGGCTACTTCAAACTCGGCCTTTTTCTTCTTCGAGAAATCGCTTAACTAACTTTGAGAAATTTTTGGGGTCGTTGTGGTGTCTCAAAACAGAATCTTAAGAGTAAATTAACTTCAACGTAAGGCAACGTAATATTCTGACGTATATCTCAGTACAAAATTTCGTTGCTGATTCCATTTATCCTATGTAGAGGGCCAATACCAAAACCGCTGAAACATCTCCATGTCACTACCGATTTTATTACATGGTTAATCGTGGATCTGGTGTATTTATGGCGTGTGCAGTGAGACCTTCAACGTATTGAATGCCATCGGAATTAAACAAATTGAACTTTTTGTTCCAGTAAACTCGTTCCCAATCCTCTTTGAGCTAATGAATATGTTGTCCAGCAAATTCCATTAGGGCTTTTCGATTTTTCTTACTGAGAACTGTTTTCATGCTGTCCTACGTGCAAATAATTTCTCTTCGACTAATCTTGGTCTTACAGTCCTTGAAGACGCAGAAACTCCACCTCAGAACGAATTGTCTCAAAAGACATGACTGAATCTTTCGAGCTAATAGTCTCATCCTCACATCTTTTTTGCTTAGCTTCATCGGTTGTCTAGTTTTCAGTTTCGGGTTAATTGATTCAGTTCTTTGATATTTCTCTTTTTGATCTTCTATTGTATATGGCCCAAATAGTGGCTCTTTTAACATCGAACCTGCGGGCAATGCGCACTTGCCGTTCATCCTTATTAAAAGCTTTAACAAGTCGGTCTTTTGGAGACTTTTACCTCCCGAGGCATGTTGTAGAGTACAAATCTAAATGCAAATTGCACTAATATTTTTCTGATATCTTAAAAATTTCAAATAATTTCTACTGTTTTTACCACGTCTATCTACTTTTGACCAGGTGAATTCCAAAGATTAATTTTTTTGCTGACACATGCATGGGAAATAGATCAGTTAACATATGCACGATTTAATTGAACAATTCTATGTATACATATATCTACTTTTGGCCACTGATGTATGTTTGACAATTTCCCCAATCGATCGATGCAGTTCTAGTACCACTTACTCCAATGCAGATTCACATTTCTATACCTACCAGGTCGGTACGTTTGGTCCTTCTGAACGTTATTGATTCCTCATAGACACATGTGTCCATGTAATTTTAGTTACGTTTGGCAGAAACAGCAAAATACGTAATTTTTGATTACAACAGTCGTTTTATTTGCGGGAAACTCCATGTACCAAAAGTGCTATAGCCGGATATATCATAAGCGCTTAGAAAAATGATTTAAACAATGAGAGGAGGCACATATTATATTCCACATTAGTGTACCTTAAACAGATAGGACGGTGTGTAGTTAGCTTAAACATATATAGCTGTGACAATATTTTCTTTCATTATGTTACATTGACATAATTACTACAATGGTTTCTAATCGAATGCTACATTAGAATAAATTAATTTTCTTTAAAAAAGCCATTACCAACCCATCAAATATCTAGCTCACCTAATTACTTTGGATTCGGGGATGGTAACGAAAAATGCCCGAAACAGCCCAAGGTACTGCCAAATCAGGTCTTAACTGGCGGGTCCCAGGTCCGTGCGTATCAGAGCCGGACTGGTTCGCATTAAAGGTGAAGTTTGACGAGATTGTGTTATAGGCAGATCTGGCCACCCGCCAGTTGAGAGTACATTTGACTGTGTATCATACTATTCCTAAAACTAAAGGGAGATCATTAAAAAAATCTCGCGTTTGGAAGCAAGCCGTAAACGTAGGAGGTTGATTAAGCCACTCACCATCAGAGATTACCAGCAGACGACGGATCGATTTGTCCAAGACGTACGTTTGACAGTTCAACGGGCACGTGAGATTTTTTAATGATCACCCTATATTTACCTAATGTTGCATATAAAATTTCAGATTCAATGACTACAAATGTAGTAAATTTCGAAGCATATTATTTCTCTAATAGTGTTGTGCTACTGCAAAAGCATACTAAATTCCTTAAATATTGTGTATTTCCTTAAGTGATTCTGACATATTGCCCCTTTATATTATGAAGGATATTACCACACTTTTTGAGATTACATTCGGGTCATTACTGCCCGTGCAAACGGAAAATTTATTGTCTGCGAAAAATTATTCGAAATTTGAAAAATCACCGAAGGGAAAGCTGCAAGCAAAGCTGATTTCAATTGATTGAGCATAAACAACTGGACATTAAAAGTCACGGAGGGGAGCAGATGATTCAAAAAATTGGGCACAAAACGAGCGAAAAACCAGTAAGTTCTGTCTATTTATGTCATATATCGACTTTAAATTGCATATCAAAATAAAATTTTTGTGTAATTCCTTCAATTATCTGCATTGTTTTATGACTATTTGACAAATAATGGTCACAAAAGTACGTGCTTGCAAATTTCCATTTTGTAACTTTATTATTTTATATTCAACGCACTTAAGTAAATGTTGATTTTGTGTTTTCAAAATATTTCTACAACATTTTGTGTTTTAGATATGTTTATTTATATAACACTTTCACTAGATGTGAATGTTATATGACTATTTAGTTTCGAAAACAATCTCGTAAAGCAACGTCACATTAAGTCAACGCTACGGTGCTATTGTATCTGTAATGAAATTTGAATAGACGTAAATTCCTTTTAAACGTTTATTAAAAATATATTAATAAATTTTCTTATCACATTTTTCTAAATTTCTGTTCCCATTTCTCTTTTGTTTTCTAGCATGCCGAAATCACCTATGAAGAGACGTCGCTGGAATCTGCGTCCTGTACGGCGTCTACAAAAAAATTATGTATATGAAAAAGGAGCACAATACTGTTTATATATATATATCTGTATAGGTAGCAGCTTCTATCAAATTTCAGTGATTCAGAGACCTTTGGTACCAATACTAAGCACCTACGAATTCCGTTTAGCGGGCCGAGCACACTAAGTTGTTATTGAAATGCTCTTTCTTTAATATCATTTCTTCATCACTCTATCAGATCATATCAAGGGAGTAGCCTATTTGAGCTTGGGTCTGCCTGTATGTTGATTACGGGAACTACAGTCCAAGTTCTCGTCAGAAGTGAGATTAGTTTGGTAATTAATTTTTTTTAAGCTGAAGTCAATAATTCGTCCGAAATTGTCTGTCTGTCAATGTGCAGGAATATTGTCATCAGGAGTACGACAATGCACGCCTTCACGCAGCAATACAGACTACAGAGCCGCGTGAGTATTTCGAATGGGAAGTGTTGGACGATCCACCGCACAGTCCTGACTTGGCACCAAGCGACCTTCACTTGTTCGCTGGGATGAAAGTGTGATCGTGAAAAAAGGAGTTCAATACAAATGAAGAATTGAAATGGTGGATGCAAGATTGGAGTGGGTGCATATGAGGCAAATTGGTATGAAGAGGGTATAGAAAAACTTGTTCCCCGTTACGACGGATGTCTTAAATGCCCTTGGTGGCTATGTCGGAAAGTAGTTTGAATGCATAAGTAACTTTCAGGTATAATATGACATGTTTTACTGGCTCTTTCCAACCGTTTCATTATCTCAAATAAAAATATTAAATTTTACAATTTGATTATACAAAGTCGCCATACATTTAGTCTTACGGGGACGTGCATATGCATTATGAATTTATTAATTTCACAGTGATCTGCATAATTCAAATCTCAGGCAATCTTTGCATTCAGGCACATGTAATTCATAAATTTTTGTCCTAGGAATCATATGCTGTCGTGTTCATTGAAAAAAAGCTGAGAATTTCAAGTTGCGTTTGGGTTGAACGTAATAGGAGATGAGGAGATGACTTTCCTTCAGGCCCGAGCATACGCCTTTAACAACAAGATGGTAAAATACAGTTACGCCCATTTCAATTAACGGATCAGTATAATAATGTAATAACTACTTATCAATGTAATTGTATATAATCGCTTACATGCATATGGTTATGCACGTAAACAATCACCCTGTAAATGAGGAAAACTGACCCTGGACATGTTCTGATGCATTCAAGTAGGTTTAAGTGGGGATTGGTTGCGGATGCGGGGTCACCGTCTGTTTGTGTCGAACAGGGATGAGGGAACCCTCTTGTAAAGCCGCAATCGAATAGTGATAATATGATAATAGATCTGTCAGGTACGGGGGTGTTATTTTGCCTATAAATTTCTTACATACAGGTGACACATTTTATCTGGCTTGCGATGAAAAAAACCACTTCAGGCAAAGTAAAAGAAAAAATCGAATTATTCTTTTGCCTCATAAGTGCATTCTGGTTAATAATAAGAAAGTGATTTATTGCCTGGGTAAAATTCTAGTGCAGTTATTATATAAAAATAAAACGAAATCATAAAAAATGTCAATGTTTAGAAGGCTGAACAGGTACCCCTATGAAAATAAACCAGCACGGGCTGCATTTAAAGAAAGAATATTTGAGAATTGGTATAGGAATTCCAGTTCAGTACCGTATGTTAATATCATTGTGACGCTAGTGTAACAACTGGGTAAATTTGATTGGTAACATTATCTCTTAATTGAATTCTGTTCCATATTGATTGAAAGGAAAAATAAAAGAGAGTAATTGACTATTTTGCAAAATTTAGGTTTGTGTGATTAAAAATGAATTAAATTTACAGTATAATTTCACAAATTTACTTACCTTCAACTCCAACTTGTTGGTGCAGTAAAAACCTCCCAGTACTACTAATTCGAGGAAAATGGATATTAACCAGTTCCTAGGGCTAAAATTTTACGACTTCCAGGACTTTTGGGACCCCACTTACCTCTTACCGTTAATATAATACCAGAAAGATTCGTTGCAAGTTAATTTTCAACATCTTCGTAGAATCGCGACGAAAAACATCCCCGATTTTTACACACGAAACGAAGATCTAATGTTAGCACAATCTACGAGTAGAATTGCAAATATTGGGGTGAAAACCAAAGGAATTACTTCACTATTACGTCGTAAATTAATTCCAATTATTGTCTAGAATCATATGGAAATTAATTTAGAACTCATGAATTCGCTCTAGGTTATTACCAGTTACATGATCATTTTACATAGACATTTTATAAGAGTATATATATATATATATATTAACAAATATGCTTACCTGTATAAAATTTATTAAGCGAGCGACGCTACAGAGTCTCTCAATACACTAGCGAAATTGGCAATATAGCGCGCTCGTGTGTTAAGGATGTCTGCCCTCACATGTCATATAACATACTATTTCCAAGATGGATGCTAGAATAGTTACAATGAATAATGCATTGCCACGAATTAGATCAAAGTAATTTACTTATTTCATACTTTACTATATTATGTTCTTTACCTCAAAATAAAAACTGCATTAGACGATGCAAAAGTGAATTATGTTTTGGAAAAAAAATTGGATTTACATTGATAAAATCGGCACATAGTTAATTTCCGACTTGTCGGAAATTTGCAGTAAATCTCTATGGTAAGTGTAAGAAAATATGATTAACCTTAGTATTCACCGCAACTCGAGACTTCTTTTCGTTTGGTAACGTTTTAGGCATTTCGCTCCTTTGGTCTAGTCCAAATTATATCAAACACTTTCAAGATTTGGCAAGGTTAGGAATTAGTTAAAAATTGGCGTACTTCAAATGCAGAAACCTCAAAAAATATGATTATCGATAATATATACATGGGGGCCATATGTTAGAAATTCACTACACTCTTACAGGAAAATAAGGTCTGAAGGTACTATTACATATCTATGATAACATTTCTACTTTATCTATATGGTAACAAAAATCCTTGATGCTAATTTGGCCAAGTTACGTTATGCAGTTTCACCAGCACACAGGCAAATTTCAACCCTCCAAGATGCGCGGGTCGCATTGTGACGACGAGCGGCCTAATTCTCGGGGGGACACAGTTAATAAAATTTGTCCTTTGCCCTGATATATAATTGAGAATCTTGCTTTAACGCTTAACAATATCCTATAGAAAAACAAAACTTTTCTCCCAGGCACCAAGATAGATAATTTTCTTTAAAATTTTCCAATTTTTCCTGAAAAATACATGATCTCGAGAAATTTGATAGTTTTATCAATAAATATTGTGCAAACTTAACCAGGTTAAATACATTGTGCTAGATTATAAATCATACTATTTTGCTCACAGAAATGAAGAAAATCAAAATCCTGCACCATCACAAAATTTTCCAACACACACCAGGAATTTGAACTAAATTGCTGCTTGGGGCGTGACTCTGCCTTCTGCTCAACCCAACATTCGGCTGAAGAAGTACGGATAAAACTTCCTTCCTTTGTTACCGTGAGCCAAGTTCCTGTGCCTGTTAATTTTCTTAGGTTCATCAGAAGGAAAAGGGTGGTCTGAGTATTCCTCGGAAATGGAACCGGTCTGTTGGGTTGGAGTAACTGTCGGGCCGTAGTCCTCTAAAAGAGACTTAGGTAGAAAGTTTCTTTTTTCAATTTTAAGGTGTTCCGTGGAAGAATCTATGGATCCAGCCGTGAAAGGATGGGCAGTCGTATGGTTAGCGTGTGGCATGGTTGTCGCAAGTGGAACCAGGTGGTGATTGATCATGTAAATACGAGGATCCGCTGGGTTTATTGGTGGAGAAGCAGTAACGGACACTGTTCTTTTTGACACCTCAATGTGGTCGTCATGGCTGAAATTTTTAGTAGGTTTGTCTTCTTTATTTTCTTTCTCAATTTCAGTAATATTAGATTCTTCCTCTCCCTTCTGCAAAGTATTCTTATCAGCAATTGGTTCCATTTTGTCATTAATCACTACAGTAGTAGTAACGTTGGCAGCCTCGTGTGGCTGATCTCCTTGATACCCTTCATAGTCTTCGACGTCAAGCTTATTAACTACCGTAAAGTTAAGGACTTTGGGTAATCCATACTGAACACCACCCTCTAAGTTGGTGTGCTCGTCGTTAAATGGCGGCAACTCCTTCCTGAAGCTCCTGTTGAGCCTCGGGGAATTGTCTTTAATGTCGGGCATCATTTCGAATTCCTTGGTCAAGTTTTCTTCCATTTCATCTACCGATTGTACGTGTTTGGTTGTAGCAGAGCTTTCGGTGGTCACCTGTGGCGTGATCGGAAGAATTTTGGAGGTCTTTTTGTTAGGCTGAGTCGATTTCTTCGCCACCGGCTTTTTGCCAACTACAAGAAGAGGAAGCAAAGAATTTTCAGTTGACGAATGCGTGTTGGTTGAAGATGCGATTTTGGCGAATTGAGCTTGCTCTGTCTCGTTGAGCTCGATAAGATCGAACATTGTGCCTGAATTAAAAAATGATACCAGTTATAAATACTGTTGCCAAGTTATAATGATATTTTTACCGTTTTCAATGATACTGAATAACTGGCCTTGGTTAATTGCACTGGGATAGTCCCCAGCATTGCCGTCTTGTACGGAGGTAGTACCGGAATCCTCAGTGGTCATTGCATTTGAATTGATTGGGAATGCTTGATTCGGGGTCGTGTGCATCTGTGGAGAATCTTCTGAGGCTTTTGATATTGTAGGGGTTCGCTCCAACGATCTTTCCGTAGTTGATTCGTGTACAGGCTATAAACGAGATTTACAAACATATATTACTGCAAAAAAATGTTAACTATTCATTTTTATATACACTGTGGGAAAAAGTAAAGATTGTCAATTTAGGAAAAACTAGGAAAAATCGAATGGTAGACACATATAAATTCTCGAAATCTTGGGAGAATTGCAAAACTTGGCAAGCCCGCACCGGGGGTAATTCAAACTCACTAATATGCATGAAACACCAACCCTCTGGAGTACTAAAGAATAATTTATTAATATATAAAATAATGTGACAAAAAAGGCAAACAATAGAATTCTTACATCTACCGTAAATGATCATAATGCCCGCCTGGTTAAATGGACAGTATTAAGGGCCTTTTGATGGAAAAAATCAATGATCATGGATTTTTCAAGCTGGAGACCGTGTCGAAACGTAGTGAAACATGGCGAATCCTACGGGTCATGGGTCTGTTGGATATTAAGCTTCCTTTCCAGATTGGAAACAAAAATTTTAGGTCATAATTTAAATAGAGTATGTGAAAGTAGCGATTTCTCAACAATAATAGTGCGGAAAAAATAGCGCTTTCAGCTCCGCATACAGGTCCATAAACTAAAGTTTTTCCCATTTAGATCCTTTCAATCGCCTCAATCGGTCTCGGCATATTGGACACATTTGTCCAGACTGCTGGACGGAAAGAAAATTGAGCGAAAATAACATGTCAATACTTATGGTTAGTGATTATAAATTTGTACACTGCCAATATGAGTAAAACAACAATGAGCATGATGGTGGCATTGTGGCCGACTTCCTCTTTACTTCACTGTGTAAATAATAATCCATATACTTATCATTATTACCCTGTTATTCGACTGATTGCGATCTGAAGGCAAAGTGCGTTGCTTGGGAAAATCTATTTTTGCTCATCTTATGATGATTATTCTATTGGGTTTTCACGTCATACCAACATAATCTCAAAAATGGGACAAAACCAATCGCCAAAGTGCAATAAATAAAACAATAGTGCACTAGGATACAAGTTTTATAATTCCGCACATTGGCGCACGAGTTCATGTTTGCAAATGGAGAAGCGAAGCGCCGAGTTGATAATGGTTTTCGGCGCCAATGGCATTACGGACATGTATCTTATACAGTGGGTTTCGCTAAACGTGCAACATAGGGTTTCACGGGTAAAAATATGCATTCCACATTAACCCGTACTTCACTAGAATTAAAGCTATGAAAGTTGGAAACTGTTAATTTGCAACTGCTAAATTTACATTAATAAATTAATTGGGTCAAAGAATGTCCAAATAGTTCTGGAAATGCTTTAGTTCCTTGAAATTTGCATACTTTTATGCTCCTCATAACTAAATGTTTCCAGCTTTTAACCATCACTTCACGATGATCAATTTTGAATATACGGGGGGCGCGACAAAAAAAAACAACTTGAAGACCACCGCGTTTTTTCGGGCCTTTTGCAAGTTTTTTTTTTTTTGCCTTAATTGATTTACTAAACTTATTGATAACTAACGTAAAGTGGTTTATAGTGCTCAATTGAAGTATCGCCAAATTCTACTCTAGCAGACCACTGATCAATATGAGATTGAATTTTTAACGTGCGAAATTCCATGTCGGATAATTATAGTGAATTATGTGGCCATAACCGTTCGGAATTAGACAAATACATATGTAAGGCAACCCTCTCCCACCCCCTTCCCTGACAATGTCATTTAATATATTTTGTATTATTATGTCATTTGATTAATTAAAATAGCTGGTAATATCCGCTCTTTGCAAATGGAATTTAATATTTACATCAACGAGGAAAATATGGATGGAATTGGGTGCAAGAAACATGCGAACCCCGAAATTAGCTTTTGAGCAAGGCTCAAACGTATATATTACATATTGGCCGTATCTTTATCTGGGCCCTTTACGCGTTATCGCCAATGTCACCCTAGCTACTTGGCGTAGACGTCTCGTTTAATTCTGGATCCCCGACACTAGATTTATGAAGGAAAATCCCCTTCGGAAACTTTCGAATCCAGGTTTAGCACAGAAATTATGGGATTGCACTAGTCCTTGGATAAATTCACTAAAAGTGAGAAGTAATTTCGCTCCTTTGGTGCAGCTTTAGCAAGTTTTATCTGTTATTTTTTCCGAATGCTGCGGCTTCTAAATTTTCTCACGCGAGCTCCTCAGATTGCTTCTCTAAAGTAAAAAAACACGGGGACAACATTATTTTACCTGTATTTTGTCCTCTTCCTGTGCAATTGTGAATGCAGTACCCCCTTTCTCCGACTCGGCACTGCCAAAGCCTGTAACAGAAGTACTTTCGACGGTGGTGTCTCCTCCGGCGTTGAATATGTCGGAGACTTCAGCAGTCGAAGGGGTGGTCCAACCCGATTGTCCTGCTAAGGTCTGCTCGGTAGTTAAGACCCCCTTCTCCTTGTGGGTATCCTGCCACGATACGTCGTTGGTCCAAACCTGATAACTTGTAGTCTTGAATCCAACGAAAAATCGTCACGGAAATGGAACTTACCCTTTTCACGGAACTTTTTGTCGATAGAGGGATTAACGAATCCTCCGTTTCTCGTCTATGACGCGTCGGCATACCGTATTCCCCAATAATTGTGTTCGAAGTCCAACTTTTAGTCGTTTTGCCATCTCCGATCGAGTTATCATCCCACGTGGAAGTCTCGGCGTAATCCAACGTGGAAGTTTTCGTTGACTTGTCGTCGTCTATATCCTCACCCAAGATGACACATGTAAGCTGTTTCAGCATCTCTTCATGATTCTGAAAATAAGAAAATTCTTTGGGGTAGCTTAGCGGCATGATTCATTCGCATATGGCTAGAGCATAGAATGCGCTTTTCGTGGTAAAGGAAAAGAAATCGGGATAATTTAAATTTTCAGATGGATGGAGAATTTGAATTGTCCGAGACAACACCAGCTCTTAGTTAGTGGAATTATCTTTTTCCACCTCAACAATCATATTTTCAGAGCGTCCAAGCCATTTTTTAAATTACTTTTTTAATTTTTAGAAAATCGCAAAGACCTGTATGTTTAGATTTTTAGGTATTTTAGTCACGGGAAGCGAGCTTCTGAACCTCAGACTAAAATTTCTCTTCAATTCTGAAGTTTCCTTTATTATCTTTTGATATTGAAGTATTTTTTCAGGCACTTGTCAACCTTCAAAATGCCAAAAAATTTGGAACGATGTGACATGTGTCAGTGTCACGGTTCTCCGTCGGCAATGTCAAGCCGCAGACGCTGACTAGTGCTCGGTAAAACATTTTAAAGCACGCATGCGCAGAATAATTTAGCGCATGCGCTAATGCTTAATCGCTAATACACTTTTTTTTCAGAGCTCTGCTATCATGGAGCGACGACGATTTTCCAATGATTTTCCGAAGGTGGGTTCCTCGATCCTCAGGATTGCACTCGAATGGTTTCTTCGTGATGGTCAGGTCCGTGATAGCAGCAGGTGACAGAAGTACGAAATTTTCGCTCCTTCCACACATACTCCCATCGAACGAACGCGTCAATTAAATAAATATAGCTGCCTTGCAGAGATTCAATTCCAACAATTTCAATTTCAGAAAACTAACATTAGATTATCATATGCCTTTAACGTTATTAGAAACATCAACATTTGCCTCGTATATATTAAGTGAAACTATTAAGCGCGGTTTTCTCGGTAATGCGCATTTCAACTACTTACACACTAGAAAATTACAGGGCGTAAAGTATGTTTGAATTTTTTCAATTTAAAGCAGCTCTTAAATAGTCGTTTCACTAGAATGAGAAAGCAATAATAGAGTTAACAGTAAAACCTAACGTTGAAGCCTCACAATTGCATAAAGTCAAAGAGAGCACGTTTTCCTTGGAGGTAGGTCAAAGCTACGAAGCTGTAAAGAGTTCTTTTATAACGGGAAAGTTGCTGGCACAATTGAATTTTTGCCCGACACCTGAAATGGAATAAGCTGACTGCTTTAGCAGCCGAACTACTGCGACTTTTAATTAGTTGTAATTAAATAGCTGCTAATAAAAACCGAAGAAGGCAAACTCTTACAATCAGCACCACTTCCCATGAGGATCGTGAAGCGAAAGGTTAATAAAATGCATACGTTTTTTCCTTAATCATCCACCATAATTTCCATTTTGCTGAGACTGCGAGATACCCCGGAGACCCGCTCGAAAAAGAAATGTTCGGCCTTTCCCGGGTTGTCCGCGGGACCCGGTCTGATGAGAAGGACTCGAGCAATGGCGTGGGGTATTCGAAGTATGCAAGTTGAGTTGAGACGTATTCTGGAGGAGCAGAGACCTATCGGGGGCCTGCAAAAGTCTATTATTGGGCGATGAAATTGATCGAACGGGGAAAATTGTGAGAGGCTCTCGATTTTTGCGAATTTTTTGCGCTTGGACGGTTCGCTTATGTAATCGCCATAGCCCCATTATTTGAAACTCTTTTGCATGGCCGCACCGGAAAGGATACATCTGGGACTATCTGCCTGGAGTAAAAGCGATCTCGCAGGCAACATAAAGTGCATAATCAAAGTCGTATAATCAAAACGTGGAGGTCTTCCTCCATAAAAACTCCAAAATAGTCGACTCTACCCGCCGGGCGTGGTAGTTTTTAAATAAACTGTTCAAGAAGAGTTGGGGATATGGTCAAATCTTAATAAATAACAAATTGCATACTGGTAAATGTATTTTTTCCTATCACTCTTAAGGATACAACAAGTAATGCGGAGGAAAATTTTAATTTACATTTTCTCTTTAAGTGCAATTAAATTATTGACATCGGATACCACACTCTGCGGCAGGTTCTTGTTGGTTATTTTGGTTGTACGCAGGTGTTCGAACATTTTTACAACCGTTCGGAGAAAGTCCAGGAGAAGAAAACAGGGCTGTAGATATGCTGCAGGCTAGATCAACAACACAGAATGTGGCCCAATGGTCCCATGTTCCTCGAAGTGCGATGTCCAGACTGTTAACCAAATTAACAAGGGAAGAAGACCGCGGCTGCTCATGACCGACTTATTGCAGTTTCTACGCGAAGGTACTTTACTCCGTCGACACGTAGGCATTTGGCCGCTAGTCTAGGTTTCCATTGAAACAATTCGTAGAAGACATAAACCAGTAAACATAATCTCGAGACGCCTTTTAAGCAGAGTTCCCCTGGTCCAAGGAAATAAATTTGCACGTCTAGAGTGGGAAAGAGCACGTAAATTGGGGTGAAGAGTGCCATTTTGTATTTTTCACGGACGAGTCCAGATTTGGCCGTTATTTTGATAGTCGGTGTGTTCGTGTCTAGACAAACTCGGGAGTACGCAGAAACTTAAAAACTAGACAACTGCATACTTCTAAGGGAGACACATTGACCGTCGGGGGCGGAATTTTCTTATGATGGCAAAAGTGAGTTGTACTTACGTGATAGGAACATGAATGCACAAATCCACGAAGAGGTACCTTCTGCCAAATTTTCAAGTTGCTATAGGAGAAAATTTCCGTTTTTCGGACGATAATGCCCGACCACAACGTGCAGCAATCGTTACAGATGCGATTGCAGGCGTCCGTTAAGATCCCCTGACCTTAACAGCATTGAACGCGTCTGGAACATGTGGCGAAGAAGTGTTCGTGGACCGTGTCCGCCAACAATGCCACAGCTTCGAGAGCTTCTTTGACAGTTATGGGGAAGTTTACCACAAGACAAGATAAACCGTCTCGGTGAAAGTATGCCAACGTGGTGTGAAGCAGTCATGCGCGTTGGGAGAGGCCACGCGACACATTGAATTTTCGAAATATACTGTTTATGTCATTTTTTGATTTTGTGAAAATTCTTCATTGTTTTTTTTTTGTTTTCTTAGTTAAAAAATAGTATCAACAATAGTTTTTTGCTCATTTTTTGACAAGAATTGCAAAACAAAAACACATTCCTGTTGCTAGTGCTAACCGATATTTAAAATATCATAGTGTTCCTAATTTTAGAGGGGCATTTCACATAACAATTTAAGACGGGTGTTATCCATTAGTCTCCATAATCTATAATGTTTCATGTGCAGTAAAATTTAGAACTCAGAGGCTACACATGTTCTCTGTTGAAATTCGACATGACCCAGTCGGATTTGTGAAGCAAATCGTGTAGTCAAAACTTGGGAGTGCGCTTATTGAATTATTTGGATAAAATTATTGGACCATGAATTTGGCACCAATTGCGAGCTGGTAAATCCACTTCGTTTTTCACGTCAGTGTGTTCAGTGTTTATGCATTCCAAACAACCGAATATTAAGTTTGGGGTGTAATAGGCTTTAGGACATAACGTTATTATTCAAAATTTCATTTGGGCCAGACGCGCATGAACGATTAAAATATCCGTCGATTTTTTTTGCACTCGAATATCTATGAGCAGATTTTTCATCGGTCGGTTCGAGCTACGCGCGGAATGGTCCAGTTCTATCACTGGCGACGAGAAAAACGAAATGGACTTTATAGAAACTCCGTGTGTTATTTCACTCCTTAAATGACGCAGAAAAAAGAAACAAAAAGCTGCTTTTTACGAAGAAAAAGGGGTAGAGTTTTATTATACAGGGCCACATGTTTTTGAGAATAATGGTTACTGAAATTTGGCCGTGTTGGGTGTATTGATAACAAATGGTGTTGTGCACGGGCGTAGCATAAGGGTAAGTTACAAAGCATTAAACGTTAAACGGAACGATACAAAAAGGAGAAGTTACGTCAGCATTTTGCTCATTCCACTTGCCGATAGGTGTCCATAAATCGGATAAAATCGGCCTCTTGCACGCGACTCCGTTAAAAAAAGTAGATATAGTGATCTTCCAATTAGAGGAAAATCGTTCATGCGCGCTCACCCTTAAGTTGCGCGCTGTCGGCCGACGATCGGCGGACGCTCTAGTAGGCCCGTGGTCGTGCGAACCATCAACGTTTTTTTGGGCCAATTTAAAATCGAACAATGTGCGGGCTCGCAACGTCTTCGTGTAAATTAAGTTAGTGTCAGCCGATAAGCGATCCTTAGGGCTCCGAGGGCCCTCAGGATCCCCACAGGCCACCCCGACTTTCTGTCGGCGGACGGTTTGGTCGTAATGGGGGTGCACATTCATGTGCATGCATTTATCGGCCGATTGAGAATCGGTGAATGGACGCACTCACGTATGTCTTTATGTATATATTAAGCAACTGTCGGCGGACGAAAAGTTGACTTTTCCGGAATTTCCTGCGACCGTTCGGATCGTGGTGACGTGCGAGGGAAATTCAAGCCCCGCACATCGTCGGATGTACATTCCTGGAGATTAAAATCGCACCGAGGGTTCACTTTGATTTTTTTTTTTTTTTTTTTTTCAATTTATCGATAGTGGAGCCCATGCGGCACGGCCGGCAAACAGAAATATCGCCGCTCGCATGGATGACTTCAAAAAGCTCTTTGTTTGCCATTTTATTTGGCAGGATAAGGAATTGCAAAGCGTATTTTAAATCATCGTGGGTAATGCAGAGCACGAAGCATTTTTAGTGAGATGTAGGAATACACTGAGTAATCTTGTTAAGCGCAGGCGGAAATACTTGAGAGGCTTAGAACGGTCACTTACTGCTGAAAGACAATAAATTTCAGCACATTAAACCCATTTGCAAGAAGACAATATCGCTGACAATGCTCCTGACATTATTAATGATTAAGCTTATACTTCGTATCACAACACGTCTACTTTCTCTGTATCGTTCATCAAAAGAACACATTTCCCAAAGTAAAATGGCTGAAATATGTATGCAAAGTAGGCATCGCGTCCTTATAAAGGGATTCACGAGTTTTGCTTTGAGGAAGTGTAGACATCGCACTATATGAAACGCCGTAGCTTACTTTACCTTAAGATATTTTATGACGCATGCGATTTTATTTTTGTGACCCAGATTCTCAGCAGAGATACATCGCTGGAGTTATTAGATAGCCATGTTTTGTTGGGCATGGGTTTTGTTCCGGGGCGTGATGAGCTCTTTTGGTGGTTATTTTAGCGACCGCTCGTATTTCACTGATACACGGGGACAGCAGCTTAGGAGAAATAAGATATATACGATATTGATTTTTGTTCTTAAGGCGGAGCTACTCCAAACTGCGCTAGGCCGGCGCCACGAGCCCCCGGCCTAGCCCATAAGCAGCCTAGCCGTCTCGTTTTTGCCGCGAAAATATTAGCCTCATCCCAACTTGGTAGGCCGAGGGACTAGGCCGCCGGCGTGCAGTCGTTAGCGGCATAAAGGCTTTAACTTCAGAGGAAACGTTGCGGTTTTCGAGCTTATGCCGGTCACTTCTACGTCGCAAGGGAGAAAGGGAGTTTTCATCAGCAGAGGAATCGGCACGATATGAATGACGCCACGAGGACGGTGGCCCCAGAAATACCCAACTTAGCACTTAAAGAAAAAGAAACGTTGGAGAATATTACATCATTTCTCAGCATAATCTCCTTAGAGATTGACACACTTTTCTCGGCGATGTTAGATGGTTTCGAAACCTTGTTTATAGTAAGAAGCTTTGAACGCTTCAAAATAGGCATCAACCTCGAGCGCCACCTCGTCATTATTGGCAGATCTCTTTGCACCGAGTCATTTTTTCAAATTTGGGAAATGATCCGAGAGGGCTAAATCTGACTGATGGGGTGGGTGAGGAAAAACTTCGAAACCAAATTGATTGATTTGGTCGTCGCGATGATGGAAGCGTCAACTTGTGCGTTGTCTTGATGAAACAAAACTTTCTTTTTGGCCAAATGCGTTCGCTTTTTCCCGATTTCTTCGCTCAAACGTTGCGATAAATTTCTTTAATATTCTTCGTTGCTTATTGTTTTTCCTTCAGAGAGATGATCGATAAAAATTCTCTCGCGTGCATCCTAAAAAACTGACGACATCACCATTCCTGCAATTGGAACGGTTTTCACCTTCCTTGGAGCCGACTCTCCCCTTTGAGTCCTTTGTTCTGACTGCTCTTTCGTCTCAAGTGTGAAATGATGGACCCATGTTTCATCCATCGTTACGAATCGGGGCAACAACTTAGCTTTGTTCCTACGAAACTATTCCAAACATCCTCACGGCGCTGTTTTTGTTCAATTGTGGGTAATCGCTATACTATATCGTGCGCACAGTTCTCTCACACCTAATTGTTCGGTCAAAATGCGATGTCTAATAATTTTTAAACTGTCTATCATGTCTGCTAACTAACGCAATTTTAATGGACGGCCTTCCAGCGCCCTTTTGAGGATTTTTATCACAATATCTGGAGTGGTCAAATCTGCAGTGTCGTCGGGTCGACCACCGCGGAGTTCCTCTTGGCAGTTCGCACGATCGCGTTTAAACTCTGCCACTCAACATTTTACAGCTGTTAAAGACGGACCAGATCCCGCCAGAGTGGAGTTGTACTTACCTTTGATGTTGTCTTGTCTCGGACTAAGACTTTTCAAATTAAATTATTGAAGCACGTGTAGATAACCAATATTTCCCATGTTCACTTTGTAATAACAAACACAAATCAACGTAACGACTTTAGGCATAAGCCACTTAAGGTTAGGTTTTTGTGTAATATCATAGCCATATTTTTAACAAAAAAATTGCCATCCATGCAAGTATATCAAGTCGGACACTTCTGGATCTTTCCTCGTAACCCCTAAAACGGTAGTGTTAATTAAATAATAGTTTTATCGTTAACTTGGACTGTAGGTGTTTTTATGTCTAAATTGAGATTCCAAATAGCACTTTTCCATGTTCCCCCTCACTGTGCACTAGTTCAAAAATCGAAATCGCTCCAAGTTTGAGTACGATCGCTACTTAATGGAAGTTGTGGTTATATGTCCCGACGACGTCAATCCAATGTCGGATACTCGCTCCAGACGTATGGTTGCAAAATACTCGTCGCGGACGTCATGTCGACGTTTAGATGTCAGAAAAGTGCATCTACCTAATATGATTGTCTTACGTAATTATAAGTGACATCGCGGGGGATTTACGTTATGTTACTTCTAACTATACGTTTTACCTCACCCTGGAAAACGTTTTAAAATACAGTAAATCTCAGTAATTTTAACAAGTCTTTTAAGACTCGTCTCTGGAGTAAATATTAGGTGACCGCAGAGCGGACGTAAGTACAAAGTTTGCAACTTCCACAACAAAATTACTTGGTTGGAAAAACCAGAATTTGTCAACTCACGTTTTCAACGAGCCTGGGGCAGAATAAACTTTGTAGATAGAACAAGGTTGAAATATTTACTTTGCGGCGAGAAGTTTAGAGAAACAGGACATGTAACAATTCCCCTACAAGTTAAGCACGACTGAAAATGGACTTAAACCACGATTGAAAGTGGTTATTAGCCGTGTAGCACTCAAGAATAATTTTTTTCCTCCATTCCTGTATAAAACTTACCGCATTTCCCTTGCAAGCGATTCTCTTTGTGCCGTCCAAGCCGCAGTCTGAGGTCAGCTCGAGGGCGGCTTGTTCAGGCACATACAATACTGTCAAAGAGGGCAGTTCGGTCAGCAAACATCCCTGGGGGCCCAGTGCCCAAGACGGAACTTTATGGAAAGTAAATAATACATGCTCAGATGTTGAAAGAACACTGCTTTCTTAAAATATACACAAGACCGAAAATGTGACAAAAGTTTATAAATCAGCGCGGGCGACATTGAAGAAAATAGCTGAAACGACACTCGAGTTTTATTATAAAATATACCATCAAGTTTGTAAACTTCCGATGATTTGTCCCTATATCCAGAAGTCTGAAATTCCAAGTAAAACGAAGAAAAGTGATGGAGCCTCGATGGAGCAATATGTGTAAGCTGCTCGGTATGATAAAAATGGCGCTGGCCTGATTGATGATTATCCGGAAATAGAGGTAAAATTTCCTAAAAAGGGATGTTAAGTAAAAGCTTAGGTTTTTCTTTTGGCGCATTTTGCCCGTGGGTCAACAAAGTTTATTGTGGCAGATATTAAAAAATAGGAAATTTAAAAATTTCAGGATAAGCGCAAATGCTGCAACTCTCATCTCTTGAAGGGTTTTAGCCATTTATTTTACGTAAAATGTGTAGTAAAAGAAAATTGAAAGGGATGCACAAGTTCTTTTTACTGTTTACGTCCTATTAAACTCAATTTGAGTCCTATTTTTCGCACTTATTTTTTTCTATTTTTAGCTCTTTTTCTCAAAAACTAAGGTACAATTGAGAGCCGCACTGTATTTCACTACGAGACGTTTTTACGTTTTCCTATTATACGTTTAAGAACCGTCTAATATCCAAGCGGTAGTTTTCCGTACGGACGATAATTGTTAATGGAAAATTTCAAACATTGTATTAGATCTTTATACGCGACACAATTTTATGGACAGTTAGTGGAATATTTCCATTTTCAAAAAGAGCTCAGCGCCGAGGAAACACGAAAGGAAAGACTAAAGTTTTACATAAATTTTCAAAGCAAGTTTTCGAAGCTGCCTTCTGATACCTGGAAAATCGACTTAAGTTTCAAGAGGTTTTGTATGAAAAAAAAACTTGCATTTCCAGTAATGATGTGTAAAACGCCTTAATGAATACAAATTTCTCGATTTTTAACAACAATGCCTTACTACTTTGAACTCGTTGCATGCAGAGAGGCGTATAAAATAAGCGCGCATAATGACTTGTTTTTGCAAGGATTTCTCACGATTGAACATGCCAGATTTTTTTCCTTCAGCGTAATACATCATATTAAATTTGAGCCATCTTCTTGAATGAGACATCCAAAACATGGTCGTAAAAATTGCACGTGACACGTCATTAATCTTAATTTCGCTTTAAATAAACGGGGGCACTTACTTGGCAATTCGCAAATGAAAGCGGCCACTTCGGGTCCACCACACGGCAGAGCTCGCCACAAAAAGTCGGCTGCGGGGTCCATTACGGCACACAACGACTGACTGTCTCCAATGGGCAACGACTTTTGCCAGTGACCTTCTCCAGACAATGCACGAATGTCCCTAAAACCGATGGGAAATTCTAGAAATTTATCTACAGGGCATTCATCTCAAAAGGAACTATCTCCTCGATGGATTTCCTCAAAATCCGGGTTTAGACCAAAAACACGTTTTAATTATAGGAGCGTTTTAGATCATGCGTATATTGATCTCATTTCGTTTATCACGTCTACGTACGTTGCGAATGTCCTGTAAATATTACTGCACTTAATGGAGTCCAGAGGTTTATCAGGGTTCCGGGCATATGCAGAGAACGCCAAAATTGGTCAAAAATGAAAAAAACCCTCATAACTCCCCACAGTTCCGAATACCTGGAGGAAGGGCACAAACACAAATCATGCGATGCTTTCTATTCAGTTTCTCGCATTTTCCAACGAAATAGGAATTATTAACTATCAAAAAACGGCATTGAACGCGAGCTTTTGGAATTTCAATAGTACACCATGAAATTTGCATATGGCAGGCTTAGTGAGGATCTATGAATTTTTCTGATTTCCACCTGCGACACAAGATTTGCTACTCCCTTCGAACGGAATGCACCCTTTAAATTTAGTTCACGTGTTACAATGACGGTCCTCAGTGTAGGAGTTGCTATACTTCGCAGTTTTACACGTGGACAATCCGGCAGCTCTGGATAAGTCGGGAATAATGGGGTACTAATGGAATCTCGAAAGCTCCCATTCAAACTCATTTTCAGATAGTTAATAATTCCTATTTCGTTGGAACGCGTCACGAACTGGATAAAAGGCATCACGTGTTTTGAGTTGATGTGCCATTTTTCCATGAATAGCGAACTGTGGTGGCTGTTTTTAAATTCGGGGGCCGCGTTGATTTGATTTGTGCCTTAGCCATAGTCCTCAAAAAATCTTTGGATGCCATCAGACGTGAAAGTTCTAATTTTATTTGCGGAACGGCCGCAATCTACCTGTTCATTATATAACGCGGAAAATTAGTATTTCCCAGTTAGATTAGTTCTCTTCGAGTTCTCCCGAAAATACATCGTTCGTTTAGAGAGACGAGAAATTCACATTTCCCGTAAAAATGCCACTTTCCGGGCTCCCAATAAAATTCAGGGTCTAATCATCAAAAGGATCCTCCAATACACGTCCGAAATGCATTTTCCGGACTCGCAATGAAATATATTTTACACGTACGTTTCGATTCCGGGGCCTCTTGCTATGTTAGTTCTACACCGACAAACCGTTCAGAAAAATGTCTAAACGGGACAGAGAAAAGTTTCTTCAGTGTTCAGTGCTTACCTCTGATTCAAGAGTGGATCAATTGATTTCCACGTGCTTTATTTTATGGAATCGAAATTTTTGTTGGCACAAATGCGCTGGTAGGAAAATTATTATACCTAATACGTGAGAATTTAGTGGCAGTTTATACTCAATTTAATTCTCCATTTATCTGTAATAATTAGTTGAAACCACTCGAATGACCGCACAGCAGATTTGCTTGCAAATTTCCATTTTACAATTTTATTAGTTATTCCACATTCATTTTACCCGCCTACGCCAAAGCTAAAAATTCAAAAATCAAACTATTTCTCGCAGAGAATAAATCTTGTGTTCAATTGACACCTGCGAAAGTGTATTTACCGCACTCAGTCGCGATCAGCGGGCAGTGAAGTATCACTTTTCGCACTTGCCAGATAAAGAACTAAGAGCCAACACGTGTATTAATGAGCGATGATAACCTCCACCTAGCTCTAGTCATTAATACACTTGTGCGGTGTACTGTTAAATGTTCCTAAGTTAAGTTATCTGCGGATGAATCCACATTATATCACGTCATATTTTCGGCATTCCCCTGGATATTTCAATTGGCGTCGTTGATCCACATCGACGGCCTCGAAAACACTGAATGTAGTCAATAATTGTCGCCGTTCCACTAAAATTGGTCTCATTTTTTGAGCGAAATTAGTACATTTTGTCGCGATGATGCCTCGTATGAGCCGACGTATTTGAATATCGTCCTTCTTGGATAAATAAATAATTAGTTCCCACATCACATTAGAAATGTGATGTGGGAACTGACAACTCGTCATTTCGACACATTTGTCATATGACAAAAGACAAGAGAATATGCAGAAATTTTTCTATGCAAGTAGTACGTGGCGCCTGCGAGAGCTTGCTCTCATCCTGGTCTTCCACTTTCAGGGGAGATATAATCACAACCAGGAAAGGACTTTAATCATCGTGATCATTAACCAGAACTTTTTGCACTTCTATCTAATTTTCTCTTCCTGCTCGAAACGATTCTTTTTCCCGACAAAATGGGACTGATTTTATAATCTCGTTTTACTCATTAGTGTTGGTTAATTGAATGAACGCGTCAGATCTGAGCTGAAAGAACAGCAGAGAAAATTTCAAATGACATTTACTCAGATTTATCGTAGCATCACTGCTAAAAAAGGAAGAGATTGTTAAATTAGTGAAGTGGTTTGTTTTAATCCCTTCCGGTCTCATTAAGAGCTCGCATCTGTATTTTTACTTCCGTTTAAGGAATCGTCGCTCTTGCTCCGAATGGATAAAATTTTATATGCCAAGACTGTGAAGTGCGCTATTGTGACATCAAACCGCGGAAATGGTAAAAAAACCGTTAGAGAAATAATTGGGGCAAACTTTTATTTTACGTTTTCTTTACATGTTTTATACCTTTGAGGCAAACTGCTAATAGTTCCTTTCACACACGATGGCCCGTTGAAACGGTGAAATTGCACGCCATTCTCAGTTAAAATTAACAGAAAATATTAATTACGCTTTATTAAGGGGTCAGAAGGACAAAGGAGCTGTTAGTTTTAACTGAGCTACAGCTTCAACATCTACAGGGACCAATCTAGAGAGCGAAACGGGAATTACATCGTTTTTTTCTCTTGCGGTGAATCGGCCTAACAGCGAGTGATCCTTGAAGATCTTTCAACACATGAAGCCAACGTAGCTTGATCATCGGTAACTCTAAAAAGAATATTGTCTCATGAGAATTTTCCCATGCTCCAACTTATAACTTGGCGTTCCTTCTCAGTAACAATAAATTTCACTTCCTGCCGCTTTAAAGCTTAAAAGATAGCAGAATAACAGATAACCTTCTCTCCATCATCAAATTGTTGAGCTGAGACAGCATCAAGTCTATACGAAGAAGCATCAGTTTGTAAGTAAACGATCCTGTCGAAGTAACGCACTGACAATATAGGAGCTGAGATAAGACATTCTTTCACGGCAGTGAATGAGTGATGATACTCAGGGGTCAAATTCCATTTGATGATCTTTTTGGTGGAGCGAGAAACGGGGGCCAAAAATTAGTACGTTTATGCGTTAGTTGAATGCGTATCCTGAAATGCGAATTTCCCTTAAATCTGAATCGTTCACTATTCCCAGTAGGCATTTTGCGTTTCGGCGCGTGTAAAAACATGAAAATCAATAGATAATTTCAAATCTACAAGGGGTTATTTAAGTACGTGGCCAAATTTTAAGGGATGATTTTTGGGGTGATTCTAAGACGAAAAGTTTATAGAAACACAGGTCCGGTAATGTATCGTTGATCACGATACAGGGAGTTAGACTTTTTTTTTTAATAATCTTTAGCAGATTTTGATGAAATTTCGCAATTACTTATTGTTATATGTTTTTTATTTAAAAAAATACGTACCATTTGTTCAAGTGTAGTTTTAATGAAGTTTTTTGTTTATTTGATTTTTTTTATCTCCGGCGTTAACCCCGTTTCCGTCACTAGCAAAAGAAAACAGACAATTCCTTGCTATTTATGAGATTTTTATATGTAAATTTTTTTTAAACGCTTTGCCACCCTGTATTGTCAAAACGAAGTATTACTCCACCTCTATTTATAAAAACTTTTTGTCTTAGGATCACTTAAAGAATCACCCCTCGAAGTTTGGCCACGTACTTAATTAACACCCTGTATGTAACTTGTGTATAAACGATCACTCGCTACTAATGCGTACTCTGAAGGAAGTAACAATTTCAATTTTCCATTTTTTACCTTTTTAACTAATTACTATTAAACATCATTATCTACTGAGGAGAAAACACGGAAAGAGTGTATAAGGGGAAAATGGTGACAAGCTTTATGCTTTCTCCATTAACTGGGGCCAAAAAACACATTAAAACCGAATTAACTGCTAATTCGTACTTGAGAAAATCCGTAGATAAGGGTCGATACGTATATAGTAAGACGTTCCCGAATGCGCATTGTACAATGCATACTTGAAAACCTTAAACGTATCAACTGGAAAGAAATTAGGAATAATGGGAGCCAAAGAACAAAATTAGGTACTGCAATTCCTTGAACCAGTTCCAATAAACCTATTTATCTCATTAATACTTTCGAGAGATGATATCAACAGTGACGTCGACATTTTCTGCATCTGATTTTAATCCGCATGAATACGTCATATATTGAATGAATTCTTGAATTCGGATACACAGGCCTCCGCCACCGTTTAAAGTACTGCCTAATGGCGGTTCTAAGCGAAAATATGGCGAATGGAGCACGGTTGAGTAAATAAGTGTTCCTCTAAGGGACGCATCCCATATAACCCGGACCCTAGATCAACCGGCCGAGTATTTATGAAGGTTTCCTTTTTTATAGAAAAAAGGTACACAGATTTATTAATACGAATCTACGAAAAAGCATAAACAAGGGTCGATATTCATATATCAAATTATATCGCCTCACATGAGTTGCATATTCCCGAAATTTCGATTTGTCCAAAATATATGTGGCTTATGATTAACGGATTCATCTCCTGTTCTGGAACATCCTGTACATAACGATATGACTACTATAAAGTCGGATTAATTGATTTATTTAATTTTTTTTATCGTGCTACGACACAACATAACACAATATAACATGACACACATTGTTTTATTTTTCAGGCTCTAATTATCTCTTTTGAACTTTGGTATTCAATTTTAGATGGGCAAAGTTACATACTTTACGTTGAGAGATATAACTAGATATTATTGCCGCTTTTTAACCAATTTGGGTTTAAATCACTGAATAACACCGGTCAACGCGAACTTTGTGTGGCTTCCGTTATTTGATTTTTATTTTTTTATCTAAAAAATTATAAAAAAATTATTTTCACTCAGAAAATTTGCCCCGGTGGCAGAAATTTAATGCTAATTTGGCAAATATGTATATTTTTTCTCACCACTATGACATGTAAAATGGTACAAGTTTGTTACATGTGTCAGCTACATTTGAATTCACGCAAATAAACTTAGCAATAAAAAATTCAATTGTAACAAAACATAAATTTGAAACGTTATTTTAAAACCATTGAATTAGAACTTTAGACCCTACCGCTCCTGGAATGCTTCCCATAAGCGCGTAATGGTCGTTTAAAATTCTTATTAGGGAATATAAGTACATCGTATTGCAAGAGCCTGCACGAGTTCAGTAAATGTGTACCAAAAAGCGAAATTTCACAGATGCTCTCTGCACTAATCCAAATCTTTAAACATTAAACAGTCGTATTTTAAATAGCCATAAAAGCTGAAATGTGTATCTGTTGATCGTCGGAAAATGGGCAAAAGCAAACTTTTTTAATTAAAAACGAAGTTTATAGCTGTTTTTGATCATAAAAACATCTGAACATGACCATTAAAATACAAACGTAAAATAATGTTTATGTAAACAACAAGTGGATTAATAACGGTGGTTAATAATCGAATGGTTCAACGCGGGAGCGACGCGGTTATCTTAAAAGAGCTATAATTTATTTTATAATAATTTTCCTCCGATTTCAGATATTCGTCATTGTTCGATGCGAGTGAATGCGGCCCACCACAGGCGTTAGGTATGAATAGCACCTATGGCGTTTTTTTTTAATTGGGTGTATACTTGGCTGCCTATCTCAAAGTAGTGCATTAAAGAAAGATAGTCGAAAAATTTGGAGTTAAAGTGGATAATTATCGTCACCAGTAATCCACTTTGTATACATTAAACAAACGTGTTAACGGTTAACTACCGGAAACATTTTTTTTTGCGGCCTTGTGTAATTAACAACAAAATCTATAAAATTTTGACGTTTCACGATTTGTACTAAAATTCAATGCTTCTTGACTATTCCGGAGCGAGACATTGTACTTGCGGCCGTTAGGGGTATTTCATGTTTATAACTAATAGAGCGTGATAGAATACACATTCTTTCACGGTCGATAGCATTTGTTGCTACATGAGGAGTAGTAAATCTTCTCACGTGTTTAAAAACAAACGTAAAATTATTATATGCTTATAGAGGCGTGCACAAAATCGTTTTTTAATCAAATTCAAATGAAATTATTCACTAGTTTATTACCTTTTTATACTAACTGCCTCGACGAATGTTAAAAAAAACTAGCATTTGCCAACTTTTTCGCATTCGAAGATATTTATTGGCAGTTTGAAAGTCATCTTTCCTCTTCATTAAACTTTCAAATTTAATTACAGGAAAACTTTTCCTGAATTTGAAAATAATCTGATTTTACTTGAGGGTCTAAGGGAATTTATTCATGGAGGTCAATATTCGTGCCTCGGCAAAGGCCTGCTTGCGGAATATAAATATTAATGCTTTTATTTGAAGCATTTAAGAAGTTAAAGTATAATGTTAAGATTGTATTATGAGGTATAATACTTACGTCCAAATGAAGTTAGAGTTGTCTGGTGGTTTTGATAGCCCTATCCATACTTTTTCAGTTATGTCAAGTTCCTTGAGGTAGGCTCTAATTGCATCATATTGGGAGGAAGTGTCAGCTGGAATAGGAAAAACCCACTTAATGCGTTATTGTTATTATTATTGTCCAGATTATTAACATGTCTTCGGCAACTGTAGGAATGTGAACATAACGGTACATATGGGTTATTTTCGGGGAGAATCCCAGAAGCACCCGAGCTGGCATTTAGATGGTGATTTTTTTGCTAAAAATTTGCCGATTTTACAAAGACATAACCTTAAAAAACTTACCTTTAAAGTTTGAGGGTGCAACGTTGATTTGTGTTTGTTTTGAAGTCGTTTTTAGTGAAAGCTTTTAGAGATTTTGTGAAAATGGAAAAAATTTGTCATCGATACGTGATTCAATGCTTTCATTGGAAAGGTTTTAGTTCATCCAATATTAAAGCAAAGTTAGATTCTACTCTGGGGGAATCTGGTCCTTCTTTAACAACTGTAAAATATTGGTTGTCAGAGTATAAGCACACTAGTCCACACTTCCGTCGTCGCGATGGCTAAAATAAATCAACTTGATTTCGAACTTTTTCCTCACCCACCCGATTCGCCACATTTAGCCCCATCAGATTATTTTCAATTTCCAAGATTGAAAAAATTACTCGGTGGAAAGATATTTGCTCGTAAAGAAGAGAAGTCCGAGGTTGATGCCTATTTTGAAACATCCAAAGCTCCTTACTATAAACAGGGTATAGACGCTATAGAACATCGCTAGGAAAAGTGTATCAATGTCAATCAAGACCATGTTGAGAAACAATGTAATATTTCCCAATTTTTTTTCTCCACGTATTAAGTCGGATACTTCTGGGACTATCCTTGTACAATCGGATTTAGAGGTAATAAGTAACAAATCGACAGCAGAATTAAGACATTATCAATTATAGCTATCTGCAAGAATAATTTTAGAAGGGTTTAATTCGCCATCTTCATTCATCATCTTTTTCCAACTACTGGCTTTCCTATAGATCCGAAAAAGGCGATAAAAATTGCCGAAAACTTGGTTAACTTGAAAGTTTTCTTTATTCTTAAGTCTAGAGCCATAACTTAAGAACCACTTAAGGAATCCTTCTACTACAGTTTTCGGTCGAAATAACCACCAGCATTAAAAATTTGTAGCACAGTAATTTAGCAAGAAGAGTAATTGATAGTCGAGGCTAGCAAGCATGAGAGGCCGAGAATGCGATTTTCTCAGTGAGGTGCATTTGTACCTACTAGTATTTCTGCAAATCACGAGTAATTTCGAATGTGTATCCTTTAAACATAATCTAGATGGGATCAGCGGTGGGTGAATATTTTTTCAGTCTATTACTTGCCCTGGTTGCAGAATAACAGGTATTCCCCCCCTGGATATTTGAGCAAAACCTGGACCGACCTGGAACAATGAGTCGTATTACGCAAAAACACGTCTGAATGTTGGCCCTTCTATGAGGACTGCAGAAAACAGTCATTTCAATTTTTTCATTTGAATATTTCATACCGACTCAGTTATTTATTTCCCATGTGTAAAAAAAAAATGTTGAGAGCTAAACAGTATTTCCTTCTCCCCTTGGATGTTTACCCTTATTTTCAGGATCGTTTAACTTTGGAACAAAAGGGGATTCTTGTGTCTTGTGTGGGGATTGAGGAAGGAAGATTAATTGCTATGAAATACGCTTCTTCGGGAGGTCGAGAAAATATAGATTTTCTTGTCGATAGACATACTTAGTAGAGAACCTGGGATGCGTAAAGAAATTCGATTCATAGTCGAACGAACGAAATTTATATAAGCATCTTTTGAGGGAAGGGATAGGGTTTCGGCCTAGACACGATACTAAGCAAAGGCTAATGCATTTAACCACTAGAATTCGCAATAAGAGTAAGTGTAAACGTGTGGATGCTAAGATATTCGCAATCAGTAAGCTACCTGATTGCGAGGAGTAAACACTAAATTCATAGTTCTTACTAACGTGAAATATACAGCCATATTTTAAACAAGAGGGTAAACACGATACTGCACTTAGAAATTTTTCAAATTTTGTCTATCAACGGTTTTTCTATCCAGCGCACTCATATCCCTTTAATTTGTATTTCCAAAGCGTTCAGCTACGGAATCTTCATTATTTCTCTGCCCGGCTCCCTCTCGCCACATCCAGGGCAGTTAAATAAAAATAGTTGCTGTGTTGTATATGAAATGCAAAAATGCAAATATGGGATAAAGTGCATTAACTGTTCTGTGGGAATAAATTATATTTCACTATCCGAAACAAAACAGAAACCGTTTTCGATGATTCACCAAACAACAAACAAATTTTCAATTTTTTCTTTTTTTCAAATTCAGCCGCACACAACAATTTTCACACACAATTGCCCGACACACGCCAGCAATTTTTATTTATTAAAACTCGGAAATATGCATTGCGCTCTTCGCCCTGACCCTTTTTTTAATATAAAAGATAAATGGAAATGTCACTATGGCAAGAATGTCGTATATTATGCGGCTAATTCCCATAAATTATATGATGAATGTGGCGCTTTGAAATATGACTGCGCTCAAATCAATTGTGTTTAGAAATGGTATGTTGTATAGCAGGCTAAGAAAGTGACTTAACACACGACCGTTCGCTATTACGCGGCGGGCGCGCGCGCGCGCTATTCACGGGAGTATGTTATGGTGGAAATTTTGCCAATATCAAAATGCAAAATATAAAAAGCGGTGATCAAAGGACCTTCAATTTCATACTATTCCAACAGCACGACAATGCAGTAAAACTGAAATAGGCGAAATGCGCTAATGAAACATCGAATGATCAAAAATCGGAAAACGTAACACGACATATTTGAACATTTTTGAATACTACTTCTTCGATTTTTACAGATCGTCCTTGTTACGGTCTTTGCGGGAACATGTTGCAGAGACGAGCTGACCTAAACGAGAATAAATCCTGCGGAAAACTTCTGCCATTTCGAGCCATTTTTATATCGTAAAATGGGTAAATGCACCTCACAACTGATAAGGATCAATTCGACGGGAAAAGTGTCAAGCCGAATAACATCTTTCCTAAATCTGCAAAACTCTGGACAATATACAGGTCACCGCTTTGGAAGATCCTTCGTTGCTCTTCGGCAAGCGTACATGGGGACATCATGACCTTAAAATGTCAGGCTGGGCGGAAGTCATGCACTGTAGCGGGAGCAACGTGGAACTAAGAAATTCGCGAAGCTTTTGAGGAAAAATAGATGCAAATTTTGATCACCTTTCCTACCAGGGCATATCAGTGCTCTTCTGGTTAGTATTCGCAAATGGCTGTTTAATTATTATTCTGAATATTGAATTATCAGGGGGAATATAATCAGTGCAGTCCAAGCTATCGATAATTTTTGGGAAGTTTGCATGAATGCAAATTAAGTTGGAAAGAGCACGGCGGAGGGCACGCTCATTCAATATATTACAAGATGGCAAGTTACTGAATTCTTTAAAAGAGTAGAGATATCAAAAAACTTTTTATATAGATCTCGTTAAGAATTTATCGAAGCTCAAAGTTTTCAGAAGAAAAAGGTATGTTTCTGGAGAAAAATATTTCGTTGGTGTCGGTTCCCAACTTTAAATATATGGAGCATTTGCTTTATCTTTTGCCCTTTTATTTAAAGTGGTAAAAAAAGCGAATATATCTTTGCCCTTCACCTCTGGTGATTGCAAAATAAAGTAGAACTTTTTATATTTAAAATTATTTCCGTTTTTTTCTTAATACTTTCTCAGCGTAGATGAAAATGGCAATTTAAGATGCCTCTTTCATAGAGCAAATCGCGCCCTCATCCACCGTTACCTTGTCGCTTCGCTCCTCGTTTGGCAAACCTGAACTTCCTGAAAGGAGGGATGTAAAGATACACAAAAATTTGTGACAATTGTCACCAATTGGGAAAATCACAGCTTTTCGCCATCCGGTAATAAATCCGCCGATGTCGTTCGTTATTAAATTTCCTAATTTTCCCCTCGTTTCTTAAAGACATCAAACGGGGATTTTTACTGAAATAGCTGTATCCGATTGGGGATTGGATTTCCCGAGGGAGACGAATTTCATATTTCATTCTTAACGTTTTGTGCCTTTTATTTTGCTGTTATCCGAGGCAGGAGTCGGAGGAGCTATGTAGCCTTGAATACACTTTTTGAGACATTTTAGTTTTTATAGCTATACAATGACGGCTAATTTTTCTTGAAGGATCGTTAATTCGACCGTTAACGGATATCACCGTGCTACTCACAAGATAAGGAGAAGCGCTCAAGCTTACATGTGACTGCAAAATGAACAAATCATCTAGGCGCAACCACCACGAAAAGACTATTTTTCTTTTATACTATTGCTGGGACCCCCAATATTTTGCATTCATCCTCTCTCTCAAACAATCCTATAGCTGTACTTTATCCTCTAGCCATGTCTTGATTCTGAAAGTAAGTTTTTCAGGTAGCTAAATAAAGTTACGTGATCTTCTCCTAACTCAGAGATCTTGGCTCATCTCTTACTGTTGCGAATGAACAAGCTGTTCAATTAAAGAAAAGTCTGGAGTCCGAAGTCGAGAACTTCAGAGAGCTAAACTCCATTTAGCTTATTCGCTTTAAAGCCAACTTTGTTAACACAGCGAACATTTCTATTTCCAACAATCGATGGAAAAAGCCGGTCGTAAAATATTCCGGAGTCTACTATTGGTATTATAAGTGAAAATTTTACAGTTCAATTTGACGATCCAGAAGAAGCTTCGTTTTGTCTGCTCTTTCCATGACAACCAGAAAAATACCGTAAATTTTTAGCAAGGGACAACTTAAAAGCACATATTCTGTATATAGCAGTACCTGTATAAATAGGTTTGTTTCTTCCTATTTAGGAGGTTCACCTTTGGAGATCCAGATATCCCGAAGATCGGTACGTAGTAAAATTTTTGAATCTTCAGTGTTACTTGCAAAATTCTTACGTTGAAACTGTAGAAAAATATCCAGTTTCAAAAAATTAATGGAAGAATCTGGTCGTAGAATTGTCTGGAGTCTAATGCAAAGCCAAGGCTTATGCACCTAAATTGGGATTCGATAAAGTCGTTCCAGGATTTGGCGCCTTCGGGCGTCGAGGGGTAAAGGACGAAATTCACTGTGGCGGCTTCGCTTGCCCTTGAGGAAACTTATATTAACATCTCCTAACCGAGATCGGTTTGCTTCTGGCAACTCCCCAGGCAATTAAGATCAAAGCCGGAAGTTGTTGTTTGAATGTTTCTAGGTCCAATTTCATTAACCATAATAACTTTTCAAAGTGGCGACAATCACCGGTATGGCCGTTTTATTTTTTCCCATGGGCATTACCTCCCCTTTTCAAACGGGAAAAAATATCAGTCAAAACTTCACGGTCTACTGCTTTGCAAATAGTAAAACAATGGATTATACATATTTTATGCTAAACACAGGCTTTTCCATTGCAATCTTTTGCTTTTTTTTTTATCTCGCTGGTCTCCATTCCCGAATACGATGCCAGGTGAAAATAACAAGCCACTTGTTCGGCTCGAGTTCAGCACTTTCCACCGTTTCTATCGTAATTTGCCAGAAACAGTAAAATCAGTGATCCGCGAAACAATAAGTCGCCCAGACTCTGGAAAACGTTCGTTCATTACTAGTCGAGTTGAGAGGTTGAGTTAATCCTCCTTTAAATTCCAACATCACCCTGGTATATTCTTACTGCAATTAGCGGAACCAGTTAATTTGGAAAGATGGTTTCAAAACGAAAATCCAAGATTCTGCTTCACTATTCGGCTTCTTGACTCTCGGTGTCGACGTCTCAGGAAACAAATATTGTCTGGCAAGTGGGGTTCCCCATCACGCCGTCGGTGTTTTCAGAGCAGCACGACTATGGAGATTGAGGTCTATAGAAAAGCGCCTTCATTACATAATTTAATATATAATATATACAAAAATATATATTTAAAGAAAATAAACAATAAAAATAAAATATACGCAAAATTTGTAAACTGCATAAATTTGAATAACCACATACTTGATAATAGCCAGATCTCAGCAAGAGAACAATTGAAGAACAGTTGGCGCATGCCCTTTTACTTTTTAAGGTACCTAATTTCTTTGTGCTCGATTTGATTGGTTTTCACATCAAATCACAAGATACTCCTTCTCTCAATAACGAACGATTTCTCGAAAGATGTAGAAGAGTACAAAAATATATAAAAGTAAATTTACTATCACATTATTAAATCTTAGTTGTTAATTGAACCAGGGATAGAAAAAATCATATACTTTCCACGGTGACCCACCCCTAAACTACCCCTCAGCCAGCTTTGAGACACTCAAATTTTTCAGCAAATAAAGACGATTTCAATTAAACAAAAACATTTCCCAAATTTGGTGATTCTATATTACGACTTTGCTGAAATTTTGGATAAAAAAAATCCATCTTCTGAAGTCGACACCTCAGCCACCGTATCAAAAGAGCATCGTATAAAAAATCGATATGTTTCGAACTCCTCTGCACGCAGCTGTTCCGTGTCGGTTCGGTTGCGAATCATCCTGTGGGGCATCAGAAAGCGCCAATATATTGGAATACGGATCAAAAAACACCTCAGAAAAACGTAAATAAGACTTAATACTAGAGTTACTGCTTAAGCGTCTACGTTACTTGAAGGGAAGGAAAGTACACATACCGTTAAATAAGCAAAGAAAACGAGGAGGAGCCTTTCAATTACTGAACAGAAATGGTTTCAGAGTGAACACACAATAAATAAAAAACTTGGAATGTGTAAAGCATGAAGGGTAATAGTTATAATACCTATTCTTAGGGCCGTGTTTCCTTAAAAGCAAAATAGAACATAATAAAGACAAAAACCTGGAATTGGATTTCTTCCCTATTAAAATGGATACCGTACGATACAGCTTATTGTCTCAAAACCCCGAAGCCATGCGAAGCGGTTTGAATTTTCGTTTCATACATATAACCCGTTTTTTCTTCACGTCCTGAATATAAATTTTACTTAAACACCAAAAAATTTGCTTTTATCATTTTGTTGGAAGTAGCTCTGGATGTTTTACCCACCAATTTATCACGAAAAACGCTTTTGTAGGTCCTTAAGGAAAGCTCCAGTGCCTATATTTTTCTTGGATTTTTTCGTTATTTGTCTTTGGAGTGAAATGGTGTGAAAATGTATTACAAATTTCTTATACAAGTGCAGATATTTTACAGCACGCTGATTACAGTTAACTGAACAACGCGAAGCGGAGACTCTAAAAACGTTTCACAGTTTCTCTCACCGATAAATAGTATTTCGGGTAAATCGATTTGAGGAAAACGACAAAATTTGGTTTATGTAAATTATCTAACAAGCCACGAACTTCTCGAAAACCAGGAAAAAGTTTTTAAATTCGTCTGAAAAAACTACAATTTTTTCCCTCATATCGGTAACCGACCTCGTAACTCGCGAGCTTCAGCAATCGCCTCGCAATCTCGAATCGAAAAGAAGTCATCCTGTTGAAAAGGTATAAATATCGTTAGGACTAACACATACTAAATGTAGCAGGATCGTATTAATTTCCAAAAACACGATTTAAACAATTTGTGCATGAACATTGTTGACAACCGATGAAAAATTAATTTATTTAATCTGTAATGGATGAAATTGCAGCTTGCAGCTAGAGGATCCTTTTTATCGGTTATAAAAGTTAATGATGGCATTTTTGCGTCAGATATTACAAAATGTTTTCGCAATAATTAAATACCCCAACGAAAATTCATTAAAAAGTCGTTTAATGATGGACATTAAAGGCCCTAAATGAGATTATAGATAGAAGGCATGCTGGTAATTTTCGCCGAAATTTTGATTTGAAAATAATAAAATTGCATATTAGAACAGCTATTAATTGAACCAGTTTGAAAACTCACTGTTTGGTGCAACGGGTAACGGCAGGACAAGCGGAGGAAGGTCCGGCAGTACCGCAATATAACGTATGTACTGTACAGATGCGCCACGCTATTTCCTAATGACTGCACACATGATTTTTTTGATCTTGAAAAAATACCAACAAAAAAGCAGATAGTGTTGTGGAGCTAATCATTCGTTGTTGATCCCGTTTGCTAACGAAGCTGCGAAAAGTCCGTAGCTGGTTAGCTGCGAAATAAAACCAGCCTTATCACCCCTTCCTAATATGCTAAATACTCATTTATTTGTCAAAATACGAAAAAACATTTTAGTTAATAAGATTTGAAGTCACCTTTAAACATGCAGCAATTTTCTTAAATGGTTCCAATAATAAAATTAATTAGTTGAAAAAGTGGAGCTTTGTACGGCCGTTAAAAACGCTTTCCGGTACCCACGGCGCAGAATGGCTAAGCAAAAACAGAACTCCGGTTAAATGTATTAAAAACGGCACCTAAAAAATAAGAGGATGCTCGAAATCCACTCCCGTGCGCTAGTTTGGCTAAACTATACTTAGTTCTTGCATGTTCAAGGAGATGGTGCCACTGACGACTCGATTTTATCTATCAACTACCAGCCGCTAGTCGCGCCACCTTTTCGAACATAGCAGAAATAGGTGTAAGTACTAGTGACTGAAATTAACACGTTTTCGATTTCCGACTATTAAATGAAATAACCGGCATTTTTCGGCATTATTGTATTTAACAGATCTTTCCATTCACGATTTGAATGCTGTTTAATGGAACAAATTTTGTTCATTTCATTGGTAATCACGTGATTTCGGACTGTGTTGCATTTATTTTTAAAGGGATATGGAAGTTTTTGGTGCCAAAATGTGCATGAATGCAGTATGTGCGAGATAAGGATGCATTGAATTAACTTTTCATCCATATCTCCAATATATGTATGTATAGAAACATTAAAATTCAAATACATATTAATTTATTTCACGTGGCGTATTGATTTTTCAACCGGTGAGGTGTATGTTTTTAAAGGCTGTAAAGTTTTTTATACGGGTCGAGGCGATCTCATTTCTTAGATGATTCACTTGGGTGTCAGTGCGGCTACAAACAAGATGTTCGTTATAAGGAATATACCAACAACCAGGATAGTCGGGTGCTTCTTTTTGTTTCAAAGACTCATCAAATAAATAGTTGCTACTATGTCAGTGATTCAGTGAGCGTGAACCCGCATGTTAATAATATTCTGATTAGTGTTGGTGCTCGGAGGTCTGTTACGTAATGGAGCGGACCTTGCATGGGGGTAGAGCTACTCTAAGCGAAGGGAGATCCCATTGGAGAGAGCCATACTTAGGATGGGGCAATGGGAGTGAAAAATCCGGGTAAGATGGATCGGAGGTGTAAATTAAAAGGGGAAGTTCTGACTGTTATTTTTGGGGTTTACAGGTAAGTTTTGGAAGATCCGCGAGAACGTCGTCGAACGAAGCCGGTTCGGTTAAGGTGAGATTTAATTGGCGTTTAATATTAATATTGGCGTTCGTTAATGTTCTTGTTTAAATACCTTAAAGGTTTCGCAAATATAAAATTTCTCGAACTCGCAAAGAATTATATACATGACGTATTATGCGTGTTCGTTGTTTTTTGTGATTTTGCTTTTGGAAATTTAGAAACGCGGCGCGTTTTCTGCACAAAGTACCGTTCAATTTCGAATGAATTTAATAACCGTTCGACATAGCGTGATAGAACTGTCATGAATGATATTATACAAAAATTTAATAATTGATAAAATTTTATTTTATAAATGTGGGATCAAAAGTTGGGATTTTAAACACACACACACACACACTCAAATTATTGACTTGGGCCCTATACCGACAAAGTAAAAATTTCGTCAATGCATTCGAAAATTTAAATTTCCGGACTGCTGGTTCCAACACGTTTAATAAACGTTCGATTATTAGCGAGAAAATTTAAGTGTTACGACTTCGACTCGTCATTCTCTTGAACTTGAAGACTTGAATACCTCAATTGTTGCCTTATCAAGGCGTCAGTAAAGTATTCCTCCTTTTCCAGTGAGGAATTCAAACACGGCGTTGTCAGATTGTGTTTCTCGTTTCTTCCCAGGCCTAATTTTATTTATTGAATTGACCTTCCGTCCATTCAATATAAAAAAAAAATTAAAATGTCAAACGCACATTTAGATTAGTTGCGGTCAGTTCAGGTGACCTCTCATCGGATAGGCCAGATAGGCTAGTTCTAATCAAGTTGCACTTATTCCGACAAATGATAAATAAATAAAGCATGTTATGTTAAACCTGAAAGTTTTGGCTGGAATAAATACAAGCGCCAACATGAATATATTCAAGAGAAGAGCGCAGCACCCTGTCTTGCAGGGCGTCCAGGGCACAGCCCGACTAGTTTTTTTCTACTAGAATTACAACAGCAATATAAATACACAGTGCGTTTTGTTCGAGTGAGCCCAGTTGGTGGGTAGTTTCTTACGATAAACAAAATTATTTCCAAAGTGGGACACGCTCCTTTTATTAACACGACCGTTTTTTTTTTTATAAAGGTGTTACAAATACATTTCATTTGGTTCATGAAATTCTCCTCCGGCTGTAACTCATACATCAAAAATTCTAGCTAATGCTAAACCAATACGCATTCGTGAAATATGGATCAGAAAAAAAGCACTCGTGCACTACCGTATATTCGTGCATTTCGTTTCAAATTGCATTTATGCCTTAGTGCCCTAAAGTTATGCACTATTTCCAATGCACTTGCAGTATTACATATGATTATTTTAAGTGACGCCACGCAATTTCCTGCTCCTGTTATCAGTTCCAAGAAGTAGGGCTGAATATTTCCAGTAAACCTACGATCAATACCTAATACGCGTAACTCCATTAAGGGTTCACTTCTAATATCATATGCGGGGAACCGGAAAAAATCCCTAGAAATAGTGGAAACTGGAATATTTTCATTCTCCTGTAACAAAAGATGAAATATTCAGTATGACGAATGTCAGGGGAAGGTAATATGTTTGCTTTTAATAGTTTTTGTTCTATAGGTAGTTGGATAAAAATACATCGATTCAACATTTTATCGGTTGCCGCAAGAGACACAAAGTCGATTAAATGGGTCAAGTTTAACGGAATTTTATAACAAACTCATACACTTTCCGGAAAATAAATTTATCTCCTAGCAATTGCCGAAAATTTGAAAATAATTGAATAATGGAACTTCAGGATTATCGATAAACGGTCTCTGATATTTCCCTTCATTATCCAACAATTTACTGAAAGCCATTTAATCGATTTTTCCAGGAACCTCCAAGTAATCGGGCCCTTCTTTCTCTACTTGACATCACTGTTAGTTACTCTCTTGAGTTTAGATTGTGTGTGTATGTGTGTGTGTTTTTTTTTAAAGAAACCTAAACTGAGTTTAACCGGTAGATTATGCTTCGTCAGAAAGAACCAATTAAAATATTACTTCTTTCTGTCGTTATTTAAACTAGAATGAGCTGCAAATCTGCATCGATCACGTTGGTGCCTAAATATTTGTATTCGGCTGTGTCTAAGATAAACATTTCTGGATCTTCATCCGAGAAAGTCTAGTATGGCTTGGTTAATGTATAAACGTTTAAACCTAATAATTTTATGATTCTCATAGGTTCCGCTGCGAGTTTCTCACCATTCTCTTTTCCTTTTTGCAAATTCCGCTCGTGGTTTCAGTCACTTTTCAGCCAAATTTTGCCAAAATTCCTTGTCAGTGAAACAAGAAGGGCCGTTTTGATTTATCCAAAATTTGCTTTTCTCAGAAATTTTTTTTTACCTTTGGTCAAACTACAATCCTCTCCTTGTCGGGATATGCACTCTCCTGTCCCTTCCACTTATGAACAACCAAGGTAACAGGTTGGGTAAACGTTTGAGATATCTTCCCAGTGGTACTATAATAGCATAGATAACCAAGCAATTTCTGCGAATTTCCTTTACCCAGTCGCACATCTCATTCGAGTTATACGATCGATTTTCAGAGTTTTTGTGCCCTTTACGGTACTTTTATTTTCATGTTACTGCCTGAATTAATAAATCAGACTCGTCCTGAATTGAGGACCTTGCCGCAAGAAGGGGACAGCTCCCAATTCGGAAATTGCTGAGGAGCGGCAAAATAGTATGTTGTTTAACGAGAGTAGCGAAAATGTAATTTTCTGTCTATTATGTCCTGACAGAGCAGGTAATGTCCTCGAATTAGAGAAAATGTTTTTCAACGAATAGCACATAATCCTTTTTCAACGGCCATGCATGATATACGCAGTACTTTGATCATTATTAACATTGCAAACCGCACTCGCACACGCTGTGTTTTAACAGTGCACGATTTTATTGTACACAACCAAATCTACAGAATGATTCAAAAGTCCGTGCAAAAAATTTTGGGACGCATTTTTGAGGTCAAAATGAGACTGTTTTCCCTATAAGCGTGGGTCCGCAAATGCTTAGCTGTTGATATACAGGATATCAAAATATTGTCATGATCAAGGTTTACAATGGGCTACAATGGCGTAATTTGACAATTATACGCGTTTTTTGTGGAGCTTCTTGACGATTTGGTTTAGCTCATGGTTAGTACGTTTCGTCTGGTTTTTAAAGTTTCAAAGTTGTCCCGATTACATTGTTAAGTTTCGATAAATCTGGACTTTTTTTGTGTAATAATCTGCATTCTACCTGCATCGTTGCCAAGAATATTATATTTTTTCAAATTTGGCAGAAAACGCGTAGGAGTGTCGACCTACAAAACGCCCCGAATGTCGATAACTAGGCATTTGCGGAGCCACGTTTAAGGAAAAGAAATAGTTATTTTGACCTCAAAAATGAGCTCCTAATTTCTTTGTAGTGAATTTTGAATCACCCTGTATGCAAAATCAACAAAACAGTCAGTTCTAAACTTCCAACAATACTGCCATGAATGGCGGTCTGGGTTCACGCGTTAGTGTTAAACTTTCGTCTCCAGAGACGAAAGATAACGTTATGGGATATTCTCTCTCTAGAGATGAAAATTATGTTTTTGGTTGAGATAAAACATGACGAAATTTGTCTTTTTTACATGACCATAGAAAAAATCGTTCTTTTAGTGCAAATGGCTATCTAAAAACATGTTTAACGTGCACAGTCATTACCCGATAGCCTTTTCCTATAGCAACATTTTTTGTAGCATATCGGGGAAATTTTTTGTATGTATATGTATATCTGCACATCTACATAGCTGCTCTTGAATAGGTATTAATAAGATCTCCAATTACGAATCATGTTAATTACGTTTGAATATAGATCTGCTTAACGATCTATTGAATATCGGTCACGCTCAAAATTAAGAACTAATAAAATATAATGGCAATTTTACAGTCTATTTACAGTCTGAAAATCTCATTACCAGAAGCATTCTGATAAACTGCTGTTGGAAATTGGTGTCTATGCATCTTTACCAATGAGAAATTGATCTTGATAAAATGCTGGCATTTTCCAAGTTTAACCGCAAATTACTCCGTCGAATTATTCTTTTCTTTGCACCGAACTCGGACGGATTTAATTAAAAGTTGATATCCAGGCTTAACGCTGCTGCCAACTCGTTTATTCATAACCTTTCTAACATGACTCAGAAGAACCATTACACGGGGCACCCAACACCTCTGTTACTGATCCTTTTAGCAGCTCGGCAATTTTTCAATTTAACCATTAAAATTTCAATCCTGGAGAGGATTAAGTAGGTCAAATGTATCCCATTGGAATGGCAGTGTAGGGATGCAGGTTGCACCTAAAGTGTCTATTGACCGGGTGGTCTACATATGCATGAGAATTCTCTCTGTTGAAATGGGGTTGCTGGCTAAATTTGCAAGTTATCCTCTGCTATAAATAAACCTGTTCATTTGATGACGCTCCCTTATGTTGAAATTTAATAAATACTTTCCTCCGTTATTAACCTTTTAATATCTACAAAATCGTTCATAAATGGACCCCATTAACGTATGATTTTTCGATAATGGTGTCTGTCACGCTAGTCACGAAGGGTGAGGTTTCAGTCTCGAATTGCAGGATAAATCTTCTTAGAGTACTTACTTCGTTTACTGTCTTGCCCAGTAGAGTTACTCTAAATAAAAAAGAACTAACAAAATAAAAGTAAGCAGAAACGTTTCAAATGCTTTGTATCAACGTTGGAATTAACGAGTATTTTAATGCGCGCTTAATAAGCTCGACATCCATTCTCATAGAGTTACTTCACCTTTTTGTATAGAAAGATTAATACACTCCTCTGTTAAAGAACTCTTAAAGCGTGTATGTATTTACTAGCAGGTGCCTTTTAAATTAACATCCTGCAGATTTATGAAAACGAGCAGTAGTCTGAAAACTGCGGGAAGAGGACCACGGACTATGTTTTTAATTTTTGTTTTCCTGAACTGCAATGTGAGTAGGTATAATATGAAGCAAATACTCGGTTGGCGAGATACAGGGTGTCGCAGTTCGAAATTAGCTTTCAATCTTGTCTCTTGTGTCTGCTCGTAAAATTTGCAACATATTTAGTTCAATTTTACGGTAATTACCAATCTCAAGATTATACACGATAGGAGGTCACAATTAGCGCTATAAATGTACAATGTACAGGGTAAAAATGATTTTGGTGGCAGGTCCCCTTTCATTTTTCGTAGCTAACATGTCCTGCAATAGTGTCACCCTGTAGATGTCCAACACTAACTGGGACATCATATCGTCTATATCGTTAATATTAACACCCAGTGTGAAAGCTGCAATGCAGTCTTGAAGTTGAGAGGGAGAGATTGAGGTCCATTTTTTAATTTTGGTACACTTTATCTCGCCAGCGAAGCATTCCCCGATCATTAACTATACGAAAAATCTATGTTTAAAATGAGAGGAAGAATTGTCCAGGTATGTCTCGAAGATCGTCCCGATCATACATTTTGAACAGTTCCAGAATCTTTCAGTAATAATACGGAATCGGTTTTATGTGCGTGGGTTACATCAAAGCCGCTTTGTTGGATTAAGAGAATCGATATACAAATCAAAACGTCTTTAAAGTCTTATCCCATCATTAAGCTTCAAACACAAGATCATCCTTAAATAAAGAAAAATAGATTGTGTTATATAGATGCCAACCAAAGACCTTTTTAATGAAGAGTTACCATTAAAAGAACCTCAATTGGGCGTTAAAATATCAGGGGCACGTCTTAGATGAATTCATGTGTTATGTTCTATCCATAAGATGTCTTAGTCAGCGCCCTACGTTTACAGTTCACCGCCTATTACGAACCCCTTTTTAACGATCACCCGTTATTTTTAATGATCATCCGTCCCACACCCTAAAACTGTTGCCTAAATTCGCATACTAATTTTAGGCTGTCTTTGTCTAAGGCACGTATCCGTAACTGATGATGTCTCCCTTCATGGTTCTTTATATTGTCTTGGCAGCGGAGGCGAATCCCATTGCTCCGTTTACCACACATCATTTTTCTAATATATGGTAATTTACTACAGTCACTCTTGCAACAGATACAAGGAGGAATAGTAAAAATAATAATTTTCAAATTTTGACGGGAAAATATAGCTGCAAGCGGTATTGCTCGGAACAAGAGAAATTCAGTGTCCTCAAAATCCAATTTTGAGACACGGTGGCTGCATCGAAGAATTTCTTGAAATACGTCAGAAACGATAAGCGCTGCTCCTGTGTGAAGGAGTCTTGACCGTCCTTTTTGATTTTATTCGGCCGGACACCATCGCCAACCTCTGCAGTCAAAAATGATACGACAACGTAAAAATGTAAGCGATAAGAAATTGTCGGATTTAGAGTGGTCTTGAAGGCGAATTTAAATGTAGAATCTGTTGGATTTCAAAGAACAATTTTTACCTTCGCGTACAATGAACTGCATATAAATGGGGGTGGACGATATGGCAACCCACTTAATTGGATCTAAACTTGCCTAGATCGAGTATAACAAAACAACTAACAGTAACATCGCATCATGTTCATTAACTCGCATCTATATCGAATGTTCTGATCGAAAGGCCAATTGGGCGTGACAAGCTAAAATAAACTCAGGAGCGGCCGTATACATTCCCTACACGTAATTCATAAGGGAATTTACTTGACATACGTACAATACTAAATATCTAATAAATTGAATGGTTTTTGTACGATATCATTTGAAAAAGTAGCATCAATTTGAAAATCTTTGACTTTGACGTGCTTATCCTAAATGTCATATGTCGAAAGTGACAAAATGAAAGGAATAGATGACATTTGCCCGCACATCATTCTGGCAGGGATTGAAATGAAAATTGACAACACTGACTGTGGTGTTACGTTGTACGAATTCTTTACTATACTATTTATGCCCCGCACCTGGAATTTTTTAGGCATTTCAAGGCACGACAAGTCAAATAGCAATATTTCAGAGATTTTCAGAGAAATTTCAGCAGCGGGCACGATGTTCGAAAGATAGAGTGAATAACTGTTACTAAGTATTGTCATTTCTTTTCGTCATTTATTTTATTTATTGCGGCAGCGGATTCACACCGCCTAGTGCATTCGATTCGGGCCACCCTTCATAGACTACTTTCTGTGGTCATCGCTGAAACCAAATTCTTGCATTGCAAACATGCTCTCATATTCCTAGTAGTGCAAATTTCTTTTTCAACAAATCATTTATTATCAATTTAGGCAACGTGGAACAATAAAACTACGATACTTTATCTCGAAGAAGAATCCTAAATTTACTCTAGCGAAACACTAAAGCTTTGAAAATGTGCATCCACGTTTAGAAACGGCACAAAAGAGCCAAAGAGACTATCAAGTTTCGAGTTTCATGTCTGCGGTTTTATGAAAGTGTTTACTAATTCAAGAGGCTTCTTTAAGTAGAGTATCTCGAGAATTGTGCTTCATATCGTGCCATGCCGAACGATACAGGGGCTAATAACCAAGCGATTACTCCAATTAAGAAAAGGTTACGATTTTGAAATATTAGGTATGGAACTGGATTTTTGGCATCCATGAATTGTACAAAGTGCGTCACTTAAGCGGCCTATTTGGGCCTGTATAGGAGTATTTTTCCTAAAGCATTTTTTTGGGACTATCGACATATGTATATTCCCGAAATAATTTTTTTTTGCTGGTAAAAGTGATTTTGGAAAATATTTTTATTTTGTGACGAAATCAATGACATGTCGAAGATTTTTGTGAGTTGACTTTTTTGTATATAATCAGGATTCCTACATTGCAAATTGAAAAAAAGGCGCCTCGAAACTGAAGCGTCGTTGAATCCCTCGGCGAACATCGCCCAGAGACGAAAAGACTTACTTTGTTCTTTTAACAAAAAGTACGCCATTTCCTTTTACTGTTTATAAAGTTAATTTCTGGTTTTTAAGCAACAGAACTAGATAGTGTATCTCCCTCTAGCTAGTCCTGTCATTTGTTTGCAAATCCAGTATAACCCAATTTGTAAAGCCAAAATTTACGTGCCAGGAAAACGGGATTATAAGGGTTCGTAACTTTAATCGCGCCAAACATGTACGGAAAATGAAAGCCACCTACTAAAGTTCCGGCTAAACTTAAGACATTTCAGTTATAAACGCCATAATTGGGAAATTTCGGAAGATCTGACATACATATTTTATACAGCTCTTCGAAGGTAATGAGTATTTGTCCCATAATTTGCCTCACAACGTTGCGCAAGTCTACTGAGGTTATGCAAATTGTGTTTGTAGGTAATTTGCTGTGACATCTTGCGCGTGCACAAAACTTTAATGTCACCACTGTCTCTTGTTCCCCAATGGCCGATGTATCAGATCCCCTTCAAACTTCTGTGATAAAACTCATTATGTGACTCCATTGTGTGTGGATTTACATCATGGCATATATGACGTCAGTCATGACGCGAAGTGTCTTCCGTAGTATGACCTTGAATTGTCAAATGTGACAGAACAGCGGGCGATACCGTCCTATAGTCTGTTGTCGACAAAATAGTACCGCGATCCATGCAGCTGGTTATACCGTCTATAAATCACAAATTTCTGTCTGAGGTATTTTATATTTGACAACTGACATAAATCCGACTGTGGATTCGGCTTTCCAAAAATGTTATATAAGAAAGTGTGGTTAGATTTTTCATATAGAAAATAGGACAGTTGGAATCCAAGTGAGACGATTAGGAGGATTTTCGATACTCTACACCCTGTATATGGAAGATCGTTGGTGCAAATATCTAGTAATCATGATTTTTTTAACTGCTCGATAGAACTACGACAATGACTGAAACACAGCACTATTGTGCTAATTGGATAAATTCAATACGGCGACATATCTGCCACATTCGACAGCTGACGGAAACCGGTCGGCGAGTCGGCCTTCGACCTTACCACGACACCCTATTTAATGTGACCTTGTGCCTACTAAAAAATTTAACTCAATCTAATATATTACTGACCTGTGACTAAGTTGGCATGATGGAACTGGCACACAGCGTCTGCTTCATACCAAGATATGCGATCTCGAAAATAGCGGTAGAACACGGAAAATCCCTCTTCAGGCAACATCCAGGTATTGCTAATATTCACCTGCAAATTAAGCAAAAGCGCTTCGTTAATATGGTCAAAAACTCAATTTTTCTAGGTATAGTGACAACAAGATTAGGGCCGCTAGCTCTTAAAACGATTAATCATCATTCAGGTTTATTGATTCTCATTAGATAAATGGTTTAGTGTGATTTTTTGGTACGTGGCTGAAGAGCTTTTACAAGTATCTGGCGTAAAAGTTCTGCGTAAATTCCGTATCGTGGAACTACCGGGTGGGCAAATAAAAAAAGTCGGCAATTGTATCTGGCAAACCGTTTGCTGCGCATAATCCATAAAAAAAAATTGAACACGTAAAAATGGCTATGGAAAAGCTGGCGAAATGTTAAACATTTTCAAGTTTGCCGCTAGATGGCGCTTTAAAAGAATATATCAATATTCAATAAGAAGTGTCCCTGACTAGTAACTCCACAGGCAAAAATTGCGTTGAAACACCAAAAGTGATTTTGACCTTAGTTCGAAAGTAGTAAATGTGGGTTTAAAATAAATCTTCAACTTTCATTAAGTCGAAGCTTCTCTTTTGATTTTCATTTTTTTATTGATATATCAATTCCGCATTCAATAAATTTATGATCTCGTGGCTTATGCAGTTTTCTTGGCTTTCTCGAACTCTATGAGAAATATATGGGAAAAATAATGAAAACGACCTGAGGTACATTATAGCGCGCCAATAAACTATAGGTGCGCCGGCATTATAAATAAATTTTAAGCGCGTAAGGCATGCAGCGCCATTAAATTTAAAAATTTGAGAAGCGGAGTCTGAGGGCGGCGCCTCCTCCATTAGTTAGAGACCGAAGATTGCTGAGTTCTTGGATCACTATTATAAACTGCGAAATTTATTTTTATTGTTTGACAGACGCAAATAGTGTTCCGAGTTTTTTTAATAATACTTCTGCGTTTCATTGCGATTCTCAAAACCTAAAAGAGCAGACCGCTGGACTTAAAATTTCACCATCTACAGTCCCTCAGTCGCCTTTTTAAGCACTTACTCGTCTGTACCGGCAGGCGCTCGGGGCAGAACAGTATTATTTAATCAAAAGGGTTTACAACTTGGATAACTCGGAAAAATAGCAGAGAGGTAATATTAAGACACACATTTAACTTATAAAAGTACAACCATAAAGCAGAAAAACAATTTCATCCATTTTCGTGAGAAATATATAATACGATTAATTTATAAAAATAAAAAACTCGCAAGGTTATTTAAAAAACTTTAATATCTACTCAAAAGAGATATTCACGGAGCACCTACTGAAAATTCCTGTCCTTTCTAGATCTAAAAGATTTCCAATGTCTTTAAATTAAACAACTTGGGATTTATTTTCCTTAAATATTTCAAAGTTTTCCCCAACTTTTAATCAAACTTTCTCGGGCTGCTTAAAGCATTAAAACTTGGACTGGAACTTAAAAATTGCATATTTAGAGGCGACAAAAACGGAAAAACTTTTATGTGACGTCATCTGTATCTCAAGCAGTAGAGCAATAAGTCTTAAATTTGAGCTTCGTACAGAACTGAGCATTTCGCCCAGCAACGAAAAATCCAACGACCCGCGCAACAAACGAAATAATAATTTGAACGGGGCCGCAATAACATTTGCGAACGAGTGCGTAAATCATCACTGTTCTCAAGTTCGTGAGCTTTGTTTAAGCTTAAGCTTCTGCGAAAGTCATTTGAAATAGCGCCGAAAATTTCGATAAATTTAAAATCCAAGAAATAAAGATCGTGAGAATCTGCTACAATTGGTTACACTCTCGCACTAGCACCAGGTGCTCCGCCCATGTTTTTCCTAATTAATTTTTTTTTTTCTAATTTGCGGTGCTAATAGTCATCCATAGCCAATACGAAAGCAACCTACGTTCGTTATGTTGATACACTGACGGCTCACTTGAGCAGATCTTTGTGATGTAAGGCGCAAGATGAGGATACACTACAATGTTACCCCCTACGAATGCTCATTCGGAATGCTAAGCTCCATGTTCCGTTTTTTTTTTGTAAGGCGGGTTAGTCGGTGCTGAAATGGCAGATTTAGATGTGGCCAGTGCCGCATTCATTGTTATGGGATCGAGGAAACAAAAGAAGAAAACTTTGAGGAAAAATAAGGAAAAGCGGCGGTGGTAGTCAGAATTATTTAAGAAAAGAAGTGTTAACAATAGCGTGACATTAATTAGTTTATTGTAATCACAAGTGCTTCCTCGGTGTGGGTGGGTACCCTCAGGCCAACGAACTAACTAATTGAATATCGTCCGCAAGAACGCAGGTGGGTGGTTCAATTTCATCGTGGGGTAACCATTATTGATGACCGTCATATCAGCACTGGTTACGTAGAAGGCCATACCATGTAGTCATCAGATTAGGTAATTAAATTCGTCTCGAGCACACAAGCCCCGAACAAATATTTAATTGTTAATTATAAATTGTAACGTTAAAATGTTAGGTCTCCTTTATATTTTCAGTCACTCTCATTCGTTAATCCCAAAATTACATCTATCTTGATGTATTTAATTATTCCAACCCCAATAAGTAAATAACTTAAAGTAGATCATTGAGATTAAAGGTTTTTGGAGTTTAGGGTGCTATAACCACCTCCGATTTTCACTTTGGTTTAATTAATTTTAACACGTTTAATTTGATAAAAATGTACAGATTGGAACCGAATAGAAACCCTAAGCGTCGTTGTCCTGATTTCGAAGGACTTAGTGGCCTCATCGGGCGCTCACTTTTAGTAATACTTTCAACACCTCTCCCTTTGCTCAGCGTCCTAAAAGAGTTAATTATAGCATGTAACACAATTTTCAAGGTTCTATAATACTCACGACTGCTCTTCATTCTGGGATAGCTTCTGGACGTTCTCCCCATAAAGCTGGACAAAGTAATTAGTGAACACGGTTTAATGGAGTCAGGGCTTTAGACTGATTATTTTGTTTCGTTTATCACCGCTTTTGTTCACCAACCCTCCATAATGAGGGACACGTGGCAAATCTTCGAAATGACATAGTTGCCGAGTTGACTAAATGGAGGTGCCTCATTTAGCACCCTTTAAGAATGGGAAGGTGTTTTCACATTATTGCAAAATTATACAAAGTAGCGTTTCCCTTACTTTTAGCTTCATCCTTTATCTAATTATCAGGCATAAAATAAAGGTATTCAGTTTGGTAATTAATAACAAACTGAATGCATTTTCACAACATTTGATTGACGTCAGCAATCAGCTTCGAAACTTCAAATTAATAAAATTTAAGCATTGAAGCCCGTTTCAGATCATGCGGTCACCGCCACTATAACAACCAAAACTGGCTACTGGCCATATGTTATGCAGTAGGTATATTATTTTCATTTTACCCAAAAGGCGATAGTTTCAATTTACAATTCGTAATTTACCACTAGTGTATATATTATATTAATTAACAAAAATAAATGTTAAATAGGATTAACATTACCAACGGCCTACTTAGAGCTACGTTACCTAAATAAATAATAAATGTCAATTATACGTATTATTGGCAATTTTATTCTCTTAATGCGTAAAAATATTTGTTTATTTCAAAAATGCATGAAACCTAAAGTGGTGCAAATGTCCATTTCCGATCTGAGGTCCACTCCGGACCGAAACTGGAACAAGTTGCTTAAAAATTTTCATTCGGTCCGACTCAGGATTAGTTCCGACGGAACGATTTCAGCCAGACCGACCCACCTTTACTTCCGGTAATCAAGCCCCTTTTCATCCCCCAAAAACTTTTCTGTGGTGCGCCACCTTATACCAGTAAATTTCCTTGTTTCATTTAAAAACTTTTTCGTTACTTGCATTTTTTCATGTCTGGCATTATTGTCGAATCATTGAAGAGGCTGCGATTAAATGTAATTAAATTATTATCGTGGAAGGGCAATTTAGGCCCTTGATTCTACTTTTTTATGTAGATTTCCGTGTCTGAAGTATAAAATAAGTTTTTCGTTAACTACTTCCAAGAACGACTGAGAGAACAATCGAAATCTACCATAATTTCTGAGTGCTCGTACTCGTAGATTTAAATGAAAAAGATGAAATGTGGGCCAAATGGCCAAATTACACGCGAAATCGTACATGCATTTAATCTCTATCTCGCAAATGCTTTATCGCTTCATTATATGAACTATCCGCAACAGTGAACATTTAAATTCAATCATATCAAGTTCTATAGAGTGAACAGCTTTAATTTCGGTTAAGCGAACAGAGTGGGGCAATATGTACTTGCATGTTGGTAGACTTGAAAACGGGATCCCCCATAAATATTCGGGACTTTCCCTAGCAGCGCGAAAAGCCCCATAAATTACGTACCAGTTCGTATAATAAAGGTGTCGGTTGTGTTAAGCGTAACACGTACATATTTCCTGGTTTAAGTTCAGTACATTTATCAATATGAAGCCAAAGGTGTAAACGTTATCGGAAAAAAAAACATTATAAAACATTTGGAAAACAGTGCCAGCGCTGTAAGTTACAAAAGAACCGTGTCGCTTGACCCACAATTTGTGTTATAAAAAATGATAAAATAAATATATTTTAGGAAATATCAAAATATATAAGGAAAAACTAAAGAAAAACTCTACAACAAGAAAAATATGAAAACTGGGAAAAAAGTATACGACCTGTATAACGGGCCAAAACCAGCACCACTCTGCACAAAGCCGCATAACCAGCATATCGGTTCTTTGATGTGGTGGTTAAATACCGACAATCGATGGAATGCCTCATAGCCATTTTATAGATTAAGGGCAATGAAATTTTGATGCTTATTCAGAAGATTTTGGTAGAATTTAATTCGACATACCATCTGGCTCTAGATCCTCGGGAAGCTATTTTGCGGTTTCGTATTTGATTGACATAGAAATGAAATACTGTTCATACTATTGTTACTAAGGATTCCTCAAATTGCTGCATGTTCGCATAATGCCGAATCACTCAAAACGCATTTCGAAAATAGAGTGCCTTCTTCTGGTTCGGCCTAAGTCGGATATTGGCCAAAAGGCCAATGACAAAGTGAGTGGGGATAAACCAGCTTGAATTCGTGCATTATCACATGGACAGGGTCACTCGAACTCGACGCCCCACCCATTTAATACGAAAGCAAATGGGCTTAGTAAAGTAATTTTTTACCATATTAAAGAAGAGGACGCAAACTAAAATAAATGCTAAAAACGTAAAAATACGGAAAGGGGCGTTCGGCGTCGCGACGTCGGCGCTAAGATTTTTTTTTCAATCGGAAACTTACCTTTCTTGTCAAAAGTATAAAACGTTTTTTGATGTTTCTATAATCATTTAAGAGCTACAGGAAAAACGAAAATTAACATATTGGGTTAATAAAAAAAAAATTATACCAAGCTTGTTTAGATTGTATCGATGTTCACGTTTCGAAAAATAAGGGATGTTTCCGGAAAAAAAAACATAATTTCGCCTTCTTTTTTTAATGTTTTTAGCATTAATTTCAGCTTACGTCCGTTTACTAAATATGGCGAAAAAATTGCTTGCTAAGCCCATCTTTTTCCGTATAAAGTGGGTGGGGCGTCGAGATTGAATGACCCCGTCCGTGAACCAAAACCACTTGCAACGCTTATTTGCAATTTGCCATATCACATTCACACCTGCAGTCCCAGGCAGAGTCTCACATTTGTTGCAAAACGATATTGCGCTACGGATTTCTCTTGCATTGCTGCACATTCCCTAACGATGAATCGAAAATGGTAAAGATATAGAGCGATTCCCTTTGACCAAAGAACTAACCTGAAGAATCGAGCTCGAAGACCTAGATTATTTGATTCCTCTCTTATTTTTGCCCTGTATCCCTTAAGGCCAACGTAGACGGATACCTTCACTTTTTATCAGGCTATAACCAGAATTGTATGCTTCGCAAGTAAGTTCATCTCGGTGAGTGAAGGATTCATTGTTACCTTCCATTAGCGAAATCATATACACCCCTGCTTTCATTTTACTATAACACCACAAAAAAGGGCGTGAGATTTTGAGCTGCACCGCGATCTGGATACACACTCGTTAATTTCAATTTTCACCGCTTAAGTTAGAGCACTGAGAAGACTATACTTTTTTACACATGACCTCTCGCAATAATGTAGATATTGCAGGAGTTTGATTAACGGTACTGAATCCTTTGTTCGTAAGCTTTGTACCCTTCAAGTCGATAAACAACTAAATACACGACGCAATAAGCTGTTAACAATGAAGATAAATGAAAATGTCTTTTCCTCTGTCAGCTTATCTTTTTGGTCCACCCCTAATTTATTTTCTGGCAATGACGATCTTGTTTTGAGCCCAGTTTATTGGAAGTGTTCAGTGAACGGATATTCTCATCTATACAGGACGTTCCAAATGAAATATGCGCTCAGTGATCTCCAATTTCGTCCAAATGGGAAAAAATGCTAAGACATCGCTCAAACTTGAAACAAAAAATGTGGTTGCATGGAGAATGGAAATGGCTTCAAAATGATGTGGCACTTGGCCCCTCTCGCCAGTTGAGGTTTTTGAAGGGGTGGTTCTGGATGCTGAAGGGATGCAGCAATTACCTCGCAACCAAGATAAAATTTGGTCCCGCTTCAAGTTGAAATTGACACATTCTAGCATTTTTCCCACATTCGGACGAAATCGGAGATTGCAAGGGGTGAAAATTTTATTTGGGACACCCCGTTACAGAGTCATCTCCCGTCGTCTCTAGCTCGGTTATCAATGAAACTAGGATTTTGGATATTGTGTATATTTTACCTGTGGCTTTCGACGCACTTCACGAAGATATTTCTAATTATACAGGATAGCCCAGAAAGTGTAACGATACCGAACATTTTTTCATGGAACACCCAATATGTTTTTTTCGCATTTTAGTGTTTTCCATGATTGTCTGCAAATTCTCAAAATTATGTGGAAATCGGTTGGAAAATACTTGTGGAATAAATTAAAAAGTTAAAAAATCAAATTCGATCTCTTCCGTCCAGTCCAAAGATTTGGCAAGGACCAACTTTTACTAAATTTTCCTGCTGTTTACACAAGAAGACTTGGTGGAGATGCAGCAAAAAGGCCACGGGAGATGGCGACGGTAGAATATTGTCTTGCAGGCGCAACATACTTGCAGTTGGCATTGCCGGTTTCTGTCGTGTGTTTCATTGACTCGAGATGAACCAAACAGACGAGATCTAATAGGATTGCAACCGGTATTCGGAATGTTCGAGTTAATTAAACACAGAGCTGGAATGAGGCATAAAGTCGTGATAGACCTTAATCTTCTCAGACAATGGAGATGATGACAACATTGTAGCCGATTACCTTACAAGGTAATTAATGAGCCATGTACATGTCATGATTTACCTATTAGACTGTTTTATGAAAAAAAAGAAGGGGAAACTCACTTCAGTCACTCAACGCCCCAATAATAGTATCTTTTAAAGCTAGCAATGGGAAAAATAGTATAGGCGGTCACCAGTTGTTGGTACAGTACTCGTTGGGTCACCCACTGGACTTGCACATGCAATAGGTGAACAGCCGATTTGATCTATTGTAAGATCTAAAAATCGATTTATGCATATCATCCATAATGTTTGTAAACTGGGGTATTAATTTCTAATGATATGAAATAATAGAACGTTGTAACGAACGACGAAAATCTGCTTGTTATGTTTTCCCTTTCAAATGGATTATTGGCATAGAATATACAAAGTGGACCTCTGGGAACTGCGTCGATCGATTATGCAAAAACTGGAAAAATCTGAACAACTGATTGCACACCAAAACCAATGAGGGCAAGTCACTTAAAACACCTTCAAAATACAGTTAATAGTTATTTTTAAAGCCATTATTTCTAAAATTATTATTTATACCAAATTTAACAATTAATTTGAATTTCAATGCCGTCAGTAATAAATGCGCATTCAGTTATATTCGACTGGGGAAACTTCGAATTGAAACCAGAGCAGAATGTTAATCTGGTTCCTGTTTATCAGATGACCAACAGTAACCCTGACATTAGCACGAATGTGTGCTCGATTGATTTACGAGCCGAAGAAGCTCTAATGCTGACCAGTGAGCAGCGGAGCGATCTAAATAAGTTCCTTGTCGAAAACACTAGTATCATTGATGATGCACTTTACCGCTCAATTTTTCAATTGTTTTACTTTAATGCACGATTTCAGTGTGGGTAGCCAAATACAAAAAAAAAACAAAAACACGGTATTGTCATCCTACTTTAGGCTTACTCATCATGAAACAGGAATAAGTTATTTAGTATATGTCATCTGTTTTTCTGTTTCATGTCACGGTTTTGTCATTGTCATCGAAATAGGCAACTCGCATACGTCCACAATCGTCCATAAATGCCGGACAGCGTTCACACGTCACTATCAAACCCTTCTTTCAAACTGAAATTAGAGATGAAATTATCTGTTAGTTATATCTGATCTCTATTAACGCGCTCGCTTACGCATTAAATCGCTTCGATTATTAATCGCCTTCAGTAACTTCCTGGTTTCGCTAGTTATAATTACTCAGCGTTATGAAGTACTCATGTTTCAATAACTAAACACCTTCATTCCTAAGAGAAATTTAAAGAAGTAGATCCCGCTAACATTACCTTCTTAAATCAATTCTCTAATAATTTATTACCTTCCCTGTGGCTCTAAATTTTAACCCAACCCATTTTCATTATAGTACAAAAGATATTCAACACCGAGAATCAGTATAAGCGAAATTGTTACAGGGGCACAGACCTAGAGGTGTAACAGTGAATGCTGAAGAAATTAATAAAATCAGTTGTGAGATTGTGGGACAACAAAGCGAGGATGTAAAGGGGGCTTTATTCGAATTCAAAGAACATAAAACGGCTTTACAAGCGTGTCAAACAACGGTGTTAAATCTGATGTCAGTAGAAAGGCTTTTCATTTAAATTGCTTTATTGTTTCAATGTTTTCAAAAGGAATTTTAGCAAAAGAAAACTTTGGTGGGAAAGCACTTTATCAGCAAAATTGGGAACGATGAAATAAAAATTGAAAAAAGTGTGAAAATGTGAACATGACAGTGCGCAAATCGTGAAAATTGCTTTTAGCTCATTTTTACTATGAGCGTCGCTCCCTATTTTTTTCTAAAACCTTGACAAATTTAGAAAATTGACAATTGACTACAAAAATGTTCCGACTTATTGTCACAAACATAAATGTCAAAAAGTCATGTCAAATTTAAACTACATAATTTTCTTGGACATGATTAATTACGAGGTACTGTCCCCGAAACAATCTTAAATTAGCGTTCATTTTCCGTATTCAAAAACTCGTTATAACCAAAACTTTAAACAGTGTTTGGGCGTGCTATTAAATATTTCATTTTGAGCGAACTGAACTTAGAGTGGAAAAAAATTGTTATTTTTCTAATGGAACACCCTGTATGGTTTTGTCGAAATTCGTCGTAAACGGTTGAAATATTCTGGAAAAGTTTTTCTTTAGAATTACTAGCAGGAAGCGTCAGCGCTACAATAGCGAAATGTAATCGTGCTTTTGCTTTTGTAAAACATCGACAATTCCCCTAGGCCTTCCTCAAGACTTTTCTCTAAAAAACGAATGTTTTCTTTGTATATTTCCCCGAACTTAATATAACTGTATCATAAGAACTCATCCCTGGAAAGCGCTAGCGCTAGCGCTATTAGCATTTCCATCTTTTGTTCTGAAAGTGCGCATGCGTGGATGTTATTTAGTATTACAGTGTTTTTTTGAAAACTTAAGAACTTTCTGTTGATGAAGTAATGTAGATTCTGACAGGCCCAATAGAGTGATTCCGACTTTTTGAACCACGGTACTGTTAACTGTCTAATCGGAAGTTACTAGGGCCAGTAGCTAAAAAAATGGTTGATTTTGTGGTCGGAACAACACATCCCGGGTAGTAGAACAAATTGTTAACCAACAACCGCAAAATAGATTATTGCCCTAAAAACCGCGAGCGCAGCCAGATTCAATCCAAACGTTAATTCATTTGTTCACGACCACTTAATTGGTAGATAAAATTGAGTAAAAACACGTTAAAAATCGCCATTTAAAAACTTATTTAAATTGGGCCTTCACAAAACAGGACGCAATATTCAGGCGTGTTACTAAAATGCAAAGGTCTCGTTCTGAAGTCGCAACGGAAACAAGATAAAGTTGGCAACTCAGTTTTCTAAACTCTCAAAGTTGATACCAAATTGGATAATAAATGAGAAAAGTTGTATTGACATAATATTATCGAAACTTGGCCCGGAGCTCTAAATTTTCCCGAACCTGGACATCATTCCGTTTAGGAAATTCAGTATCGCGTAGAAAGATTTCCAGACTTTTACAAAACACCCTTTTATTTCTGCTCTATTCCCATATGCCCAGACTAACATTAGCAATCCAGCTATAGAGTCACTTTGGAAAACCGCGAGTAAGTAACTCATATTTTGCAGTGAAACTTAATAATTGTATTTAATAATATTTTATTTTATAAGAATCTTGCCTTTCATCGAAGAATCAGTCTTTTAAAACCTTTTGTCCCCAAGTTCCCTTTAACGAGTCAAGCTAAGCAGAATATTCATGGTGATTGAAGGGTTTAAATACAGCAATGAAAGATAATTTAGACGGTTTCCCTGTTTGTCATTTGAATCGTAAATTTGTGCCTATATTTTGGAGGGCTCAAACCTCTTGAGAATAAGTGTGGGGGTGTAAATACCGAAACTTAGTCGGCTCAAGTTTAATTGCCATGTTCTAAAAAGTTTCTACAGATGTAAATTTCTAAAGCGGACATTTATATAAAGGGAGGCATTTAGAGACTTTTTCTGCAATCCCTGTAGAAATCACAACTTTACGCCGTGCTTGAAGGTGGCACAAATCACTGTTCTAAGTAAGGACAGATTTTGCTCAAATTTACCGGGAGTACGCGTAACTTACTCCCATACGGCTGACTGTGTCTGTATAGACGTTTAACATTTACCTATTTGGATTGAAAAATAAATATTATATACTGCTTAACATAGAAAAGAGAACACCCCGTAAAAATTGTTTTATTTAAATAATTTTTGGTATGCACGTTTGTATATGGGAACACAAAAAACGATTATATTTTCAGCCCTGTTTATCAATGTATTTACGAGTTATCAGGAATTATACGTTTTTTTACTATAAAAATTGCAACAAAATATGACCAATATGACCGCAAAATATCAATTATTAGTTTGTTTAGAAAGTGCTTTTAAATTAGTCAAATATGCCTAAACGCAGAATGCAGCGAAATTTTCGTCAATTGAGCGAGTATGGGAGAGATCGAATGGTGGGTCTATGAGACGCCGGTCGGTCATTTAGGAAAATCGCCACTAGATTGAATCGTGTGTACGCACACTAGTGAAATGTTGTCAGGCATGTGTCCAAGAAAAGCAAACTCGTGAAAGTAGTGGTATTGCACGATCCCGAAGAATCACAGGACGCCAAGACCGCCGCCTTCGAATTATAGCCTTAAGAGATAGGTTCGTTTCATCGAAGACGCTGGCGGATCAGTAGTTTGCTGAGTATGGCCCATTGGGATTCGAACCGTTTATCGCCGAATAAGATGTTTTGGACTGATTTCCTATCGTCCCCATCTTGTGTTACTCCTCACCTTAAGTGATTGTCACGATCTACTGCAATGGTGCAAAGAACGGATACATTAGAATCTGGAATGGAATAATATCGTATTTAGTAACGAATCCAGATTCTGTTTGGGTATACATGATGGTTGGGCAAGTGTAAGAAGAAGATGGGCTCAATTGGCAATACAGAGGCTGTTTATCAGACTGTTGGGGTAATAGTTTGGAGTGCTATTGCATATGGTAGCAGGTCACCTTCACTTTCCATTTGAGGCAGTATGGCAGACCAACGATACATCCAAGAAGTCCTGGAACCTCATCTCGTGCCTTAAATGAAAACTCTTGTTCGTCCAGTTTCCCAGCAAAACAATGCAAGACCACATGTAGCTTCAGCGATTATGGCTTTCTTTCAACAAAATTCAATCAATTTGCTACCTTGGCCACGTCGATCTCCAGATCTCTCACCCATTGAACATGTATGGGATACTGTAGGTAGAAGGTTACATAATTTACCCCATCTCCCATAAACCCTAGCAATGTTATGTCATGCTGTCCAGTCAGCCTGGAATGAGATTACACAAGAAGACATGAATCACCCATTAGATCCACGCCTAGACGTGTACAAGAATGTTTTTTTTTTTGTTTTTAATAATTAAATTTGTTCAGTTTTTTAATGAAGTGTTTGTTTTAGCGTGTGCATATCAAAAATTATTTAAATAAAACCATTTTTACGGAGTGGCCTCTTTTTTATGTCGCGCAGTATATGTGCATCTCCTAGGAAAATCATACCCTCGGATTCAGACGCTTCCTACGTTCGTGTTAAATTACAAATTCTTCAATTTGTTTTTCGTCCCCATTGTTTTTGCTGCTGTAATTTAGAACGCATAGCAACAATAATCTGAGATGAAATTCCAGATGATCGTAGTGGACAGTGGTGTGGGTTACGGTTTACTTGAGATACTCAATAAAACTGCTGAAATCAAAGTTGGGCCATAAATTAAGCGATTTAATTCAAATTTAGTGAAAAATTGTGTACGCTTGAAGTTTTGATAACTACGAAGGAAATTTAATTACAGAAAGTATTGATAACGGTGATTTAGTGGCAAAATGGTTGCTTAATATTTGTGGAGACCAAGCTCAGTTTTGGTTAGTTGTAGGAACAACTCTGGTACTCGTATGTACTGGTTAATTAAGATCAATGATAGATTAGACGATTACAGAAAACCGGGCACATGGTCTTTATAAAAAAAGCGTATTATATATTGCTCAAATAAAGTTAATATACGTAGTTTTATTTAACGCACACACGTATATATACAGGCCAAATTGTACTTCAAAAACCTTTTAGGGCCAAAAACTCTAAACCTAAGAAATGTCATAAACAGAGTTCAATCGCACTGTCTTCAACACAAACTAAACACGTCGCTAACAGTGAGGTTTCGCAAGAAGCTATCTACCTAAGTGCAGTTTTGCAAAAACTTTTAAGAGACCCAAAGTTGAAATTGTTGTCTGAGAATAGCATTACCCTGTATAATGACAGTCACTCATCTCAGAAAATAGTGAATGAACCTATTCACCGTGCTGATACTAAATACATCGGTGTAAAATATCGCCACATTCTGAATTTGTTAACAGAGATCAAATAATGTTTATATGTATGCCTAGAATGATTATTCTAATTGATATTTGTGCAAAAGCTTGGCCATCTGCAACGCTTAAGGGATGCGCAAGAAGTTTAGGTTTGTTATAGTTTATTTGCAATCACGTAATAGCTCGGTGTATATATGCAGAACTAAGAAGACGTGTTGGAAAACAAACAGCCTTTTGAAGAACTTTATACTCATCCACGTAGGTGCCAACGAGGTATTAGTACTTTTGCCAAGGTTTTTTGATATGATTTATCATTATTTTAAACATCTTTAAGGATTTTTATGCTTTGAATATATTTCTTGTTAGGAAATAAAAATTATAGCCAAGTCATCGTTTATTCCCGGGACTAAATTCTTTCTTTATTAATACGTTTATAATATAACTTTTTTCTATTTCTGAACAATATATAAAACTATTCCTGAGATAATTTACACGAATTCTCAGTAGTACTATTAATTTTAATGTCGATATTCATCCGCACGCAACTTTCCACGTATTTGACATTCCTGGCTGGATAGTAAATCACAGCAGGTATCCATGGCAAAGCTGCTGGGGATATCCTGAAATCATCCCGGAAATTGGGGAACTTTGGATGTTTCCACAATAGGCTGAGCTGACTCCTGCTTGTGGTTCCCTCTTTATTTTCGTCCATTTTCAAGTTACATCCGCACATGCGAATGCCTTCGGACATACACCGCATGGTGCGTGTATATCTTTTGTGCTTTCACATATCTGATGAAGCCAATAATTACGTGCCACAGGATTTTTCAACATCTTCTTTCTATTTTTCTCAACTCGTTCGAAAAATTGGTTAGCTGCATTGGCTTACTATTAGCAGCATTATCCTCATATCCTTCAGCAAACGATCCACTTTTCCAACGTTCCAGTCTTCTCAGTTATTCTACATTGGCACCGGGATGTGCTAAAAGCGTATGGAAATGTGTTCCGCATTATTACCATTTATGTTGCGAATAGATAGCAATCTCAGAAGCACCCAGTAGGAATTCCTGACAGGTTCCATTGTCTTTAGCGATCAAGGGTGCTCTTAGCATAAAGAACTCGACTTGAAGGGTTGATCCCTGTAGTTGTTTCGATCCATCATAAAAATATGTCACGTACACACTTTCTGTGTAAACTTCGCCTTCTTATCATTCTTCGCGCCATTTTTTGAAATCCATACATCATTTCAAGTATATCAAGTTAGTGTATTTGCAAGTGCTGAAGTGGCTTCCTCTGTGACAGCTTCAATGGTGAAATTCATAACATTAGGCTTAAGTCAACACTTATTTAACTCAAGTAATGGTTCCTATTTGACAGTTATTTTTGACGTTTCTTGACAACCGACTTTACCTATTGTTTCGTAACAATCTGCAATACTCCTGAAAACTACGTCAAAATATCACTACACAGGATAACACTTAACATTCGACATTATTTTACCTGAAAATAATAAAATACCTACGATTGGGGGTGCAAAAAATAGCATAAATACCTCGCGGCTAAAGCTTTTTTTAATTCCTCAGCGATTTCCTGCGGTCGGGTAGCAAACTCCCAGCAATATTAAAAGATTCACTTTAATCTCCTGATATATATAATATACTATTATGTATCATATTTTAGAACCTCACGTCCTCCTCACTTCCACTCCTTACTTAAAGACTGAAAACTATGTATTTGCTGATTGAATATGTGAAATATGTGTAATATGTGAAAACTCCGTTCGAGTAGTGAAAACTTGAGTTGTATAGTAATAAATATAATAAAATGTGTATCATAGCACACCAAATTATGGTCACCTATCACCACTAGGTATTCGTATTTTTTATATTAAAAAATTCACCATAAGCGTACTTAAAAACCTTCCTAATTAACTTTTTAAAATAGTAGTAGAAACTTACTGCTCTTGAATGGACGAATCCAATGAGAGTGACAATCGCGTAGATGATCAAGATACGTCGCTTACCGGATGACATTTCTGCCACCTCACTGGACCGATTCGCGCGATATACTGATGATAAAACCTTCGGTGTCTGTCGGGTGTCCGTGGGAACAGTAAATACGGGTTTTTAAAAAGCTCGCGCACTTGCAGGGAGGACACGTGACTGGCCACAATTGTAAGATGTAATATAGAGCCATCTGCTGGTAGAGGATATCAGCTAAATAAGGGATATTGACCAAATTTTGCATTGGAAAGGGTTTAAGCTCGAATTATAGATTGGCGTACTGTAACGTTAACGTATTGGGATCTGTTATTGTTAACGAAGGAGTTTCAAACCAAATTACGGATTGTCGTGGTGGCACGTAAGCATGCGCAGTTGTCTCTCGTCATTATTAATTTCTGCTTTCTGAAAAATACAATACCCCTCACGGAAAAAAAAAACAGAAAATGGATGATGAAATAACCCAAATTATTATTTAATAACATACTGCTATCACACAAAGATCACAGAATAATAAATTATTTCATAAACACAAAACGTATGTTTTCAGTCAGCAATCAAGCTTAAAGAATATACCGAAGTATTGAAGCAGCTTGAAAGTTTATTTTTTAATGGCGTATTCGTGCTTCCACACCAGCGCTCACTCCGACAATGGTGGTACTGGCACTCAGTCCGGCAAGACGGCCGACTTTTTTTATTGTCTTTTTTTTATTGTAACGTGTGCCATATTGCCGCACTCAGCGCGAATTTTCACATGCCTGAATTCGTCATAAGTGCTTTGCCTTACGTAAAGAAAACCTAAAAAACATGTGTAATAGTCTCTTAGTTTGTTCCCAACCACAATAATTTTAGCAAAAATTAAACATGATGGTAATAGGTGTTCAAAACGTTTTGGTCTAGTTTTTTTGTGAAAAGAAAAAATGCTGGATTTCACCTTTGTTATTAATAATATCAATGACGGATGGTTCAGACGACTATGTCGCTTTAACAGCCCTGGCATGTGACTCGTTTCCACATTACACGAATCCACCTTGAAGAACAGTACACCCCGTCACAAAGACAACATGGACGAATGAGACAATATTGCTCTTGCTGATTATAATCTTTGACGACGACTTGCCGTGCATTTCATGGCTGTGAGTTCTTGGGACAAAAGTTTCTCTCGTGCTTGACGTGATGATATGGTGAAAAGCGAAAGAAATACACCCTCGATTTTCCCTTTCAACACGCCTCAGCTAAAACGTTCTTATATATCCAGTTATTAAATGAAAGACATGAAACTCTTCAGTCACGAAATGACTAATATTAGAAATTTCTAATAGTTGTTTTGGTTAAACTGTAATCGCCATCTATTGTAGCAATCCCGATGACTGAATTTAATCAATAGCACTTTCTATTTCGAATAGGAACTTGTATAATTAGAAATCTGTTAAAATGAACAAAGTTTCATCAAGTTCGAGTAATAATAGCGCAGCGAACTCCACGCTAAAGGGCAAATAATCAATATTTTGCGACATTAATTGAAAACGAACAGAGAAACGTAAAAAAACGAGGATCTTTAAATACCTTCATCCGGGTACAATTTTACGAAAGCTACATCTTTTCCTAGGCTGACTGTACAGAGCCGGTGTCTGAAATTTTTTTAATGAATAAAAATTGTCTATATTATTTCTTGAATAAAGCAGATTTCAGAATCTTATTAATTTACGAATATTTGCTAAAAATCAGGTACCTATTTAACCATTGTTTGTTATTGGTATCTATAACTTTAAAGGTGATCCACGAATCTGTAATTGGGAAATTACATAAGACCTTGCTTAAATCTCAAATTTAATTTATTTGCGTTGTAACTTCCTCCTTTTAAATGCAAACCGTAAACAATCTGTATTTAGTTTCTAAAGAACAATTAAACATATCTTTAAATTAATTATTACCACTTTATTAAATATTTCTTCAACATTTCTGCTATATCCGGCCTCTGGTACCGCTCAGATTTTTCTATTAAGGGCATCATATCTATTTCATGAAAGGGGCAGGCCTGAAATTTAGAAACCAGTTTAACTAAGTCATTAATAAAAATTACAATATTTTTTACCCGTAACAACTTAAACACATCCGCCTCAGACAAAGTATTCCAGTTGCAGGTGTTAAATGAATAGTTTAACACTTCCTGCCAAGCTCTTTTCAATATTTCAGTTAGACACCGGTTGCTCAAAAAATCCAAATAGTCTCGTACATCATCCATCTAAAATAAATTTTTAAAACAAAAACGTCAACAAAATTTCAATTTCATTCATCAATGCCTCAAAACAAAACAATTTTGCCTAAATTTCGTGGTTGAGTTTCAATCATGGCTGTCAACTTATTGTAAATTAGTAACCTTTGACGATGTTCCACCGATAGCTAGTGAAAGTACCGTGTACCTAAGACGTTTCTAAAATAATACTTGGTACACGGCAAAATCGTAACTAAAGTTACTAATTACTGTGGAAAATGTAAACCCCCTAAGCCGCTACGCGACATTGGGGAACACCTTAAGCTCGATGGAACTGATAGGCGAAGGAAAAATGTTATGTTTAACAATAATCATTCCGGAATCGAAGTCTTTTCTATGCAGAGTGAAATTGAGGCAATAGGATCGTTTATTCCATTCTTACCAAATTAAATTTCAGCGAAGATTCGATAATGTAATCCCAATACTTGATATTATCGCACTCGTCATAAATACGACAAATGTTTGCGATACATTTAAAAGCTTCTGGAATATTTGTTGTTGCTAACTGCCTTAAAAGCTTTTTTCTAGACTTTTGATCCAGATATGCAGTTGAATCACAAAACACTCCTATTTCATTCATTTTTGCAATTATACACATTTTATCTACCATTTTCCTAAAAAAATAATATTATATTTTTCTACGTATCTCCTGACATTATAGAATCTAATAAAAATGTATGTCCAAAATTAAAATAAAATAATAAGAGACGTGATACAAGTTCCATAATATAAGGAACAGAATATCAGCCATTATCGAGTTGCAAGCTTTTTAAGCTTGCAGTGGAAAAAATGATATCTTTTTCAATACGCAGATTTGGTCTCGTTTGACTGAATTCGTATTTCTTAACGGTTTCAAATTCCCAATACTTCGAACACAATTTGTAGTTACTTGTATATGCATATGTATTAAGTACATCGACAATTCCCAAACTGATGGAAATCGCGGAATTTAATTTAAAAATGTAATTTATATCACAACTCTTTCACATGACATCGACATTTTTTTATATGAAATCATAGCTTTTTCGACATTATCTCTTACAAGATATTTGACCATGAGTAAAGAGAGACATTTTATTTAGGCCGTAACAGAAACTCACACAAAATCCTGAATATCCTGGCCGATCAATGCTTCTATATTTTTAGGGTCGTTAATAAAAAAAACGCATATCAAAGCATTTGCTTTGTAATGCAGGGAAACTTTTTTTGATTCCGATCTTGTTCTTCTAGATTCTAGACCCTGTTCAAGGAGATAGTGACACCATTCATGTTTTTCCTCTCCACTGCATATATAAATCGCCCTACAAACATCAAACAAATTAGTTACGTTTTTACATTACAAATATTAGAGTCCATGACAAACCTTTTTAAATGGTCACATCCATCTTTATCTGGCAAACATCGCCAGTCTAAAATGAGTGGTGATTTCTCGTTTAGCAGGTTAGCTAATACCATTAATTTTTGTTTACTGGGGTCGAGTTTGAATAGAGCGCAAAGTTCGTCCACAGCTTTGTTGATGTCTAAAAATCGCAACAATTTTATCCTGATTACAGATTAAGATTGGAATCAGTTCAGTGGGAATATCAACAATTTTTAACTAAAGTGAATTAATGAGAGACTTAGATTTCCAACGAAAAACTGTAACTGCATAAATACAACGGCGAAAATATCACTCCTGGGGTTCACATTATGCCAAATAATTGAAAACTTTAGCATGAACGCGCACGAACATCCCTAGTTCATGTCTCGTACTACTGTACTACGCATCACTAATCACCAATATCTTGATAAGTCGGAGATTAATCGGCCTGCCTGTCTCCTATTTTCTTGATAATATTAATCAACTATTACCTGGGCAACTTGACTCGCTGCCAGAGCACCCTATTCTCGAATCATTGCAGAGACTCCAGAGTAGCTTGGGGCAATCATTGATTTTTTCTAAATACTTGTCCTCTGCTAACTTATATTTGTGAAGGATATGCGTTGCTGAACAATTAAAGTATCTCTGCTTCACCTAATAATTCAGAAATAAAATATCTTGCTATCGTGAGACAAGAAGCAAAAAATCACTTCAATTATAATTACTTCAAACCTTTTCATAGATTTCATAGCATTTTTCTTCACTACTATCCTCATTCTTCAGCATCTTGGCATACTTATAACTTAATTTAGCCATATGAACTTTGTCGGCACCCGGAGGCATATCGCACATCATAGTATAAATGGCAGCGGTGGCCTGCTCTAAATTGTTTATGATCGTAGCACATTCATCCACGCTGGCGATGAGGTGTTCGTTCCGTAAGTACAAATCCCAACATCCATTTGAACTTGGAGACGAGAAGAAATCGATCAAAACGCTGTTGATTGCGTATGAGCATATGTCTAGACGACTGAGGTATTCCATGCCCGAATTGGAGAGTTGAATCCATTCTTTGTAGGTGCTTAAGTTGACCTAGCATGCGAAAAGAAACATCACTCTCAAATCAATACCACTAGTAGTAGCCTATTTTTTTTTCAAAAAAATTACTATTATTGTCTGACAGTCCTGAAAAATAATATTCATTCATAATCATTCATAAAAATACCATTGCGATTAGCGGTTCAAATGAACCTTAAAGATTTGTAATGGATAAGATTTGTTGATTCGAGCATGATGCAACAGTAATTAACCGAAGGGCATCAAAATTCTATACCTTACCTCACTTTTAACGATGTTCCATATATCAGTAGAACGGAAACTATTAGATAACGGAAGTCTAAACTCTGAAAGTGGATCAATTACGGTCCTGGATTTTTGAATTGCAAACCATTGCTCTAATTCCGAACGACCTGGACTAGTGACTCTTCTGTATGACTTGAGGAAATGAACGATAGTGCCGTAAGTTTTCAGGCTTGAGTTGTCCAGAAATCCGTCCGCGTAGCAGTTTAATTCTTCGCACAGACGTAGTAAAACTGTGAATACTTCGTAATAGTAAAAGTTGACCTAGAAAAAAACATCAAGGTGTTATCTTTAATGTAATTACTACGTACATGTGGCCAAATGTCGTAAATCAGTTGCAAAACGTTCATTTTATCAGTTATCTGATATACGATTTTGGAGCAGATGGCCAGTAACTCGCTTTCCGGATTCTCAATCACAGCGTTCTTCCTCCCACGTATATCAATTACATATTTGACGTCTGGCTGCCAGTTTAAAAGAATTCTGGAAATCCAAGAGATTAATGTACAGTCAACCTACATTGGTTGAAAACAGTACAATCTCAAATACTTCAGGTAACAGCTTTGTATATTCATTTCAAAATCTTTACAGTACTCGGGAAAATGTTCAGTCTTCAACTTTCCTTCAGTTATCAAATACTCAAAGCGCGACTCTGTGCTGTTACAGAAAAACGAGCCATACGAAACTTTCATGTCCAGCAATTTAAACCACCATTTGCAAAGATATTTGAGGTTTAAAAGATATTCCTTCTCTATAGGTTTAACTTTGTCTGTCTTTATTATGTCTAACCCTATTGAAGCAACTACGGACATTTTTTCGGGTTGGTGTTTGCAGAGCTTTAAGCACTTGGAAAGAAGTTGTTTTCGGAGTTTTTCTTCAGGATATATAAATATAAGATCACAAAGCAGTATTCCGTCCAAAAAGGTATGGCCAATTATGACATCAACAGCTTTAGTCACGACGGTTTGTGCGAAAGTTTGTAAGGCATTTACAAAAGAGGCAGGCTCTTGTAGCTGATTCAAACATTGTTGAATGGTTTTTATCATGTATAAAGCCCTTAAAACTTGATGTTCATCTACAAGCAAAGCTTCAAGGCTTGTGAGGAATGTTTCTATCTCGTGCTGCAATTTAATCTAAAAAAATATATACACTATATCGACATTGTCAGTCCCAGCGTTTCTATTATAAGAGTTAGACAAAATTTTGTGTAACTTTTCTTTTTACTTGATAAAAAATCATGAAAATTCATTTGATTATGGTCGGGTTCGAAACCTCAAAATGGAGAAATGACAGATTAACAAACTGTATGATAAAAAAATCAAAATGCTTCCTCTGTAGGATTAGCCAACGCAGACTAGACGAAGCGTTTTACTTGAAAAGCATTTGTGTATATAAAAATCCAAAATAACCCATTTATAGTCTCATCTCGGAGGAATATTAAAGAAACCTGCTACATCTCAATTTAACTTCTTATTGGTACTTAAGTAATATTGGCCATAAAATCTTGCAAATGCGTCAATATGTGCCGATAGTTGTTTTCTTCTACCCCAAAAAAAAAAGTAAAACAGATTTTTATTTTAGACGAATTAATAGTAAATCCATTTTGAAGAAAACCGACTTGCTTAATTCTCGTTGAATTCCTATACGTTACTAAGGAAAAATATAAAGATTACTCACCGATTTGATCGAATTGTCTTCTGTTGATTCTAAAAAACAATTTTTGTGAACTATATTTTTTACGATAAATAAGAAACCACTTACCAATTAAAGTTGCATATAAATTAAGCATTATCTTAATGGGCTCAAATGATGATGTGCCAAAATTTCTAGGAACATATGTTCGATGTAATTCTAAGAAACCTCTAAGTTCGGTCTCCACAACACCAATGTAACACGAAAAATCAACTAAACGAGTCGCTTCCAAACTAGTCGATAAAAACCCATAGTTTTCCTCATAACACAATAAAGCTTTAACGCATAAGTCTTTGGCTAAGTGTATCGTTTCGTTGTTGGACTTAAAACCATCGATTGTGTCATTTTTAGTTTCGATAAAGTCCAAAAAGGTTTCGTTGTTGCTGTGATCAAGTCGAAGTACGCTAGAGTTCAGTATCATCATGGCGCATTGTACGAGAACTTGTGGGTTTGAAAATTCTTCTAATAAATGGTGGCCCATTTCCACTAACAAGTCTAAGTTGTAAATCATTCGTAGGTACTTGATGATAAGTTCGTCGAGCGACTCTCCAAAAAGTGAGGCAAGTTGACTACAATGCCTAATTTGATTCGGCAAAGTTGGACATTCTGAAACACGCAATTAGAGTATACAGGGTATTTCAAAAAAGTGGTTCCAAACTTAATGAGGTTATAGAAAAGCTTCCGGTAAATCATTTTTACATAGAGACCCCTAATAATCAATTTGTCGATCTCATTAGTCCTTTTTTTTTCACAGCACTTCGATATTTAACTTGAGTGAATAGAATAAAAAAGAAAATAATTTAATCTTTTTGTCTCTTCTGTTTTATGAAAAATCTTTATCAGAACGTTTCTATCGAGATACAGGGTAAATGTGGTTCCACCATGAGGTGCCTGTACTGTGCAACATCATGAAAACAAACATTTTTATGGATGGATCGGACGATGAGGGCCTATTAGGCGGCCAGCGCCACGTCCCAATTTAAGCGCGTTAGGTTTTTTATTAAGGGAAGTACATAAAGTCGTTGATGTGTGAAGTTCCTGTAGTCGCCCAAAAGCAAATGTTGGGATGAGTGGTGGTAGCCTCTCCATTCGTGCAGCAAGACCCGCACATCTTAAAACGAATGCGCGATATAATTATTCAAACAAAAAATGCATGTAACCAAGTTGAGAGTCGTCGTTTTGAACCTTCATTATATATTTTTTTGCATTATCTTTAATAAAAATGAATTAAATATAGAAGTTTTTTGGTGTCAACGAACTAACATTATACTTTTTAAACAAAAATGACTCTGGAGGGAAGACTGAACAAAACGGCACATTTTTAACTAGGGGTGTCTATATATAAACTGTTCACCGAAATATCCCCAAATATCTTAAGTTTGGCACAAACTTTTTATAACGCCCTGTATATGACAGTGTCAACGAGTAGCTGGGTTGATTTGTACTACAAATCTAATTTTAATGCAGCAACGGCTCTATGCAGGTCAATCAGGTATCTAAATTTGAAGTGTTTTGGAAATTTCTACTTAATTTTACTAGAACAAAATAGTGGGCTAAGAAATCAGGCAAACGATGAATTTCGAATGTAATACGGTATCAGTTATCAACCCAGTCCAATTTAAATCTGCCGTGGACCTACCATCTTCGAGGATTTGGAGTGAAATTTTTTCCAACAAGTCTGATCGTTTCATGATGGAAAGATTCCCCGCATTGACATTTTCTCCATACTTAAAGTAAACATCACCAGACGCATGAGCCATTTTATATTTATAAGTTATGTCGTCTAATTCACTTTTCAAGCAACGTTTTGCCAAACGATTGAAAATGGGAGTCAATGCTTCATAATAATGCCTACTACACTTAGATTTTCGAGCATCCATACACTTCCAGAACAAGTGCTCAAATATTGTGTTGCATAGCTCTGCTACATATTCATCTGTATTATTGGTTAAGTTATCTATCAACCGTCCTGCAGTTTCTATTTTGCCCTTTGATATAAGATGCTTTATCACAAAATAATCCGCTGAAAGTTGATCATCACTACGAATAAGTCGAATCTCATTAAAAGCCGTTTCATCGTCGGTATTATACAGAATTCGAGAGCAGTAAAACTCTACCTAAAAATTAGTGTCAATGACTTAGTGACTTACATTTAGTGTTAGGTTAATCTTACATGTTTTGAAATCTAAACAAATATAAAATTGTAATTTTTTATTATGCGGTGAGACATATTCTAAAAAATCGAACTATCTGCACAGGATGGCCTATCTAAGCTGATCCACCATCATCTCGAAAAACAAAAAGGACCTCATCACCCTGTTAAGTTGTCAACCAGTATATAAACACAACGTTAAAATAGATAATTTATTTAATTCTTGAAACGCTGTGCTCATTGTAGCTTCTTTTCAACTCTCCTGATTTTGGAAATGACGTTACTGAAGTGATCATTTTGCTACAGCCACCCTGTATCAGTTTCAAGAGAAAGTCATATTAATGGAGGTAATGTCGCTCCTGCTTCTATAATAATATATACAAGTTTCCACAGAAAATTTGTCCAAGTTCAAAATTTATTATCCAAAATATGTAAGATTGTTGAGATGTATTTAAAGATAATAATAAATAGTACTTAAGTACTAACGTCGCTTTTGAACTGTTTAGCATTAATATTATATTTCTGAAAAATTGCCAGTATCGGTTCATCTTTCAGCAATTGCTCAATAATTTTAACAGTAAGATTCGTAGACTTCTCTTCAAATGCTAACATAGCAATCCTCTTTATTTCATCACTCCACGGTTTGGAGGTGTATTCTAAAATCTCTTTTATCGCATCTAGTCGTAAATCAAAATTTCTTATGGATTGTATGATCACATATGCCGTGTCTACCCTAAATATTTCTTCGTATTTGAAGGAGTCCTAAAACAGGATATTAAATATCAAACATAAAATAGAACTTTTGTATATGGATCACGTTCCTAAATCTTTGAGCAGTGACAAAACCAAAACTTACCTGAATTTGAGAGAACAAAAATTGATCAGGATCATCGCTGTATTTCAACAAAAATGGATATACGAAATCTTTCATTACGCATGTAAATTGATCAAGTATCCAATTTTGATTTATCAATGTCGTTATGATACTGAGCTTTCCATTTAGGCAGTCGCTTAGGGCCAGACGAATCGCATAATTATTCATTAGTAGTTGGACATTGTCCAAAACTGTTCTTAAATCAGTTAGTGATTCGATTAATTGCATTACTTCAAATCTAACATGGCTAGAACTAGACGTTACTAATTTAAGCATGTCGTCTAGAAATCTGAAAAACCGGTAAGTATTCAACAGGAATCAAAAAAACCAGAAGAGAGCTTAGAGTTTACTTAATTGCACATGCGGGAAAATCGCTCGTTTTTTCCATTTGCTGGACCATTTTATAGACCCATTGCTCAAACAACATGGCAGTCTTGGTCTTGTATTTTAATACGAGTGGAATAAAAGCATTCAAAAAAGTTGTGGGTATTTTTAATAGCTAAAAATGCATATTTTGATGAAATTCCAGCGTAAAACACCTCAAAATAAGCTCCTTACCACGCTTACAAAATTAAGAATATCGTTAATACGTTGGTCATCAAGCGACGTGATACTCTGTTCGTTAGAAAGAAGAGTAACTACCAAAATTGTGGCTTCACTAACTTGTCCCTATTTAACTTTAATTATTACTCAACTGTAAAAGGTTAGACTTTTAAGTACCACAAAATCAAAATATATTAATTTTTTTATACGTGTAAGAATGCATTTTTTTGGAGTATAGCATATTTTCGAGGAAATTTGTTTGTTATATGCTACTGGTTGCTAAACTTCAGTTGAAAATCTAGTCCAATTTAGACATTGTTACGCCGTTCGTAGAATTCATAAAGATATGAATTATGTGGTACTTACAAGTCGTCAAAATTCATCACCTGCAATACATAAAATGACCATTACCAGTTGTAAAAACGTTTGAAGTTCATCGATAATATCACACTCCGAAAAATAAGTCCATTTATATTGATCATACTCTTGGTAAATCTTTGAATATGCATAAAATCTATTCAGAAGATTTTTGAATTTAATTTTTCCTTTAAATTCCGGATTATGCAAGTTGGTAATCTAAAAAATGTTTTATAAAATATGAAATTTAAAATTTCATCAAGTCTCTTACGCTATCTCGTACAGTAATCTCCATAGAAGCACCGTAACAAAGTACCCGTTTAGTATCATCAGGTAATTTACATTTCACTCCATCTAAGCATTGCATTTTAAAACATTGATTATTTAGAGTGTCTAATATCTTAAGTAAATCATCTATATCTTCAGTCGTGCATTCCGTTTTTAGTGCGATATTAATCGCTTTAGCCTCAGCGATTATCTCGTGATTAACATTAAAGTGCTTGGCGAAAATTTCAGCTTTATCGAATTCGTCTCTTTCAATTAATTTCCGGACCCGCATTTCGGGCTCTGATGGCGAAATGATTTGTAATCTTAATTCACAAAGTACATTGTTTTTGTGAACAAGAGTCAAAAAAGCTACGTCTTCTGAATACCCATTAGCATCCAAGAAGTGAACAGGGTGCTCCAATTGAATATTATAAATTACTTCAAACCCTATAAAGAAGTCTTGAGTTTGTGTCTTGTGAAATGCTTAAAACACTCACCACGCAACGTCTTAAAGGCGAGAATCCTAGCTTCAGATTTGCTAATTCCAACGATGAATTGTTCAGAATCGTTGGTAAGTATAACGAAATTGTCACGTAAATCTCTCAAACTACTATAATTGTCGTTCACACTATATATTCTTAAAGACAGAGGTTCCAAGATGTATAAGTTATCTTGCAAATCGCAAGCAAGGAAGTTTCTAAAAACGGTTAATACTTAGCTGTCAGCCCTTTTTTTTAATTTAGAACTTACTGCGTGAGTGAATACAATTGTTTCAACCCAATGAAGTCATCTTCTTTGCAAATTTGTGTTTCAAGGTTTATGATTTGAAGCATTTTGCCTTCTACGCATAAATAGGGGTAGACTAAAGCGCATACATTTAAGGGCGTATTAAAATTGAAAATTATATCAGATTCAAATTCTTCTTTTTCTGTTGTCAATGCTGACAATGTTATTCTAAAAATCTCAATATAAGTATATATATACATATTTAATTAGCGTTTGAAAACAAACTTTATAATTTGACCACTGTTTGTTACGAAATAAAACGTGGACAATGGAGACGAATTATCATTAAAGATTCCTATGAAAAAGTCGGAAGACGAGTCTGAAGCTGTGCCTGCAAAATTCCTAGAAAGTTCTATTTTTAATAAGCAGGAACACTTTCGATACGCTTATATTTCCAGATAGCCATAAATTGCCTTGCCACTTAAGTTATTTCTATATGTCAAACAAAATTTTAAATGCACAAATGGCCACGTGGAAAAGTGACGCACAACGAATTCATATGCATACTCTTTAAAAATTGTTGGAAATTCTGTGATCACATCTATATTATCATCCAATTTTTTGGATACAGTTGATAGATCTCCAACATATATGTCTCCACCATTAGTGCAAACTGCAATGTATTGTCCATCACCTGAGATGGAAATACCATTTAATCTGCTATCAAACTCATAAATTAACAACAGATCTGGTTCTTCAATGCTTTCAATTATTCGTAAGCAGTTTTCTATTCCCAAGCAGAGCTTTCCATTTGGCTCACAGCATGATTTTATATGCAATTGTGGCTCATAATTTTGCTAAAACCAAAAGGAAACTCAGTAGAGTAAAAGCAGCTTTATAATTTATAGGTAGATAGCTGGTAAAAAAAATTTCTTATGTGTTAATAATTAGTAATGACATGTGTGGGTATATAAGTACATATTTATGAAATGATCTAATTGAAGCCAGACAATTGGAGTTAAATTCAATTTAAAAGGGATGTTGATTTGCAGTGTATCTCCCAATAACTCTATAGGGCAAATCTGCTCTTTTTTTACTTATTGTGGAGAATGGTAGTTGGAAGGTCACATAAATACCTACAAAGTATTAGACCATCAAAGACACTTTTAGTTTTAATAAAATTTTGTTCCCAGAGGTTATTTTTTACTGCAAATTTACCGCTAGCTGCATTGTTTTAAATAATACTGTTCATTTTGTTAACAAAACAACATTCTTGGAGCACTTTTATATAAACATTTTTGTATAGCTGTAAACATATAGGATACACCATTTCTATGTTATAACTTAAGGTAAGCAGTACTTTGGGTAAATTTTATAAAAAGACAAGTTGATGTCAGTCAGAAATGCTACCTTCAAAAGACCTTAACTCTTAGAACTCATTTCTGGACCGATCTTTATAAGAATTTTTTTTCTCATTTCTCCCTAGAGAATCACCTCCTTAAACCTTCTATATGTCTAACCCTGAATAAAAGTGAAATTCATGAGTATTGTTGCTTTAATCCTGAGAGCAATAGTTTCCTTGATTTTTATGTGTATTATCATCTTTGAAGCCATAATGATAAACTTACTGAAACACCCGCATCTTCCGATGATCGCATCACAGCCAAAGTGCAGATTTCAAATAGGCTCTGGCCATCTATGGCGCGTTGTCCAAAATTTATTGTTTCCTTGAAGTTATCGAAGCCGGTCTCAAACACATTAAAATTGGCCATATTGCTGGTTAATTTACGATATAAAACTTAGGTCAGTTATTAAATGGCTAAGCACTGAAAATGATGAAAAATAACCGCTATTCGGGATATCGTAAAATATGATGCAGTGCAATAAGTACCTACCTACTCATATCTCTTAATATTCATGTAAATCTTGCTTGTTATTAATATGGTCAGAAATGGTTGAAATTAATCTTATTTCTGTCTTTTAATTCCGAAATAATAGAATGCGGTTATTCGGATTTTCGGTATTTTGAATTTTGATATGAAGAATATGACTTTGACACATTCATTTCTATATAATACACATCCAATGCGGTGATATCGCCGACCTTTTCAGCTGATTATGACAACTGTAAACATATTAGACAAATGACATTGATATATAACGGAGTTCCTTAGAGTTTTTGTCTTCATGGCTGTTATCAAAAACTTACATATGCGAAATCATGTTCTTTTTGTCAAAACTTTAAGAGGGAGACCTTGATTTTAGGCAACCCAACATACACACATTACTGAAAACTTAAACTTTATTGTCAGCTTGACTATGACAGTTAATATGTCAAACTTATGTCAGTTATGTCATTGTCGTTTGTGCAGTTTTCTTTCGGTTTTAGTTTTAATTTTGTTTGATTGACTTTTCATTAAAATGTCTCTGATAAAATGATTAATAAGTGAAAACTGAAAAATGGCTACACTTTGCTTTTGAATATAGGTTTTTTAAATAAATAATTATGTTTGCTAAGACACATCGGAAGGTATTCAATCATTGTAATAATTAAAGGTATATTTCGTTTTAACTTGGATATCCGACATACTTCGACTGATTGCCCTTTGGTTTGTTTGATTTGGATCGATTGGTAAGGTAAGATCAGAATAACAGAATAATTCTAATATTACCAACAAAGAGTTTCTGGTATTTAGGATCAGAGGTATTGCCTTGTTTGTAACTACTGCCTCTCACTTCCCTCTTTTGTAAATTATTTTCATAATACTTTAGAAATTGAATACTGAAATCTCAATACTCCCTCCCTAATTAATGTTAAGTAAATATGTTATTTTACAAAGATGTTCATCAATGCATCCAAAACGTATTGCAGAATATCTGTATGCAATGCGTTCTAGTGTTGCAAGATTGCTAAAAGATAAATATGCTCAGTTCTCATCCTTACCAATGAAATAATTATTGCACCAGGTTAACCTTCTCACAACCATGCCACAAGAGCTTGGGTTTCAGGGCCTTTGTGGTAAAGGTACTGCATCAAAATATTTCAGTAATTCTTAAAATTATTTTAATAAAATGAAACATTTTGCTTATTGCTTAATAAAAACCTGTTAAAAAAATTACTGTCACTTTCTTCTAGAAGTGTACTTACATTGTCAGTCTAATAATGGGGCAATACTTTCTAAGATGTAAATATATTTTCTTCACTCTCTGAACAGAAAAGAAACGTTAGCAATTAAAGAAGGGTATTTTTGATACATATTGCTTCATTTAAGGGTAACAGCAATACTATTCATATTATTATTAAAATTTTTAGGTAAACAAAGGAGTTACTTATTTATTTTTAGAAGAAAATAGTTTAAGAGTTCTAGATTTTAGGATTGCATTAAAGTCTCATACATCTTTAGCAATCCAACAAATATAGTGATATCAAAATTGTTTGTATGTATTTCTATAAAAAAATCTTCAATAAGCAGACACTCTCACAAATGTGAAGAGTATAATTTTCTCTTGAAAGTCCAAAACCCTGTGATGAGCAAGCACAATATTTGGAAAACAAGAAAACAACAATCATAATTACTGTCAAATTTTGTTGATATGCAACAAGTGATTTTATGTTGCATCACAGGATTCCACTACACATATATAAGGTATTTGCTCAATTTGTTCAGTATAATAGGATTTAACTTGAAAATTTGGTGTTAAATTTGACTTGAATTATTTTTGTACAATTCTCAACTTCCCACCATGTTCAGTACTAAAAGTAGCTGTCGACTTGCTTGAATTAAATAGAAGCCCTTGCATATTATTTTACTTTTAAATTCTGCATAGCATTCTTAAACACATTTTGTGTATAATGTCATATTGTTAGGCCTCAGCATTTTTCATGTATTTGACCTTCAATTAAAAATGTAGTTTCAGCATGAGAAGGTTTACACCTACATATCTTTATAGTCATTAAAGATATGATCTTCATGTTTTGTCGAATATCAATAAAGACTATATTGTTTAGTCTTGTATAGCATGTAGAAAAATTTGATCTATCCATTCATGTTTGTTTTTTATTTATTCATATCATTTTCTTTACTATAAAGAAACTCCTTTCATAAATGTACCAAAAATATTGGCGTCATTAATGTTTACTTATGAGGGCATTCACTATATATGGAAATATTTAAAAATTTGTAGTTTTAAACCTGCATCTGGGATACCTACCTAATAAAATCTGCACAACAATAATATTGTATTGCTCAACAAAATAATAATATTTTTAATGACCTACACTTTTTCCCCTACATATTGGTGCAGTTGTATTTAAAAAAAACATAACTTTTATTGAAAAGTTATTATTTATGATTGATTTTTAATAGGAAAGTAACATGATATATACTACATCTTAAATCTTTATGTAATGTGTAGGTGAAAAGTCTGGCAAATTCGCTAATAAATATGCTTTCTACATTTACCAACGTTATTTTACGTATTTACTTTTACAGATAATTTTTGAAAATGGATAAAATAACAGATGAAGATCGAAGGAGGAGGCTGCATTTACTTAGAAGCAAAATTCAAGATCCCCAAGGCAAAGGCAATATTGACTGTCTTTTAGATACAGTTCAAGCTCTTTACACAGACTGTGACCATCCTGCCATTAAAAAGTTAAAAAATGTAGAGATGTATCTAAATAGGTGTAAGTGTAACTATTTTGTCTAAGGACCAAAAGTGCTATAAGTCAATATTTGAAAATTTAAGTTTTGTGTTTTAAGTACTGCAAAATTATAAATTAGCTTTTATGTTCATAATTTTAACATGAATAATCCTGAAAAAAACATTCAAAGATTTTATTTAATTATAGATGATGTCTTTGCCAATGATATTATTAATCTAAGAATGAAAACTGATGACTTTGAGCATATTAAAGTTATTGGTCGAGGTGCATTTGGAAAAGTGCAGCTGGTACGACATAAGCACACAAGGAAGGTAAGTGATTACATATTTTATTGCTGTTTAATTACAGTGACCAACTGTTCCTTTACAGACTAGATAGATATTAAAACGGAAGTCACAATTAGCAAAACTTTATCGTTGTTTGTGTTTTTTTTGTAAGCCAATTGTGACGACTAATTGTGTTTTGTAAACATTCCGCTGCAAATTATTGATAACTTTATGTCGAAACGTAGTATTTTATGCCTTATAATATTTTCCTAATTTTTAATAATAATAATAATAATACGTATGTCAATTAATTTCAAAGTTAACCGACCGGTAGCGATCTTTACACGCACACTGTACAAGATCATATTTTGGTAAACTTGTAAAGTACCAATTTTACGTATTTGAGTATAATAGCAACTCCCGCTAAGATGTAATATTTTTATTTTAGGTCTTTGCAATGAAAAGGTTAAGCAAAGCAGATTTGATCAAAAGATCTGACTCCGCTTTTTTTTGGGAGGAACGTCACATAATGGCTCACGCGAAATCGGATTGGATAGTTCAACTGCATTATGCTTTTCAAGATACTAAGCATTTGTACATGGTTATGGATTATATGCCTGGAGGAGATATTGTTAATTTAATGTCGAATTATGAAATACCTGAAACATGGGCCAAGTTCTATACTATGGAGGTAAACCTTAATGTTTTATTTAATCTATTGTGTCGATAAATAATTTATTTTGATATGTGTTTTTGAATGTACACTAACGAATTTCACTCTAGAAATATTCCCTTAAAATAAGACTGTAACATCAATTGACATCTGTGAGTGCGAAAATGGATTGTAATAACTCTAGTACCGCTAGTGTTTTACATTATTCAAGGAACGATAGCGGGGTTTTACCGAAACGTCATGATACGTCAAAATCTTTTATCGATAAATCGGAATATATAACAATAACAATGAATGAGTCATGTTGGCGATATCTGTTAAGCAAACATTTTGTTAGTGTCAATATCTTTGTAGCGGTGGTACTTCACTTACATTCAATAAACAGAGATGAGAAAATATTATTTACACACTAAACTTGTAAATGGAATTGACCATGAATGCTTATACAAACCATCAATTGGCGACAAAATAAAAAGATTTCAAAAGTTATTTAGTTTAACTCAAGAAAGCATTCCTTTAGGTGGTGCTTGCACTAGATGTCATACATTCAATGGGATTCGTTCATCGAGACGTTAAACCTGACAACATGCTCTTAGATAAATATGGCCATTTGAAACTGGCAGATTTTGGTACTTGCATGAGGATGGATTCTGATGGATTAGTTCGGTCTAATAATGTTGTCGGAACTCCCGACTACATTTCTCCAGAAGTACTGCAAAGCCATGGGAAAGGTAAGTCATTTTTTTACAAAAAACTTCACGTTTGCAGCAACACTGATGAATTTTTTAACATTTTAGGAATATACGGAAGAGAATGTGACTGGTGGTCTGTCGGCATATTTGTCTACGAAATGCTAGTAGGCGAAACGCCTTTCTACGCTGACAGTCTCTTAGGCACATACAACAAAATCATGTATCACGAAAGTAACCTTATTTTCCCAGAAGAAGTGGAAATCTCAAAGGAGGCGAAATCTCTTATACAGGGTCTTTTGTGTGATAGAACGCGACGTCTAGGCAGAAATAGCGTAGGAGAGATAAAAAATCATCCATTTTTCATTAACACTGAAGGTTGGTCTTTCGATAATTTGAGGGATTCGGCACCTCCCGTTGTTCCCGAGTTAGTGAGTGATGACGATACCAGGAATTTCGACGACTATGAGAAGGACGAAACTCCCGAGGAGGTAAGCTGTACTTTGTATGTCCAAATTGGATGAAATCCGAAAAATAATGTCATAAAACCTTACGTTCCCCTACAATTGTAGGAGTTTCTATAGATTCAAAAGTTGTCACACTATCTATCTCAGGAAATTTTCGAGTTTATATTAAAAACAAGTTTAACCTAATTTCATGAATCCATAATACATATATTTGTAATTTATTTTTCAGGTGTTTGCGGTGCCAAATACCTTTGTTGGAAATCATCTCCCCTTCATAGGATTCACTTATAACTCAGATTCCAATCTTTTACCTGGAGACGTCGTAGATAGTAATAAAAGTAACCATGTATACACAGATAAAAATACTAATGCTCAAGTTAGTAAATTAGAGTCATTATTAGAACAAGAGAAAAATAATGTAGAAACTTTAGAAGCGAAACAACGAATATTAATAATCCAGTTGGATTCCTTGGCTCAACGTGAAGGCGATTTAAGGGATGAGATATCCAAATACGAAAAGGAATTGACGTTGCTTAAACATAGTTGTAAAGAGTTGCAAAGAAAAGCGGATACGGAAAGTGATTTGCGAAAAAATACCGAAAAAATGTTGTCAGATCTTCAGCACAAATTTGAGGAGGAGCAGAGTAGGAGAACCAAAGAGATGAACAACAATCAACAGCATAATGATAAAATTCATTTGCTTGAAAAACAAATAATCGATATGCAGGAAAAATTAAAAGTAGAGACGGAGAGTTGTCAAAGATTGCGTAAACAATCAACAGAACTAACTATGGCCAAAACAAACTCTGAAATGAAAATGGGCGAGTACCAAGCTTTGATGCAGTCGCTTCAAAATCAAAAGGACGCTTTGCAAAATGAAGTGGTTTTGTTGCAAGAACAACTGAATCAATCCAGAAATACTTTAGCTCAAGCCTCAGACAATCAACGATTATTAGAATCAAAATTAATATCAGTAAATCACGAACTGGAGAACATAAAAGAAAAAGAGTATAAAACAACAACTGATAATATTCAGCTTAGTGAGAGAGTATCTTATTTGGAAAAGGAAAATGCTGGATTAACTGCGGAATTAAATACTGCCCAAAAGAGATACCAGTTAGAGGTTAAGGCGCATGAGGAAACCGAGAAAAGTCGAATGATGAATAAGGAAGAGGCCAACATGGAGGTAGTAAAAGGTAAGTCGTTTCTGAAACAATGGTTTTAAGATTTATTATTGGTAAGATTGCCTGTCTAATAACATTTTTAAAGGTCTTATTATTATTTAATGCAGATCTTATGGGGAGAATAATATCTGGTAAATACATTTGCATAGGTAGTATTTTTGTTGTTTGCATGGTGTAAGTCCAGTGATTTTTCCACACCTGAAATACATATAGTTTTTGAGGAGAATCCAAATAATTACAGCTATACAAGGGGGTTGGTTATTTGAAGAGTTACGAAGTCAGTTGAATTATGACAAAATGTTAAATTAGGGTGATCCTAATTTTTCCTATCGACTTTACTGTACCGAGTAACACAAAAGATACATCACCATGTATATTTGTATGTTTTAGGATTCGATTCCAAATTTTAAGAAATTAAAGCGTAATATCACTGAGATTTATCTTTTAATGCTTTCACGAAAATTTCCATCAATAATAAATGTGTTTTTTTATTTTATTTATTTCATATGCCTTTTGCATTTTTTTCGAAAATATTACATATGTATGTCATGTGCAACTCCAATATTTTAAGTTTCTGTCCATTTAACGTGTATTTAATAGACAAAAAGTGCATGTCTAATATAAGTTCAACAAAACAACTACTGCGGGCGGTCACACAATTTTGTATTTCTTAAAAATTAATTTTCCGTAAAACAAACCGTGCAATGTTGTTGGTTATTTCATTGACGTTCAATATAATGTTGGTCCTTTAATTTTGATTAATTATCGTGATAATGGACTAATTTTGCCGCATCTTGTAATTTTCCTATTTGTTGTATGATTTCGGAGTTGTCCCTCTGAGTTTTCCTGTAGTTTTTCCCATTGTTTGAAACGAACTCTCCAACTCGGATATATTATTTATATCCTAGTATCTCTTCTGAACATGCATCGTTTCTTGTTATTTCACTTTTTAACAGAATGATGACTTTGCTGAGCTCTCTTTCGAAATAAATTTCATTTACTAAATAGCTATCCTTTTCGTTTTGCAACAATGTTATTTTTGCCTGCAGAAATACAATTTTTGATTTGAATTTTACCACTTGTTTTTCAGCATTTAGGTCTGAGGTGCATGATCTGTGCATAATTTCTTCCTTTTGTAGGTCATCGTATAGTTTGTCGATAGCTAGGCCACCCATTTTCTTATTTATGTTGTGAACTTGAAAATAAATCAGTAATTATTTGTTAATCAAATAAAGTATGTCGTGTGGTTCACTAGAAATGTTTAATTAAAGCACTTCAAACGAAACTCAACGAGGAGAAAAGTGCAAGGCAAAAGGCGGACCTGAATTTCCAGGAGAAGGAAAGGCAAATCTCGATGTTGTCGGTCGATTATCGTCAAATTCAACAGAGGTTGCAAAAATTGGAGGGCGAATATAGGCAGGAGATTGAAAAAGGACGAGCTTTACATTCACAGGTCGAACAAGAGCAGCAGAAGAAAACAATTTTACAATCGGAAATAACTCAACAAACTAACGAGCTCGCCAAATTGAAAACTAAGGAAGCCCAGTTAGCAGCCGATATTCAGCAATTACAGGTATGCTTGTAAGGATCATATTCAATTCTTTGAAAAGATGCAACTTTCGAGTATTAGTTACAATCCTACGTTTAGAAAACATTTTCTTGAAAAAACGCTTTTTTCCGCGAATCATTGATTTGGATGCCTAGCTTGTTCTCATACGAAATTTAATTGCTTTTTAACGTCTGTAAATTGTTATGTTGTTGCATATATTTATTGGCATGACGGTATTAATAAGGCTGTAGAAAAGTCTTCCTTCTACTAGATATTAACGAGCGGTCGCTAACAAGCATTACAGATTGTGCCAACTAAGCTACAAAAAGATAATTGTAAACTCGACTTACTGAAGGATCAATTTTCAATATCTAAGACATATAATGTATAGATCTTTTCTGGACTTACTGGTTTTAAAATTATTGTTTCCACCGCGCAAAACTAAGATGTAAACAAACAGTTTTACAGCCCGTATTGTATTAATAAAGGAATCCTCATAACATAAGTTACTATTAAAAGTATTATCAAGATTATTCATACTCAATTTGAGATTTTTTTGTGTGTTTCCAATAAAGTAGACCGTTTATGCAGTTTGCAAATAGTATACAAAGGTGCCATTTGCCAGAATTAGTCATAACCCCGTTTAAAAGATATAAGGTAGTGTTAAAGTATTGAACTTCCGGGAATCCTTATCTATTTTGTATGTTTATGTTCTACAGATGCATTAGTCGATTAGTGAAACAATAACTAATGCCAGCGTTTAGAATATTTTCCGACACCGCCCAATATTATCAACGTAGATAATGTGTTATATTTTAATTTATAAGTTCACGATTTTGTCTTTTGTTAGGGCTCTAGAAAACTTATAGAAGAGGAGTTAATGAGAGTAAAAAGAAATTGGCAAATGGATCAGTTGCAAATGAAAGAGCTCCAGGATTCTCTAGAGACTGAACAATATTTTGCCACCTTGTACAAGACGCAAGCCCAGGAATTCAAAGAAGAAGTCGATGAGAAGGTTCGTGTAAACAAAGAATTTGAAGAAGAACGTAGTTCGCTGAAGCATCAGTGTCAATTGGCTCTGGCTAGAGCAGATTCAGAGGCGCTAGCCAGGTCCATCGCGGAAGAAACAGTGGCCGATCTCGAAAAAGAGAAAACCATGAAGGAATTGGAGCTGAAAGACCTGTTGTCCAAACACAGAAATGATATTAACGCAAAAGAAGTTGCTTTAAATGCCGTGCGGGATCGGGAAATTGAAGTGAAAAGGCAAAACGACCAACTACAACGCGAAATGGACGATCTGTCACGGCTTTGTAAACAGTTGCAGGATGAACTCAAAAGGTTTCAGTTCATTGAAGAGTGTTGTTTTTAGATTATATAAATCTACGCATTTCAGGGTATCCGATAATAGCGATGAAATCGAGAAATTACGGGCTAAACTTAAGACTGAAAGTTTGCTGAAGCAAACAGCCATTAACAAGTTACATGAAATAATGAATAGGAAAGATCTCAAAGAGAAACCAGGGAAGGCAAAAGTATCAAGCATCGATTTAAGACGGAAAGAGAAGGATCTTAAAAAATTACAGCAGGAATTGAGCCAGGAGAAGGAAAAATATAATCAAGTAATTACCAGTTCCCAGAAGAATATTCAGGATTTATCGGTACGTATGGACGCAATAGTAGGTACTTTATAATAATTATTTTGGGTCTCAAATTTTGTCGTCGTGAGCTTTATGGATTTTTTGAGACAAACTTCCATAGGTAATTTCCTAATGTGTAAAATAGGATTTTCTAATAAGTTTCATGCACGACTTTTTCTAATTTTGCGGTGCAACGAAAGCATTAGAAAGTTAAACAACCTTGTTCATCGTTTCATTTTGCCATATTCTCTAGCTACAACTGAATGAAGAAATTGCTAACAAACATCGCCTTCAGATGGAACTGGATAGTAAAGATGCAGAAATTGAGCAGTTGCAATTGAAACTAGCGGCTTTAAATAGTGAGACGGCCTCCTTAAGTTCTGCCGATAATGAAGGTAAATTGCTTGCTTATAATACCTATTGCTAGTGGTGTATATGTTACTGCTTATAGGAGACGATGTGAACTCCGATTTTGTCTTCGAAGGCTGGTTATCAATCCCTTTAAAACAAAATATCAGGAGACATGGTTGGAAAAAGCAATACGTTGTAGTTTCTAGCAGAAAAATTATTTTTTATAATTCGGAGAGTGATAAACAGAATACTGATCCTGTGATCGTTCTTGATTTGTGGTAAGTAAATGTGCATTTTGTAGCTTTTTCAGTTCTTGTATTTTTGACATAAATTCTTCTGACAATATAGAAAAATCATTAATGTTTTTGGAGACTGCTTTCTCAGTCAAAGTTCATTAATTTTATTACAGCAAAGTATTTCACGTTCGTTCAGTCACCCAAGGAGACGTCATTAGAGCAGATTCCAAAGATATTCCCCGTATCTTTCAATTACTATACTTGGGCGAGGGTGAAGCACGAAAAACTTCGGAGGAGCCCAATAACATGCTCGACACATCATCGGTCCGAAGTTTTGAAGACAAACCTGGGTTCGTCTCCCATAAAGGCCACGAGTTCCTGAATATATCCTACCACATGCCGACAGCATGCGAGGTGTGCCCTAAGCAAATATGGCACATGTTCAGGCCACCACCTGCCCTGGAATGTCGAAGTAAGTATTTAAATGCAATCAGGAAATAATGAAAGGTTTAAACCATACCATTAGATAGCCGATTAAACTTTAGGCTGACAAAAAGTCGATAGTCTGGGTGAACCGTGAAAGCGTACTAAAGAAACAAACTTATTTGCAGGATGTAGGATAAAAATTCATAAAGACCACTTGGATAGGAAAGAAGATAACGTGCCGCCATGTAAACTGCATTATGATCCTTCGTACGCCAAAGAACTGTTACTTTTAGCATCTACGAATGAAGAACAGAGGCAATGGGTATCTAGATTAAGTAGGAAAATCCAAAAATGCGGCTTCAAGGCGAATAATTCAAACTCAGACAACTCGAAGATATCACCGAGGTGAGTGACTGGATTGTAGTTTGGGCTGGCTGGGAATTTGCCTATTAGATGCTTGAACTTAGTACGCCGCAGGTGCTTAAGAATTATTTGAGTAGTTTAGCGTGGTTATTTTTGATATTCAATTTTTTAGATATTTTTTGATATTATCAGGGTGTATAGTGCGACCTCAATCGGTTTAGAAGGCGTTTAGGAGATGTATTGGGTTAATATTATGTATGGTCCAATGTTTCTTAGGTGCCTTCTTTACTATGAAACTTACGATAGTCATCTAAATTTTTGGTACACTGAACAAAAAAGAAGGAAATAAAAAACGTTAAGTCCAAAAGTGCCAAGTGGTTTTTATTAGTTTTCGAGGTTTTAGAATTATTAATATTTTAAACTCAAACTTTTTAAGCAACATTTGTATACCTCCTAAAATGAAATTAAATCGATTTTACCATTTAGAACGACTAGGTCAATGCATTGACAACTTTACTTCAAAGGTAATTTCCGTGGAAGCTAGAAAACTGACCAATGCTCTAAATCAACAATTGAATGGATATTTTAATCTTCGTCAGGTTGTCAAAACTTTAGCCAATTGGCTTTCAAGGTATTATTTACTTGGTACATAATTTAATACGCCTTGCATTCTTTAATAATATCGTTGTTACTTAAATGAAGTAACATATATTTGGAGAGCTACTAAAAATATTTATTAGTTAGATATTTTTGAACAAGTACAGTCTGAGTATTGAAATTTCGAAATTGCATCATTCATCAGGAGCCCATTTGTAAATGGAAGCATGTTCTAGTTAAGATTTTCTTTTAATAACGAAGCTGTTTTGGATTGCGTTTCTGTTAAGGGTGAAACGTCAGCTGGCGCTATATCGTTTTTTTTTTGTTAAATACGGCTACGATTTGAAAAGTAAGTTTCTTCTTAAGAAAATCCGTTTTTTATTTCGTCTTGAACAAAATATTTTTGACGTTGTTAAGTTACAGGTATCTTCCACAAGGTCATTACTTAAACTTTACCAAAAATTTAGATGATCCTCAACGGTTAGATACCATTTTACGGCCATTTTTAAATATGCATTTTCTGTAGAGGTTTGTTAAGCTTTACGTTAAGTTTTAAAATTATTGGTAAAAGTACCCACTCGTAAAAGAATGTACTCAAAGATGGTCTTATTCCTATTTTTGTTTAAGTTGACAATTTACATAATATTCTTAACATGTCAGTACTTATACCAACAAAACGAGCTGTTTGGTAGATAGTTGTTAAAATTAGGTGCACCTTAGTTAGATTTACGTATAAATGGTGAAGTAGTACAAACTTTTATAAAGTCTAGGCAAATCCGAAAATTGTGACAAAATCATTTTCTTAATATACGGCAACACAATAATGTTAACCTAAAACTGTGATATTACAAGGCTCAATTAGAATTGCAAACGCTGCAAAACGAAGATTTTTTAAATGTTTTTCTTGGTCATATTCCTTAATACAAGTTCTACCATTTAGACTCTCTGAGACGTGAACGTTTGTTTCGTTTATTTATCCACCCCGTGCAATAACGCAAAACATCATTGCAAGTTAAGTGGAAAGTTTGCACTCCTTCATCAGCTGCAAGATTTACAGATTTTCAGTTGTATTTGTAGAGTAGAGTGGTATGTTATTTTTTGCCTGAAGCCTCTGTTAAAATAAGGACATTTGCACATATGTCACAAAGTCCATCGGGCAGCTGGCAGTCATGTACCCCCATACTTTCAAGCCAAGTTCGCGTGTAACCATGATTTAAATTAACAATTAACATAATTGTCGGTTTAAGTCACGCTTAAACACTAAGTGCAACTTGTGGACCTACAGGGAATATGGGGTGTTAATGATTCATCAGTGATGTTTTTGTATTTTAAAGAGGATATTTTATTTCAATTCCCGATACATTGTCACTAAACATTTTAGAGTTTTGATGATATTTTTGAGCCATGTAAGCATTCCAGTAAGTACGATTTTCGAAACTATTGACATTGAATACAGTTAGAGTACGGAAATTCTCCTCCTAATTATACAGATCCTAATTTTCACTAACACAATAGCGTTCTACTGTCTTATAAATTGCGACATATTCCCTGAAAAAGTTTTTTTGCATATAGACTGTGATTTAAATAATAGTGAGCTCGTTGTTTTTAAAAGTAGTGTGTAGAATAAAAGCAGTTTCGCATTTATTTTATTATATCCGAACTAATTTTATACATCTAAGAAAAGGGTCAAAGGCACGCGTTGTCATATTTTCCATAAGTGAATATACAGTCTCTTTCAAAAGTGCCGGATCGGCCAAATATCTCAAGAACAGCTTCAATAAAAACCACCATATTTTCTTCAGGGAGATTATTTGTAAAGCTTATTTCAAGTCAGGTGTTTTTCATGATTAACTTTAGTAATCTTGGAAGCATACCGTTATCGTCGTAGAATTATGCATCACAGATAACCTCGTTACAGAAAATTTTGTCATTATATTTAAGCCGTATTTAAAACATTTGACTACAACTTTTAACTAATAGTTGTGATTCTAAAACCAAACCCAGTTTAAGTAAAGTAGTTATGGGAGGTTGAATTGATTGTGTTGAAAATAAAGTTGTCGTTGCATTTAAAAAAATATAGTTAAGTAGTCAGAACATCTAAGCAGCTGTAAACCTTGTGACACTGCCGTTATCATCAATCATGTCCTTGTAGAAAATTTGTTAATTTTTACTGAAGCTGCCCCTGAAATATTTGAGTTTTCTGGGACTTTTGAAAGACATTGCTATATTAAAATAATGTATTTATTGTATTTATAAGTTTAATAAAGACTAGAATTGGTTGGACGTTTTTCAATATATGTTCAACATATTACATTAAACTATTAAATCCCTAAAAAAGTGTTTTGGTCAAATTTTCCTTACGTAATATCGGTTAGATCAGGAATTTGTGTTTCCTCAATTTTCCTTCGGCCTCGGGCCGTGAACTACGAAAGTGAAAGCTCTGTTGTGCAGACGTTTTAAATATATATATATTTTTTTCTTGAATCTTGAACACCCTGTATATCAATTTTTAAACATTAGCGACATCATGCTTAAAGGAAGAATAATCTTGATTTAATCTAAAGAATCGCCTTTCAAAATATCTGCGTGCAATTGTCCTGACCCTCTGTATAGAATCTACCTCCTACTTTTTCCATAGAAAGTTTCAGGTAAAGTAACGTATGCCTTGTTTTTTTATTATAAACATTATAATATAAGTAACGCAGAGTGAGTCAACAGTTACAGTAGAAATCGACTGATAGAAGCCTGGTAGAACTAGATCTGATTGGCGGATTATTAATGAGAAAATATATAAATTTGGTACGTCTCTAAGGGCTGGTTCTTCATTGTCCGGTTAGGGAGCGTCAGCTATCGGTTGAAGTGGTATTTCACACGCAATTTGTCACAACCTTGAAAAATTGGCACGCAAACTACTTCTAAAAATACACAATTTTGTTATTTGTAATATTAATTTTTTTCATATCTTGTGTCTAGAGCTGAAAATGCTACCGATTTCACACGCCACTTAATATCTTTTTTTGTGCAAAGCCTAGCCACGCTTAGAACAATTTTTAAAAACGGATTCATACAGAGTTCGGATCGAAACAAACGTGCAAGCATTAGGGTTTGGAAGGACGAAAAGTATCTTTTCAACGAGCTATTTTTCTTCAAAACAATGAGCGACTAGTATCATACATGCAGATTTCTTGGTAAATTTTCTATGAAAATCAACTACAGCCAAACGCCCTTTTACGTGGCGGGTTTTATGATAGTTCGAGAAAAAAACTTTCAACTTTTATTTTTGCGACGTAATTGACGGAAATTTCGGCGGCTGCTATCTGTTCAGCTTTACTTCATATCATAAGTGAACAGCCACTTAAGACATCTTAAGCCAGCAGGTCAACAAATTTTAGTAAATACCGATTTACCTATCCTAAAACGTCCTCTGTAGTACTGTTATTTCAAATTTGCTTAATGTCCCCACGTTGCATTTCGGAAAATTTCAATTCGTCAATTTTGAAGTTCAAACCTCCGTCTCGAGCATCCGCCATCAGACTTCTTTCATGTTCGATGTTTGATAACGATCGATTCATGAAAATCACTTGAATTCGGGCAATTTAAAGCTGTTTTGTCTAATTCGACCAGCAGGGACTCTCAAAACACACAGAAACCCTATTGTCTTTGTTGCGTGCGTTATGAATATGCCTGTAAAACTTAAATGTAAATATAGGTAATTACTTCTTGCAGTTATTTGCATATATTATTTCGTTTTTTCTCAGAGAATCTACAAGGTCCAGCTTGAAGCCATATATGAACTCCCAGCAGCGGTCAGCCACGTTGCCGGCCAATTCCTCGATGGGGGCCAAATGACACAAGAAGTTGAAACTTCGAGTTAAGCGATCCTACAACGTGGCTTCCTAGCCCGTTAGTGATAAATAACTTTTTAAGCATCTGCCTCAGCTGTTCAAGTTGCGATTGTGTTCGCTTGTAGTTTGATGACTTTACTAAGCCTTTGGTATGTGATATATGAATTGTTTTGCGCGATGTTGTGTTTCACAACTATTGTAATATTTAATTAGTTTTCCACCTAGGTGGGAACGAAAAGACTCAAAGAACCCGAAATTGGGAAATTGTTTGACGGGCAAAAACTGAGTTATTCGTGTCTGAATCGTTTGGGTTCGCAACGAAATAGTAATGATGTAAAATCTGGTCTTGTCTGGACTCGGGTAGATGAGCAAGTTTTCTCAAATCCGCGTTCATTAATTAGGTATGTCGCAATGTGTGCGTTGGCAGCGTCTCCATAATAATGCCAAACTGAGGAATTTCATGAGAGTGATTGTTAGGATTTCCCCTAATAATGGATCCTTTTTTCAGTTAATCGCTCCACATTATTAAAGTGGAGAGAGATCAAGTGTTCGTCGATTTCAACTGAATAAATAGGCAATCGAATTTCAAACGTATCGAAGAAGTTTGAAGCAATTAATTATGGAGGCCTCAAGATCAAAACGGATAAAGTTCTTGCTTGGGCAAAAAATACGTTAGTTAAATTTCATGTTCATAATAATTATTAATGTAAATAATGTGTGGATTACTAATCATTAATCTACTGTTTACAAACGAAAATCCTAACTTAAAAACAAGATCAATGTCAAGCCGAAACAGTTTTTTGCCATTCGCCAGCGATGTATAAATGAACTTTAGGCGTTTCTGCTTTCACCTTTCTTACGCATGAACTTCCAAAACTCATTAAGATCGTCTTGCATAACAATTTGTCTTGTTTATCGCACAGCGGAAATGAATTAAAATAAGTATTTAATTTAGACAAAAATTACCCTATAATTCTCTTAATTCGATCAGGCCAACTGCGCAAAGCTCTAAAAGTACGGTTACATGCCTGCGTAAAATGTGTAGTAATGCAAACTGAGATATTTGTAGGCTCATTTTGTAAGTTAACAATATCTGAGGACTGTTATCTTAAATGCTGCTGAAATTCGAGAGAAATTGTAACGCGCTGTGAGGCAGTTTGCTTTGCTTGTTTGATAACAGTGAAAATGCGTATTCTTGCTATATAGCTGAATAGGTAAAAACAACTGCCTGATTTATACTATTAATATATTGCAGTATACAAATTATAATCAAAATTATTTAGTAAGGCATTTTCAAACTCAATGTACCTCGAATGGAACATTATACACCAAGGTCGTGAATGATGTACGTTAAGATCCGAATGTCAAGTTGAAATCGCCTACGGCGTCTAGATATATAAGACGCAAGGGTCGTAATCACTTCTCAACCGCGATGTATATATAATTTTTTCCATGACTAGATTTAACTAAATTTTATATAAATACAGCAAAACGGTATAAATTAAGCATCTATTAATTCCAAAATACAAAGAGGCAATTCGTGTTGGATTGTAACGTCCACGGTGACGTTTCGTTTGATATTTATTTCCATGGCAACCATAAATAAAAGAGCAATAGAGATGATGACGTTGACCAATTAGTTCCCTAGGTAAATAATAACCCCTGTGCGCGTCATTATCAACCGGTTATTCAACTGTTTTCATAAATAAAAGCGAAAGAGCATTCTTTACTGCCATTCAAGGCATCCAATAATAGTGTGTTGTGAGCTGGCAATGGAAAAGGTTTTTATGCGTTCAGTTTTAACAGATTTTGTAAATTCTCTGGAAGAAGTTTGAAAACCTAAAAAAACCTAAAGTAGGTGTGAAAATATCAGAGGGTATTTGAATGCTATAACATGTCTTGAACCGTCAGATCTTTGATGGCAGATAGTAAATGGCTTAATTGCCGCGGTGTGTTTACAGTTCACTCACTACGAGACATTTCTTAGTGATCACTCGTTACCATCACTTTAACATTCTGGAAAAGTGTGGTGGCGTACCGTGTTTTCGTCAATATTTCTATTATACGTGTATATTGGCACCTCTCATCCATAGAATTTGTTAGTGATTGCGATTCGGGCACTCGAAAAATTTTCAGCTCACGTCTAGTTTACAAGGAAAAATCCACAGTAAACAAACTTTTCTTAGCAATTGACTAAGTCACCCAAGAATAAGAATTTCTTTTCTTATTTTTATTACCTAAATTATCAACAATCACACCCGATTTCAAAAATATTTGTCTGTTTTCCTGTAGAAAGATATTGTTTCAAGCGCTTGCAAATGCAGATCTGACAAACAAGAAACAGATATCGTATCCTGCTTACTTGAGTTCCATCGCATGTTGTCAGCTCTTCCTAAATTTACTCATTCTTCATGATTTCAAAGGTAGGAACAAAATTCTTTAACCTGTTACTCCGGGTTATTGGAACGGGACAAATTTTCGCGACTTTTGATGAATCGGGATCTGGGACTTAAGTACGGGGTTGCAAACGGTCATTGAGTTTCGGGAAGTGTCGCATTAATATTAATCCACATTCCTTTTATCGCTATCACAAAATCTTTATTAATTTGTTGAATATTTGTTAATTTTTTTATTGTACAAACTACCTAGTTAAAGTATTTAGATAAGCGCTGTAATAATTATCATCTAGGACATTATTTTTGCAACAATTTTATCTGATAATGTGCATTGTGCCTTATTTTTGTATCAATCTGCCAAGATTGAATTATTATATACATATATATGTATATAAGTGTAAATACAAGGTGTTCCTTAATGTCGCACTAATGTTTCAGGGCGTGCTTCCCGAAATCATTTTATGAATAAAAGTTCAAGGTGTATCATGAACAGTTCAAACATTCAGCTACAATGTTGAAATTTTTTTTTTTTTTAATTTTTTCTGAAATTCTCCAATGTACTTTAGTTATTATTTTAATTTCAGTATATGCTAATATGATATAAAGTTCCATATTTTAATTAGAAAGTTCTAGTGTATCGCTCCTCCAGTGGCATCCCCGTATAAGTCTTCTTCGATATTTTTTGTGATTAACTTTTTGAATTATACATAAAATGGTTCGACAGCATTCACGATTAACTTAATAACACTTAAATCTAGTTATGCCAAAATTAATTTTCAAAACCAGGCTGATAAAGTAGCTTGATAGTGTTCAAAACTTTGGAAGATATTAGAGACTGTTGATAGAAAATAAAATTCACTACGAAAAAAACACCTTATAGGGAAAAATTAAAAGCCGGTGCAGGACATGTTCATGTGAACTTCTCTTTATAAAATGTCCTGAGAAATCGCGCTTTGAAATATTAGCCCGACATTAACGAGCACCCTGTATAGCGACATCTTCGGCTACTTCATAGTTATGTATATACTCCGATCTACCTATTATGATATAAAAAATAAGCCAAAATGGGTAATTTTAAAAATAAATTGTTCTTATTTATTGATCTGGTTTTTTTTCTGAGCGTTTCCTGATTGATTGTGTGTAAAAATTCAGCTTATACCGAATGATAGATTCGAGATTTGGGCGATTTCTTGGCGGGTGGACTAAAATCATTCTAGATTAATAACTTTTCTCTGTTTGTCTGAATAAAGCTGATTTTTTTTTTGCATTATACAAGGATAAAAATTTGGTCACCGATTTCGATTGTGGAAACTTTATTTGTCAAAATTAGGAGAAAGAGTTTATTGTGCAAATTAAAATCTACTCACGAAATGGAAAAACAAACCTTAAAATAACAGTAGAATCGACTAAACAGTATATTTCCTATACCTACCATCGCAATATTCGTGTAAATTAAAGCCAATAGAGTTCTTAATACAATAAGTTACGTATGGAACCTGCTTAATGCTTAGACTAAAACAAGCTAACTTTCTTTTTCATTTCTTGTTGCTTCCATCGTGGCAGTTTTTCGAAGTCTACATAGGTCATCTTGAATAAAGACACAAAATCGTCATGGGTAAGATGCAACTAAAAATATAAAAAAAGTCATGTATAATCTAAGGATTATAAGTGAAAAATTGAGTACGTTTTGTGCGTGAATACTTGAATTAAAATCGCCGAAAATGTAAATATTCCGCTGCCTGCCCTTAGGAACATAAAGGATGATGATTAAAAAAAAGGGGGGGGGTAGTATACTTCCCCAATAATGGGACATTGAGCCTTTTGTTGAAGTAAGACGCCTACGTTTTTCATTTTTCTGATAATGTTTTAGAACTACCCAAGACCAGTTGCACTTTTTCATCCACACTCTTTGTTATCTACTGGATGATACAAAGAAAATCGCGAAAACCCGAGATACCCATACCTCATCATCCTTATCTTAGCGATGCTATATTCCTGATTATACTCACTTCCTTGTTTAAAGGGTCCACCCTTGAAGGTAGCCGATCATTTGGTTCTTTCAGGATATTTATTGGGTACTTCTCGTAATGATCAAAATCAGTGTTGCCTGATGAAGAATGTGAATGGTGGCTATTGGGGACTTTCGGATCAGTGTTTGACATCTCTATATCTAATCGTATCTTGGTAAATGTTTTATAATTCTAAAACAGAGATGTCATGCTAGCCACGGACGTTAGTTGCTTCCCCCATTAGCACAAACCTTCCACAACTTTTTCTCCCATTTGGGAAAGAAGCCTGTAAATGTAGGAATTTCTCTTCCTTGTTTAATGTGAATTATTGTAGTGCTCATGTCTCTGTTTGTTGGATCGTTTTGCAGATATTGCAGGGCCATTTGAATGCTTAATCTTTGGTCTTCTCGAGCACTAAGTTTACCAATCCATACGTATAAAGCGTCGTTCGTGTCCAGAAGCATTACATTTTCTGGTAGTAGGTCTTTTTGTTGGAAGAATAAAATCTCTTCTGCTAAAAATTCGTTAGAATTATTAGTAAACGAAGTACTTAAACATTTCTGAAGTGTACGACATATTGTACTAAACCTTGTTTGCCTATATTCTTGACAAAGGGGAAAATGAGTAGTTAAAAAACTACAATAGGCACAGAGAAATACTATGACGTACTTCTTTACAAAAAAAAAGTAACGATATTCTTAATATTATGGTCGGTTGCGTTTGTCGTTTTATTCCTACTTTTCTGTGCTTGCTATTAGTGATTCGCACTCCTAGCAGTGCAGTGTATTAACGAAAACGAAAAATCTATTTAAATATATGGCAAAAGTTTGGAGGAATTTGGATTCTCATAACATGAAGGACCAATTCCAACAAACCAAAAGACCAATCCATTAACCGATTTTCATGAAAAGTCAGTGGGCTCTACCTTCGAACTTTTTTGAATGATTATTGCAGTAAAAGAGTCTAGGCAGTCGTACGTCATAATCGTTCCGAATCATTTTAGTGGAGTAATTGCAGTGTCCTCCAAGGTGTGTAAAAAAATCATCTTTTTCTTTGCCTGGAAAATCAGTTCGATATAATTAAGACAGTAACCACTCACTCTATGTAGGTATCCTTTAAGGGACTATGAATATTTCCAGATGACAAGGATAAACATAGAGTAGTGGCCTTTATAATGATTAAAGATTCTGGTTTATTACAATATTTGAAATAATAGCTGACATTTACCTTCTAGAATGAGTTCAAAATCTTTCCCAGCAAAACCTTTGGCCATTTCTCTCTGGTCTCCCGTTGAATAATTTCCGCACCACACGTAATATCGTTTGCCCCTTCGTAATACAAAACAAGAATTTGAGTCTAAAGATGACGCAGAAAACTCAACTTGTTCGGCCTTTGCGCTGTAGGTGGTTGATCCGTAAATTCTTAGCAGATATTGATGGGGATTCTTCAAGTTTTTACCACTATCTGTTAAACATTTCAGAAAAGTGTCTTAATATTGGAACTATTAGGACAGAAACGTTACACTTCTTTTTGACGGACTGTCCACTACTTTAACTATTCCAGTGTGAATATCAAACACATTATTTACCATCAAAATCAATTCCTCTCCCTTTAAAAATGGTGAGTTTTCCTTTAAAAAGTTGGAGGAAGTGAGCGGTCTCTCTACCCTGGATAATTCTGGCTTGAAAACCGAGTTGCCCCAATTCATCATCAATTTCCGTTAATTTGGATGTAGTTATGTTGATTTCTTCCTGTGTCGCATGGTTTCCCTAAAAAACGTATGCTAATAATATTCCCTGTTCAGCATCAAGCTTGGCATTTAGGAGATTAGCAGCGTTTGCGATACGAGTACTTACGATCCAACAGTACAAGAGATGTTTCTCTTCGTGTGCAGTTTGATAACTGTACAAGGCAATATAACAATCCCCCGAAAAGAAACAACCATGTCGTTCCTTGGAGATTTCCACAATTCTCGAATTTTTGATCCTCCACACAGTCATTCCACCGGAACCGTCATCGATCAGTTGGGTCTCCGCGGCTAAACTCGGTCGATCTTCCATCGTTATTGGATCAAATTTCGTAATGAGCATTGGCATTTTTGGGTCTAAAATATTAAAAGGAAATCGTGATTTTGCTTAGCTTGTCTCACCTACTTTTTCCTTTCGGAAGCTCAGTTTTCCAAAATTTAAATAAGAATTTAAATTCAGCAGGCTCGGCTCCATCTACTGTTCTGGTTACCCTGGTATCGCTGGCATATTTCTTCTTTTTCACAAACCCCCTGGCATTTCGCAAAGCCTCATTCTTTTCCTTATCGCTTACTCTTTTACCCACCCATACCCATATGCCGTACCTATCTTGATCTATAATAAAAACGTCCTAAAATTTATTAGTATGCACTCTCAACTAGGCAGACCGAGAAACCTCATTTTCTTACATCCGAACATAGATCCGTGCAACATAATGGACCGTTCTTTACTTCGGCCACTCTATATTTTCCATTGTTTTCTGAACATTTATATAAACGCAGGCTATTCTTGGATGGGGAAATAAGTTCGTTTTCATTAATGTTATCCGGCATTACTATTCTCTTCTCTAGAGGTAGATATTTATTGAATTCTTTTTGAACATCGGCGTCGATAGTTTTTTCATAACCGTCGTCGACAAAAACAATGTTGGGAATTTTAAATTGATCTTTCATCTCTTGGGAAATCTAAAAATTTCAGTTCATTTACCAAACAATCCACAGAAGGAAAAGTAACACTTTCCTCCATTGTGATGTAAATATTCATACCGGCTGTGTGCGAATTCGTTTAACAAAGCATTACTCCAGAACAGCAAATAACAAAAATTCCAATTACGACAAACTTACACACTTAAAATTACAGCAATTTCCTTCCTTAAAAAAATCTTTTTAAAATTTGGGGCGGAGGTATGTTCCCTCACTCCCCAGGATGAATTTCTGTTTACCCAAAAGCGACCCCAATTTCCGATTTTTACTTTTAATACATCTTTTTCAACGCAAGGCGTTAAGTAATTGTTTTACATGTTTAATATACTATATCTTAACCTTTTTAACATCCTAATATTTGGGATCGCTTTTGAGTTAACCGGAAAGCGAAAGGTGTCTTCTATAGGTGTTCTTCCGTATTCTTGCAAATGACATGGAAACAGAAGTTGGTATGAAACATACGAAACACCGGAGAACAAGAAATTTCGATTTGTTAATCATCTGCGTGGCACATCGCAAAAAGATTTGAGGTAATAAAAGACTGATGCTTAGGAAAACCGATAAAGCAGTACCCAAAAAAATAGGTACCTACACAGGCAAAATTAATTACAACTTATAACAATTGTCTATGCACTGCAGCTCCCTCGAAAAGGATAAAACCCGGAATAAACTGCGAATTGAAGACAATAAAAAAAACTTTAACCCTTACCGCGGTAGCATGCCGTTTCTCCTCCACATTAGCCGCTCGTCCCACCCAAGCAAAAATGGTTTCTGGAGTTTTGATAATAAAAACGTCTGAACTCGTAAAATTATCCCACGAAAGACTACTCATTTCAATAAGGGCTGGTGTGCTCTTGCCCTTTACTCTATATAACTTTGGCAATTGTCTGTTGCCATTCTGAAGCATGGCTGGTTTAAGAATCCTTTAATCCATACCCCAAATTAAGCATGTGAAAAGATATTTTATAAATAATTTACCTAAAACCATTTTTAAAGTAACTCAAAAACCTGTCGCTCTCGTTGCCCTGAGTCTCTCTGTGTTGGGTCGAGATACAATTTAACAATCCATCAAGTTCCACAGTTTTGTACGCAGCAACTCCAGATTTTTCCGGAGTTGTACCTGCACCCAACCAGAAATGTATGTGATATTCAATGTTTTTTCCTTTGATGTCTCTCGCCTGAAAGTATTAAAATAAAGTCTATCTTCATCTTTTGCTAAAATAAATAATGATAATGGCTCTTTTTAAATAAGAATACTGCTGGTACGTATACAAGCACTGTGTGTATTAGAGTGGTTACCACAGAGTCAACTCCAGAAGACTGTCCATATGGGGAAGCAGCATAAATAATGTATGATTCGGTGTCATAGAAGGTTCCGTACTGATCTCTGGTCAGTGCCATAACGTTCATATTCTGGAAGAAAATAATTTCTTGTTGAGTGCAAACTTAAAAAAATGGAGAGCCCTTAGTACAGAAATTTTGAATGCGCGGATTATGATTAATTAAAACATGTTTTCATCAATGGAAACTTAGACGTATGCAGTTGGAAGATTCAAATGACTCTTTCAGTTCGTTTCTTCACTAGGATGATCGTTAATTTTCGTTCGTGCAATTGCCTGGCGATTGCACTCGTGCAAATTCAATGTATTCGTAAGAACTACTGCTAATGTGGCACTAATTTCATATTAAAAAAATGCTAATTCATTATCATACGTACCTCAACTCTCCATATAAGAAAATCTGCAAAGTTTTTGTTAATTTTTTTGAAAGCGACATCAGTATTTCCTTGTGCGTCGGTGCCGATCCCATCGTCCTGAAATTTAAATTATACGATTTTTTTTTACTTATTGTCGCGTGTAATTACACAAATACATCAAAATTACTGATAACTTTACATGCAAGCTTGGCGTCTAAAAACTACATGAGCTTATTTCCACGTTATGGCAAAAGAGCCCTAACTTATCCTTCGAAATCTTAATTCAAACACAAAAATAAACGAATTAAATTTTTTCTCAACGCTTTTTTAGTGTGGATGCCAAATTATCTGGTTATTTTGATGGTCAAAAGGAATTTTGGAGACTTATACATCAAAGCTACAGTGAACTTTCTTTCCGGTGAAGTTCCGCAACGATAATTACGTTATGTGCTGAATATTGCATTTCTGTGGTGTTCGACGTAAATATTTTTACATTTTTAAGCAATTGAATTTTTTTCTTTAATTTTCTAAAAAGAAGTGCCCTCTGTCAGTACTTGCACCCTGCACTTTAAAAAAGTGCATTCAAGTTGTTTCTGGACGACCAACCCTCATTCGCAATTTTGGCAAATGGACACTATTGAATAGATCCCGAGCCATGTTATTTATAATAACATAAATAAAATGGAACATTTTAATGAATATTTACGTATATAAAAAAAGTCATTCGCTATGCAGATATTTTGCTTTTATCGATTTCATTATAAACTGCTGAGTACGACAAAATTGTAGGGAATAAATGGTAATGGAACCCCTGCTACAAGTATTATTGACTTTAATGGTGTAATCCGAAAGCTGGTTTGCGCATCTTCATTTTCCTAACAAGTGCGAAAAGTGACACTTTCCCGCACGCGTCTGTTATTGCACGAATAACGCGAAGTGGAATTCGGCCATGCAGCCCCTTGCACCCCTATATCTTTAGACCTAATTTGAAAATATTGTTAACTGTAAATTGAACAAATTCGCCATACAGAAGTTAACTGCACAATTTTTTTGTACGTAATCACTTGAAAATGAAGATTAATTTAATTCCGTTATTGCGGGTAATGAAAATGATGCGCTTGATGCGAAAAATATGTCTGCTCTAATTCGCCGGAAATGGTTAATTCTTTTAATTATCTGTTTAGCAAATAACTGTGAAGCATGCTAGATCAACATAAAGTGAACTAACGGCTGCACTAAACGGTAACTCCACAATAATAAGTGTTAAAATCAATTATTAATTGCTTTCGGACGTTTTGATATCTACACGCAGGCCATAAAAAAATTATATTGTCATAAATCTTATTTTCCCGTGTCCAATTACTGGGCAATTCCACGATGCAGCTAGCGTAAATCATGTAAATCCAAACTCTAAGATATAATTAGCTGATAGATAATAGCAAAAACGTGCATGATATTGTTATGTACTTATATACGGTTTAGAGATATGTGCGTATCTACGTACGAGGACAGTCTCAGAAGTACCCGATTTAACACTTGAAAAAAAAAATTGGGAAAAATTACACTATTTCCCAATCTAGTATTTGAGACTGACATCCTTTGTTCCGCGATTTTCTATGGCGGCTATAGCCTGTTTATTATAGAAAGAAGCTTCGAATATTTCAAGTAGGCATCAACCTCGAACTACACATCTTCATTATTGACAAATCTCTTTCCACCCATTCATTTTTTTCACTTTGGAAAACAATCTGAGGGAGCTAAATCTGGCGAATGGGCTGGACGAGGAAAAAGTTCAAACCAAGTTGATTGGTTTTGGCCATCGCAGTGCCGGAAGTGCGGGCTGGTTCCTTATATTGGTGAAGCAAGATTTTCTTTTTCACCAAATGCGATCGCTTTTTCCTAATTTATTCGCTCAAACGCTGCGACAAATTTGTATAACATTCTCCGTTTAATATTCTTCCTTTGAAGAAAAATTTTTCCCACACACATCTCAAAAAACTGACACCATCACCTTTCCAGCAGATGGAGCGATTATCGCTCTCCTTGGAACCGATTCTCCCCATTCATTATTTTGATTGCTCCTTCGTCTCAGGTGTGAAAAAATGAAATCATGTTTCATCGATGGTTATGAATCGACGCAAAAACTCGGCTTTATTGATGCGAAACTTTGCCAGTCACTCCTTTAAAACATTCTCGCGGCACTATTTTTGTTCAACTGTGAATAATCGCGGCACCTATCTTGCGTACAGTTTTCTCATATTCAATGATTCAATCAAAATACGATGGCCAGTACTTTTTGAAACGCCTATCATGTCAGGTAATTCCCGCAATTTTAGCTGACGATCTATTAGGATAGTTTTGGGGATTTTACCGCAATTTCTGGAGTGATCAAATCTGGAGTGTCGTTGAGTCGACCACTGCGGAATTCGTCTGGACAGCTCGTGCGACCGCGTTTAAACTCTGCCATCCAATATTTTACAATTATTAATGAAGGACCACATTGCCCCCAGAATAGAATCTAACTCCCCTTTGCTGTTGGATAGACTAAGACCTTTTTTCAAGCAGGTACTTATTTGAAAAAAACTTACCCCTTATATCATCTCTGAAAATAGATTTATCTCTCGCGTTTCTTCAGAGATCTGAGCATTATGTAAAATTTTCAATTTTAATCTTTGTCAGCATAATCTAACGATTACATAGGGTGTCCCACACTCGACAGAACATTATACACTTTTTGAGAACCGTTAACAAAATGGCCGTGAATATTTGGCTGCACGAGATAGTGAAATTGCTCTACATTTCGAGGGTATTTTGAAATATGCAGTACTGTTACATCTATAGTAAAGTAGTACAATCATTATGTAATAAACATCACGAAGCAATATGTATATATATTATTGAACATTTGAATTTTCCATCGCCCAGGAAACTGTTTCCCTTTAATGCTGGAGAAGTAGGCGAAATCAAAGTAAAAATTCACGTTCGAACTCAAAGCGAACAGGTAACACTTCTCGTATAATCACTATTCTGCTCTCTCATGTGGAAGCAAAAAAATATATTTTACGCTTGATTACAGAAAAAAGTCTTACACTTTCTTTTCCTCGTGGATCGTATATTGATATACATTGTTCACATCATTTGATAGAAGCCATTGGCATTGTTTTTTTTTCTTTTGTTAAATACCGCATAATTTTCCATTTACCAGAAGAACCATCAAGCAGTAGGGCATAACTAAATTATCGTAAAACCGTTAAGCAGTAAAATTTTATTTGTATAGTTGCGATCAAGTGCGAAATAGCTCTTCGTTATTTATGTCAGTTTTTACTTATTATAAGGCATCAGGAAAAAAAAATGATTTCGTTAATTGATTTTTTCGATTCTTGCGAAACAATTTAAAAATAAAACGCGTTAACTTTAACTGTTAGCAATTTGTTGATAAAGGCGTACCCGCTCTTATATGCTACACAACCTCTCGAAAAACCCTATTGATTTTCCGTGTTGGATATGTTCTTTGTCTAACTCATTACTCTTCTATAGCAGACATTCATCATTTAGGAAATAAAAGCGCTGAGAACCAATATCATAAAACCCTAATATTTTTGAAATCGGGAGGACGAAAGTCATCGCACAATATGACCATATACAGAGCGTCCCGGTTTAAAAAGCACAAATATGGTGTCCACACTTTTTTGAGACACGTTGTATATTCCAAATGTGCTTGGCTCCGATTGGTTCAAACTTTTAAATAAAACCCTACATCTTCTACATAAAGCCCTTTTTAGAAAGTGAAAAATAAAAGAGGTAAAACAAGAGGCGTTTATTATGAGAGACCTTGCACGTAAGATGCGAAGATTATAAATAAGTAGGTACATACATATTCACTTATGATGTCAAAAACTTGCATTTTGATCCCACTGTTTCTCATATAAACGACTAAGTTCAACTAAACTTCTCACTTGCCACTTTGAAACATTGCAAATTAAGGAAAATTGCTTCCGAATAAACTATATAGATACCGAGCTCTAAATTCCGGCCGGATGGAAAGTAGACCGGAGAGCAAGCACGAAGAATAACGAGTTGTATATTTGCAGTAGGTACTTCGGTACTTCTTGACGGTGATGGCCCAGAAAGTCCCCACTATGTAGTTAAAAATAATAACGCAAGTGCAAGCACCGTGTTGAAACACCTCAACAATTGTTAAACACATATTATTCATATTTAATAATTTATCTTTACCTTTTCTTTCGGTATCTCCTTTTGAAGCTTTGTTATGCTTTTAAATACACACTCAACGGCGTTGTTAAAAAATCGAGTAGTAAATTACGATAAGTGTAGAAACTAAACGAATTAAAGTTTCTACCGAAAAAATATTTCTCATTGAACGATTTTAATGCAAAATTATAAATTAAAGAAAATATATAGAAAGTTTTAAAATTGCTCCACAAATTAACCTGACCACACAGCTGTGGTAGTTATGCCCATTCATCACTGAGCTAAAAAATAAATCGTTAACCGAAATATCGACACTGAATAATTTTTTACAGTGTAAAGAAAAATAGTGAATGATCCTGAACTTCCGTTTTTATTTCATATTTCAAAATTGCTAGTTTATTTCCGAAAAACCAATGTGTCAATTGCGTACGATTTTTTTACCACTTGGTTCTTCCGATATTATTCCCCTCTTTCTATTTCGGAAATTACTAAGCCTCACCAAAAAATACTGATTTAAAAAACAAAAAGTAAAAAAAGTTTTCAAAATATGAAATAAAACTGCCAGGTCCGTATTTTAAAAAAATTAGTGAATGTTGTTGCCTTGAACGCTAATTGTTATCTGTGAATAATAACAAGTCTATGGTGTAAAGACGAATGTGAAACGATTCTTCTCGTAATTTCATCCAATTTTAAATTATTAGTAAAATCTCAGAAAACAAAAACTATTTTGTAACGTTGCGTAAAGCATATTAAGTATACGAAAGTGGAAATTTTTTTTCCAAATCAACCGGTGAAGCCCATAGCTTCGGAGATATAGATCAATAGTGATGGCACTCTAACCAAACCAGCCAATATTCAGATCATTAAATTGGAACGTAAGACCAATTTACTATTATCCAAAGTAGCAATTGACTATAATCAATTTTTCGTTTCGACTCTTGACTTCTGTATTGGGTAGGCACCTATTTCAGTTCATTTCATTACTCGGAAATTGGATGCCCTACTTAAAGCAGTATGATACCTAACTTTGAATACCCGCAATGTGTCACGGTTCCAATTTTAAATTTAACGTTTTTCTAGAAGTACTTTACTGTTAATTAGAGTAGTTCTACTTTAATTAAGTATTGCTAATGTATTAGTAGTAATTTTATTAATTTAAAAACATGCAATCATGTCGACATAAGGCGCCCATCAGCAGTTACACAGCTAGTTACAAGAATTTCTCGATTTTCATGGTGGTTCCGAGAACATTATTTTGCACTGTTAAGCAAAAAATGCAAATTTAGTCAAATGTGTGAAGTCGTGAATATATGGAACTTATTTAAACAAATTAAGCGCCAGATGAAGTGGGGCAAGCAAGAATTTCATCTATTACTTTCTATTAAGGGCCAAATTATAAATGTGCTCCCAGCATTAATTACAAGCTAATTTTTTAGAAACTTTTAAATAAAACAGTAATTAGTCCCATTATTTTTTCCTATGGAAACCACCTTGATCCTAAAGTTAACAGCCCATTAACAATTTGGTCCTAACGCGATTTAGATAACGATTTAAGTTGATATTCACTGGATTTTCATTTATCATTTTTGGTGTTCTGTGAGAAGAAATATGATCAATGTCTATTTTTGTTTTTCATATCAATAAACTCGTTACGTGGAAAATAATTTGGTCTAGTCCTCGCTAATTCACTCCTACATAACAAGAGAGTATTTGATGTACGTAAGTATTTAGATTTATCACAAACCGGAAAAGTAAAATATAAGTAGACAAAATTTAAAGAGCACTTACCGATCTCTTATGCACATACTCATTCTTTATCATATTTTTATTTTTATTACTACAACAGTTAAAAAAAAATTTAACTCACTATTATTCCACCAAAGATGACCTAGACTGCTGCATTTCATATATGTAGATCCGACATTTACGGTATTAGGACGGAAGCACGCATGTTGGGTCCAATTGTTTGTTGGGCATCGCCGAAGAGGCCCATCATTGTTGTTAAACCTGTGCTGATGCGATGGCCGGATATGTTTGTAATCCGTGCGAATCGCCAAGGTCAATATTTCACGAAACCCTTATACAAGGTGTATCATAAATTCACTCCAGAAGGTGATTCATGTCATAAACATATGAAAAGTTTGGTGAAATATCCAAAAAAAATAATTTTTCGAGAAAGAAAGAATCAAATAAGAATGAATTAAAAAAATCTGCAGTGTGCGGCAGCTAGCGAAACAGGTACCTTTATTTCGTAACTTTTTTAGCGAATGTGATTTGTAACAATACCAGTAACGATGGCTGTAGGTCTACAGAGACGGGGCGCAATTTCATTAAATTCATTAAATTTCATCATCATAAAAATTCATTAAATTTAAATTTCTACTTGTTTCTTTGAGATTTTTCATAACAATCACGGGACATTGCTTTGCTCGTCTCGTAGAATTTCACTCGTTCCACAAAGCTATGCATTTCCGAACTTGTTATAAGGCATTCATATGAGTAGCGGAATTTGCTTCGTCGTCATGTGTTCACCTTTAAATATTCACTTTTAACACTTACCACACCATAAATAACCATTCTTTGCCCATTTTTGGATTTTAGCGCTCGTTTTTAAAAACAAATTGTGGGCAATAGAAAAACAAAAGAATATCCACAGCAGCGTCGTTAGCTCATAAAAGCGCTAATGAGAAAAGTGCAGACAACCGCAAAATCGTTCCGAAGCAGGAAAGCGTAACGAGTTAATTATGAGAAAACTGAGAAATACAAAAATCCAGGAACAAGACGGTCTCCAGTCGTGATTTTTACAAAAATATCTCATTGAGAAATCTGCGCAAAAAAGGTGCGCAGATTATTGAGGGTGATAGCTGAGGGTTTCTATTGTACTCGATAGCGCAGCGCATGAGCTGGCAGCAACTGCAGGATGCGAACTTTTGACGATCCCGGAATTCGTATACGCATATCCCTATCTTCACGGACAAAAGAGTGTTTTTCTAGATAAGTGTGATTATTTCAATATAAATAATAATTTAACACACGAATTCTTTCGTTTAATTTTTAAGTCTGCGATTCCCAGCTGGTTATATTTTGTGAACAATGGGTAAACACCTGCAGACCGTAGCAGCCCTTGCCTGCATGAAAAGCCTTCTTATGGTTTTCAATTTCATCTTTTGGGTGAGTATAATTACAAAGAAGTAAGTACCAGCATTAGCGTGTACAGTAAATACTGCAGCCTTAGTTTTGAATTCACCATTGATAAAATCTGTCGTCGTGAAATGGACATTTAAATCTATAAATGACACCTAGACAAGATACTTGTAATTTATTACAAAGTTTATTTTCCGTAAGGGATATGTAATGTTTAGCTTTTACGCAGAAGTCGTTATAAATGAAGCCATAAATAATTTAAAATCTAATTATTTAACTTTACCTAAAAACAGGGCATTAATGATGTAGATGCACTTACACACCTGCATAAATCCATTTTTCTGTCAACCTCTCCAAAAATTTGTAAATTTTTGTACAATTTTGACTAATTAACTTTAACTAACATTTCAAAACCGATTGTAATTTTTTGCTTTATTTTTTAAATTATGTATTTGCTTCATTTTGCAGCTATACAGGCAATCACATAACATTATAAAGATATTTCAAGTAGGGATAGTACTATACAAAATAGTAAATAAACGCTAATGGACCCATGTGAAGAAACAATAAAGTTAAAGAATTAGAGAAGCAATTGAAATTTGGTATCAGAATTCATGCATAGCTTTCCAAAAAAAAAGATACACTGCATAACGTAGCACATGAGCCAGAAAAATATAATACCTTGTATATGACTATCGACGATTTTAATATTTTAATATAAAGGGTCTTAAGAAAAATAGATGTCTAACATTTAAAAAAAATCTCTTAAAGGCATACGCGAGAAAAACTAAAAATATGAGAAAAATGCGAAACTTTACTGCCCCATCCATATATTGAAAATGGTACGTCTTGGACCATGGGGTCAATTAGCATTTTTTTTTATTTTATAAAATATCTCTATAATTATATATTACACCCTGCACATGCTCAATTTGATTCTCTAACAGTAATAATCAATGACAACCAATGCAATGACCTTAAAACGATGATTACTTACATCATATTTAATCTATTTACTTCTACATAAACACTAATAATTCCATACTTGAGATACACCTATACAACAATATGTCTATTTAAATTTCAAATGATTGGAGATGAGAAGTCTCAACTGAAATTAAAGGTATTTTCAACCATAAAGTATAAATTTCTTTATTAGATAAACCCAAGAGGTTGGTCTTAGAGTAAGGAATTATTACAATGCGTCTCAACTTTAAAGTTAAAATTAATTTACCTGTTTCATGCATCTAATGCAAATATTGATTTTCAAATCTTTGTGTATTATACATGTATTTACTTATAACTTTGTAAATAATTACTAATTTTCAGGTCTCTGGTATTGCAATTTTCGCTATAGGCATATGGATGGAAATTGAATTGTACAAGTATATGGAAATGAGCACAGAATTTAGTGGAACCGCTCCTTATGTCCTGATTGGAACGGGCGCCTTAATAATTCTTATTGGATCCTTGGCGTGTTGTTGCACAGTTAAAGGACAACCAGTATTGCTTTATGTGGTAAGTAAAAACAAAGACACTGCATAAAGAAACCAAACGTACGCCCATGATAATTAAGCTACTGCCCTAGCAGGTAGCGAATGATGTGATATTTTTCGAAAAAAATACTGTGGAGTCAACTCCCAATTAGTAAACATAAGAATTAACAGGTATTAACCGTTTTAGTAACAGAGAAAATAATAAATCAACGAGTTCAGTTAATCATTTAACTCGCGAAATTAAGAATCTATCTACCTACCCAACGAATCTTTGAAAACAATTTGAACCAAGTTTAATGCTACATTCAAGAATGCTTATTAGGTAGATGTTGTAGCAAGAAGTATACGGACAAGAATTAATAAATGATGAAATTACTGTACCGTACCCATTAAAATGGGCCATCCATGCGAAGACGATTACAAGAAACTCGCCTTAAATGGTTCTGACATTGCGGTAGATGATTATGATGGTTGTTGCAACGAGCTCTTTCTTCCTTCTTCAGTAGATTAAAATCTAGCAAAGGATGTATTGCATACGTGTCTTCAAGTTTCCGATTCATATTACGATAAATTATGATCATATCCTTTTATATAATATGATTCCTTGTTTCACCGATTGCGACAACCAACCTAAGCGTTCGACATACCCTGAGGTTTGCTGATTCTCCAAGTTTCATCGGAATTAATTGATAATTGCTATCTGTGTCATACCTCATCTGAAAAAATGGCATTTTAGTTTTTTTTTTAATTTTAACTTTCCGACACAACTGATCTAGTTCTCTTCATTGAATGGCCTTCATACGGATATCATGACAATGCTCAAACATTTCTCTGACAACTGGGTTCCCCCCGGTAAAGAATGTTATGACTAATAATTTAATTAAAATATATAAATTTTTAGTTAATTTTTCGATGCGCGATCAAACAACACTCACTTTTAACCAAAAGCCGTTCTGCGTTAACATAACTGTGAAGTAAAAAAGCAAAAATCTAAATTAATATTAGTATTACATATATATATATATATATATATATATATTAATATTTTTATTGAAAGTAGGATTGCTTTCACCAGCTTGTCCACAAAAATGAAATGGCCTCGTCAAAGAAAGTAAAACCAGAACTTATTTAGCCAATATTTATACGATATTATATTAATTGTTTACACTTTATAAACGTGTAAATAACTTTAGTCAAAGGTTAACATACTATTTTCTGGTGTTTTAATTACATACTAATTTTCGGTCAAAAATGGTATATTTTACAACAGAGAAGGGGTTAATAGTTAACCATATTGAGTTCAACTCTTGATTCGGCTTTCTTTGATATAATAATCTCTAACTTGATAATATTTTATTATTCTAGTATGGAGCATTCCTGGCAATAGTATTAGTTTTGGAACTAGGAGCTGGAATTTCAATATTTGCCTACCGATCAAAATTGAAGGAGGGCTTTAATAAAGGACTCACCGATGCTATTATAAATTATCATAATATTAATAACACCCAAGTTTCATCTGATCTAGACGTAATTCAAAAGACGGTAAGTGTATATATATCAACGTAGTTTGACTATGTAAAAATTATAACTAGAACAAATCAGATGATTGGGTACGATAATATTCTTTCCTTGTAAATTGTTTTCACCAGTTTAAATTATTGGTCTTTGAATTATCTAATTTATATGTAAAAAAATCTATAATTTATTTATAGATATACATTTAAATAATTTTATTACAGTTGCACTGTTGTGGAAATCACCGTGCCAGAGATTGGTTAGATCATAAATTGCCCATACCCTTTTCGTGTTGTATTAAAGAAGGATGTAATACTGAAGAAGATGCGCATGAAATTTACAATAAGGTAAGAATTTTGAACTGCCTCTCACTACAACGCTATAATTTTGACACTTTAATTAAAACTTCTTAAGAAAATAGGTTCTTTGCCTCGAAATTTCACTAAAAGACTATTTAAAACAGTTTTACCATATCAATGGAGTAAATGTTCAAAGTTGTCCATCAACCTACATAAACCAACTTTAGGAGTTTTAAGCTTTTTCCTTGTCGGATGTAGTTTTGCCACATCTCCTTCTATAAATATATAAAGCTATATTCATGCCAAGGCATAGCTTTATATATATATGAACTATAATTTTAAAATTAGTTGTTAGATTTTTCTTAATGGTCGGTCACTCGTTATAATGTTTGCACTGAGAATTCAAACATTTTATTCATTGCCAAATATCTCCGCAACACGCAGAGTTGTGGACATTTTTCTATTTTCGTTTGCTTGTAGAATTTGTAATCGCTAATGTTTAAATCTGGTTTTATATTTTAGGGATGCTACGACAAGGTTGTGAACTTTCTGGATGCAAACATTGGGATCGTCGCAGGTGCCGCTGTGGGAATAGCATTTTTTCCACTACTTGGTGTAATATTATCTTGTTGCCTTGCGAGCATTATAACTAAAACAAAATATGAGCCTATGGCTTAATCCAACAACGTCTTCATATTCGATTATGTATACCAAAACTTATAAAAAGTTACTTTTAATTACTTATTAGATTTAATACATTGATTATACATTATTCTATAACAATTAAATCTACGTGGTTTTATTTCCGTCATTCTAGTCCATTCATTTGAATTTATAAATAATAGGAAGGCTTAATAAAGTATTCATATACCCAAACGGTCACGAATACCGTGTACATGAGTGTTTATGAAATAGCTGACTTCTTACCATAATGGAACATCGCCATTTTCCAGGCCTGAAAAAGATAAGCGAGATTTATTTTTAATGGTTTAAATAATATGCCTAGAAATTATTTCAAAGAAAGGATGTTTGGAAAAGGTAAAAGTAAAACATTCCCCTCATACCACAAAAAAATTAGGAGGTATTTATTACCAGTCTTAAATAAGAGGAAACATAAAAACAAATACATGTCAAAAACTTAAATTCTCACTACTCGTCGGATCACCACATGATCACTGAACTATTAGTCGATATGGTGCTGACTACCGAGCTTATTGAAAAAGTGTCAAAAAGTAATATAAGTTGGCAAATTATAAATGACAGAGCAATTGACATGTTTGACGCGACTGACAGCGACGTAGACAATTTTGTTCTGTTTACGCTTAATTTTTCAAGTTTGGTCAAAATTATAACGATTTTTCATCTGGAACTTTTTGATATAATTTCAACTAAATTCGGTAGCTTGCGGAATGATCCCGTACTTTACACGTTAAAGAACTTAAGGTAAAGGCTTTCTGAATATCACTCCATTAATATGGCTTAGAGCCCGTGAGTTTGCATCATTCCCTAAAATGTTGCATCAACATACTTTCAACGGCCATCTTCAGCAGTCGGGCTTCAGTCATTTGCCTTAGAGGGGGGTTGCTTTGCATAAACGTTACCAATTGTTTCAGCAAGTCTCTCAACACTTTTGGGACGAATTGTTTGGTTTGGCCGGCATCTGGTGTTAAAGCCAAGAATGCTGCCCGGATGAAACTATATTAGGAAAAAAAATGTAACTATCTTTTTGTTTTTAGTAATGTCTTGCAAACATTGTGTCTAACATTAGACACCAACAATGATCAACTGATTGAGGTTCTTATTTTGATAGCTTTGTTTCAACAAGAAACAAATGCCGGATCGACGGAAACGGCATGGGCAAGGAGTACCGACGAGTATGATCTGAATATTTCTGATGGTCCGTAATTGATTTTCATTTGTTGAAATCTAATAACGTATAGCCAAAGTAACACATTATACAGAGAGTCCAATAATGATTCCAACAGATCTTGACATCGTATTCTAGACCAATATTTTTGGTATTTTAATGTTCATATGGTATAATCAGTTGTCATTTCAGTGTTCTGGATGAATAAACCGGACTTGCCTCAATTTGGTTTCAGTGTTCTTATGGAATTCCATGCTGAGCTGCTGAATCAAGGCAAGTAGAACACTTTGTGAAAGTAGGCATTGTTCTCCAAACACTTTGTTCACGTCTGCGTGTTCACACACGTATATCACCATATGTAAGTTTTCTGCTGACAATGCTACTTGAAAGGCTTCGGCGTAAGCACCTTTGGTGAGGGCTTGCTGTATGTGAGCCATAAGTTGAAACTGAAATCAAGTAAAATAAAGAAGAGTTGGTAAACCGCTGTACGATTACTTTATCGCAGAATTCACAGAAAAATCAGACCAATTGAGCAATTTTGTAGTCTTCGATACTATTGTTAGTACATATTAAGTAATATTCTTACAGTATTCGTTTTATTTTGTTTTCATCCTAATTTTATTTGTTTTGAATATAACCACCAAAGACTTTTATTGGCAACTATAATGATAACTTACATTGGAATCACCTGAATGTGGCGCCGGTGTAACAGCCCTGGAACGGTTGACCGCGTTCAACACTCCTTCCTGAATCGTGGCCACTTGCGTTTTGAAACCATGCTTCAATTCACTGCTAACCACCTCTTTCATATTAGATGTCAATTTCTCCTGCATCCTTAAACATTATTACCTAATTTGTAACACGGATGCCTCATTTCAATACCATTCTTACGTACGATTTAAATACAGACCCTATCTGTTTTTGAATTTCCACCGATAGCGTATCAGCTAGCTTGTCAGATGTTAATTTCAAATTCTCAGAAACTATTTGCATGTGACCGACCATGTCTTTGCCTTTATCTAAAAAGCGTCTCTGTTTTTCCATGTAAGCTTCCACAGACGCAACATCTAAAAGAAATCAAATCGTTTAAATCAAAATCAATCAAAATAATTTAAAAGTAAAAATTATAATATATGGAAGAGTACAACAATATATACATTCTTTCGTGCCCCGCGAAAATGCATCATTAATTTGGTGGAACATTTGGCTGCATATTTTCTCCCAAGATGGTAATAATGAGTGTGCGATTATCTCCCGATAGGACTTCTCTAACCCTGGTGCTATGAGGTTGGCTACGGAAACGCTGAGGGATTCCACTAACGACTAAAATCAATTAAAAAATCTTTATTCAATGGAAATAAAAGAAATTATATTCTTTTTTGCCCACAGTTCGCCAAAAATATTGCCCTCAACCGCATTTAAATTAACTGCAAAAGTAAATAACCTACTTTACTTCCCAGTACTTTCGACAACTGCTCCTTCACCATAGCGTCCATATTTGTAAATTTGTGACTAAATTGGTTTTCGATTTGAAGTCTGTATGATTCCATCGTTTGATGCAAACTTGGCAATACTGTGTGTTTAATTTCATGTTGCACAATTTGGGGTACCTTTTCGGACACAGTTTTAGCCAGAAGCTGGCTTATTAGATTTGCTAGGTTTTCCTACATAACAGTACTTTATATAAACAAAACTTTGTGTGCTTTAAGTCACATGCATACCTGTAGTTCCCTATCTTTAGCCTTTTGCAGCTGTACTAAATTCTCCAACATTTTGGCAAATTGTAGTTGTTGCTTTGACATTGCTGCTTCCAATTCTTTGGCTAATTGTTCGTTGTTTATATTATTGGTTAATTCAACCTACAAATTTCAAATTAATTTACTAATATTACAAACTGGAAGGCAAATCGGTCATTCCATGCTAATTTTTACCTCACTTTTAAGCACACAACGTTTTTTTCATAAAATTTGATCCAAATTTTCTTTTATAAAACTGATATTAATCAAGTTTTTTGGCACGTGAATCAAATCAATCAATAAAGAACGCATAATATTTTTGCAGAAAAAATATTTGAATGAGAATTGACACATTAGATAGATACACCTTGCATAAAAAATTATTTTTAATATTAATTAAACAAAAATTTATGAAGAATACGTCTTTAAAGGTTACGCATCTCTATTATTTGTACACATAATTTCGCGGATCTAAAGAACAATTTTCATTTGTAGGCCAGTCATAAATTTTACAATATTAAAACATAAATTTCATACATCACTAATTTTTTACTACTTACATTCTTTGTTACTTGATGTTGAACAGCAAGGACCTTTAAATCTTCGTGTAAACGCCCCAACATAATGGACTGTTCCCTGACCAAGTTTTCCAGTCCATTCATCCTCAGATAAACAGTTTCCAAATCTTGTTTATTTAGGTCATTAATATCATTAACTTCTTGAATCTGTTTTGCAGTTTCGGATTCTTTAACCAAGGATGATATTTTCGGCCAATTTACATGGTCTTGGTACAGGAGGCTCGCTTCCGTCGGAGCATTGAAATCCTTTTGAGGCTGTTCTTCTTCATCCTCCTGAATATATAAAGTTTTAATCATTTCACCATTCACACCATTTTTATCTCAGATTCCAAAAACTCAAGGGAAAAGATATCTCTATTTACTTCTACTAGAAGCAAAATACTACTTAATATACCTGTGCTTGAAGACTTGCCAAATTATTAAAATATTCCTGAGCAGCAGGATATCCAGTAGAGGAATTATTCAGGGACAAAATTTCTTGAACTTCCCTACTTGGACTCGAACCAGCGCTCGCATAATTCTCTCTTTGTGGTCGCTGAAACTCTGTTTCATTTAATTTCTTGTCTGTCGTATCGATGAGAATTATTTCATTGGTTATCGAGTTTCGCACACTGCTTGATTTCGAATTATTTTTATTTGGACTCGTAAAGGCATCTGGCGTCATTAGCGTCAATTTGGAATTATTACTGCTGTTCTGTTGTTGCTGGATTAGTAAAGTCACAGAATTGTGCAAATCCTCCAACTCAGGAATATTTTCAGTAACCTGAAATAAGCTATATTTTAAACTTAAAAAGATTGAAATATCCTGAAAATTATTTGTCTTAATCCTAAATAATTAAAGTTCGTAACACATACCATGTCATCATTTCAAAAGGTTGATTTAAGATAAATATGTGATGTTTGATTTCTTACGTAATATAACCTGCATTTTTTTAATTAATTAAAAGAAATTTAATTCGAATTAACCAAAATTAAGCCTAAACTAACCTCTTCATTACCGCCATTCTTTAAGTCCACCAGGTCATCCACTACATTTTCTGTAACTAGCACGTCATCGTACATCAAAGTATCTGGCTGATAGATAATATTACACTCTTGAAATTTTTTTGGTTGAATAACCAACATTTTTAGGGCTTGGACCTAAAACTTATAATATTCCAGACTACATAACCCAAAATACACATGCAGTCAGTACAGAAATCTCCACTTCATCTTCGAATTCTTCTCCGTTTTCGTCGTACAAATCGTCAGAGCTATTGTTGTAGCAATACGGGAAGTTTCTGGTACCAGCCTCTAAAATATGGAAACTAAGAAATGGGGCCGGCACAAGGAAATTGGCTAAAATTCCTGCCGTTATAAGCTCTTCTTTTTCGTCCCTAAAACAATTCTTATCAATTAAAAGTACGTGTACTATTCCTCCAATAATACTTTTGCAATTCTAAAACATAAACAGCTCGGTTATTTATGTCTGAAATCACTAGGTATTTCCCAGTGTAGTCCGTGGAGACATTCAAAAACAAATCCGGGATAATACTTTTGGGATTCGGTAAGAAATTGATGGTCTGCAGGCAAGTCCAGGACTCACAAGACCACAATTTTAATTCTGTATTGTTATTTGCACCCGTTACTGCAAATTTCCAGCATTGTGATGTATACTTAAGAATATTATCGACAAATATAACGGAAGTCAATGGCTTTCCTCCATGCGGAATCCATTCATGAATGCACTTCTGGAAATCCGAAACAAACAAGAACAACTGAAACAATAAAGAATTTAAACATTAATATATCCATTTCGAAGTAACACTATTATTACCTGAAAGAATTTGACAAAACCATCTTGACAAGCTAGCGCTATTGCACAACCATCCGAAGAAAATGAAGCATCTACTAAATCAGATGTATGAACTATTTCTGTATAACCTTCAAAAGAACTATTCGGATCTATAGGCCCTTGATTGCCATATTTGCTGTTTAATGTAGCTACATTATAAATTTCAGCTGAAACAATAATTGTGATTTTGATGTTATAAATTATCAAAGGGCAGCGAAAATCATTCATCCTTATTTTACAGGAAAATTTGGGAAGAAATAGAAAAGAAGTTTAACATATTTTTTATGAGTTTGTTCTTTTCCATAACACAGGCTTACTATTATTGTAGTATAACATTTCACATTTAAGACACCTAGTTCTCTTATTATTTTAATTGCGAAAAGTTTACCATTGAAATTTTGGTATATGTTTCAAACTATACTTGATGCAAGAATTTCATTAATCAAATTTTTGATGCAAGATTTCAAAGTATAATCATGTTCCTGCTTTCTTACCTTTGGTGCCATTTAAAATAACAAACATCTTCTCAGGTTCATCAAGAAGATCTACTTCTTCCTCAACACTTCCAACAAATGGACACCAAGCTAACCTAAAATTAGTATTCTGCCTGACACCTTCTTCATGAAATACATGTAAAAGAAGCGTATAACTATAAATGCCTTTAAGGAAAAGAAAAGTGTGGATAAATAAAGAACTAAATATACCAATATATAATTTTTTACAAAAAACATCCACTTTTTTATGTATCAGATGTAAATAAGGACATAAAGACTTTGGCAATATCTCAAGATTCAATAGGAAAAAATATTGAAGCAATTGGGAAAAGAGAAAATGTGGGATGTAGTTTTTAAATTCCTAATTACCCCATTACACCATATAACTTATATGATTAGTATGTTTCCTTGGTTTTTCTTGAGTTATAAAGCTCTTAAACTTTCTAGCAGTAGTGTTTTTAATTTTTTTTTTTTTAAACAACAGTTTTGTGTTAATTCTCTTTGCAATCAGTCATTTCATTTCTAGTTGCACTCATATTAAAACAAAAACTTCTACCCAAATAATTTAGAATTACAATAAAAGGATACTTCAAAGAGTCTGCTGAATCCTCAATGTTATAAACAAGAATATTTCCCTCACAATCAACACATGCCAAAATAACTTCGGAGGTTGAGTAGGCAAATGCCAAGTCCTTAATATCGTCCTTCAAATTTTTTATCAATGTCCTCTTGACATTTGTGTCTTGGTGCACCACTCTTATCATACCTCCATCTTTTCCTAAACACAAATACAAGTTGTTATCTATATAATATCTTGGGTACAGTAACTTCTTAAATACCTTTCATAGCATAAGCAATAATTTTACCACTAATATGGGCAGCAACTAAGTGCCCTCTATAATATTTTAGCTCCCAGTTGTAGTCAATCCTATCAATAAGTTTAACTTTGGAGCTGCCATGATTATGGTTACCCTCAGCACATTGAACATTAACCACTTGGCCATGAAGTTCTGTGACATATTCACTTTCTGATCCCACGAATTTTCTGAAAAGATTGATGATTTTGTGCTTTACCTAGGCATCTATTCTCACTGAATACAGTGTTACAAATTTGGTTAGAGAGCAAGATCATATCTAATGTAACTAATAGAGTGTCTCTATTACAGGCCATCATATCAGTATACTACAAAAAATTTAATACATTGAATTTATCAAAAAGCTTATAGAAAAAAAAAATGTTTACCTAGTAGCGATTTAACTTACATGTTTTGTATCAAGCTTTGGCCTGAAGATGCTCCGGTGGTGGACATTCTTAGATTATTAGTAATTTGATAGGGTCAAAAACTCTTATTTTTAATTAAAATTATTTCAGTTCTTGTAGATTTATATCCAAAATACCAAATATCTGAAGGATAAACCAGAGGAATTTGTTAAAAAAATTAACTGACGATCACACAACTTTTTTCACGTTCACCTACTGAACATCCGACTAAATGAGCAAATAAAACCACAATATTTAGTTATTAAACTCATGGATAGGTATAAAACAATTAATTGAATGATCGCGATTACATAGAAGGTTCAAAGTTCAGACATAGACAAGAAACATAGTACATTACAGAATATAATAGAATATTGGAAAGAATAGAATACTAAAAAGGGAAAACACAGATTAAAAAAAAATGAAAATCCGTATGTCATGACTGTCAAGTCTTGTTTGTCATTTCAAGTTCAAGTCAAAAGAACTTTTGGAGGGACTTTCAAATAAGATGGTATGTCTGCCTCGTGAGCAATTTCGGGAAAAGAAATTTAATACCAATGAAAAATTGCATTATAAAAATAACGGGTGAACAATATATGTAGGGAGTTGATTAAGCAATGTACTATTTATCATAAAGTAAATAATTTCAAATTAGTTCATCCCAAACGTCCTCGTGAAGTTTTTGCTCAGGAATAAGAATTTTCTTTACGATTTAGCCAATTTATTGACCCTTAACTAAAATGGTACAATTTTCGTAACACCTACCATTTTTTAAATTTTATAGTGTCTTATTCAATATACCAGACATCAACTTCGTAGAGTTACAATTTTTTTAAGTATATCAAGCATTTTTTAATATAGCGCGTCCAAAATGAATATATTCAACATGGAGATTTCGTAAACTGTATTAGATACAAACTTGGTCAAATGAGAAACAATCTCCATATATCTCCATGGGAGTACTTACATAAAACAAACCAATCTACAATATTATTATTACTTTTTAAATATGTTGCAAAAACCATAATTTTCAAATTTAATTTTTGTTTTTTCCAGATTTATGGTATGAGATGACCAATACTAAAATTTGTTGTCAATAAGTACTAAGTCCTTAATAATATTAGCCTTATTAATGCTAGGTAATAAAAAATGTTTCTATTATGAGTATTCTTACTATGTTTATTAAAATGCATATCAATGTTCATGTAATCATGCATAAATTTAAAAAACCTCAGTTTTCCGGAAAACGGTCTATTATAACGAGAAGCAATAAGAGCAACTTTTATACTCAAACATATTTAAGATTCAGTAGTTTAATTTCAGTAATTAAGAAATGTTACAAAAAAAAGGTAGAGCAACATTTACATAGGAGACTTGGTGTGTAAAGCTTCCGACTAAAATCTTTAATTATTAACACAACAAAGTTTTGTCATTCGAACTTATTAAAGTATATAAAATTTCATAATTTGTGCGTAAATCAGTTCAAAAATATTGCGAGAAAACCATCTTTAGAATGCGCTGTTGAGAAGCAATTTTTGGGTGTTTATAAGAACTTTTGTAATCAATTTAATTTGTTAAATCACCCACAGAAATAATTTGACGTTATTTCTAGTAGATACACTGTACGTATACCGTACGTTGGGTATTCCTTTTCGATTTTGGATATTTGAAAATACTTTGCTTGGTATCTTTAAAATCATTTTAATAGTGAACGTATTTTGTAATCGGTCACTCTTAGTCTGATATATACATAGATGATTATATCTGCTACATATGATATAAAAAAGATTCGCAATTTAGAAGATTTTATTTTAAAATGTGGTATGAAAAGTAGTTTTCGAATACAGTTTCCTTAAACGGATGACATGGTTCTTTGTTGATAATACAAATTTATCATCAACTACGTTCAAAAATTGGCAGCTGGTTCCACAACGTTTAATAAAAATTTAATTGTTACAAAAAACATTTAATTGCCATAACGTCGGCTCCATAGCCTTTTTGACTTGATGATCTCAATTACTTTCGTATCAAAGTTTCTTTAAAATATTCGCAATGTTGTCGTAAAAAGTCTAATTTGATTTCCTGAATCAATTTTTCGTATCTCCAATATGCAGAAACATGAAAATTCAAATACAGTATGTCTAAAATAAGAATGTCCAGCATGGAAATGAAATTATATTATCTTTTACGCAATTTATTTTCTATATCTTCAATAAGTAGAAATATTTAAACTCCAATATTAATTCGTATCGTTCATAGTTACGGTGATTCGATAGGTGAGGTGTATACTTGCAAAAAAGGGTGTAGGAAATTTTTGAAGGTTTGGAAGCCATTGCATCGTCGGTTTCGTTCGGCCCGACTCATATCTTTACAAAAGGCATATTGTGGTATAAACTTTTGTGTAAATTTTCGTACCGATATCGTTTCATAGATGATTCAATCGTGTGGCAGCGGTGCAACTGGCAAGATGTTCATGCTACGCGACTATTAATTGTGATAATCAGTTGTTCTTTTGTTTCCAAAACTCATGAGTTACGTCACTAGTGTTCTGACACTTAGTGGCTGAATGTGGGTATCGTGTAACTGCCATTTAGTATCGCGCGTCGTACTAGGTGTCACCAAAAAAGTTTTTGTTTCTTTGCGGTTAAAGTGAAACTTCGATTCTTATACTGTTCGTCTGCTATAGATCCATATGTACCTGCCATATATGGTATGAGAATTTTTTTTATTTACAAAATTTAAATTTTAAGAATGTGATATAGAAAGTGAATATTGTCGCCACTGTAAATTAGTCATCGCTTACGTTCGAAAATTTAAATTTTCAAAATGCGAAATTAACAACGTTAAAAAAAGCTAAATGATATGAATAAACTTTCATTGTGATGACGTCGACTCCTTAGTCTCTACAAGTTGGAAATTTCAATTATTGTTTATTAAAGTTTCATTCTCTAGCACAGCACCCAAAGAAGGCGTTGCCGAATATTATTTTCGTGTCTTTTAAAGCTTAATTTCATTTACCGAAGTAACTTTGCACATTTCCAATATGTGGATATGTTAAAATTCTAATACACATTTTCACACCTGTCGGTTGTACCTTTGACGAAGCTGAGTCATATAATTTCTAGATGCTTCGATCGAGTTTTAGCGCATGGTTACAAACTAGTAGTAAAGTGTATGGCAATATAGCAATGTTCCTTTAGTTTTAGAAAAAGCACGGCAAATTGCCTGCTCCTTTAATGAGTTTAGATTGGTGTTGCAAAATTTTAATTTCGTTCTCCTGTTCTTTCCAATAGACCACAACAATTTACATTAATTAAGTCAAAATTAAATTGAAAATACTGAAAATTATTCGTTTTCTTTTTAAGATTGATGTCATTTGCATGTTTGTTTTTTCGAATTGAAAGCGTTTTATCAATTAAAACAACTTACAAAAGGGTTGTAAATAAACTATATCGTACCAACGTGTGATTAATGTATAAATCTATATCTTTTATTCTTTTTAAGAACTATGATTTTAATATAGGAATCAGTATTTCATATATAATTTACATATATTTACAATATATTTTGCAATAATATCCAGCATAATATTGTTTCAATTACTTTTATACTTTTAGAGCTTTTTGAACGTCCTGTATATGTTAATAAGTCTTAAAGATCTAAGGAATACCATAAAAATTATGTGTTTTAATGTTGAGAGGTCTGAATTTTCATCTTTCTACATTCGTGAAGCTATTTTTACGTTGTTATAAATTTTGCCTCCCTAATGCTTTTGCGGATTTTTTAATGTAGTGTAGTTTTCATAATTTAGAAAGCCCTCAATTTTTTGTTCATAACTAGCAGAGTGTATTATGAGTCTAACGCCAACTTTTTAAGTTGAGGGAAAGCTTAATGAGGCGTTTCAAAATTTGAATAATAATAATGTCATTGTGGCTGCAAAGACAGTGATAAATCGGCTCAAAAAAATCTCTTTGAGACTGAAACTCTTGTTCTTTTTAGATGTATAAATTATTCACTCCCAAATATGTTTTTAAACTTGATCTTTATGATTTCTATGCTTAATGTCTAGAGTTTTGCTGAATACTTTACATCTATTAATACGACACAGATTCTAATATAAAATTTTCAAGTCACTTAAAAAAAAATTAATAAATACTGATTTATTTTATATAACGGGTTGGTAAGATTTGACATTTCTTGTTTATTCACAAATATCTTACCATCGCTTTCAAGAAACCATTAGTAGAGAAACGTAGAATCAAAGAGAGTTTTTTTTACCTAATATCATTTTGGTTATCTACTAACTTTCGTTTAACTCATTCTAAAGAATGAATATTCATCTCACTTAGTTTTAACAGAACTATATGCAATTCCATCACTAATACTTAATGTTACCGGTCGATAAGCGTTCACCTCTTCTGAAATAAATGCTGTTTATTAAAACTAAACCTAATTATATACATATATTTCGAAGTCTACAGCCCACAGGTATTTAAAAATTTTAATCGCGCGCCACCTCGTGAATAACGCATGAAATGTATATCATTGGTTTAGGTTTATTTGGAAAATCCTGTAGACTTCAAATTGTGGGTAACCGTTTAGTATTGTTTTCCACATTTGAAATACATTTTTGTTATTTGGCGTTTAAAATTGCAGCGTTTGAAGTTTTCATGGGGCACACTCCGAGTTTAGTTCCTTAAAATTAGAAACTCGTACCGAAATGCCAACAAAGAATACAGGTAACACTTGAGCTTCTATATTTTAGTTTACCCAAGTAATTCTGTGTGTTGATACAAATAATTTCCTTGTTAAAAAATGGCCGATTATTCTCCAAAATATCGGTGTTGTAATTAATTAATAAATTGTAATTCACTCTCGAAATAACATTAATAAAACTGTTGTTTTTACTACGAACTTTCATGCCAGCCAATTATGAATTAAAATAATTTATAGCGCTATACGTATTCTAAACTCCTACGAGGATATTTGGGAATGTGAAACAATACGTAAAATTTGCTTCGGAGAGGTCTTGTGGACTAGTCATGCGAAGGGCACAGACGAATGTAATTTTCAATTTACGTAAATTTTTGACTGAAACCAGTTAATAATTTCATTTATGATTAATATCGAATGTGTCAGATATCCAATGTAGGCGGGTTTTAAGCGAAAATGTTATATACCACAACTTCCTTTTTATAAAATTTATGCTATCAGGTAAAGATTATTGCGTGAAGGAAAATTTATATAAATTTGAATAACAATTTTATACTATCTGTAGGGCTCTTTCAGAAAGAGTTGATCCTCTGAAAATAAGGTAGAAAATTCGAATGTATTTTCAGCAGAGAAAAGTTGAACGGCCGACTCCCATAGTAGATAATAGTAGTAATTAATAGTTACCTAGCGTTTCGTCAATGTCAGATTATTTAAAAAAGACGTTTCCCTCCTCTTAAGAGACTAAACTAAACGCTCTTAATTCTTGAAAATAATAATTTATCGATATCAGAAATGGGTAAATTTTTTCTCACGCTATTGGTGCTCCGAGGTGCCTAGGGCTTCAATATTGTCGCCCCTAAGATTATACAGCTTTTTCACACCCGAAATATATCAATTCTTGAGTCCATTTAACCATACAATCTATTTTATTTATTTAGTAAAGAAAATATCTGAACTTTCTTTAATTTTGTTGTTCTGTATCAATGGTTACTTGGTAAAGATGCAAATAGCATTCCATTTAATTCTGTGACTAGTGTCAAAAGCATTTATAAATATACTAGAAATAGTCTATCTTTTACTTTGTGTTAGAAATGGCTGTAATCTGCAAACTTCAATTATTGCTACTTTGCAAATAGTGTCTCCAAGATAAAGATGATTAGCATTAGGAGGAAACAAAATTATCAATTATCGTATTAACTTTCTATTTCTCCAAATAGGCAGAAATATTTAACATCAAATGCATATATATATATGATCATTACCAATTGTGCATTGTTGCCGTGATTCGATCGGTGAGCTCTACGTGTGCAAAAAAACCTGTAACGGCTCTTTGAATGTTTTGAAAGAGATAGCAACTCTTAGAAGAGACAGTTGAGTGTCAGCTCGCTGGCGTAGAAGGTGTTTGGCCTACGTAACAAAACAATATTCGGGATAAATGGTTCTTTTGTTTCAAAGATTCGAGATAGGTCAGTAGTGCAGCTAGTATTAAATGAACGAAAATGGATTTCGCCAAGAACCTTTTCCTTCCTTTTTAGTGAAAGTGGAAGTTGTGATATTTTGAACCTTTTTATTGTTTACATGTAGTTTTGGCGCGTAAGCGCGAACGATATAAAATAAAGTTGAAGCCGGTTCGCTTTCGAGGAATAATTAAGGTAGGGTTTGAAGTGTTATTTGACTGATGATATGAATTTCGGTGGGATCTTTTCTACATCAAGAAGATATTCAACAAAAAAACTGGTATCTTTAACGATTTCTAAAAATTTTAAATTATGTGAAGACGCACATTTTCAATTATTTGTGAATAGTACCTTCTTGATGCTCAAGACCCGCCATTTTTAGTTGAATAAAAAATTATAGCCACTATTCATTCAAGCAATCAGGTTAATAACATATTAAAAACAATCCAGAAATCCGGAGTTAATATTTAATTTATTTAACGAAATCAATTATATCCGTAGATAAATTAATATTCTCACATACACTTGTAAGTTACAAAAAATTAAATCCAGGTAAATATTCAAAATGGCAACAGCCTATACAATAACACATTTTTCTAAGGTTTAAATGAAACATTTTTGTGTGAAGTGATGCTCCGAGATTCGTTCCCTCCCAAAAACTTAAGTGGAAAAAGGTTCACAATCCTACTATCTTCTGCTATGTTCCCAGAATAACTCTACGTTTAACATAGGTGCATCATGGCAAGATCATCATAGCGACGCCATCACTATCGCCATAGCCACACGACAACGACTTTACAGTGGAGGGGGGGGGGGAAGGCGGGCACGTATAAATGAAGGCAGACGGCGTTGGATGGTCTCGAACACAAGAGGGGGCGTTGGGCGTAGAAAATGGAGGCAAGAAGAGTTTATGGTTTTGAAGGTTACTTTCATTTATCGCTTTCCATATGCTCAATAAGTAGATAGATTATCATTAAAATAAACATTTTCACGTATGTATAAGCTATTACAAAGGAGATGCTTGAGTATTGTCAAATACTCTTTTCACCTTCAGTTTGAGAAAAATATAACAAATCGCAAGGTTAGTTCTATTGAGAACAAGAAAGAACAGGTTGCTTGTAAGATTTTGTTCTAATTACCGTTTTACGAGTTTTATATCATAAAATATGTAAAATAAGTATAATACTATTAATGCGTTTCTCCCTCTAGACTATGTACATCTAGAATCCCACCCTTGCTCTTTCACTTTAAACAGCCGTTTAAGGTGAAGAAGTCTAAGGGTCAAAATGCAAAACTAGCTAGATGAAAGCAGGAGATCGACATATATGTATTATATAGGATGTTTAACAAAATTGCGGTAATATTTAAGAGGGTGGTTTCTCAAGTTATTTTATGAAAAAAAGCTCCAATAAACATAGGTCCGAAAATGTATTGTTTTCAAGACCCAGGGTGTAATTTTTTTTTAATAACCACTTTTAAAAAATAATTCAAATATCTTTTAACCGATTTTTTAAAACTATTTAAAAATAATCGAAGAACAAAATGTTCTTTGGGAATAAATCTTTGAATTATTTGAATCTCTTTTTGTGTGATAAATGGACATGCAATAAAATAATTTTTATTTTTAGTTGTTTCGTCTTAAAAAAATATCGAAATTTAGTTAAAGTCAATGGCATACATTATTTTGTCACTAAATTTGGTTAAGACGTCCCCGTCTCTGGCGTCACTGAACTTAAAAATTTTAATCTAATTAGAGCCAAATCAACCCCTTACTACCACAAACAACGCTATCAAATTTCAAAAAACTCGATGAAAATAAATTCTAATTATTTTCCAAAAGCCACAATAAAAAAACATTTAACACTCCGTATCTTGAAAACAATGCATTTACGGTCCGCATAATTTTTAGAAACTCTTGTACATTTAGTATATCTTTATATTGAACATATTGTACAATTATTTAATTTTGTAATGCATGGTTGCAAGGCTACTTCAGTTAGAACAAATTTTACATTTCTTGAGTGTTTGGAATGTATTGAACGCCTTTGTCCCTCGGTCTATGACTGGTACCTTTGCAAAAAGCAAATTTTAAAGTTGTTTATATGTTTTCGTACCGATATCGTTTCTTCGATGATTCAGTCGTATGGTGGTGCGGAAACAAAGCAGATGCTCGTAATCCAGAACTATTAATAGGGGGACAGTTCGGTGTTCGATTGTTCTAAAGAGTCGTGAAATATGTCACTAGTGTAGCGGACAATTAGTGACCGAACGTGGGTGTCGCGTAGTGGACATTTTTCGTTCGAAAACGGATTTCGTGTAACTGACATTTAGTGAGCGAAAGTACGTATCGTGTAACTGTCGTTTTAGTGTCACGCGGCGTAGGGGGTGTCGCCAAAAACTGTTTTTCCCCTTATGCGGTAATAAAAGTGTGTGCCCTTGGTGGTCGGAGGTTCGTTCCCCCCAAAAGGCTCAGTAGAACGGGATCTCCACCCGTCCTCTCTCATTTTTAACCGTCACATTCAACCGTGGGTTAAAATGAGGAAGTGCGATAGGATGTAAGGTCTAAGGTCTTGCGGGGGGGACAGTTTTTCCGACTGAAGACGTCGTTGGATGATGCCTACCCCAGGATGGGGTCATGAAAATCGAATATCGGGGTAAGATGGATTTGTGCTTTAATAGAGGAGTTTCTGATTGTTGCTTCTATTATTTACAGGTAAGTTTTGAAAATCAATAAGAGCGTCGTAACTGGAGAAACGCCATTGGATGGTGCCTACCCCAGGATGGGGTCATGAAAATCGAATATCGGGGTAAGATGGATTTGTGCTTTAATAGAGAAGTTTCTGATTGTTGCTTCTATTATTTACAGGTAAGTTTTGAAAATCAATAAGAGCGTCGTAACTGGAGAAACGCCGTTGGATGGTGCCTACTCCAGGATGGGGTCATGAAAATCGAATATCGGGGTAAGATGGATTTGTGCTTTAATAGAGAAGTTTCTGATTGTTGCTTCTATTATTTACAGGTAAGTTTTGAAAATCAATAAGAGCGTCGTAACTGGAGAAACGCCGTTGGATGGTGCCTACTCCAGGATGGGGTCATGAAAATCGAATATCGGGGTAAGATGGATTTGTGCTTTAATAGAGGAGTTTCTGATTGTTGCTTCTATTATTTACAGGTAAGTTTTGAAAATCAATAAGAGCATCGTAACTGGAGAAACGCCGTTGGATGGTGCCTACTCCAGGATGGGGTCATGAAAATCGAATATCGGGGTAAGATGGATTTGTGCTTTAATAGAAGAGTTTCTGATTGTTGCTTCTATTATTTACAGGTAAGTTTTGAAAATCAATAAGAGCATCGTAACTGGAGAAACGCCGTTGGATGGTGCCTACCCCAGGATGGGGTCATGAAAATCGAATATCGGGGTAAGATGGATTTGTGCTTTAATAGAGGAGTTTCTGATTGTTGCTTCTATTATTTACAGGTAAGTTTTGAAAATCAATAAAAGCGTCGTAACTGGAGAAACGCCGTTGGATGGTGCCTACCCCAGGATGGAGCCGTGAAAGTAAATGATCGGGGTAAGATATATTTTCGATTTAAATTGAACGTTAAAGTTCTGATTGGCGTTTTTGTTGTTTTATAGGTAAGTTTTGTCTGGCGCCGAGAACGACTTAGAAGAAAGTTGAAATCGATTCGTTTCGCAATGAGAATCAATGTGAGTTTTAAACTGGTATTTAGTTTTTGATATTAGCTTTGGTGTTTTGAGTTGATTTCCGAGATACAACTCATTCAGTAAAACTGAAAAAGTCTCTCTAAGTCTATAACATCGAAGTTACAACGACCCTTTGGTTTTTGAGATACGGGGTTACGTTAATAGCTATTTCTGTGATTTTGAAAGGGGTGCAAGATGAAGACCTCTAAAGGTGCATTTCTAAAGTTATTACGCCTCAGTCGTTCTTCGGATACATATTGTTCGATGAAGTTGAAAATGGCTCTAAAGCCTATAGGAACGAAATTGCAACTTCTGTATGGATTTTGAGATACTGTGAGATCTGGTTGCTTTAGCATCCCCTTGTTGTGTGTGTTGTTAACAGTAGTTTTCGTCCATAACTACTGTTAACCTCCTTAGTAAAAGGTGATTGTTATTCTCTGTTTATTTTAGATGAGATAATGTGCTATTCGTTTTCTTTAATTTATCCTTTATGGGTGGGATTTTGACAGGAGCTTTCGTTGGAGTTCTAAGCGGAGGGCAAATGATTTTTCGATTAGTTTTAACTGAGAATAGTGTGCAATTAGAATTTTTTAATATCACCTCGTTTGGTGTGATGTTAACTCCGTTAGTTGAAACTGTAAATATAGGGTGAATAGTATTTTCAGTTAGTTTTAACTGAGAATAGTGTGCATTTCGGATCTTTTAATATCACCCCATTTGGTGTGATGTTAACTACAACATTATTTGGAACCGTGAATATTGGATGAATAATATTTTCACTTTCAACTAAGAATAGTGTACAATTCGGATCCTTTAATATCGCCCCGTTTGGTGTGATGTTAACTACAACATTAGTTGGAACCGTGAATATAGGGTGAATAGTATTTTCAGTTAGTTTTAACTGAGGATAGTGTGTATTTCGGATCTTTTAATATCGCTCCGTTTGGTGTGATGTTAACTACAACATTAGTTGGGACCGTGAATATAGGATAAATAGTATTTTCAGTTAGTTTAAACTGAGGATAGTGTGGATTTCGGATCTTTTAATATCGCTCCGTTTGGTGTGATGTTAACTACAACATTAGTTGGGACCGTGAATATAGGGTGAATAGTATTTTCAGTTAGTCTTAACTCGGAATAGTATGCAAATTCTACTGCAGAAACAACTATTGTTGTGTGAACATTGTTCCCAATAGGATAATGCAAAATATGAACAATCGATATAGGTGTCATTCATTTTTCCATATTCCACTTTCATATATTTTCCTTAACTGTAAAATTTTCTTTCGTGTTTTTATTTTTTGTCAGTTCAGATGACTGTAAACAGCTTTGCCACCGATTTGTTAACAGTAAGTTTCGTCCGAGCTTTTAATAAAGGGTAAATGTTGTTCTCAGTTAGTTTTAGCTGAAGATAGTGTGCATTTCGAATCTTTTAACATCCCCTTATTGAGTGGGATGTTAACACGACCTTTCGTCCGAGCCTTTAGTGTAGAGTGTATGGTTTACTCAATTAATTTTAGCCAAGGAATTGTAGGAATCTTGGAGTTTATTTGACGGGTTGACCAAAACGTTTATAAAGGAAATTAAGGAATGTCATAATCGAAAGTGGAGACATCATTTATTTTGTGATTCAGACCATTGCACGGAACGGAGTAGTCGGCTTTTATGTATATAAGTTGGAGAATTCAGATTCCAGCGAATGCTGGTACCTGTAACTGTGTCGAAAGATGATCTGGAGCATACCATTTTCTTATGCGAAAGATTTGTAGAGGTCAGGAGTAGAGTAGTCATGAAATTGAGAGCTGTGTTGAACGTCAAAAATTTATCATTCATGGGTATGCAACGCTTTGATGGAGAAGCTTGACGACATAATAAGGGCAAAACAGGAGCAGAAAACAAGGTGAAATACGCCGCCATATTGTGAAGTAAAACGGAATAATTTCGACAAGCCGAACTCCCTCTCCAAAGGAAGACTTCTCGTAGTGGTCTCGACTGGATCAAGGGTAAAAAGAGGGAAGGAGTTTAGTCGGTCGGCTATCCTAGAGGAAAGCCAACCCGACACTATGTGGGCAAATGAAACCGCCTTTGGCGCAAGCCCACATGTCTGATCGCAGATTCTCTAATCCTCTATAAAAACAAAAAAAAAAAACCTTGTCGGATGTGATATTAATAGAAACTTTCATCCGAGTTCTTATTAACGGATGAATGTTATTCTCCCTTAGCTTTATCTGATAATAGTGTGCAATTCAGATTCTCCAACAACTTTTAGTTTTTGTGGTTCCCCCTCAATATTAAAATAATAGTAGAACAATATAAATAATCTCCATCCTTGTTCTCTCACGTTAAGCAGTCGTTTAATGGGAAACTGTTTTCGGATGTAAAGCTAAAGCCTTGAAATAAAAAGATAATCTCTCCTAATTTCCTGAAAATGTCCGACATCTGGTATATCTGTACATTGGACGCATTGTATATTATTTCGTTTCGAATATGGTTAGCTAATTTAGATCAACTGTAACGTTCTTTGAGGGTTTGGAAGCTGTTGAATTATCGTTAACCTGCGGACTCTAATTCATACATGTGTAAAAGGCGCATTGCAAAATATTTTTCTGTTTTCGTAGCGATATCGTTTCTTACACGATTCAGTCATGTATAAGCACGACGACAAACAAGATATCCGTATTGCTGAATAAATTATTAATCGAGATAATTTCCATTTTGTCCTAAGCGCTGGATGAGATTATTTTCTCATAGTAGTTTCGTATAATTATACGTTGCATATAAAATACTCTAGTTTATACCTACCTTGAGATTGACCTCCTAGGTAAATAAGGTAGAATTTTTAATTATGCTCATTATAAGTAATAAATATAGAGAGCTAAAAGATATTAATAAAAAATGTTTATACTTCTTTTATTGCCTGTTTTTATAGTACCGCCCAGATTGCCTTGTTTTAAACATTAGATTATGGAATGCTATCATTCTTAATGAAATTATTGATGAATTTACTTATTGATACCTAAATATTAATGGACAAAATAATACTGAGATGCAAATAACCACTTAATATATAATTTAAGTCTAAATTATTTAAGTACCTATAGAGAATATCACAATTTAGTCCTATTAAAATCACTATGTTCAGATTTTGTTAATCCATTAACTTTTTCTTCATCGAATGTATTGGGTTCCTTAGTAGGGTCTACAGTCAAATTACGTAGACTTCTGATCGACAATCTCATTGATCTTCTTAACACATCAGCGCTGAAAGGAGTGGAAGTCTTGTTGAGCAATTTTGGACCGAATATGGTCATAAATATTGCAGAAATTGGTGCGGTGAACATTATAGACAGCGCACAAACCATAAAGATTTTCTCGGCATAAACGTGTTCATCTGTTTTTTTTTCTATTAGTCCAAGCAATACAGGACCCAACGCTGCCTGAAATAAAAATATATTTAATTCTAATGTTATACCTCTTTATTAATGTTTTTCGATGACAACTTTCATATATTTTAGTCATATAGCTTAATTTAATTTAAATATAAAACGATAAAAAAGCAATTAAAAAGTTTTAGCTTTGTGACAAAATTTCGAATTCTAAAAAAGTCAATAAATAAATTATCACAGAAAACATTAAAAAAACGATATAATCTCGACATCAATCGAATATGTGCGATCCGACATTTTTCATATAAGTTTCAAAATAAGTTTTTTTTTAAATGATATGCAATAATATTGCTTCTGATATTAATGATGTTGGTAGTCTAGCACTAATCGACGCAATAACATAATAACAATGTAATAAATATAGTAGTGCAAAAAAAGTCACATTTTATAATACTTTATTTCATATTTTTCTCATTACAGGATCCATTCATTTTTTCAAATTTGTAAAAAATATGCAGTAAGAATAATCTCTTGAAAAGTTGGAAAAAACGTATCGCAGCTTAAATATTTCAGGAAAGACTATAAATCTTCAATAAAAGAAATAGGAAGTGTGCTTACATGTTTAACGGATTGTGCAAATAAAATTATATTTAATTTTTCAAATATATAATTTTTATCTATTATTGCAGTGCCGACTTTCTTTCATAATTAAGTCATACAACCGCCAAATTGAATTTATTTCAAAATAAGAAATCAAATTTTATTCATAACATATTAAATATTTTAGTACACTCACATTTTATTCTTTAAAGATTTAATGCTTTCGTGCGAAGCTTCATTTTAAAACACTGTGTTAATATTGGTTCTAGCTGCGATAATTTTTTCTCGATTTGTTAAAAGCTTATAGGTCACTGCAAATTTCCTGCAAATTTCAAAACAATATTTTTAAATAATTAACAAAAATGCTCCACCGCCTATTAATTTCGTCCTAATTATAATTTTCTACAATTTTTAAAATTCACATTACCTGTACAGTAGCCTTTGCCATTATAGCGATTGCCGTGAAAAATTTTTCTTTCAGATTTAATCCACATCCTATGCCTACCAATATAGTTACGGATATTCGAATTATGCAAGACGCCGCTAGAATCGACAACCCTAAAAATAATACCATAAAAATGCCAATAATAATTGTTAATTAGTTTTCTTTGCTGAAATATGTATACAGCGTGTTTCTGAGATACAACATACTGTTTTACTTGTTAATTTTTTATTTTTAACTTCACTTTCAGTTCTGTTAGCGTTATGTGATTAAACTTGGCAGAAGCAAGATGTGCAGTTCTAGCTTCGCTCTAATGTGTCAATTAGGTTAAAAATTATTGTGATGTTTACGCATATTTTTCACATGAAAATACTGCAACTACCGACAACTTACCAAGAAGAATTATGTGTCCATCTAACTCATGAAATTTGATTTGAGCACCGGTCACAGAAAATAATATGGGCTCGAAAAACATCCACAGAATTTCGAATCCCTCATTAGCAGAATTTTCTTCAAAATGCCACCCCTGCTTGCACCATACAACGAGGGCAGTGAACGCTGCTGAAACACAGCCAAGGGGACCCGCTCCTCCATATCCGATGTAATCACTACCAAAGACACTAATCGTGCATCCAACTAGAAGAAGCAATATTCTGAACTGGTTCTAGAACAAAAAAAAACATTGCATTGAAATGATAGATAATTGAAACGAATACAAAACTTACTACGTAAGGATCATTTTTTTCTGGAGTGTAATAACAGAGAAATCCCCAAAACAATCCAAAAGCTATTCCTCCCACAATTGATATTGGTGCTTGCAAGATCACTGAGGTTAGTGATCCTGAAGAAAATATTATACCCTCAATAATTCCAAACGTTGCTACAGAAATGGCATCATCAATACCGGCAATAGCTATAATTAGAGTAGGAATTCCTTTCGCAACCCCATACCCTTTGGATCTCAGTCTAAAATGGTGACGAATGTTTTAGTGCAATTATTTCTAATGTTTAATTATTGATATAATTTACCTCAATAAACAAACTACTGTTACAGCTGGGGATACAGCAGATACCACCGATCCTAATGCGAAACTATAGCTCCATGGAAGGTCTAATATAAATTTTCCAAGAACGGACACTACTATAGTCTCTACCAGCCATGGCGCTAGTCCTATTTTTATCACGGACCATTTTAATCGCCTAAGTGCTGAGGGGTCTAAATCTAATCCAGCACGTATAAGAATAATTACTAATGCTAATTTCCTAAAACGAAACAATTTTTTATTCTAAGAATTTCATTCACTTATCAAATCTCATATTTTAACAATGCTGTACGGATATTTTATCATACGCTGAACGACAGTAATTTGTACTAGTGCAGTTATTATTTGTAGTGGGAATGCATTGAAAATTATTTTAGAACAATATGAGTTCATGTAATCTGGATCAAAAAAAGTTCTTACGCATCATGCTTACCATTTTTCCTCGTCATATTTCATCCCAAATTGCATTCATTTTCTTAATCCAGATTGCATGAATGTATATTGGTTTAGAAAAATAGAAGTCCAGTCTTTAAGTTTGTAACATGATCATATCAACACCCAACTGTATACATAAAATATTCGAAAAATATTAATATCTCCTTAAGGATATCATTCATACTTTAACGCACGATATTTGGGTAGCAAATCAATTTGGGACTTATGTGCGTTTCTAGGAGTATTTTTTCATATTTCTGAATTAAAAATCTGCACTATTCTCTGGAGAACATTTCGCAATGCTTCTACTCTGTATAATCTAAGCAATTATGCATTATGAGGATTTAGTTAGCTATACACGTACAGTTTGTTTTGAAAACACTTCCAATTATTTAATTCTAAAAATTTAATTACGTACCTTAATTGTTTTGTGATAGGTTCAAAGGAAGAGTCTATATCTACTATACCAATGTTTTGAATAAGAATGCCGGTAAAAAGCATTCCAATAAGTCCTGGTAAACTGCATAAGGTTACAAGCCATCCTCCTAGCTTGCCTGCAAGAATCAAAATCAGTAGCTGGAAAAGTTTCCCATTCGGAGGAGCTGCTATTTGACCTGAAATTGATCCAAATTCTTAATAACTAATAACAACAATAACTCTTTTATAATTTAATTTAATTATATCGCGTAATTCTCAGATTCGGACTATTCGTTGCGTATAATTACAGTGTAAAAACTGTTTGCTTTCATATTCTATATTTTGGACTGTTCTTTAGAGGCGCATGTTTTAAATTGTTCCAAGTGAGAGCCTCGAGAGGAATGCAGGGTTGCTGAGAAGAAAGTTTTAATACACCGTTTTGTCGTTAACTTTATTTTTGTAAGTTTTTCCCCTTGAACAAATTGCATTTGGAATGTAAATATCAATCACAAATATGTATATCTTAGATATCATAAAAATCATAAATATCACAGAAATTGGGTTCAAAACGCTTTGAAAATCCAGAGATTAAAAAACTTCCTTTGTTATTTGAATGTTATCGCAAAATAATTCAGAAATGACAAGATGTGGGATCTATGTTTATAACAGAAACCCACCCGCTTTAAATGCTATTTTCTAACCATTTCTAAGTGAGTGTTATTTTATGTTCTGTTACTGTAAACAATCCTTTGGTTGGTAAACAATTGATTACTTACCAACAATGGTATATAGAATACACCAGGATGCTATTCCAATGACCAGGAGACCGAAAAGGCGAGAAAAGCTCCGATATCCGGGAAAAAAAGGATAAGGACATACGTAGGACCAGTATGGTGGTTCCCATGCATCTGAATTTGCATCTTTTGATCTGCATTTCAAACAGAATGCGTACCACCAAGACCTAAAATTTAAGTATTGTAATATTAGACATTAAAACGGATTGCGGAAAAAATAGCTGCAAATTTCTGCGCTCGAGAATGCATCTTATGTAACGGTCTTCATATATCACTGCTCACGTATCAGTGTCGGGTATTTGCAAGGTTTGCAACTCACCATCAAACAAATAATGAACGGCTAGCCGAGTGAGCGATTTGTTCGGTGAGAGATTTTGCGTGTGTGTATTCTTCTTTATAGTGAATATTTCTTAATGTTGGTTTCCCGTAAATATACGAACAATTTTTATTTTTGTGACTGACATAATTACGTGACAATCGTTTGCTCTGCAAGGGTCCCCTACGATAGAGTCAACAGTTGTGCAACTGTTGGAAGGTCCGCTTAATGACGCGCTAATTAGTCAGTTATCTAATACGTACTGTTGCGGACATTCTTGACACTGGCTTCTGCGGAAACTAATGTCAATTTTGATTCGAATTTCAAATAGTTGCAAAACAGGGCCCTAATCCTGAAGTGTTATGTGAGAATCTCACATGTGAAAAAAGCATGATCAAAACTCAGAAAAATATAACGTTTTTCATTTCTTTGCGCATGTACTCTGTATTTTTAATTCGTGTAGATTAATCTTACTTAATTCGACACAGGCGTAAGGAAATCTCACGAAAAAACAATTAACAATATTCACCTCGTGAGATTCTTATATAGCACGCACAATTTTCTATTATTACCTAATTTGATCTAACCTTAGCAATTTGTAATAATTTCCACTAATGGTGGATTTGAATCAACAATTCTGATTCAATCCCTCATGGCTGAAACAAATGAAAAATATCTTTTTTTTTTTTAAATCATCAAGCTATATTTTCACAAAATTGGATGGACTAGTTTTTAGATTCTTACTTTGAACACACTGTACACTCCTTACACTTAATAGTTGATCATGTGAAATCTGTGTATGTAAATTTTTACAAAATGTTTCGACTCAATAATTTTTAATCGTAAAATATACCAAAAATGACATTACAAATTTTACCCCATAAAATTTTTAAGTTTCGAAAGGTAACTTGGACTATGATAAATGCCCAGTTCTTTCCCAATTAACGTGGATGCTTAGTAATCGAAGGTTAGCTTCTATCATATTTTCTATCGATGATCTTGAAGTTGACTTTATAGAACTTGCATGTATGCTGCGGGGTTCTAACTTAAATGGTCAAGTTTAAAGTAGGTTACAAAGCCACGGTCTACTTCATTATTATTTCCAACAAAATATAAAACATTCTTCATCGTCCTCGCGATTCATCAATTATTTTGTTCTAAGACCCTTATTTGGTATGATACTTATTATATTCTATTGGTTGGCTTTACGTCTGCTGAAATGTTATTATCAAGATGGTTGAAAATGGATTTATCTATTTATTAGCTGCTAAAAGTTGGTATGCAAAGTAAAAAATATTAATAAAAGTAGGAAGTTTGATATGAATATTTAATAATATCTGCGTCCTTAAATATCTTGCAACATAATAATTCTTAAGTAATTGACGAGAATGAAATGCACTTTCGATTTTCAATTGAATTTTTGTGCAAAATATTAATTGAGTTTAATACTAAAATATAAACATTGAAAAGGTGAAACATCGAAAATGGTAGATACAGTCGTCTGTAATGGAAAGCTAGCCTTGACTATTTTATTATTGTAAGCGCTAAACTATCCCTTTTTATTATTTACTGTCAGGAGTAAATATTTAGAAGTGAGTGTTTTTGACATGGAGACGATATAAATTAGCCCTGGTATAAATTTATCCAAGAATTACAATACTTTTTAAAAAGTTGCAATCGTCACATTAATAATAAAATCATTAAAAACTTGATAAAATGGACTTGCCATATTTTCTGCAATTATCTGATCAGTTGATATACATACAATGATATCTTACCTTGGATTATCATCACCGTTATCGGAAAATCTAGTTTTAGATTTTTGCGACGAAGTCGATATTTTTGATAGACTCCGAGCTAACTTAGTTACATCATTCTTTCCTGGTTCGTCACTTTCAGTACCTGAAATAAATATAGTTGAGATTAAATGTAGGATTCGTACAGTTAATGGGTTACTGGATATACACAGCTCTCATATATAAAATTTTTTAATTTGTTATTAAAACAAAACCTCCAGGTATAGGCGTTAGAATGTAACAGAACGTTACCAAATAGAACGGCGTTCTATCTTGGTAAAATTCATCACAGGTTATTTATTTATTAGATGTTGGATCGTAAATTACAAAGGGCTTAATCGACGCCCTACAGTTGCGGTTGACTCTATTGCGAGATCTTTTATAATGATCACCCGTTAGACTATTCGTGAGTCACCTGAACTACATTTTAAAATAGAAGTGCCGATGCAAACCATACTAAGCCATATAAAAAAGTTAATTTGTTGATGATATTTCGGTAATGAAAGGTTGGACTTTTTCCTTAATTTCAACTCTCATAGGTTGAAAAGGTGCATGAGGAAAAGCATCTTTTTATTTCCTGATATATATTTTTTTAATTACTTTAAAAAATAAGTGAAAACAAAATTCCAAAAAATCACCATTTTTAACGCATCTAAAAAACAAATTAAGACGATTTATTTTTGTAAACGCCATGGCCTGGGCAAAGCCAACATTTCTCTGATTTAATTCACTCTATATTTTTTTCGCGATTTTCAAGATTCCCATACCGAGCATCTTTACCTTAAACCCTTCGTATAAAGAAATAATATTAGTATTTTTTTATGTGCGATCAGGTTCCATGAGTCTTTCAGTCAAGCTCTCATGGCCTATCCTTGCAAACGAAAAGTGAATGAGATATTATGCCAGATAATGGGTCCTACCTACCATAGTCAGAATTACACTAATTTTTTAACAATATTCAATTAATAAATTAAAAATATTTTAATCTATAGAAATTCAATAAAGTCCAAAGATTCGCTGTTAACTACATAATACTTACGTACAACTCTAATTTCATCCAGATAAGCTTTCATTTCAGTTAAGACTTTTTTGAGAAAATTATTACCGATCACCCATTCACTTATATTATTACTGGCGAAAGTAGAAAGTTGAATTAGCAATATAAATATAAATAAAAACCTTTGTCCTTGCCAGAGATAATTTACCTAATATAACAAGAAGCGAGGCTATTGGTCAAACAAGGGTCATTGGAAAGCATGGAGAAGCAAATGGAGAGAAAAAGTTTTATGTTAATTTGTATAGGAGTCTTACAAATAAACCATAAGGTTCTCTGTCAAAACTATCAAGTAAGACATTGAATGGCTCTTCAAAATGTACACCGATGCAGAATGAAATGCAAACGAAATATCAAATTTTTTCACATCACAGACATATAACACATATGTTTAATAATATTAAAATTTAACATCGACTCTTTCACTGGAAATATTCAACTTTTCCGCATAAAATAGAATTAACTTAAGTAACCACGTTTACCTATTTCACAACAATATGAATTGAAATTAATACGACACAAATAAGCCCAAGTTTGTTGTATATTTTAGGGACCTACTCTAAAAAAAATTAGCTCTATAAGTGCATAAAGAATGTTAACGTCGAAATATAATAATTTTCCTTTCTCATCGATATTATTCAAGCGGGCAAATATAGTTACTTAAATTTGTCACATGTGTATTAAGAAATAAAACTTTTCGGCAATGAAACAATAAGTAATAGTGAAATTTACTACCTGACTTTTGCAAAATTAAAATATTACGAAATAACACACTTCCAGTTTAACAATAGCATACCTAATCGTTGGCCTTCTACGGTCATTGTCAAGATTAAGTAAAAATAAGTAAGTCATTAAATTCAATTGTTTTAAATTCCAATAGCAGGCTAATGTCTTGAGCATGGACTTGATTCCTTGATTTCATAGTTGTCCAACATCGATAAATTTTCATCGATGGGAAATATTCTATTCCGAACTAGTAGGTTCTCGAAATAAGTTTAGCAAAAAGCTAATGGCGGACAGATAGTTCATATTTACGACCAGTTAGCAAATTGCGTGTGATTGTGATTAACTAGAAAAATTGTTTCCTGAAACGTGTGTGTTCAATTAACTCGTAGAGTCAGCTTAACATTTTATTATTATGCTTTCTTGTCAAGATTTAATAATATCCCATTCACGAATACCGCGTAAAAAATTAATTTTTAGCGAAATAAGTGTTCTTGTGCTGTTGAAATAAAATACCAAATCTATGAATCACGTCAATGACGCTTGAGAAATTTAACGGAACATATTCCATTTGCTGCGTTTTTGTTCATTTTAACGTATTAATTTCCTACAAGCTGTATAATCCAGAAAATTGTTTTTTTTTTTTTTTTTTTTTTAATTAAAACGATTATGGCTAACGTGTGCATACAATGCGCATATGCGAAAAGATGCACATCATGATAGAGTTTATTCCCGATAAAACCAACCATTCGGCATTATTAATTGAAAAATTGTCACATTAAAAAATAATAGTAAAACAATGCGTAAAAATTAAAAGCAATGTTTACACCTAATATGATGTTCCCGTAAAATCCTTAAAAGTTATGTAATTTATTTGGGTCACACTCTCGATAAATGGATTTTCACTAAAAAAATATATTTTCATATTAGCATCTGCAAAACTACAAACTGTTATATTATGCTTAAATGAGTGCTTATAACTTTACAAATGCCTGAATGATTTTTTATAATCAAAACTTGTGACATGAAAATCTATCCTATCTATACGAGTTCAAACTATTTTATAGGGATTGGAAACGTGAAGAAATTGGTGTCAGAATTGCCATTATTCTTTCATTTCAAAAAAAGTTATTTACATAACAAGCGATGGAACTAAATCTTAATGTACGGGCATGAAACATTGCTCACGAGTCACGGGAGAAAACGGCAATTGCGCGAGTATGTTAAAAAAACTTTCGTATTATATTCATTGTTTTTCTCACGACAATGGACCATTTATAAAAAGAAAAAACAAAAATAACTACCGGGAGTTTAACCGGGACTCGAAATCCGGTATTACTTCCTAGTTGCAAATCTCCGTATGACCACAAATATAATGACCAATTAGGTGATGTTTTTCGTATGTTGGGATATTTTGTTGAATATCATTATCAAGATTGACATCTTTTAGCTATTTTAGAGACATGTAAGATGCAGCTAAGTCCTTGGTAGGGGCATACTTTATTTAATTGACTAATACAATAGCATGATAATTCTTTTAGTAATTCATTCAATGATGTTCATATTTCATTTCTTTTTAATAACACATGTGTTTGTTAGCACTTTTTGCTACTATTAGTCCGTTGTTGTTTACTTTTCTTGGGGGTCTCGGAGAAAATTATAACATCTTCCGTTCTTTAAAACCACACATTGTAAGTCAACATTAGAAACAAATGACAGTTTTAAGACTAAATTCTTACTATAGGCATCAGGCTAGTTTCCATAGAAACCAAAAATTTGATTCAGCCATTGTCCTTACGAACGTTTGTGCGAAAATTAGCTTCTAATTCTAGCTTAGCACATTAATAATTTGACGTTTAAAAAATAGTTAATATAATTAAGTTGCATCACTTACTTAAGGGTATAAAATGCGTCATGTTGAAAACGTATGTTGTCTTTAACACAATAGGACGACTTCAAAATGTATGAGTGTTACGCCGCGTCTTCACGAAAACCGACACACTTTCAATGAAAAAGGTAGATACGCACCAACTGGTAAGGTAACACAATTTGTTTCGCTTGTTGATGGGTTCGATTGTGACGTAAACCGTGAAACCATCCCCATCACCGCCTTAGAAGCATAGGTACCTACCGATTTGAGAATTGTTTAATTTTTCAATGACAATAGGCATGATTGATTGCTTCATACATATGTTTCTATACAACTTAGCATTAAGCTAACATACCGCTAAATGAAAGTGTACTAATAAAAGATTACTCTTTGCTGAACATGGCCAATTTGAGTCCTGAGGCTAGTTTGCAGGTGCGGTGTAATTTTGTTATGCAATTTTTTTATACCAATAAACCTTAAAAATCTCGCTCTCGTGCTACTGCCCATGAATTATTACGCGTAAAGTATGAGGGGTAGATATCTAACTGAAAGTTTCTATAATATTTATTTAGGCATCTATTTAGTGGACAATGGTTTCCGCATGTCATACGTAATGTAAACGTATAGGGTGACTCGTCTCGTAGAACATATCCTCTTACATCAGAAACTATTTCAATCAATATTCTACATAGACGTTTTTTGACTACCCGCGGGCATATAAGGACATTTGAAAAGTGTCCTGTACCTATTCCCCCAGCTTAACTTTGTAAAGCAATAGACGCTAAGCCATAGATATTGCAGTTTAATGCTTTTGATTTAACTACTTGTTTTCGAACACGGGCAACGGAAAATATTTGCAGAAAAATAAAATCTCATAATTAAAAAAAATTGAAATCTGTAATCTATACTTACATAATGCTGGATTATCAATTCCTGTTTTGAACCCTGACGCTGCCTTATAGTGGTCTATTCCACTGACAGTGCAGTTAGTTGGTTGCTCCATTTTCAGTAAAAACCTAGAACAAATCCCTTGTTATTTCCGTATTTTTTCAAGTGAACTATATGTATTATGTTTCTTTTATTAGTAGCGTGTTTGGTATTTAAAACATTTCTAAAAGTTAAGCGAATGTAGGCACAAAAATACGCAACTTATGTAGGTATTTCAAAATATGTTTAAATGACCTTGTGGAGAGAAAAAGTTGACCATCTAGCCATCATGATCTCCTACCATCCATATAAAGATGTCGAAAAAATATCACGTTCTACACATTGTATAAACATAATAAGTTTGCAAAAATTTCATTGCCTGATCCTGTCTGAATATTTTCTTGTTTCTTAATTATTTTCGTCGATTCATCAATTTTATCAGCAGTAAGTAATTTGCAAAAGGGTTTTAATTTTTAATCTCTCCAGGTAAAAATGCCTAAATTTCGCCAATATATGACGTTAATTAAATTGTCACTTTATTCCCCGAAGTGGATATCTACATACATGAAAAAATGCCTATACTACTAACCGATAGCACACAATACCAAGCTACCTCTTCACCAAAAGGTAATTTGCATAAATTGCACAAGGTAGTGTTTATATTAAATTAAACAATAAGACATTCACTTTCATTCATAATTCCCCTCATTATTTTTCACGCCGGTTTATTTATGAACTCGCCGATTGAATAGATTATTAAATTTCTTTCTTCATTGACTGTCTACTAATACGTTTGTTTAATGCATAGAAAATTGGTCATTAAGGATTCAATTTAGCTCTTCCATTTTCTAATTGTTTTAGTTTACCTCGCGATTTTATTCTAGACAACCCAGTATACACAAATGTATGAAGAGATTTAAATTTATTCCATTAGTCCGCCGGTGTGGCACAGTTGAATTTGAAGAATTTGTGCATTTTAATGATCATTGGAGATGGAAGGTTGGAATTCTCATGCATTTGGAACGAGTTCATCTCTAAGCCAAGTTATCGTCAAAAGCAATTTGATCTACTATCAGACTTACGACGTTTTAGTTCCAGAATTGACGTGTCTAGAATTTTAAATGCCTTGAGATTATTACACATGCTACTACGTACTTCTCTGTTTCACATGGCAGAAAAACTTGATACCTGCTTGCAAGTGTATTCATAAACATTAGATTATGGATTTTAGAAACATAATATCTGAAAATAATATGTTCATAAATCTTACCAAAATCGTAACATTTCAACAATATGGAATGTTTGCATTTTTCAGCCAAAAACCAAAAAAACGAAATTCCAGTTTTTACGAAAATTTAGAGAAGTGGTGTTAACACTGCCAGTTTCAAATCGTATTCTCAATTCTTCTCTTAAATTGCAAAACTTTATCCTTGTTTAATCGAGTTGAATGAAAAGTAAAAGTTTGCTACATTTAGAAAATGAGAATTTGTTCTCAAAATTTTTAAATATGCACTTGCATGATTTTTCACCTCGAACGACATCATGATTGGGATCTTAATTATTTATTGCAAACATTGCTCCTGCAGGTGTGTATAATTATAATTAATTTCACTGCTTGAAAATATTACGTTCACCATTTTAACCAGATTCCAATAAGTAGATGCACTGAATCAAAAACTGTGGTCACTGCTATTTTTGAAGCCATTCTAGATGAACTAAAAACCATGCTCATATAGTTTCTATTAGTAGTTACAAAAAAACGTTAAAAATAACGTTTAATTAGGTTATGCTGAAACCTAAAAAATTTGAAAATAAAAATTTATTTAAATCAATGGTGTCTTCAATTGTGCCACTTGAGTAATTAGGGTTTCAACATATTTCAAACAAACAAAACGTGATATTTTTGTTTTGATTTTACATACAAGAACAACCCTAATTGCGGTACCGGAAAAGGTGATGAAAGTGCCAGAAAGTCTATTGATTTACGTACTAGAAAGTTCCATTATTGTTAATTTATTTACAATTAAATTACCTTATTTGAAAAATTTAAAATAAATTATATGACGGGAGGGATTCTGCGGATTGAATGAAGCGAGGTCCCTCCAGCAATAACTTAAAGTACTATGTTTTAAAAACTGTAAACATGATTTTTTTTTTATTTTGTTGTTCGAGGAAAAAATAATAAGAAAATAGTTCACAAACTTGAACATATTAATTAATTATTTAATTCAATTATTAATTGTAACACCCCGTATATGATGTATCTCTAGATCAAAATGATATAATAGGATCACTGATACGGGATGGTTGCACTAGATGTGTTTTCTAGATCATTGATTGAATCGAATGTTTATCGTATACAAAAAGGACCAAATATACATGGATTTTTTTTAATAAAAAAGGAGTTTGAGTTTTCGTAATTTGGTGAAAAAATGTCAAAAGTCAATAGTTATAAAAGTAGCATCATCATTATTGTTCATCAAACTTTCTGAGCATTATTCATGAGATACTTGACATTGAAGATATTCCTAAATATATTTAAGATTAAAAGTTACAAATAATTTCAAAGATGCTTCTTATTTCGTGAGCTAGAGCTAGATATATACATATATACCCAAAATTACTAGAACAAAATGCGTTACTTATGATATACGATATATATTATTGATAAGTTTTTATGTTATTTAAGTTCTGGACTCATACTAATTTTCTAACCCAACTTGGTTAAAGCCGTCCTGTTAGGAAAAAGACTAAAAATAAATCATACGTAATGTTTTTTATTCTAGAGGTCTTATGTCAGTTGGGTCATAACAATGGTCAAACCAATCCATTTTCTCACTTCACCATTGTTTTCGGCTTGGGATTATCTGAAGAACTCCGACGAGCTATGCTTTTAAGATCAAGTTTGGGTTTTTTTCTTCTAGTTAATTACAAGGACACCGAATTTGCAAAGCAGGTGGGTAAATCCGGTCATATGATCGTTTAAATGTGTTATTGACCTTTTTTTATAAGCCTTTTGCCTTGAGGTAGAAATGATAATTATATTTATCACGTGACCTATAATTTACATATGGGTATCCACAGTATTTTTCGCCACAATAATAGTAATAGACACCTACGTATTTTTTAATTATTATACTTAATAACAATAATTTTGTCGTTTCTTTGTTTATGAAAATAATAAATTGATATTACAATATTGTTATTAAATATGTTCTCTAGGTGTGGGACGGATTTTTCATTTTTTACTTTTCTTTGGGAATAGCGCTTCATAAAAAGTAATATTTCTGAGCGGATGCCCTTTCCAACCCCGTCTTGGCAGATTGGGCAATCGGTACATGCCACATTATGTTCTTTCTGTTGTTTTATTATTGAAGCTGTGCAGTTACATACTACCATCAATTAAAACTGGGCATCACGTGTACCCTTTAACCTGGAGTACTTCGTCGAAAACCTGGCTAACGTTTCGGTGACAAATATGTCATCGTCTTCAGGGCCTATATAAAAAATTATCGTAAAAACTAAAACGAACAGTTAACTAAAATGTATGTAAAATAAATATATAAAAAATGTGAAGTGCTCTGAAAAGTGAGCGTTAAGAGTCTTATTCACCAGGTATCTATATTTAGATATTTTTTCTGTATTTAAAGTACTGCTCCCATTCTAAAATAGAGATAAACCTATTCACTATCCGAAATTAATTAGTATTACCTAATTGCACTCATGGGCATCGAAAAGAGCGACTTGAAAAATTACCTTGCGAACATTGAAACCTACTGTAAAGGTTAAATAATTACTGAAGATTTATTTTTAATTTAATCTTTCAGGTTTAATGTGCGAATAGACTCATGTAATCAATCAATGTTACTAATCGATCATCGAGCATGAGATTTTTTTTTGGTTTTAAAGATTTTCAATTTAACATAAGTCAAACAGTAATTACCATTGCTCATTTTTTAGTTAATTATAAAACAGTGACTAATGAAACCATACTGATCTATCTACCATTTGCATACATTTGTGTCTGGATATATAAATATGTCATTTGCTTTGCATTGCAGCAATAAACAGCAAACATTTATTGTTAATGTATGGAGAGTTTGCAAACAAGTTGCAAAGTTCAATATGCTGTAAATACTAAAGTTGTGAGAAACCTTCCGTGTGAGTAGAGGTGCCTACCGTGTCTTTAATAGGAACTCTATGCACACAGCAATACGCTTTTCAATGTTTATAATTTATTATGTCCGATCATTCAACAAATTAATCAAATATATAGAATGGCTCACTGAAAACATACGACTTCATTTTTGGTTTTAGGCGCAAAATTGTATTTCTTGCTTTTAAAAATTGTACTTTATACGTTCTTACCTTTATTAGCTCAAAATACATATTTTTGAAGTTACGAGAACCCCTTTGGTACTTGATATGCATAAAGTTATTAACTCATTGTTTTTAGATACAGCAGTTTTTTGGTTCTTGACTTTAAAATGCGCTCAGCGCCCCTTGTTTTTGCACTTAAATACAATTTTTTTTATCATAGAGAAATTCCACAGCATTCAGCAATTGTATTCGCCACAAATCATTCGGGTCTCACAACTTTTGAAAATACAGCTTTTGTTAGTCTTCTTCAGTCTAGTTTGTTGGTTGTTTTTTTTTTTTTTTTTTTTTTTTAATTATATCTGTACCACCTCTTCATGAGTATATCTACATATACATAACATATGAGCACTAAAGTATCATTGTAAAGTAACCGTTATTTGTTTCTGATAATAGAAATAGTTGCTAGCAGATCAAATACTTGAAAAAAAAAAGAAAATAAGAAACTGAATACATATTTTTCAGGAATCTAGAGATGTATATTCTTTACATACAAATGGATTTAAAATATTTAATTTAATTTTTGTGTTCACGGAGGTAACAATGATTTTACTCGACGCCGTTATATTTATTTTTTACCTTATTTTTTTTGTTGTTTTATTGTGAAAATATCATAACGCCCATTCTTAATAACGGCTCGTAAAGTAAATCTAAAGTCAGTTAATTTTTTAACCGCTTTTAATCAAACAACCACCTGCATGTAGAATATTAAAAAATATATGTATATTAGCGCTTAAAAGTGATACAAAAATCACAAACCGAAAGAAGAATTACGATTCATATTAATAAAGGCACTCTGTTTTACAATGGACCTCAGACTTCGGCCACGAGTACAATCGTCTATAAAAATATCTTAATTTATAAAAATTACAATTTATATTTTCAATTTTTTTTTGTATTTCATTATTATAATACACAAAAAGTAAAAATAAACTCAATTAAAAAATCCCTAAGTAAATTGCATTTTCACTACACAAATCATTGTCTCAGCGATAAGTATCTCAGTGGCATCCAAAAAGTTTTCAGTGCACTTGATTATTTATAATACTAATGTACGACTTACCAGAACTACCAGAAGCACTTATTTGAATTGTTGTAAGTATATGATAAATAGTTTTTAACTAGTTAGTACTTCAAGATCCACTAATTATAAATAAAGATCACCATGCAACCGAACACCCTTTCAAAATGAAAAGTCTAAACCGAATTTAAACTGTTGAGTGCCACTACCAAGCACTTGCGTTATCTGATATATTATTTTATACCCAATAAAAGCGTTAATTAAACAGTGGAACAACATCTGTCAGTTCTCGATCGTATTAGATATATTTTTTGAACTTGATACGCTTAAACATGTTGACTTTGCCCAAAGCTTCAAATCCACATAGTGGTCAGTGGGCATTGAAGCAGTGACGCATGAACTGTAAGAGTCTTCGTTGGTATGTTCATGCTCTTATTTTTGTGTTTTGTAAGCTTATGCATGGGCTTAGTCAGAGGCATGCGTTTGGTTATGTAAATTAGTTAAATTGCTACTTTATTTGTGTAAATCATTATTGTAGGTATATAATACCATATCATATGATGTAAATTATTTTTCTATGGAAGTGTGTCAGGAAAATTTATATCGTAAATACGCATAAAAAATTTTGGAGTAATTATATTTAGGGGAGTTATTAACACAGACTGCAGTGCATGTTAATCTGCTCACATTGAAAAAATTATAACTCATTTTCGTAATAGATAAGTATGTATTTATTGTTAATTGGTTTTGAGAAACCGCGGTCAAATTACATTGTCTAATTTTCAGTCTAAGATTCCAGTAACTAGGTGATCCAGACGTGAAGTGTTGGGAAATTCATACAACAACCGATCAAATCGAGAACCGACTAGGTAAATGTGAACCAAATTCAAATTACTTTGAATCAGTGAAAAACATTATTTTTTTGCATCGGACTTTAAAAATTAACGAATAGAAATTTTAAACACACCTTCAAAAGTCCTACTGGTTATGGAGATTGTGACTTCGGCTATGATTTGTAGTGATCGAAGGCACTAGAGTCGGAAAACTTCAAAATATACTTGACATGGAGAGGCTAAAGTATCGTTGATAAAAGGGTTTTTTCCTCTAAAGAAACGTTTTAGCAACACGTGTTTTTTTTATCTTGAATCCAAACATACTCTAACCAAAAATTTCTAAATCTCCCTATTTAATGTTTCCTAGTTCATTAACGATATTTTTTAAAGCTAGCAGTACAAAGCATTTTTTTTTTGAAGAGGATAAAAAGTATCTTAAGACGGTACTACCTATTAGTCCTTGAAAATAGTCATTAATAATGCCGTTAAAAAAATAATCATCAAAATGTCATGCCATGTAAAAAATATCTCCTAATCAGCCATTATCACTGGGAGCATGGGTAGATCTACAACAATGAAGTGTCCCGTACTGAGTTTGTTACGGTTTATGATCAGCTAAAAAATCATGTACATAACTGACACGGTTTCTTAACGCACCATCATCGAATATATCGCACACGTTGTAATCAAGGGTCGCAATATTTCTCTTTTGTCTGTAAAAATTTATTTAGTTAGTTTGTTAATATAATATGTTGTTACACCACACTTTGATGAAGTCATTCCCACCCAGTAGTATTTGATGTTCTTTGTAGCATACCAAATCTCCAAATCGCAAAAAATTGATAGGTACTCTGTATCATGTCATTAAATTTCGTTTTTTTTTATTAGACTTTGATAGCTAATATGGGATGGCTGACTATAAAAGCACAATAATAATGTCTCATCACAGATATACAATTTACATTCCAAACTTTCCAACTTTACATTCCAGAGTAAACCTTTGCTTGTGTATTAATTTTTTTACGACACTTTCTCTTCAACTCATTTTTTTCCTAAGCGATTACTGCTGAGCATGAAGTCAATAGAGGAAAACATTCTTGCGATCCGAGCATTATATTATAGACCTTAAATTATAGGTCCAGTATCTAATTCCATATTATTCACATAAAATAAGTATGTATATATTCGTGTCAGATACAGTGTGTACACAAGACTCATCCTGCAGTGAAACAGATATTTGGTGGGAGGTGAAATTTTTGAAATGAGCAAGTGGCAATAATTCTATTTTGAAAAATTCTTATGGTGAAATTGGGAATCCAAAAAGTGCGCAACCAGTTCGGCAACGTTACCAGCGAAATCTGTCTGCTTAGTCTGACATGTCACAAAACGTCATAATAAGACAGATCAGCACATTGTCGGCCATTTAACACAAAGTCATTAATGCCTGAAATATATCAGATTCTGTTACTTTTTATGTCATTTAAATAACGGAACTGTCACAGTCGAGTTTTAAGAATTTAGGGCCAGTACGAATGCTTAACGAAACTGAAACTTTAGCTCTTAGTTTAATTGCAATCTATCTGAGTATGAAATTCATCTCTAAAACTACAAAAATGACAGACGTGACTCAATTTCAATAGTGATAAATATCTACTGGGTTATTTGACAATCAGCCTATTTGATAGTTGGAAATTTTTTATTCCATAAAGAAATGGCTTTGCTTTGACTTAAATTGTAATTTTGACACCTTTCCGCTCTGAAAATGAATAAATCTCAAACGTATTTCAGCATAATCTGTATCTTAGTTTTCTTTTTTATTCAAGCTACCATGTAACCATTTCAGGAAGGCAACCTCCTGATGCAAGAATGTCGTCGGGCTGAAAATACAATAACCTTATAACCGAGCCTAAATTGAAATTAATTGCTATAACGAATCATACATCTTTAATGACTATTTCTCCGTTCAGTCATATGATGTGTTTACCATAAATTAATTTGCTCAAAATCACGTGCATTTGTTTATTATTTCAAATTAGAGGCCGGTTTAAAACCCACATGGTCAACCGCAATCGAATCTCGTGGTTGCTAATTGTGTTAAGATTTACAGGTTATTAAAGTGGTAGTTGCCGATTTATTAAGATATAAGTGATAGTTGTACAAATATTGTTTTGAACGCACCACTTGACGTTCGTAATGTATTAATTCGAACATAAATAAAAACGTTCTCCAAATTTGAATATCTGATACTGAAAAGGCATAGATATCACTAGAGCAATAAAATAAAGTTTAACACATACATTCTTTGTTCAATAATCTTAGCCTTTGCTATCAACTTCAAAAAGCATTTTATTTCTACAGCCATTCGGAATAGACGACTTCAAGCACACGTTTTTAGTAACTTTAAAAAGTCCATTCAACCATACATTGTATCTTTATTAATTAAAAAAAAAGTGTCCTACGCCTACAAAGAGATAGAGAATAACAATCACCCTATAGGTAACACAACATACTTTTAATGCATTAAGACAATCGAACATTCTTTAAAAAGGATCATCACAAATATTTGCGTATTACACATAATTAAACTCAAAAGGTGTTTATTTTATAGTTTATATATTATTAGCTACTTTCCATGCAATCGAGTACCTATCTAGAAAGGTATTGTTTCCCATAACCATGAAAATTTTTGATCAAAACATCTGAAATCCCTACATATGATTCACAATTGTTTATTTATCCTAGTTAGGTACAGCTAGTACCTAACTGCATGATGTTCCATTAACAGAAGTCATGATCTAGATCACAGAAACTATGGAAGAAAAACGCACAAAACTTTTTCATTATTGCATCATTGCTAGTTCTACTAGAAACTAGTGACATCACAAAAATTTTGAAAAATAACTTTTGCATCTGGGGCAATTTGTTGATATAGTCTTAGAGTCGAGCAGTTTTATCACAGCAGATAACCGAATAATCGATATTTTTGCTATTTAGAGGGCAGTACAACTAAGTCCATTCACTTAGAACGAAATGATTTGCAGTTTCCTATTCTAATTTGCATTGTCATAAAAAACATATATTTCATTATAAGCCCGGAAGGTAAAATTGTCTCATGATTAAATTTTCCCTCATGCGCCGAAAATGTGATCTAAGCACGGGAAAATGCATGTGAGAAGTGTAATAAATGATATTTTTTATTATTAAAAGTTTATTTTTTAGGTATAAACAACTTTGCAAGGAAATCCTGCAGTTTCCTAAAAGTTGGTAATATTTATAATAGAAATCGAGGATGCCAATCTGAAAGTTCCATTGCATTACCTTCTCAGATGAATAAGAACGACTAAAATTCATGCAATCTTCTTCTACGAACTGCTAGCAGTTAATCGAGCCTAATAGAAAAAATGTTCCAAAACCATTTTTAGGGTCATAAAGCGACCCGATTCAGGCATTATTCTTTTCTAGAAATCCTTCTGTAGGTTCAGTGCTTTTTCATAAAATAAGAACAAAAATTCTCCGCCATGACGATATAATATTTTGTACTTTGCCATAGTCTAAAGCCATTTACTGCGTATTTACAAATCGGTCTGTATGAATTTAATCTTCGCATATGTTTGTTAAAGATTATAAACTGGAAATAAATCTCATTATGTCGGGCAACAATATCAATTTTTTTTCATTTTACTTAGGAAAAGTAGGCTCATAAATTTCATTCAGTTTGTCGATATCACTCTCCACTACGGATTTGCATTTTGGATGTGAAAGTGCCATTAATGTGGAAAGCTACCTTTGGATATCCAAAACAAAATATTTTTCACTGTCAAATGAGCACCTCGCATTTCTGATGTGGGAAACACGACAAAGGAATCATTTTGTATAGATTTTTCCATCTAGGAATAAATGTTTAAATTAAAATTATTTAATCATTTTTATAGCCATCTTGTTCCAATGGGTATATAAGGTATACTTAAAATCACATAATTACTAAAATAAATAATCCCGTGATTCGTTCTCAAGTACTTCGCACATCTCGTGGTTTTAAGTCACAGCTTTATAAAAGATATTAACAATATACTTAAATAATCTACGATCTTTATGTATGTACTTATAAAGATAAATGTATCCAGCTTAGCAATTTTTATTTCACATTTTATTAAAACGGTATTCTCTCAATTCATCAACTTACCTATTGAAATCCAGGTTCCTTTGTCAATTCAATTTGCAACAACTATTAAATTCTCCAATGATTTCTGGATAATTAATCTGAATGTGCTGCAGATTTAACAAATTTGTTATCGATAACTTTGTCATACTTAGGGCCGTACCTGTAACTTAAAATCTAAAATATAACATATACGATTGTCAGCTATTTATATCGCATTGTATATTTGTTCTGCAGATTTCTTACAAGCAAAGAATTTAATAAATCTATTTTATACTTTCGCTATGTTAAACTCAATTTTTCCTCTATTTATTTTCGAGTTGTAGTATGATTTCCGTCATTTTTCGATTCGATTTATGTATATGCACGTGGTGTACTTTCGATCTTGACCTATTTTGACGATTACTAATGATTCGAAATATTTCATAGTTGAATTACTGTCTACTACAGAATATACATTTTTCAATCCCTTTTGAATTGTACTGGCATTAAAATGATAGCCAATTTCATATATAAATTGCGGAAACTCTCTGGTATTTATCTTTTTTATATACCGTTAAGATAAAATTATTTTTATAGTACAGGGTATAGCTTAAGAGGGAATAGTTGAAAACCGACATTAAACCAATCATCTCCTCACTTTACTTGGACCACTCTGTATGCAAATAATTGCATTTGAAATTGAAAAATTTTACGAAATTGGATTATACAGGAAGTTGTAATTTTTTTTGTTTAGGTATTTTCCTGTGTGCGACTAAATTATGTTTGCTAGTATTATTGACAAACAACCATTGTTGGAACAACTTACCTACATTTCCACGGAGTTTTTGTTGCTGACCAACTAAAGGTGATGTTTGTGTGTTTATGGCCGAATTACTAATTAGTACTACAACTAGCTATTGTTCACATTCTTTGTTAATATGGTTAGTCAGTTTAATGTTAAAGTTAACAGCATATCAATTATTTCGCCGTTAGTAATTTGGAAAAAATCTTGCAGACAATTTTATTTAATCCTATTTGAACCGGTTTTTTTCAATACTTGTTAATAACTTTTCCTCATATTTGGAACATTAGAATAATTTTCGCATAGTTGTTCAAGCATTTGTGCGCATTTGCCTAACATTTTGACACATCAGTCTTCTATTTCACACGTTTGTTTAATATTTGCCACATTAACAGACACTTGAAACACTTAATCAACATTTGTTTCGTGTTTAGATAGTTGAAAAAGATTTGCTAATAACTGTACGTACACTAAACGAATATGTTTACGCAATCATTTGACATTTCACACATTTGATACATTTTTTATTCAGCTTTTACAACGAAGTCTGCGAATGTTGTTGCAGAGGTAGTTCGAAAACTCATGATGTTTAGTGAAGCCAAGGAAAACCCCCATAAGGAATTTAAAAAAATCAAAGGAATTTCGAATCTCTCATTTATTCATTCCAAAACTAACAGAGATCTTAATTAAAAACAAATTAAGTGAAAAAAATTTGTAAAATAACAAAAAAAAGGCGAACGAATTGGAACCGCATCCTCTATTACAGTCTTTAACACGACTCTTCATTAGAGTAAACGGAATAAAAATTACTAAACAGCCTAGTTGTCATCCACAGGATCGCCCTCGATATCCAGCTGGGGCGGTAATTCGTCGATGGCCCCTACCTCTTGGGCAAAATTAAGACCTTCTAGGTAATTTGAATAAAACTCCTCAGCCGCTGCGACGCTGCTGAAAGTTGCCTTCAGTGTATGCCAAAACGCATTATTTCCTTGGGCCCATTCCACTGCTTTCCACGAACACTCCTTATTTGTTTGCTACAAATAAATCCATTTTATACGACACAAAATTAATTTTTCAAAAAAATAGAAAACGTTTTTTCCCTCTTTAAAAGAAAATGAAAAAATATGGAAATGATAATGTAGTTGCTTACTTCCATTTTGGTGTTAACGCCTATAATTGTATTGCTGATCATAACGCCGCTATCGCTAAGAAAACTAACTCGGGCAGTATACTGTTCCGGATCGTAATAAACTTGTAATTCGCCCATGCACAATTGCTGCCAATCGGTCCCGTTTTGCTCACTCAACGTGCACCGTTTGCTGAACATTATCGATCTTGAAATTGAAGAAAACTTCATTAAAACAAGGAAATCCTGAGCAAAAATTAATCTTTATAATTGTCAAAATGTGAAAATTATGGATCAAATTAAGAAATGAATCATAATCAAGGAAGTTTTAATCCTTTGAATAGTATGAATTAACTGTATACCTATTTCTAGTTGCACGTGTACATACGTTTTGTCAATATCAGACTTCTGTGAAAAAACATTACACTGACATCGCTCTTCACCACATTTACCTGTCGTCATCATCCTCTTCCTCCTCGTCCTCATCGTATTCATTATATTGATCATCCTCGTAGGTCTGATCCTCATCGTTACTTACATTCTCAATGGCATCCTGGACGGTCGTAGGAACAAAATCGCTGACGTGGCTGCGATTGGCTTGAATTTTAGTAACCTGCAAAGATATATATTTATGGTATGTTTGCAAAAAAACTGTCAGTATATTGTATTCTTACCAACTAAAAATGTTATTAAATTTAATTGAAGCAAAATAATAGTTATAAAGAATTGGCAGTTTGCCCTTTAACTTTTGAACCTTTATATACATCATAATGTTAAGAATCATCAAAAATCATTTCGGTGAGAAGCACAAAAGTAAAGCAACGTAACTTTTTCAATATTCTATTTTGTTGTTTTTTAGTGTTTTAGGAATTTAGTCAACGAAAAAACGTTGTAACTAACTTTTACATCACTGAGCAAATAATAATTACTATTTTAATTCCTTCCTAATAAATAAACAAGCTTACCTTTGGAATGACATCCTCGATACACGTTTTGAAAGCATGTGCCAATTCGGCATTTTTAAATTTAACGGCCAGTCGTTCCAATTTAACTTCATCGTCGCTATAATTCATGCCAGCCCAAAGCCAGGCCTTATCTGATGTTGACATGGGTTGCAGATCTAAATCCGGAGTAATTCTTTGATTCAGCGCTACTTTGTGAACTTGCTCACGCCGCAAAAGCAACCTATATTGCCACATAATACATGAATAAATTTACGTGAAGTCGTACGTCGTCGACGCTATCGACTAACCTGTAGCTCTCATTCTCGGGATGGTACAGAACTTTCAATTGACCCACTGCCCGTTCTTTCCACTCCTGAGAGTCGTACCGGTAAAGTTTAGCCCTCTCGTTAAACAACACAGTTTCGTCTTCCTCTCCCGTGCTTACGACTATTTGGTCGGGCAAAGGGATTATGGGTTCAAAATGAGGGTCATGTTCGCTGCTTTCCTCCTCGCCCCCCTCATTTTCGGATCCTTCTTGAGATTTACTAAGGTTTTCTTTGGTTGCCAATGACTTGCCGTCTTTCTTTATCTATAGAAATTGAATTTAGCATTAGGTTTACAGTTTTTAAAGGTCAATCATTCTAAATATATAAAAAAGAATGTAGCTTTTATCCGCTTCCAATTTTTCGATGATTTCAACATGATCGGATAATAAGTATTAATACAAATCATACTTACATTTCCGAACACCGGAGCTCCTGCGTCCAGAAATGCAAACGACGATTTTGTAGATTCTTTTGATGTGAACGGAGAATCGCTTGTTGCAGCAGTCTGTAATAAAAAAATAAGTCTATAGTGCAAAGTACGTAAACTATTAGTAATCCATCCATGTGAAAGATTCATAATAGGTAATTGAGTACGAGAAATTGCTAGAAATAAATTTTACCGCTACGAGAATATCTCGAATGAATCTCATAGTAAAAAGACTTCCTTCGCGAGTTTAGAATCGAATAAGTAAGGAAATATTAGAATTGGCCAACAAGTTAACAAACCTTCAATCTATAATTTGGATGATTTTTTGTTCACCAAATTTACAATAATATTTAATATTCTGACACCTTTTGCCCATCATACGTTATAAACTGTTTTGCATTAATATCTATGTAAAACAAGATATGAAATGAGATATCCCAGTTTCACCAAGAAACATGTTACTATCGTGAATTATGATTAACAGCTTCACCCTTGGTAAGTGTCAAACTTAAATAATTAACAAAAACATATTCTAGGGGCTCACCTGCTTAGCTAAATTAGCAAACGACAATTTTGAATCTGCCTGCAATACTGCCTCGTCTGTATCTTTCAAATTGGTCGTTGTGGTACTGCCGAAAGTAAGATTGGCATCGGTCACTTTCGGTTCGGCTTTGTTCCCGAAGATCGTTTGACGGAAAATGTTGCCCGAATTTGCCCCGCTACCAAAAATTTTGGCTTGGGACGGGGTACTAAATATGTTCGTGGATGCCTGAAGTAAAGCAAAATGTCAATTTAAAAATATTGGGAGTGAAAAAATAGAAATATGTATTATTCTTAGTTGAATCAATAATTAAAGCCAAACACATTATCTAGTATTTTTAAATGCCGTTTCCTCCTTTAACTGATCAAAACGCAATATATATAATGCAACGATCGCAACATTAATAGTTTTAATTACACATTTTCAGCGAATTGTCACTTGCACAGTATGTTAAGGCTGCTTTATAAATTTAATTTAATTTTAAAATCAAATGAAAAAATTCAACCTCATGGCTCATAACAAAAATAAATAACGCGTATCGTTTATAACTTAAAACGAAGTTATGATCATTGCTTTAAGTAAAAGTATTTTATATACACGTTTGCGGCGTTCCAATTAGTTATTTGAATTTCACAGATCATGTATTTCACTTAAATTATCGTTTTCAATAAATATATACCGAAGGTTGGGTGGTAGCACTGCCAAAAATATTTCCAGCAGAAAGAGAACTTCCAAATATGCTTGAATTGCTACTTTTGTTAGGAACAGTGCTGAAGATGTTGCTGGTAATTCCGGGCTGAGTGCTTGGTGCAGTTGACGGATTTATTGAAAACAAGTTGAAACTGCTGCCCATGGGAGAATCTGAAAATAATTACAATTTCTCACTTCCTGTATACAATGCCATAAACATTAGGCGTGGATAAATATTCTAAATAACAACCAAATTAAAGTCTTTTATCATTGTAATCCTTTGCTTTTCCCCCCAATACTAGTGAATAACGATTAGGGATCGTTCTAAAGGACACAACAATTATAAAGTGTGGGGTAGCGATACTCGTTGTTGACAATTTGGCCACATTGAAGGGTAAATTGCATAGAGGGTAGCTCACGGTAGCACTAAATCGATTTAAAAAAATACTAATTATAAAACAGAATCTCAAATAGAAACGTCTTCCAGGTACCGTCTACCCTTCAATACCCAGTGACCAAATTACCCCCCATCTGATATGCTACTTTAGAGCTTGTAATTATGAGTACTTTTGATCTATTCATTGAAATAATTATTTGCTCGAATGCACATCTTTAAAATTTCCATAATAACAATGGCTTTCAAAACATTTTTTGATGTATTCACATATGAGAGAATTTTATCAAATTTTGAAAAAACGTAACAATAGTGACAAAAATTAGGCCGTATGATAGAAAGGAGAACTTACTCGAAACTGAATCGGAATTGCTCCCAAATAGCGATTTCGTTCCAAACACGGATCCTTCCTTCGGCGTCTCCCCCCCACTTCCAAACCAAGACTTGGAACCAAATATATTCGTACTTATCCCCTCTTTTGGTGTATTAGTGTCGAATAAAGATTTGGAACCAAATACACTCGTGTTAGATCCTTCCTTAGGCGCATCCGTGCTACTACGAAACACGGGCTTGCTTCCAAATATACTGGTGTTGGCCTCTTCTTTAGGAGTGCTTGAGTTGAACAAACTCGAGTTGTTGTTGCTCTTGGTTTTGAATATGTTTTCAGGTACAGGGCTGAAGACTCTAAATGGAAATATGGCAAGTTAAATAGTGAAGTAAAAATCTAGTAGAAATGCATAAAACTAATAGTAAAAATAGATTTTTATGTAATGAATAAGTAATGAAAATAAGCATTAATCCTTGAATGAGAACTAGTATAATCAGGTATTTAATTACTATTGTATGCACTTTTTTTGCTAATTCGTTAACAGTACATTTCTTGAACAAAAATAATGCTATTTCTATAAAACAATTTTTTGTTTTGGACCTTTTCGCTAAAATTTAAAACGTTTTCTTTTAATCAACATTTCTCATCTTGCAAGAAGTACTGAAGGGTGCATGCTAAATATTATATAAAATTACATGACTTCTTGACCAATAAAAACTGTTTTAAACCGCAAATCAAGATATTTATTCATTATTTCAAAAAAATCACAACAGAGAGTGAAAACTTGAGTAAATATGAACAAATATTATAAATAAATAAGTAAAAAATGTTGTTGGTTTTATTTTAAGTCTCTTTTTAATTTTATTCTGTACAAGAAATGAAGTTTAAGATTTGCACAGGTGGCAATGCAATTGTATTTCGTATGAAACATGCATAAGTGACTAACTACATTACCGACACAAAAATATATTTCTTTTTTAAGTATGTGACGATGGTAAGAAGTCGCTCTAAGAAATTAATTCATGAATATATTTTGGACTTTTAATAGTAAATTTTACCCACTACATTTCGATATATTGTAATTTAAATCACAAAATTCAAGAGAAATATTTTTTATTGAGGGTATAACTTAAGAAACTTACCCGGACGTAAATTTTTGCATTGACCCTCCGAACCCAAAAGCAGAAGCAGACGTCGTTGTTTCGGGAGTGGACACAGAAACTGAACCGGAGGTTAAGTCACCACTTTTTGGAGTAAATAAGCTGCTAGTCTTCTGATCAGGAGATTGCGGTTGAGACAACGAAGATTTCTGAAGTAATTCTTTCAGGATTTCTGTTTTAGGCGGACGGATTACTGGCGATTCGCCTGTAAATTTGAATAACCAGAAATTAGCCCCCCTTAAATTGCATATGAACCAATATTTGAAAAGCTATTGTAATTAAAGGTAAGAAATTCGAAAACGATAGGTTCGTTCCAACCGACATGAAGTGTCCAGTTATGATTTCATCCACCGGTTCAACCGAACATGCATCTGTTTAAATTGATCAAGAATTACCATTTAAAGCTGGCACATTAACGTTTTTATTGGTAGATACCAGCATAGTAGAATCTGATCTTTGTTTTTTAGATTAATTTTGGAGCCTTTCAAGTGTTGTTACATAAACAGAATTTGACGCAACATTATTTTACATACCGGCAACAGTACCAAAAGTAGAATTGGAAACGCTCAGAAAGTCGAACACACTTCCTGGGCTGGACGAAGTTCCGAAACTGGTCATCGGGGTACCGAAAGTCGACGAGGTGCTATTGGTGACGCTCACGGTGGGAACTGTCGAATTCCGAGTCTCCTTGCCAAAAAGGTCTTTTAGACATTCGTCGTCTTTCTTGCACTGTTCGCACTGACAATTTTCTTTCTGCCTATAAGAATAATAAATTGTGGTCAATGCAGAAAAATGCGTGTCCAGAATTGTAGTTAAATTCAACAATAAGGAACAGGTGAAAAGTAATAATTACCTATAAGCCATGAACTTAGGAGGTAATTTGAGCCTAATAGCTTCTTGTTCTTCTTCGGGGGTCACTTGAGTCTCGGACACAAATTCGACGTCTGAATCGTGTTCGTTTTGAGTTGTGGTTTCTTCTTTAATAAAAGAGTTTTGATTGAGATATAAGTTGGTTTGATGTTTTAACAGACTCATAATAATCTAATAAGTTTCAAGTTTTGTAAGGCAGCTTATTATCACAAGAATCCAAGTTCGCGAACTGAGGAGCGAGGTCACGAATTTTGCAGTTGGACGTATGCAACAAAATCACTTGAAAATCGTGTATCTTCCACTATTTTTCTATTGAGTAACAACTTTATATAAATAATAATATATTAAAATGCTAACGAATTTAATTATAACATTGTGAGAGATGATACCTCATAAAAACAGTGATACATACGCAAACTTTCAATTAATAAATTTAATATTTTTCTCAAACGTAGGCGGTTTTCATACAAAGAAAATAACGATAAGTAACAAAAATTTTACCTTCTTCAATTGATTTCTTTGCTGCCAGAGCATCATCCACCTTCTTCTTGAAAATTTGGGCACATTCTCCGTTCTTGAAACGTAAACAGAACTGATCATGACTCAACTCGCCCTCAGAGAAATCTGCGGCATGGAAAAGCCAAGTCTTTTCGTCTTTTGGTATATATTCTACATCTTTCGTCAGCAAGTGGTTCAAGCAAATTTTCAGAACTTGTTCTCGTCGCATGACAACCCTGAAACCAAAAGTAAAAACATACATGTATTTTAATTTAGATCAATAAATAGAAATTAAACAAGTAACGACAATTGTTAGTTTCATCAGTATTTCTTACCTTAGCTTTCCAGAAACAATATCCTTGAGAATTTTGATATCACCTATACCTCGTTCCTTCCACTCTCCAGTAAAGTAACGATACAATTTCACTCTTTGCGAATACAAAACTTCTTCATTCTCTTCGCCAGTTTTCACTTCAACTATGTCAGGAAGGGCAACAACTGGTTTGAAATATACATTAGGCTCTTCTTCCTCTACGTAACTAGCTGTAGAATGAAAATTCTTATGGTGTAATCAATTCAAATGAACGTGAACAATTGCAGTTCGAATGACAAATATCAAGCATCACTCGAATGGCTGATGTGACCAATTTAAAACATGTCCAATACTTGTTAACCATCACAGCATTATAACTTTTGTATTTAAAAAGTACAGGTATGTCTGAAAAAATCTTTTAATAATAAAAATGTGTTTAGACTTACCGTCTGATTCCTCTCCTTGTCCAGTACTAATTTTCCGAGGGCTTCTAGGTTTAAATTCAAAGTCCATTGTCTTAGCAGAACCAAACGAAACTACAGCATTATCGTTTTTTTTGACATTATCCTCAATTTTTACAGTTTCAGCGGCAGGTTTCCAAGCCAAAGTAGGTTTAGCGCTATTGCCAAAAGCGAAAGTGGCTGAAGCAACCGAAGAAGTGACAGGCGGCATTCCGAAAGAGAATTTTACGCCCGGAGTGTCAAGATTGACCTAAAGCACAGGAAAATATATATATATATATATATATATATATATATATATATATATATATATATATATTTTTTTTTTTTTGACAGAACGGTTAACTCCATTCAGAACTGTATAGAATCAGAGAATGCGCACATGAGTATTTTTTAGGAACCTAATCTTGGCATACTTCGTGTATTTAACATAGACAATGTTTTGGCAGATGCTAAGTTTGGTATTACAATTTTCTTTTGTGCCTAACATTTGGCCTTAAGTACATTGCATAATAAAAAAAACTTACTTGTTTTGGTTGCGCAAGCTCTTTCTTTGGTACTTTATCGTCTTTGGGCGCATCGCAGCTCAGACAGTATAAGCTGCTCGGCTCGTTGCGGACGTAACAAATTTCACACTCCCAACTGCCAGGCTTGGGTTTAAAACTATCACCAAATGAGGACAGAACAGCAGTGCTGTCGGCCACGGGCTCTACGGACGGCTGCTGAATAGGCTGTTGCTGGTTAGTCGGCGATGCGGCGGGTACTCCGAAATTGAAAGTAAGACCTCCAGTATCCAAGGAAATACTTTTTGTACCCGCTGATGCAGTGCCTTTTTTCGGAGTGTCACACGAAACACATTTTATCTTATCAGCACTATTACTGACGTAACAAGCCTGGCAGGTCCAAGTACCAGCTGCAGGTTTAAACTGGTTGCCCCAATTACTGACAAGAGGTGTTATTGTGACTTCGGTGCTTGAAGAGTCGGAAGCAGGTTTTGCAGTAAAAGAGAATGTTGGTTCTGCTTTCTTTGGAGAAGTGCCAGCCTTTAGGCTATCACAAGCCAGACAGTTGCTACTTTTTCCGTCATTGAAAACGTAACAATTTTTGCACTCCCAATTTCCCTTGCTCAACTTAAATTTATCCGCAAATCCTACTTTATGCTGTGCTACTTCGGGCTTATGGTGTTTACCGCTAACTTGACTGTTCTCATCCAACGTTGTTTGCAGCTTTTGCACGGTATTTAAGAAATTATTGGCGATTTCTTCGTTTTTGAATCGAGCGGTAAATGTTTCTGGTGTCAAAACCCCTTCCGAGAAATCCTGGGCATGCCAAAGCACCGCCTTCGTGTCTGTAGTAGCCTTCTTGAAGGACATATTCTTCAAGATTTGATGATTCAAACACACTTTGTGAACTTGATCGCGCCTCATAATCAGACGAATAGTATCTTCTTTGAGTATTTTAATATTGCCAATGCCGCGTTCCTTCCACTCGGACTTCTCGCCGCTATTGTCTAGTCTAAACAGCTTGGAACGTTCTTCTAAGAGGACTTCAGCATTTTCTTCTCCAGTCTTGATTTCGACGAGATCTGGAAGTTTGTCGAGAACGGGTTTGAAATCTTGAGTTGGGACAAACTCTTCGACCGGTTCATCATCTTTGTGAGGATTTGTGACCGTTGAATTGTTCTGGGACGGAACTATTTGCGGAGAGAATTTCGCTGGTTCTATGAAAAAAAAATTAATTAATAAGTTAAAAATATGTGAAACAGGTACGTGTGACTAAATGATTCGAGTCTGTTAAATGATCAGTGTTCCAAGGTTTAAAGCTTTGTCCGTTTTTGGACCTTTATGGACTTATCAAAGTGCGCGGACAACTTGAAAATCTACTTACCAGAAAGACTTTCAAATAAGTTTTTCACAGGAGTTTCAGTCGTTTTACTACTGAAGGAAAATCCTGCAAATGGGCTCGGTTTCTCTGACTCCTTTGTCGCCTCATTAACCTCAACAACAGGTTTTGGCTCCTCTTTAGGCTTAAACGTGGGCGCAGTCACGAACTTGAATCCTCCCAAATTTGTGGGTGTATTCTGCTCAGCAGTACTTTCAACAGATTTAACGGGAGTGACATTAGCCGTAGAGACGCCTATTTTCGTCTTGGCTAATTCGAAAGCTTCAGCGAAATGTTTGGCCTCTTCGGCGGTCTTGAATCGAATACAAAACTTTTCCAGGACCACCTTCTCATCTGCGAAATCGTTTGCAGCCCACAACAACGCTCGATCATTATTGGCCATAGGAGTTAACGCCATGTCTTGTGTCAAAAAGTGATTGGCGCAAATTTTGTGCACTTGTTCTCGCCTCATCAATATCCGCACCTTTCCAGTTTCGGGATTATGAAGAATTTTTATGTTGCCAATGCCTCTTTCTTTCCATTCTCCAGCGTCCTCGCTTGTGACGTATCTAAATAGCTTCACCCTTTGGCAGAATAGTTCGATTTCCTTCTCTTCTCCTGTAGTTACTGGGACTTCATCAGGAAGCGGGATTATTGGCTGAAAGTCTGGTCTTGGATCGTATTCGTCTATTCCGGTGTTGCTATTGCTAGATTTGTTAAAACTTATGCTGGTTTCGGGTTTCTTAGGAGTATCGAAGGTCTTGTCTAATGTTTTTTCTATGTGAATACCGAGGGAGACGTTTGGCGAGGTACCCAGATTTTTAACTAAAAAGTTACATAATATATGAGAAAAAAAAACATTAAATCACACTGATAGCAAAACATATTCAGTTATAAAAACTCTTTCATACAGATCTTATTGTGATCATTGTGCTTTTTATTATTAAATAACCGTATATGGAACGAAGGAAACTAAATAAGCTAGATCACGAATTTTGCTTCAATTATCTATCTTTCAGTTAGTAATGCTTCAGGTGTACTAAAGATGTAAGAAATTGTCTGTAAAAATTATGTATTATTTATTGGCTAATGTTTTTTTCATTTATTAATTCATCACTACTATTAATTCCATATGAACGCAAATTAAATAGATATAAAAGAACTTACCCCCCAAATCAACAGGTGACGCGGCTGTGCTCGACACCGAACTCAACAGTCCTTGTGAGGCAACAAAAGGTGGAGGCTGGCTCAGCACAGAGGGGGTTACTGTATTTGTTGTTGGCATCGGAATCTGGTAATCATGCACACCTTGCGAAGTTCCAGGTTTGGGCAAGTTGCCCTTAATAAACTGCGGCGGAATAGTCACAGACAAGATCGGCTGACTGGATGTGACACTTTTGAAACTGGGCAATGGATCCGAGGAAGTTATAACGACATTAACTGGCGGTGCCCTCGATGAAGTCGCAGGGGTTATAACGAAACTTGAAACGCCGGCTTGACTCGTGAACCCTGAGGGACCACCCACTGCGTTTGAAACGCCTTGAGTTAGAAATGTTGGAGGAGTGCCAACAGGATTCGAAACGCTGCTTGTCAGACCTTGTCCGAAGAATCCTCCAAAGCCGCTATTATTCAAAGTGGAAACTTTAGGACTCTCTTTGGCGACACTAGGAAAAGTTGAAGTTTTAGGACTCTCCCTGGCAGGCGCTGGGATATTCTGAATTTGGCCCGCTAGTTGATTTAAGTGGGGGTTGTTTACCGAAGGATACATTTGTGGAAAAGCTTGTAGATTTGGCAACTGTTGCAAATGTTGCTGATCGCCGGCGTGAGGTAAAAATGGAAGTCCCGCCGTTTGTGGTAACGCTCCGTAAGGAAACGGTAAATTGGGGTATAAACCTGGATACAAAGCTTGAGCGCCATATTGAGCTAAGCTAGCTGGAAATGGCAGTTGAGGAAGTCTGGGATAATTTTGAAATAAATTGCTCGCCACGTTGTTTAAATTGGGCTGAGCGTTGCTGGTCAAATTGGCTCCCAAATTATAATCCAGAGAGCTGTATTCAGGATCCAAGTCATATAAATCCTCCACGCTAATATTGGCATTCTTGTTTTGGTCCTTTTTGAGTTCGTTTAACTCCTTTCGCACTTCGTGCACCACATCCGTAATACTTTGCAAACGATCGTCCACGGAGTGGCTCAAGTCGTCCACCATTCTTCTAATATCATCAGAGTTTCCCTTTATTGTATCTTTAAATCCCCTAAGTTCATCACTTAATGACTGTTGCACGTTGAGCACCATCACTTTAATTTGTTCCAAAACATTATTTAAAGCTAGATCTTTGGAAGCCATTAACAAACGAATTTGAGCGTCCAATCTATAAATAATCAATGCATAGCTTACAGTTAACCAGGAACACTTAGGGTCTTCCAACTCAATGCCTACCTTTCCGGGCTCGGCCTGGCTTCTTCTCGACGTGGAGCACTTAATCTCAAAGGCGTAGAGTGTAGTAAACTTGTTTCATGTTTAGTTACATTCACGTCTCGTGGATTTTGGAAACTGGCGTGATGAGTGTACGTACTTAAATAGTGCTCCCCTACAGAATCGTCTGACACGTTTTCATCGGACATTCCTAAAATCGACAGAACAATTTTCGTACAAATCATTTTTATTTAAAAGTTTATGATTTGCGTTTTCACTATAAAGTGACCATTATCTAACTCATTAAACGTCTACCTATAAAAATTTAACCTAATGTTTCTAAAACTTAAAGGACTATAAAGTAGTATTCAAAAAAGATTGAAATATTAACACCCTGTACTTCTATTATTTATCTACTATACGTTTGACATCTTTACAATATTGATTTAAAACATGCACTAAAATTGATCTGACGTTAGGAACGTAACAATTAGCAACAATTAGAGTAATTTTATTTGCTTCATATGGTTTAAAAAAAAAAATCTAAATTGAGAACTACTGGATACAATTTTCCCAAAATAATGATCACACAGTAGTGGAGAAACCTGAACTAATTTCCTATAGTAATAGAAAACTTATTATCTCTTACCATCGCACTCATTTCTGTTGGTGCAATCCGGATCGATCCTGGACAAAAGTCTTTCGGTCTTTTCAATTTCAGTACCCAACTGGGCGTTAAGAGGGTGACTTTTGTCTTGAGTAGGCTCCCTAAGGCGGTCCAACGTCAAATACAAACAATCACGAGCTCTGCAGGGTTAAACAGATATATTGTATAATAAAATTAAATCCATTCTTGAAAATAATTGTCTTTTTATATATAAAACTATACAAAAATTACATCTCTATCAAGGTTTTTACCTGGATAAAAAAGTAATATTCTGACTCCTCATTTCCGAGGTGAGGTGCTCCTTGGGAGCAAGAGTTTTGTTTTCTGCCATCGACTTATAGATTTGCGACTGGTAAAAACTAGCATAGGGATCTTTCAATTCTCCAAATATCTGCATAGCCTTTTCGTATTCCTTCTTTTTCATCAACTGCACTCCCACAAAAAGTTTTCCTTGGTCTATGTAAGACACTATTTCATCCATAGTCAAGTCCTTATTTTTGAACTCAAACATCCTATTGTTGGGATAGATTACGGCATGCTCGTTTTTAAGTTTTTCTAATAAGGGTAGAGCCGTTTTCCAGTACAATTCGGCTCTATAAAAAATACTACGTAGAAATTAATACATAAATGACATGAATTTATAATACCTGGCAGAGTTGGCTTCAATTTGAGTAGGCCTCTTTAATTTGTTTACCCTATCAGCAAAAATTTTGGCCAAAATTACCAAAAGTTTGACGTCAAGTCCATGATTTCCAACGCACCTGATGACCTAGATAATCGAAATAAATATCGAGTTACCTCGAACATAATCCAAAAAAATACAATATAGTCAAGATGCACTCTACCATGATATCAAAATCATAATACAATTAAGGAATGACGTGAGAGAAAATTACCATGAAAATGGCAAATATGGTCGACATGTACAGATTCACAAAAACATAATAAGAAGTATGGTCGAATGCACCTTTTACCTAGAACTCAATGCAGAATGTGTTTATTAACACGCATCACAGGCATTTCCGTGCTAAAATTTTTAACCCCATACGGCTATACATTAGAGTTTAGTTTAATTACATTTAGTACAAGTATTGCAATGCTAATTTTACTCTAATTTGTATTTTTTTTACCTAATTGGCAAATTAACGTAAAGCTAGAATTGCAACTCTTGCATATGCCGACATTTCATATCTGTAGTCCCAGCAGAACAGGCTCGACGTAGGGTAAAAAATTTAACCGTTAAAATCCTATGTTGCATCTTAAAAAACGCGAAGTACAACGCACCTCAATGCCTTTAATAATAATCAGTCTAATTTCACCCATATTTGATGTATATTCGTTTTTATACATTTTATATGCCGCAGTCATGAATTTTGACTGGTTTAGGGTGCCCAAATTGTTGGTTATTGACACGGGCAATACGTGAGGCCTGCAAATATAAAAACACAAAATTAATATATATACAGGGTGAGTTTTTTATGGTCAGTAAAGGTATCTTGGAAACTACTAAAGTTATGTAGGCGGCTAAATGGGAAAAAGATTGCAGAATTAAGACACCTATTAAAAATGGTTTTGTTAGATTGAAAAAGTTGATGGCTTACTACAAATTCCATAAAAATTAAAAACACAACAAAAAATATTATTGAATAACTTAGAAAGCTAATTTTTTTAATAAAACAAGGTGTATATAACGCATCAATGCTTACAAATGTTTATAACTAAAATTTCAGAATTTTTTTCATTAATCATAAAAATAACTCACTGAAAAATACTGTATTTTGTTAGTATTATTCCCAACTTACCTATTCTGTGTGAAATACGTCAAACTCTGATCGGCGTTCTTAATCTTGGACCGTGCACACAACGCGGCGCAATAAATGAAACTTTGTACGTCTAAAATGCTCAAAGTTTCTGCCGCACAATTCGACATATTTTTCACGGAGTACTGTAATCCATCAAACGTCTCCAAAGTGAAATCAGACAAATTGTGATAAGTTAAGGCCAACCAAATATAGTGGTGCAAAGAGCCTGGGTAGACATTTTGAGCAATCTAATAAAAAACAAAATGCCACAATGTAATTGGAAGTTCATTTCGTAAGCCTTGTCGTACCTCGTTGTAGCTAATAAGATCTTTGTAGTCTGGTAGTTGAATTATTGGCTCTAAAGAGGATGAAATGAAATAGCTAGTAGTAATTCTCAGCTGTTGGTCTCGTTTGACAAATAACTGAAAAATCGTATTAATGACAGCTATTAACATCTAGATATTAATAAGTGCGTTAACAGATGCCGAAACAATAGTCAATAGAAATTTTAATTCCAATATTTTTCAAAGAAAAAGAAATATTTTGGAGACTTAAAATTTCAGAATTAAAAAGGCTTCTACTTTTTGATTCAAAATTACTAAAAAGAATAGCTTCTTACCTTCTTGAAAAGCTGTTCTCGCCACATGCCTGTGGAATGTTGATTAGCCTTTTCAATTATAATATTTCTGCGATCTTTTGCCAGTCCTAATAAAATGTTTCCTGCTTGTGAACACCTGAAGCAAATCAATGTATCTACCAAATCACCAATTAGTAATCACTCACCTGAAAGAAGCAGCTTTTTGCCAACCTGTCAGTAGCAATCTTCTGTCTTCAGGCAAATTAGCGAACCAATACGATTTTGTATCGGGTATTGAAATATTATAAGCCGTGAACAATAGAGGTAAAATAACATTTTCCACCTGTAGAATAAAAAAAACAAGCAATATTTACGCAATTACTTTTCTGCATAACAAATATACCTCTTTAAAAGTAATCAAATCTTTTTTGGCCTGCTTCAGCGCCAAAACACTAAAGTGCAGATTGAGTTGCCCTTCATAGTGGTTCTGGAACTCCTTCAACAATCGTCTATCAGGACAGGAGTCAATACTTTGACTTGCTTTCAAGAACGATTGATCGAAGTTGAACACCGCAGTGACATACTCAGGGGTGGCTTTAACGTTATCCACGTGTTCATTAAGCGAAAGCTGCGCCAATTTCTCAAGAACTGAAGTAGACAGAAACCAAAACTCCCAAGGGAGTTGAGTGGCCACACAATCTTTTTGATACCTACCAAAAATAAGTTTAGTAAACTACACATAAAAATTATTTAAACAATACATTTTTACGTCATTTTTAGAGATATTTTCAGGCCAATTTTCGATTTTGAAAGTTACTATACTTAAAATATATGACCTTACAAACGACTCAAAAATGTCTCAGTTTAATAATTTTTGTAACTAGTTTAGTTGGGTAAACATGAAAGTCTACTTGTTACAAACCTGACAAGAACCTCAGCAAATGTCTCATACCAGGCAATGCTGTCATCAAAAATGTCCAACTTTTTTTGTTCAATATCAGAAGCATGTTTGTAGGCATCTTTCACTTTATTGGTCTCTAACAGATGTTTCAACAATCTAACTCTCAAATTTACATCCGTAGGTCTAAAATGAATTATAAAAATAAAGATCTTGAAATTAAATTGGGCCTGATCATTACCTATTTTCAAGCTCTTTTAATAAAAATTTAGAAGTCTCATTGGGATCTTGGCTATTACTGGTTATAATTTTCTCTTTAAGGTTGGATACTATTGGGTTTTGAGGATCTAAGGACTGAGCTAAGTCACAAAAATACTGAGCCTCTGATATTTCAATATCTAAGTCATCCTGGGTAAGTAATTCACAGACTGTAAAACAATAGAACTTTAGATAGTAAAAACATGCCTTGAATAGACTGATATTTAACCTTTTAAAACCAAGTTATTCTGCTTGGAATTTAATTGCAAACTTGTCCTGTAAGCATGTATTGCTGTTTGTTTTCTCCCAAGTTTCTCCAAAGACTTGCCAACTAAATTGTGGCCTTCTGGTGATTTTGGCTTGACACTCAAATATGCATTTGCATAACGCACTGCATGTTCATAATCTCCAACATTGAAGTACAGCTTGGCAAATGCAATACCTCGAAGACATCTCTAGATAAGAAGTGTAGTTTTATAAAGTGGGGTATTAAAGAAAGTTGATATACTTATATGTAATATAACAAATGCATTGAAAATTTTTCATTAATTATAAGATCTATATATGTATGTATATTAATGCATTTTCAGATGAAAAAAAATGAGAGTGCACTTAGTACAAAAACCTCTACCCACTACATCACTTAATAAAAATTGTTTGATCCTCAAAGAGTTCTTAAACCTAAATTTCAGAACAGTTTTCTAAAAAAGTTGAAAATTCAACTGAAATTGAAAGTAACTAACTTTTAAAGTCGAAAGTGTAAAGTGCCTCTATCAGACAATCTCTGAAAAAAAAACATTAACAAATTTGTCAGTTGTGTCCATTAATGATTAAATTTTGATGTTAAAATATTCTTAATAAGAATAGGAATAATCACCATGAAAATCACTTATATTCCTAGATTTCCTCTCTTATTCTACTCAAATTTTAAAGGATGAAATTGCTGCTTAACGATCTTCTTATGTCCTTAGATCAAACTAAAATTTATGTGGGATAGTGAGGCAAAACACACAGTTTTCAATTTAAAATCCAAAACTGTTTTTTTAACCTATGGTGATTGATGCAATATCCATTCCTGGTATAGAAACAGGTTATAAATAGAACTAATTGAAGGTGGGTTATAATAATAAAGAACGTAGTACGGGAATGGTTGTACCTAACAATAACTTTAGCCTATTATAATAATTAAATAAGAAAACACTAAAAATGCCGGAGAGGTAAAAAAGACGTTGAAGAAGCGTACCTCTGTCTCGTTGTTCAACGTCTTTAAAGTATTGTTAACGTGTTTGTCAACTTCCTGCCGTGTTCTGAACATCGTTAGGCATACACTTTAGTCTTTTATAGCGCAAGAAATGTCTATAAGTACTTTAAACTTTTATTTATCACCGTTTTAACTTTTTTTTCCAATTCTTTCGGCATTCGATTCTTCGACCACAATTCACAAAAGAAAATTGAAAATTAAGTGATGTTACTGACAGATGACACACTAGAGTCAACTATGTACCGTGTCTGCAAAGGAGTGCCGTGTTCAGACATTACACCCCTAGTGTAAGTGTATTACAGAAAAAAATCAATTTCAGATTACAAAATTTCTTTTACAATTAATAGACTGATGGTAAATTTTTATAATATCATTACAACAGAAGATTTCATGAAGTTCGACGAATTCAGAACCAATTTAGTGGTGGTAATTGTGGTCATAGCTTCACTTTTGACGAATTAATACTCTTGACAGAGACTTCTCTTTTGCATGATGCTGTTAAAAGATGAGAAGAATGAATTAGTATTCAAAATCGTTTTTCCCACATTTTAAAATCAAATACTATTGGTGTCACTACGGGAAAAAAATATTTTTAGATGATAGTCGGACGGTCACGTGAAGGTAAATCGTTGTTAATGTTATCGTTTTTATTAGAGGTAGTGCAATTTTTTCTATATCAATGTAATCGATTGTGTAAAATCTCAGAAACATCTATTGACCACGTCATGTTTTAATCTCCTTTAATTTGTAAAACCAAACCGACACCCAGTGAAAAGCAATGTGTCACGTCACGGTCAATGATTATTTCTTGGCTTATAATCCAGTGCAGAAAGTCGGTTAATTATGGATACACTCTGATCTTAGTCTTGGCAGATTACAAATTGGATTTTGGCTAGAAAATTTACGTGTGAGCCGTTTTCTAGCGACAGAGTGTCTTGTCCCGTAATTTCTGCCACATTACGCAGTTCTGGAATGATCGAAAGGCAAAACACTACATATTTCCAATAAAATATACTTTAATTAAACACATTTTCCTAAACCCTTAATCCCATCGAGAAACATAAGAATGGCATAAATAGCTAAAAAGTCATTATAAGTTAAGCTTACACTAAATATACCTACTAGTAAAACAAAATAAAACTAAATAGGCTGCATTCTATGATTTCCTGGAATGCCAGAAATTCCTGGATTACAAGTTTGATTGTAATTTGAAGGAGGAAATGCAAAAATTACGGATCGAATAAGCCCGTCTCGCACCGAATCGCCGCCCTGGCCTTGGGTAAAAGTAAACTTCACTCCATCACAAAGGGACAGGCTGGGGTAAGTTCCAATTGGATAACATCCAACTTTGTTCAGAACCACTCCCACTTTATATTGCTGTAACAAACAACAACATAAACAGTTTCCGGACGCAGTGGTATGTTAAAACAAGACGTGGCTAATTCTTTGAGAAAATGTGGTAAATGCAGAACTCAAAATGATAGCTTGTGTTGAAAATCCAAGTGGACTTATATGGTCTATTTCATTGTAATGGAATTAGATTTTTAGAAAATGATTACGTATCATTATTTTTTCTTCAATACCATAATTTTAAAATATGCAACTTACTTTGTTCTTTTGAATATACACCGGTCTATTGAATGAAATCTCTATGAGTGAATTATATTGCACCCTACTTGTAAAATGAGTATATGTAAGACGACTGCCTTCTGCGTCAAGGAGATGCGCGTAAAGAAGCTCTGCATAAACCAAACACGCAGCATTTTCGTCATTTATCGGGGTCTGGGTCGGAATCTAGAAAAGATCAATTGATTGATAGCAAAGTAAGCTTTGTCCCGTAGGTTGAACCTTCAATATACCTGAATCCCATAGACACAAATGTTTCTGTCACACATAAAAGTTGCAGCGCAATCCAGGACGCTCGTATTCATGCATTCCGTTTCTCGTAACAAAACCCTATTGCAGATCAGTTTTTTTGACGCTTCATTGTTTGCTTCCCCCACTAGAGAATTTAGTTTTAGAGTAGATGTTCTAGAAGAATCTTTAACTGTAATTTCTCTCTGAAACAAAAAGGAATTCAATTTTCGATTTTTCCTAAAGTCGTAATTTAATGTTAATTTACTAAGCATAAAACACTTATTGCATATATTGTAAATTAGGAGAGTACATGGTAGGTGTATATATTTTACACGGAGTCTACAAAGTATATTCTTATGTGTAATACTTATGAAGAAACAATTCAATGGTGCATTGTAACTTTTTTAATTCTGTAAATTTTGAGAATGATTGCAAAATTTATGACGCTATTTTTAATATTTAATAATTGCTACTGATCTGACTTGTTTTATATATATTCACCAGAATATTTTTTCCAAAATAGGGCCATTTAAAAATTTCTTTTCAGAAGTAACCAAATCTTCATAAGCCTCTTTCACTTGGTATTTTGTTTTTTATCTTTCACAACTACAAAATATTAATGTGTTGTTAATTTGCATATTACCCTAAAGGCCAAATTATTAACATTCTAAGAGATGTACTTTCAACTTTAATTGCAAGTTAATCACCATAAAAACGCTGAAATAGAACCTCGGTATTGGTCATATTCTATGTTTTTCTGAAAACTAGTTTGGTTGGAAAGTTAACAATGTATTAATAATTTTTCCTTTTGTTAGTTCAAGTTCACAGGGTTACTGTAGACCTAAATGATTAATGTGGTATTATCTTTAAAGGCAAGATAACAGCCATAGAAAAAACATATTAATAGTGCTTAAAAATTTTTATTACAAAGTATTATTATGTGTGTGAAAATTAAACATATTTAATGATATCACAAACTCTGTAAGGCAAATTGCTTAGCAGAATATAGTCATTTACTACATGAGTATTGTAAAGTATAAATCTGTCATACTCACATATTACGCAGAGAAAAACAAACAAAAATTATTTCCCACCAAATTTAGCAGATTCAAAATAGCTACTTCTCCTCCAATTCAGCATCATTTCCTTTCATCCAATTATTTACTTTTTCATATAACAAATCTTTTGTCTCTTCATCATTTGAAAACAACTCATCCTCTGGTGAACTATCGCTATCTTCCCAAATGTCCAAGAATCCTTGACCAAAAGTACTTTTCATATTTTCTTTGCTGTAGATTGATTGAAAATGTTGAATAAATCTTGCCAAGTTATTCTCTTGTTTGTGAACAATACTCTTCCCCTTCGTTTTTTTTAATGGTTTCTGTAGATTTAAGAATGCATCCCCCATCTGAACAAAATGTGTTATATGTAATGGCATAGTTGGTTCTTGCAATTTTAAGGCCCAGTCACAAAATTGATTTATGGCTCTGGTGTTATCCAAGCTTTTGTAGGATATTACTTGGCGAAAAATATCTCCAACTGAATTGACAGAGTATAAATACAAACTATTATTTTTTACAAGAAACTTAAACCCGACTGTTAAAAAATCAATTCTTTTATATAAATTCTCTTTAATAATAAGCTGAGGATTTTGTAATACTGCCTCGTTTAGTGTAGTTTTAATTCCAGGAACCTTACATGGTAAGCCAAATAGGACATTTCCACTAAATAAGATTTTGTCATCTTCTAAATGGCTACCCAAACATAAATAATAATCACCATCATACAAAACTGTATCAACTAAATGTGGTGGGTAACTCAGAGTATGCGAAAAAGTTTTAAAATCTTTCATTGTTTTTAAATCAGTTCGAATCACATAATGTCTGGATATTAAAATTAAAGTGTCCCCTAATGTCATGAAGCTGCATAACTCATTGCACATCATTAATTTAGGATCAAAAGTTTGTAGAATGTTTTGTGAAATATAATCAAAAATCTCAAGTGAAAATTGGTGCATTAATAGCACTTTACTTTCCTCATAAAACTCAAATTGCACAATATTATTGGACACTGATTTACTATTATACTTGAAAATGTTCTTCTGGGTATGAATGTTTTGGATGCAAAATTGATTATCATCAAAAATCAAGCCCAGAAGCTTTTTGTTCTTAGCATTTAATTTCATATCCAAGATACGTTTATCAAAGAATAAATTAAAGGCTGTAACTCCATCAGGCAGGTGACATATTTTAAAAACTGTTACAGAAAATTGATCTTGTAGTAAAATATATGCCTCATTATCAAAGCTATATGTGTTTACAGAAATTGATTTTAAATTACTGTTAATTGTAAATTTGTAATCCTCTCCCTGAGTATCTATGTTCATAAGTTTTAGAGTTCCATCAAAAATTGGCCACACAAAATACCAAACTAAATCCACTTTCACTATATCTAATACTCCATTTTGTTTTATCCCAAAATATTGATCTGGCTCCTGGATTTGATACAACTGTAATAACCTTCTTGGCATATATTTGTAGTTTGAATCGCCCAGTGATTTATCCTCTACTTTTTGCAACAACTTGCTTTGCCGAGCATCTTTTAAGAGATCTTCATATTTCGACCTTTCTTTCAAGATTTCTTTTATCGGATCTTTAAAATTATCAGGAACGGGCAAAACCGGCTTTCCTGGGTAGGGTAAACCGCAGTTTACACTGGTAAAAGATTTGTCTGGGCCAGAAAATAAATTATCCTCACTGAAGTCAACGAACAAGTTGTGTGGCTCCTGCTCGACTTCAGCCTTTCTATACGGTGTTGAAGCTAGCAGCATTATGATAGATTTTTTCTGTATTTGTTATACAACAAATATAATACAAAATCAGGAAATTGGAAAGGCAAAGCGGATTTGTAGTAATTTAACATAAATTAGGTTATTTATTACTTCATATCAAAACGTCATTTTCAGAACCACTGTTAGTCAGCTAAGGGTAATGGTGTTTTCGTTTTTATGTTCTATATCACTAGTTCGCGGAGCGGTTACAGATTCAGAAAATGAAATATCGAAAGACCCTCCGTTTCCGCACCTTTTCATTTCTTATCATTTCTTATCAATATTTCCACAGCAACGAGGCAAAATAAATATCAACTTCCTGGTGGTCGTTTCGGTAACAACTGTATAAAATTTGGAAATTCTAAGCAAAAAATCCCTTTTTTCACCAATTATTTCACTCATTAAAAAGTACTCAATATACAAAGTCATTGACATCTGCTTTGCACGATTCGGATTTCGAAAACTGTACGAGAAACTGAATCGGATAAAATGGAGCAAACTTTCGTATTTTTATACTGAACAAAACTACATTATTGTGCCCTGTTTCAGAAATGTTCAAACAAATCGGATATTTGATGCAATAGCTTTTATTTTTTCTTGGGCGAATATTTTATTAAATTTCAATTTATCATAGTCACTTTTTCTTTTCTACAATTATCATTAGGTTCGTATTTTTAAAGTATGGATATGATATTTTCAAAACATTTTTTGGAAACCCTAGTTCTGCTGAATGAAACCTTGTATCATACTGCGTATTAAGCATATGCTTAATTTTTGAGAACATATTTAATCTCTCCAGGATGACTTATATTTTCATGTTCGCAAATAGACTGTATTTTTCATGTAAAAAGTTCATTTGTTTTTTAATATTTATGAAAGCACTAAAACCTTCCGAATTTGATGAATTAAGCAAAAAAAAATAATTTTTAAAATCATCACTTGAATATTAAAAAAATGAACGTCTGCCGTTCACTTTATTTAAAGTAGAAAGTTTGACCAAAAAGGTAATAGAGTATTACTTTAAGTGCAAAAAGTGCATTCTATTCATTAATAAGATAGCTATTCTTCAGTTAGGATAAAAAATGAACACCTGTGCCCTTATAAAAATGACCATCTATAGAATTTAAAATATAAATTATTAAATATACCTATAAAGCAATGTGAAACATCACTATGACATGCAGGCAGATTAATCGCATATACAAGGTGTTCATTAACTATATACACAAATTTTAAAGGACGAATTTTTGAAGAATATTAGGCTCTCGTGAGAATACCCCGTTATCGTTCAAAAATATAATGAAACAATGAAATTTAATTTTTTTTTAATATCCAGTATCTCGAGAACGTAATCATTGCCAACGCATGTTAATATGAAGATTTTATCTTAAAATTCTTCCAAGATTCAAACCTCTTTAAAGTTTGTTTATGCATTCAATTAACACCCTGTATGAAACAACTTTAATTTTATATTTACAAAAATATGCATTCAATTGGAAATTACGAATTAATAAAACAGAAAATTATGAATAACGTGCTGACTAAAAATCGCGTATTATTGTAGTCTCCGCCCTCTAGAAAAGAGAAACATACATATAAAAAAAAATAAATCATATTATATTCAGATTAACTTGCTATAACAGAGTAGAGAGCACACAGTTGACTAGATAACAAAGACTAAGCCATGCAATTATACACCTAATAACCTAATGCTAATGTCTAATTTTAAGATAATAATGACTCAAGTACTCACCCCTGAGAATATCGATGGATGCTGTAACAGAAAAGAAATAGCTATATAATTTTGTTTTTTTTTGTATATAAAAAACCAAAGGAAAAAACAGCATACTACGCACCTAGTATGAAAAGTGACATATATATTTTCGGTTGAGGAGGTAAAAAGGTTTAAAAGGATCAGAGGCCGAAAATGTAATTTTCGCGTTTCCCTATTATATCTTTGGAGGAAGGTGCCTTTTACTGCATCGAATGTTGATGCCCTTCGCTTCATATCGGGTCCGAATTATTCAAGGTAGTAAAAGTAGCACTTTCCTCTATAATTTAAACAAATATTACCGTGTTAGTACCGGTATAACGGTGTTTGTTTAATTATTCTTATAACTAATCGATAATCCGTCTTTAAGGAAAACATAGAAAATAGAATACTCACATAATATTGGTCAAGTCGCCTTTTCCTCCGCTCTTTACACGTAGTGAATCCTTCCGGCAACGGAGTGTTTGAACTTGGTGAACAGATATTCATGAGAACTGAAAATTTTTCCGACTCGCTAAGCAGATTTGATTTACCGGGACCGTCGGCGAATTGTTGCGGCGACAGGGTAAGAAATCTTATTTTTTTAATAGCATCATGAATGGTGGGCATCCCTGAATTACTGTTGGCCTCCCCAGAAGCATGACCTATATGGAAAAATATGTTGGGAATAAAGAGAGTATGCGAATAAAATCGTGCGAGGTGTTTCAAAATAAAATAAAAAAACACCGAAGAACTTCTTGGATTGAACTCGTTTGCCATTTTCATCAAAGATAATAATGTGCGAAATAAAATTTTAGTTTTCAAGTTAGGAAGTCATTAACTTTAAAACACCCTGTAGATTCGCCAACTACATACAGATTGTCAAAAGAGCTTTTATGGACATGAATATATACTTTACCAGTATTTGTACGTTGAATTCTGCTTCACTTAACCAAGCAACACTTTAAGTTCACAGATAATAAACACGATAAATTATACTAGTATGAAAATTGACAAGTTCAGTCCAGCTTAGACCACAAGCATATATTACTTTTATAGGTATTTTTTTTCAAAAACTTTTATTTTTATTCAGAGATCCAGGACCTCATATAAATTATCCACGATCGATATAATAGAGCCCATGTCACTCTATTGAACTGTAATGAAATCCGAGATAAATAGCAATATGTTGATTATGTGACAAGGAGTAAGCGTACAGTGCCTTACAATTGTTTGAACGGAAATAGCCAACACAGCCTTCGTATCTAATAGGGTCTGCGGGCTGTACAAAAAAATGTAATCAGATACTAAAAAATATTACGGTGTTTCTAAACCGTTTTGACAACCTATATACACGAAAACACACGAAAACAATGAGCAATAGAGTCAAAACAATTACCTAACCCATCGTCTAGCCTAGGAACTTTCGCACCTGGAATTTGGTTATTCCGTGAAGCGTATCGACAAATTGCCGCAAATAAATCCAACTCCGAATTAACATTAAGTTCCTCTTGTTCCAAAACTGTTATTACAGTGGTGAGTTCCACGTCTTCGAAGGTCGTTTCATTAAGAACTTCTTGAGTTTGTTCACAAATAATCTAAAAAAACCTTTATACAATAAATAAATTACAACATTTTTGTGAATGAGAAATAAACTCAGAGACAACTTGAGAGCTTCGGCATGTAAGAAATGAGTATAATATAGGAAAAAATTCTCAAAAAGTCTTTTTAAGAGTTTCAGATAAAGATCCGTCTTGAGCTAGAAATATTTCCCAACTGTGAGTTTTCTTTGCAAGTAGGTTGACTTAAAATCATAAAATCAAGACTTCTAGAACTTTTTTACTTCCAACACGATTTCACAAAGCTATTAGTGAATTTTGTTAAATAGAACTCTTACCTTTATGCACTTTGCCATCAACTGTGGCTCCTCAAAAAGCTTAGAAAATTCGTAAGCTCTGCAAGCATTTTTAGGATGTAAATCCGACCATAAATATGTAGTGCATTCTGTTAATAAGTGGGGCAACATATATTTTTTTGCTCCGTAGCATAATTCGCATGCTTGATCGAACGATGTTAGATTTATTTTGTCGGTATAGATGTATCTATAACAAAGGTTACTGATACTTTTTTCTTTTATATTTAAACTGAGTCAAAGCTGTAAACATATTAACAAATGAATACACTCGATTTTCACATTCTACAATTGCTACGTATGTTACTAATATAACATTGCCGCGTGAAATTTTACGAAAGAAGTTAATTGTAGACTCTCACCTACTTTTCAGAAACAATGAATTTTACTTGCGCTTGGTCAGTACAAAATAATCCTGCTCCATACTAATAGAAACTTACTCAAGAAGAGCTTTAAATGCTTCTGGCTGAACATCTAAAATGGCAATAGGATCCCTTTCTGGCATGCCTCCAAAGAACATTGCTTCAAATACAGGACTAGACATTGCAAGGAATAATTTATGCCCATCAAAGACCTGCTGACTCGGTTCCGAACCAACTATGAATCTGCAGTCGCTCCATAGCCCTGTTTCTAGCAGGTGCTCACCCCTTTCCTTTATCAAGTGCTTGGTGATTTGCCAGTCACAAGGTAGTTGCGCCACACTCATCTGAAGTACATCACAAGTTGATATTTGGATTGAAAATTGCGACAAAATACACTTTTTTCAAATACCACAATGCTACTACTATGTATATTTCTCATTTTTTATATTTCTATTGATGTACAATTATCTTTAATTTATTTTGAAGGGACATGGGTATCTAAAACACTATTGTTATTAAAAAACTGGTTTTATTGCATCAACATTTAATCCAAAAAGAGGGAGACCATGTTTTTAGATTGATAATGTTGAGTGTTCTTATATAAAAGTGATTCAAGTACTTAATACATACAACATAAAATGTTTTGGACCCCCTTGTTATTGATGTTATATATGAGTTCGTCGATTGTGTATAATTCTTCTCCAAAATATTACCATCCCTCCTTGAGAGGCAGCAACCTCTTGAAGAAAATTCATTTTTTATTGGCGACCTAGCTCCCTGGAGATCCATTGCCTAGGCCATCACTCTGCAATTCAATTTTGGCTTCACATGTAAATAGAGTCCATTCCCACTGCTGCAAAAGTCAATCTCTATGGTCATGCGCCCACTGTAAGCAAGCGACTCAATGTCTGAGACACAGAGTAGGTACCCTTAAATGCCTTCTTGCATGAAGATTTCCTTGGTGCAGTCTTCTTCTTACCTTAGTGGATGATAAAATATGGTCTAATGTATGTTGAACATGATTTCTAAGGGCTGGAGCTAAATCATGTCAATGTGTACAGCCATATAGGACAAAGTATCAATCCTCTCTTTCATTTAGAAAGCACAGCCATCCACTATATGGCCTCTTTTTGACTTTACCAGTTCCTTCATACCTTTGAATAATTCCAATAATGGATGATCTTGGAATATCTAAGTCTGTATATCTTGTGATTCATATGACCAGCTTCATGCAAAGAAACAATTTTAACCCTATTAAACATGGGAATTTCATATTCTGGGGTTTTGCACGCAACAATACAATGTTTGTAAATTTAAAAATGTACCAGAACATGAATAAAACTAATGATTTTCTCATGAATATCCATAAAAATTACAAATTCTTTGTATCTTTAGCTGTTTGTAATTTTGATTATTATCAAAATAACTTAACTTTTTGCTTCAAATAACAAAACAATAATCATCCAAATCTTTTATACTAGGGGTCCAAAACTTTTGATGTTGTGTTTAGTTCTGGTTGTGTTGTATATTAAGATCTTAATAGGGAAGATGTTCCAGAGTCCTTAACAGGGCCATTAAACATTCTCAGCAGGTGCATGTCATTTTCATAGACTCCTAAGAAAATTAGAGTAAACATTTAAAATGTATTAGTTTTTTTTGGAGTTATTTAAATTAAACCAAATGAGTATATTAAACCACCAATAAGCTCTTTTACATTAAGCTGTCACAATGTCTAATTGAGAATATGGACATTGGTGTTAATTATATTGAAACTTTTTTTTTAATTTTTATTAAAATATATTATAAAAGCAACAATTTCAGTATTCACTAAGTCTCAACTACTTTTGAGAACTTTCTAGCCCAGCAGAAACACAGTACCTATCTATATCCAAGAATTGTAAGAGTTATGATTCCTATTATTTCGTCTGGGTGGATAGGTTTTTATTTTATATATTATGTGCTATAGAACCTAGTTCAACAAATGAAATTAGGGAAGAATTATATAAAATAGTGCTAATTTTTGTTTAATTATATATGTACACATCTTGATATAGTACGCTTTCCCATTGTGCTGACTTGTAAAAGAAAATATGCTAATAATGTGAAAACAAAACTTACATTATTCCTTTTTAAAAATAGAGTTTTCCGAGTTGTGGGTCTCCTTCAACTGACAATATTACTTAACAATTAATAATTAGTGGTATATTACCTACTTTACTGACAAATTTTTGTATTTACATAAATATAAAAATATTCCAAAATTTCCAAATTCCATATGTTGAAATTCCAAACAAGAAGTTATGGAAAGGAAGCGAATACAGTTTGTAGTAGTTAACACGCGCTCCTCTGAGCGGTTCAACTTACTCTCTAGGTGCTATCAGCATAGCATTCAATTTGCAACTGTGACACTGTGAACACTATTGTGAACACTCTCCTAATTAACGTTCATTTGACAGATGACAAAAGTGACATGAATGAAACTTTTGCTCCTGTTTATTTTTTGTTGTGATTGGTGTTGTGATTAAGATTTGTGACTTGTGATTTCCAATTTTAAGTTTTAAACTTTTTAACTCTTCTGTGACTTTATTAATTAATAACCGGCAACTGAAAAATTTTATAAAAAATGTCGAAACTACCACAGAAGTTGCTTGATAAAAAAGTTAAAATAGGTAGTTCTTCAAAAACTAAGCAGGAGACCTCTCCAGAGGGTAGCCAGAGTGAGGACATCAGTAAGTGTTCAAAACATTGTATCTTATAAGGATCTTTTTAGTCCTGTGCCAATTGTTGGAAATTTTTTATTAAGTATAAAAGATGCAGCAGCCTCCAGAGTTGTCTTCAGTCGATTATTTGGTGCCTTACTTAATTGTCATGTAAAAAGGCTTTTATGCGCACATTCACCAATTCTGAATCGTCCGATAAATGCATACATGCATACACAATGATAGTGCAATAGCCTACAGTGGACAAAGCACAAATGGAATAGATTTCTGTTTGAATAACTGCATTTAGTATTATTACCCTTATTTCTTCCTTATATGTCATGACAAAGAAATAAAAATGATCACAATAAGAAGAACAACTAATAATAGTGGCTGACAGTCATGGGATATTTAATTATTTTTGAAAATACAATTTTAATCCTCCAAATAGGTATCATCAATTAAAATTCCAGATTTGTTTATTTCTACAGTTTATATGTTTCTTGAAAAAATTTATTAATCCCCGTAATTTTCATTAAAGAAAATCCTAATTCTTGTGAATTTCAAACCACTGAGAATTTCATATTGGGATGTAATCGTTTGTATATTTGGATGTTTGTATACTGTTAAAGCTAGTAGGACAAGCAAGCAACAACTTGATCCCATGATATATATACATATTTATTTCTCAATTTGGAGCTGTAAGGTTCAAAACTTGAGGTTATCTTTAAGCTTGTTTCTATTTTTTTTTTGTGAAATGTTAATTTATTTCAACTTTCTCATTACTTTTCCCTACTAGACTGATTACTAGACACCATTAGAGAGACAGAGAATAGATTAAATAACATGTTAACAAGGTTATTGATTGCGAATTTTTAATATTTATTGCAACATAGAACTCGATAATCAATTATCGACTTCCGGAATATTTAAAGTTTTTTGACATAAATAATTTTAAGTATAGATATATCTCTGTTTTACTCATGATTTTTGAATAACTTTGTTTTTATCTATTACACATTACATGTGTGGAAAGCCAACATTCTATCATTTCACACGTGAAGTTGACAGATAAATCATGTCGAACATCAATTAAAAAGGTTACAAGTACATAAGTGAAATTAAGCTATTAAAACAGAGCCCAAGACAGTGCCCCATTGTCCCAATATAACCCATGTTCTAGTATATCCCATTATCCTCTACTACGGAAGGCATTCAGAGGTCTCCTATGGACATCATTGGATGATGTTCAGTTAAAGCTATGACTGTTTTTACATACTTAGGCACATAATATGTAAATATTTCAATAAGTACTGATAGAGCTAGTTTAAAAAACCAAGCCTGAAAAGATGATACAAAAAGTCACCTATTCATAAATATTCATAAAAATTCTTAGATATATGTTAACTATTCAATCATATTGAAAACCTGGTATTTAAAGTTGGACATATGTAGTTTTATTTTTAAATGCAATGCTTTAAACCGTAACTGCAACGTTAAAGAAATCAAAACAGTTTGTGTTTCAATTGCTCCAATCAATATGTTTGGATTCAAAGCAAGCATCTTTTATATTTAGGCACTGAAAATAGAACAGTTTTATTGCAAGTCTGTTGACTTCTGTTTGTTTGTCGACACTTTGACGTCATCAATATGGCGAGTTATCCCACACAGTGGGTAATAACACTATCATACTAGGGTAAAATATCACACCACAGAATAGTCATGCTGTAACCTACGTTAATGAAAACCGACCTCTAGTTATCCTTGCAACGGCAATTGAATGTCTGTGATTAGTTCATGTGTGTATTTGTTATCGTTTGCTGAAACGAGAAGCGTTGAAATTTGAGCTTATCTCAGATATGTAGTTGCATTTCCAAGGCTAACTAGAGGTCGTTTTTAATCATTGAATAGACGTTAATATTTATTAACATATACATGATTAGTACGGTATCAGTAAGTCGTGATCTTCAAGCAAGTCCATTATATGCATTTGCGTTACTTAAATGTTAAATGATCAAATTGTTAGATGTTCGGCATATGGTACCTTTTTTTCGTCGAAGCATATAGGAGCGTGAGGCGATTGGGTGGCATACTGTGATATTTACTATTTACAGTGATTCCTTAAAATATTCGGACAATTATACTTACAATCTTCTTTTGTGCATACTAATAATAAAAATAAATAATTAAGAAACGTGAATTTGGTATACGTTTGATATTAGTTTTTGCTTATTAATAATGCAAAAAATATATAAAATTCAGTATTAAAATACAGAAAAACTCAAATATCTTAGCAAACAGGTCGTTTTTAGAGTCTCAAAAATATTCGGCCATTGAGAGCGTGTCTTGTCTTGCATCTAATAATCTAACAGTGTTCCATGGTGCCTGTTAAAGTTGCTCCTAGTACTCGTATGAATTTTTGAAGGGCAAAAATGGATAGAGTTAAAAATAAGACAAATATCAGTTTCGATTTACGACAATTGCTCATTTTCAACTTTGAGAAGAAGTTATTTTACAAAGAAAAATAACGAAAAACTTAATTTGAACAAGAATACAATTGCAGACATCATTCACCGGTACAAAGTTGAACACAGAATTCTTTCCATCAAACAAACTGGCCGTCCAAAATTAATAAACGCTCGAGAAGAGCGATACATCATGAAGACTATTAAGGAAAATCCCAGAATTAGTGCCCTTAAACTAAAAGTAGCTCTGCAAAAATAAACTGGTAAAAAAGTATCCAGAAATTATACGAAGATGCACAAAGAACAAATGTTTTCAATGGTCGGATATCCAGAAAAAAGCCATGGCTTAATACCAAAAGCAAGAACTTTAGACAAAAAAATTGCATCGGAAATGATTTTAAAACCGGAAAACTATTGGAAGAATGTAATTTTTGCCGGTGAATCAAAATTCAATATATTTAAGTCTGATGGCTAACAAATTATATGGAACAGACACAACGAAGGACTGAAAGCAAGCAATTTACGTCCTACTGTGAAACACGGTGGCGGATCAGTAATGGCCTGGGGCTGCATTTCGGCCAAAAGAGTTAGGGAATTAGTGTTCATTGATGGAACAATAGACAAAATGGTGTATTCAAACATTCTAAAAAATAACTTGTTAAAAAGTGCCATTGATATGGGAATTCAAGAGTGTTTTAAGTATTATGAAAATAATGGTCACAAACACAACGCGATGATTGTTAAAGAATCCTCTACAACTATCCAAAAGTTCTAAAAACCCCATCTCAATCTTCGGATCTTAACTCGATTGAGAATGTAGGGCAACAGTTGAATTTCCAAGTAAGGAAACATTCAATAAAAAATAAAAATGAGCTAAAATAAGTTTTAATGAAGGAGTGGCGTAAAATTGACTTTAATTTAATTTAAAAAAAGTTTTGTTCGTGCCTAAATGGCTTCAGCGAAGGAGGGGATACAAAATACTAATAATGATTTTTAACTTATTTATTGCTTATTAACGTCTTCGAAATTTTAGCACTCGAAAATTTTTGTGATACAAAAATTGTGTTGTTTTTTTATACTTTTTTTGATTTTTTGATATGGTTAGTTAATACTAAATATTTTTTTTATTGTTAGTAAGCAAAAACTAATACCAAACATATACCAATGTCCCGTTTCCTAATTGTTCACTTGTATTATTACTATACACAAAAGAAGATTGTAAGTGTAAGTGTCCGCATATTTTAGAGAGTCACTCTAGGTATTCCATTAATCAAACGATGCCTCAATTGAAATTAGAATGTTAGTTGTGTCAGACCGCTGTATACAGAGTAGTCACTTTCACAATGACCATCGTTGGGCTGTCTGAAATGGTGACAATTATGAAGAGGTCGAATGCAAACAGTGTATGTTGTATTGCCTTTCGAGGCGTTAACCTTTAATAATTGATGAGTTTTATCAAGCTGGAGAGGTTTTCATGGCCAGTCAAATTATATTCTAAGTTTTCCGGGAATTGAAACGTTGATCCGAGCAAATGTTTCCATGATGTTTAGTTCACGTGTGTTGTGGACATTATAGGTATATGCAATGACGCAATAGGCGAAGTAATGTGTCATGTTCATCTATGACACCCTTAGCGGCCTCAAGCGTCACGGGAAACCGGCAACTAGACTGATCATAGTATTAGGATCGGTCATTGTATTTATACTGTTCACACAGGACGTATGATACAACATGCGTTTTCAATATCGGTTGAGGGACATTGGTTTTTCTTTTTTATCAAAGTTGTCATGTTTGAACTTGCAGATGCTCCATATTGGTTAGTTCAGATTCAGGAGCTTTTTGACTTATGTCTATTAAGTTTAATCAGCGATCTCTGAAAGAGTTGGATTTAGGGTAGACCAAGATGCAAAAGAAAGGGGATTTGCTATTAATTGAGCTCATCTATGATCCTTAATGACTATTTATACGTTTGGCTTAGGTATCGCATGAGCAACTAAAAGTATTTATGGTCTGCATGGGTTCGTGCTCTGTATTTTAGCTGAAATTGTATTTATGCTATTTCTAAGAAATCGTAGATCATTTTTATGGAACTTATTGTACTACCTCTGAAAACTTTCCATCTTCCATATCTTCTTTCAGTAATTTTCACAGCAGAATTTCCGAATGCTGTCGATAAGATTACGTTTAATTTAAAATTCAAATTTTAAATCTGAGTTCAGCATACAAATCATTTGATATTGTTTTTTTAACTTAAGATCACTTGTGCCAGATCGTATTCGACTAAATACTTTTTTTTTGTCCTGCTACATGTTTTCTTCCGCTGTACGGCGGTGCGAATGCAATTAAATGTACACTTTATGCAAATGAATGAATATAGGTTTTCTCTCTATGATTATTTGTCGATGTTTTTTAGCCTTTTTTCATTTCAAGTAAATGATTTTTAAGATTTGTTGAATACATATAGTATCGTTATCGATGTTTTTTTAAAATACCATTTATCGAATGTATTGTTGTTATACAGTCGCTCATAATGATCCACCTATTTTTGATTTTTTAACATAATGTTAGTCATTAATACACTTCAGGATATAGGCACGATAACACTAATTGTTATACTTACTTCCGATAACTTGTTGTGATTACTCGGTTATTGACTCAAGTTTCATTATTAATTTATTAATGTATATGTATTTCTAAACGTTTTGAAAAAGTAAAAGCGATAAATCGGTTAACCAAGCATTAATTACAATATGAAATGTTACGTTCCTACTTTATTTTAATGCCGAAAAATCAATGATTTTGTTAGTGTTGCCAAGTTGTGAGTCAAAATGAAGAAAAGGAGAAATAATACACGTCATTTGTTTTTTCTTCCTTCTGTTGGAAGTTATCTTAAAGATAAAATTGTCATATTTTGATAACTTATGGTTCTTACTACGTTACTTTTTTAAAATGAAAAAAAAAAACTCTCAGCTTAACTCGGTACTTATACATATCGATTTCTACGATATCTCAATCATTCTTAACAAATTATTGATTTTTCTGATAATTATATTGTTTTTATGTCATTTTTAACCTGCTAAGGGAGACCATTAAACTCTATTAAACCTTGGTTGTTTTGCTTGGACTCCATAGTGAATAATTTGCGTAGTAGTCGTATACTATTAAATAACATCCTGAAGCTAATTTTAGCACATATTTTTCGGCCATCTGGTTTTAACCGAATACTTTATTTATTGCCGGTGATAATGCGCAATATTTTGTTGGTCACTTTATATCTGTGCCCTAGGTAACGAAAGAACAGATAAACTGTCCAGTTGAGTGGTAATATGAAGTGTTAGTTAATGTTAATATTTTCGGCACATCTAATTTTAGGAGATGGTTTACTACTGTTTAGACCATTGAGGACAGAAGTTTAACGTCGACTTATTCTTGTAGTCGCAAAACTTCGAAATCTGAAATATCCCACGTGGTGAAAATGGAAAATCTATGAGATGATTATTCTTCGCTTTTATTTGTGAATTTATTCGATTTACTGTGTTGTGAGAATAAAAGCGGGTTAGAAATGCCATGGTTTTGTGTCGGATTTTGAGGAGATATTTCACATAATGGAATAATGAACTGAAGAAAAACGTGCGGCGTTGAGTCTCTAATGTGTCGTGTATGGAAACCCACAGAGTTAACTTGGACAAACTAAAACGTGGAAAACTAAAGTGTTATCTGTGTTGTCTGTAAAAATTGTTGTATGTTCTTGCTTTTTGACCTTGTTTTAATTCAGCTAACGGCATTTTGGTTTTAAACTAGGTGTTGCGTTTGTGACTTAAACAAGGGGTGCTCATTGCGATAATATATAGCAGTGAATAAGCAGTTTGATTTTAAATTTTAGGTCCATACTAATGTAGCATTTGGTTCCAAGATTATGATTTTTCTTCCAGTTTACCCGGGCTTTCAAACCTCTGAATTCCGGAGTCCAACGATAAGTTTGTTCGGGTTACTTCGATATTGTTCCATTGATAGTTAATTGACTTTCGATACTTTGGCGGTGTAGAATATATAGCTCAGGAGCAGTTCTTCAATGTTTAGTTAGAGAGCAATAAGTGCCAGTTACATAATAACTGAAAGACGAAGCGTTTTTCGCATTGAAGATAAAGCTGAACCAACAGTTGAAATAAAAACTGCTCTGTGAAACACCTCCGTAATTAACGAAACAATTTACTGATGGTTAACCTTTGAAAACAAATTTTTCTACTGCACTTCAAATAACAGATATAAATCGTGAGCCTGCCTTAAGAAATAGTAAATTGTCTCAGGTCATGATATCTCTCTTTTTCAAACAAATTGCAAACTATATCTGAAAAAAATCCGTTAGGTAAGGTCATGAGCTTTCCAAATTGTCTTGTACTTGTTTGTTTACAGTTTATGTTATTGAATTCGCCTATAATGTATTTTTAATTCGAAATAATTTTATGTTTACTTCGTTTGGGACATGTAGAGATTTGATTCGCGCGTAGTGCAAATTTTGCGTTGAAAATTTTATGGGGATCTAGTGCGTGACTGTGCAAAAATACCGCAAGAAAACGAAGATGGAGAAATGGGGTTCCAAATTACGAATTTAACACCAACCATCATGTGTATTTTATAATACATAAAAATGTTATTTTTCTTATTCCGCTTTCACTGTTCACCATTGAACAATCAATACAAATTAAGAATGTGGGGATTTATTGAGACGGCAAGAATGTTGTCCCTTAGCATTTCTCACAATACCTGAGATTTCTTGCAAAATTAAGATAAATCGACTCAATGTCCGCTAGATAATAAATTAATTCCAGTCGTTTAAAAACAGCAAATTGAAAAGAATATCAAGAAAAAAAGGTTTTATTTGGCCGAAGGGTGACATTATGGGAATGTGTATTTGATCACTACTTTGAGATATATTTTCGGCAAAAAAACTCGTTTTATTATTACAAGTATTGTAGTCTAGCCAATACGGTATAGTGTAATTTTTGAATTTTTGATGCCCCATTTTTTTTCGAATGTTTGCAATAATGGATGGCAAATCTTAAAAAAATAGCTTATTCGGATAACGGAAGACATTTCGAAAAATTTCTGGAAATAAATTCAGCCTTCGAAAACATATTGGGCCATTACAAAATCTTTTTTTTATCTTATGTTAAGACGTTTTCAGAAGCCAAAGATGTATTTTATTATCTTTGGTCAGCGCTAGCAGCATTTTATACATTAGTAAAACGTCTTAATCTGCGATATTAATGAGTTTGTTTCTTACACTTTGCTAGGAGACACATTACAGTAAAGACTATACAGTTTGTTGTGACGCACTTTATTTTTTGTGCCTCAACCTTGATTTTCTTTTTGCTTCAAACTATGAGTAACAGTTCAAGTGAGATGTTAAGATATTCAGCATTGATTAATCATTGCTTTTAAACGCGAATCTTAACCTTCTTAACAGGCGAATTATTGAGGCTTTGCTCATGTAGCGCAGCATATAGTTACAATATAGTAGGTATGCATGCACATCCACTTACCACTAATCGCTATAATAGTATATCTGATAGCAGTTAGTAGGTATAAGTTCTAGGGTATAATGTCATTAGACAACGGTTTTTTTTACTTCTTATAATCAGATGAGAATGATATATTAACAATAATAATTTTTCTCAACCATGGGGATGTCAATAAGAAAAAAACAAATTTCATGGTAGTTGCCGAAAATCGCAACGTAGGATTTCAAATATGATATCGCCATGTCCTAAAATAGGAAAATTTGAAAATGTTAGAGTGTCAATCATGTTGAATTACCTCGCCAAATAATCAGAAGAAATAATAAAAACACTTTTTTCCAAAATTTCGATTTTTTCGAATACTTCCGAAAGCCATATGCAATTTCAAAATTTTGAAACAACATATTCTTGAACTCCAAATTGCACAACTTTCGTCCAGTTTAGCCGGCTTTTCAAAACTTTTAAGATTCATTTTTAATTTAAATTGGAATACGAAAGATTCAGTTCACTCCTTAGTACAGTCAGTTCACGAGCGTCATTGTAATGGAATCAAATGACACTATTAATTATTATGTTTTATTACACGATAAATTATCAGCAATCTGAAAAAGGAATTTTATAGGTACAGGGTTCGTAAAGATAGTGACGGTAGCACAATAGGTTTCTTTGAAATTATACGAACTGCAAACACTAGTAATAAAATAAACAATCATCGCACCAATAAATCTTTCTATCTCTTACAGAACCAACGGAGATAAGATTGTTTATTCTGTTTTATTTTATTAAGAATATTAAATTAGTTTTCCCATTGTTTCTACCCATTGGACAAATTTACTGATAATTAGGTACATATTTAAAAACGGCCGGTTGGTTAAGTTATTGATTAAAGGTAGAGTTAATTTTTTTTCTTTTTTCATGGAGTGTGAAACGAGGCAGAAACGTATTTTTTGGTTATGAATATGAAACTAAAATTTTTCCACATTATTTTGTATTTAGACGGTATTTCACTTGCCTTATTTAAGAGTATTATTTTTTCAATAGTGCAATGATCTTTTTAAAACATACTTATTTAACATATATTCGTACATAATTTTTTGGTAAATTTCTATGCTGCTTTAGACGAGGTCATCGAGTCAACAAAATCGTTAAATGAAGATTCCCGAAGTGAGATAACGTATTTGTTGTTCGCATTGAATGCGCTTCAGCCTCCTTTTATTATAATGTTATGTCTATTAATAAAATCTTGAAAGGCATCTTCTGATCGCTCACATGTAGTGTTATTTGAGGTTTTTGTCCCAGATATAAACTATGACCTGCTTTAAGGAGAAACACCTTGAGTATTACTTTAAATTGTACGCAATGTGTATTTGTACACATAGCTAAATTTACGAAGTTGACAAAGTTACAATGGTTTGACCATCTTTGCTTTGTAAGTAGGGTAAAAATCAAATATGATGGCAGTATTGTAGTTTGTTATTTTTCATGAATAATAATTATTTTTCTTTTTAGCTGCGAAGAATGGTGTTGAGAAAAAGGGTAAAACAAAATCTCATGGAACCGACAAGGGTAAGTTTTTCTGAAAGTATATTCTGATTTAGCTTAAGCAAATTTCGTTTCTATTCAAAATTCACCAACGCATCGAGGTCCACTGTAATATAGATAGTATAGTTATAGATCCAACACAGTTTGAAAAAATAACCCTGCCACGTGCTCCAATATTTGCCATTACCTTCAAAAACAAACATCGTAGATGGTTTTATATATATATTTTTTTTTATCTCAATATTCTTTTGTAATTTTTCTTGGCTCTATGTCGCATGTTATCAAAAGTCCAAAAATATCCAGTGTTCCCACAAATTTCAATTTTATTTTTTTACTACACAGCCAGTTTGCAATCAATAATCCAGTATTTTTTTTTAACATTTGAGACGTAGAAATAGAATAAAATTTTGGTTTCGATATACCTTTTAAAGTTAAAAAATCTTGGAAGTTTCCATGCCTTTTTTCGAGTATGGTGCACCCCGAAAAATAAATTAGTGCAGTGTCGCTTATAAGTTTAGCAGGAGCATCATTTCCCAAGGCAAACAAAATACACAAAAACAATCATAATGTACACATTCAAAATGCTGCCGGATACACGACGGACCGACGTACAGAGTCGGATATTCAACGCTTAACAACTAAATATTCGGACGATTTATAATTTTTATAAAGAAATTATTTCATATTGTGTCTGTAAAATTTTTGGAAATTTACACAAACATTATTGCTGCACAATGTTCTCAACAGTGAAATAACAACATTTTAGATGGTGTTTCATCTGTTGCACCTACAAAATTTAAATCTCATTTATTAAGCACATTTTACTGATAAGTCGATGGTTGCACGAGCTAATTTAGGTTACAATAAATCTTTAAATCACCATCGAATGAACTTTAAGCACATTTGGAATCATTAATATCACACAATTGATACTCGATGCTCCAGAAAGTGAAGTAATGTCAAAAAATGTAATTCAACCACGTGTCTCTTCAAATTCGAAAAAGACGGTTGCATATTTTACGAGACATTTAATTTATAATCAATATGAAATTGAACTTTAGCGGCAATAAAGACGTGAGTTCCGGCTATGAATTTTGAAAGTTAAATAAAATCAACTCGCAACACATGTGTATCGTAATAGACAAAATTTTTGATATTTTGAATTTGTGACAAATAATTAAACCGAATCATTTTCTTCTTCTTTTTTAATGAAAGAAAATCGTGTTGTTGGTTGATAATTGACAGAGCTTATACCATGGCAATAACTTTCAGAAGTATGAAAATATGGATATTAAATATAACGTGCGCCACATTGTTATTATTTACCTTCAATAATACATAGCAATTATCACGAAAATCCTGTAGGAATTTAGTTATTTTGGTCTGCGTTCAACACTTTTTCGGCTTATAACCAGTTTGCTGGCAAACTTATTTTTTTATTGGGGAAAATAAAGCAACCTCCCCTCCAATTGGACAATGTCGACACAAATCGAGTTGAACAACGGATTATCCACTTATGAATTTCTACGTTGTCTACTTTTTTTACATCGGCACCACTTACCGCCAGTGAGGTATGTCACTTTTCAATCATCGCTCTACACGTCGCGAAATGCCTTCTTAACATTTTATGGTGACACCCCTAACAATTGCGGAAAGTGGTAATGGTATCCCACATTGGTTTTTGCTGCAGCAATATTTCCCACGTTTTAGGTACAATATTTTTCAAATATGTTAACAATAGTATTTTACAATTTTGATGAAATATTTGCGTGCAGTAAAAGCTTTACGCGCACACGTATGTTAAAAGTTTCTATCGCACGCATCTCTATGGTAAATGTCAAAAAAATGTCAATACACATGTTTTACATTGCGCAAATCAAAAAAATATGTTAACATATGTCTTTGATTTGTGCGTGGTAAAACTTTTACTACACACAAATCACTAATACATGCAGTAATTACTACTTTCAATTCGCAAGTGCGTGCAGTAAAGCGGCATTGCTGAATTCTTGTAAGAGGTTTTTAAGTAAACCTGAGTGTTTGTTATTTTGCCGTTCGATAGCAATTTGGGGCAAGAGAGAATAGATAAATCGATTATTTGATTGCTTCTTAATGGTATTATTACTTAGTGCTGTGTAGGAAGTTTTTTCATTTACATATAATATTTTTTTCTTGTTGGAAGAGAAATTGATAAGTTCATTACAAAAATTGTCATAAACTAATTACGACCTACTGGAATCTGAAGTTTTAACCAACGGGATTTCCATATATGGTTACTTGAATCCTAATTTTTTATTTCAAAATCCCAATATATAGCGATTTTAAAGATTTTTTTTCTGACGATAGAAGAGGATAAACGGAACAGTTAGTTTTAGTTTAGTGTTTTCTATTGGGAGAACTAGTGCAAAATTAATGTATTCTCATTTTCCCCTGCTGGATGTAAACAAAGATAAAAGCGTAGTTCTGCCCAAAATTTACCAGCCCAAAACTCTAATAAACAAAATATCACTTAACTTTTCGAACTCGAGTTGATTTATGGCATCCTAAAGAATCTCATATTTACTGATCCTATTATCTAACATGTCATTTTCGTCTACCAAACTGCTTTTCAATATTTATGCAACCCTAATTTATACCAGCTTAATTAGACGATCTAACGAACCAACCTGTGAAGTTCGATCGTCAATATGCGCACGGTACAGTCCTTGACAATCCATAAAACTGTATAGTACGCCACTGTAGTCTTCTGCTTTGCACTACTTTAAATCGTTTATTTTTCTCATTACTCAGATCGTTATTGCAATTGCTTAATGCATATATTCTATTATTAACAATTTAAGACAAAATATTATATGAAAAGTAAGAGAGATTTGGTATATCGCAACTGGTAATGTAAACAAATTATTATCTAAAAGCGTTAATGGCAGAAATCATACGGTGTGGTCGGCATTAGAAAACTCGAAATTTTCAGTAATTATTAGTGGTCTGTTCTGAAAAATTTGGATAATCGTATTCTCTACCTATTCTGCAACTCAGCAAATGATGTTGCGAAAAGGTGCTCGGGTGGATATTGGAATAACATAAAGTAGAGAGTGGTATTAAAAGGGTCCATTTCTTTCCCTTGTAGGCAGGACACCATTTTAGTTTTAGCCAATTTAAAAATAGGCATAATTTATTGGAGTAAAAACCCAACGCATTATATATCTATGGTTACTGCCTTAATTACTCCATTTCCTTCGTCAATTAAGGAAATTATCCTTAAAGCCTCATTGCATTGTTAAGGGTCAAATCGATTAAAACCCTAATTTTCTGAAGAACCCTCTTAATGAAATCCCGTTTGGTCTAAGTCGGGTAATAGTTTGGATGACCGCACTGAGATATTTGTTAACATCACCTCGAACTATTTAAGCAAGTTTCAGTGGTGTGAAATATTTAGTGAACCCAAACTTAAGCATTAATTCACCTCTTAAAAGTAGAAATTTATTCTAATTAAAGGTGCTTATAGAAGTGTGTTTACCACAATTTCCTAGCATACATTTTTCTAATGTACAAGCATTGATCCAAGAACTCTTAAGGTAAAACTCACGAGAATGTCACTTAATCAACACGAGTTTCTTATAAATTTCTGTATTGAAATCACAATGAGATTATTGTATGTTTATAATTATTATTAGTAATTTATGAATACGTTTAGTTAGCTGATTCGCCGGCGAAACGTGCAAAATTGTGACATGGGGCATAATGATGAAAATGGAGTCTGTAGTTTTCTGAAAGGCTGTTATTTGCGGCGTTCATGGGAGGTCGAAATTTCGCTGAAAAGCATTGTATGATTCGCAACACACGCATTGATCATGTTTCGGAATTTTGGCACAGACGCCTCATCCAAGAATTTCGTTAGACGTCTGTTAGCATTTCGAATTTTGCCTGCTAACAAAAATTCCGAGTTTTCGGGCTGCAGGTTGTATTTTTGAGGAATTTGTTCCCTTCATCTTTCACCTAAATATAACGTTTAATTCGTACGTACCTCGAGGGACATTCGAAAATGAAAAACGAACTTTAATAAATTGTCCGCCTGCTCTGTTGGTATAGGAAGGCCACAAAAAATCTGAAGTAATAGTTGTTTCATTCGAGAGAGTTGGTAATTTGTCTTATAAAGATGTCTAGAGTGAAATTTACTGTTATATATTTTATCATTAAAAAGTACCTATTTTACCAGTAAAGTGGTTTGAATCGTTCTAAGACGTAAACTGATTTTAAAGAAAAAACACGAAAAATCAATCGACCAAGACCGTCGGCAAAATTATCACATATGGCGATTTTGTTGTAAATATAGCGTTGTTGGTTTTGTTTGATGCACTATCATTGACCTGCTCTGTACTTAAGTAGAATTTCAAGGTTGACTTTTTAAATCTTCCCAAATAATGAGAATTAAAATGCTATTTAATGGCCATAAAAAGGAAACGTTGCACAAACTAGCTGTGTTGTGACCTTTGATCTTATACGTGGTGTTTAAAGTAAAGTGAGTTAGATCGTCGCTCGAAATCTGGACCGTTTCTCAGAACGGTCTTCGATGGGTAGTTTCCATTAGTAAAAATTGCCAAAACTCACCTTGTATGGGACACTATGTATATACACTACAGATGACTATTAAATGTAGGTATCTAATTAGCACACTAATATAGAATCCATCAAAAATTTCGGGGAAATGCATAGTCGGTACATACAATTTAGAGAGTGTAACATTCATATTTTATCTTTAAAGAGTTGCCTAAAATTCAATATCATAATCACAATGGTACCCCCTGTATATTAATTCGTATTCTGGTTCGCTCTGCTTAAACATATACATATACTTGGCGGGCTTCTTATTTAAAATGATTTGATTTAATTTGAATTCATCGTATTAAAAATATTAAATAACATGATGCAAATGGTTAAATTGTGATGAGAAACATGACAATTTTCAAAGTCAAACATATTTTTAATCAGTTTTGTTTAAACTATGTCAGTGTATATACGTTTACAAATTAAATAATTAGTAATTACCTACATATTTACGTGAAAAGGTGAAGTACACGTAAGGGGGAAAAGTGGACCAAATTGAAAATCAGCCATCAAATTCGACAGTTTTAACTTTTTATTAGAGATGTAATTTCTATATATCTTTCAAAGTTTTTGACTTAAAAAATTCATTATTGTACATCAATAGACCAAAATACAGTTTTTACAGAATCAAAGAAAAAAAATGCAACTTTTTAAATCTGTAACAAACGGAGGCATTTCACTTATTTATAATTTTTAGATTTTTTTAGGGTACCTGATAGTAGGGAATTTTTCATCGACTTTAATGAACCAACTTTTCGTGGTCACCCTTCTAAAACTACACAATTCCCTTTGATATTATGAAAAACGCATTGAACCGAGTAAAAAATTTATGGCTAAAACTGCTGTACAATATTTTAAATTTGTATTAGAAAAATTCAGCCGATTGATAAAATAAGATGGTTTAATCTATTGATAATTATTTTTAACCAAAATCCAATTTTATGACTCTATCGATGTGATCTGCTTGTAGTTGGATTGTTGCATTTTTCTGACATTCTAATATGTGATATTTAACAAGGAGAATTTCCGACTTAAAATTTTATGCGTTGTATGTTATTAGCTCAAAAAACTTATCTGTTGGAAGTGCTGCCAAGTCGATTAAAGCAACGTAATAATGTGAGATTATGTAGTTAGTCTTTTTGTAGACAATATAATCAAATTACTGATGTTTAATTAATTTTCGAAGCAGGTAATACCGTAAGTATTTGAAAATGTATACAATTGTGGCAAGTACGCTGTTTACAATTAAAATTATATTGATTTTTTTTTAGCATAATTATTTTTTTTTTGTGCGTTAATAAGCCCGCAACTGTGTCCACTCCATTTTTAGAAAAGTATTTTGTTCAGAAGAAGGGTGAATAAATTTCATGTGGACGAACGTCTAGAATTTAATAATCTATAATTACTGTTCTGTAACGAAGCCCAGACAATGCAAATAATGATTAGTGGCAAAGTCATTGAACAGCAAAGTAAACATTGAACTGTGGCGGCAGCCAGTATTTTTTTATTCTTTGACGTTAATTACGGCCTGTAACTTGTGTCAGTATAAATAGGCGCTACTGTTGCTACTGACGATCCTTTTTTTCCAAACATGATATTTGTCGTGATTCTTCACTAATTAGTTATTTTTTATTATTTTATTTTCATTAATTTAAAAATTAATTGGCGGCTTTGGTTCAATTTATATAAAATCTCATGAATATTTTCGTAGTCTTCAAACGTGCATATCCGTAGTGTAATTAGAATTTTAAATTTTAATTTCATTCCACCTTTCTTCGCCACCCTTTTTACATTTTAAATGCTGACACGACCAATTATAATTTAAGACGAAGTATAATAATTTAACCCTAACATTTGATTCGGCACCAATGACCGCGCCCTGTATCTTACATTTATCTTTAACTTTACGTTTAGAATCATATGTCCATGCGTTCCGCGAGCGATGCTACGATTTACCTATCCATTACAAAGTTCAAGTCCGATCGGAAGGTTGTTGCGGCCGTCAAGGTCCGACCGGGGAATCCCGGGTGTCGAGGTGCGACCGGGAAATCCCGACTCTGGAATTTCAATCCATATAACCAGTATCAACAGGGGATTTTTCCGAGGTTCCAGATTTTAAACGCCTCTATCTCGGAAACCTGTGGAGCAGTCGTCTTGAAAAGGTAGTTCAAATTAATCGCTTCTGTGCGCTCCTTTGAGCGCAGACAAACGAAGGCGTACTACTTTTCGTGTTAGAGGATGATAGTATTGATCGTTTCGTTGTTGCTTAGTAAGATATCACGAAACGTTACCCCACCACGGTTTAAACAACTTAACTCTTAAACATTCAAACAATTAACGGTGATTTTATATTTTCATTATGCAAATCTTTATGCAAGTTTGTCAACAATCCTGATCTCTGACACTGTCTTGAAACGCATAAAATCGCATGAATGATGAGTAACATAAAATAATGTTGTGTACCTGCATAAAAATGGATAATTAGATAATCATTTCGATTCACAATAAATTCAGTTCAAACCAGATATTGTTTACGGCGACTCATACCATGCTCACACCGCGATATGATCCCAGTCATGTATTCATTAGCTGAAGGAGTGCGTCAGAAGTGCGGAAGGCTGGATTTGCCTATCACACCAATGCCATTGGTTTCTGGTCTATCCCACCAATGACGAGTTGAAAAGCTGAAAGCTGGACAATAAAAATTTTTGGACAACTTTGCCTGATATTGTGGTCGAACATTGTTAAATTAAAGCGCAGGCGTCTCCGGTGCACGCGTGGATATTCGTATCCTTTCCCACTTGAAATACGAATTACGAATTTAGTTTCCGAACAACTGTTGCGTGCGCGATCGATTTGAGAATAGTATCGGTGTGTGTGTGTACTTGCTACTATACTATATACTATAGTATAAATATCGCCTATTTAACTAAAGTATTCAAGCTACAATTTACCGACTGATTCGAGGCAATTTTCTTGCCGTTTTGGAAGGCGATATCCTGAATTGTTACTGCTTGTGACGCTCCTGATTTTAATCATCCTATGGTATACAAAAAAACTTTCGTTATCCTACGATATGTGGTATAGACGTGATATTTAGGTAAGAAAAATACATAAGTTTAATGTCACCGTTCTTTTAAACGTTATAGTTAATAAGAACGAAGGCGTAAATTTTAACGAACTACTTAGCTAGCGCTGGTCGATTTTGCCTGAAGATGTTCGTTTGAGTGTCTTAGACCCGTTGCTCTATCACCGAACCCTTAGAAACAAAAATTTCCTCAAGTATGTGCAAAGTCAATGTGGCGGTTATAAGAAAAAAAAATCATCAGTATCTTTTATATTTGAATTACATGGAATATCTAGCAACAGATTTTAGTTTATCGCAAAAAAGTTTTCTTTTTCTTCTTCCTGACATCAGTGAAATCTTCAACCCGTCAAAGTAGGAAGAACTGTGCAAATTCGAAGAATCAATTTGTCGACTTCCAAATTGGGCAACTTTTTTTTATAATTTAATGAAACTTGCAACCGTCTACGAGATCCTTGCACTAAACATTCTTGTATTCGACACCTTGTATATCCTGTCCGTATATTAAATATGCCTTATTTGCCTTCATTAATTCACTTCTTTCATCCACTCCCCTTTTGCACATGTCATGCAGATATCGTAAAAATACCAAAGTCAAATTTCCAATAAGCACAGCGAGACACGGCAAATACAGAGTTATGGCTTATTTTCTGGGAATGTTGCGTTTCACGCATGTAGGGCTCGTTGCAGTGGTGGATTCACGCATCATTCTAAGTTACATCTCACTGAGAATAAAATTCAGCCTTGATAACGTTTCGGCATATCTGTCATTTTCAGAAATTGGGCAATAAGGAGGGACGAAAAGGGAAATTGCCGGTAAACTAAAATGTTTGAGAAGTGAAAATTGAATTTCTGTGAAACACCATGAAATTTTCTTTCTTGTGTCGCCATATAATTATTCGTGGTGTCATAATATTGTTTATTTTTAAGCCTAGTCTTTTTTCACTTTTTGTTTTTATTCATATTAACCTAACGGGAAAAAAAATTGTAAACAAGACGGCACTTTACCACAGTTACATTAAAATACACTTAAGTCGAGCAGCGTTAGCATTTATAGTGTTGTAACAACTATTAATTTGCATCTTACAAAGGACAATTTCAAAATCATTCTAGATCTGAAAGTTTCTGATCGAGGGCAGTTGTTATTTGTGTTAAAAATTTAGCAGGTGGAAGTTAATTATTAAAGTACGAGAAGGAACACAAACAAGTTTAATAAGAGATTTGTATGTGCTTTACGTAAACAGAACCTATAATTTCAATAGGTTTTGTCTATAACCACCTTAAAAATTATTGTGGAACTCTTTCTTGGTTCTATCGAATTAGTCTCACAGTTAGTAAGCCAGTTAGATTTTTTTATGATCGAATCACATGAACATCATTATCAAATACAAATGAAGAAGAAATACATAAAAATTTAAAAAAGTTATATTTTTTTAATTTTATTTCTGCATTGGCGGATAAGAATAGACTTTATGGTTCTCAAAAATGACAAAATGAAAAACATTTAGGGAATTATATTTCCACTTCGATGCCATTTCGGGCATTCAATAGCCCCACAAATTACGTATCTAGTTCATATTCTAATAAGCACCTTGTTCCGTTATTTTAACTCACTGTTTATATCTCTTTTTATAGTTCCTGTCTGTGTTGTTCCAATTTAGCGCATGTGCTAACGTTCTCCTGCTATAAAAATATTTACTATTATGTTTAACTATCATCTATGACATTGTTGTAAAAAGAAAGCCAAAACCGCACCTACCCACCTTCAGAAAGTGATGTTATAGTTGCGCTTTCCAAAAATCAAGTTATTTTTTTCGTTTCTCCTATGTGTTAACTTTTCCTCACATCTTAAAAGAAAATATTATTTTTTGTTTGATTTATTAAATTATCTGCTTTATTTTGTGGTTCTGTATAATCAAATTCGCAGATTGGCTCATAAATTTCTTCTTGCTCTACCTGCTTCTGAACAAAACTTAAAAATCTGTTTCTCGCAGGAAATAAATCTTCTGATTAATTAAGCAATACATAATTTTATATTCCTCCACATCGCACAATAGACGGTAATAGTATCTAATTATGTGGAACCGTAACAATTGCAACTTGTGTATTATATTTTAACATTTTTTATAGGGATAATTCAGGCTACTATAGCAATTCTATTTAATTTATTGCTAGTAATCACATTGGTAACCGCACATAAAATTAAGTTATATTTTTATGTTTTGATTAAATGATGATGTGTAATTGGTTGTTACATCGAAAGGTGCCTGAGCTTTCTATTCATTGCTGATCTATGGAGATGTATATAGTATGAACAGGTTGCTGAACTTATGAAAAACAATAACCTAAACATAATCCACTGTTCTGAGGGACCAATTACTAACGTGCGAACCTGCAAGTTCATTTCCACTTTAAAATGGGCCGGAGGTATTATTTACTAACAGTATATGAAGGATTTGAACTAAATATCCACATTAGCACAATGATTATCTTCAGAAGAAGTAACGGTGGTGCAACAGTTTTGATACGGTTTGATATCCGGAGTAAAGATGAGGTCACCTTTCATTCAAATCTACTTTTGAAGAGTAGCGTGCCATTCAGCAGAAATCTCAACAGTTGCACAATTCTTGACCCTGCTTTGCGAGAATACGTACTGTGGATATGGTTGTTTTTAAAATGACAGCGCTGGCTGTACTGTTACAAATAGAAAAAAGGGTAAATACAAAAGTTCATTTTTTTTTAAATCCAAATAAGAAAAATACGAATGAAATATGCAAAATGACAAAAACGATATCGACTTTCTTATTTTAACTGTGACACCTTCTGTATTTCCATATTTTTAGATTTAATTTTATGAGTTGAAAAACAATACGAAATGCTGCACGCTCGTGTATCATTTCGTATTCTGTTTTTCAACTCCTTTCAAAATAGTGATATTTGAAACGTGACACTTTTTATCCTTTTCACAGTTGTAACTTGAAAACGGTTCACATCCCCACTTTCACTTTCCAAGACTCATCCAAGTATTGAGTTTGACAGATCCTAAAACTGCCACAAATTTTAACACATGTCATAATAAGAAAACTACTGAGTTTCTCTCCATAAAATTTACGCACTTCTCCACTTTATTAGTGCAATAGTATTTTTTTATTATGTTTCTATGTAACTTTTTGGAGCAATTTTATGAATATTTCAATTAAGCGTTTTAATTTTTAGCTTACTTAAATTAGAAAAGTAATTTTGTCCTATCAGTCAAGGTCTTTATGTTTAGTGACCCAGAGAACCTAAATTTAAGTTACAGTTAAGATTCGATCTTGGTTTCCTGCGACAGTGAATAGTTTTGTTTAAGTTACCAATTCTTTGTCATTAACGTAGGCCAGCTAAAATAGGCGTGTTAATAGACGCTAAAATGTTAATATGAGTTTTACGGTTTAGTACAAAAATCGGATAAGCCATGTTGAATCAGTTAAGTGCATCGGTAGCAAAACGCATGTTACTTTTCTGACGGTGTTTCATAATCTGTTTATGCATGATAACTAAAAACACCATCACACATGGGAATGTGTTGGGGACATTCCTATTTAGTTACTCCATAAACTTAAAAGCCGTGTTTATCGTTAAATAATTAGACTTCCATGGTTTTTTAATTGCAATTTTAATGATGTTCGAAAATTACGTGAGAGAATTAATTATATATTTTTATTTAGAAAATTTAAAAAGAAAATTCGCAGTTGTGAACTGAGAGTTCAGATTAATCTTAATTTGAAAACTTTGGTCTCACCATAGCTTATGTTTTATGTATGAAAGATAAATAGGTGTTTGTTTGCGCGCACCTGTTGCCCATGATTGTAATGTCGTGGATTTTCTGAGTCTAGATGATACGTCAAGAGAACCAGATAGTCGAGAATGTTTCGAATGGCGTTAATATTCGTTATTGCGTCAATTATATAAATAATTTTTATATTGTTTATTATTTGTAGTTTGAAGGTAGTTACGATATAGGTACTTAGCTCATTGGTTAGTGTAGGTACCCGTGTCGCTTCCGTTTCCATTTCCGCGGAAACGGAGCATAAATGAAAACACGAAACAAACTAGAGAAAAAACTAAGACGTAAAGGATGTTCTTTATAACCCACTTCAATTAATACATCCGCGGACCTCTATAATTAACAAAAAATTGAACAATTTATCATTCGATTTTTTGCCATCTTTGTACAACATATAATAAAAATGTCTATAATTTTTTTGTACGCAGAAAAACTGAAAACCGCTGCACATGTCTCGAGATATCGACTAAAGTAATTAAATGTCATAAGAACGAGAGTTCTAAAATTATCTTAGCTACTAAGTGCAGTATGTTGAAATGTAAATATTTTGCAGTGCATGTTTCTTTACCATGGTTATCTTTGAAAAATAGCTTTTATTCAAGAGTTCTTTTAAAATTTCTTTAATTTTTAAATTTTGACTCGGGCATATTCTCCATAGTGGCACTCTTAAATGACCAAACATAGTAGTGTATCGATCGATTCTGTTTTCTGTAAGCAGTGGGAGGATTTGCGGACATTGTATTTTCGTATATGAGAGAATAAATAATAAATTTTGACAGACTGAGACAGATTCAATGTTGAACGCAGCAGATTTCATATTTCCAGAATCAGCAAGGAAAACTTTAATAGAAACGGGGTTCTTTAATAAAACTTTGTATGGGATATTTCTTCAAATCGCGGTAAATTCGGAAACATGTTTATATGAAAAATTTTGACTTGAATTCGTTGGGGAAATTACCTCCTGAAATTAAAGTTACCGTTTATCTTACATCCTCTATCTACATCCTTGGCCCATTCTATATCAAATAAAATTTTGTTAATAAAGTATCACAAGATTTATATTTCAACATACATGCGCATCATCTGAGATCCTGACGTCACCAACGTGATCAGTGTCACCAGTAATATGACATAATCCATTTTCTTAATGTGAAAGTGGAATTTTATGCTTTCTTGAAAGTGGTCATAAAGATTACTGTACTTGTTTTTGAGCTTTAATTTCCATTTAAAATATTTATTAAACGGGGGTTCCATGCCGTTGGGGACATCTTGTACTATCGACCCAGAGTTACTTCATATTCATTACATTATTATGCGTCATTCGTCCTTGTCACTATTCATCAATCGGTAATATTCTCAAATTCAGTAAATATTCTAAAATTAAATTTTGCGATTTGGCTCGAAAATTTTTCGGTAGGTAGGTACCACAAACTGTTACATTTCATCACAACTTATGAAAATTGGCAACTAATTAGTAACACATTCCATAACAGCTCAAGGATGCTTCACTAATTTTAACGTGTCTTTTGAATTAAATATTTAGTAAGGTTTTGTCAAAGTCGAATCGGTTAAATTTTAGAATGATTTTAAATCTGTTATAATAGATTATGATTCTATTTTAATCATTTAACCGCTTTGACAACTTCATCTGTTCTGACTGAACCTCAATTGCCCGTACTTTTTCATAATTATTACACTGTCGATGTATGAGAATCTCTTAGGCGCAACAAGACGCAACTTGGTCAAATTATAATTAAGATGCACATTTTTATTGCTGATTCAGAACCTGTCTTGCGAATAGATTTATTCGAGGAGGTGCCTGTCATATTTTAGTTTACTGAATTATTCGAACGTTTTATACTGAAACAATACGTTCGCAGTTTTTTTTTAAATCTTTTTTTTTTGGACTTTATACTTCAGTGTGGGTAATTTTCATTTCCCTATTTGGTAATCTAGAATAGCCCTTTCAAAGAGCTCCATACATTATCAAACAAATTGCTACAATTTACCACAAAAATAACATTTAATGATTTTTTTTTAAGTCAAGAACGAGCAAAAATTCTAGTCGGGTTTTTATACTTATACATATATGTGTAGCTATGCTTATAGTTTACAGAGAAATTTTATCAGAATCCATATTCACCAGAAAACTTATCTTATCAGCTAATTGTAGACGTTGACCTCTGATGAACGACGCCAATGCAGTGTGTTTCAAATTGATTCTATGTGTATGGGGGTCTCAGGTACCGTATGAGAATTTTATAAGAAACTCATAGCTGGTTTAAAAATTGGTCTATGCTCATCGTACGTTTTGTCCGGTTCTACGTAAGGTATCCTCCTAGATATTGATTCGTTATTGAAACATCTGGAAAAACTTAGTCCCGAAGTCATATTTTGTAAGAAAATCATTTCAATGCAAAGAGAAAAACGAAAAGGCCACCGCTCTTCATAAAATGTGCCACCTGTAATTTTGAGGATTAAGCAGCATGCAGCATGAGATACGCTAGAAGATCCACCACTCCAATTAATGGTATTCTCAATGTCAAAAACCATTAACAAAACAATGACTGACGTGTCAGAAATAACAACTTAAAAAAGTATAATTCATTCCCCTATTACATACGACCATATAACAAGTAATTGCATGCATCAACTCAGTAAATTAAGCAATTTTAAAAGAGAGAGACTGTACTGTTAAACATGTCCGGAAACGATTAATTGCAGATTTCAACATTGACACCTTGGTTGTTTTTTTTCCAGTACTCATATACAGAGTGTTCCAGAAGCATTGATTCACACGAATCTAGCGTCTTAGCCGGTAAAATGTAAGCGCAGTAGGTAATTTTCAAAACTTAGGTTTGAGTTTTTTTATGAAATTCTCTAAAACCGACGATCATTTAACCGACGCTGTATATCTCTAACCGCGATCCCTATACATGAAAATCCAATTTGGGAGACACTATATTTTTGTTATTCCAATGTTTTCTCCCATTTGTGCCATTTATGTATGTATTCATAAATTTATACAATATTTTAGTGCCTCTATAAATTGCAAGCTTTCAAGATTTATATCGCCATTATATGAGTTCGATCGGATCATAATGTACTTACGCACTTATCCCAAATCGACAATAATTGTCTTGATTTGAAAATCATTAAGGCAAAACTAGAATTTTCCATATAATTAACCGGTAATATTCTTTCAAGGTTAATCGAACTTAATAACGATTTAATACGCAGGAAATTCCTTAGGTATTAATATTATTTTCCATTGAGCATTTTCTAAAACGCATGGAAGAATTTTTTCTCTTAATTAACGTTTGTAGCTTAGGAAGCCATTACAGGAAAATGTTAGTCAATTTCGTGTTAATACATTTTGCTTACGCGATGATGATTTGGGTGTAGACGATTTAAGCAGACACATCTCTCTATCCCATAGAGTATTTCAAGACTAGCATTCAGTAGGACCACTGAAAGTAACTTCACTAGATTGACAAATTTATGGATACTCTCGTTGGTTTAAACTAGAAAATAAAGGAAAAAAGTCCACGTACTAATTTTGACTATACAGTGTCCACCTAAAAACTTCCGAATCTTTTTCTGATTCGCAAGGTAGCAGCAGACAAAATAAAGCTTCCCATTTTTTAGGGATAATAGAGATTGCTGGAAACAGTCCAGCTCCAACAACTCCCAGTCGTAAGTGTAACAAAAAAACAACAACCTGCCTCAAATGCATGAAATATGTTTATATCTTCCCACGGTCGGTCAAATATGTCCGTGAAATTTTCGAAAATGTTCCAGATGCGTCAAATTTATCTGCAAATCCAATTACGAGCATGCGCATATTTCTCAATTCTATTTACGTACTGCCGGTCCTATCAAACTGTGTGTGTGTGTGTGCGGAGCTCAGAAAGATACATACTTGAAGAAGATATGTGCATTTTTAGGACTTTATGCATGTTGTTTTAACCCAATTAACTCTAACGTAAACGGAATAGTGCCAAGTTAGCACTTGCGGTTTTGATAGCTTTAATTTTAGTAGGTTAAAAGGTAACGTGGGGTTAAAATTTAAAGACGGGGAATCCTGCGTTGCCTGTCAAAAAAACGTACTGTCCTAACGCACCTAGCCTTAAAAGAAGAATGAGAGATTATAGACTGTTTCATATCAAAGTAAAAAGTTACTCTTTCCCTCAACGTATATGTAGTTCGTCTGTGCAGCTGCACTTGTCTTTTATTACTTGATTCTCGGGCTCATTACATTCAATCATCTGTTGATGGGCCACCCCCTAGTTGCTAAGTCAGTTCACCTTACTATGTGATTACTATGGTATTCGTATGACGTACCTTAAAATTAAATAAATAATCGAAACAATATGATAAATTGTAAAGGTCAAATATTTAAGTTTTATTTCTGAGCGCAAATATTTAGAACCCAGTGTCAACTGTAATGCCCAGCCAGTGTTTACGTACTTCTTAATTTATCAATTACAGTTTGTTAACCTCCGGAACTGCGTGATTGATGGCAGCGACATTCAATTAAGCTGTAGAAGCAGTAAATTTAATAAGAAGTTATTAGTGAGTGGACTCAGATATAACGTTTCCAATCTAGCAACACGACCGCGACCTTGAGGATGAGCAGGATATTTTTACGTCACAAATGCTCGCTAAAATATCATTATTGTATACTAGGACTTTTAACATGCCTCATTTTGAATAGCCTTGAATTTCAATTACTACATTACTGTTTGACGGATTACGGTATTTTGTTTTTATTACGCTATAAAGATTTCTTTTGCAGGGCTGAATTCCGTAAACTCATTATTGCACTCTCATTTTGAGATTTATATAAATCTTGAATCGTGCTGTATTGATTTGTAACTCTCCTTACTATAGTAAAACTACACATATTTTTTCTACTGTTATAGAATCATTGAAAATGACACTTTGCACTCAACCCACCATGGAAGCTCCTCGCCCCCAAAGGCGGGCGGGACGACCATCTGGTGGTAAAAAAATGATTGCAAGAGATATGCCAGGAAAGTTGCGATCTGCCTGTCGAAGAAGCATAGACCCGTGCGACAACTCTAACGATAGTGGATTAGGGTAAGGTATTTAAACTGATTAATATACACATTTATCAATAAGAAACTCGAAGAGAACAAAGTGGATCTTTCCTTCGGTCCGGTAAAAATTGAGAATTAATTTGCTCGTCGACAACCGATTTGTCCGAGAAGAAACAGGAACTTTATTTTCTTAAGCTGTACTCAAACATAAAGAGACCCTTCCGAAATTGTAAAAGAGACGTTGGGTGTGTCGCTCGGAATTTAAGATCCAGCATTTTGCAGATAAAACGATGAAAATTTTAAGCTCGTGGCTTTTTTAAACTTTATTCCCTTCGTAAGCTGTCGCTTGAATATTTAATTTTTTTATCAAAATGCGTGTCAGTAAAACCTGAGGTTTACCAGTTAATTTTAGTAAAATCTACATCACTATGAGGGGTCTATCTCAGGCTTTTGTCACATTAGTTACGAATCATCCTGTATGTCGATCGCATTCTTGAACCGGTATTTCTAATTATTACTCGCATACCACGGAACCATTCACCGCGAACTTCGGTTCTAAACTTTCGCGAATATGTACAATTTTGGCTCATATTCGTCCACGAACATTCGCCACCTACATCTTTCATTTCCAAACGTATACGGTATAGCCAGTTGTTAATATTCTAAACGTGTACAATCTATTAAATTTGAGTAAATCGTTTGGCATGAAAGTAGAGATGTACGTTCGAGGAATTCTTCATGATTTTATAAATAATGCATTAAGCACATTTCTCTGTTCATCCGGAATACCTTGATGTAAACGTTTAACCAAGTCATTCCGAATTTAATGCTTCTTAATGCTGTTCGTTCTCCAACTTGATTCGCATCGCCATGGTAATCTCGCGAGTTTTACTCACAGAGAAGTGGAGAGAAAAATATACTCCCACATATTTATCGATTCTCCCATCTATCTTATTAACTCTCTTATATTATGGAGTATTTACTTTATTTGAGTACCTATAAAATAAAATATAGAAAGCGTCACAAGTTGTATAAGTTTTACGGTACATTTTATGACGAGTTATAAAAGATATTTTTCACGGTCTATGTGGAACCTAATATCGATTTCATTGAAGCGCAGAGTCCAGTAACGAAATAAATATGGTTTTTCCTGGCGAGAGAGACCTTTTTGTCCTAAATTACCAACATTAATAACTTTGACTACCCACCCTAATTACATCCTCTTTTTGATATTTTTTTAAATTTGTTAGTATAATATGACTTGCTAGAGACTTTAGTGTGGGTCCATTTTCCGTTCTGCAATTCTCCAAAATTAAAATAAAATTAACGTTCGTTATACAGGGTTGTTCGAAAATGTAATGTCGTTTTTTCTTATAAATGCTTCGAACTATATATTTCTAGCAGTTCCGATCGCGTAACTTATGTTATTATATGCCGTTTTAAAGATTAAATTTTCGACTTTTTTCAGCCGAAAATTAAACGTCATTAGTAAATAACAAATCGATTAAACGTTAAGTTGACGATAGATAATCAAAGTGAGCATTATCGGCACATATTATTATTTTATTTTCGAAAAGGCACAAAGATGGCAAAAGATCGCTCATCATAATGGTCAATATATCATTGATTAATGTTTGTTATTAATATGGATAAATTTATTTTGAAACACGTAAAAAAACGACATTAATTATCGAACGACTAAATGTTTGCGGAGCATGACGAAATGTTATCAATAAATTATCACGATGCAAAGCACGAAATGGGGATTTTTACTAAGAACAACCTAACGGAGCTTGCAGCACAGGAGTACTGTTCCAGAACATTCTGTATTATTCGTCTTGAAACCAGGTTTGTTTATATGCCGCCAGAGCAGAAATATTTATACTCCGCCGAATAAGTGCCATTTATATGGCACTTATGTTAGCGTTTTTATAGGACATTTAACTAAAACGATTAAATTGTGCCCTTCAAAAAATCGTATAGTATACTCGGACACCAAGGTTATAAAATACCGGGTGGTGCAATAATAATGGTCGCTGGCGGTATATCGAAAATCGCAAATGAGAAGTCGATAAAAGAAATTCTGTATTTTTACGGCGACAACTGTGTCCGTCGAGATGGAACAAATGTCTAACACACACGTGTGTTAGGGAGAGTAAATAAATGGTGGAAACAGCGTAATAAACTACTTCGACTAAAAGAATGATTTTATAGTTGTATACTATTGTATCAGTCATATAAAAGTTTTTTCGAAACTAATTGAAATGCAATCATATGGCTTTTAGCAGTTCTTTAAAAAAGGGTATTAAATTTAGAAGTGGCTAAAGATAGGAACTCGATTGAATTAACTATTGAACCATTAAACATAAATCAGCTGGTAAGTCCTTTATTGGGCAGTTAATTAACACAAACTCTGATTAAATTGAATTGTACAAAACATAAAACCAAGTGACTGTGGCAACCAAACGTCAATACTTCGATTTTCATTAAGCTTTTCAACAGTTAATTAATTACAAACAGTAATGAACAATACAATCGGGTTATGCATACGAAATACAAATTTTACTACTACTACTATTTGGGGGTAATAATTGAACTGTTAATTGAAGAAAAATTAATGAAATACCCGAATGTTAGTGTCATCTGGCACATGAATGAAATTCTTATAGTATCATAAATCCTGCCTTAATTCCTGTTAGAATCATTAAATATGTAAACTTTTTTTTATAAATCGGAGGAAAACGACTTTACCAAGCCGTTTTATTGTTGGCAGATATTCTAGCTGGCTATTTAGTAAAATTTTACTTTTACCCATAAGAATTAGTGTTCTGTTGCCAAACCGCTGTAACTTTTTTACTGCTACTGAACGTAACGCCTGACTCATTTGTCCTAACTTGCCGATCTTGACATTTAGGCATTAAAGTCTTTTTCCACTACAGATTGCAATTTTTCAAGTTGCTATTCAACTTTTTACAACAAAGCACTATAACCAAATTGTACTTTTGAAAATTTTTGAATTCGTACTTTTGTGACTTTTGGAAAAAGTGTTTTCAAAGACCGAGAACAGAAAAAAAAAGTGAAAAGAAGGACGGCGAATTAAGAGAAAAAGTAAAAAAGAATAGGAGGACAGTAGAGATAGAAGAAAAAATAGAATAGTAAAGTAAGGCGAAGATTAAAAAACTAACTAATGAATAACAAAATAAAGAAACCCAATAAAAATATGTCTTGGCCATAAAAATGACCAACTGTTGGGCGACCTTTAAAGTACCTTTTTATGAAAGAAATATCGTTTTAAAATTAAATATCCAGCGTTCCCGAGATGAGAAGAAAAATTTGAATTTGTTAAATAAGTATTGATGCAATAGTTGCTTAATTTCCTTAAAATTCTTACGATAATCTCAAATTGATTGCCTATTCAAATGGTTTGAATATAATCGAATTTTGTCCAACAAACCTCGATAAGATACTGGAGGATACTTCTTAACCGTTTTCTCGATCATTAAGCCTTTTTATGGTGGAAGGTCTTCCAATTAAACGCATCGAATGTGGCGTGAAAGTTGTTTGTTGGCATTCCGCACTACAGGAGCTAAAAGAGTCAGTTATTAATTTGATTTTATCTCACTGATCAGTATAAATGCCATATGTTTGCAATGATTTAGTTAGCAAAAAATATATAAGTGGTTTTCCCTTGGCGGTTTTCCGAAAAGTACCATTTTTTTCTCTTAAAATTATTGAATGACTTGCAGCTACGCGTGTCACCAGTAACATTGAAAACATTTCCTTACAGAAAAACATGCGTTTCCTGTTGCCGTCAACATCTATAAAAGTTTATTCCGATATTATAAAAAAATCTTTTAAAAAAATGCATTCAGCGCCGCCTTTTTTTAAAATGAAACCCCGGATCGTGATCAGTTTTCAATACGAAAATTATGTGTTCTTTTTGAATATGCAAAAAGCGTATTGACTTCATTTGGTTATGTCATAGGTGTGGATATTTGCAATTTTAATTATTTTAAAAAATACTTTTACAGCCGAAGTAAGCTAGCAAAAAAATTTCAGGTTCGTTTTGTTTTATATATTTATGGCAAATAGCATGTATGGATGTATAAAAAGATCATTTATATTATTATTGGTCTGGTCGTGAGAAAGCCAAATATTATAACATTATTTTTATATTGTTTATTTACCTTAATACGTACGGTCAAGTCACGGTCAAGCAATACAAAATGAATGTTACAACATTTGACCTGACCGTGGTCTGACCAATAATATGAATTATCCTTTGCAATGGTTGGCAAGTTGACCGTGAACTGACCGATAACATGAATAGTCCTTTTATGTGGTAAAAGCTCATATACATTCAAGACCCATCAGAAGAGCAGTGGTCGTAGTAATTAAATTTGTACCAGCAGTAAGGACAGCTAGCCATATTTTGGATAATCCTGGAAAAATTTTCCTACCTTCAATGAATCGAAAAACGAGTAAGGTTAAACATTTACACTATGAAAATGCGCACTAGGACGTATTAGTATTCCTAACAACCATAACGTGTATGATTTTGTTTACATTAAGCAGTGAACAAGCTTGAGCTTTATTTAACTTGGCACCAGCTTCCTGAATGAATAAATAGAAACCCACTATTTCTAAAACATACATACATAAATATATATGTATTTTTTTAATAAATTTTATTATGTTATATTGATCAAGTTGGAGATCGTACAGGACTTAAGGGGTTATGAAGCCTTCTGGCGGTTACGTTAGCTTTTTGCAAAATAAATATAAAAATTGATTGAGGTGTTTATTTTTTAATGTGTTGTAAATTAATTTTATACTTTATTTGGTAATTATGTAATTATTGTATTGAAATTGCTTTGGATAGGTAGTCTTGGAAGGAATTCCATTAGTTCGAGTTCGAAAGTTAGTTCAGGCAATTAAAAGAATTATAAATAGTTGTCTTTTGTCAAATCAGTTGGGATAAGTGCAAAAAGTTGAATGCAAAAGACTTGTGGCACTCTATTGGTCTTAAAAATGAGCAAAAGAAAATACGTTGTAACTTTGCTGGAGTCTGAGTTTCAAGAAAGAAGTTATAAGTACAACTCGTTAGTTTTCAACTGCGATTTATGGGATGAAACTTTCCTTCGTGTTAACGGGAAAGTAGGGACGACCAGTACTTTCGAAACGACAGAAACGGGGATTCGTGAGGTCAACTTTGAAGTGTACTGAGGCCTAGCTCCTGAATAGGTGATATGAAAGTTTCTCGCAGGACCGTGACGAGCACTTACGAGTGCGCAAACTGGATTCATAAACGTACCCACGTATTTTCTAATGAGGGTGTGAGTGAAAAAATGATTGCAGTCAAAGGTTCAAAATAGAGGCGAAACCTGGGATCAGCATCAATAAAAATATTGGGCATCATATCAATTGAGACGTGAAAAGAGGTACCCAGAGTAAATCTTATAAGGATTTTCAGCAGTTGTACAACTGTTGACTGCTAAATCGTCCAATAGTAATTTGTTATTTTGCATTAATAATATTTACCAGAAGTCATAATATATGTTAATCTGCAATAATTGTACGACAACTTCACACAATTTATTAAAAAAAATCTCGTTTTACTGCTAATTTGCAATCATTATCTAACCATGTAGGATATAATAATTTTATAATGGAGTCTATACATCTTTAATGAAACGCTTCTCATAGATTTATAAGAAGGAAATTATGTTTGATTAAGCTATTTACTGAACTTTTGATTACGCTAGTTGAGTTATAAAAAAATAGTAGCACTACTTGGTTAAAAATAATTTACAATTTTATCACGGTCACTAACTATTATAAATGGTGCAAATATAGAGAGGCCGTTTCAGTGTATCTATTATTATGATAAACATTCGATAATTCGAAATCACTTCCATGATTTCAGCGATAAAGTAAAACACAAATAAGAATTTTATTAGATTTAAGACAAGGCAGTGGCGGCACGCCAAGTTTTATGAATAGAAGAGCGTCAGTTTTCGTTTAAATGTGCTTCATTTGCACACTATAAATTTATTATACACAATATAATTATTAAAATTTGTTTCAGCCTTGACCACCACGTTGACCCCCATCACCACACAATGACCATGTCAGAGAGATTAACGTGGACTGGAGAGAGAGCAGAAGCCAAAAGACTAAGAATGGATATTAAAGTGGAAAACGAAGAAGTAAACGACAATTACTGCTTCCCAGATTCCGCTTTACAATGTAAAGATAACCTCTCGTAAGTCGATTTGTGCGGGTCTTGCTGGCCAAACTAAATTCAATATTGTTGGCAGATTAATTAGAACTGTTCCGGGAGGTACGATACCATCCCTAAGTTTATCGGGCAATTCGAGTACTCCACCGGGAAGGACAGTACCTCGTTGTGCGCCGGTGATTAGTAGACAGGCGCCTACGGCCCCAGTCGCTTTAAGCACACAACTCACATCTGCGTCACGTTTTAGTAAGTTGCTCTTTGTTGAATTAACGTTAATTAGGTGGGTAGGCTTACCTTCAAATACACAGATGCAGTGTAGTAGGTATACAATATGCCAATAAACACGCTGAGGTCGACATCTCCGCAGCTTGTTGTTTTTTTTACGCCTCTGAACTTAGACACTAAACTAAATTTAAGTCGTGTATAATATGTGTAATTGCTGAAAAGTGATATTTCCAAAGTAAAACAATTCGGATCAGTTCATTGCATAGAAGAATGCTCGTAAAATATTATTTACGATGTAGTTAACGGCACAACGGAGCGTAAATGATATTTATCTGCGCAAATTTCTTCGTTTCGTATGACTTCTACAAACATGCAAATTGAGAACCTATGATTCATCCACTTTAAACAGGTTTGCGATTAATAACACCGCATGATTGATCTTCCACTAGCCCGGATAGGTCGTGTTTCCACGTACCTCTTTACTGTGAACTAAACAACATTTTGTGGAGGGACTCAAAAAAGTCTGGAAGGTAAAAGGTGAACTGAGCCCTGAAAACGCAAACGTTCTGTGGACGTGTAGAATCATTTTGCAAGTCTATTTACGTTAAATATGGTGTATAATATATAGGGTATTTCATGCAAGCAGGCCAATAACTTTCCCTGATTTAGGGTGAGCTTTTTATATAAAGTAAAATATCTTTTTTATGGCATTTGTTCTGGGCTATGGAAATATATCATTTTAGACTGATTATCTTATCGAAAAAACATTATTTGGACGTGTGTCAAAATAGAATGTTTTTCCTAAGTTAAGGTTTCCTATTTATTTATGCTTTAACTTGAGAGCTAGAAAGAGTCTGACCTTAATAATTCGTCTCAGGTGGCACGCATAAGCTGTGTTCCAACATCCTTTTCCTTCGTAAATTCGAGGCTACAGTTTCTGTTAATGCTATTTTCGATTTCTAGTGACGATTTTAGAAGATAAGGTTTATTAAGGCACTATGATCAAACAGCTCCAAATTCCAATATTTAACAATTCGGTTCCCCCTATGGGATCTCGAGAATTTGCGAGATTCAGTCTTTCCTTTAGCCCTGTCCTCACGACCGTTCGAACTTTTCTCTTCGAGGGTGCTGTAGTTTTTTTGGGGTATTTATTTTCCCCTCGGGCTGAAAATGATAAATAAATGTCTATTACAATAAATTTCAAAAAAAGCTTCAATATATTCCGCTGAAACTTGCCTGGACAATGCTCAATCTTAGGATCACAGTTCAAGTTAATGCATTTTTGATTATTGAGAGATGTATTCACCGCAAAGTAAACATATCGAAGACAACGAGCATCAAATAATAACATCTTTGTTTAATTACGTGTTATCTTACATTTAATGTCACAGTTACACGCTTTTTATTTAGATTTTGTTCACCATATCGCATTTAAGGACGTCATTTTTTTACTGTTTGTTCGAATTCTACATAATTATTTCATCCTTATTAAGAATAAATTCCACTCGAGTCTCTTCCGTAAGCTACACAAATTCCATGTCATACCTCGAAAATGATTAATTTAAGACTTGCCGTCAGATTTTCAGCTCAATTGGAATGAATATATCAGATATTTTCGCCTACATACTGGAAGTATTTTGATGTTTTCCCAAGGTATTCGAGGCATTTCTGAGGTATTTGGACGTACAAGAATTCGTCAGCGATCTACCCTTCGAGATATATCGCATTCCCCTGTACCTGCCCTCTGTTCGGCTTTACCCCTAAATATCGGACCGTTCAAAACTCAATCCTCAGCAAATTTTCCAAAAATCCTTGAAACTCGTCATACTCGGTACAGGCAGGCGATGTTCCCAGGTACCTTTTCACCGGACACTCTGAGACTCACAGTTGGGTGATAAAAAAAAAAATTTTGTCCTGAAAATCTTCGAAACAGGGAATTCTTATGTCAAATTTCAGCGATTGATTCCCTGGGCCATTTTGTGAAGAAAAGCGAACATGACTGTAAAACTGAATTGTCCTAATAGATTACCAAAAGATACTTTGTATTAAATAGAATTGGATCGGCCGACTTGGGAAGATAACGAGCCATGTTCCTTGAACTGTATTAAAGCAATTAGTCTGAGACGTTCTTATTTTTCCGACCTCTGTAACTTAAAACACAACGCTGATAATTGCAAAAATATTTAATTTATTTATAAATACTTACTCTGTAGATACCAGACAAGGGCTAAAGTCCTAGTTCGTAAACGGTTGTAGTCGAACTTGTGATGTAACGACGGTTTAATCAAATGAAGACATGGTATTATTTACGTTGAGGTTTTTGGATCAGCCTTTTAAAATTATGTAGGTTTAACTTTTAAATCAATTATCTAAAAGGGTTAATATAGCCATAAGAAATACATTGACCGTATCAGTTGTTTACATTAGTTTTAGCCTGTATTATTTACGGTTTTTTGAATATATCACGCCGTTTTTTTTTGTTTTTTTTTTTTTTTTTTAAATTAAGATCGGTTATATTGGCCCACGGCCGATATATAATTTTTCTGTTTAAAGGTGATGTAGCACTAACGATAGTAAAACAGCCCGAACAGCAGCACAGGGCACGTTACCAAACCGAAGGCAGCAGGGGTGCCGTAAAAGATCGGGAAGGCAATGGATTTCCCATTGTTCAATTGACGGGATATTATAAGCCCGCGGTGCTTCAAGTAGGGTCACGTTTCCGTGACATGGAGGACTCCTTTTTAACGCAGAAATGTTGCAGGTTTACATTGGAACGGACGTGGGAAAAGTGACGCCTCACATGTTTTATCAGGCCTGTAAAGTGAGTGGCAAGAACTCGACTCCTTGCGTTGAAAAGAAGATTGAAGGGACATGCGTGATCGAGCTGGCTCTCGAACCAGCCAAAGAGATGTGTGCCACGTGTGACTGCGTGGGTATCCTCAAGGTAAATTTATCCTTAAATAAATATATATATTTAGGTGTTTATTATTCAATGGACCTGCTCTATTTAAACCTGTGTCAGATTTAAAAGATTTTTGTCAATGTTAAATTACCAATTTTTTTCTTTCCCCATCGGCTCTATTGAAATCACACGACACACAAATTTTGTCTGTTCTGCCTAACGCGACCAATGCTACGATATTTTTTTTCAGGAAAGAAACGTAGATGTCGAACACCGGTTTCCAGAGCAACTTGGCAATCGGAGTAAGAAAAAATCTACTCGGTGTCGCATGATATTCAGAACCACCATCACACACGATAATGGCAGTACGGAGACTCTTCAAGTGTGTTCACAACCTATAGTATGCAGTAAGTGTATTACTTCTTGCATTTATTATCACCCCCGAATCAAAGTTACCGAAGCGACGAGACGACAATGATGATTGTTAAAGTAGCCGAAGGTTGGGTTTGGTCACCGAACCCTAACTTAACTCATAGAGAAAAAGTTTTTTTATGTTAATAGTAAATGTAAACTTCCACCGTACGTACCAACTGTTTGGTGTTTGCCACTAATTCAATAATCCATCGATGTGATGAAGTTAGATGTAGTTTAAGTAACTATAAAAGGAATTATCGATCTCTGGCATGCATTTATGTTTGCCTAACCTATAAAATCAAGTTATAGTGTGTTACGAAACACCGTCAGCACTGAAGCTATAAATATAGTTCTATTAACATCCTGTAAAACCAGGTACAACCAGAACGTTGTTAAGGCATTACTTTTATAACTTATTAACAGCCGGGACGAATAATCTCATTCCCAGTTGTTATTCGAGTAACAGTTTTAACCTGACTTTATTTCATGGTTTTAAAAATGTGTTAATTTTGTGTGCGTTACAAATATTTAACAGCCACTCGATTTGCCAGCATTTTTGTTTAGGAACCATAATATCCAACAACATACCGTGTAGAGGTGGTTACTCATTGTTTACCGACACATTTTCGGCAATTAAAATTGAATTTACTAAAACCTGAAATACTTTAAAAAAAAGTAATGCGAATAATGAGGTTATTTTTGAAAGTGCTAACAAAATGTACCATCTCAAAATCTGGCTTGAAAAACACTTCTGGTTCGTATTTGGTGTCAGACATTCCCCCGTAAAGAAAAACAGTTTTATTTGAAGCAAACCAACTTTTTCGTGAGTGTTAACGATGATTTATTGATAAATGTGTCACGATATTAATTAGCCCCAATGTGGTGATTAATGACTAAAAGTTGAGTTTAGGAATTGCCAAGCGAGATTTTATTGGAATAAGTAATTGGGAGTTTGTTAGGAAGTTCTCGCATTTTTATGTCTTAATTTGGCTGCGATATTCTCTGAAGTATAGGTAAATATTTAAATCTTCAAGTCAAAATGAAAATAAAACCTTTGGGTTGCCTCGGCACACATACCTCACAAGACAAACAATTTTCATCATATGTGCTCGCCGATTCCAAGTATTAAACGCAGTCAAATTTTTATATTGTATTAACGCCTGATCACAACATTAACACAACAGCTGAAGTGTTAGTTGGAATAACAAACCCTAATGTCGTACTAATGAACGCATCGCATTCATTTATAACAACCAAAAAATTTAACGCTATTCTAACTTTTAAATAATTAGGAACTTGAAGTACTACTTACAAGGTCCTGACTTTAATTGAATTCAATGTCTTTTTTATTAATAGTTTATTTTCCTGTCCATAATGCGGGGATAAGGCGAGGGCGACAAAATTTTTGATGTGTGGATTTTTGGTTTAATGAAGTCGTCTGGATTCTATATTTATTCTGGATATTTGAGAAGGTATTTTAAGCACCGTCATTTACAAGTCTGTTTGTGTAGGGTCTTAAGCGCTTTCAGCCGATTAGTTCGGGCTATTTTTTAAGGCAATTGCTCATGCAATTATCTGATAAATTTCATGAGAAAATATTGATTTTTTTTAATTTGGATTTGGATGAAACGATCAAGTTAATGGGGATCATCAGTGTGTCCGTGGTTCAGCTATTTACCAATACATATCGGAGATTCTGTGTAATTAATCTGTGTTTACAGCTCAACCTCCTGGTATCCCGGAAATCTGTAAAAAGTCTTTGACATCTTGTCCGGCGAGTGGCGGTTTGGAGCTGTTCGTGCTCGGCAAGAACTTTTTGAAAGACACCAAAATCTTCTTTCAGCAGTTCGAAGATGGGCGCGTTTGCTGGGAACAAGCCGTTGCGCCCGACAAAGAATACTTGCAACAAGTAAGTAATTTTTACTCGAGAGCCTTTACTAGATAGAAAAAAACTGTTTTAATGAAAATTGATCAGAAAAAGTAAATAAATTTTGAATACGGAAAAAAATTCGAATCTTTCGGCAAACGTTATGTTATTTTATAAGATTTTGTCTGGACATCGCATTGTTATTCTAATATAAATTATTTTCTGTTCCAGACACATTTCGTGTGCGTTGTACCGGCTTACCGCACGTCCAACATAACCGAGCCAGTGCTGGTGCGGTTATGTGTGGTTTCGAGCGGTAAAACTAGCGAATCACATCAGTTTGTATATACCCCCGTGAACGGGACAGTCAGCGGTAAGCATATAAAATGTTCCATGGCTACAATTTTTATGAAGGATGGCTTAATAAGTTGCCTTCACTGTTTTTGCCTGATAGCACTGCGTGTTCGTCGTCAAAATAGTTCCAATATATTATTTAAAGGTACATTTACGAGATATTTGAGGGGACCACAATTCTATCTATTTCAAAGTAAAATCGTGTTAACCACATTGTAAAAGAATAATAGGTAATTCTATCATAATAAAAAAAAAATGAGCAACTGAACCACAAAATACCGCAGAGATGTACAGAGGTCATTGATGAGGAAGGAAGAATTTTTGTATGTACCGTTTGTCTTTTATAAAGTTACTTTCAGAATATATGTATGTAGCTCTGACTGACTTCTGTGTATCGTGTGCGATGAACATTTTTTTTAACAAAATTTTAGTCTTGTTTAATTTATTATCATATTATAGTAGCTTAAACACCAATGTCAATGTCTTCGCTGGGCCGCTCTCAAAGCTTGAAGTTTGTCGTTGCCATTTGAGTTCCCTCAAACCCCTGTTTGTCGGTAAGGCAAGTTATATATAGAGTTTATGTTTTCAAACTTGTTGGAGTTAAGTTGGCGGTAGGAAATTGTAAATAGGAAGTTTTTAGTATATTTTGCTAATAAAAATGTGGGGAGAATCTACTCGGATTCTGCCTTTGAGCGAATTGTCTGATCACATCTATCTTTCAACCGATTAATTTTAATCGCTATTGACATAAAACAAGTATTAGCGCATTTGCTTTTACTAAATCGGTAAAGTTTCAGTTTAATGTCTGGAATGTACTCTTGGCACAGAACTTTCATTTAACTCGTAGAAAATTATGATTTTGTGGCAAATGTTTGACGCTGATAGATGTAAGTAATAAATATTTCAGTTTTTCAGTAATTTACCAACCAAACCAGTGTTTCGTCTTTTGTTGTGTTTTCTGTTTGGGTCTGATTTTTATGCTTTTAGCTATTTAGCTGAGTATATAATCCGAAACTCAGTGGTCTCTATAATCTCAGACAAATGATCCATTATAACAGACCCATCGATATACTGTTAATGAACTAAAATTTTTCTCATAGAACGCCGGAGCACCATCATTAATTATCCACAAGTTTTTCAGAGTCCTGTCTCATATATTTTGTCCTTGACGATCTTTTGTTATCAAAGGTTATGAAAAAACTAGAAAAACTAATTATCTTTCGAGAAATGTCAATTAACGGAGCCAAGATAGTGAAGTCAACATCGCAATATTAAGTCACTCTCAACAAGCATGAACACTAACCGTATGAGTGGTGATATGGGGGCAGCTTAAGATTTTTCATTCTCTTTTTTACCATACAAGAAATGAATTTTTCCTCAGTTGTTCTTTGGCTGCTTTCTTGTCGAGGGCGAAGGTATAAAATCGTTTCCCTCTGTTGGATTAAATCTGACACCTACACTCTAGCATTTCAAGTGTAGTATTAGTTTCCCTTTTACTACTTTTGGAAAATTTATGCTGTTTGAAAGTACGGATTTCAAAAACGATTCAGGAGAACGATTTTATATCTTTTCATTTACATTTTTGTAGTTTTAAGGTGGCAAATCGTGTACTATGTGTGGGTTTAGAATGAATATATACCTGAGAATATTTAAACGCGAGGTATAGAGCGAGTAGATGATTGCGTGAGCACATCGGCGGAAGGTAGGACAATATTTCTGATTGCTGTAGTGCACGATTTGCCGCACGTTCCTTTGGGCTACTTTATCATTATTGAAGAAAAAAGAAACGAAAACAAGTATATCTGGAAAAGTTCTCTATTAACAAAAGTATAATTGCAGTAGGTGTAAATGTAAACGTACTAGAAATATATGAATAGCGTCTATGATAATGTAGCCTTAAAAAGTTTTTAGTGGCTTTGGAGCAGAACTTTTTCAACTTGCATTTTTGTGTTTTATTTAGGAAAGAAAATCTCCGCCCAACGATATTTTAATCACTGTTATTTTTCATTTTTGTTGTGTAATCTTTTAATGAAATATGTATGTATTGTACAATATTTTATTGAAATGTACTTATTTTCTTTGAAATGTATTTATTTTTCGAACAATTTGAAATGTAATTATTTAAAGAAATATTTTGTATATTTGACTAAATTGTTGATCTCCCAATGTATTAACTTCTCTCAAAGCAACGTACTCATCTGATTTTTTCTTGTTGTGTGAAACTCTATATTTGTTGTAATGCAAAATTTTTTGACTGACTTAATTAATAACAGTAATACTGGACAAGTAATATTGTTATTAGCTCATAATGGAAATAGGTTTTTATCAAACAACGACAATTTCACTAATTTCATGCTGAGTTATTCAATGATCTATACTCTAAAAATTTGCGCAAGGGATTAAAATAGAAACTTGGTGATTACAGCTTACTTCCTACGCCATTTCACAGCTATAGAAGAAATTGATATAATCTGACGTATTAGTTAGAAATATATTTAAAGTTTTTAACGTCATGGCCAAAAAATCTGCAAAATTTTTCATCGTTGGAATGAAGTCGTAGGCAATAGGGATTTATTTTTGTTTTTGTATAGGGATTTCAACCACATCTGTTTTTCGAAAACATTGTGGGAGTTGAGAAATGGTTTTGGTACGTAAATGGATTTCTTGGAGCGAGATTAATTACACGAATATTATAAAAGTACGTGGCACAAACGTCAAAAATATCATTATATCGGTATGTAAAGATATAAATTTCATAAGACAACACGTTGGCGCACGAATCCAAATTTGCAAAACTGAGAGCAAAGCGATGAGCTGGCATGTGCGCTAATGGTCTTAGCAAACGTGTATCTTATATTATTTTTTCCATGGAAGTTGAACAATTATAGTATGAACTCGAAAATAGTGACAAATTTGAAGTTTCTATTAACAAGCAACAGGAAAAAATAATTATAGCAGTACGGTAATATAGTGCAATCAGTCGTATTTTATGTGGAAATATGTTGATCTTTATTATGCCACTATTGTCGCATATAGCACACATTTATTACGGCCTTGGGATTTATGGTAATAAATCTAGAGTTTTATTGCAGCACAATTTCCTATATATTTTGATAGTATATTAAACTTATCGTGGTTACGAATCAAGATAGTAGGTATCTACAAAATCTGTAAAATTAATGCATTTTTATCCTCTCAATAATTCTGATGGAATCACCAAGGATTAGTAATTTTTATTACTTATTTTAAGTAACATGCAGGTAGATGAATACCATGCTTCAATCTTGAAGAAATTCTCACGCGGTCAGAACATTTTGCAATTACCCGAATATTGGCTCGAGCAATCGAGCACCCCCTATATATTTTTTTATTAATGTAGGAGATTTTTACACATTTTATTGACAAATCTCAATTGCGTTTGCTTTTTCCACTTTGTCTCATACAGCGTACAGGCTATGTATCCGCAATGGGGCAGCCTGTCGACGTCTACTCTCAGCCTGTGGTGCCTAAGATGCGTCGATGCGTTCGTCATTCAGGTTCTAGTTTTACGGGTACTTAAAAATAAAATACACATCATATTACACTCACAATACACAGCACTACACACCCACTCATGTTGACCATACACACCCGACAAACAGGTACATCCTTCGCCTTCTTATAGAAACTTGTAGCGTCACTCGTTTAGTCCGATTTACTATATTTCATCCTGTATGAACTTGCGCCACTTAATTTATAGGATTAGGTAGTGACTTGTAAGGATATTTTAATATTGTCTCGTTTGTCGAATGTTTCAGTGTAATTTCGTGTTAAAATATTCTTCCAAGTTTTTTTTCACCTTTGTAAACTTAGCGTCTAGGGTGAACGTGACTCCATCGCTTCCGAAATTTTGAATATTCGCATCCTGAATGAGTGAGTTTTTTAAATTGCAATTTTTAGCTGGCATTGCTCATTTGCTTACGCAATTTTTAGATTTTAAATAGTGCGAAAAATTGCATATTTAAGGATTAGACACACAAGTTTCTATAAAAGGAGCTGGATTAGATTAACATTCTCTACATTTCTTAGATTAGGTTGTCATAAAAGAAATGAAAATCGCCTAGCTAAAATTTGCCTTTTGTTGGGCGAAAATAACGTACTCACTCCTGGAACGGCGCTGCAAAAGAGCAAATTTAGTCTTCGAGGATGTCAAGGGTATTAATTTTAGCATTTGCTTTAATTTCAGTTGGTTTATTTCCTTGATATGCTCGACGAATAAGTCGGCATTACACATCTCATACATATGACACATTTAACACCATAAACAAGCGAAAACCTATTATTAAACACACTTACTTTAAAATGTTATTTTATAATTATTTTGCGAATTTGGTTGTAAGTTTTCCCAAACATTTTCCACTCTCCAACGTTTTTATATGCAGCGAAACCACTTTTTAGGGCTGTCTTAAGGAGATGCGGGGCGATCCCTCCGGGGCATTGAGCAATTTTTTCTTTTCAGGTAGACGTCTCGACGATTACCCTGTATACGACCCATAATGTTCACGCATGGCGTGGTTGTGATGATTATAGTATGCAAGATTTTAGGTTTATTTTAAATCCATCATATCCTTATCCAATGAAATATCCTTCAAGAATCCTCTCTACGAATTAACTTTTAGTTTAATGGTGGCTGAAAGGTGTTAATACGCTTTGATTTTGCAAAACGAAGTTTTACAATTTTCATTTTTCTATATTTTTGAACGTGCCTTATGAAGATCGATTCAACCTTTACATCTACATAAAATTGGATTTACTTAACAATGTATTGAACTGCACCATTCCCAATTTTAATTTAGAACTTGGTTAATATCGATGTGAAAATTAATAATAAAAATAACATTATTTTACTACCGATTGAAAGAAATACACATGATAGTTTTTACCGTTCATTCTTCTCCGTAGATTACTTATGACCAACCCCAATAGGGTTAACTGATTTCTGAATTATACTTGACATTATCCGAATTGTATTAGAAGGTTTTGTAATTAGGATTGGAAATAGTGTAGCAATCGGGAGAGAAAATATGATTAAAATAATAACCAGCTATTAATTCGATTTCCTAGTTTTGGAATTGCATTGACAGCTATCATTTGCACGTGCATTCGTCTTTTTATGATTGTTGTCGATACATGTTTCCTTATAGGAATACAAGAATTTCAGTTCATTTATTCAAGTATAGATACTAAAGAAAGTTACACAGGATTGCGACAAAAAAACACATCACCCCTCAAAATTAAAAACCGGATTTAATAGAAAATCAATGAAACTCATCAATTTTTTTCCATATTTCATATTTACAGTGTGGTCCAGAACATGCAGCCACCGCCGTATATGAATGATTTTTTTTATTAATTATCCAGTTTTCGGTTTATAGCGGGGATGTCTTGCATAGAACTCTGTATACGTCCAACTTGAGAGTGCAATGTGTTGGTGCACTGTTTCATGACACTTTTATCTTAACATATTATTATTGAACTGAAATGCGTAATTTCGTTTCGCAAAACATTCCGCTAATTTAACTTTGACAAGTTTCACGTTAAGTAAGACTCGTTTAATAATACATTCATTTATCTGATTAGTCAACGCATCGTTTAAGGATAGCGCGGAAGTCCTTAAGTAATTTTCCTACGAGCGTGCGACAAAGTTGGTTTTCCCTGAGCATTTGCCAGCTAAAAGTAGAACTCTAACAAAATCTGTTAGCGCACACAAGATTTGGCATTGGTTTGTGGGCAATCGCACAGGGCGCAAGTGACATGCGTGCGATAAAACTTTTTACCACATTTCAATATTTATTTGTATTTACATAAGACAACACGTTAACAATTATATGCTCGTAGGAAGAATATTATACGTATATTGAAATCTCTTCAACGATCAATTCTATATTGCACATATTAACGTCCTTATTTGGCTTTCATCTCAATGTTTTCGTACACTGTCTTTCTTGCGGTGACTGACCTATTTGTCGTCAGGGCTATCATTATTGACTAGAACATCCCCTTTAACCGGTGCTGAGGCACTTCACAGTGAAACGTTGATATCACCGGTTATTGGTAGCGCTATCCATTTTCCGTTTTAACCGGAATTCAAATTAAATCATTCACTATTTTTTAAATGTCCACTCTACCTTAATGGGGCTTGCTTATTGTTTTGACCTATACCTTGTTCATCTGATGTTTTGTCCTAGTTCCAGAGCCAGTAAATAAGCCCTGAGCATATTAAATTTAGTAATTTTATATTTTTAGACAAAAAATTCATATACAGAACATTAATTTAGTGTTATATTAATTCCAAATTAACATCGTCGAGGAATGTTTCTGATTAGATCGTCAGTAGCCTGATGACAAGATGTAGAATTGTGTCTCGATGAGCGTTTACATAAAGAGAAATTGTACACAAAAACGCATCACTTCTCCGACCAGTTCCTATTCCAGTCCCAGGTTATAATTGATCCGTCTTTCTATCGATCCGCTTCCAGGATAGTTATCAAATTAGTTTCTTTTCCGGATTATTTCCAAACCCTAATGTTTCTAGAATCTAGTCTCAAATCAAATCTTGATTAATCGGTGAAGAAGACATGAGCGCAATACTCTTTTTGCCAATTTACGTACTGTTCTGTCCATTCTAATCGGCATGCGAGATCGTCGTGCAATAACAGTGGACAACGAGCATGTAATACTCAACCTTATGCAATCTGTCTCTTAAAACACATACACAGTAGGCGAACGAACACAACTGAACCATACGTTTGATTATAAGCGTGTGCTATTGACCGTACGTTAGACTGGAGACGTGTTTTCTTTCGGTCGTGTTCGATCGTTTGGAGGTACATCAAAAAAATTCGTTCATGTGGTCAGCAATGTGTAAGCGCATCTTGACACTGTATGAACGAACCGTAAAGCGAACATAAACAAACTCACATGTTCGATGCTTTTGTGATCACTACGAACGAATGCAAGCGAAAGAACACGTTACATATACAGTGAGCATACACGTACACATTGCCGAACGCTTGCAAACCTCGAGCAAACGAATATTCGAGCCATTTGCTTATTAGGTATAGTTGTTTATTAGGTAGAGAGGTTTCTTACGTTCTTTAGTTTGTCCAAATGTTAGCCTAAACTATTTACGCATTCATATTTATACTATTCATTTGTCCCACGACTCCTATATACTAGGGCTATTTTTACGTATGAACACTGTGTAAACGGAATGAGTCAAGCTTGTTACAATTTGTGTCGGTCGAACGATTGGGGCGTCAATATTGTGGGTCACGTCTATCAAGCCATGGCAGCAATTATGTCATGTGAATTTTTATTATTATTATTTTTAATAAAGTAAAAAATTGCACTAAACATAAAAAAAAATCGATGTTTGGCTTGAGTGGCAAGTCCTCCCTTTTGCAGTGGCTAAGCTGGCGGCATTAGTTAATAAGTATGCGAACTGTCTCGATGAAAGGATCTAATACGTACTTTGTATTTTGCAGCTCATGTGGACGCCCATGCCCAGCATGCCCAAACATTTAAAGGGGCATTGTGGAACTCCACGTTTCACAAACGCCAACAAGACTTGGACATGATGCCGCCGCCGGAGACCAGTCTGGTGCCTCTGGCTACTAGACGTTCTTCGGTTAGCTTGCCCTCGACTAGTAACTCTCGTTCTCCCCCGTTAAAACAAGAATATGTCGACGAAAATAGCCAGAGCTCCATGTCCGACTCGATGGATGGCCATAGCCGTCGATATCGTTTGATATCTGAGAGTTCTCTCGACGTGAATCATGACTCAAACCTATCGATGATCAACGACAACTCTGTCGATTTAATGCATCAAGACTCCCTAATGAGTCACCTAAGTGATAACTCCAACCTCAGCGTAAATGAGGAAAGCGTCAAAATGGTGCGCTGTGATTCTGTTAGTACGAACGATAACGCTGTTATGAGCGAAGGACATTCAATTCACCCAGATATACCACTCCCGTCAACGATGCCAGTCGAAAAGGTCATGGATTTACGAATGAAACTACCAATGAACTCCAATGTTACGGACTTTGTTACTACAGCATCGTCAATGGTCCTGTCAACCCTGAAAAGGTTCGGGATCGAACATCCGACTGAGCCTCTACCTCCTCAAAGTGCTCAAAGTGTTGAAACGTACCTGACTAATATAGAATCGAAGACGTCTTTACTTCCATTAAATGTTGCAAACAAGGTTAACGAAGAAAAAATAATGGCTATGTCCAGTATGATGGCATCCCAACCAACTGTGTTCCCAGCTTCTCAGCAACCATTCCTGTCGGAATCGGATTCCATCAGGACCATTGCCAAGTCGGAAGCCGCAGCTATTGCCGAACAAATTATGACTGGAACTACCACTACCTCTAATGCCTGCACCACATTGACTACCTCATTGGGAGGTAGCATATCTACTCCAATCAACGCAGAAAAGCTTGACGAACTTCTAAACACCACTTTGGAATCTCACATCGGGACCAATGCCAAAACTTCGCCGTTGTCAACTAGTACGACGTTAGATCCCATTGTAACGACTCGGGATATGATACTCGTAAGCGAGTCGTCTCTGTTGGGACCTCCAGTAATCAATACGTCACCGCTTCTGAGTTCACAAAGCTCTCATTCTCCGGAGACAATTCTGAATACTCAATTGTCACCGAGTGTGATGTGTCGAAGTTCGCCGTCGGTGCACGCCGAGCCTCTAACGAGTGCCTCATTATCGGCCATGTGTATAGCCGCCAATACAACTGACTCAAACTTGTTGCCTTCATCAATTCCTGCCAACCATTCGCCACTACTGCCAGCAGTAGCCAATCCCGAATCGACGGTTTTGCTGTGTTCAGAATCAGAAAAAGCCGTTATATTCGAGGCTACTGTTGACTTTCTAAAAACTCAAAAGGGAATTTGCGAATTGGCGACGACTTCTCCGGACATCATCGGAATCGCCTCTGCTTCATCGGACACGTCGCCTCTTCCATTGACTAACACTATTGGATCACGATTTTTGCCTTTCACTGGAGCTTCTTCAGAATTAGCAGCTACTTCGGTGCACGTTGCGAAATCGAGAATTGCTACAGCAGACCAAATTGACAAGAAAAACGAAGACAGAATGATTCCCAGGTCGTTTCCGTCCCTCACGGAAAACGAGTTAATCAGTCTGATCAATCCGAGCTGTTTTGACCAAGGTAACCATTACCACCATTAATACGTAGTTAAATTGCATGGACACAAGTGAATGGGGCTTGTAAAATGTACAAATTTATAATACATTGCTCAGAATTATTATATTAGTGTTGCTAACATATAGAGTATTTATTATGTAGTTTTGTGGTATCTCAGAAATATGTAGCAGAGGTTTCGTGACTTAGAGTCGAAGCTCCAGCATGCGTATCTGTAAAATAGAAGTTCCCATTTTATTCAGTTATATTCTATTTATTTTCAGTATAAATCATTGGTGGAGGCTTTATCTTGTCCGTACTTATCGATGAGTGGCCTTTTCGAATTTTTAAGTGCAGCTTTACTCATTCAACCTTTACTTGAAGTATCCAGATGAATATATCTATTTTATTCTCATAGTATACGTTTCTAAATAAGACATATTTATGATATTTTTCTATGTATTTAATAGGATGATGAAACTGCACTAAGCTTTGACTGTTCAATGTACGTTAGATTGTAAGTCGGTTTGACACTACGTCAATAATGATTTATTTTGGAGGGGACCTTGAGTAGTACCTATAAGTCAGCATATAGGTATTCTACTAGAATTATATCTGATTTAACGTTTAACTGTTTTCCGTGAAAGCACGACGTCACTTTTCTTCTCTGTTGATACGTTGTTAATTTCAAAGAATCATAGAAGTTTTTATTTAAATTGGTAACTACAGAGACCTAATTGTTAAAGTTATCATTATTGTACAGTTATTAAGTGTTGTAATTGTTAACTGTTTAAGATTATAAAATAAAATTACCAAAAGGTTGTTGCTACATTTCACACCCCAAGCCTAACACTTCACTGAATGTATGCTAACAAAATTACGTAATTGTATTACCAAAATAACTCAAAAATATATTCTTTTTTAATACACTATGCATCGAATCAGTTAAAGTGTTAGTCAAGAGTGAGATGCTTTTATCTTTACAGATTAGCGGGTGATATAATTGCTTCAGAAACTTATGTAGCTGAATCAAGTTTACACAAAACACGACAGAAAAACTCAGAATTAATATAGTGCAATAGTACAATACACCTACCAGGTGTATTTGCATTATATGCTAACCCTGACGACAACAATGAAGACAGATTCGTGTCATTTTTCATCACTTGTCAGAAAAATATCATAAAAATGGCATCTGAAAATATACAAATTTTTAGCCCCAAGCAGGCCTTATTGCAGAAATCAGCTTCGGTTGCACACATTTCGCCGCCCAGTCTCGCAAGTCTAAGTTTACGTGATACAAAATCGTTTACTGGCAATATTAATGATATCAAATCCCCATATCACAGAGTCATAGAAAAGGCACGTATCCAAAATAAATAATTACAGGGTAAAAAATATAACATTAATCCATCTTCCTTAGAACACTGTACAATCACTAATCTTAGTTTCAATGTTTTAAGATCAATGGAAATGACCAAGAGGTTCGATATTGTGATGGAATAGAAACCCGCGATCTTTATAATAACCGTACCATTATAGTTAAGAGAGAAGCTCTTTTACACAAAGGAAAAATTTACACCATCAATGACATCGCCTTCTATTGGAAAAAGGATTTTAGAATGTGGTTATGGAAGAACACCTACGAAAAGAGAAAAAATAAATCTGTCGCTAATACCTTTAAATCACAATTGATCAAGAAATAACAATACATTTGGAAGACATGGTGAGCAGTTTCATATAAAAAATGCACTTTTTTAAAGGATTCTCAAAATAAGTTATTTTAAGATATATTTTCTACTCACATTTATATAAATTTCGCCATAATAGAGATATTAGAATAACCAAAGCTAGAACCATGGAATTGTTTTTCAAAACTGGCATTAATAGTTTTTTCTAAATTAAAGTGACCTTGGTCGATTGTGGATAATTCCCTACGAAAAACCAACTAGCAATTTGTTGCTTTATGAGTCGAAACAAAATGTCTGATGTGTACAGCACGGCTAAAGATATTGAAATTTTTTATAATTCAATTCAGTACCCGAAAACGCAGAATTGGCACAACTTACAAAATATATACCGGGTGGTTTTGAAGCGGACCGATCGCATATCCCAAATGAGGCGGTCAGATTTTCATTTTTGTCAAAGATCCATAACACTTGTGAGCTCTAATATAATGCTAAAAAACGTTCTAACCTATAAGCGGATATTAAGGGTGGATCCCGCCTCGTTTTAAAATTTCATTAGAAAAATCTTCCAAGGAATTTAATTTTTATTAATAAATTTTATTTAAGGTTCTATAACTTCCCCAGTGTTATAATATTTTTACAGCCAAAAATATTGCATGGAATTTTCCGCCTACGTCCGTCACTGACAACATTGATGGTAATATGACAGAAACATTTTAATTCTATGTTGCTCTGGAGAAAAACCGTTACGATTTCAAAGAACCTTTAATTAACAAAGATATAAATTTACTTATTTTTTCTACATTGTATAAAACATCATAACTTAAATCTAGTAAATTTAATCACCTATTACTTAGAAACGTTTTCAATGATAATAGATTGATGGATGAAATTACAAATTCTTAAAACATTTTCCCAAATCATACATTCTTTGATTATTTATTTAAAAACGTAACCATTCAAACAATGCAAATTGGTTCAAAATTACCTAAAGGTTCTAAACCATCAGCCAAAGCATTGCGGAATACAGCGATCTTTGACATGAAATTTTAGTTTAGCACAGAGTGCAGATTCCAATGGCTGCGTTTTTAAAAATTTTGCTCCCTGCACAATTATAATTTTAAAGAAAAAAAAACAATAAATATTATAAAATGACTAAAACTACAAAAATTGAATCTCGCAATTTCATTACTGTAATGACTTTGAGACATTCAATCAAATCACTATTAGCACCTCCCCTGAATAGCGAGACGCACACGTGGTGAATTTAGTGTGCAATCTCGTGTTTGCACAACTGGCGCAGTGCTAATTTCGCTGCTGCCTTCTTGGCCATCGCCTTATTCGACCCGAATCCGTACACTTGCTGTGGTCGTCCGTCCGCCATGAATTGCAATGGAACCATCACTCTGCCTTGCGTGGCATCCTTGGAATCCCTGAAATATCAAAATCATCTTGACGATGTCGTTTAAACCCCATGAACACGATCGATAAACTTACCCGAACTTAGGATGCGCATTTGGCACAAACTCGTACAATTTCCTTACAAGATTCTTTGGAACATTAGCGCTGAAGGTCTCGATTTCTTTCCACATAAGCCGATGGAAGATCTTCCACACTACGTTCAGGTCTTTACCACTGTCCAGGTATATTGCTCCGGCGAGTGCTTCGAATACATCTCCCAATACCTGTTAAGCAAATTAAGAAAAAAAAACAATGTATCCGTCAAATACAGTAGACATCATGCAACTAGGTCCATAGGAAGATTAAGGGAAATTGATATGGAATACTTTTGGCAACAAAACTTGCTTTAACAGTTTTAGATGGAATAGTAGTTTTTCAAAGTAGTCCTGAAGAACAACTTTATTATTGTTTTCATTTTGACAAAATGGTAAGAACTCCAATTTCTTTTTCAGAATCTTTTTAAATATCCCATATAATTAGAAACCAACAAAATTTGGGATTTCCGAGTGTCAACGCGGCTGTAGTATTTTTGTTATTGCCAGTTCGACATTAAAAAAAAAATAGAATAAAAAAACAATTATTTAAAATTACTTACATAATTTTTTACGTATTAATGCAAATAAACTTGAGACTACTTACCTTTGGGACATCGACGTACTCGGCCAGATTTAATCCCTCGGCGTCGGCTTCTTCCAGCAAAATTAGCACTTCGTCATCGATCACGAATTTCTTAGATTCGATAAAGGTCGCGAATCGGTCCACCATCCCTTGCAGCTTCGCGTTAATCATCAACAGATGCTTGTGCAGCCCGTGCCTGATCACCAAACTGCCAAACGTGTTATTATTGACCAGTGCCGACCTCAGATCGGTCAACTCGCCCGGATCCAGGTACCCGCGGGACTCAAAAATATGGCACGTAATCAGAAAGTCCAAGACGGCGTCGCCCAGGAACTCTAATCTCTCGTAAGAATGAGTTAAACGATTCAGAGAGTATGACGAGTGCGTTAGAGCCTGCAATAGGTAGCCCCGATTATTGAATTTGTAGCACAGGATCTTGTTTTCGATGTCCTGCCAATTAGGTATATAAAACTGAATATCTAAGAGGGTTTTCTCGGGTTTCAGTAGCGGATTACTCGGTGGTTCTTCCAGTAGCTGCATTAAATTCTCCGAGGCGGGAATGATGCCGATACATTCAATGAAACGTATGCCACCTAAAAAAAATAATAAACGTTTGACTTTTATGATAGAGGTCCCAAGTTAAAAACAGCTTAATCAAAGTACAGGGTTTTTGTTGATATTTTATATAAAGTCTACAGAGTTAATGTCAGATCTCGTCGCTTCACCCCTTTTTGCAAACTTAGACTGATATCGCAGTATGCAAAAGCATATTGTTTTGACAATTGCTTGTATCTTAATTTACTATTAAGTACCAATTCAATTTACCTAAAATTCCGCAAGTTTGAAAATAAGCCCCCAACAAGGCCTCAACGCAATCTGCTATCTTCTTGTCTCCAATGTAGTTGCATTTGAAAAGAGACGCAACTTCCTGAATAAGGCCCTCCTCACTCGGATTCTCTTCCAGTCGCAACTCCATGATACTGTCCACTGTTTTCTGGGAGAGTTCGCCACTGATTTGCTCCTCGATAGGAACTGAGAGGTGGTAGAGCGAAGAGAGGGACGTATTTCCATTTTCGATACGTTTTTCTATCAAATCGGGTATTTTAAAACCGGGAGGGAGCCAATCGGCTATTTGTAAATCGTTCGATTTCATCAAGCCTCCGATGTTATGTTTCACCGCTAGATAAAACAAGTTCTTGTTACTAACCAAGCGACCTTTTAGACTGGTAGCTTGCCCTTCGGTGAAAGTCGGGAATTTCAGGAATATGTAGAGCTGAAAATTGACTGTGATAAGAATGGTCATGAAGAACGTAGCAATTCAAAAGCAAAACTTTCCGTCGTCTATTAAAATTGGTAAAAAAAAAACTTGTATTATAGAATCCGAAATAAAAATGAAATCTGAAACATATTATCTTAAATTACCCCGAAGTTTACATTAGAAGCAATAAGAAAATATTAGTAATATTAGACATACCGACCCAAATAGCTTCAAAAACGAGTCCCCTAAAGTCTCCAACCTCTCCATGTTGACTATATCATTGGCTTTCGCTGTGGTCATTGCCTTGTAAATCAAATATAAATCGGGTCCCGTGCTCAAATCACTCTTAGCTATGAGACAAATAGGCTTCTCTTCGTAATTCTTGAAATACGTCAAAGCCAACTGGTCTTTTTGCTTTACAGGCACATCATTCTTCAAGCGAGAGTCGCCTTCGTTGACCACCTTGCTCAAAAATGATTCGTAGTAGTCTATGTCAACTATAGTGACATCTAAGTCTCTTTCGATATCTTTCGGTTCTTCGGTGTCTTTCCACGGAAACTCTTGCTCGAGCATTTTCTTCACGTAGTCTTTATTGATGTTAATATAGCTGACGGGAGGTAAAGAAATGTTTTCTTTTCGTTCGGTGACCAGCACGTTAATGGGAGCAGTTTTCTCGAGATGAGGTTCATAGCTGAGTAGGTACTCATCGAGCTTCAAGGGCTGCTTTTCAGCAACGTCGCCCATAGACATTGCCTTAGCTAGTTTTAGACGGAATTCCTCAAGGCGGAACAAGAATGAAAATCTACTCAAAGATTTCATCAGGATAGAATAATTGTCATCTGGAAATAAATTTACCTTGACACTAGTGTTGGCAATAGATTAGCTTGAATCCAAAGTGCCGCTGGGAAGTCTTGCTTTACCACTAATTCTGGAATTAAGTGAATCTCCAAATCCTCATAGCTCTTTTCTCTCTTTCTTTTCGCCTGAGCTCCTTGTGGTTTAATGAAATTCATCTTCTTAGTCAAGTGTTTGACGTAGAGCAGCGGCTGAACGGCATTCAATAAGCGAATATTGTGTTTGTTGTTATAGTAATCCTCGTAGCTGCCAAATTGTTCGTTAGGAAATGGACTCAACGCCGATTTGCGCAGTGTTACCTCTGTTACCAAGTAATCCTAGAATGTTTTTTTCTTTTTAGATTAAAACTAAAGAAATTACAATTTAACTGATAAAACATATGCTAAAAAACAAGTTCTACTTTTTTTTATTGATTTTATTGTCTCGTTGGTCGATTTATAATTAGGAAATTGAAAGCGACATTCAACCAAACCAAGTCAAATAGACAAATCCAGCGATCCAAAATTGTCAGTCTCAGTTTTGAAGAAACAAATGGATGTGAAAAATTAATAAATAATGAGTCTCTGAACAGAAATACGTATTAATCAACTTACCCCTTGATCTTTATACCAAGGCGAAACGATTTTCCTCAAATAGTCTTCTTGGGTTACATTCAAGTTCAACTTTTCGTCACTGGTTAGTTCACGGAACTGTTCTTTAACTGTTTTATACTCTTTCAACACCTCGAAATCAATTGTATCCAACTGCTTGTTAACAGGCACCAACAACATAGTTTCGGCGTTATGTCCATTGTCGAACATTACGAATTCTCGCAAACATCTCAGAATATCGTTCAACACCAACACGTTGAATTGTTTAATGTCTAACAAATCCGTCTCCGACAACTCACCGGTTAGTACGTTCACTTTAAGGGAAACGTTTAATGTTCCCATGCTTACGTAAATGGGGAAATCGCAAATCGTAGGCACTTCGTGAGGAGTAATAAGACCGTAGCAAAGGTTAGAGACATACATGTCGTAGAAAGTGGAATAGTTTAGTTCTTCGCGCCTTTCGAACAGCGGGCTAAGCTGGATAATGTGGAGCCAGAATGGTTTTTGAGGCCTGATAGGGCCACGTAGAAATAATGGTATCTATAGACAAAATCAGTATGAAATTAGTGTTAGCAATAAAATTTGCTGGAGTTTAATTGTTTATCGAACCACCATTCGTGAATTTCCATTAATCATACTTACTTGTTTTTTATGTATCCGTTTATTTTTGTTAGTTCCAGCCAGTGACTCCTTTTCTTTAGGATAATGTGGAAACAAGAAATTTACGTCCTTATCTGGCACAACATACCTTCGAGGCAACAGGTGATCATCGAGTTCCCCTATTTGATGTAAACTCTTACAAGCCAATAAGGCTGCAGCCCTCTTTGCCATTTTTAAATTCGACATGAACTGGCCCTATGATATTGACGACATGAACAAACCGTATGACCAAAAATATTAATTGTAGAGTACACAAAAGCAATCGATTGCATAATTTGTCTATGTCTATATTTGTTCTCTTTGGATTACTTACCACGATTGGATCAGTGATTGGGCACATCGTGGGCAAAACAATAACCACTCTCATAGGAGATTCCTTGTCAGATATGGGAAATTTCTTTTCCGAATACCATTCAGGGGCCATTACTGTGTACTTGTCGCAAGGAAGACTGTTACAATACTGGCTCAGTAGTGATATGGCCGAAACCATGTCCACTTTTGCCGAGCCGGGACCGTTTGCGTAGTATGGAGGAATCTTATCTTCTTGATACATTTCATTTATTTCCCGTTCTGTTGGGTCAGTCCTTAGACCATTTTGGCCGATGAGCAACTGTAAAGTAATGTTAGATAAATTATTACCTTTACTTGGAAATATTAAATTAATTTAGTTTAGTAATGAAAAAGTTACTTTATCGAGGTAGTAATATATGGCAGTTTTCCATTCAACAAATAGGGCAAATTTTTAGTAGAATGCTGGCAATTCTCTGCTACATCCAATGCTTTTAGATTCTTGGCGTAGCCCACCAATTTTTTTTTATCGGCCCATAGAATTAAATATGTGAGCATGACGGATATTAACTAACGGGATACATCAATGAAACTTGACATTATATGAATAAAATTTACAAGAATGCCGAGTCCCTACCGCAGTATCTTAAAATAAATTGCCAAAACATTAATAATACCACTTCATTAGTAACGTCAATATAAGTGAAAAAAAAACTCTTATTTTTGCAACATATATTTTGATGAATCCTGTCTGTTCAGATCGAATTTATAGAAGTAAGAAACTTGGACCCGCCAGTTAAGACCCATTCAATTATGTTTTGCCAACTGACCTCTTTTTAAAAATATCATTTAAACATATAAAAAATCACATCTGAATGGAAACTCACTCTTTGTAGCTCTCCTTCAACAAGCTGAAATTCCTGGTATCTAGTTCTAAATTTTTCAATTTCGGTATTTTCCACCATCATATAATATAAGCTATCGGGATGTCTTGCACGTCCTTTTGACTGTATGTAGGACCTGTACTCTTCAGGATGATCAAACTTTATGACAAGTGAACACGTAGAAATATCAACGCCTTCTTCTAACACATTCGATGCGCATAACACATTATTCTCCTTGGATTCGAACATTTGCAACACCTCTCGGTTTTTCTTTGCAGTGTATAGACTTTCTCTGGTGTCGTTGTATGGGTTTGAATTATACCCAACCATGAAGTTCGGTTTAATTTTTGAATATTGTTCCCCCGATGCACTCAGGTCACTCAAAATGTAATAGAGCACTTTAGCGGTAAAACGACGTTTCGTGAAAATTAAGGCGCATAGTGGTTCTTTTGAACTTAATTCTTTCAGGTAGTTGTTGAAGATTCTTATCAAGTGTAAAACCTAAAAAGTCTAAAGTATATTTGATGATCCAATTGGGGTAGGGTCTAAATAATTTATTCTAACATGTTTGACATAGTTTGCTGTAATATTGCTAACATAAATGAAGTTAAATTAGTGAGATATACCTTATCTGACGAAAACTTGGACAGGTTCACCTCAACGCTGAAATTTTCCATTACACTTTGAAACATAGCCTTTATCCAGCATAGAGTAGTTTTTGCATAACACAAAACTTCATGCAAAACGGAGTTATCACAGTGTATCTTTAGTCTCTCTAATTGGATCATGTGCGCAAGCACGGCCTTGGATCCTCCGAATATTCCAAATAGTTCAATGTGATACTGTACATCTTTTAAAATGTTTCTTAACTTTTTGAAACCTTCATCCTTTGACAAAGGCTTTAATTCAGTATTCGGACGCCTTAGAACCATAGGGGTGTCTTCTTTGACTGCCTTTAGAACAAGAAGTGCTTGCTCCAGAATTAAGTGAGCTTTTTTTTCTATTGCCGAGAGTGTATGTTTTTGATAGGTTACTACAAATTCTTTGGGGTTTGTGGAGAATCCAGACACCTGTGCCAAACCCTCCACCGTGGCCACCTTACTGTGGTAGGTAATTTCTAAATTCCGTACTTCGTTCAGTACATTCTGGGGCTTGCAGTTGCCATTGAGCAGTGTTGCTGTTAAACCAAGTATTCTGGGTTTGTGGCATACATCTGCTAAGGATTTGCATATTTGCCGCATTGGTTGATCAGAAACCCCTCGGTGGCATTCATCAAATACAATCAAATTCACTTTGTTTAAATCTAAAAGATTGGAAGAGTCAACATTGTACAGCTTACCTCATAAAAATAATTTTATGCTTGCCTAGGTACCGCTGATTGGTCAAATTAACCAGTATTTGTACAGTCATGACCAACACTTGAAATTTATCAAATTCTTGGTACCATTGTGTCTTTGGCCAAAAATCAAGTGACATATCTCCACTGTATTTCCCCACAGACAAATTAGTCCTTTTTTCAATACATTTTGCATGCTGATCCACTAGGGCAACAGTGTTGACCACAACAAAGGAGATTTTTCCACCCTCAGTGTATTTTCTGAAGAATTGCAATAAAAATTGTCAAATGTAGGCTAAACTAATATATACTGATAATTTTTATTTCTACAAATACATAGAAAACTATCTGGGGTATTATCAAGGAATGGATAGGATGCGATAAAAGTTAATTAGAGCACTTTCTTTAATAAATTTAAGAATGTTTTAAAAATATATTAACAGTTTATTTTATGTCTATCTCCCTCAGTATGTTGATCCAATCTTCCAGCCTTATCATATTCAAAAAGATCCTCAACCCTAGCCTCTATTTTAACATTTACTTTAGTATGTTTGTTGTTGTAGTTTTGCATTCAATATGATCAGGTAGTGATCTGTTAAGCCTTATTGTATAATATATAACTTACTTTTCAATTATTTTCTACAGAATAACTCAGAACTACAGAATCAAATTTCTAAGGATTATTTTGTGCAACAATACAAGACATTCGAGTTTAAAAACACATGACGGAAAATGTCTCCTTAAGGAGTTACGATTTTATGATGTTTTAAGACATTTACGTTTAAAAATGTGTTTCATCAACTTTTAGTACGTTTCATTTTAATTTGTTTGTACAAAATAATACTTCAATCATTGTTCAAAGTATCGTCTTTGAACTCGAATGCATCTGTTAAATACTTTTTGCTAAATGTTTATTGTAGCCAAGACTAATAACACACCACCTTTGCCGATCTAATGTTGCCCAAAATGACGAACTTAAACAGAGAAGTGTGTAGGTGCACCATCAACTAGCAGCCACATTTTCTGTCGAATGTTTAATGGTACACTTTCATCAAGAACCTCTGGCAGGACGTCTTGTAGAAAACGCCTGTTGTCAGATTCTGTTAAACAATTGGACAGCAGATATGGTCTATCCAAATGGTCATCCAATGGTTAACAAACCAACATTGATAACTTCTGGCAAATATCATTTGTGGATTTTCTTAGTGTTATTTTGTATAAACACATTAACATAAAACATACTAAAATTTGTAAAATGCATTTTTGCACATAACTGTCTTAAAATATGTTCCAAAAAACAAGCCTGAATAGTTATCTGATTAGAATATAAGTTTTGATTTCAAGAACTTGAAAGGTAATGTGACAATATTCAACATTTAAAAAGTAATTATTACAATGTATTGTGACCATGGTTATTGCATGTTATTAGGGTTACCTTCTAAACCAATAAAAGTGAAATACTTATACAATATTGCTCAGTTCTTAATATAATAAATATGTCAAACCAAAAAGGGGTTTGAAATTTGATTATCATATGCAAATTGCATCATCAGCAGAGTTTACTATGTAAAGCTTTTTAAAGACATAATGATCTCATTATTTTAGATATAGATGTTAATTACTGCTATAGTTTTTATTGAGGAAATATTGATAAACTTACTGATGTGAATGCTGCAGTTGCTTCAAAACCAAAATTGCAATAAATGTCTTTCCAGCTCCAGTTGGTAGGTAAATTACTGAATTATTTTTTAAGGCTATTTCTGTTAGAGCTACCTGGTAGTCTCGGGGAAGAAAATCAGCTTCTTCAATTTTACTCACCATTGTTCTTAAAGTATTTTGACTTTGAGCTCTCTTTTAGTTTTTCACATTGACACACCCTGAAGTTAAATATTGTTATATTATTGTTCAATCATGAGTTTTATTTAATTTTTGTCATTTATTTTATAGGTAAGGAGTCGATATCAAAACAGTCCAAACAAGTACCAATCTAAAGAGAAATTTCTGGAATTTATCTTTAAAATGACAACTGGAAGTACAATTAAAAATAAATTATTGTAGCCAGTAGGAGTGGACTAAATGAGTAATCTTCAAATCAATTAGAGTTTAGGGGAATTACTTACAAAAAGAAAATCATTTAGCATTTGTTGTGAGATAAATCTTTAGTGATTACACTGCAGGACATCTACAGAAACACAAGAACATTTCAGGTTTTGATATAGCAGAAAAACGAAATGCCGTAAATGTGTGAAAATTCTTGTGCCGATGTATATAGCAGTTTTACTCTTTCCAGGGTACTACCTATTGTTTTTCTTACTTACCTCCAATTTCAGTATAGAGCATAAAGATTTATTATACAAATAAATTGTGTTTATAATTTTTTTTTAAATATATTTAATGTAAATTACGGAAGAAAAAAAAATGAAAACCTGTATTAACCTTTTTCCTTGACCATCTATGTGACTGAAAGTTGTAGTGACAGTTGTCACTAATGTCATATTTCAGTGCGATAAATAGAATAGCATCAAGTCTTGTTTGTCCATTCAGAATTTTTGACAAGATACTAAAGAGCTAAAACGACTAACAGAAATGCATTGTTTTAGTTTTATTTAATAAAAAACCGATTTTCGTCAATTTTCTCAGAAAATACTTTATTATAGATATCGAAGACTGCAAAGGCAACATTTTTTAAAATTAAACAGTATATTATGATACTAGGTTCGTATAGCAGCTTAGAGTTGCACTAACCTCAGCTGCAGGAGAAGCGATGTGACAAGCAGTTTTACAGTTAACGGATATGTTATAATGATTCTCAAAGAGACGAGATTCACCAACAGTAGGCCAGACTCTGATTTTATGAAAGGTTGACCAAAGAGTACTGTTTTCTAATTCAACAACCAACAGAAAAAACAACCAGTAATCCTTAAATATACATTTTATTTCACTACGTTTTACTGGCAAACTTCCACTGCATCTAAACATTTTTCGTCGGAGGTTGCCACTGTCTCGCCGCACGCAAATCTTTGAAAGCTTACTACTTGAATTTGATTCAAATCCAGTAATTCTTTGATGCTCATGGTATCATCCAATAAATAATCTTGGTGGATCAAGCTCGATTCTTCCTCCTTATTCGGCGAAGCGACATCTTCTTTACCTATATTTTTCGGGGCCATTCCCACGATATGCTGGCACAACCCGGCCGCAACTTTGTCGATATACGCATTATCTCCGTTTATGCTCTTAACTGCCACTAAACCTCCTATTCGACCTAGGAGGATATTACTTAATGACTTCCCTGAAGGATGGGCATAACCTAGAACAAAAAGATTACATGCAAATATGATGTAAGGAAAGTAATTGTAATACTTGGGAAACTATTTCACCGCTTACAACCAGTGAATCTACAATTCTCTTCAAATCCCTAAACATACCGCTTAAATGAATTCCGTTAGCAACTTTCACACCTACTGCACGTTTTAATAAGGCATTTTCTCCTACTGAGCCTATCATCAGTGCTAACTTATCCCCTAAAGATTTCCCGTCGTCGGTTTTTAAAGACATCAGATGATCACTGTCCAAATTGATCTATAAATTAATATTTGCTGTGAAATAAAATAATATATGTATGGGATTATTAAATTAATATTGAGTGGAATATTTTTATGCAGGACGTTTTTTAGTGGACGACAGTTTTGTAAAGGGTAATTTAAATGATTTCGGAGAACTGATAAATCTGTTTAGGGTCAATGATCAAAAAGCAAGATTATTAGGAAGATTACTTTAAGGGAAACATAGGAGTAAGTAAATGATGTGCCAATAGGCTTGTTGCAACAAAGAGTTAAATCAATTCTGGATGGTCAGAAGCGTGCTCATGTTAATAAGGAGTCCTTACAAATAATTTCGAATATATCTGACGGTTGGGAATTAGTTTTCTACCCTATTGGATACAGTGCTTATTCTATCATGTTTATGAAATCTAATACAAAACAGTTTTTTTCATTTTGGTGCGATTTTCAGGACACCGATCCTTTGGCAATTATTTACGCAACACACGATATCGCAATCACCTATAAGACCATGAAACAAGCATTTTGCATACCTGTTTAGAATATTCATACCTTTGAAAGGGCATGAGCAGAACTAGGTGCATTTTTCAAATAGTTCAAACAGGTTTCTGTTGCTTCTTTAACCATTTTTTCAAACTCAACATTTCTGGCCACAAAATCAGTCTCACAATTAACTTCTACTAAAACTCCGTTACTGCCTTCAACAGAGGCTCCAATTAATCCTTGTGTAGTCTGCCTTCCTTCTAATTTGGTGGCTTTTGACCAGCCTAGTACTTGAGCCTGTTGTTTAAGCCATTCTTCTGCCTTATTTACAAAAAAGAAATATTACATAAAAACGAGAGAAAATACTTAATTTGCATGAGCTATTATGTTACATTTATGGAAATTTTTACTTTTTCAATCAAAATTTTATTCAGATATCAATTATGTAATTTACATTAACATCGCATATTTAGGGTGGTCATTATTAGTGTAATATTTTTCCTGTACATTTATTAAGATAAATAGATAATCAATTAAAAAATGTTAATATTAATCACTCTTATTTCAATACTACTAGACCACTTCTTCATGTCACCAAGGTAAAGTATTGATCAAATAATATTTAGTAAATATCTGTTTGTAGGGTTAATATGAAGTAAATAGGTACCTTCTCTAAATTATTATTGTGTAGTTCAAGGGCCTTCTTACAGTTGGTAAAAGTGTAGCCAGTCTTCTTTCTTAGTGTGGCCAATGCTGATTTTTCTGCTGCAAATGGGACTCGAGTTGTGTGAATGTATCGACTTAAAGTTCTCAAAATCATCTGGAAACATGATTTTATAAACAGGTTAGTTAACTACTTATTGTAAAAGAAACCATTGGAAGTAGATGCCGAAAGTCCATACCATTTAACAGTGGTGGCATAGGGAGTCATGGAAATCTGACCTATTATTAGCCCTTATAGATTAAGACAATGCTTGAAATTATTTTAAGTTGGACTCTTTGGAACTTTTCACTTGCAAATGAAAGTTGACAGTAACAAGAAGTCTCTGACCTGATAGTTCTCTTTTTCAAATAAATAAATCACCATTAGAAGCTTAATTTTTTATGTTCACTTTATTATAATTACAAATGTGATACCTCAAATTATGGTTTCAAGGCAATAAATGCAAAACAAAATTTTTCTAATCTACTAATAAAAAAATATTTCTTTCAGTAAACTCTACACTTGGACATAGCATCCAGGGCGTCCACAGAGTTTACTAAAGAAATCCAATGTCCAATTATGTATGTTCTTTAGTTGTATCACCATAGCTGAAGTTGTGTGGTGAATAGTTTATGCGTAAATCTATCTTAGTATGTTTGCAATGGAGAAAGAATAAAATAGACTTACCATTTTAGTCTTATCGGTTATTATTACAATATTTTGCTTAAAATTCGGTATTTTTTCATAAAAAGTGCCGAGAAGACGTGTAAAACGAACGTGTATAGGTTAGAGGAGTTTCAGAGATCAGCTGTTTGATTAAGCCTTATAGGAATGTCGTTACAATATCGATCTTTCTTGCATCGACCATTATTTTCAAGATAAGCAACTATGGACATTGAGGAACCTTATGGAAAATTAAATCTAAAGTAGTCTTTGAGAAAAATGACATCAACGTGAACTTCAAAATCAAAATATTGATTACGATTGGGGAGTCGAACTTAGTTTCGAAAATATTCTGCTATTCTTAAGATTAATAAAATAACAAAACAGTAAGGCTAACAATTTAATGTTTCAGGACTAAATGGTGAATATAAATCATTATATTACTTAAAAAATTCAAAAAATGTGTTTTAATAGCAACCTTTAAGTGCTAGAAGCGGTTAAAAGGAATTACATACCTAATATTAAATAGTAGAACAATATTAATAAATGCGCCTCATTTGGAATAACAAATTATGTTAGGCAGCGTTTAGATATCTTTAAGTCGTAAAAAATCAATTAAGATAAGTCTACGTATAATATAGAACATTTTTTAATAATAACATGCAAATCGTTACTGAAATGACTATAATGGTAAGGAATTTCTGACTGAAATGCGAAACGTAGATCTTCATATTCGTATTCATAGCCGTCAATTTACAAAAAATATTTTCGTGCATTGCCGCTTCTGAGCGCATCAGAAATCGGCAGTGCATGATGGCTTATGAGAATTTATCACAGGACATTACAGACTAAACAGACACATGCATCTTTTTGGAATGGATTAGAACTTGCTCTGTAATCTCTGTGATGCTGGTAAGAAATCCTTATACTAGTTTCTAAAAATTCCTTATAGGTGGGGACGACTTAAGCACAAAGCTTTTGAAGCCACCTTTCTCCTTCGGAAGTAACCTTCATTCCTTGAACGAAATAGAGTTCTTTTTCATAATGCGAAAGGTCGTTTTACCGTTTTTTAATTTGGAGCCAAATAGATGGTTTATGGCTTCATCGCTGAGCATATCATATCGAAAATCCGGCCTATACGTCCTAAGTCCTTGAGTAATCTGGTTAATTCAGTAGATGCAGTATGTCGTGTCATGGGCAACTCTAATTTCCCATAGCTTTTCTTGCATTTACTATATTCTTAATCACGGCGACTTTTTGTAGATTGAGTGTTCTAGTTAATTAAAGAAAAATGTCCGGAAATGAGGCAGAGAGAAGCAGATTGCTTAAACGGATTGCAGAGAAAACCGCCAAACTAGAATCTCGCAAAGATCTCAATATAAAGGTTCCTCGACTGCAGCTACCTTCTGATTATACTTACCAAGATAGATCGATATTTTCTTTACCGCCCGAAATACTGAAACCAATAATGGCTTCAGCACATCCAAAATATCGCAAGAAATTAGCTGCAGAAAGGAAAAAAAGTAGCTATTAGTGAATGTTCGCATTTCCCCTGAATTAGTCATTGATTTTCATTTAAGCGACCGAACTCAAAAGGCAATTACAGTCTTATACGACACTGAGAAAGCAAAGAGAAGAATTTCGAAAACGTTTGATTACTTTGATTACTAATGTAAGTGACGACTTGATGGATGTAGATGATATTCCTTCTGCTCAAGAAAAGGAAATGCTGAGATACTATTATTACCTTAAACATGGAGTGGATACTGTCCATGTGGCTCCACTAGATGAAAAAGTCTTGAATCGCGTGGGTATTATGAGATCTGCAACTAACGCCTGTTTGGTTTCTTTTGAAATTTATTGGTTATACTTTGGTTTAATTACTCAGGTTTTGTCGTTAGTCCCAAGACGTTTGACTCGTTGGGAAGAGACCTTAAAGAAAACCATTGACGATGTAAGGGATGATTTTATGATGGCAAATAAGAAGGCCATTATAGATTTTGTCCTCCAAGATTTTGCTTTCATAGTTGGACTACAAGATGTGTCGCCATTTAAATCGGAAAGAAAGAAGATAGGAAATAGTTTCAGACCAGTATTCGACTATGCCAAACTTAAAATGGTGCACAATTTGCATATTATTAATCCATGCCTCTCTGTTTTATTGGACATTTGGTACACTCGTTTCAGGTGAGTTTTGTTGTTCAAAATATCTGGAGGTTCCAGACATTCTGCCTTTAGACGACTTCGTCTCATCAACACGAATGAACTGATGGGTCATAACGGAGCATTTGATTTGCAAGAATTCAAATATATTTGCAAGAAAAACATCGATAATTGCAGAAACGTTTTGACTAATCAATATTACTATGCGGTGACCGACGTGTTTCTTCAAGGAGCAAAGAAAAATAGATTGCCAGATCCTGCAAAACGAAAACGCATGAAATCGTTCTACAATTCTGTCGCCACAATCATGACGAATCAGCTACAGACCTTATGTCTCAAATCATTGCATGATTATGTCCATTACATCACTGATATAAAGGTAAGCTATTTCTCATAAATCGTTTTCGCACCTGTCCTCCTTTTTTTGAATCTACTTTAACGTTCTTCGTTTCCGAATCAGGAAGCAATTCTTACCATTTACCTTAGATTTTTGCCTTAACACCAGTTTTACCCATCCACATACCTCACATCATCATTTTCCTTGCAACTTGTTGTCGTACCTTTACTTCCACTATCGTCTTTCTCCTTCATCTATTGCCTTGCTCACGCCTGTTATCGTACTTTGCGCCCTAATGATAGATGATCAAAAGCAGTACCATTTTTTAGTATTCCAACAAAGGATTTCTGATTAAATTAGTCGAACGAGTGAACATTTTAGCATTTGATCCGCCCTTTAAGAGTTTCAAAGATGCCCTCATTCACGAAATTGATGCCATAGTGGACGCTGTGTTGGATATTCCCCGATTGGAAAGTAAGCTCTATTTGGACTGGGTCGAAGTCGTGGAATACTTGAAAGTGGGTAGAATGCGCATATCCTGAATTCGTACTTAATTAGAGAAAAATTCCAGCCTATTATCCCTGATGAGACTATAACGAACTATAAACGACAAATAAGAGATTTGCTAGAAAATCAAAGAATAGGTCCCGAGTTGAGAGTGCAAGATTTCGACGACTATATGCCGCTTATCAATGGCGAGGCTGCGGAGGAGGTGAATAAGTTCTTGGACAAGGAGCACAAGTTGGAGGAATACGCCGAGCAGATAACAAAGTATAAGAAGATAATGGATAGCGTTCCTTTGGCCACGGAACATGTGATAACTATGGAAATGTATAACATGAACAGAAGCGAACTCATCAAGGCGTTGGGAATGCAAGCTGAAATATTTCGGGAGAAATTGATTCAAAAATGCATCAAGAACTATCAGCAACTTTGCAAACAGTAAGAGAGAGGTCTTTAAATTATTGCAGAATTTAGTTTAATCAATTCCCTTAATAAGTATGGTAAGTCAGCGTCTCTTCTCGAATGGTATTCAAAGGCAAGGGTCCAATAAAAAGTTCGTTATTCGTGGAAAAGAGTGGCGGCTAAGGTAGTAGCTTTAATGCGTCATATGCCATCAATTTCTAGCCAGTCTTGCGTCGCACTCTGCGGTCAAGTTCCTAGCTCCTAAAATTTATAAACAAATCAGATTAAGATTACATGTGTCGGAAGGCAAAGATTAAGATTATAATTCCAAAAATTAGATTAATAGTATCTTCGAAATGAAAGACAAACGTTACGGGGCCGTCCCAGAAAATTCCAATAGAAGGAAGGTGATTGACCTGTTGTTAAAAATTCGGGACAAATTGGTGACTGCTAATTAAATATCCTTAGGAAAGTAACCCTAAAGTTTAAGAGTTCTGTTGCAAGTAAAAGAATATTGTTCTTCGGAACAGTAATTTTGGCCATGCTAGCACCACCATGACAGAGTACTCCGGCTAATAATAATAATTACGCAAAACACCGAAGAACTTGAAACCCACTCCTCTGTCTTGTTAAAGAAATGTTTTGTTAGAAAAACAGAATATATTTATGAAAATGTTCTTTTCTGCATCTGTTTTTCTAATAAGAGTATTTTTCACCAACTGGGCTACCTAGAAAATTAAGAACCAACAAATTTAAGATTTCTTTGACAAAATTTATTGCATCAAAGAAAGTAATAAAAGATGTTATACATTGATTAATAGTTCCAATATTATATTGATATGCCTGTGCATTAAAATAATCAAGCGGTTGATAGTCTCTTGTGGAATATTAGAGAGCAAAAATTGAACGAAGCGAATCACAGGCATAATGTAATAAGCAAAACAACGGAGATAACAATCAGTGTGAGTAACAGACCTTTAACTCCCAATTTAGGTAAAGAAGTATATCTACACTTCCAAGCTAAATTAAGAGGTTAATGGCATTAAATGAAATAGCGATTGTTGCTCAGTAGAGTTGTTCATAGCAGTTCAGAATTCAATACACTCAGCTCTTAAATGTTATTATTTACCAAACAAAGAAGTTAGATTGAAAGTAGGGAAAAAGTTACTAAAATATTGATAGAACAAACAATAGCATGCAATTTGTCTTTAATAAGATTTATTGGTTTTAAAGATTAGGAGAACAGTATCAAGCTATTGCAGACAAAGCATTGAGCGTACCGGTAAATACGGCTGAGCTAATGGATCTAATGAAATATGTTACTGAAATTGAAACCGTAACTTTATGTGAAATGGAGGATAGATTGAGAGAAGTAATGGATTACATCCTCTTCTTATCGGATCACTCTATATTCACTCCAGTAGAGATGAAGCAAAACAACATCACCTTTCACTGGTATGTATTCACAGGATTTTTGTAATAATAATAAAAATGTAGGAACTGCGTTCAAAAATTCAAAATTCCTTCCCTACATCGGTCTGGTAGTTTCAGTGGTATATATAGAGGTGATTTCAATTTAAGGTATTTGCACATGCCGAAAGTCCTAGAAGAACATCGACAAATGGTTGACAGTAAAATAGAAGAATTTCAAGCTCAGCTCACGGCTAAGATTGAGAAGTTTAAAGACGATTTAGAGGTATACGCTAAGATGGTTGATGAAATGCAGAATAATGGCAATGTGGATGATTTACCTAGATATCACAAGAAGACAACAAAGCTAGATGAAAGGTATATTGATTAAAAAAAACAAACAAACAGCAATCCTTCATTAATCCGTGATCCATAAGGATTTACTTAATTGCAATCATTAAATTAAAATGTTAATAAAAACACCAATTCGTTCCAGATTAGCTCACGCAATGGAACAAATAAATCAGTTCAACAAGGAGGAAGTCGCTTTCGGGCTTGAATTGTCGCAATATCCCCTTCGCAAGCAGATTCACGAGAATCTCGCGCCTTACAAGAAACTATACGACAATGCAACTGATTTCATTAACAAATACGATTTGTGGATGAAGTCCAAAGTCGGCTCGTATGATCCTGAAGAAATCGAAGCTGATGTCGGAACTTATTATCAAAACATCCACAACTTGGAGAAATTTTTTACGGAAAAACCGGCGACATTCAGCTTGGCTTCTACGGTAATTTAAGTTATTTTACAGCTTCGAATTTGAATCTAATTAGGACGAAATGAGTGAGATATCAACGACAAATTTATTTAATTTAGGTTAGAGAACGAATAGAAGAATTTAAAGAAAACATGCCTATTATACAGACTTTAGGCAATCCCGGCATGAAAGAACGCCACTGGGAAAAAGTATCGGAAATTGTCGGATTTCCTATTAAAGGTAAAGTATTTTAGAAGACTCTAAAAAATATCCTCTTTTGGTCTAAGTAAGTAATGTTATGACATCCCTGCGGATAGACGACTGTACGCACTTCGAGCTTGATTTAATACTTCAGTTTTAATTTGCTTTCTTAATTCAATCGTGCAGATATACGGGTTGTCCCAAGATAGTTTGGAACAAATATTTCACAACTCCGTAGGAATTTTAAAAAAGGTTTTGTTAAAAATATATAAGGTTGAATTGGGGCTACGAATTGAAGTGATAACAAAATATACAGGGTGGTGCACAAAGCTACGAGGAAAGGAATTTGCATTTTTTTAATGGTTCACCCTGCATATTTTTTCATATTTGAGTTCCTAGTTGATATCTAATCACTTTTAATATAGTATATGATATATTTAAAATCAAGAGAATGTGAAATATTAACAATGAAAAAATTTTTTAAAGGAGACCTTTTCATCCTCTATGGGATAAGATTAGATACTTTATAGATAAGGAAAGCCCGACTTTAGTTCGATAGATTTCTTCCTGTGGGGTTATCTGAAACGAATTATTTATCAAACCCATCGAATTACTTTAGAAGACATGCAAGATCAAATTCGAAAGGTTTGCCGTACAGTCGCGCCCGATATGATACTAAAAACTTGTACTAGGGAACTACTTCGACAGTTTAAAACATGTTTAGAATCTCATGGAGGACAATTTGAACATTTTCTTTAAATACCACTTTCTCAATGTAAAAGCCTGAAATATATATTTTTTCTAATTAGGCCTTATTTATTGTAAGTGTGAAAATGGATTTTTAAATACTCAACTGAAATGCACTTCACAATATCTTGATTTTAAGTATAGCATATGCTATGTCAAATATGCCTAGTTTTGACTAAGAACTTAAGTATACAAAAATACACAAGATGTAGAATTTAAAAAAATGCGAGTTTTTTTGTCATAAATTTATACGTGATCCTGTATATTTTAACTATTACTTCAATTTGTAGGCCCAAAACAACTCTACATGTTTTTATTAAAATCTATTTTTTTAAATCCTACAGGGTTGGAAGATATTTGCTGTAGGAACTCTATCATGAGACATTCTGTATATGAGACGTGTTCCCACGTTTCCCTTTGTCGATTAACACAAAGCTTTACAAACTAAAATCATTCATCGAACGACCTCTGTGTAGAACGAATCCGGGAATCACTACCTCGTTGGTTGGAGTAAATAATGTTTTCACGTGTTTCTTAACCGTCGACTGCAAAGTCCAGACCCAGCTCTTTCAGTAATTTCCTGTCTCCTCCACTTAAATATTGCCTGTTAAGTCGCGTTTATAATTTCTGTTCAACCCATATTTATTTAGTCGCAAATGACTTAACGTTGGAGAAGATCATCGACTACGGACTGAACGACTACATAGAGAAATTCGAAGCAATATCAGAAGCAGCCACTAAAGAGAACAATCTGGAGAAGAACTTGAGCAAAATGATGGGAGAGTGGGCAGACTTGGAGTTCACAATTCTCGCTTACCGGGACACAGGCACGTACATCCTATCGGCCATGGATGATATTCAAGTTCAACTAGACGATCATATCGTCAAAACTCAGACCATGAAGAACTCCCCGTATATAAAGCCATTCCAGAAAGAGATTTTGTGAGATTTATGACGTTTGAAATAGTAAACACTTTTAATTTTCACCTTTAGGAGTTGGGAAAGCAAATTGCAACTGTTACAAGAAATCTTGGATGAGTGGCTCAAGGTTCAATCAACTTGGATATATTTGGAGCCGATTTTCTCTTCTCCAGATATTCAACAGCAAATGCCGGAAGAAGGCAGAAGATTTAGCGCTGTGGACAAGATATGGAGGGATTTGATGAAGACCGTTTATGGTGATCCGAAAGTTCTAGCGGTGGTCGAAATCGATAAAATGGCAGAACGTTTGAAGAAGTGCAACAGTCTACTGGAGATGATTCAGCGAGGTCTCAACGACTATTTGGAGAAAAAACGCTTGTATTTCCCCAGGTTTTTCTTCCTGTCCAATGACGAGCTGCTGGAAATTTTGTCCGAAACGAAGGATCCAACAAGGTAAGCGCATGTCTTCAATGTAAGATGTTGCATTTATTGACTCTTCAGTTTCCTAGAAGTAATTTTTATTAATTTAGTTTTAGTTCACCCTCAGTTAGTTTCTCTTACTGATTTATCGCTTCTCTAAGATAATTCGAATTCATTTTTCGCTTTGCAGGGTACAACCGCATCTCAAGAAATGCTTCGAGGGCATTGCCAAACTTACATTTACAGAGGATTTAGATGTTACGGATATGAAGTCTAGTGAGGGTGAAATCGTGCCCCTTCCAAACATCATTCAGACGACTCTAGCTAGAGGGCAAGTGGAGAAATGGTTGGTGGAGTTGGAGACTGATATGCAGAAAGCGGTGCATCTCATGGTCCAGAAATCTATCGAGGATTATCCGAAATGGCCTCGCGAGAGTTGGGTAAGTGGCATAGAGGATTTTCACACATTGTATAACCTCAATAGACACAGTAATATCAAACACTCGTCTCATAAGGAGCCTCGCTAATCCTAGACTGATTCTTGTATGTGTCCTAAACAACTGTGTTTACCAAGAAATTTAAAATCAGTGGTGTAATTAGAGTCTGTGTTTTTTACGCAATCTATTATGATACAAGTACTTTTGGATTGCAATTAGTAAGAGTAGTACTTGAGTTTTTGTATGGTTTGCTTACTTTGAGAAATGGCTGCATAGTCTCAATCTGAGGGGTAATCGCATTCTTATACTTTCTCCCTTACTAAGACGTTCCTTCAAGAACTGTCTGACGAGGGCGCCAGTGAGCAATTACATTTGATTTTGACATGCGCTCTTCTTGCATGTGTTTTGCTAGTTGCTTAGTTCTATATTGTGGTATTTAATGTAACATACACATAAGTAAGGATTCATATTTTTGTGAGAATTTTATAGTTTCGAATATAGTTTTTAATATTTCAGGTGTTCAAGTGGCCTGGTCAATGCATACAATCTGTAGGTTCGACCTTTTGGACGACTGAAGTAACTCAGGCAATAGAAACCGGAGATCCAGAAATGAAAGCTTACCTGACAAAGTGCAACACTCAAATAATGAATATTGTCGATCTAGTTAGAGGAAAACTTAATACTCAACATAGGATAACTTTGAGTTAGAAACTTTCTCAAAGTGTTTGGATGCTTTATGTTGAACCAAAAATAAATTATTGCAGGTGCTTTGGTCATAATAGATGTGTATCAACGAGATGTCTTGGAAAAAATGGTGGATCTCCAAGTTAAGTCAGTTAATGACTTTAATTGGCTGGGTCAATTGAGATATTACTGGGAGGTAGGTTGTAGAAGGGAGTTAGGTGTTCATAGTTTCTCATCTTTTTGATTAGAGGAACCAAATGGTGACTGCAATGATGAACTTTACGTTAAAATATGGTTATGAATATCTCGGAAATAGCGGGAGACTGGTTGTGACTCCGCTCACAGATAGATGCTACAGGACTTTATTTGGGGCATTGCATTTACACTTAGGTAAGAATGTTTTATTTCGGGATAAGTATTTTCATTCCAATCTTGGTAATATTTTGCGTTATTTTCAAATTCAAAAGTTACGAAGTTTTTAAACTAACAACCTCAAACCAGTTTACAAAAATTTGGCATCAACATGAATAGCGTCTTATGTTATTTCCTTAGGTGGAGCACCAGAAGGTCCGGCAGGTACTGGAAAAACCGAAACCATCAAGGATTTAGCTAAAGCTGTGGCTAAACAATGTGTCGTCTTTAATTGTTCAGATGGTCTGGATTATATTGCGTTGGGAAAGTTCTTTAAGGTATACTTTAACGAATAAAAAAAAATCACTGTCCAGTTTGTGAACATCTGATGAGTTTTATTTGCGAAAAACGGAAAATATTCTATTCCAGGGACTGGCTTCCTGTGGTGCTTGGTCGTGTTTCGATGATTTTAATAGGATTGATCTGGAAGTGTTATCCGTAGTGGCGCAACAAATTCTTACTATTCAACGAGGGATTAACACGGGACAAGAAAAGTTGTACTTTGAAGGCACAGAACTGAAACTGGACGCAACATGCGCAGTTTTCATTACGATGAATCCCGGTATGATAAAGTATAAATGACGAATTGTGTATTTTTTATCCAGTTTTCCACAACCTGAGCAAAATCCCATCATTCAGTGATGGACTGTTGGATTGGATTTTCTTGTAGCTTTAATGTAAATGTAGTACAAAGTGTGATATGAAAACGTTCAAACGTTGTTATGAATATGATGAGTTAATGGACAGTAGGTTATTTTTCATTCCCGTTACGTTTCTACCAATAACCATTAATTTTTACAATAATGCTTGCAGACAATTTTGTGTTCGATCTCGATGAAAATATTGCGAAAATTCCAAATAGTTTTTGTATTATTAAATTTTACGAAAATAAAAGTCGATTTTCTAATAATAATTTACAGGATACCCTGGTCGTTCGGAATTGCCGGAGAATTTGAAACCTCTATTCCGATCTGTGGCCATGATGGTCCCGGATTACGCTCTTATCTCGGAAATCGAGCTGTATGCATCTGGATTTCTGATTGCTAAGTCTCTGGCAGTAAAAATAGTCACCACATACAGATTATGTTCTGAGCAGCTTTCCTCGCAGTGTCACTACGATTACGGTAGGAAATTCTTATTAATCACTTATTTCCTTTTTTTTCGTATGGGGAAACGTTTCTAGGTATGAGAGCAGTGAAATCAGTTATTCGAGCGTCTGCAGTACTAAAACTACGCCATCCGCACGAAAAAGAAGATGTTTTGGTGTTGAAGTCCATTAAGGACGTCAACGTGGCCAAGTTTGTACATCAGGATCTGGCTCTGTTTCAGGTACAACAAGATGGTCGACGAGTCTGCTTTGAAAAATATCCGATGAAGCCTTAAAATGGAAAAGTTGCAAAATATCTCCGGTCTAGAACTGGATTCTTTTCGGTATAGAAATTCTATTTATTTCCCGGAAAGTTCCTATATACAAATGAATCCAAAACTCCGCGTGTTTGTCATCAAAAGTAACTAAAATATCTTTGGAACAGCGTGACCAGATTATTTTTAATACTGGCAGCCAATAACCTAGAAGAACTGGACGTAGCATTCTTCTTCATCGTCCGTCATCATTTTTGCCAAATGGGACACTAATCCATGGTGGCGAAATCGGGAGGAAGTGATATCGTCATGAAGTAATAAGGCGGAGTTTCACAAACTGCGTTAAGCTGGCGGCTTGTGCCCCGTCTAGGTCGTCTGGGCAATTTTGCTAGCGATGTAAAGTCGGTAAACTTCAAAGGGAATGCTGAGGCTTTCGGGAATTTTGTCAGTTACCTTTAAATCTCAAAGGAGCAAGGATATTTTTGTAAGTCGTCACTTCCTTTGACTCTCTCGAATGCGGAAAAATGGCTTATGGTTATCTCCAAGGAGATAGTGTTAATTAATTTATAGTATTAAAACTCGCTCATTACTCAGCCTACACTCACGCACTCACCAGGTTGTTCGTAGTATTGTGGAGAAGTACAATTTTCCGCGTTCAAATACCTTCGGAAAATTAAGCTTTCGTGTGCGGCAATGGGAAAAATAAGGAACTTTTAAAATAAAGATGTTGGAATTTTTGGTTTCTATTCCATTTATATTCTAAACGGTTTCAAGAACGTTACTTTTGACTCTTTCAACCAATAACGTAGAAGTGGGCGCATGAAACAATTGCGGTCGTTCCATTAAAATTGGTCCCATTTCTTAAACGGACAGCCGCCATATTTTTGTGTCCCTGCACTCTCATTATGTTGAGAGAGATGTGTCATGCAAAGCCGGCGAATATATGTAGATAAAATATAAGAGGTCATAGGAAGATCATTTTTTTCCGATTTCGCCGTCATAGATTTAATTATTCAATTGACACAGGAGGGTTAAAAAACTGCGAAAAACGATGTACATCCAGTCTTTCTAGATCATTGTTTCTCACCGATTTTTCTAAAATCATCACAGACTCGGAAGGTCTTCATGTGAGATAACTAACGAAGTTTCACTGTATCGACATTGTAAATATCCCACGAAGTCGGAAGTTTAGTATTCTGTTCGTTGAAGCAAAAAAGGAAATTAAACGTGAACTTAAAAGTGAAATTTATATTCACTCGAGATTTATAGAAACTCATTACATTTAAGAGCATAATCTCTGATTTGTTCCCCGGAGTGGGGCTACCTGAACCTGGTTATGTGGTACTAAACAAAGCTGTCGAGGATGCCTCTAAGACAATGAATATACAGTGTGTGCCAGTTTTTCTGGAGAAAGTCCAGCAATTATACGAGATGATTGTAGTCAGGCATGGCTTGATGATCGTCGGAATGCCATTTGCTGGTAAGACGACTTGTTATCGAGTTTTGGCTGACGCATTGGGGCTTATCGAGGAGAGGGTAAGATTGTAGTTAATTGTCATATGATTCACAATTTTTTTTTATAAATGTTTTTTACACATTCAAGGCGGGTTGTTCATTTTTTTATTTATTTTGTTTGGAGCTGACGCTTTGCGCAGAAGTATGACACATAAGTAGTGCTTGTATCGAGGGAGGCGAATTGAGGGAAGGGGGGAAGTGCAGTTTTACACCATTTTCAGTGAAAACTCTCTGAGAATGGCATTCGCCCATGTAGTAGATAAACGAACTTTTTTATTTTGTCTTTATGGAACCCCATGTATAATATGACATTTTTGAGTTTTTGAGAATTTCCGAACATATTTCATCTGACATACCCGTGTCCAAATTCAACAGTTTTCGAAAAAAGTAACAATTTAAACTACTATAATCTAATCTACTGAATGTTTGAACTGTGCCCCATTGATTTCCTGATAGTGAGCAAACCGCAAGGTAATTTCTTAAGAATGTTTCTTCTCATTTGCGGAGTTATTTGTTGAGCTCCTTGAGTAATTTTATTTTTCAACTTTCCTATATGGTTCGGCTTATTTAAACACGCCCTGTGTTTCAGATAACCACATAAAAAAAGTCCGTAGTAACGAGGTCAGGCGATCTGGCAGGCCACTCTAATTGCCACATTACGCAAATATTTTAATAACTGTTGAATTTGTACATGAATGTCTTACGTGAAATATGTTTAGAATTTCTCAAAAAACTCAAAAAAAATTTTTCACAAATTTTTGCCGGATATTATAAATATATATGCTTGATCACAAGTCAGGTGCTTTGGACCTTTTCAGGGTGAAATGGCCGAACACCGTGCTGTCTACACAGTCATTAATCCAAAATCTATAACCATGGGCCAGCTTTATGGACAATTCGACGCAGTTTCGCACGAATGGTCAGATGGAATACTGGCCATTAGTTTTAGACAATTCGTCATGTCAACCAGTGCAGACAGGTCACATGATCGACTCCTTTTTTGAGCGCAACCTTTAATTATATTTCTCCTCTATGTAGGAAATGGTTAATTTTTGATGGACCTGTTGATGCAGTTTGGATTGAAAACATGAACACAGTCTTAGACGACAACAAAAAATTATGTCTCATGTCCGGGGAAATTATTCATTTATCAAATTCTATTAATCTAATATTTGAGCCCATGGACTTGAATGTTGCTTCTCCCGCCACCGTAATTTAATCTAAAACACCCATGTGCTTACATAACAATATCTTTGGTTCAGGTGTCAAGATGTGGTTTGATTTACATGGAACCAAAATCGTTAGGATGGAAGCCGTTGCTGTCTTCATGGTTGAATACGCTGCCACCATTTATTAACAACGATTTCTACAAAACCATGATTTTCAACTTGTTCCTTCGATTTTGCCAACCGTTACTTTGGCTTATACGCAAGGGCGGCGTGCGGGTAATAAAAAACTTATTTGAAATAAATTATATATGACAAATATGAAGAGAAAATTTAAAGCATTACAATCTGAACTTTGCAGAGACAATGAAATAAAACTTTGCTTACTTTAGGCTTCTAATAAAGGTTTCGTTTTGGGACTAGATTTCTGAGTCTAGGGAGTAAAATGTTACTAGGGTATGACGTCAAAATTATGCATTTTTGACAATTTAGTGAGCCGTCCGACAGGTCATTTTCATATTTTTTAAGCGTTGCAGGAAACCTATATTACTTTTTCAATATCACTTTCAAATTCTCAGCGAAAACCCCAAATATTATCGAATTCGGACCACCCCTGTACTCGTTTACTCGTACATTTGCAGGAAATCGTAACGACTTCAGACCATAATCTGGTTCGCGCCACTACGAACCTTTTCGATTGCTTCATGAACGACTTCTATGATGAGAAATATCGAGAGCAAGTGTCCGATATGGACGTCCGAGCCCAGATCGAAGGGTCGTTCTTCTTTGCCTGTATATGGTCGATCGGGGGCACGCTAGATAACAATAGCAGGCACAAATTCAATATTTTGTTTAGAGCTCTGCTGGAGAGGGAATTTCCGTCTAAGGTTCTCCAAGATTTGGAAATACCTTTTGAAATCAACAAACCGGACAAACCTTATATTTTTACGTTACCTGTTGGAGAAACTGTATTCGATTACCGATTTATCAAAGAGGTAAGGTATTTTGAACTTATTTTGTTCGTTTATAATCATTTAATTTTCCATCAACATATCTTCATAAAAGTGCTGGCTTTCTACTTTTGTTATATTCCTCTTGCTTCGCGCACTCCCCTGAAGTTGCAATGGCAGCAATTTTTTTTTATCTATAAGTGAGGGAATTCTGAATACAGATCCATGCGGATTCTCTCAACGTTGCGCTCCGATCTGTCCAGATCTGAGACCGAGTGAACTTTCACAGTTAAATACCGTCTAGTGATCAAAACCGTATCTAGGATATTCTGTTTCGCGTTCAATCGTGATATGTGTACTTCGAAATAAAAGTAGAATGTCCGCACCTTAAAAAAAAAAAGTTTCTTCAACGACTGATTTGTTACAGGGGAAAGGAAAATGGAAGCTTTGGTCTGATGAACTGATGAACGCACCTCCCATCCCTCGAGATATTCCTGTCAACCAGATCATAGTAACTACCGTTGAAACGATTCGCTCAACTGCCATCATGCAACTATTGATCCAGCACCAGAAACCGATGATAATTGTAGGACCGACTGGGACAGGAAAGTCCGTTTATGTTACGGTAAATAATAACCTGAGAATGTTTAAATTGAGTTTAAGGAGGAAACAATTCTTGGTTTAATACTATATGTATTATTATCTGAGACGTTTACGTTCGAAGATACAGGAGTAAGACTCCCGGAGGAATAATGGTCATAAAAAGCCAGTATAATACTATAGTTCGTCCATGATCGTTGTCCATTAACAGCGACAAAACTCCAGTAAGTTTAACCGCGGATGTTGGGATCCATACTTAATGAGCGAACGAGCTGCCATTGAAACACGCGTTATTTAAATGGCCAGCGGGAATAAAGACTTTATATCCCGCAGATCCCTCATTACTCCCTCTGCCGCTATATGACCCCTATTTAATTTCAGTTGACAAGCTGAATATTTGGTCATTAGCAAGAGGTCGTGGACAAAATTAGATTTCTCTTCCTCGGACAAATAATTAATGTTTAGTCTCTCGGACAACTCATTAATATTTAGTATTTGCCTGAGTAATAACACAATAAATGTCTGAAAATTCGAATTTAAATTTAATCATGAGGTGATTTTAATTATTTAAGGACTTCTTGCTGAAAAAGAACGACACCAAAACGTACATTCCACTGTTTATCAACTTTTCGGCCCAAACAACGGCCAATCAGACCCAGAGCATGATTATGTCCAAGCTGGATAAAAGGAGAAAAGGTATTACTTATTGTTCGTATAAATTTATCAGTTTGAGCTGAATGAGGCAAAATATCCGTCCATAATCTTTTTATGCCTGGTTGTTAAATGACAACTACAACAAGTAATACAAATTGGTGATTTCTTAGATTTCTGCTTGAACTCTGACTGATAACTAATTTTTTTCGAAAATAAATCTTTTAAGGCGTTTATGGACCTCCCGTTACCAAGAGGTGCGTTATCTTTGTGGACGACATAAATATGCCGTTGAAAGAAGAATATGGCGCCCAACCCCCCTTAGAGCTGCTTCGGCAGTGGTTCGACCACGACATGTGGTACGACTTGAAGGAAATAGTACCAATGAAACTCATTGATATTCAGGTAAGACAGTTTCAATAAGATGGATCCATCACTTTTAATTGTAAAAGAATAATTAATATGGATCAAATTTAGTTCATGTGCTCCATGTGCCCGCCAGCTGGTGGAGGAAATACCATTACTCCTCGTTTGAGGAGACACTTCAATCATCTATGTATAGACGAATTCCCTGAGGGCACGTTAATAAGTATTTTCAGTCGAATTATGTTGTGGCACCTGGATACCAGGTTAGCAATACTTGTATAGGCTAAATTGATTGGCCACATTCGGTAAAAGTAGCAGTTGCTCGATGGTTTGGGGAATTGTTTGAAATTCCTAAAGAAAATGACGTGAGTTCGCGTTTGGATGCATTATTTGAAGGGTGTAACTGTTCGTACTGCCGAATGAGCCTATTAGATTATATATTGCACATAGAGGACCAAAAGCCCCGCATAAAAACGCAAGGAAAAACAATAAGCTGTAATGAACGTTAATGTTTTAGGGGATTTTCAAAGGACTTTGATCCTTGCATTGAAGAAATTGTCCTGGCCACGCTCGCCATATATAAAATGGCGCGAGCAAATCTTCTACCCACACCAGCTAAATCCCACTATCTTTTCAATTTGAGAGATTTTTCCAGAGTAATTCAGGTATGTCTTACAGTTATCTTATAAATGTTTTTACATAACCCCTGCTCTCTCTCTCTCTCCCTCTCTCTCTCCCCCCTCTCTCTCCCTCTCTCACTCTCCCTCTCTCTCTCCCTCTCTCTCTCCCTCTCTCTCTCCCTCTCTCTCTCCCTCTCTCTCTCCCTCTCTCCCTCTCTCCCTCTAACATTCTCCCGCAAATTTTCTCTCTCACTCTCTCTTACACTCCAGGTCTCATACTCCCTCTCTCAGTCTCTTTCTCACCCCCCCCCCTCTCACTCTATTTCTCCCTACACTCCTCCCTTACTCTCTTTCTCAGTTCCCCCCTCTCTCTTACACACGCTCATGCACACAAATTATCTCTTAGTGCGTAATTTGTCTCATCATCGATCAACAAACTGGTCATCAAAAGAGTCGAAACGGTCCATTTTCTTGGCAGTTTTTGAGATACTGTAACTCGACAACGCTTCAACTGATTTCAATGAAGCGAAGTGATTTTAATGGCTCATTACTTGTCGAATTGCAGAGCGAACTTAATTTTAAAAGAAACATTGTTTTATACGACCAATGAACAGAGCGAGGAAAATGCAAGTTTTTAAAACTTTAACACGTTGCACTTTATTCCTACAATAATTATTGCATAACTTTTCTTGAAAATGGCGATTAGAGGCCCTGGTGGATTTCTAAGGAAATTTACGATTTAGGGAGTGTTACTGTCCGTTCCGGAAGCAATGGAAGACCTCATTGCCATGAAACGATTATGGGTCCATGAAGTATTAAGAGTATATTACGATCGATTAGTAGACGACGTAGATCGTACTTGGATAATTGAAGCTATTAGGGAGGTTTGTAGGGACAAATTGGACGAAGATCTTAATGAAATGTTTAAACGCTTGGCCTCCCCTGAAAGTTCACAAGTACGTTACTCCTGCATGATAAGAAATTTCTCTACAGTTTTATAGCAATTTTTTTCATCGTTAATCATTACATGTTTGCACATGTAGAATTCACTAAAAATAACTTATTTAAGATCGGTGAAACGGAGTTGAGAAAGTTGATTTATTGTGATTTTGCGAATCCTAAAGCGGACCAGCGACATTACATTGAGGTTCTGGATCTAGAACACTTGAAATCCATCACCGAAGGTTACTTGAATGAGTTTAACAATATGTCCAAGAAACCGATGAACCTTGTATTATTTAGGTGAGTATTATCCAAACCTGTTTGAAATTGGTTTGAAAATGGACTAGAATTTTAGTTTTTTTTAGTTTGATCTTTTTTTAAACTTGTCCATAATACAGGGCGTCCAAGAAACAGGGGGTCAACGCTCAATCACTTATTCTCTGGTCAAAAATATGGATTCATGATGACATACTTACACACGAAATGATCTCTTTCTAGCGATACAGCCTTTCAAAGCCTCACTTTTTCTTCAAGTTTAGCAGATAGGTACAAAAGGCTATATGGATTGAAACGAAATTTGATGTATAATCTTTATGCTTCTCGGAGCACATTCGATGAAGGTTATTATTCTAAAACCATCAGGATTGGTGGTCAATTACTAGAAGGTTGAATAGTATACACATCAGAAGTTTTTTATTCGCTTATGAAGACGGTTGCTTTTTTGAATGGGAATTCCCGATCCATTATGCGACTGTTTTTTATCTCTTACCGAACTTTGATTTGGAGTCTTAATTTGACGAAAAAAATATATAAGTTTTTATTTCGATTTTTGAAAAACAAGCTATGATGAATTTGATGCCATTGTTGTATAATTGACAAGAACTCCGTCGCCAGCTCATCTCATTGTTGACAATGTTGATCAACGCATAGTCTTCAGAAGGAAATAAAAGCATAAATTTCAATAAACAATTAATTAAATTGTTCAACATGACCCTCCGTTCTTAAATACAGAGATTCGCGGGTCGAAGGAAAATAAATTTCATCCTTTTCAAAATCATTGAGTCATTGCGGATTCCATCAGTTGCTTGCAAAATTTGATTTTTTATATGGTCTTCATTTTGAATAGGAACAGCATATACACGAGATTTTAGCGTATTCCAATTGAAAAAATCGCAGGTAGTTAGGTCGGGCGTTCTAGGTGGCCATTGAAGAGGGACATCTTTTCCTTTGCCTATCCCAAATTCTGGGAATTGCTCGTGGAGATAATGCCTCACGTTTAATTATTGTATTTGGTTCACTCAGTTAAAAAAACATTTTAGGCCTTTCTCATTTTACTACTTGATCTTCTTTTTCATCTCCATAGGTTTGCTATCGAACATTTATCCAAGTTATGCCGCATTTTAAAACAACCGAGAAGTCACGGACTTTGCGTGGGGGTAGGCGGTTCTGGTCGACAATCTTTGACAAGATTGGCTTCCCATATATCTGAATATGAACTTTTCCAAGTGGAAATTACCCGGTTTTATGGAGTACACGAGTGGCGGGAGGATGTGAAAAGCATTTTGAGGAAGGCGAGTGCATCTGACCAGCATGGAGTTTTTCTATTTACTGATTCGCAAATCAAAGAGGAAGCTTTTTTGGAGGATGTCAGTAATTTGATGAATTCTGGAGAGGTATGATAAAACTACATTATTTATTCATATAAGTTTAGAGGCCGTCTGAACCGATTGTGTTTTAAATGGAATTTTGGAACTGGTTGTAAGGCTTGAGGGGAAATGAACTTTAGATTCGCGGGAAAGTGTTGGATCGACAAAGCATGTGCCCCAATTTTCTCGGAAACGGACGGTTGCGAGTTCCTTCAAGTCTCCACCAACCAAAGATGTTAATTAAAAAAATACATTTTTTAATTTTTGTTGCTCTACGTTATAGCATTGTCGAAATAAAAGAAGAGAAGTTCTGTGTTATGGAATTTCTTAAATGGCAGAATTTTTCTTTATTTTTAGGTACCCAATTTATTTACTACAGATGAAAAAGTTGAAACGTGTGAGAAAATGAGACAACTTGACAGGCAAAGAGATAAATCCATGCAAACCGATGGCAGCCCTGCTGCTCTATTCAATTTCTTTGTTCAAATTGTCAGAGAGCAACTTCATGTGGTACTGACGATGAGCCCCATTGAAGACAGCTTTAGAAATCGTGTTAGAAAGTTTCCCGCTTTGGTAAACTGCTGCACCATTGACTGGTTTCAGGTACAGATTTTGGCTAAAAATGTTTTTATTTCAGGCGATTATTATTATTTTTGAATTTTTTGTTTAAAAAAATTATTTGTTATTACTGTTTGATTTTTTTTTACTTTATTTTCATTTTTTTTTAGTGTTAGTTTTATTTTTTTTTATATTTTTTATTTTATGATTTTAGAGTTGGCCACAAGATGCCCTACTTGCAGTGGCGACCCGATCTCTGCGCGAAATCGAATTAACGGACACAGAGCGGAGAGCGTGTATAGACATGTGTCAGGTGTTCCACGTTTCCACGCAGGCGCTGTCCGATGAGTATTTTCTTAGGTTAAGGCGACACAATTACGTTACTCCTACCTCCTACTTGGAAATGATCGACACCTTCAAAACGTTTTTGGGTAACAAAAGAAAGTAAGAGGCCCCAGAGTAATTATTTAATGATTTAAATTAAAATGTACAGGATGTCTCAATAATATGGACGATAGAGAAAAACCATCTCTTAACTTCCTACTCTTTTGGGGAATATTGCAATAGCGCATTCAAATTTTCTCGATTTGCCTTCCTTTCGGTGTGAAATTTAAAAATGTTTAAACAAATTCAGAAATAATTTGGTTTGGAATTTTTATTGCGACTTTAGATTTCGTGTCGAGGCTGGAAATCCTCCGGAAACAAATTTTCTAAATATTGTTTATGGTCCATGCTCGACGGATGCCGCGAAAAAAAATAACTCAACTACAGATTAGCGGTTTGCTATTTTGTTTACTTACCGTTTATTAATGATAAATACTTTTTGACATAACAGACTTATTGCGATATTTAGACAATTGCTCCTGGGTCAAAAGCGATACGAAGTTGGTTTGGAGAAACTCCAATCAGCAAGTTCGCAGGTGGCACTAATTCAGAGCACTTTGGAGACTTTGCAACCGCAACTAGTGATTTCACAAGCTAACGTAGAGGAAACCACGAAAATTGTTGAGGTTGAATCAGCGGAAGCTGCGGAGTTTGAGAAAATCGTGTTGGTTGATGAAGAGGTGCGGGAGATAAAACTGTTTTAAATAAATTAAGACAACGAATTGGGATGATTTTGTAACTTTGTTTCGAACAAAAAAAAAAAAATTTCAGGCTGCGAATGAAGAAGCTAAAGCTGCCCAAGTGATTAAAGATGAATGTGAAGCGAACATGGCCGAGGCACTCCCTGTTCTGAATACAGCGCTAGCTGCTTTAAGTACTCTCACTCCGGCTGATATTACCATATTAAAAACCATGAAGAATCCTCCCAAAGGCGTGAAAGTAGTCATGGAGGCTGTTTGCATTTTAAAAGTACACTACATTATAATGTGCGTACTATGGCAATGATCATCCTTCGTGTCGTAGGATGTAAAACCGGAAAAAGTGCCCACGCCCAGTGGAGTCGGAACGACTGATGACTATTGGGGCCCGTCAAAAAAAATCCTTGGTGACGCGAAGTTTTTAGAAGGTCTAATTAACTTTGATAAAAACAACATTCAACCGCGAATTATGGCGAAACTGAAAGACCAAATTTTAAATGACGAAAATTTCGATCCCGATAAAGTAAAAATCGCATCATGCGCCGCAGAAGGTCTACCCCAAAACATAATATTTCAAACTATTTTCAGATTTTCTTCTCTTATAGGTATTTGCAAATGGGTAATCGGCATATCCAAATATGACCAAGCAGCCAAAATTGTGGCTCCCAAAAAGGCTGCTTTGGCGGTGGCTGAGGATAAATTTAACACCGCCATGGCTTCTTTAGAAGTCAAGCGGCAACAGCTGAGAGAAGCAAGAGATAAAGTACTGTGGGCCAATTGGTTTCTGTTTTTTCTTCATAGCTTCGTTTGTAGGTTGCAAAGCTAGAGGAACGTCTACACGAAGAATCCAAAAAGTTTAAAATGTTGACGGATGAAGTTAATCTGTGTCAGCTGAAGCTTCAGAGAGCCGAAGATCTGATTGGGGGTCTGGGCGGGGAAAAGGACCGCTGGAGGTCAGCTACCAAAGAGTTAGGGCACCGGTATAATATGTTAGTTGGTTGGTTGTCCGAGTTCATCAGTGCTTCTAGAGAATTTATGGCAAATATTGTGCAGGTGATATATTGTTGTCGGCTGGCGTGGTTGCATATTTGGGGGCGTTCACAATGCAATTTCGGCAGAGACAAATAGAGCAGTGGGTTACTCGGTTGACCGGATATGGAGTGGTCAGTACTAGCAATTTCCAGCTAACGGCAATACTTGGAGATCCCATTGATATTAGACAGTGGAATATATTCGGGTTACCGACAGATAATTTCAGTATCGAAAACGCTATAATGGTCTCGTAAGTATTACTGATAAGTGGAGTGGATGCAGAATAGAGGTTCCTCAACGATCATGGCTTAACTCTTCTATCTTCCAATAGCTGTACACGAGAAGTAACAGCATCAATAAATCATGATATTGCAAGTGCTATTTTTTAAAAATGAACATCGCTCGATTTTCATATCACAACTAAGTCTTGAAAGGCCTCAATTTTAAATTTATAAATGACTCAATATTTTTCAATAAGTTTTACGACGTGCCATCGTTGAAGATTTAGCGGTTTTAAACCAGCAATTGAAAGATAAATACGTTTTACATATTTATTTTACTTTAGAAATGCAAGGAGATTCGCGCTCATGATCGATCCGCAGGGTCAGGCCAACAAATGGATCAAGAACATGGAAAAGCAAAACAACTTGGCAATTATCCGACTTAATCAGCCTGATTATGTTCGGATTTTGGAGAATGCCATTCAATTTGGGCAACCAGTGAGTTTATGTACATTTTCTCGTATGACATTAAAATTATTTAAGCAAATATAAATAATTCATATGTGTCCGCCGATGAGCTTTTCGAACTTCTGACTGCATTTTTACTTGTCAGATTACATTAATCTTCCTCTGCAAAGTTAACAGCTCTAAAGTAAGATTCATGCCAAATATATATACAGTGTGTGTGTGTGTGTGTGTGGCTCTAAAGAGCACATAAACAATGAACAACCTTATTTGTTGACAGGAAATTGGTTTCTTTTCGTATTTGTGTTTACACACAGTCATGGGTTATTTTTATTAATCTTTTTATTCTTTTTTGTTTATGTTTTTTTTTACTACAGACTATGTGTGAGCACAGAATCGAAAACTTACCAGTTTCTTATCAAGAAAAAAAGCTTTTCATAGCATCATTCAAGCATTCATTCATCAGTCTACATACTATTTAACTGAGTTTGTTTTGCATTTTTTACGAAATTTAAATCGTTTTTTTGAACTAATCGATAGATTTTGGATCGCAAGAGACCATTGGATACAGTTCTGAAAGACCTTTAATACGAGGTTTCATTTGATCCATATTTCAATTTTGAAAAATCGGTCATTTTGCGCTACTGGTGATGTAAGCAACGTTTACAAAAATGAACAAACATCAACAGATTTTTGTTCGTTTAAAAAATGTTGTTAAAATTTGTTGGAAAACTGAACAGGAGGGAGAATAAGAATAAACAATTTAAAAAGGTTCTTGCTGGGTTTCCGCAAAAAAAGAAATTTTGAGCATCTATGTGGAAATGGTAAAGTATGTGGCGTTTTGAATCTGCACCAGCATGCCTTACTCTTTCGAGTTCTATTGCAAAATTGAATTTATTCATTTAATTTTTTTTTATAGGTATTGTTGGAAAACGTTGGTCAGGAATTAGATCCTATACTTGAGCCGGTACTTGGTCAACAAACTTTTAAGCAAGGCGGAGTTCTATGTCTCAAGCTCGGCGACTCTGTTGTTGAATACAGTGCAGATTTCAAGTTCGTACCATAGTTGAATGACAATGATGCTTATAGCTCTTCTACGCGTATAAAATGAATCAAGCGAGTCAATTACAAAAAGCTGACTTAAGGAGCGACGTAAAAATTATAAAAATCTAGACAACTTTCCTTTAAAAGCTGTTTGCTTTGATTTAATATTAAAATCAAAAAATTTAAATATTTAAAAAATTATTCTAAGGTTTTTAAATTTCCACGAATAATTGCTCATTATTCTGAGAAATGTATTGTTTTCAGACTTTATATGACCACAAAACTTCGAAATCCCCATTACTTACCAGAAGTTGCTGTGAAAGTAACATTGGTAAATTTCGTCATTACGAATGCCGGTTTAGAAGATCAACTTTTGGGAATTGTAATCGCTAAAGAAAGGCCGGATTTGGAAGCTGAAAAAAATGCACTAATTATACAAGGAGCTGCGAATAAAAGGTACCTCCCTAATCCAATAGCTTATTATCGTCGAAGGGTCTGTTGGTTTTTCTTATGTGAAAACCATCGCTTTTAAATACTTCAACTCACTTAGTTCTCTGATATTCTCGACATTTGAAATGTAGCTTCCCTATTAAGTACGAAAAGTACTACTTTACCACGTACTATTCGCAGTGGACGAAGCGACGAATAGAACTCTTAAGTAGGCAGCAATCGAGATAAAAAAAGTGTCATTTTCTTCCGTCAGGGGAAAATTAAGTTTCAATTTTATAGTAGTTCTAAATGGAATAAAGTTCATTATCTCATTGCAGGTCTTTAAAGGAAATCGAAGATAAAATTTTGGAAGTTTTAAGTTCCTCCGAGAGCAATATTCTCGAAGACGAAACTGCGGTGACAACTTTAAGCTCATCTAAACAATTGTCTAATGAGATTGCAGCGAAACAAACTGTAGCTGAAGTGACTGAAAAACAAATTGACAAAGTAAACTCTGTAACATTCAGGAACAGAAATTAGCACAGAAAATTTCAATTTTAGGCCCGACTTGAATATACTCCTATAGCTGTCCACTCGGCCATCCTCTTCTTCACTATTGCGGACTTGGCTAATGTCGATCCCATGTACCAGTACTCCCTGGTTTGGTTTGTAAATTTGTTCAAGGGCTCCATTGACAACACTGATAAAGTGGAGGACGTTCAGATGAGATTGGAAGATTTGAAAAAGGTACGTCAAGCACCAAAAACTTTAATTCCTATTATTTGCAATTTAATTGATGGGTATAATAGGTGTTTACATACCATCTCTATACAAACATATGCCGCAGTTTATTCGAGAAGGACAAATTGTTGTTTTCGCTCTTGCTGGCCATAAATCTAATGAAAAGCCGGAGCGAGGTTGACCTGTCGGAATGGATGTTCTTCTTAACAGGAGGCGTGGGCCTGGATAATCCTAATGTCAATCCGACAGACTGGTTGATGACGAAGTCTTGGGATGAGCTATGTCGTTTGAATGATTTACCCAGTTTTAAGTAAGTTTTCCAGAACGTTTTAAACGTTTTAAATAAATCCTTCACCACGATCAAAACAAAACTAACTCAGCGTCACTAAACAAACTCAAATGAACAAGTGAGTCAAGTAAAACTGAACGACTGCCTTGAAAGAAAAATGCGGTAATTTCAGACGATAATGATGAATGATGATGACGATGAATGAAGAGTCCCTGCCTGTGACCTATCCCTGGGGCTATAGGCCTTAGGGATCACTAGGAGGGTCAGCAGATGAACGAATACTTTTTAGGACAAAAGAATCAATTATATGGGCTAGTAAGGGGGTCTCGACAGGGAAAGTGATGCCCTAAGCAACAAAATTCATGAAAGGGATCCCGCAGTGTGATAAAAAAATTGAAATGATCGTGTGTTTCTTTCAGTGTACCAATGTATACAGGGTGATCTATTACCTCGCTCGAATAAACTCGAACATCTCGGTTTCTAAGCCACTCCACATTACAATAACTTTTCTTCTTTTTGCCTTACTTAAGTTGCGAAATTTATATTATTTAACTTGAGGATTATTTAGAGGAATTGTTAACCACTTCGGAGCGAATTCGTCCAAATGGAAGATCATGTTTGATTCTGAGGAGCCTCAAAAAGTTTCGCTGCCAAGTCCGTGGCATGAGAAACTGAATTCGTTACAGAAAATGTTAGTTCTCAGATGTATCCGATTTGATAAAGTGGTTCCGGCTATCCAAGATTTTGTGGCAGGTAAGTGAACACCAGTATAGAGCCAAGAAGGCATCTACTTCCTTTCTTTCATAGTGCCAATGAGCGTTTTCTGGAGTTTGATTTGCGCCGTTTATTAATAACTATGATTACTATTTCTCAGAAAAGCTCGGGAAGAAGTTCGTTGAACCGCCAGCTTTTGATCTGGCTTTATCTTTTGCCGATTCTCACTGTTGCCTGCCACTGATATTTGTTCTGACCCCCGGAGCTGACCCCACTGCGATGCTACTGAAATTTGCGGACGATCAAGGCGTTGGAGCTGGTCGCTTGTTTGTTTTATCATTGGGACAAGGGCAAGGACCGATTGCCGTGAAACTAATCGACGAGGGTGTCAAAAATGGTACTTGGGTGGTACTACAGAACTGTCATTTAGCGAGGAGTTTCATGCCAGCATTGGAAAAGGTAATGTATTATTTTAACAAATAGAGGATCATTCCCAAGCGTTTCACCGCAGCTGTCCTCGTCCGCTGAAAAGAAGAGAAAAGCTTATGCAAACGCAAATAATGTTTAAATGTTTAGCTAATCACATTTCCCAATTAGGGAACATAAATTCATAGAAATTTTTGTGAATTGACCCTAAAAAGGAGTTACAACTGTAATAGCTCTATAATACCTTCACGAAAACCAATGCCATGTTCTACATTTTTGTAGATTTGCGAAAATCTCACCTCGGACTCCACTCATCCCGACTTCCGCCTTTGGTTAACTTCCTACCCTGTCGACTATTTCCCTGTTCTCGTGTTGCAAAATGGGGTTAAGATGATTAATGAACCACCCAAGGGTTTGCGAGGAAACATTACTCGCTCCTACATGAGCGATCCTGTTTCGGATCCGGAATGGTTTGAAAATTGCAAGCAGTCTATGGTGTTCAAGAAGCTTCTATACAGCTTGTGCTTCTTCCATGCAACGGTTCAAGAGCGCAAACAGTTTGGCCCTCTTGGATGGAATATTCCATATGAGTTTAACGAGACCGACCTGAGGATCAGCGTGATACAGTTACAAATGTTCCTGAATGAGTACGAGGTGAGTTTTTTCCAAAGTATTCCGGGAAGAAACTTCAGCTGTCGCTCAACTACAGACTACGGCAAATGTGCACAAAGCAGATTTTACAAGTAAAAGAAACCTGTTTTTATTTATTTATATAATTAATGCAATATTGCATTTGTGGGTGATGAGGAGTAGTGAAAGTTTGTTGTCCACTTACCAGGTTGTGACTTGTTTCGTTTTACCCACCACGTTATACATTTATGACTGGAAGTGTTGTTGCAATGAATGATTTTTTCTCTGAATTGGCTCATAGCTGATTATAATTTGTCGATATTTATCGTTGGTATTAGACCTCTTAATACATAGCGGTCGACTTGGGACCTTTTCAAAATCGGTCGTGATCCCACGTAATTCCCAGATACACACAAAAAATCTGAGTATTTCAAGACTGAAATTTGGACTATTTTGAAAGACTTTTTTGATCGACTTTTAAGTTCATACGCATAATAAATTCACTTAAAGGATATTCAATTTGACGCCCTGTTGTACCTTACTGGCGAATGCAATTATGGAGGTAGAGTAACGGACGATTGGGATAGGAGAACCCTAAACACTATTCTGCGTAAATTTTACTGTCGAGAAGTTGTGGAAATAGCGAATTTCCCATTTGATCTCACTGGTAAGTCGAATTATTACTATCACCTATTATTAGTGTCCCAGATCCTAAAATTTTGGCCAGATATTAAAAGACCTGTCAAACCAGCCTCGCTATACAATACATCAACTACAAACTTATGTTATTTCTACGTGATTCTGGAAAATTTATTACTTCAGAAACCCCACGACTATTTTCAGGGAATTTGTACAGGGTTGTCCAATGAGAAGCATGGAGCTAGCGTGATAAAAAAATGTCACAAAATTGAATTATTGGTTGATTTTAGATTACGAAACTAACTTTGAATTACTAGTACTACTAATTTGAGGAAATATGTAAGGTTAAGCCTATAAGTACACACTTTTCGTCGGACTGCCCTGTATATAATGCCGAGATTTTCTGTGATTTTGGAATATTGATTTTGTGAAATTAGCATAAAGGTTTGCTGACTAACATCATGAAAGCTAGATGAAGTAGTAATTTTGCATACGAAACGTGCTTAAGCTATACGGCTTTACGTTGCTACCTTTTAGGGGCCTATAATTGTCCCGATAAAATGGATTACGACGATATTATCACTTACACTAAATCACTGCCTTTGATTACCCGTCCAGAGGTCTTTGGGATGAACGAAAATGCGGACATCATGAAAGATGAGCAAGAAAGCATTTCCCTCTTTACACGCACTCTTCTGTCGCAGGTAAATGCAATATTTTTTATTTTTGTTGGTCTCAGAAAGGAACAACAATTGATTGAATCACTCCATCCATGGGGCCAGAAAAAGTATTACTAACGTCCGAGAAAATTATGCATTATGCGATTTTATGCTAGGAAAATTTAATTAAAAAAAGCCTTTCAAATTGTACTAAATTAATATACAGTAAGTAACATTTTATCATGAAAATACTTCAGAGAGCGATAGTACTCTGCAAAATCACTATAAGGTGCTAATAGGCCCATGATCAAACATGCGTCATTTTAGATATACAAGGTGGTAAATTTCCTTTCTTTTCATATCATACTCCTATTTTCAACAGTTTTTTTTATTTTGTTTTTTTTTAGATTTATTTTTATTTTTTGTTATGTTCAATTTTGTTTTAAAAAATTTGATCAAATGTTGCGAATTGCTTTAGGTAGTTGATGGCTGGGAAAAACGCAAAATATAAGAAAAAATGTGAAACTCGACCATCCTATATATCGGAAGCGTTGCATTGTTTCTCACGGGTCTATTAGCATTTATTTATTATTTTGCAGATTATTATCGTCCCATGAAACACCTCTATGGCGATACGTTACGTCCTGCATGTGTTTGACATTTTTCTCTTTTATTTGTATGACTTTCTAGGATAGAGAGGTAAGTGCTAAATGCAATGATACATTAGTTAGTTCACAGGATATTTTTATAAAATGAGATACATTTTTGTACAAATTCAACATTAACGTCCAATGAACCGAAAATGTGGTCTGTGGCACATTTTGCCCAATATTTGCGTATTAACAATTATTATTATATCATTAATTATACATAATTTATATTAATTGGTTCGACCAGACTGTTGAACAAAATGGCACATTTTCGTTCTACTGTTAGAAATATGTCTAGCTTTAGAAATTATTTCAAGCAATTAATCCGAACTTATTAGATAGCTAATAACCTTACCTATATTTGCCTGCTATTGAAGGATTTATATCAACTGATGGTAAGTCTGATGATTGATATTGATGTATTTCCTGTTAATATTACACTAATATACATTTACCCTTTGATACCGCAGCTGCTGAAAAGGGTAAGCTATTTTTTACACATTAACTATATATGCAATAAACTGAAATATCCATTTGGTGTGTGTGTTGAAGTGGACAACTTTGGAGGAGAATGTCCTTTTATTTTTTACCATTCAATCATTATTGTCGCTAGGGGCGGATTCGTGGTGATTGCTCCCTCTGTTGGTTATCAGTTATTTCCAATACCTCTTTTGATGGAAGCTTTATGAATTGGTTTCTTAATAGGATGCAACGTCCTCTTCGAGCGCCTCAAAATCTCCAAATGACATTGTAATGGATGTTGCCACATCCATATTGGCTCAACTGCCCAACGATTTTGATCGTAACGCCGTCATGGAGAAACACCCAGTATCTTATTCGCAAAGCATGAATACCGTTTTGGTACAGGAAATGAACAGGTTTAATGTGCTCTTGAGAATTATTCGGACAAGTTTACGGAACGTGCAAAAAGCGATTACAGGTAAGTCTTCAGGATGTGTTTTTATGGGCTCGTTCCAAGATTGTGAAAAAGTAAGCAGCATGACTTACCGAGAATGCGTAATAATATGAATTTTGCAAAGGTTGAAAAAGTAGAAAATCATTGGTGTGCTTGCTTTAGAGTTAGTCATGATCAATATTTAAATGGGTACAGTTCAATCTCCGCAGTGATCGGACACAGAAGAGCCCGAACACTTGGAATTTAATGTAGATGGTTCTCGAGCATGGTAAATTCTAGACCCTAAAATTTCACCCTCTAAATAATTATTTTCTCGATTTGAAGCAAATGTAATTTCAATTTTAGATGGGAACTTAAGATGTAGTGATTTAAAAGCCTTCTGGAATACATTACCAATTTTTTTAGTATTACTAGTTTGTACCCAATCCTTATGTAATATCTTTATTATACGTTAACAGGCCGAATCGTAATGTCTGTGGATTTAGAAGAAGTCGTGACCAATATCCTCACTGGCAATATACCAGCGATGTGGGCGAAGAAGTCATATCCATCTTTAAAGTCGCTGGGAAGCTACGTTAATGATTTCCTTGCCCGACTCGTATTCTTACAGGTAATGGAGGGACACAATTAAGTTCCATTTCAGTGTGGAATTTTTAGTGTTAATTTTAATTAAGCAAGAAATGCGATTTGATTTCGAAATTTGAGTTAAAGTCTTTTTTGAATAAAGCGTCTGTGAAATCACTTTTTGCAGGTGCGTGCGGCGAATCAATTGAATTTAATAAAAAATAAGACTGAGAAGAACTCGTGAAGGTAGTCATTTATATTCAATTTCATTATCTATCTAACTGTGACAATCAATTGCAATGAATGGAATGACTGCACAGCAGATTCATTTGTAAATTTAAATTTTCTAATTTTATTACTTTCCTCTTACTCAGTTTAGCTACTTTAGCGCAACCGCTAAAAATTCTAAAGGCAAACTTTTTCTCGTAGAAAATATATCTTCAACCTAACCATTACTCCAAGCAAAATTAAATTCACGTCAGAGTTTTTGTCTCCTGATATCATCTTTCATAAAGAGCTAAGAATATCTAGCCCTTGTTTCGAAATAATGGACCTGTCCGTCATTATTGGAAAATTATGTGTTTAAATAAAGCAGAAAATTCTTATTTTTAAACCAATGGCACGAAATCTCATACACGAAAGAGATTTCGCATATGCGCTGCCAATAATATTTTTTCTACCCCTAACGCTACATTGGTGCAAAAACTAGAATAAAACAATGGTATGCGAAAAATATAACTGTTAGAATGTTGAGTTTAGCATTAGTTGTGCTCTTACCGACGTTATGCCGAAATTCAATGTCGACTGAAACGCCATGTATAGCATTACATTTTTGAATTTGTCATAGCATTTCGAGGGAATTTCATGTAGGATACCCTCTCTCGATTAATTATTTCATTAATTATCAACAGTTACTGAGTAGAAAAAATTCTAAACCGAATAAGTATTATGTCTACGACAGACAACAAATAAAACTATTCAGAACATTAATCACACATTTAGTTATTAACACACCATAATCCTGTTCTTGAAAACCTGGAAACCGCCATTAAAAAGTTGGATGTGGGTGTTAAAATATTTTCTGTAGTTTTTTTACGCAGATTCATACTCAAGTATGCAAATTCTCGTTAAATATATAATAAACGCTTCACAGAACATTACGTGCGGTCCTATTTTTTGTTGAACACTGTATAACCGATGTAAGCGCGTTGGAGTCAAAAAACTGCTCATAAAGCATTTATACAGTTTTTCCTGATAACTTAATGTAACAAAATTTTCATACACATCATAAGCTATAATGATCAGGATCATTGATCTATTTCGATTGAAAATATTATCCAAGTCTCTAGTCAAGGTTTCTGCTATGTTTTCCGCTATAGAAATGGATGGACGAAGGGCCGCCCATAACATTTTGGATCTCAGGGTTTTTCTTTACCCAAGCCTTTTTAACTGGAGCCCAGCAGAATTTCGCCCGAAAATATAAAATACCAATAGATTTGTTGGTGTTCGACTACCAGGTAAATACTTCACTAAATTTTGCTGTAAAAAATTACAATTACAAAATGAACAAAGAGTGGGCCAACTTAATGCTCTTTAATATTAAAAATTTTTTAGTAGTTCTCACGCTCACATTTTGCCCGAAAAAGTAGATAATTTTTTTTGTCTCATTAACTCCATATTTTAAAATTATCTGTTTTTCGGTCTTCAAGTTTTTCTAATCTCTTGTCTAATTTAACTTTCGTACTAAACATGCTGTTAAAACTAGTAGTGAACGTGCGGTGCCCAGACTACCTAATTTTCAGGTTTTAGCTGAAACTACTTTCAAAAAGCCTCCCGACCATGGTGCAATAGTATATGGACTATTTTTGGAGGGTGCTAGATGGAACAAGTCGAAAATGATACTCGACGAATCGATTCCAAAATTACTATACGACGTTGTTCCGTTCGTAAGTATCAGATTCATTGATCGACCTCCAAAAAATTTAGATCGCACATATCGCACACGTAAGATAACAAACATAATAATTATTTAAGGTCACTGGCTTTCATTGAAACATCTTGTGTGGCACTGTAGCTTAACCTTAACCTGAACTAGCTTAATGTCGTTCTGTAGATATGGCTTATTCCAATAAAAAAAGAAGATCTAGTCGAACGGCATAGCTATTTATGTCCAGTCTATAAAACGGGAGAAAGAAGGGGAGTGTTGTCCACCACCGGTCATTCTACTAATTTCGTCATCGCCATGACATTACCAACGGTCGAGGCCCAGGCACATTGGATCATGAGAGGTGTTGCGATGCTCTGCCAACTCTCCCAATGATCATGCAATAATATATAGTATTCATTTCATATTATTAATTAAGATTCGATACTTTGTACTGTGGTTGATAATTTTCTGACTCGTTAAATTTCAATTCTTCAAAAATGAAATGGCGAAAAAACAAGTTTTAGAAGTAGGCAAGTTCGAGGATTTGTACTAGATTGCTCGGGGAGTCAGGAAATAAAAAGACTGCGAAAATGGAAGATTTGCTATTAAAATAATTCAAGTCTGACCACCACGTGTGTACCTATATTTTGCAAATAAACTAAGGAGGAAGGAAAGGAAAAATAAATACTGGAAGTAGTTGCGAAATCAAATGGTAACTCATGCGTGCACTGGGAATTCCTAACATACCTAGGTGTTCGGAAAAACAAATGAATGGTAGACATAGTGTTTTGAATACACTATATATTATACAGTGTGTCTACGATAGATATTTAGATTGATACAAAAGTAAATACAAAATATGTATAGTAACAAAACTGGGTACTGTCGGTGCACAGCGTGTACGAATGCGACCGGCGAGTTTGTATCAAACATGGTTATAAAAAAAGTATAGATTTCTACCAAAACGCGGCTTTACCTCATGTGGTAAACTGTTCTCTTACTGACAGAAAATTCTATTTTTACTACTCGCTGAACAATATACTATTTTATTTCTTTGAAGGGAGAATTAGGTACCCTTCAAAATGAAATAGAAGGTAGATGTTGGTGCTGACGTTGAAATTTGAAAAACATAGTTCATAAGTCGCTTCCTCTCAAATGGCTCTTTAATTTAAATGAAGCATAACGTTAATAACAGGGCTTTGCACAAAAGAGCATTAAAATGTTCACTTAAATAACGGTTGGACCATATTTCCATCTCATCCTGAAACGCTCGCGACGGACACGGTTCTCATATCCAGGTAAATATAGAGAGAGATACAAAATTTGTTAGCGGTCGTAATTAATTTCGAAACGACAACACAAAAAGAGATTAAAAGTATAGAAAGGAAAATGCGGAAAACATCGAAACAGGAGAGCTTTTCTGGGCGGGGCTCCCCGTGTGGGCGGCACACTGTCTCGCAGCAGCCTGGTTACCATGGACACGGATCCTGAAGTCCCTGGATATTGATCTATGCCGACCGGGAGCGAAGTTTTGGGAAACATCCATCTCCGGACCACCGAGTATTGACGGAAAAGAACTTGGAAAGTTTGCTCTGCCTTTAATAGACTGCAAGACTTTAAAATTAAATCCCCCAGTTGAGGGCGTTTAAAGACATGTATTGAATATTTCCATCTAGGGCTGTAGGCGATAAATTATTAATAAGCCTTACCAGGGCGATCATGTAAATGGAAACCAGGGAATTGATTAAAACATGAATTGGGGCCTAAGCAGAGGGCGTAGCTCGCATCACTCAGAGAAGAATATTTTCCTTGTGTATCGCCATAAAGTCATGAGACTTCTAGATCATTATATTATGTATCTCCTTGATCGCTATTAATTTTGATATGTGGTATCGAAACTGATAAGATATTTGGTGTAATTGAAGGTAAACCACCAATTCACAGGCCTGGTGGCTGAACTGGACTGTTGGGAATGCATACATTTTTCATTTCACTAATTGTAATTTATTTCATTAAAATCACTAAAAATAAATGCATCGAGGCCTCGCTTTGATGGACCCATAAAATATTTTAACTAAAAAAACACGAAACGTTCTTACCAATTAACCTTTTTCCCTTAATGTATCTTTCGAGTACGCCCCTGGATTGCTAGCATGATCTGTCGTTCTTCATTATTCCAAACCATGAAGATTTCCTCGTCGCGTTCTCATACAATTTATCTTACAAGAAATAACTTTACTGTATGTAACCTATCACTGAGAGAGCACAAGGCCCAGGTATCGAATCTTATGATGTACGGATAGTCGTGTTCCCACGTTCCTCACGCGGCAAAGTAATCCCTCTGGTATTGAGAGGTTATATATATTTCCTTTACAGCGTTTTCGTGTTGCCCCGTACGGTTTATCCTAGAGAAAATAACTCGATAATTTCACTCTGACAATAGCAATGTCCAGTTGTTGAATTTATCGATATACAGGGTGTGGTGAAATGTTATTAGAAAAAATTTAAAGCATATGCTCAAATATACAAAAAAAAGCATCCCACAAACGTAAGTCCGCTAGAGCTTCATTAGCCCGAAAACCGTTAAAATCTATAGATGAAACGTCTATTTTTAATTTTAGCATTCTGACGAAATTATGGATCTCGTTATACATATTGTAGGAACTTTCTTTCCTCTTGTTACCTAAAGTCTGCCCCTGGAGTCGTTGGATATTTTCCTGCTTACTGATAATTTGTGTTGTCACACACCCCTAATAGATAAATTATGAGCTCAGGCAATTCTACTTTTGCCGAAATGTTGCGTAATATCTCGGAAATATAGATCAAGCTTCGATACTACCTCAGGCTTTAAAGATGGCCAAAAAAGCACAGACTATTCTTCTGATTTACATTGGTCGAGTTTCTACGTACCGGCGAGAAGTGCAAATTGAAAGTTTTTCGTTTGGCAGTGCAAATCGAATCTCTAGTAACGGGAGGATCATAATTATGGATATGTGGTTCGCGCTCTTTTTGTGATCACTTTGATGATCAGTAACTTTAAGCAGTTTTCCATAATTGTTTTTTGCCCCTTTCATTATAAATGAAAGTTGCATAATCCAATTCCAAGTTTTCTTAATAATTTACACCTAAAAAAAAAATTACAAGCTGAAAGTATCACTGTGCGCACGTGCCTTGCACAGAATCGTCCGGCCTCCAATATAGCTAGCGTAATAGCAGGCCTTTTCGAGAGCTATGATCTGGATCAGATTGATCAAGATTTTTAATTGTAATAACTATTCATCTTTGCATTCGGATTTACGATTTTCATCTGTAACTGTATTCAACCAATCGAATTGGCTGGTTGCCATCAGAGATCAATTCGTTTGGTTGAAAGTCCGCTGATAGAGATCAATTCAACCTAGATCGGCATTACATGGTAGTAGTTGAGTAAAGCAACAGGAAGTGAGCAGGAAAGGCACCTTTCACACGTGTTAGATATACCAGATAACCTATAAATGGTTCGAGGAAAAACGAAGTTTGGTGGACATGCGAGATCCTGATGAAAAACAATGATTATGCGACATCAAAACAGTCTGAAATATCTTGAAGACGATACTGAGGAAAAGCTAATTAAATCATTGAAAATGATGATCAAGTGAATTATTAAGTGTTCAAGCCAATCCGTAAGTATGTGCATTATCGACTGGTATAAATAAATTACGGTAATTCCACAGGCTCTTAAAATTTAAAATTATATACCCAATATAGAAAGGTGATTTATTCCAAAACAGGCCCACTGCTTTGGCCAGATTTTATCTGTGAAAGGCCGTTGCCAGGGTTACGAAAGAGATCGATAGTCGCAGCCACTGAAACCGGGAGCTGCTCTCCTGGGCTCATTTCCAGAGAGCAGACTCTAGTTCCAGAGCCGGGGTTGCCACGTCGTCACCGTTTTATTTTCAATCGAATCTGCTCTTTGTTCTTTTACCTCCATTGTTCAAGACAAATTGAATATACTTTACTGGAATTTTGAGAACATAATTTGCTTGGTCTTCTAGCTGTTACAGCGTTTCACTAAAACCTTAGTTTCCGCCTTGTATCGGAAAATATTACATTACTCTTCTTTGGGCGCCGAAGAAAGGCTGTATAACTCAATTACTTTACTTTCTTAAATGAAATGTTATTTTGTTTTAGTACTTTTTTATTGTTGTATATCGGAACTGGCAAATAACGTGATTACGTACTAACAGCATGAGAGATCTTATTTATCTATTACTGAGGATCCTATAGTTGATTAATTTATACCATTTTTTCATAGAGTGACAAAAAATCTGAAATCACACTATTGTGTGTGTGTATATATATATATCAATTCTTCGATTGACTTCCCAACGAATATAAAAAAAAGTAACCCTTGAAACAGTATTTTGATCTTTCCCGTTTTTGAGGATGTTTTGATAGAATTAGTAGTCCATACTGATTTCGACAAATAGAATTTCCTTTGGGTGTATCATCATACACTATCCCGGCAGTGACTTCAAAAATAAGGCACTCTGTATGGTGGTGGTTTTTTGGTTTTAGCAACAAATATATTTTTTGTGCAGCTTTTCATACGAAAATTGATAAAAATCAAAGCTTGACGAATGGAGAGCAGGAACGAAAAGAGTAAGCTCTAATTAAATAGACAAACTTAAATATATGATATATGAACAAAATTTACTTTGTCCACGACAAGGCATAAAATGTAATTTTACGTATCCATCACTACCCTTTGCACACGCTCCGCATGCACCGTTTTGGGAAGCGTTCAGTTTCCTATACAGGAAGCCTCAAAGCAGCATGCAAAACCAGTATAGTCTACAAATCAGGCAAGATGTACAGACATATAACAGCTTTAAAGTCGACAATGAGCACATTTATATATAATAGATTGAAATTCAGTTTTATTTGACGAATATCCTTATTTGATTTATAAATAAGTGACTGGCCAATTATCTCTGGCCTAGTGCCTACGTTTTTAGAAAAAATATTGAAAAGTGTGATAAATCATAAAACTTTGTAGGGTAACCCTACAACTAGATTGTCTTAAAAGTTGCAATTGCTGAATTAACCTTTAGCGGCACCCTAAGCGGACAAGAATAAACGAAAATTTCCTCACGATCGTTAGTGACCAGACTGATCAATAACAGTAACGAACATATACTGTTTTATTTCAATTATATCCCCCACTGTATAACAAATAAACGTTTTTTTTCTTCAGGTACTCCGCGTGAAAGCCTAAGGCGAACGAATAGTTTTTATTTAAAGTACCTCACCGAAAGGTAACGCAGGCGTCAATATCTGTTTCTTAACCACCACTAAATTTTTAAATTAAGGAATATAATTGAAAGGAAAAGTTCCCTTGGAAAGTAGCCAAGAAAAAATAGGTTTATGTCGTCAAAATGGTGAATGAACAGTTACAAAACTTCCGGAAACGCCTGACTTTTAACATTAAAAATGTTTCTGTCCTATTATAGAGGTCGGAATTGTATAAATGTGTGGTACATTTGAAGCCATGCATAGAGGAATAAACTATAATGCTAAAATTATTTTTTGAGTTATATTAATTTTGTTTAGAGACGTGAAAGAGTTTAGCTTTAATGTCGAAAACCAAAGAGATACTAGAAAATATTAAGAGAGAGAAAAATTATATTTGTAGTCACACTATTAAAAATAATTATCAAAATTGTTAAAATCTCATCGGGGTTAATAATTTTGTATAAAATCTTGACAAACGAAAGATCAAGCTCGTGAGAGGTCTTTGAAATTCCTAGATGATCTTTAATAAATCTGAGAGGTATATCATGGTATTAAACGATAGACATTCTAATTCAATCGTTCCCATTCCCGTTATCAGTTCAAAAAAAACTAAGAAGATACAGGGTAATCCAATTCAAGATAATAACTAGTGATGTTACTACTCGACAGTGCATAAAAGGATGGAACATAAAGTTACTCTAGTTAGTTAGTTTCAATCTGATTTGAGTTTTAGTAAATTGAATGTTTTTTAAAGCGCGATAATGGTAAACTGTTACTAAATATTTCAAACTCGAACTACCCTAAGCAACTATAGATTTATTTATAATACTTTAGACACCATTTGGTCGGAGTTTGTCACATTGCTCGTTACCCTTTGAACTTTCTAAATGTTGCCTTTCGATTTTTTATCCATACAAAGGGATCTGTTTCATAATGGATAGAGTTATAAGTACGTTAGAATATACTGAAAATCGCTTTGAGGGAGCTGCCGGCATCCCGAAGTTAAACTCGTAAACTTGTTTAATACATCTATTATTGAACTTAACTAATAGTAATACAATACAGCACGTAATTGAATAACATTCCTTAAGTCAACAAATAACAATTCAGTAAGCAATACAGAATTATAAAATACGATGGCAAAGAAATCGTATAAATATATTATGACACTGTACAGAAATGACACCCAGTAAAAAGATGTACACAATACAATAAAAAAATCAACAGATTATTAGCGAGGGGCTGCTCCTGTAGTTTGTTCTTGTGCTTAAACTGGTTTTATCGCACATAGCAGTACAAAGAAGCTACTGTGCGATATAAAATTGTTACATCATGCTCCTTGACTTAACTACCACATGTGTTCGCTTGGCGAATAGCGATGACGGAGCTTCACTGTCTAAAACTCGACTGAACCTGCCTGGTGCGATGTCGGTTTTGGAATCTACGTAATTTCATCACTGAAAGACTTTGACAGACTGCAAAATTTTACTCGAAGCTGACTCTGAGAAGTCTCCGTGGGACGCGGCCCGCTAAGATATCGAGCAGGCCCCTACTGTGTCCAACCGCAAGCTCTGTACCGGGCATCAAATTTCTTCTTGATAGATATAGAATATTGCTAAAAATAAAGCATTAGAACAGGTTTTTAGCATAGACGACTTAATTAACTATCTCCCCGTCTAGTTATTACTCCTTCTCGAATTAATCTAAACTAACCCGACTAAATGAATAAAATACGAATTTCCATATTTTAAGATTCTCATACTAAACATTGGATAGAGAAGAACCTTTCTAGCGATTTGAATTCATAATCCCATTCCAGTCATTTCCGACTTGGACTAACAATTGCGCGCCCGGTTTACGTCCCTCCTACTCAGGGTTGGTGGTGGCCCCACGTATCTTCGGACCTTCATTATTCGACCCCTGACGACTCGGCAAATTTGAGTGCCTTTGAGAAGGGCTCGAGGTTCACTGGATATGCAAATTATATCGACTTTTGAAAGAGCTGATATGCATTGATGGAAACACTGAATCTAAAAGCTGCAACTAAGGAAAATTCCGTATTTTTTTGTTATTTCTGACATTAGATTTTATTGAAATTTGATTACAGTTGCTTTGAAAGTTCGGAAAAACATGTATTAAAAAAAATGAGTTAGAGGTTATTATTTCAAATACTTTTGGATTTCACTCTAATTTGCGATCTAAAATAGCAGTCGCTGTCTTTACATATCGAGTGAGTTCAGTTTTTAAATCAAATATAGTGCTAAAATTCCAATAAAAAATTGGGAAAAAACCATAAAAAACTATATATTCAATTGTTTTAAAGTCACTAATGAAGGTTTCCTTATGGTTTTCGATAGGCAACCATAAAAATTTGATTAAAGTCTACAAAATATTCCTTACAAAGTATCTTACAAAACATTATAATTGAACAGGGCGGTTCAAAAATTAGGGCTTAACCATATTTTCTTTTATTTTTAATTTTTGATCTCTTTTGTGAAGGATAATGATAAGTCTCTCTTAGGTCCGAACAAAAAACACTATTTTTAAGTTTGGGCATTTTCTCACTCAAAACACCCCTCTTTCCAATTTTATACATATAACAGGTATGCTATTGCAATCAGCGTATCTTTAAAATTCAACGTATTAAAGATTAAGACGAAAAATACTGAATCTGCTCTAATAGCACTCAGGAACTACCCCAAATTCAATTGGTTATTTTTTGCACCTAGGACTCAGTTTCCCTCACAGAAAAGAAGCGAATGCAACAAAAATCTGCGACATACATTTTGACATTATTTTTTAGTTTCATCCTGTAAATATGTAGTATAGTTTAGTGAAAACGGCAAACATAAGTTGCAACTCCGGACTCAGACTAGAAATCTTAACGATCTTACCTGTGACAGAGCTATTTGGGAAAAATTTGTGATCCATTATACGGCTGATTATCACAGGTTGTGTTTTAGGACCTCAACTCCCCCCTCCCCCCTGGAAATTTTCAGAAAATGTTCGAATATTTTGAGGTAATGTTTATTTTTCTTTGGTATGAATATTATCTTAACCCTGAAAGCTTTCATTGAAACACTGGAACCTTAAAAAGACGATTTGAAAGACTTTCATCTTAAGAAACTTTCAAAATAGTGAAAGTCAACATGAATGTAAGTTCATATCTCGGAAACTAGATGAAACAGAGCAACCTGCCTAGTGCACAAACTGATAGAGACGATTGGGGCCAAGAATCTGAGGTGTATTTTTAATGGAGTAGTTTTTTCGATTCCCAAAATATTGGGGCTTAAAAATTATAAAAATGGTTGAAATTGGGTACCTCCCTCCACTGTAGAAATTTTCAGAAGAAATCTAGACTCTGTAGGTGATGTTTGTGACCCTAATCGAAAGGTCCGGATTTTATTGAGTGCTGGGATACTTCCCGTTCCCGAGATATTAGACTAAATTTACTACTGATTTTTTCGATTTTTAAAATTCCTCGAAACGAAGATTTTTTAAATTGCATTCGTAAGGAGTCTCAAGTCAGGTTCAACATAGGATTCATGTCTTCCGATTAGAGAAATAACAATCACCTCAGAAAATTTGAAATTTACCTGATGTTAACTTTTTGTTTATGTACTTAGAGCAAAATTATTAATCAGCCTTTAATCGCCGCTTACAAATTGATCATTTTAGTGTCGACTTACCTACTTTATATTACAAAATGATGGATTTTGTCTGCTCTTGGCATTCACCGCGTGCCTTATGTATTCTTAATAATCATAACAGGCCTACAGTGAACACTAGGAGATCGACATTATCACTTGTGTTAATATATCTTCAAGAGGTACTGCCTGCTGCTGTTTGTTGAATATACTTACCTACCTTTATGTTTCCTCCAATTTCAATTTCGGTTTCAAAGGATAGATGCACGTTATTTGTACAGGAAGTACTGATGTCTCTCCTAAAGATATATCTAAAGTAAGATTGAGTATGTTCAACGGTGTCAATTCAGAGCTAAAAATACCTGGGCAAAAAGCGTATAGAAAATTAAAATTGGTGAATATTAAAATAATAATAAAAGAAAATTACTAATTTTATTGATTAAATGATCAACTGCATATCTAAATACATCTGTGTCTTGAGTTGAAACACTCTGTATAAGTAGATTGAAATTGCTTTCGATTTTCTACCTTGCAAATTAGTTGGGTAACTATTGGTCAGGAAATAATATGCTAAGAATAAATTTAAAAACATGATAAATGGATATGATTTTGATGAGTGATTTCAATGAAAGCAAGATGTGTCTATATTGAATTGTGAGCATCAGCTGAGTAGGACATGAATGTCGCGTGAAAATTATGACGTCACAAAGCCAGTAGTGTGGCGTCAGCCCCCTATTTGCAGGCCGGGGGTCGATATTACCTTGCCGTGGTTCAGCTTTTGCTAAATCATGCTTAATTACTCTTTATTAGTTTGATGGTATATTAATAGACCTCTTGCTACGGCTTTTGTATTAAAAACTACGGAGGTTGTAGTTGGAATACTAACTGGGATCGCTGACTTTGAACTTGTTTTAAAAGTAGGTATAGCAAAAAGGCTGCTCGTACTTTACATTATTTTTTATTTCCATTTTCCTACCAGCGTGCGGTAAAGTTGCTTTTCGCACGTGTACAGTAATAGTTATTTACCCGGCAAACGCAGGACGTGGCTTGTTACTTTACGCTAATTGCGATTGAATGCAGTGAAGCCATTTTAGCACGTGTCAGCTACAATATTTTTCCTTGTGTATTATCTCATCGGCCTTGCGTAATTTTCATTAAATATTATCGTGCAGCGAGAAGATTTACTTTTTAATTCAAGTGTTTCGAACCCAATAGCACCATCAGGGTCACCCCAGTTTCAGCGTGTCTTGATTCGGATTGCTCTGCAAATTGAATGCGCTCAATTTTTATAAAAAAAAAAAGGTTCATTTATCGATTAGATTAATTCCCATTATCAGCATCTCGTTGATTTATTATTATTTAAGAGATACACGGGTATTTATTGCAAAGCAATATAGTCAGTAATCCTGACATTATCACTTTTTGCATATTTATCTATTGGCCATGTGTAATAGACGAGATCCGGGATGAGAAAGATTGAGGACAAACACTTTGCAATAAAGTAACTCCTGCAGCGAAAACTAAGTAAAATCGGTATTTGTATATTTTTACATAAAATTCGATGAAATAGAGATATAATCAGAGCTTCTTAAAATGGAAAGTATAGCTGGCTGAGAGTACTTTCAATATTCGCAATCTGCAATATCACATTTTAAAATATTGGTAATATTATTAATAGACTGGCAGCTATGAATAGCACTGGAATTGCGTGTATTTGTTCTTTTAGAAGTTAATTTGGTCGTGTTTGAAATAAACCTTGCTGAAATGTTAAATCGAAACTAGACAACTAGTCTAGTCTAGTTTATGAAAATGAATAACTGTCGACAAATTCACAATATTGTTAATTTTAATTCATAAGTAGTAGCTACCTTAACTGTGATTGGTTATATACTATGGATACAATGGAATTTCATAAAACTGAGATATTTCCACGATCACTTGACGTATCAAAGGAAATCTCTAATCGTCCCGAGGCAAAGGTCCAATAATTTACCCAACGTCAGGAAAGAGTTCCTTCACATTTTCCAAAATTTTGGTGAAAAATGTGAGAATATTTGATGGCTCTAAACTCACACCCTGTATAACTAGAAAAAAAATGCAAAAAGTACCCGATGACAATGGCGCATGTCGAAGAGCTAGCTAGCCGAAGTTAGGCAAGTTTTTGGCTATCCCATTTCATCCGGTCGTTAATTTAGGGTCGGCCGATTAAGCTATAGGGAAAATGCTATAGTACAATAGTTCGAATTCCAGCTCTTAGTCCTCGGAATAGCTGTTTCTATTTGTGGTCTTCTCAGTGATGTAGTTTTCAACAACATGCAAGATGTTAACTCGTTTTTGGGGCAGCCTGTTAAAAATGAAAATTAGTTTAAAAAAATACGAAAAAACTCAAAATTCACGGATTGCAACGCTTTTCTCCATAATTTATTTATGGGAGCTTCGCTGAACAATGGAACAAGGGCGTTACATGGGATTATGGAATTTCAGTAGAACATCAATGCATTTCATATTTTCCAATTTCTACAAATCCGGAAAGTGGCGAAAAATATTGGTGGTACCCGGGGGGAAAAGATCAAAATTACTTGTAAACGTTCTTGGGTCAAATATGAGAATTTATTTATTCAGCAGGTTTATACTACTCAACAATACAGTACAAAAGGTCCTAATGGGAATGACGGCTTAATAGCACGATTCCAAAAGAGCGTAAAATTTATATGAACTAGCGAAAAATGGCGAGAAACGAGAGTGAAGGGAAAAAATTGAAGTATAAATAGTGAAAGAGCAAAATACTTTTTGCTGAAGTGTAGTATAAAACTGTAATAATAATTGTAGATCATGCACAGTTAGAGTGAAATATCCTTTAAAAAAACAGTATGCTGGAATGGCGACTTTTTTTTTTTTTGTAGAGGGGGAAAACCTTCTGAAGGTACCCGGTCTGATGGACAGGTGACCGGGTTATGTGGGATTCACCCCCTGTAGGGAGGCGCCTACCTACTAAAAACCCACCTCTCTTCTCCGTTGTTCCCCCCCGGAACCGCCTAAAGGCATTACTTCAGGGGTGGAATGGCGACTTAGCCTTAAGTGATCAGTCTTTTACCAATGGTCATTAGTTAAAGTTAAGCAGCTTTGAGGAAAACCAAAATATTACATTGAAACATCGATACTATTTTATGGTCGTTTTATTCACCCAAAATTCGACATCCTGCCACAGGTTATTTGCAGGACTCGAAATGTCTGCGACAGTTTTAATAGTAAAAACTATAAAAACAAATTAAAGGTAGATTAGAGGTAACGTTCGCTGATTCGAAAAGTTGGAATCCAATCAAAATGAGTGTGCCAATGAAAGGAATAGTATAGATATATACATATATATATATATATAACTAGTATAGATCAGATTAGTCAAAATCCAGTGAAGTGGTACTTGAGTAATCCAGGATTTTTAAAAAATTTGGACGATTTTTGTTGCAGTTTTACACGAAAATACTCTATGTTTTGCAACGGCTCCTTGAAAGAGTGAGTGGTGGGCATATTGAAGCTAATAATTCCCTTTAATAAATAAACATTTCTGAAACAGCATTATTGTTAAAGGTTGCCCTTATTGCTAGTAGTAGTTTTTGTGAAATAGAGTTCATATGGTCCTGAAAGAAACTTCAAGAAGAAAGTGGGCTTTAATGAATATTGCACACACCAATCGACTTTCTTCCACGCACCATCGGCAGCGTCTCTACCCAAGACGTGAAGTGGTTAAATGCGTTTTCAGACCATGAATCTACTGAACTGCAAATAGTCATAAGATGAAAAGGTTAACTACGATTTGTATGAAATAAATTAGTATGATTAACGAGGGTTAACATTGCAGTCATGTAGCTTGGATAGATTTTCCCGAGAGAACATTGATCCTAGGGTAGCTAGTTTCGCGGTCCAGATGGGGTGCATGGGGTTGGGGCAAACGGCAGAGGCGGAGAAAATTTTTAAATTTATGTCAAAATCCATTTATGAACTACGAATCAACGGAAATGTGTATTTTACAAAACATGTTATAAGCAGTTAAATTATGGCCGTATAATACAGTTTTGGTTTTAAAAAGATTTAGTTTCAATGGGATTCCTAAGCTCGATGGTGCGGTTCGTCTAATATATTTTCTGAGGCATATTGATCCAGTGAATTATCATAATATCGATAATTTTTGCTTTGAGAATTTAAAGGAAATGTTTATAAGCGTAGAAATGCCGTCATTTTGTAGATAAAGCCAGAGGGACTTACATTCAAACCCACATTTTCCCGAAAAATTCTTCTGATATATTAAACTATTTTAATTTGATCAAACCGTTTCTTTGTAACGCAAAACCTTGTCTGACTTCTCTTATCAAACGGGAAAAAAATGGCTCGCTATTGTTCTCAGAAACATCAATTTTAAATAGCCAGAACATTGACCTACAGTCATACTCATATGTGTATTGTTCGCTACCCTAAGTAACAATAAGCAACATTCCTCATTAATTCAGATCTCACCCCCTCCAGTTATAGTCGGCAGGGTGAACCAGAGGCGTGCCAAATTTTAGGTACAAAATATTTTATTAAAAAATATTCATTTGAAGAATTAACTTATGCACCAGAATCTGTTTTAGAACATAAAGAAGTGTTATGTTATACAGGGTGATTTTTTTTTATGAAAGAAACCTGTTGCTGTTAAGTGAAAATCTTTTCGTTGCTAGAATCGAATCCCGAAGAAAGGAGTGTCCGATTCAAAAATCATGCATAAGAGCCGTCATAGTCTCAAATAAATGTATAAAACATTAACCTTTAAGAACTGGTTTTAAGAAAAAAAAGTGAAAAAATATAATTAAATGATTTCTAACTTGCCCAAGTGGCGCAATTTTAGACAAAAATGTACAATATCCCTTTTTTTCTTCTTATAATGCTCGTATTCAATTTATTTGTAGTTTTTGTTGATTTCTACTTGCCGCATATCTCCTAGGAACCGTTCCCAGATTCCATTCCATAAACTTAATCCGATACACTCGTATTAGTTTATGAGAACTTCATGCTGATTTTTGAATCTCTCATCAATTAGTAATATTCAAGATTAGACAATTACCTGCTTCACCTTTCTACCGCTTTCCTTCAGATTTCAACTAACCTGATCTAACCTGCTTCAATTTCTTCGTTGACCATCAATCCGCCCCTATTTACGGTTCACTAAATGTCGGTACATATTGCTGCATGAATACATTTAAACGTATAATCTATGGCTCACTTGCTTGAGAACTTGATTAAATTTGGTTTACCATACAGACCCCTTCGCAGTCCTAAAGCGTACTGCCTATACATTATTCTTAAAATTCGCAATATGCATTAAATGTCACGCAGTTTTTAAATTTCTTGGTTTTCTTAATACTAAGGGTAAAACTCGTATTTTTGCGTCTTTTTGAGTTTTTCTTGACTATTGTTGGACAATAATGAGTGAAATTCTGTGGAAGGAGCGGAGCGAAGATCCCGAAATATTACACGTATTGCGCAAAATAGCATTTACTAACGAGTTTCATACATGAGTTTTTCTAATTTGTGCCATACAATGAAGATTCAATTTATTTTGTCGAAATTGTGAACTGACGTATATCTACCTGAAAACTGTCAAACTGTGGGTCTGAGATATTTTTCTTCTCCAGTGCATGAAAACAGCAAAATTTACGGTATTCACGCTATCTCAGTATTCAGCAATATAGCTAAAATTTTTATACTTCTCTTTGATGCGACAAAGTCATTTTTTCATCAGGGCGATTCAACTTGAAAAACTTATATGCCTTCAGATTCTTTCGAAATGAAACTACCATTCCATGTAGATAGTATCGCCGGTACATTAGGCGTTATCGACAACAACACGAAGTTTTTTCTCACCAATTGTTAGTTGATTTAAAATATACCACGCCACTGACCCGACGAATCCCTTTTGTCGGGGGCGCCCCAGACCTCAGGCCCGGTCACCCCAATTGTCCTATTCAATAATTTAACCCCCGCTTCCATATCTCACCCCTCAAGTCTGCTTACGACACGTGTCAAAAGAGCCGCCGAGACTCGCGATATTTTTGAATTGATATTATTAAAATGTATTTCCAATGACGACAAAGTAGAATGAACCTATTTTAGAAGGATAAAGTCATTTCTATTATTTTTATTTTTTTCTATGGGTTTTCCGAAGAGGGAGGTTTTATTTATAATTTAAAATCGTCATTAACAGAAGGATCCTTTATAATCTACATAATCATAAAAATTGCATCTATTTTCGCAGTTCCACGTCTAAACTAAAGAGTGATCATTAGAAAACCCTCAAGTGGGGGTTTGAAATATCAAAGGCATCTCTTAGATGAATTAATCTATTACTCACTGTTAATGTCAGACATCTGATTTATGAAGAGTCAATTGCTCAATCAACGCATTACGTTTACAGTTCGCCTGTAAGTTTTTTTTTATGATCGCCCATTATATTCTTCGTACAATTCGCAATGTTAAAATATTTTAAAAGAAGAATGTTCGATTTCGCTAATTTTTGTGTGTATTCAATTTTAAAAACTTGTCGATTTGTGGTCTTTATTCGCAGCCTTCATCCCACAACATAGTTCGAAATAGTTCACATTCTAATGCTCTGTCCTTTTAGTGGTAGTAAATAAGTACTTAACTGGCGCATTCTGCTCTTTTATTGTCCATAATTTCTAGTTGCGACATTATACTAGAGTGACTGGGGGCATTTTTATCGGTTTCGAATGACGAGGATTTGCAATTTCAACTAGCTGAGAGTTGGTAAATTATGTAGAGCCTTTAGCAGTAATCAATATAGTTGAGATTTCGGGGTTCGAATGATATCAGTATACTCGCATTCATGTCAAACATTATTTATTGACTGAACATATCAACACAATTACAATTCGCCAACTAATAGTTCACTAATAATTCACTATTCCACTAATGAACACTTTAATGTCACTTAATACAATCGCTTCGTTCTTATAGGTGTACTGGTCTTAGACTCTCTCACTCTAAACAACGATCTCCTTATATAGCTAAAGATTCTACGACTAGAAAATTCCACAATTTTCTTACAAACATGCAAATATTAACATAAACAAACAACTAAAATATTCAACATACATAAAAGAAAGCAACATATCACTCGATTGAGCGCGCCACGATAAACTTATTCGCCTCTGCCTGTAGCGGCCGCCCGCCAGTCGTAACAATACCATTGATAGATCATGATCCGTAATCAACAGTGAACCATTGGTAGGCTTGAACCAGCAGTATCAAAGTTAGAAACGTGACATTAATTTTGACGGGGTTACGAATTTGGAAATGAGTAATCCGACATCAAATGGTGAATTGGGATCCGCGTATGGGTCCAGCATAGTAGCTGTTTTTTTAGCGGTGAACTGCTTGATCTGCTTCTACCACGAATTGGTTGTATGGTCACGACCAAAGAATATTTATTATTTATTGGATATGTCTAATTGTGTATAATATTAGAAAGGTTAGTTCTGAATAAATATTATATATCCGTGTAGCCACATTCTCGAAATAGGGAGTAGAATGTTTGCTGGAAATGTCATTAAAATTACCTATTAAGTCAATTATATCGATAGTGGCACGAAATAGAGGGCGAAATTCTTAACAATGAAAAATCAAAAAGCTGTATGTACTACGTGTTAAATGACGACCATTGGAGCAAATTTGCTTTTTCTCACAGTTCGTAGTTTACAAAATCCTGGGTGTTGCAAGCTAAAATTTTAATTCACTTTTGTGCTGTTATCATAACAATGTCCAAGCTATAAGCATGAAAGTTTGTGAATTTATATTTTTTTAGGCGACAAATAAGATACCTGTTACCATTTCTGCGTTGACCGTAAAGGACACTACTTATGATTAATTTCACTGATATTCCTAGATAACAATTTTTTGCTTTGCGTGTCCAATACATTTTACTGAAAATCTGAACGAGCATTCATTTTTCCCAATAATTACGCATTTTTGTTTTATTTTTGCCATAACAAATATTAAGCTTGAACAAGATGGATCTTATTCGCCGCTTAAACAACATAAGTTCACGAATTTTGAGTTTCTAATTTAGATATTTGCAGAATAATATTGAAAACAGAAATTAAAATTTAAACTTCTAACACCCTATATATTTCCCATGCGATAAACTTTCGGATGAGGCACGTTTGCGCCAATGGTCACCACCATGTCGCTGATGACGTGTAGTATGTCGAGCTATCGGATTTCCCATTGTTAATGAATCACCTTGCATATGTAATTTTGATGTCCTCCGGTTCGAACCCCAGACCCCATTATTGGCTAATCCCAGCTATTTCACTCATGCTTAGAACTACAACTTTTAGCACACCTCCTACCTGAATTTTTCATTTTTCGGCATACGTTTATTATGAATGTGTCGACTTATTCAAAGAGCAACCCTTGCAATTGTATTAAAAATATCTCAGTTTTATCGGTCGATATCAGGAACAGGGTAATATGAGATAAGTGAGACATACAGCTGGTGTTCAATTCGGTTGTGTCATCGTGGTTATTTCATTAATTAAAAATATTCATTTTGTAACAAATCGGAAATCGTGTTTCGACCCTTCTGAGTTCCTACATTCTTATTTTACGCAAGTAAGGCTGAAGGCCGTAAATGAACAGTATATTTCTCAAAAGCTGGTATTAATTAACTATAACAAAAGTTTCTCTGCTTATTGTTAAGGCCTTTGGATATGGATTCCCGTTCGAATTGGATGAACCACGAAGTGAGTTCACACTATGTCAAAGTGAGGTTAGTGTTGGATACAAACACAACACCTGCCCTCACATTATCATAACTTATCATAGGACTTACCATTACTCCAGGTGGGCACGTAATCACAGTTGTTCAGCGAGGCACTGATTCACTTTTTTGGAATGTATTAAAGTCCAAAATTCATATGAGGCAATTCCGCAGGCTGTTTTCTTGATGTGTAAGGGCTGTTTCGAGTGTAATGTGTGGCGTTAAATTGATCCAATTATCTGCAGCCTTGGACTTAAGCCGGAAATTAAATTGACGTGCAATAAATCCGGTAATAAACACACAGGGCGTTGAAGGCCACAATCACCAACCAAATTGCAGTAATGACTTACCAAACAGCCCTATGTAGCACACTTACACTGGCAGACTTGTAGACGCCAGTCTGTCTACTCACGCTCTGCCGTCGGGACGTCCGTCGCTACCTACTCCACCCCATGCGCGAAGAGTCACCCCTCATCCCCCCGAGCAACCACTCGTCGGGCGACGCACCGCTGCCATTGGCCGCGCAAATTTTGTTTCTGTGCTCAATTTTTACTCATTTTTTCACTTTTTTCCAATATTTGAAAATTTGTAATTATCTACCGCTTATAGCGCTCTCTGAGCAATTATTATGCAGCATAAGCTAATTAAAATTTCCTTCTGCGTTTTTCAACATTCCTCTTTCGAATTTCCTCGATGTCTTCAAGGTCATATTAAACCACCACAACACCAACTTAAAAAGAAAACAGACGGCAATTTAATGCCGATAAAAAAATGGTTTGATTTCGGGCTGGGGCGGGTTTGCATTATTTGCCCCTACTGATACGCTCCAATCGATTTTATGAGACTGCGCGCGCAGGCGGGGCAGGCGGGAAATTAGAAGAGCTTAAACGAGGGAGATAAGCCGAGGGTTTGCTGATTATGATAAAAAAAGCGCAGCTAACCCACATTTAAGAATTACCCGGTTTACTAGGAATTTTTCCTGTAAATTACAGTGAATTTGCAGCATCAAGTTTGCATAGCTGCCAATAACAGGGTCATCTGCACTGAGTTATACTGGTAAAACAGGGCATGTTTTAAAATGACGATTGAAAATAATGCTTCACCATAATTCCCTTTTGGTGTTAATATCAATGGTCCACGATGTTGCTTGACTTGTTTTCCATTGAGCGATGCCATAGGCTTTAACCATATGCGGCATGTTTCAAAAGTCTCGGAACAATAATCATATTTCAAAACGCACTTAAGTGCAAATAATTTTCTACAAGGAAATTTTGTCAATAATAGATGGAAAAATTGAGGAAATTGAACCTCAGTTTAGACTGCAAATTAATCAATATGCATAACACAGGCCATATAGCCCTCAAGAATACACCCATGAAGCAGCCATAAAAAGGTTACCCTGTGGTACCCCTACGTATATGCACCTGATTCACCTTCCTGGCATGAAAAACGATTTTTATTTCTTACTGTGTTTGGAAAATACTGCAACAAAACCATCTTATTTACATATATCTATAATTTCAGACTAGTTAGTATTATTAGGAAAATACATTCCATTTACTTTTACTATTAAGAAAAATTAAGTGTTGTAATTATATCTACTTGCATACTGCAATTCGGATAGTTCTAGACTTTGAATGTAAAAATATAGAAATCTGAATTAACCTTTTAAATTAATGTATTATATAGCCTTCCAACGCAATCGCTACAATAAAGCGCTGCAGCACCATGAATGCACCCAAAACCTATCCTGCATGCGAAGGAGGCGTAATCTTTTATCTAAATGATATATGAACCACGAAATAATCAAATATATAAACATTTTTTTGCAAGTTTATATGATTTTTTTAAATCTCAAATGTTAGACACTTCACAGGTTTTCTTTTAAAGCTACTGGGACATAAAATTGTTCAAAATTAACGAGATTAAATTGAATTCTATAGAAGGAGGTACCCCCAACAATTCAACTCAGACAGAAATCAAAAAAGAAACAAGAAAAGCTGCTGTTAAAGTTTGATCCTAACAGTAGAATTCGACTAATAAACTCTCCGGATTTGTTGGAGGTAACCGGAAAAATAATATTTTCCATTTTGATAAAACAGATTCACATAAAGAGTTGGTAACTTGAAATATCACCCGTCGTTTTTCCACCATGTGAGAATCCTAAAGTTATTATTAGTGATACCTATAAACGGAAGAGAGGGCCCTTAAAGCAGACGTGACATATTACAAAAAAAATTTTTTGAGACGCAAAAGCTTTAAAGGCTCTTATACACGATTCTTGTAAAATATTTTTAATTACAAGTGCAGCGGTATTACAATTGACCCTTTTAGGTATCAAAAAATGTTATGAATTTCTTAAAGTGATGAGATATACCGAAATAAAAATGTGTATAATATTATTCCCCTAATAAACATACATACCACATAAAGATTGATGCACGTTCCAGCGTGCATAAAACGTCGATTATAGTTCATGCGTAATAAAAATAAATAAAGTATGTAGAAGTATGGTCCTTAGACTATCTGCGTTTCACTTTTCCTCAATAACAGAGCTCTTCTTAGCAAACACGTGTCATAATTTGTCTCTACGGCCTCAAGTTGTCGAATCGAGCTCATATAGAAAGAAAATCTATTAGAACCGACTCCGATTTCGTGAAAAACATTCAATAACAAACAAAAGGAATATCAAATATTGGGAAATAACATGAATAACAAACAAACATAGGGAATAGTGATCACTTAATCTTCTGTAGTCTGTCTTAAGTAAATATACACTAAGCGGGTTGGACGTCGGTGACCACGAGAGAAGATCGTAATGCAGAAGAAGAACAAGTAAAATTATGAATCCTCCATGTGTTACCATTACAGTAGTTTGTGTTTTTCTTGACCCATGTTATTCCTGTATCAAAAAACCTTTTAACAACCCAGCTTTAAGTTCGGACCAAGAATCATGTGACTTCTGGAATTATGGGATCATATTTTATTGCTTTGAATCATAATTTGGTTATTTTCTTAAGCTAACCTGGCAACCTTTTTCTGTCCCAATTGGAATTGAGCTTTCTTTCACTAAAACACAAAACTACAATAAATTTTTTGCTTTGAAGATCATATATATATTTAATATACGAAAATCGTATATTGAACCTAGAAGCCATGTGACTTCGTATTTCGAAAACTAAAAATGATCCCATGTCGGATTCTCAATACCAGCTTCCCGGAAATTCCTTTATTATTGACATACTGCTTTTCTGTCTAATCTACGGATGATATTGGTGCTACACTGAACTTTTAAACGCCATTTGGTGTTCTCGTGCCTGTCATGTTCACGAGTTCCCGAGATATCGAAGCCAAAACTTTGAAAAGTGACAAGTAGATGCCCCACGCCATTTTAAAATTTTGAATAAATTTTTAAATTTTTGAAGTGGGCATCTCCACTCTCCGTTAAAAAAAAGCTGAAGTGTTTCTTTGGTCTAATAGACTGATTTGTGAATTAAACCTATAAATTTGAAAATAGTGAAACAGGAATCGAAGTGATTCCGGATAGGCTTCCTTTAGTGAACGCAATTTTTCGAGATTTCAGCGGTCAAAATTTGAAAAAGGACGAAAAATAGGAACATTATGAATGCATTTTTTATTTCATTTGGCAAAAAGTTGTGGATTCAAAAAAGGGGGTAACAAGCCTTAATGCGCGATTTTCTACGGCAACCGTCCTAGGTAACGTGGTCTTTTCGCAGACGCAGTGAAAATACGGAATCGAAAAGACCAAAAAGAAAATACCACGTTGCTATAGCAACGACTCAGAGGCATTTTCCAGCTAGAATTAAGTTAAATCCATAGTGGTTTCAAATAAATATTTCAGCTGAGACTGCTCTTTTCGGACGGGAACCGCCCAGTATCTGTTTTTATAGAAAAATGAAGAAATATTTTTTATTTGCAACTTTTAGTTCAGACGGACAATTTCGCTACAATATTATCCATTGCACAGACCTTTATCTCCGCTGCATTATGGAATCCCGTCTATACCAAACGGTAAAATAATCTTCAAAATTTTCTAATTAACAAATTTTCTACTGTAATCAAATAAAAAATCACTTGAGCTAAAGTTCTCGTAAGAATTTTAAATCGTAAGCGAAAATATCTCTCGCATTAATTATCGGTAAACATTTTTTTGTTTGAAATTCTCACTTTTCGATAAGGTATCTGAGGTAATCACGAAAACTTTAATTTTCGAACTGTTACTTTTCAATGCGTTAGACTGATGTGGATCGTTTATAGAACCGTTTAGATTTCAATTTGAGGGAGTCTCAATGATGATGTTTTTGACTCAAATCGACCGACACGCGTTATATGGTGTCCAGAAAAACATGTACAAAAGGATGCTTCCAACTGCTCAAGTTAAATCATCGATCGATTTAATTCAATTTACATCAAGTGACTCGAAAACGCTAGAGGAGGCCTTTAAGGATCTTAAAAACGGGCAAAGTGCGACCCTATATCTCGGAAACAAAAGAAAAGAGGACCACCCCGATTTCGCAGGCTTAAGCCCGTATCGTAAACACCGTTGAAGAGATTAACTTTGTGTACTTTTCCAAGCTAATTGTTTAAAACTCTCTTTCGGTAATTATCCACAAAAGCGACACTTACTATTACCCGATCCTCACTTGAAACACCTCACAAAATATAATCGACCACACCTACTTTTAAGGCGAACAATGAATTATTATACCATTATCTAATATTTAGGACCATTTATAATGGAATATAACCTCTGACCATCATCGAAATGATAAATAATGAGACATGCCGGGGAGAATAAAGAGAAATAGAATCTTGTAACTTTTGTTGTGTCAAACAAAGAACGCCGTTGCAAATAAATTACGGGAAAGAGAGAACGCAAATAGGAAGGAACAAGATGGATTACTGCATCCCTAGATGGTTACCATGGGAACGGTCCGGGCCTGTGACGTCACTACATGTGTCCTGCTAACTGTTGGGGTGCTGAAAATTGAGGAATTTGATGCAAATCAGATTTGAGTTTTGACTGGGAATGGCGTATGATGGGACGCGTTGGGATTTTAACCTTTTTTTTTGTTATTTTAGGAAATTTGGGAGTGAGCTCATGGTGAAGGGAACCAAAGTGAATTCAGGAAATACCTTTCATTTACGAAATTTTCATAATATAATCTACTACACCTCCTTTCTCACGTTCGCACCCTCTTTTTTCAGCGAGAGAAAGGCACATAACAACCAGTAAAGTTCTGCAACTCCTTCAAGACTTTGCAGCCCCCGTTAATGAAGGCGTCGGTCTAAAACTTAACCGTAGTTCATATAAAGGGTGATCATTAACAAAAAACCTCGAGTAAGCGTTGAAATAATAGAGACATGTCGTGAATAAATTCATCTATTATCTGTCGTTAGTGAGCCGTTTGATGGTGACTAGCAAATGGATTAATCAACGCACTATGTCTGCGGTGCTTGAGATTTTGAAAATTCTCTTTAACACACAATAATAGATTGGAATTTATTTGAATTTTTTTTTATTGGTAAACCGTTCATAATGACTTTTCTGGCGACTGACTATTAATGCATTCGTTTAAAGTGTACGAAGTCGATCATTAATGATCCGAGAAAACTGCGAAATAACAGCCAGCCACTTGAAAGTTGGAACTATTGCGTAACATATAGACGCATCATCTTCCTTACTTGTGTAACGTAGTTGTGAGGTGAATAACTTTGGAAGCTACCTGATCGAACATTGTTATATTTACTTTTTGACCTAAAAAAGTCTTTAATCTGCTTCATCAAGGGCTCTTGTCGGGTAAATTGAGTGTCTATAGCATTAGTCGTAACACCTTTCATTGTGAAAATTTTTCCATCATATAGGACTCAAAAAGCGCTTTTAAGGTACACAGTTCAATTTTTTCCTCTAAATCGCAGGATGCTGATATCGGCACTCTACAGGGTAGCTTGCTGCCACATTTCCATTTTTATATTTTTATCAACGACATTTCTCAGATAGTTCGATTAATTTGTACACCTGTTTGTACGCTGATGACTTGGCGGTGGTCTGTTTTAGTCGTGATTTCAGTTCTATCGAAGGAACTGTAGGCGCATTGGTGTGTGGGGTTCAGGATTATGCCTTAAACAATGGACAACTTTTAAATCGGACAAAGACTGAGCTAGCTGTCTTTAACATGAGAGATCTCACAATCTGTCTTTATACATCACTTACCTAGTCATGCCAGATTGACATGACTTTACCCCACTAGAAGTTTTTTTTTAGATTTCTAAGTTATTTGTCACTCGCATCTCCTGTCAAACGCAACAGAAGTTTTGCTCGCTCTATTTTCTTACCCTCTAACAGTCGATACTCGAGTGTACCATTATTTACGGGACACCCTGTATATGTGCGGACCTGTGTAATAGGTTGAACAGTCATGTTGTATTTCGTATGCCCAAATCGGGAGTGTTGTATCACTCTTTTCAAATTAAGTCGTGCAGTGTATTTCGATTCCCGAACAAAAGTGTTGAATTCGAGGGCGTAGTCATTTGATTGTTTTATTGATCTGGGGTTGCCGGGTAACGCACCCGCTGCCACAGCAGCATCCCTGATGAGAGCTGCGCCAGGTGCATCGGAGAGGGAGCACGCGACATGTCCCAGCCGGGTCTCCCGTTAACAGCAGTTTGCTCTATTTTTGCCAATACAATTTAATTACAGCCTCCGAAAGTAAATGACTTAACAATGCTTCATCTATGTGCGTTAAATAAAATGTCTAAGAGGTTATTGCACCAATGATATTTATGCGAATTTACCTCTAAGGGCCACTATTTCGGCCTCCTGCCAGCTTCACCAGCGAGATCATTTCCATGAAAATATATAAATTGACCAATTCTCTGCTCTAATTTCCTCGTTTTACTGGAACCGACTTTGCTAGTAAATTTACGAGAAGTTTGAAAATTAAGCCTAACCTTGTTTTATAGTTAAAAATTACTTGACCAATTGGTCAAAAAACTGTTTTTTTTTAAATAAAATTTCGACAAGGTTATTAAAACAACTTCGTATAATTCCGAAACGAAATAGAGGGAGAATCAATAACTTTAATGTAAGAAATATTGGCATGAGAGTGATACATGACAAAAAGTTAGATGTAAAAAAAATAGATGTAGGGAACACAATGGTTATAAGTGCCAAACAATATGTCCTGATAAGTTTATTGCGAGACTACTAGCTCACTGGTTAGTTCCATGATTTCCATGAAAATTATCTTATAAAGTTGCCGGTACTTGAATCCACTGGCCTTAAGGCCTGGTTTTCAAAACTCGTTTCGTGACTTTACCAGGGAGATCATTTCCATGGAAATAGAGAAATTGACAAAAACTTTCTTTTGTTTTCGTTGTTTCTATGGAAATTACCTTGCGAAATTGCCAGGAGTTGGAAAAGCGAGCTCAGGGGCCAATATCTCAATGTCCGGATACTTTTACTAAGTAGATGATTTCAATGGAAATATTCATATGAAAATTATCTTTTCAGGGAACTTGTTAGAAGTTTCATGTGCACGGCACTTAAGTATTTTCACATTATTGTTGGTCCTTATGTACTGTTTAAAATACACTACTCTTGCTGAATTTACAAGGTATGTTCAAAGAGAAACTTCTATTGCTATCGATTAACCATATCCTCAGCTTTGAAAAAATTCCAGATATTTTCATATAAAGATTCTCTTAAAATACAAGAGTTGAACACAAAATGATCTACCAGGCGATTTTGCAACTCGTTTGTACAGCGTTCAGTTGCTAGCAATTTGATCAGTGGTGAAGAGAAAGTAATAACATGTCAGTGAAGCTGATATTACAAGGGGAGCACGCTCAGACAAATCTAAGCTTATTCGCAAAATCGGGGAAAAGTGGTTCTCTAGAAAGACAACATCTTTAATGATTTCCTTTGTAAATAGTTGTGCAGAACAAAAAGTCCCTGGAAAGTGCAAATTAACGTACAATATTATATTGGAGAACAACTAGAATAGAAAAATAGAGAAGATAAAAACTTGAAAAAATGTTATTTCCTCTTCAAATGGTAAATTTTCAAACATGCTCTATGCTATTTTGTAAACAAACTATTTAACTACAATATTTAGTTTTATTTTCCTGCTTAAAGATCTTCCATCTTACTCAATTAAATTTTCGTTTTAACATCCTTCGATTAATGCAAGTTAGAGAGAGCCTGTAGATTTATAAAGATATATAGGTAAATAAAAATTGCTATATATTTTACCTTCCAGTTGTTTTCATGCCACTTTACAGTAAATCACAAAATACTTGCATGGAAAACTGGATCGTTTGACGTCATCATTTATCGCCTTTGAAACATCAATTTTGTGGGCCAGGGATGCGAGTTTGCTTCTTGACAATGTGAAGAATATAAGTTAATGTATTTCGTTTCTTTGTGCCCTTCGCTTAGGGACAGTATTGATTTGTTTGAACTTACAATGTATATTCATAGATGGCGAAGCAGGTAAATATAGGAAATGAATTTCAGGGTACCCATTTTATAACGATTACCGGTTTGTATATTTTTTTTATTATTCTTGCTATTCTGCTTTTTTTCTGCCGGTTTATATGTTTGTACAACTTATCTTACTCATTTACCAATCTTTTTCAGATATCTAACTCGAGAAGATGGAATCAATAGGTGGCAAATTCAGGACTTAACATGTGTTTATGGAATCCATTATGTACTAGATATTGCCACCAATAATGTCTAATTTCAGTTATATTCTCAAGCCGAACTGTTCAATTTAAACGAGCCATTATATGCGTGTTATAAATCCTCTGAGTCTGAATCTGTAGCCAGATTTATGAAATCTCGATTCGATATCGATTGTCACTTTATCAAGTTTTTCTTTATGCATCAAATTTCGGCTAGGTTTTGTAAAGACATTTCGAGGTCTCGTCGGATAACAAAGATCTTTGGAAATATTTCAAATTTTCATTGCTGACTTGCTATTTAAAAGAAAATGAAATTTGATAAATTGACCATCGAAATCGAATCTAGATTTTTAGGTAAATTAAAATGACTTTTAGATTGAAAATCATCTCGTAGAAATAGAAGATGTGTGATCGTTTTTATTGGGTAATAATGACATTAATGAACATTTAGTCTTACATAAGAATTAGCAATTAGAATACAACAAGGCGCCCAAAGTTGAGGGATCTAAGATGTGAGAGTGATAGGTGCTTCACATGAACTATGCATATACGATTTTTTTCACTATTAGGTTTTAGTAAATTATGTTAAAATTTAATTGAATTAAGCATAAATTAAATTCGAAAACAAAAAGCCGACATTTCTTAAGCCATGACGTGAAAGGTGACGACTTCATTTGACATTAATTTCCATGACAACCAATACAATTAAAGTAACAATGGGGGACGACGACATTGCGGCTGATTAGCACGCTAGATAAATAATAAGGCGTTTACTTGCCATTGTGAACAACTTATTCAAGTTTTTCATGGAAAAAGGCGACAAAACGAAGTTAAACACATTTAATATTGGTGTATTTTACAGCTGGTAGTGGAATAAACAATGCATGTTTTTTGTAGTGATTATTTGGTAGCATTTTAATAATTTTTTTATGAATCATCTGACCCGTTTAACCACAATCGGATTTGAATTTCATGTTTTCAGTTATCTCAAAAATTACAAATATGCATTTCCAAATATACACGCTTCGTCACAAACAACACTTATTGTCAAATACTAAACATTATCGAACTAATTAGTTTTGTAAAGTTCCTCTTCAATGCTGGTTAAATTAAACACCGCTCAGAGCTTTGAGCACTTTGAGCAGGCTCCGTTGCCATGGCCACCGCATCCTCTTTTGTTCTCGCTTTGGGGCGGCATTTGTTCCAGGGGGTGGTGGGTGGTCACGGACATAGATATAACTGCCAGTGACGTAGAATATGTTTATAAGTGTTTTGTTGTAAATTGTTAATTATGATCTCCAGAAAGATGTAATATCTTAGTTGCTTTCAGCCGCGAATATAGGTAACTAATTTGTATTTAATATATTTAAATAATAAAAATCTACTATCGTCCAATTATTTTAGTTTTTTGAGATTTTAATGACGAGAATGAATAATTCTACCACTTTAACACGAAGATGTTGAGGTTTATAAAAATCGCCATTATAAATGGTTCGTTAGAAAAAATAAAAAGTCGAACTTTACCGCATGTAAATTCTATGGTATGTATGCACAAAAACACCGCATAGTTTATTAAGTAATCTACAATCATTTTTTTTAATTCAAAGTAAAATTGATATGATCGTATTAATTACCTGTGTTGCATAAAGAAAATCTCGGTTTAAGACAGAAACCAAAAACTAATTCATCCATCTCTTTCCAGAAAATATAGGGATTTTATATTTTTTACATTTATTTAGACCTTTTTTAACTCAGCTCTGTAAGGAATATTTTATCGATTTTAATAAAAAGGTACATATTGATCAAGATTAGCACCTTTCAAACTATGAAACACATACGGTTTATCTTTTTTACAATAAGTTTATGATTTGGGTGTTGATTTTCAATATTCTTAACTTGTTTCCTTGCGAGTAGTTGAAATAAAAGATATTTCAGTGAAATTTCAGTTATTATCACAAAACAATACACTTCTATGTGAGGAAACATTTCACTTTGTAGTGACCGCAATATCTGGTGTAGATTGGGTCGTTACTCATTTTGTACTATTTATCACTCATCAGAAAGCTGTAAGCAAATAAACACCAAGTCGCGATAAGAGCCCAGAAAGTAGTTGTCTTTTTTTCATCACACGTATCCGAAACTCTTTGTTTATATATAAAAAGCAAGAAAAAAAAATTCTGAGATTTAGTAGATGCACATGACGTGACCAAAAAAAAAACAATTTCTTCACTTGTTTCACATGTGCCATTTGTTACAGGGTTAAGTAGGATGCATAAAAATGGATGAAATCACAGAGAGTACGTAAAGATAATAAAAAAAAAGACTTTCTTACTAATATCCTGAGGTGACATAACTATTAATTTTGTATGCTTTGAGATAAATCATATATTAATCCTACTAAAACAGCCAGAAAGAACAAATAATTCTGGTCAACAACAAAGTACACAACTTGATCTTTGAAAATCGACTAATTTCTTAAAATAGGAAAATCTATGAATACTGTTGGTTGTAGGTCATTGATGTGATACCCAAATTATCGTTTCTTCTAACAAAAAAATATCCCTACAATATATTTCATACTGCAAAAACATATCAGCTCAGTTAAACGGCCAAACCGAGATCGAAACAAGAAAACAAAGGGCCACCCCTCGTCCTACGCCTTTGGGTAAACTAACCCCTAATGTCGTCTGCCTCCGCGGTCCACATCTGTCAATTTTTCAGCTGTGGTGCGGCGTCGTTCTCTGGAGAAGATTAAATTAAAAATACATCTAAACAAAGTGGTTTTCAGTGTTAAAAAATCTAAATCAACGGCTGGTGAACTTGTGATACTGTCACCCACCGGTGGTGAAGTTTGGAACAGTGATCAAGTGACAGATGACTGTTAAATTTGGTGTTACAGTGGGTGGACAAAAGGACATGTAAGGAAATTGACATAAACCATGAATACTGTTGGGGAACAAAACCTAAAAACGAGAAAGTGCCTTAAAGTGTAACTTTTGGTCGTAACTAAGTCTATCTATAGAGCCCCTAAATGAAAACCTCATCACACCACAAAAGGTGCGGTTTTCCATTTCCAAAAAAAAAACATTATCTTTGAGCTGAGTGAATTTTAAGTGTATCAATTACGTTTTGTTTATTAATATTAATTAATCATGAAATCGTATGAATGCGATTCCTCCTCTGAAAGTGAGGACACATCTCACGCCATCTCGCGGAGCGTGGCGCAGCCACCTCAGTGGTTGAGGGGAAATTCGATTGGAGCAAATTGGGGATGGCAGGGGATACCTGTAAGTAATTTTACATTTGAAAGTTTATTCAACAGTATTATGGCCTTTTAAAATTTATCATAAGTTTTGTTTTTTTTTTTTAGTCACATTTTTTATTTTAAAATTCCAGAGAAATTCTCTGAAGCAAAATTTTTGATTTAAAATCCTAAGGTAAAAACCGCCTCATTGAGTACCAAAATATTAATATGATATGAACCTTAACTCTAAATTAGTTTCCACAGAGACATGGAAATAGAATCTAGATATTGGTTGGTTTCCATAGAAACCGACTTGATATTAAAGTCAAAAGCACATTGATGACAGGTGGGGGGGACTGTTAATAATGAATAGTCAATTTTTTGTATTCACCCCGTTTTGCGTTTAGCGTTTCTTTGCGTTTGTGAAGTTTAACTAGAAGTTAATAAACTGTGAAACATAAAATAAGATTACTATTCTTTATTAAGTTTATTAATATGAGTGAAATATGAGCTTTGAGCGCCCAACGAATAACATTAAACCACGATACCTTATTTTATAGGGAAGTTCATCCGGTCCAAGTTCCTCAGCAGCCATGGACCCTGCACCAAATTATTCTCCATTTCCTGGAGTAAATTCTCAAGAAGAACCTCATGTGCCGGGTAGGAGAACACCACTGGGAACGGTGAGTTTAGGAGGATTTTATTTCCCAGGATGCCAGCAGGGCATGACCACGGCCCATGGACCCCCGTCTGATGAAAATAATCCAGATCCGGAATGTTCTTTGCAGAATAACGGCAGGTATGAGGATAGAAATATTTATGCACCCTTAAATAGTCAGTATCCGGGATTATTAAAATAGTTATTTACCTAATAAGTGCGGAAAGGAATACTATACCGCCCGCTGTTTAAAATAGAAGAGGGATTTTTTATGTTGTAAAGGGCTTTTTTCCTCTATTTTGGGATGTACCGCGTGGTTTCCTCTAATAAACGAGAAATATCTATAATTTTGCTCATATCCTGAAAAGTTCTTCTCGATATCTCTCTTTTTACGTTCATATCCCAAACGTGATGATTTTCGATGATTAATTTGTTAATAGATTTGTATTTTCAGATCTTTAGAATCGAGAAGTGGAAACTCAGGATCAAATTCTAAGGGTAAAGGTCGACAGGGAAAATCAGTCCGTCTCAATATTAACGCAAGAGAACGGAGAAGAATGCACGATCTGAACGACGCCTTGGACGAACTAAGGGCGGTTATACCTTATGCGCACTCTCCGTCCGTCAGAAAACTGTCCAAAATTGCCACCCTCCTGTTGGCGAAAAACTATATTCTCATGCAGGCAAATGCTCTGGAGGAAATGAAGAGACTTATCGCTTATCTACAAGGTAAATAGTGTTTTGTTACAATAAAGTGAAAAACACATATTTCCGCTGCCAAAAGTGAGCGCAAAAATTGGATTTTTTGAAGAACGTCGCTTGGCGAGCCGCAAAGTATTTTCTCAGTCGCTGTATGTAGTGATTTCTATATAGAACGTAGGAGTTCGGTTGCTGAGGGTTAGCTCATTGATTTTAACACGAGGAGTTGTTTATTTAAGAGCTATATAACGTTTTTGTTTTCACGAAATGAAAAATGGTATTTGAAAATTCATAAAAAAATTAATTTACGAATTCTGATGTCCGCTTGGCGTCACATGGCATTTTTCATGGAGCGATAAAATTTTCTTTTGCGTCTTTAACGCCAACTATTTTGCATTAACGTTTTTACTTCTCTTGCTGCAGGTTCAAATGCAGCAGCAGCTGGTGGAGCTATAGTCGCACCACCAGGTTTCGACTTACAGGGTTTTCCTGCAGCGGCCAAATTCTTACAGCAGCAACAAGCATTGCAATCGGAAAATATCCGAAGAAACGAAGGCAATAACGGAGGACCCAGTGGAGGAGTGTGAAAAGAAAAAAAATTATCAATTTGTATAATGCACTTTTTTAGCTACATAGTTTGATCATTTTTATGAGGTTATAATATGAAGAGGCAAGTCTTGAGTCTAACACATTTAAAACTCTTGACGATAGGAGTCACTGGAAACTTAGTTTTTTTGCCTATAATTAATCACTTTTTGATTAATTTTATAATATGCTTCTTACTGGCCGAAAACAAGCAATATTTGATATATTGTTTTTTTGATTGCAGTTGCAGATTCAGTTCGGTCAGCAAGCGAATGTGGTAAAAACACTTTAGCACATGTTAAGCACAATATATTTCCTGCGAATGCATGATCGGTTGTCTTTTATAAGTTTAATTTAATATTAGCGTGCGATAATATCTTTCCAGGTACACATGCGGTAAAACGTTTTATCTCACGAGGTACACATGCGATAAATCGTTTTATCGCACGAACGTCAATCGCCATTGCTTGACAAATTGCGGAGATTTTTGACGCTACCACGTGCCACTTTGATTTAGGTACGATCAAAATGTTTACCGCACACGGTAAGTGCGACTTTCAATTAGCAAATGTCTGCGGTAAAACCACTTTGCCATTCGCCCGTAGGAAAACCGTGTTTCCGAGCTTTGAGGGTAATATTTGATGGTTTATTTAATTAAACTTTTATTTCGGGAACTGACTCGATTGAGTATTGCCTCTAAAAAAAATGTAGAAACGAGACCGACTACTACTCACAAAAGGTCTTTACTATATAATTAGATGGGTTGGCTTCGTGTATTTAAATACCCAAATTTCAATGCCACATAGATACAGACGAACACAGACGTTTGACAAATTTCGATTTTTTTTCAATCCCAATTATGCTTAATTTAATAACTAAAACTTACAGTTCTATATAACCTTAATAATGATCCCATTCTTAGGTTAAATAAAATGTGAATATACAGGATGTCCAGCTCTTTATATCCGGATTTTGTCAACTTTGTAAAGTCAAAGAAGGAAAAGGTCAATGTAGTCCATTGATGTGTAGTTAAAAAAAAAACTGTGTAAATTTGACTAATTTCCAAATTGTATTCCTCTAGGACTCTAGAGCAATTTTTTAAATATTTCACCTAAAATTTTTACTGCAAACACGAATTTTCAGTTTATTATGGGTCACTTTCGATTTATGTCGACTCAGGCCAATTTAGCGGGCTACGTAGAGTCAATACTGCAATAGGGCTATGTAGAACTAAAAACGTCAATACGCCGTTTTTGGCAATATTGATTCGATTTTCGGATTTTTTATTATGTCTATTCACCCGAACTTTCGAGATATGTTGACAACGACCCGAATTTTCCCATCGAACAGACGTATTTTCTGATGCTGGATCGCAGGCCATTTTAGCATTATTGCCGGGCGAATTCCATCAACTAGAACTACTCTGAAAAGTATGGTGATCAATTAGCAATCGACAAAAAGGGCTCTGATAAGTCTCAAATTATACAGTTTTTCTAAAAAGGTGTAATTTAGATACAGACAGCAAAAAAGCAATTTCTTACAAAAATTATGTAGATAAGAAACTAAATGTTTAAACATAAGCAATACTTGGTGTGATGATATTATGTAACTTCCTAGTCAATTGAGAATACAAACTTATATTTATTCTATTTTTAAGATGTGCACCCTAATAATGGTAACTGATCGCTGCATGTAGAAAAGCTAAAAAAGGGAAAAAAATATTGAGCGTATATCGAGGACGATTTAAACAGAAGTGTCGAATGGTTTCGAATATATAGTGGCAATCGAAATAAATTTATATTTTAAGGCACAATAGAAATGCAATAAGTAATTAATAATTGAAATAATAGTGTAAATGAATCAAATTATTCATAGACTGAATCAAATTAACATTAAACTATTATGCGGAGTGTGTCATAATAATATGCCAAAAATTCAGAAGATGAATATAAGCATGATTTTAACTGAAAAAATTCAGTATGATAAAAGAATAATGTATTTTTTCCATCAAAACGGTTAACACTATGAAAAAGATTCAAGAGACCTTTTTTCATAGAAATGTGAAACATCCAAAAAAATATTTAGATAAAAAAAACAGTGGCGTATCATATTTTTCGTTTTAATTGTTTAGGATTCACCCTGTACTCAGACGGGAAGCGGAAACGAACCTATATTAATATGGATCTTTTTCGCAAATTCACCCCCTGAATTTTTGACATACTATTACGAAACGCCCTGTTAACCCACCTACCCTCTATTAAATTTGTCTGCTACCGAAAAACACAACTTTTACAGTAAAATTTGGGTAAATAAAGATATGAATAGAAATTCACAGAGGTGGAATATTGTCGAAATCAAACGTTAAAAAATGTGAAAAGTAATGGTAGTAACATATTTCAAAGTTAAATAAAAAATATTATATCTCCTATCTTTCTCTAAAAATAGAGTTCCAATAATAATTATACATATACAGCGATTAGTTAACGTGACTGAAAACTACAATTTGAAATAAAGTAGATGAGAAATATAGTTGTTATAGGTCGAAATAAATGTATGAGAAGAAAATAAACATACTACATACTCTTCAACTTGTCCCTAATGTACAAATGAACCAAAATCATGATTTATTCGGATTTATTTTTAAAAAAGTGCGGTGTAACGGGTTAACTTAAAATTTTACAAATCGCTTAGATTCAAAATCAAAAACCACACTGTGTAAACTGCAGCTTTCCTATGCGGCAACCAATAAATTTGTATAAAAAATATATAAAATTAAAAAATTAAAAGGAGAGATTTGTCATGCCTCAAAGGTTTTTTCCTCCCCTTTTTAAAAACACTGTAATTTTAAAAGTTAATATAAAATTAATTCGTCATATTTTCATTGCTGGTAGTGTTGAGGTAAGTACCTGCAAGCAAGCGAGAACTCCTTAAAACATTCTAGAATATAGAGCCAAGACCTGCGCAGACAAATACACAAGAGGCATCCTAGAATTTTTTTTTTTTGGAGGGACAAATTTAAAAAATATATCAGCTTTGCTATGTATGTATATAAATCCGTCCAATTCTGCAAGAAAACGCCAAGATTCGTCGATTTTAAAGCCCAAGAAGCTTTTTCTTCGATATGATTAATTTTGGGGTGCTACTGTTTGATGGGCAGGAAGTATCGTCTTGAGACATGTTTTCTTTTTTTTCAATATATTTTTTGCTAGGTTGGGTAAATATACCACAGTTTTAAAATATCGCTTTTTCCCGATAATTTAAGTTGAATTGCTTCTATTTGAAGATTTTATTCATTGTTCCATACAGAATCGATGCAATAAGATTATAACAGCTTGTTCTAGCGCCAGAAATGAGTTCAACGAGCATTAAATATACAGTGGAAAATGTAAAGTTAATGTTGAGCGATATTTTTTTAACTCACCAAATCAACACCACATTATCGATGCTATTTACGAAGCTTTTTTTAATTGGCTGACGGTAAGTTGTTAAATCTATTTTTTGCTAGAGCCTTTTTTTTATTTTATCGACAAGTTGTTATCTAAGAAAAATAGCGAATTTTAAAATGAATTTTTTCCACAACAATAAGATTTGAAATACATTTTTATAGCACGTTTTACAGTATGCGTCATGCTCAGCATTTACAAACAGTGAGAAGTATAGCTTTTTTAGTCAGGTTACTTTCAATTTTTCCGTGGTAGAGAAAATTTTTTCCCAAAAAAAGTAAGAGGTTTTTCTATTAGGTAGTCAATCAATCAGTCATTTATTCGTGTAAAAAATCCTATTACACACACACGTCAATAATATAATTTGCAATTTCCTCGACCTGTAAAACTAAATTGACAAAGTTAAAACAAAATAAAAAAAAAAGAAAATTACAGGATGTTGGAAATGATTTTGACCCAGACGACAATCTGTTTCCAAAATGACTTCAATAAATTTGTCCACGTTAATGGCTGTTTTGTGACTGTCCGATACCTATTTAGATGATGTCGCCTCTGTCTCTTCTTCGGGTCATATTGACGACCTGGAGGAATATAAAGGCCAAGATGAACCAGTGATTGACATCAATTTCAACCACATCAGAGCACTTAAACGTATTGAGGGCGTTCGTAATTTACTTCAGTCTCGGAATACTCCACAAAAAGTTCTGGATAGATTAGCAGCGGCGGAATTACATATTAATGACATTAGTTTATCAAAAAGGGAACAAATTACAATAATCGATCATTTCGAATAAGATTCATAAGCAGCGCATCCGTGAATGTTATTAAAAACGTGTATGTAATAAATGTATGATTTTTACCACCGATGCTAATAGCGAACCTTTTGGATGGTCCTTCAAAGTTCATTATAAGCGAATAATACTAAAAAGAGGAAATTCAGCTTTAAACTTTATCTTTTTTTTTCTGTCAACGTCTCTAGAATTGGACATCAGGCGGACACGATGCCACGAAATCTCACATAAGATTAAAAGTACAATTTCCATAACTTTATTTGCAATTACTGATGGTTGCTGACCTAAATCGATAACATGCTTCCAAAAATAGTGAGAACAAGCGGAGTTTGAAATCAATAACTCGTGAAATTATGTGCAGAATATCGTAACTGCACGTATTTCACTAACAAATGCAACATGAGTGATTAGAACGAAGCTGCAAAAAAAACCGTATGAAAAACCAAAGATAAAACAAATATCATTCCGCGCAGAGCAAAAAGAAAAAATCGCGCCTGAGAATAAGAAATCCTTTGTTGGATCCTTCTGAACGAGATCCCCAGAATCATATCCAGAGGAGAGGGCTGCAGTGCTTGTGCGCGAGCGTTGGATACGATCGGTATCCTCAGGATTCAGATATGTACCATGTCGCCTACAGTCCAACTACAGTCGGCGACGGGCCGTTTCTGGAAGAAGCCCCCAGAACATTCCGGAGGTGCTGTCGGTGCAACGTGACATTTAGAAGCCGAAGAAGTAAGTCACCTGACATTCAATTTTATTCACCCCTAGATTAGGCCTTAGAAGGCTCTATATAGATATAAACTAACAAAAAATTCTAAAAAAAAAAACTTGCAAATAATTTTCTTTTATTTATGGAGAGTTTTATTTAAAGAGTTTTTGAAAATATATTTTCAAGAATCAATGCCTTCATTGATATAAACCCGTAGCTACACGGTGCCCCATTATTAATGGTACACAACCGAACCATAGAATCTCAATGTAAAAATACGTAGTCAGATTTAACCTAATTGACCTACATATATATATCCAAATGTTGATAAAAAAATTGTAATCTGGCAAACTTAAATTTTTTTACTTATTTAAAGAAATTAAAAATATATAATAAACATTTTTTATGCTTCAGTTTGGTGCAAATAAATTTCATAAAATGTACGTCAAATTACCGAATTCTCCAGCAAAAAATGTTTTTAAAGGTTTTCTCCTCAAGCCCTGCAATTTAGTTAATTATGACCATTGTCAGGCGTTAAAATTCACAAATCTAAATACCTGGAATTATTTTTAATTTTCTTAAATAATTCAAGGAAACCAATAGAATATAGCACCAAACGTAATATTAATATTCAGGATGTTTTTAATGTCAAACCGTTTTTAGAGTTTGAAGGGGGCATTTTCGGGTATACGTATATAACTTATATACAAGTATGTTCGAAAATGCCCCCTTCTAAGTTACCCGCCTCCAAAGGTTGGGTTTGAAGGTTGCATTTTAATTATTTTTAAAGTTTTGAAAAAGTGATTCAATTTGGGTACTTCTCGCCTTTTAGGGAATTTTTAGGAGAATTTAGAATTTTTGAGGATTGAGGCAACAGGGTGAGTGCATCTTTATTGTTAATTGAAAAAAAGTGTCCGATCCGAACGAAGGAAAATGTGTATGATGTGATTTGGCAGTGATGGCAAGCATCAAATGGCATCTCACCGTTATATCACAGAAATAAAACTAGTTGAACTGTTATGTGTTGTAAATGCAGGGAAACTCGAATGTAACCACGGCGGGGGGACCGAGTAAAAGGATCGTTATATCCGATCGTCGCTGCATCAACACTTGTTTTTTTTTATGAATGAAGAAATATGAAAAAAAGACAAAAATAATTTGTAACAATTAAAAACTGTAACAGATAAATAATAAAATGTAAATAATTTAATATAACTTCCATCTTATTTATATTTACGTACGTAAGATAAAACACATTATTCATTCAAATATTCTCTAATTTTTATCTGCTTTTTGCAACATAAGTTAAAATAAATCAATGCAATTTTCTCCTCTATGGAACCGATTTCATTCAGAAGCCTTTTCTCGCTGGTATAACTATATATGGCAAAACTGTTCAGGGTTTTTACACCTTGTAGGACATCTACAATGGATGGTGGCCTAAAATCTTCATCACCTTCAGAATCTTCATCACCGTCATTTTGGATTTCCTAAATGGTGAACAGTTAATTTGCAATTTAGTCGTCAGATAAAACACTGTTTGTTTCCAAATGAAGGTCAACATTTACAAAATCAGTCCATAATTCATTCGAAAATATCAGTTTTTTTTTGTCACAGCAAGAAACATATTATTTTCTTTTTCAAAATCACCATTTATATTTCTTGTCACCTCAGCTAAAGAATGGTCGTCCTCTTCTTCGAAGTCGTCAGCTACTTGTGTTGGTTGTAAACCCGCACGTCTAAAACAGTTCCTGATTGTTTGGTGTGTGACACCGTGGTCCATGCTTTAGAAAGCATTGATATTACATCCGAAAGATTAATAGCACGCTCTTTGTTTTGCTGATGTTTTCAATAATATTCATTAGCTGGAGCTTTCTAAAATGAACTTTCATTGACCTTACGATGCCCTGGTCAACTGGCCGCAACAGTGATGTGGTATTCGGTGGGAGATATTGAACGTTAATATTTTCGAAATTTGCCATTTTTGCGTGCACTGGACAATTGTCTACCGAGAGTAATTTCTGTTTTATTTTTTCCCCAGGGTTCAAGTCTTGTAAAATTTTTGTAAACAGGTCTGACATCATCCAGATTTGTTTATTAGATACGTAGGCCACAGGTAACGACTTAATATTCTTGAAACAGCGAGGATTTTCTGATTTTCCAATAGCAATTAACTTACGTTTTCCTGATTCTGTTATAATTGCATCGAGAAAGAGAATAGCTCTTTCCTTGGACATATTTGCACCAGTACATTTCTCTCTTTTAAATTTCAGTGTTTTTTTCGGAGTTATTTTCTAGAAAAGACCCGTTTCGTTTGCGTTAAATACCTCATCATTCTGATAATTTTTCGAAATTTCTGACTAAACGGATGTGAGTCAGTTTTTTGTTGCTGCAAACTGGACCAGCAGCTTTGTTACTAATTTTTCGCTACACAACATAGCTACGTACACGCTACGTGTTTCCCGGAAGCATTTAATCCAACTTTCTGAGTATTTATATTCCGGGTCTTTCTTCATTACTTTGGCAAACAATTCCGTTTTTGCCCCTAGTATTAGACCACTGAGTGCTGATCCTTTACTTTTTCCCTTTTTAAACCGCTTAAATAGTGCCTGATCAATATCCCCGTGACAAAATTACTTTAATTTACTCATATATAATTATAATAACTAACTTAACCAGTTTTTTCTTTAGCAACAAATATTTATTAAAAACATTCTTAATATTTTTTCGGTTTGTATTTGCAATGGTATTTTGCACTGCATTGCATTTGCAACGGTATTGTTGCTTTCACCTGATTCAAGTCTGCAAATTATTATACCTTTCTCCTCAATGGACAAAAATTTTGTTGTGTTTCAAGTAATTTTTTAAAATGGAAAAAAATTACGATAACGCAAAGAAGCTGAATACATACAATGAACACAGCCTCTAATTTATATAACCCTCGTTCATAACTCAGGAATTTTCCAATTGACAACCGGAATTCACAATTCCTTTACACTCTTCTATTATATAAAAAATTAATTTCCTTGGGCTACTTACTGAAACAAAACATAAATAAAGATATTAACACATAAAAAATTCAGATTTCATGGCTTAAATCAACAAACCCCTTTGTCACAGTTTTAGTTTCTTAGTGTCAGTAAATGGTTCAAATAAATTCCTTTTTTGTGTATTTATAGTAATATAAAAAAAAGAGACCGAAACTTATAAAAAAACCGGAGTTTCAGCTGCTTTGCGTATAAGTCGCAGAAAAAGCACAACCATACATAGGTGTGCCAAATATGTACATATATTAAAAAGAAATTTCCTGGGATTTATCTATAAAGCCGCCAAAGGCACTGCTGTTTACAAAATGTCCACCGTTCTTTGAATAATTCTCAAAGAATATCAACAATATTGCCTTCATACTACGATTACTATATTATATCGCGTAGCACCGTTACACCCTGCTAGCAAACCACCAAAAATGTCTTTTTTGCGGACCTTGAAAGCGACTTTTTTACAATGGAATAGATGCCAATCCGACCAACCGTCCGAATTTCCGTTGCTATATGTGACTTTTCATTACAACAGGCGTGATTATTCGCGATTTTCACTGTACATCAATGAAATGAACATGGCAATAATGTTAAATACGAAGAATGCTAAAAAAATGTGAAAATCAAACGCATTTAAAAAAATTTATTTTGTAAAATTTCGAGTGCGGCCTCCAATAACGGACGGAGTTTGGGCGCCATTTTACATTACACCCTGTATGAATTTAGGAGATTTTTAATTTCCTAATTTAACGAAAATGATCGCCTCATTACAGTTTGATTAAGTTCACTAAATAATATTTATTTATTTTATTTTTATATAAACGTTTTTTCAAGGTATAATAGTTGGTGGCACGCGATCAGTAATTCTTGTTTATCGAATTATATCAACATACTTTTTGAAATTCGGTCAAAAATCTTCGTACGCAACCGAATATTTCGCCGAACAACGAGCAATTAAACGAACCGATCTACAAACGGAATTCGAAAACTTGATTAAAAGCCCGAATACATTGCTCTCCTGCTCCTACCTCTTGCCTCGCGCACCCGCTGGAAGCAGCCAAAGCAGCAACTTTATTTGCTTTATCGTGCTATTGTATGATAAGAATGAGCCAAAATCAGGGGTAGAATTGTGAACACGCCCGTTTTTTTTTCGGGTTCTTGCTTGCCCTTCGGCGAAATGTGCATATCTGTACGGAGCTTAATGGATCAGCCGTTTTATCATTATCTCTAGCAAACCCGTCCAAATCTTCATATTCCTTTGGAAGAAATTCAGAATCGGTATTAATTTTTTTGTGTGAAAAAATTATTCGATCGAAAAATTTGAGCGATATGTTAACAATTTTATCGATCGTGCATTATTGTTTGCAATGTTGGTAAGTTTCATGTTTTCCCGTTTGGGACTCACATTAATTGACAGGCACGTTGTTTGGTTAAACGTTGAGAACCATGAGAATTTTAAATATTTATCCCATTTTAGCCCCGCATCAATTTTGACCTCTAAATGGGGATATTAATTAGTCCATATTATGTAGTAACAGGCACATAACATTTTATGACCTACAAGCAAATCTACATGTAAATTATCGGGATGAATGCGGCTCTCGAATATAAGATTCACCAAAAAAACCGTGTACTGCACGAGAAAGTTTTTTACGCCTCCGTTTGAAATGTGCGGAAATCTAATGCGCGACAATTCGCATCAGCATTTTCATGCTAAAATTATCATTCTTTGAAGTATTATTCTCAATAAGTTTAGTGTACTTAGTTTTTCAAGTTTCGCATAGTTTATAACCGAAAGTTATAACTTTACACCAACCGATATAAAAAAAAAACTCAATAGTGAGATAACTGGGTCATACCGAAACCACAACCAAAATTCGCACGTGACCGAATTTGTCCGAGAGGCCACGGCGCTGACCGACGAAGAAACCATCAATTCGAGAGAGTCAACATCGGGTCACACAAAGCGTCGCCAGCGTCGGCGTCGGTGCAGCGCCGTCGTTTCCAGGGCAACGGTTGGTTGTCCCTGGCAACCCACAGAATACATTGATTTCACGTATAGACGGAATATATTGCAGCCATATTCTCCCGGAGGGAGGCGGGGGAGTGGTAATACTGCTAAGTGTGCCATATATTCCGGAACCATTGTTGCGCCTCTCATTTCAATTTTGGATTGCTGGGTCAATCAAGCGTAGGTTCTAATGGAAATACTTAGAATCGCCGAGATACTGGTGGCTCGTGAGCAGTGTAACCACGACAAGAGTATCTAATTAAAGCTTTAGAATAAATATATCGTTTTTGACTTCCTTGATTCTTTATGTCGCCTTGTTAGCAATCTTATAAATACATAAAATAATCAATACGTCAATGTGTGTTAAATCCAAATGCTGACTAACGTAGCTGAGAAATATGTAAATTCAATCAATACTACGCCAATAAACAACACTTGGTCCAAGGCTCTATAAGAATATGATAATTGTTTGTAAACATATGATAAGCCATACACAATATATCATTAATCCCTATGCAAATCAAACGCTAGCAGGGGCAGATGATGAGTTAATCATTCACGCTCGGTAGCATTTGTTTCTTATAATACACTCGATTAATATGAACAAAATGCCCCGAAAATATGTGTCTCCCTCTGGCATAGGCCGAATGAAATTTCCATATTCACAATCGCTGCCGTAGTATTTAGTATGCATTAAATTTCAACTTTGAGTAGGAGTTGAATGCGAAGTTTCGATACGGCACACACTGTTTCGGGTCATAGGAACAAAATGCATTCAAGCGATGAGGAGATTTGTTGAAAATATCTAAAGACTTAGCACTGATCTTTTTAAGTTCAAAACTTGATTTCAAATTTTGAGCCAACCTTATTACATTACATGGCTTATTGGGAGCAGAGCGTAGAGCATGGATTTACCTTTATGGGATTATACGGCACATTTTTGGAACTCGTTAAGAATCCGCCAGGCTTCGCACGGAGACCGATATAATACACGCCAAGAAACTGCTCAGCAATCGTATCAAACACAAATGCTTCGTTTTAACCGCCTCTTTGGAATGCAAAGATAAATTATATGATTCTAAATTCTGGCCCGAGACCTCGGAATTAAGTGCTTTTCTCTCCAGGGAGATTTTTGCTCTAGAATAAGCCAAAGTTGACGGACAGGCCCCCGGACGTAATATTCGCCAATCAACTAATGGATGACGTCATTGTTCGCATTTATAGAGCTTTAACTCAAATTACAAAGTTTTTTTCAGTTTTCAAGCTTTAAGGGCCGATAGCTCGGAAACACGTGCACCAGTTTCGTTAAAAAAACAGTTTAAATTAATCGTCTCGATGAGCTGCTGCATAAACCCCACACAAACGGATTGAGATATGGGGTCATGTTCAATTTACGTTTGTGACTTTAAAAGCGCTGTAAAATTAAGGTCCATAAAAGAGTTAAAACTGATTGATCCGTTATCGCTTTGGTGTATAGCTGAATTTTTAATAAAAAAATTCTTGGGCCCTCCTAGAGGACAACAATTAAGCGACTCATCAAATTGTATATTTTAATTTAGGCCAATATTAAGACACCCATGCAACAGTGCTTGTTTACGAACCAGCAGTTTTCTGCGTGTGCGTTGCAGCCAGAATATCAAATCAAACCGTTTTTGGTAACCATGGAGAGCGGAAGGTTGGACCATACGCAGTAGGGTAAATTTGCAATCATGTCACCAAAAAAAAAAGGAGAAAAACATTTTTTATTTGTTTCCCAACGCTACTTATTAGCGAGGCGACCTCTGCAAGGATAATTTCCAATCAATTTCAACCCATGACGTACTTCGTACTTCATGCGAAATCACCATTGCTTTAAATAAACTTGAGCAATGCAATACCTTTCCACCGGTTTTGAAGGTAAAATGAAAGTCTACTATGAAGATACGACTATGAGGTACACACTATATTGTGTTGTGGGAATGACCTCAATATCAGGATTATTTCAAAAAGAAAGCAACCTCGAAAAAAAATTTTTTAACGTGTTTGTAATTTTGGTAACTTTTACCGAAGTACGCACATATTGCCTTAATTCAAATATGACATTCTGTACTCGGTACTATCACGTAAATATTGCTTATCAGTACTATATAGGCTGCATCTGCGTATTGATGCGCTGACGACACCAGCTTTGTATCCTTTTTAGCGAGTTGCCTTCACAACTGCTTGGCATCGGTACCCACTTCCACCAGCTGAAATTCTGTTTGTAGGAAACGTCACATTTATATCAGGATCGGACTTGTTTTTACACTCGGATGGTTTGGCCAGTGGCTGGTAGAAAATTGAGAAACAAATTAACAATAGTTTTTTCTCTATTTTCTTTCACGTCAAGGGTATAAAATTGCTGCCAGGAAACAATCTTTAAAAAAAATCAGTTTTATTCAAGCGCTCTTTCAAGATATTCCCCTTATGCCAAAAAAAGCTTCAGAATGATGTTAAAAAATATATTTAACAATAACTAAATAGGATACGTAGTTACCCTCGCTTTTCGCATACAGTTTTGCATGAATTAAGAAATTGCAGGCTACACATCGGCATAAATTAGAGAATAAAAGAAGAATAAATGAACGTGCTAAGCAAAAGAAGGGGGAACTGTAAGAACTGATATTCTAGGCATGAAAGTGGACTTTTGTTACGGTAATTGTAACTTTCCTCATACATTAAAATGATAATTGAGTCTTCACTGAATTTCAGTGAGAATTTCATTTATGTCTCAAATGCATTATATCTCATTGTTGCCGTGAACCAATCACTGGCGAATTACAGCGATGATGGCCACCAATGCAAACGCGAGCAGTAATAAATTTTAAGTGCAACAAAAATTATCGATAATATTTAGGAAGTTCGTATTAGCATAAACTTCGATAATTACTAATTTTCGTTTCAGGAATTGTATTCAAGAACTGAATTTCAATAGTCATATTCACAAAGAGTCCGGCCGGCAAGCTGAAATATTTCAGCTTGTGACAAGGTTGCACATGTGCATCAAAAATTCAGATAATTTTCCATGTAAGCTTTTGATGCATTAACTTTACCTCTATGAGTTATGATTATTTATAAATTATGAACCTCGCCGTATCACGTTTTGAAGTACCTGCTTCTAGCTGAGTGGTCGAATGTTTTATTGACTTTCCACTCCAAGTGGGGGCGAATTTTCCTTTTCAGATTCTGCTAGAAGAGAATTTCAATGAGTCATCGATTTCTGACCAAAGTATGAGAAATCGATGAACTAGTCGCTTAACTTGGGAAATATTCCTCTCTAACCATGCCATGTGTTTACTTTTAATGGTTCTGCAATTACTAAACGATACGAACAATTTTTGAGGCCCATGACACGTCCATTTACCACAGAAAATTAACTGATTTAAATCGCGGCCTCCGCAAACTCGACAGGTTAGAAACTGAAATAATGGTGTTGTCTTCGGGGCAGCAGCAGAAAGGTCAGGCAATGGTTCCAGAGAAATCTTAAAGAGTAAATAAAATTCCATTACATTATGAGAGTAGTAAGCAGCACCTTACGAGCGAGACCAAGGTTTGCGACCGAGCCACAGGCGAGGTCAGTAATATGTACGGGACTTGTAGGCGAGTGGTGTACAATTCTTTTTGAACGATTTACTCAGATCCATAACACCGAGAGAATGAGAACTGTATTAGCCCTTTGGTCGTATTTACTAAAGGATTAATAAATATGCAAATTCTCGATGATTGCCATAGCAGATTACACTACTATATTAAGAAATAATTCACATCGCATCAGTGCACATAGAACCAAGGTCCGGCTTTTATCGGTTTCGTGCTTGTTGACCCTCCTCAGTCCGTTGTATTCGAATAGTCCAGTGTAAAGCGTCGTTGAAAAGGAGGAAATCAGAAACTACTCCTTCGAGGGCTAATACCCCCGCCAACAGTGAACTGCACTGTTTTTCCGATTGCTTCTTGAAGGACGTATTTGGTATCGAAGAAATCCCACTAAGTCGAATGATTGTCACAAAAAAATTACTGACAAGATACCTACCATATTGCAAGAGTGGATGCGGAATCCCAAACCAGGTCATTACTCGTTTCGTGCAGGTTGACGCTCATCAGACGTCCGGACTCAAATATCCTCGTGTGAAGTTGAATATGTTGCACACCAAATATTTTCCCCAAAAATCAATCGGAGAAAAAAGCGTAGTTCAATGACGGTAGGGGTGCGAGCCCCCTCGGAGTAATTGTTTCTGTTTTTCTTTTTCTCATCTGATGGATCGCATGAAATTTCTATTGTTTTCGAAAAGATCGAACAAGAGCGTAATGCGTCCTCTGGCATGTTCAAAGGGAAAAAATCCATTTAGTCCGGGTCTGCAAGGACCAACTTGTGGCGTTGCGCATGCTCAGTTACGTTCTAGGAGACGTTTCTCAATATACAGTGAAACAGTGGATGTCAGTGTAAAGTTAAAACCTGATGGTTAAAACTGCCGCTTAGGCCCGAGCTTAGTCAGTACAATGAACTTAATATCGGTTCAGAATAATACAGGCTGCACTGAAAGTACCCCATATTTTAAATGAAAAGGCTCTGGGCAGCATCGGCGTGGAGTGCTTGTGGAATTTGTGTAGAAGTGTATAGGTATCAAAGGACATAAAAATATTTTTAGGTAAATTTGAAAATTTTGGAGTACTAACATTCGTTAACATAATTGTCTGTGAAGGTGGTGTTGGATAGTACCTACGGCATACTAATAGTTGATTAACGGTGTTACCTATCAAAATGCAATTAGATGTAATAACATGTTTAATACAGAATGATGCACACAGTAACTCTTATTTATCAATTTTATCAGGGCTATGACGATGAATTTATTATTATACTTCGCTAGCGTGCCCCGATGTTAATTGAGTTGCGAATTTGAAAGTAGGTGAAAAGTAAGCCCAACATTAATCTAAAAATATGAGCGACCAACGACAATCACAGTAATGTAGTGGAGATAGGTATCTGTTTTACTCAGAATTAGATTCTACCTGTAGTACCTGACTGGAAGTAGATCTAGCTAGGTGGAGCGTACCTACTTAGTGCTCCGTTCTACTTATTTGATAGATACGTACAGCTACGTACTAATACATATCATTGCACTTAAGAACAGTAATATTTTAGCTCAACTGAGACTGAATAATAGTTAAAGCTTCACCGTGGGATTATATTTAATTTCTATGTAGGATACGTTCCAAATTAGATAAACCAGTAGAATTTGGGTAAAACAAGTAATTCGACTTGCAGAAGAAACACGATGGTCTAAAACCTCGTTTATAACCCAATGTAGGGCTCTTGCAGGTTTTTGTCATTGTAATTTCTCCTTTAGTTCCGTATTGATTGATTTTATATTTCATACATAGACGTACAAAATTGTCCCTTCACTATCCAGCTCCCTCCCCTATAAACTTTGAATCATTTATAGCTATCAATGGTACTTAAAATTCTAACTCTAGTATTAAGAAAAGTACACTTTTTTCAACGTGAAGTCGCTAAATTATAAGCCTTCTTGGTGAGAGCTAAATGTCATAAAATGCCATTTTTCTCTTCTGGACGTCAACTTTGTGTCCCAATTTTCTGCTTCATTTTCCATCAAAAAATAACTGAACGCAGTGAAAGAAATGTCAATTTTCAATCTATTTCATGTCAAAGTTGCCGTTTTGTCAATAAAACATGTTTAAAAAAATTATATGTTTTTAAACCTAGCAAGATTGTAAAATTATTTATTATCTCTACAAATAAAACAACCGGGCAACATTGTAAACGGTAGAGCACTTCTTTATTTCTCTTTTTCACAATTTTAACTTATTTTATTCGAACTTTTCAACCGAAGTTTGCACTTTTTAGTGTTTACGCAGAAATTGGTACAGTGAATGTTAAGTAATAAATTTACGAAATGAAAATTTGCAGGCAAATCTGCTTCGTGGCCATTCGGTTGGTTATAATTGATTACAGATAGATAGAGAACGAAGCTGAGCACAGCCACACAATAAAACAGATAATTGAAGAAATTAACAAAAAACGAATTTTAGTTACAAAATGTAAGTGAATATGTGCAATAACTGGTTCACAAACTTGTCCATTTCTGGAGAGACTTTCTGCAAGTGCCTTTCCCGATGCTTTTCTAAAGCAAAAGCGATATTGACATTGCACTAATTATCTGAAAGCGACTGTGATACCCGTTCAATCAACAGCATAGAACAGAGTATCTGAGGTTCGATCTGAGGTCCCAATATCCCGATAAAAGAAATATTGTCCTAACTTTGGAGGCAACTTTTCGTCACTTGTTAAGAAAATACGTATTCCACATTTTTTGTAATCTAACAGGAAATTTTGATTCGGTAATTGTAATAGACTGTAATTAATTCGTCTCACAATTCGTCGTTTGGTTTTTCTTCAATTAATTAAAATCATAGGAAATATGGTATTTCCAACAGTATTCCACCTCAAGATGGACCTGTACATATCAACATCACTTTGCTAACATTAATGTGATGATTCACGATCCTATTCTACCTACATATATCTCGCCGATCTAATCTAGGATCTATTGCCAGTGTTATTATTTATAACTATTACTTTAGTCTTTGCGTAACTAGTTATATTAAACAAATATGTTATGCAAAGACAAGATCTCACGACCTTGGAAAAAAGTTAGATTTTGTTGCATTTTGTGATACCAGGAAAATCAGGGCACTTCTGGATGTCGTCGCAGATGATTTTCAATGTTAAATTTTCTCATCCTCACCTTCTAAACGCTTCAGAAAGTGATACCGATGCTGTAGCACTGAATATATGAGCGGTTTTATTAAAAACTTATCTAGTTTAATAAGGTATTTTTAGATCATATTCGCAAGGTTATATAGTATTAAATATTCCCCCGCATTCACTTTGACTCGCTCATAGGAATATAAAACGTTGGAGCTTGTTGCACTTAAACGAACTACTAAAATTGATTAAACATTTTTTCTTCCTTCGTAAAAAAACAATTTTAGGCTAGAAATACATTAAAATGCAACAAAAGAGGAAACATTTTTAACACATAAATGCTTTAAACTATACGTATAAAATTTAGCTTAAGGTTTGCGTGAGGAAAAATGTTAAATTTTGTCACACAGTATATTGAAAATAGTGCGTTTTTATCCATGGATCTATTAGCATTTTAAATTTTTTCGCAGAGTACAATTGTCCTCTGAAACATATCCATAATGACATGCTACACCCTGTATATTGTTCGCATCGTGAGTAAGTCTGTAGAAAAAAACTGTAAAATTTTTGGAAGTTTGGAAGTCATTGAATCATCGTCATCGTTCGGCCTATGAGCCATACTACAGGAAAAAGCAGATTGCAAGGTTGATTGTATATTTTCATACGGATATCGTTTCTCAGATAATTCAATCGTGAGGTAGTGGGGCGACAGACAAGATATTCGTAATCCACGATTATTAATCGGATTGCGTTTTTGATCATGGGTCTATTAAAAATGTTTTAAAATTATTTTACGAAGTACTATAGCTCTCTTAAATATTCCAATGATCGTACGTTACACCCTGTATAATTAAATATTTTGAATAATCTCGTCGAAACCCTTTGAGGTCCTCGATGCGTACAATTCATTAAAACGAAAAATCGGATACGAGAAGTAGAAAAGTTTTATTGAATTCGCACCATGAAAGCCATTAGAGAGATAGGATTGTTTTTTGCCATTTTTTTGCCTTTTCCATATATGTATTAGGTGACTACATAATGTATAAGTTTGACAAATATGGGCCCAATAGGCCACGGAACACGCCAGAACGCTACGTTCCTGTATTATTAACTATACCGTCTTCTGAGGGTTTGCATGTGTAAAAAATAATTTCCTCTTTGTTTCAGAAAAATGTCCCACCTAAAGGAATACCAACACCGAAATCCAATTCCACATAACGGGTTCCAAGTATAATTTTCAAGTACCACGTGATTTTTCACTTAATATTATATTACGTCAATTCGCCGAACCTCGTCACAGTTTAATCGACCATGTGTGATACTCAGAAATCAAAATTATGTAGTAAAGAGTCTGACCAAAGCAGTACAGAGGTTGAACTGACTAGCTTGAACGATGGAGAAGATTCTACGACCGAGAGTCTACCTGGTACTGAAGAACTGAATGAAGAGCGTCACGATAGATCTGATGGGTCTGATTCTGGTCTTGGGTCTGAACTTCTGGAAGAACGCACTGATATACCGCTGTCTAGTAACTTAGGGGAGAATGATAGCGAAACTACTTTTGGTGAGCTTTTAAGATTATTATAAGCAAGAAAAAAATCGCTACAAAATCACGTAAACTACCTATATCAAGTGGAATTGCCTTGACGAAACCAATACTTTCTCATCTTCTTTCTCTTCACTTTGCCTTGGAAAACAAGCTTCTATTATATAGAGTGTCAGTTTCCCTGAAAATCTGCTCCAAGTCTGGGTGACCGGCAACCTTAAGGAAGACAAACGACTGCAACTTCTTGTATAGCGATCTCTTCAGTACTGTGCTTAAGGGATATGAGAACTTCGTCGGTCAATCTTCACTTCGAGGTTCTTCACTTCTCTCTCAATGCAGATGCCTTTCTTTTGGTCTTATCTCAACAGATTCGGATATTGGTTGATGTCAAGGAGCCCGTAAGGGTAAAGTTTCCGGATTACTTCCTTAGCAGCCGTGATTATCGATTCTCAAGTTACCTTGAGTAAATTATTTCTTTGGTCTCTTAATTACAAATTTAGCGAATGTTCACTGAGAAATTAACATTTTGGAGTTCATCATACTCCACTAGTGACATAGGGCCGTTGACATAACATCTAACGCAAAGAGAGTATGCCTAATACTATTGGTGGCATAGCTAGGAAGGTCCCTCGTTCTGAAATGTCTCTCCCCTGGTGACATTGGTGGAAAAAGAAAGCAGCTGCATTTGTATGAGATTTTCCAGGCACTGAGTATCGCTGCGTTTCTTTAAAGTATATAAAATGATTGTTTAATGGCCCTCATTAACGCATGATTTAAAGTGCGTTGTGACGGGTTCGATGCCAGGCACGGTCGAGTGCGGCCATGACTGCTTGTATTGGACCAATCAAAACACCTATGCTTCACACGTGAATCGGCATCTGTTGCTTCTGAAGATTTAAATTGTCGAACAAGGGTTTTCGATCTAGGGCTGAAGTAGAAATCCTCAAGCATAAGTAAAGTGACTTTTAAATTTAAAGTAATAGTGTCTGAAATTTTATTACTTCTTGATTTTCTGCGATGTGGCAGGTAGCAAGAGAGTGTTGCAATCAACTCCTAATTAACGAGCGTTCACAACAATCACAACTTTTATTGATTATCAGCTGCGCTCACGGGTTGAAACGTCACGATTATTAATCTTCGTCGTTAATACGCTTATTTAATAAATAACTATTATTTTTCCAATAACAAGTAAGAAATTGATTGCTATTGGATGAACTGATGGGAAAACATGCAAATTGGTGCTGATGGTCAGTGAACTTGGATTATCACCAGCCCATACACAAATTTAGCACCTACCAATATCTCTTCATTGCATCGCTGACCAAACAATTTTTTAACGAAATCGATAGAATATCGCCTTTTTTGAGACTTAAACATAACTTCTCTACAATATCCTTCGGAACGGATGCTTACCACATCGCAGTTTTATCTCGTTTCAATTTAAAAATATCTCACTTCAAAAATCATCCAAAAATATGTACATGTTTCGTTTGTTTGGTTCAGCAGTTTATTTTAAGACATCAACAACAACAAGGAGGGAATGGTTGAAAATTGATCAAACTTGAGATGTTCTGAAATCTATCTCTGCAACCGATGCAATCGGTTAAGTCACCGATGCGCAAAACACTAAAAACTTCCCGGTGTATTGCCAAATTCAGACTATGACACTAGTTATGACTAGTCACCACAGGAACACAACAGCATGCTAATTATGCATTCAGCAGATGCAGTTCCGCCGGCGAAAATATAAGAAGACGGTGCGCCATCGCAGGGAAGTTGATTGTTACACGCTGTAGTGAAGACCTAATACGAGTAAAAGTGTTCTATATAGTTCAAGGCATTGTTCAAGTAATTCGCGTGTTATTTATTGTTGTATTTGTGTTTGAATAAAATTTATTGAGTCTCGCAAAGTTTGAGAAGTTTCATTTAACATCCAACCCATGAGAAGTGTCACAATGTCATTTCCAGCGCCCCACGTACTCTCTCGAAGAAAATTTTCTAAAAACACCCTATTGGGGATTCTGGCGATTGGAGGGGGGTATTTGTCGGGGCGTCTGCCCACTGAAAACCTCGCGTTTTCCCTTCCTGCAGTCTGCAACGACCCGGAGCTGTCCCTGGGGGATAAAACGGCAGCGTCGACGGACTTGTGGCTTCGATTGCCAATTGCTTTGGCATTTTTCATGAGTGTAGACGTAGGAGTCAGAGGTACCCGTCTCAATTAAAATGGGAGAGTTCGAGACCAGGATGTCCAGAAAATTCAGAGATCCCAGTTATGCTGCTCTGGTTTACTCGTTGTTCCCGACTTGAGCCGGAAGTCATAAATCGTTAAGTAGGAGTGGTCATGTTCCCACGTACTCATGGTGGTTGACCTTTAAGCCGAAAAAACCTTTTGCCTCTTTTTTTGGTACCAACTGGCAATTTTCCCATCACTCTTGGTAGGAAACCTTCCTTTTTCCACAGCTTCGCTACAACATATGTTCATCGATTTAAATAAATCATTTTAAATTGCCGGACCATTGTACAAGATCATTCTGATAGCGGCAGCAATCGAAAGTGTAGTTTTTTGTTTTAGTTTAGAACTCCTTCTGGGGAAAATGCGCAGTGTGTGGAATAGCTCCTGGTTATTTGCTCGAATTTCTGTTCTTGGAAACATTTTGTTTATTAACTCTCGTCAATTTGATAATGAGTGATATGATCAATTGGAGATGATCTGATCGTAGTTAAAACCTCGAATAGTTCTTATGAAATTTTATTCGATCTGCTTCAAGAAGAAAAAATGATTTATTTTTTCCATTACTGGTTTTTAAAATTCGAACAAAATTTATATTAGCTTTCTTGATAGTACGAGTAAAACATTATTTCAGGTCGTTTGGGCGAAGCCACTAGCGCTGAAAGTAGCAGTCAACACTTTCAACCTGTTCTGTTGTCTGCTTTAGTGGCAAATTTGAAAAAATCTCCGACAAAGAGCAGTCTGAAGAGAAAAATGTCATCCGCAGAAGAGGAGGGCACCCCACCCAAAGTGAAGAAAAAGCGAGGAGTTTCTTTTGACTCTGTGACGGTATTTTACTTTCCGAGAACACAGGGTTTTACCTGTGTTCCATCCCAAGGCGGATCCACATTGGGTATGACTGCCAAGCATTCGCAAGTGAGGAGATTCTCACTTATGGAACATGCGAACGAACAACGCAGAATACATCGACAACTTCTTCAACAACTAAAGTAAGATATCGGAATTTTTCTTCCACATTAGCACCTGAAACAAATTTTTTATTCTCAGATCCGAACGAAGTACTACTGCTGGTACCGCGGCCTCGTCTAGCGACGATAGCGACAGTGAGGACGACATAAGTGATATTTCTGAGTCCGAAATGGACTTGGACAATTACTACTTCCTTCAACCAGTCCCGACGAGGCAGCGAAGAGCCCTCCTCAGATCAGCGGGAGTACGGAAAATTGATTCTGTGGAGAAGGACGAGTGCCGGACTATTCGCTCTTCTCGCGAATTTTGCGGCTGTGGCTGTAAAGGTTACTGTGATCCTGATACTTGTTCGTGTAGCCAAGCTGGCATAAAATGCCAGGTAGATAGATTAAATTTTCCCTGCGGCTGTACAAGAGATAATTGTGGAAACTCTTTTGGACGCATCGAGTTCAACCCCGTAAGAGTGAGAACGCACTTTATACATACCTTAATGAGGTTAGAGCTCGAAAAGAAACAGCATGAGGACATGCAAGGCAAGAAGGACCTGTCTTGGATGACCAGTGAAAGACTCGTATCTCAAAATTATCAAAAAGAGGACCATCAGTCTCAACTGCGATGTAAAATAGATGTAAATAAATGTAGCGGCAGCTTACTTAGGGATATCAATTTAAGCGCGAACATGGAAGTAGAAAATTGTGTACATAATGGCAGTTTTACGAATCTACATTATGATGGTGGTCCAGGACTGTCAGCAACTCAGCGCCCTTCGCAGGCCGCCTCCGAATTGCCAGTCAAAGAAGATTCTCTTGATTTGTATTCTTTTCGTGAGAACTGCTATGGAGAAGATCTAGAAAGGAAGCAACAGGTTAGTATGATTCTTTCTAACGTCTAGGGGGGGGGGGGGTAAAATGGCACTTTTGCGCCTTAGGGCGTGAAACTCACAAAAAACGCAAAATTTATCTTTGGTGATTTTTATTTATTACTCTGGCCATATTGTTAAACATCCACACCAGTAGAGAAAGTAACGTGATGATAAGAGTTTCAAGAAAAATACAGTGTGTCCCAGGTCAGGATGTAAAGCACTCTCATAAAGGGTAATAGTTACAGACTTGGTTAAACGAGAAGAAAACTAAGCATTCAAGGGAGTAGTTTCGCAGTACAAATAGATCGACGAAATTTCTTATGGTTTTTTAGTTGTTGGAAAAATCCTAAACTTTAGAATTTTTAAACATTTTTTCGCGAGTTATTGTAAGGGATAAATAAAAACTAAAATCGCTTTTCCATAATATAAATAACTGAAAAATCAAACGTAATCGAGATCTGTTTGCATTGTGAAACTACTCCCTTGAATGCATAATTTCTCTTCGATTTAACCAGGCATTCATATCTATAACCGTTTACAAGGTCTCCATACTAGACATCCATACACTGGGCACACTGTATACAAAATGATTTAATTTTTTGATAGCTTAATCGTTCCCATTGTATCATATTGCTTGCACGTTCTACGTAAAACACTTTTACGCGTTGATTTGATTCTCGCCCTAGCCCAAAAATAGAGTTTTCTAGGCATCGCAAATAATATTTTTTTATTTCGGACCGATAACGCGCCCCTTTCAGTAAATGCTTCTTGATGGACAGCAGGCGTTAAATATCTGCAGCAACGATGTTCCAATTTAAATTTGGACACAAAATTCTAATCATTTATATATATATATATATATATTTACAGTTATATATATAGTTGTAATATATTTAATTGTATTATTAAAATGTATAAAACTGTAATAATTATTAATTTGTGTATAAAAAATTATCATTTATGGTTACATCAGTCATTTGAATTTCAGAAAATCAATTACCAATTTGAGACGTGTTATTTGTTTTAATAGGAAAATTAAATTATTGCTTGACGTAGTGTGGTAAAATCTTTGTTAACAGTTTCAAATCAGTAATCCCCAAAGAGGTGGTCGACAGCGTGATTAGCCTCAAGGGATAGTCGATGCTATGGCTCTATATTCAAGGGGTGATCCCTAGAGGTACAAGCCCTCAGGCAGAGCAATAAATCACCAAATTTCACACATAACGCCAATAAATAAATATACATCTCCGATGAGAAGATCAGATAGGGGATATAATATCTTACCTCGATTGATGGCACGATATCTACAAAATGTGCATCGAAAGTCTACCCATGATCACGAAATGAAGAAAGCGATCTTTCATTTGTATTAAAAAACGAATTGAATAATCAACACCACGAGAACTTGCAGAAGTGGAATTTACCATGTAAAATAACTTTCCAGAAAAATCACAAAAATAATCTGTAGGTGGTTCTTGCGCAGATCTCTCGAAGAAAATACATAGATAGTGAATTGCAATGAGAAATTAATTTGATAAAAATATCATGGAATACAATGACAAACTGAATGTTTTGCATCTGAATATTTCAATACGATGAGGAAAAAGTGCAATGAGACAAGGTAAGTTTATTAATAACTTTCAGTGGCACCTGTTGGTTATCGAACATCCAAAAGAACGGCTCACATGCTTAAAATTTTCTTATTTCGTTTTTCCTCCGAAAGATTTTAACTTGGTCCACTTTCCAAATCTTGGAACTAGCTACAGATATCCAAAATTTTAAAATACGGAACTCTTTCTTCAGTGCAATTCAAACTATATTATTTTAAAATCAAATGTGCCATTTTCGTCAAAGTACTTATTCTAAAATTCAAATGACTGTCTCTGAAATAAAAGTGTTACCTATATATGAAACACCAGCAATATATGGTCTGAAATATAACTGAAAATAGTGTAGATGCTTCAAATTCACTTTTTTTTAAAATTGTTTTAACATTGTTCCTATGTCTCTATAATACACGTTTCTTAAGACCATTGGCGCACTCCTCCATTGCCAACTCGTTTCCCTCGCTCCCCGTGTCGTACAATCGAATTCGTGCGCCAATCTGCTGTCTTATGAAACTTGTATCTCAATACACTATTTCCCACGTAAATCCTCCTTTTTATAATTTTTCTTAAAACCATTCATTTCAGCATCAACAGTCTGCGACATTCAGCTCAGCTTTTACGAACGTAAGCGAGTTCACGTTCGATCACCGTTTCGCTGAAATGCAATCGCCGTTCGCCGCAACGCAAACTAATGGCAACGGCGCAGTCGCCACCCCATCCCCAACACACCCCTATGGAGCTAACACTACCCCCCAGGTCAATCAATACGCGCAGTTCCATTGTGGGGGATACGGCGATCTCTCAAACGTCACCCCATCCACAGTATTTAATTCGTACACGAACTATGGTTAGTAATATTATTCTGTCTACCATTTTTCTTCAATAATTGAAGGTTGTAAAAGAGTCGCCGAATAAGATATACAGGGTATTTCAGAAAGATTTCGCTCTAATGAATATAGATTTCTAGCGTATGATAAATTAGAGCTAAACTTACAATATGCAAAAGTCGCTTAAATAGATAATGAATCTCGCAGTTTTTTCGTAGTCGCTTCGTTTAATTATGTTGCTCCTTCCAGGGAACTTCCCACAATTCACATCATCCGGATTCGAGCAGTTCTCCATGAACGGCTATGCGCCAGAATCGAAGGAGAACCACTACACAAATTTAAACACAGTTGGGGCCAATTCTAAATTAGAATCGTTTTGCGATAACCTGTTGAATAATCGCTACAACTATGCTGGTTACGAGGAATCAAATAACTATACTTTGCTGAGCACCGAAAGTGCTGAGAAAATCGACTCAGCTGCGGCCAATGGTACCACCGTAAACGTCCCCAGAGAATGCGACGAAAACTTCGGCGAAATCATTAAGAAATCCATTGTAGAAACGGTTTCCGCATAAGTTAATATTCTAATTCTTATTCAATTTTAAATAATTTGTTATTAAGTTTATTATTACGTTCCATAATATTTAATAATTATCATTATTATGATTTTAAGGAAATGTATATGATTTATATGAACTTGTAGGGAATTAGAAAATGTGTTAAAATAAATGTTGTGAAAACTGTAAGGACTAAATCAATAACAATATTTTTCTATTACGTTTTACTTTATTTATTTGTCACAAATACAGTAACGTTCACTTATAACGAACTTTAAAGCGCCACCGAAAAAGCTTCACGTTAAGCATTAGTAGTAATGCCCAATTCCCAATTGTTACAAACCTATTTTTCCTAATATTCACAGATTCGTTTTTTAACCTATTCTAACTGAATCTTATTTGAAATGATCGATTATTGTAATTTATTCCCTTCCAATTATGTTAATGTCATTAAGCTCTATTTTAGAATTTAGGATCATATGTTTTTTTTTTCAAGTTCCGGTGAACTAACAAAACCAAATGAGGTCAGCAAAACAAATTTTATTGCATGTAAAAATTGCTTATGTACTTAAACTACTTATCGACATGGTCACCGAGGACGTTAAGATATTTGTTGTAACGGGGAGCAAGTTTTTCTATACCCTTTTCTTACCAAATTACCGCCTGTCCACCAAGAGAATCTTGCACACACTATTTTAATTCCGCATTTGTTTTGAACGGCGGTTTTTCAACCACATTTTCATCTTAGCGAAGAAGTAAAAGTCACTTGATGTCAAGTCAGAACTGTACAGTGGATGATCAAACATCTCGCCATCCGGAATTGTTAAATAGCCCTTTAGTCTGCATGGGAGCGTGAATTGTCGGAAAATAAAATTACTCTTGATGACAGCATACCTCTCCTTTAGTTTTCTATGGTTCTTTTTAATCCTTTAAAGCTTTACATTGCGAAGCTGCAATAATTGCAGTCCCAGATTCCATAAACTTCAACAGCAAATTGCCTCTTTAGTCTCAAAACAAAGTAGCCACAAGTTTCCGACCAGACATAATTCCTTCTTCAGTTTATTAGGCAAGTTCGTATGCATCCATTGTTCGGGCAGCTCTTTGTCTTAACATTCACAACCTGAACCCACGTCTCATCATCCGTTACAATTTTTTTCCAAAAACGTCTCAATTTAGCTGATTTTGAACGTCTAGAAATCCTCTGTATTTACGATATTTGAAAATTGATTTCTTTTTTAAAAACCTATTTAAGTTCGCTTTGGTTTGTACTGTACAAAGTAGTTCATTGTGATCGGGAGTTCGCAGTGAGTGGGTTCGTTGAAAGGGAATATTACTACAACTGAATTATCGGTCCGATCGTTGGAAACCAGGCAAAGTATTTTTTAATTATTTTTAACATTTATTGTACATGTGTATATTAATACAATTGCATTTTGTAGGTCATGTTTAAAGTAATTGCACGGAGTTTTCTTAAAAAAGAACAAGAAAACCACCCGGGAATAAATATTAATGGGGGCTTTTCAAAAAGTACCTGCGCTTTTTCTGATTTTTAAAATTTTTGATGAGCTCGCATTAACCCACAGCAAGCCCTAGATTTTTCTGAGCCGCTATTTGGAAGGAGAAGAAAAAGATCAAATGAAAACCTGAAGGAAGGTCAAAAACTGCTGCAGAAGGACCCACTAACTGCTAACTAGCCAAAACTCGTCGCATTTGGAAAGTGGCAGGTCAGATTTTGGATGTTGAATCGAATCCTAAAAAGCTAGTTTAGTGAGCTGTAGCACTCCGTAGAAGCTCTGGAAGTCTCTGAAAAGAACTTTCAAAAACGCAAAGGAATAAAGCGATGAGGTAACTCCCATTAAGGAAACGTATGGTACAAATCAAACGCCATTTTTTTCGTAATATGAAGTCTGAAAATTGAGACATTTAATTGATCGGCAGCAAAAATATTCCTTCAATCGTCAAATATCAATATTTAATTCTTTCCAACTACATGAAGATGGCGCCACGTGTGGCGAAAGCATCGAATCTAGATATCGGAACTTGCGTACTTGGTACTTGCAAGTGAGGAACTGCGTGCGACACGTTCAGTATATGAAGGTCTCCTTTCATTATGATGCAACGTCCATGTCCGAAGTTGGAGATTTGATTAATCTAAGTTCTATTTATACTTAAACAAATACTGCATTACATCTAATACCAGTACCTGAACTAAACTATAATTCCATTAAGTGTCTATACCAGTGCGTTATTGGTCAATCAGTAAAAATGTTGGAGCCGTTTCTAAGTCAATTAAATTCCATGAGGATCGTACTTGCCAGCAGCTCGAAGCAACGAGCTGATTTACTTAGGAGTACGGTAAGAGATGGCGCTTTATAAATACATTAGTTTTCTATAATCAACAGTTTTATACAATTTTTTTCAGTTCTATAGGAATTGAGTTTTTATTTTGGAAAATTTCACTTTCAATTCTTAATCTGATATTGCTGAAAGCGTACAACATTGGAGGCGCCCACAGGTTGCGGACCCAAACGCGGCACTATACCCAGAACGAAGATAAAACTCAAACTATTTATTATTATTCGCTATTGAAATCAGACGTCCTTGTGTTTAGCCGAGTTAAATATTACGCATGCTCGATGCTCGTGTCATCAATACATCGTCATTTATGACATCAGAGTTGAATTGCCCTGTCCAATTTTTAAGAGTAAATTTACTTCAGTCCACAAATACGTTCGGTAAAACCACTTTACCGCATTTTTATGAAAAAAAAATATTCGCACGCATCTCAACGATTGCAGTTTGATGTTTCTTTTGGAGATTTTTAGCACCAACACCTGCTACCATGTTTCGCGTGCGGTAAACTGCTATTTTCAGGTCGCAAATGCAAGCAGTAAAACCACTTTAGTGCACGCTCGTAGGAAAAAAAATTTTTACCTAAAAAGTTTCGCGTAATGTATCGACGTTGAGTTTCAATGATCCTGTGCCCAGGACTTCGCTTCTTTCGGTACCTATTTATGTGTTCATTTTCAGAATTTAAAATTTGAAATTGTTTCTTCTGACTATGAGGAAAATTTGAACCCCGCGGAACACACATTTTCCGAATTCGTTGAAAAGACTGCTTTGGGAAAGCTGAACGATGTCTACAAAAAACTTAAAAACGATGACAGGAAATCGGACCTTATTATCGCAGTAGACACCATGGTAGCTCATAACGGCAGAATGTTCGGAAAACCAAAAACGAAAGAGGAGGCAGTTAAATGTATATCTGAGTAAGTTTATCAGGGTAGTCTGGAAACAAACGTAAATGAGGCAGTGGGTATAAGTGATTATCTAATACAAGCAAAAAATTGTGTAAAAATATATTCGTTTTAAAATATTTTAATAAGTGAATGATGGCGTCTAGCCGAAACGTCGGATAGAAATATAAAACTATGCTGTGAAATGGTCGCGAGAAAGTGCTGATGATTAAGTGATGTTATTTTTAATAATAGATAGCCAAATGAGAACTGAAAAAAATAAAAACTGTTTTGCGAATTTTCATTTTCCGGATATCCGTGAGATCACTGAGAATGTTCTCGTTCTCAAAAAGATTTTCATAAAGTTGTGCTTGTGCTAGCCATGCTTTAACCGGTCTTCTACTTGTTTTTTTTTTTGGATTTCACGATACCTAAGCAGTTTGGAACCACCATTTATTTTTAATCGCTCACAACGATTTCAATAGAGTAAAGGTGTTCACAAATTGACTCTTACGGAGCTGCTCTATGTCAAATCTGGATCCAGTCGTCATCATGGATGAATTTATAAACCAGCATTAGTTTAAATAATCTGGGAAATATTTTTAGCAAATAAAAATCGAAATATATATTTTTAGATTAACTCAAAGCAACATACCCAATAGTGTCTACACGGGCGTCGTCGTTTGGTACAAAAATAAAATACATACATTTACGGAAGTGACCACGGTGTATATGTCCCCATTAACAGACGCAGAAATATTGGCGTATGTAGAAACTGGAGAACCAATGTTAGTAGCTGTATTAGAATCTTATAACCTTTATTCCCCCTTACCTTCATAAATATTTTCAGGGGGAAAGCAGGGGGATATGGAATTCAAGGAATAGCCAGCACATTCGTCAGCAGAATAGATGGTGATCACAATAATATTATTGGTTTGCCACTATGTCGATTAGCTTTAACTTTAAAGAATATCATACTCTCGTAATTTAGGTGAAATAAAATTAATCCACAAGTGGTTTAATATATAAATGGAAAAACATTTTTGGTTTTTACCCTCCTCCCGTCAACTTACTAATGACTTAGGAACCGCTCTATTTGGTATATTGGAGATTCGATCCAATTTTAAATAAAGATGTGTCCCGAAATGCCGGATTCCGTCCAATCTTAGCTCTTCAAACTCCCTCTAAGTAATTGACTTACGCCTCGATAGAACGGCTTGTTGATCGAGTGACGTATTCAGTTCAGAGATCTTATTTATTTGAGATTTATCCAAATATCAGCATTAATTTATCATCCCTCGTTAACAGAACAATGTTAATTGTTTTTACTCTTCTGGCAAAATGAAATTACAAAATATGAAAAAGCTAACAGATATGCGTCCAGGGGAAAAATGTTATTCTCAATGCGTGCGAAAAGTGAGACCGGATGTAAAGTATCACTTTCAACATATATTATGTAAATCAAAAATTTTCGTTGTAATAATGGATATTATTTAATGCTTTACTGAGACTGCCGCTAAAAGTAACTATGTAATTTGAACCGCCCTGTGGAAAGTTTGCATTTCTATTTTGTAAATGATTACGGGTTTAGTTATTATTGAAGTCGCAGGCATACGGGTTTTTTTAATAGAATTTTCGCAATTTTTGAGTAATGAAAGGTGCCAGTAACAGAAAAATTGTTGCCATCTTAACATTGTATATACAGCATGTTTTTAAAAAACTAGCTGTGCATTAAACGCTTGCCTTACTCCGCATGCTCTAACTCTCTCTATACTCCTATATCATTCATCCAGCAAAATGACGGATAAATAATCACGATATTCAATAGAGTTTGTGGCATAAAATCCATTGATCAGCAAATTATCCGATATTTTGATTAATCTCGCTAACAGTTGAAATATGAACATGCACCAAATTCTCTCTGTAGTCCCCAAAATCGTTTTCAATGTCGCTGTTTTAATCTTGATTGCTTATGTGTCGTTATTATCTACATTACCCCATGGTATTGATGATTTTTTTTTACGGCTGTTCGTTCTTCACTTCTTTATGACAATATTAAATTTCCATAAAGTAATCGAAAGGATAATAATTAATAAGCAGTATTTTCTCGTTAAGAGCCGAGTTCGCTTGATATGAAAAAAAAATCTTAGTGGAGTTATGAGTCCTTGTGCAATTAGCCTCGGTAGTTTTTAACAAATAAGAATATATGCACATCTTAATCCACTCAAATAATCTGAATAAATCAAATTCGAATACCTCCAACGTCACTTCGTTAGCAGTAAAATACTCAAGAAAGGCGTTCTCACGGATGGACCGGCGATAACATTGATCTATTGTTCTGATTCATTTATTGCAATATGCATTAATTAAAAAAAGAAAAGGTTTGCTTCTCATTACTTTCGAATACATTTCGCATTGTCGGCAATCATGAGGTTTACCTTTGTGGGAATATCTGGAGACTGTTTGTCGTTTTCACGTAATTTCCCTTTATATTGTGTTCGGTTGGAACGACGTATATTTTCATTTTTATTTTTCAGGTTAATTGGTTAATTGATCGAAACGCGGATTATGTCTACTTCCCGTTCTAAAAGAAAAGTTTCCCTTCTGTGTGCATGTTAATGCGAGAAGTTTCCCCATTTGAATATTGGTGTTCAATACAAGCTATCTATGTAGCTTTTACTTTAATAATAATAAAAAAAAGACTAACGCGGAACCATATAAAAAAATGATAATAAAAAATTAATATTAGTTCTGCATTATTTATCCAAGATAAGTTTTTACTGTCAGGTCAAGGCTGTACAACTCGCTATGTTTTGAGCATTGACGTCCCAATGAGCGGATGTTAACATGCGCTACGTGAATTGGGTTGTAAGTACCTACACATAAACATTCATATTTATTGAATTTCCATTTCCATATGCCGTTTGGCTATAAATAAGGCGGGGAACTCACGATACCTTGGGATACATAAAGTTTTTTTTAGAAATGACACTGCTTGTGATACGCGTCAACTCGAGGAGAAGTTGCACAACAATCGATATAATTGTCGGGAAAACCGTAAAAATTTGGTTTCTTACCTGGAAATATTTTCATTCCGAAAGTATTGTTTTGAAACATTGGAATAAATAATTTCTAGAAATTTTGATTTCTACAATACAACATACGTACGTGAGTCTTGATACAATTTTTTCTCAAGAATATTATGTGTAAATGAATCCCGTAAAGTGGTCATTCCGCATATATTTTCTCAATGAAAGTACACATGCTCGATAACAATTGTTCACCTAACACAATACTGTACTTAAATCTCTAAAAAAATACTGTACCTAACGAGTGCGAAAAGTAGCTTTCCGTACCTGTTAGCTATGATATTTCGCCTTTTAGTGTCATTTTCGGTTGAAAAGAATAAAAATTTATTGCAGAAACAAAATCTGACTAACTGTATCTTTATAGGGTTTTCACTATTGTTTCAAAAGCGCTGTCACTGACCAAGAGATGGACACCATGTAGCGTAAAATAAATATGAAAAAAATTTGACAGATGTTTTCTTTAAGTTACGCTGTCAAACACATTGTTTTTATGATTTTACATTGCACAATAGCTAAAATTTAAATAATCAATATGCTAAATACATGCCTCTGATCTTTTAGCACCTAGTTCCATCATCCACATCCTTTGGGTCACATACCATTTTTCAAAAGAATCTCGCGGACTACCACTGGTTTGCGACGCACTGCCAGACAACACGAAAACACATAGAAAAATATGCGTCAGATTACCGTTATTTAAATCGGACGTTTACGGTACTAACGACATATTAACCAATGAAAATTGTACCTATGCACCGTTGTAAAGATATATCGAATGTAGGATAATCGCATCCTAAGATGAGTAATTACTGCAAATTTGAAAGATATTGAACTATAACAACATAAAATCTAAGATCCGCAAAGAGAAGATTGAGAGTCAAAAAACGGGGAATTGTCCTGTGACGTATAAATATGTCATTAATTAACACCGTATGTTAACAGCATAAACGAATACAACTCAACTTGAAATTTTGGTTGTTCAGAATGCGATTCAGGAATTTTTTTATAAATTTTGATGTTATTTTTATATTAAGGAGATACAGGAGATAATCCATATTTGTCATGTAGGTATATAAAAAACAACAAGTTCGGCTCCTATGAGTTACACTAAGTCCCATCTATAAACTGAGCCAGTAGAGATGGCCACCACGTGATACCCAGAAATCTTAAGAATTAAAGAGTTTACATATGTTTAAAATAAAATACTACAGTTACTGCTATCTGTGAACACACCATATTATTAATAGAGCTACTACGACTGTGAATCATTGTTTGTCTTTTTCTATTTTGCCTAACGAAGAACAAGTTGCGAAATTGATTAATGATCCAGTTAGCTTGACAATAAATGCAGTGACAAGTCTGAAGTAAATTCAATGACAAAACGTGCGATATGTTCTTGCGCATCTGTCAGTCTTTCATCTTCGCTCATTTAGATCTGCGACAGTTGCTATAAATGTTGTCTTTTTCTAGCTCGTACGTCCTTTAATGCGTTCAAATATTTTTGAACCTAGCAACAATTAAACGTCATTGTCTGACGCATTGAATTTTTTAAATTGTTTTTGTTAGTTAAAATGCCCAACCTGGCTGGTTTCACGAGTCAAACCGAAATTAGCAACAACGTGGAAATTTCCAATAAAGCATTCGGAAAATTTTGACATTTTTGAAATTTTGACGAATACATTAGCGCACTAACGCAAACAAAATTCAATTTTTCTTCATGACTTTGCATCCTCACCACTAGTTCACCAGCCACCGGGTACCCGGCAGGTATGACATTATCTTGACTTAAGGCAGTACGAAACCACCTTCCCTCTTAAGCTCGATTTCCCGAATCACGAAAAGACCACCATATGAATCATGAATAAGAAGTCTTTTGCTGCTGCTGCGCGACCTTAAGACTAAAACTACGCTCTGCACACTACGCTCTCGCAACTCGCAGTTCAGTTTGTACGTTGCATTGGTAGTGGTAGGCTTGTGCGTTGTACATGGTAGCGTGTGTGCGTATTCAAACTTAAGCGCGAGTGCGGGTTGTTTGTATACAACGCACACATGTGCAGCGCACATTAACTTTCCTCCGGGTTCTTATACGAATTAATGATTGATTTTTCTCAGAAAGTGGGACCGAATTGATCCTAACGTTTTTGTGACTTTGGATTAACTTGTGAGGTGCGGAGGAAATCGATCAAGGTTTGTTATTTAGGTTTTTTTTTTTTTAATTTTCCCATTTTTTATTCATAAATGTACACAGGTAACGAGGGAAACTCTAAAAGTCAAATTTTTGAATTTGCGTTATATGACATTAATTAACCGTTAATATATTTTGTAAATTCTCGGGAACTACATAGGCTCAAAAAACATAAAAAAATATCTTTAATTAGAAACATAAAGCCGTCAGCTTAAGCCGGATTGCATAGCTAGAGATTAAACCTGACCCGAGATTAAATCTTGAGAGACAAAATTTTGAGGTTACCTTTAAGTGGAGTCTAAACCGAAGGTATATAACATGACAATTGTTCTATTAGTAAATCGCCCGAGAAATATTTTCACGACATTTTTGCACCTGATCGTCAAGTTCAACAGTGACAAAAATGAGTAAAATGCGTAACTTTAATGACAGTGACCGTTGACACTTGACAATTTGCATCTGAAAAAAGATCTAAGGTTACAATATTTGCAAATTAACATGATAATTTATATATAGGGTGTCTCGAATTAGTAGGCCAATCAATTACGCGGTTATTTCTTATGCGAAAATAATTAGACTTTCTTTAGGATACTTCATTCTTTGGCATATTATACTCATTACACGGGGGTTGAAGTTACTAAAAAAAATTCCTGTTGTTAATAACTTGGGTGTTTCTTGAGATATTTTAATGAAGTTTTGCAGTGATGTGTAGTCTGTTTAGGAGCATATTTTCTATGATTTGAGTAAAAAAAAAATGGAGAAAATGGGGGGACGTATACACGTTGGTACATTCGTTTAGTTATTCAAATTAGCTATTTCTTTATCTGAATTTTTTTCATTTTTCTAATATTTTGATTTACATCTTACTTTAGAAAACATTTCACCGTGTTGCTCCCCAGCGCGTGGCTTCTATTATTTATTAATATCGGGAACATAGTTTCAAAACACACATGATTGCCGTTTTAGTACTTAGAGTACATTGCACTTATGAAAGTCTTGCTTTACCCGCAGTTTTATGGACAATTTGTAAAATTTCGTTTTCCTGGTGTAGTTAATTAAATAAATAAATAATAGAAACCACGTATGGGGGGGGGGGGGGCAGTAAGGTGAAATAAATCTTCTAAATTTAACTGTAAATCAAAATTTTACAAGAATGAGGAAATTCAGATAAGAAATAGTTAATTTGATTAACTAAACAAATGTATCATTGGCGTGGGAAAAAACATTGGGGGAAGGGGTCGTGTATGCGACCCCCCACATTCCCCATTGTTTTGTTCAATTTTTTTTTCTCAAATCATAGTAAATGTGTGCATAATCGAACTATACATCGCTCCAAAATTTCTTGGAAATATATTAAGTTACGCCCAAGTTATTAACAAAAGATTTTTTTAAATTAACTTAAACACCCTATGTAATGAGTATGCGTCAAATAATGAAATGCCATAAAGAAAGTCTAATTATTTTCGTATAAGAAATCTCCGGTTCGTGGGTTGGCCCACTAATATGAGTCACCCTGTATACTATATTGAACTGTATTTTTGCTTCGGAGGGAAGAATATCCTCTTTAGGCTCTGTTTTCGCCCCTGCAGCTTTGGAAAAGTCACATGTTTGCCCGTTACATAGATGAAGCTTAATTGTAAGTATGATATCATCTTCGACAATGATGATCATAATCGACGTTTATTATTGTATATTACATGCATACCGACTAGAACATCGTTATCGACTCGCTCAACAATTAAAAATTACGTTTTGATTCGTTTCAATTCCAAGAACGTGTTGGTAGCAACAATTTATTGGTCAATAGGTGAGCTTACACTGTTTCTTGTTAGTAATATTCGTTTCCTAGTAACCTCCAGGATTATAAGAAAAGTTATACAAATTCTGAGACACTGGCTCTTACCTCAAAAGAGTATCTTACTCATAAATTATCGAACAATAATAAAATACGCAGGTATACTTACTTCTAGATTCAAAAATTATCAGGGATGCTATGATAAGTGCAACGAAAATTATCGATCAGTTTTGGGAAGTTCGCACGAATGCAAATTAACTTGAAAAAGGGCATGAGTGCAATCAATTGAATTCCTTCGTACAAATTGCATTTAAGAAAAGAATTTCATGAATCATTTCCTCGAAGAATATGACATCACGATTGAAAATTTATTACACTGTCGCTAAGGGGATTAGGGAAATTAGCGCAGTAATTGCACTAGTACAACTTATTGCTGTAGTTCAGTAACGATTAACTCAGCGTAACAATGAGATATCAGCACTGCTCGGCTTTCCACTGAAGAAAAATACTTGAAGATCATATTTAATTTTTGTTACACCCTGTATATTCCATTTCTTTCTTGAAAGAAGGGCATTTAAAAATAAAGGGATACTTATTGAAACATTCTTTTACAAAAGTGACTGATTGAGTTATATATGAATTTGTTTAATTTTTTTTGCCGCTAACTCTATTATTTTAAACCTAAAGGGTGATCAATTTCTTGTTCACTCTTTCTTTATATTTTCCAAAATGTCTTTATCTCGAATTGCTTTTTAGATGCTGTATACTAAATGACCATGGAAGTTATCTATTAGCTGATGTTTTTTTCGAGGATTACGCACTACTTTACTGTCCTAATTTTTTTTAGTTTTTTGTGTAATATTTTTTCAAAAACAATGGGAGGATATTTTGGTTCCTTATATAAGCTTGTGAAGTTCAGCTGGTGTTACATAAAGTGCACAGCATTCAAACCCAGCATAATCCGAACAATACAAATCAACTTGATCGTATGGGTGTGACCTATAAATATGCATAATTGTGTTTCACCGAATTTGTTTAACATTATTAATGCTTTCAATTTTTTAATTTACTATTGTCAGAATCCGGATTGTTACATGTAAATATTCGCATTTACATGTCATTGCTATAGGTAACAATTTGTAACACCGTAGAATTTTTTTCATGTAACCTTGACGAGCAATACAAGTGAGGTAGCAATTACAATAATAAATTGAAGAGTACAAAATACTGGTACTTCTTGCGATGTTATCTTTTAGCCTTATCTGCGAGGTTCTACCGGGCGGCCCAGGATATCTGTGATAATCGGTCGTGGATACATTTTTTCATAGCTCTGTGACTATCTGAAATAATTAAAGTACTGCTTGATTAAAAGAAAAAGAGAGATAGTGATACTTCCGGTTAAACCGAAAATCGCCCCTATTAGTAATAAATTTTCCTTGATACTCAAGATACCAGTCTCAAGCTACCGTGTAGATATTTAACAGAAAAAAGTTGCCAGAAGTATAAAAACATCTAAAAAACTACGTTTTATAAGCTTTATGAACCTGTCTTAATTATTCTGATGTAGCTCTTTCCACTACTGGCTTGAAAAGGCGCCATTATTGACCATGTTTAATAATTGCAAAACGCGTTTTTTCGCATTTTTTCAAAAAACAGTCGAATAACAGGTTAGTAATGACAGGTGGCTCATTATTCCCCTAGCGAGTTAATGAGCGTCAACGTAATCATCACCTCAGTGTTATCTTATTTATGGTTGCCATGGAAATGTAAGTCAAATGTAATGCCACCATTGGTGTTTCCACTCAAGGCGCGTTCAATGTGGTTATTTTAGGTGAGTTTACTGTTATTTTCGAGAATATAGGTAGGTCTAGGAGTGTAAAAAATCTTATATGCGTCGCTGTTGTGAAATACTTGTGAAGTGACGTAACCTTGGGTCCAAATGGTAGAAGCGAGGGTGGAACGACCTAGGATAGGGAATCGAGTTCTGGCAGATGTTCCATGGTTTTAAAGTGGTTAAATGTTGATTTTAGCGAAGAAATCGAAGGAAAACGACTCGATGGAAAGCACATTCCTGGACAATAGGAATTGTTGTCGGTTGCGCGCCCGAAAATGGTTAAATTGAATGGCGATTTGAGGGGTTTTCATGCAAACAAATCTGAAGAATTTCATTTGCATCTCGAAAAAAAATAAAACTATAATTTTCATTTTTGAGAACTTCGTTCTACTCGAAAACGGCATTCTTTGAAACCACATACACTGAACGTTACCATATACGTAAATAATCACAATTTCAGTCTGGACTATTTACAAGAGTCCCCCGTAGCGAGCAGTATACACACAAGTACTTTTTTCTATTTCGAGTTATCGGTCGTCTTACATGAGATTTCGAACAAACTTGAGAAGACATAAATCGGTACCACCACTTTGAAGCCATCGAGGAAAGAAAGCACTTTTTAGTACCGTCGTAAAAATGTAGAAAATTCTTATTTTTACGTATATGTATATTTTTCAGCCTTGACGAGCTAAAATGATAATGTTTAATCACTGAATTATTTAAATATCTATGTACTGATTAATCGTTATTCCAGTTCTTAAAATTTTAAAGTCGTGCAGCAGCGAAGTAGCAGTCGCACGTGCGGCTGTTTGTTCAAAAAATATCAGGTGATAATGTAAATTTGTAAATTTGCACAGCATGTTTTCAAAATCATTTACCATTATTACCGTTCGGTAAATATTGGGATGAGAGTTACCAAATCCCTATCATATGCATGAATCATAGGCTAGCGCGATATTTAGGTACCAAGTAATTTTTTAAGTACCTAAATGAAAGTTACGCGTAAGAGATGACACTCCATCAATGCACATGATTTAGGTGGGTTTTAAAATTACATGGGGATTAATACTTAAGAACATTTTTCTATCAATACCCGTGAGACGAGTTAAAAGGATGTAGTTTATCTCTTATCACCATCCCAATTCCTACACAAACTGAACTCCTACATGAAGTGAATGAAGATACTATTCATATCTACTTTGCTATCATATTTTCAAGGTATTCAAGGAATTGGCTAGAAAGAACTATGTACCCACCTTTTGTTGAGGACATACAGGGTGTTCCTTAATGAGATGCTATTGTTCCGGGGCACGCTTGCTCAGGTAATTCAACGAAGAATAGTTCGTTAACGAAGTATAGGTTGTGAAAGTTTCAGCTTTTTTTGGAAACATAAATATGTGACACACTGTATAACGACAACAAAATGATTTTCGACTTAGCTTTATATGAATTTTTTAACATTAAATTACCTGAGAAATCTCCGGCAATAGTAACACGCCATTAATGACGTGCTAATAGTTCCTACCGAAATGCTTTGTGTAATTATACATTATGATATAAGGTGTGACATCGCCAATGAATATGAGGCCTGAAGCTTAAAAAAACACTTAACACTCATAAACGGTATTAAGTAATTTTTAAATTTTGGAAAAATTTTATTAGGCGCTAGATATGTGCGTGTAACTGTATATTGCCTCGTTTCTACAGGGTGTAACACACCATTTTAGAGACATTTCAAGGGGCGATAGTGTTCTGTAAAATAGTAAAAAATGCCACTGGACCTATGGTCAAAAACGCACCATTGACGATATACAGGGTGGCAGCGTCTCACATTTTCTCTCATATTTTCGCTTTTATTACGTACTATGTCGTGAGTTTAATTTTCGAAATTCCGTACACCCAGGTCGTCTATGACAAAATGTCAAAATCATCGGCGGTCGCACACAGGGTGTAGGTTTTTAAGCCAACATGTACTATTTTATGCTTTGTATCCTTTTTGGAAACACCCTGTGTGGATCCTTATACTCAATTTAAATTCCTCGGTGCCTATATTTACGTGTAAGGGGGGCTTTATTCGCGCATTTCTGGAGGCCCGAAATTTATAGTTATTCCTCAGATTTACGTACTTAGGTAGAGACGGTATAAAGAACGTTATATCTCATCATATGTTGTTTGACATTGAGTTATCGTGAAGTTATGTTCGTCGTTCTGTAAGAAGATAAGTACCTACATGTTGTTACTACTAAGTAGATGGATCATGCAAAGTAAATTCCAGGCAGACATCCTAAATCAACACACGGTTTCTTCGTACTGTTTGACTCGTAAGCTTCTTCAGCTTCCCCTTTGAACTTTGTTTATCGATATAATCATACTATCACATATGAATATGCGATTTCAAGCATTGAAAAATCTCAACTTGCCATAGAAATACATTTTTTTCTATAAAATACTGGCTTCAGATACAGTCCACAATGCGTCTCACGGGGCTCGCCATTAGTCACTTATTAAGTTCAGGTTTTTGTATCACACTTTCCTTTTATTATTAACTAAAACTTGAAATATCTGTATTCGTCATGTGTAATGTATGAGACTGTGTGTACCCATTTATCGTATTTTAGTCACAAGATTCTCGTCCTTGCACTATACAGCAGATAAATCCTCGTTGGGAGCGCACACAAAAAATTTAATTATTAAAGTATTACATCTCATGTCATAACCATAATATGAAATTTGTATATTAACCTTACATCTTTCTATTTACAAGCCAAAGTCATGTTGCAGAGGTATATCGTGGGAACCTGCCTTAAATTCCGCGTCTTCCGTGTACTCGTCTGAATTTAGCAGTCATATCCCGTCTTCTAGGAGACATGGCTAATGATATAGTTTAATTAAAATATAATTTAATTAAGTCCCAACTGGCGACACAGTCTTAAACCAATATCGAATATGTAGTAAGTATTTGGTATAAGGTGATATATTAATATACCCAGAATCATAATTATGCAGCGATCGGTAGATCTTACCTTTTCGCTAACGTCTGCTTACTATTCAAATTAAATTCAAGTTTTCATGTTGTAGACACATTCATGGATCCAACTAGGAAAGCTTAACCGTTTCATTAAATATTTTTAATTCGCAGATTCTCTGAAGTGAACATGATTGATCCTTTTCTTAGACGGCATTGAGAAATATGTAACTGGAACAACGCGAATCGCAAGAGAATGCAGATCATTTCTACGGCGTGTTGCAAGATATTGCTAATTGAGTTCTAAAACAATTTCTATGTCCGAAACTATAACGAAAAATGTCTGCCAAATGCAGAACCGTAAACGATACGTTACGCATTTACTGAACGAAATACGGTGCGTGCAAGTTTCAGATGAGCCTCAATTTTTACTTTGCACTTCCTAAAATTTTCGACTAACATTTGCAAAGTTGCAAAGTTCACATTCGATTCCCTAAAACTTCTGGAAATTCGATTTTTAAGCATGCGCAAGCGTTTTCATTACAAAAATCCTTGATTTTTTTTGTAAATTCAGGACTGTCGATTCACTCGGTATTAAAATTATCTAAGTATGGATCACTACAGTCAAGTTATCGATAGAGCGGTTTTTTTTCGTTTTAGTTTGAAAATTTCTCAAAAAAAAAAACAAACACCGCTTAATCAAGTTCTCAATGTTTTTGGTTCTCTTTCTACCCTTCAGAAAAATAGTCAGTTGTGTTAACGGTAGAGTTGTATAACTAGGTATGTTAAATCCAACTTTAATTCCAGCTTTAATAGCAAAGTCGAAAAACAACTTAATTCGAAATTTAACGACTATTCTGCAGCAGAGAAGTATTTAGGTACATGTGCTGCAGGTACTAATTATCCGACGTGCTAAAAGAGATTGCGATTATTTACCTCCCAAAACACACATACTTAAACCTAATTATCCCTATGTAGGTCGAGCTAATTAGATATGAAACACTCCATGCCTGATGTATACACGGGCATTACTTCTCTAGTAACTGAGCTATTTGTGACAGATTTGTATTTCACACAAGTTTTTGTCCAAGATATGTTTTGAAATGTAGGAAATTGACTTCCTTTAAATAGGGATATATAATAAAATCGCGTTGTATAACACATTAAAATATCATGGTATTAAATCAAAATCATGCCCTATCAATACAAAAACGATTCCCAGGCACAAACGTGGAACAACTGATGATAATTATAACGTAAGAATAATTCAAACAATGATTTTTTCCCAGCGTTTGAGAAATATTTTGAGCAATGCTTAAATTACACAGAGATTGCGAAGTGGAAATTGAAGACAATTAATTCAGCATGCAAGGCGAGAGATGCAATGGTGGGTAATCCCGCTCTGAGTCACGATAAATTTTGAATAATAATGACTATGAGTTAATATTAACTTAGTATTGTTAGCGAACTTCTCAGTATTTGCATGAAGAACAAATTTATAATTTGCATGGGTGTCTGAATGAATTTAACGTAGGTATCTTCTATAAGAAACTTCTTCACAGTCGCGCAGTCGAACGCCCCTAAAATGCGCAGGTGGAGAACCGACCCGAAGGTACTTCCTGCAGAATCGCAGTGAAACTCTCCAAACGCTACGATTTCGTGACATAGAAATGAATCTGTTCGTAGAACAAAGAAGATAAAAATTCAAGTAAAATATGATATTTTCTCATCAAAGTTTTTATCACATCAGATTCTTGGAAGTTCATAATTGGAATTCTTTATATGGTTGCAATGAAAGTGCATTTCAGGCAACAGTCGAAACATTAATCAACTGCAAACTACAGTAACTGGCCCCCATTATTTCAACTAGATAGGTAGCCTGTACTTGGAGGTACCACTTTATTTGCCATTATCTTGTGATACACGAGAGACCTAAACGCGATATACAGATGAGTCTCAAATAACACATAATGAATTAAAAGGTTGTGATGTTTTCATTAGATTCATAGAAATATGCCCGGATCTATATTATAAGTTATAAGTGATTCTTGTTATCATTCGAGGAAAAGTCGGATTTTGAACGTGGTAGAGCCACATCGTGGGAGGGGCAAAACGCGGTAATGATTAAATTCGATTTATTCTGTAATTTCTCTTTAAATAAAAACCTGCGAAAGTTTTGATTTTTTTTCGAATGTCTCCGAAAGCAATTGAGATTTTGCAAAAGTTAGGATACCATTTAGTGAAGTTTTTTGCCCATCTAACGGGTTCCGTCTCTTACCGTTTCCAATATCTCCATGTAGTTGATTGGTATCTGATCGGTACACGATCAGCAATTATAAACTACATAATTTACCGATTTTTTACTAGTTTTTACTTAATACCCCCGACACTAGAAACAATTTGATAACACTTCAGAACCCATTCAAATGCGAGGATATTTGGATGTGAAATTCTGTGCTCTTGTTGAAACCAATTTTTGCCAAGTTTTTAATGCAGCACTAAACCCACAAAAGTAAACTGTGTAGTTTTTAAAAATCGCATATTTTAGTCCTATACAAGTGTTTCTATAAGATAAACTGCAACTCCCATTTTAGAACTTTTCCGCTTCTTCAAATAAGTGAACTTTATTAATTTTACTTCAATTTTCGTCAAATAGGACTACTCTCCATCTAGCGCTCAATATCTCCTTTCCATCAAGCCATCATCCTCTCTCTCCTGATTAAATTTATACCTCCTTCGAAAGGACACTCCAACCTTTCCGAAAAAACGATCAAAATGACCTCAATTACTGTTTGCAGCAACTCTATGATAATTGGTCAATTCACTGCCAAGGCCGTGTTTAATTTTAACAGCCTGCCGCCCAATTAACTTTACCGTCTACAAAAAAAACGTTTCGTGTGATTTATCTTGCACTGTCTAATTTTGATGTCAATTACACTGAAAGATATTTTAATAAGCTTTGTTCCGCTATAGCAGTTAACTGTAAACACAAGAGAATGAAGTGTTAAGAATTACATAGATTTGAAAAAACACGTTTATAAGATACGTACGAGTTTCTAACTTAAAACAACTTATCAAATGGGAGATTATGCCTCATTACCTTGTCAATATTAATTTGGTAATTATGCATGCCTTGTAATGATCGCAGCAGTGCGATCTTACAGAGGATTTCTGGCCATCAACAGGAGACTGGTCTGGGTGTATCTGAACCTGAATTCACTGCAATTATTGTCAATTAAGGTTTAATAAACTACTAAAACTATAACAGTTTAATTAGTTTGATGCAGACCTAACTCACTAGGTATGTCCTCTTCTCGCCGTAGTACATTTCTCGAAACTGGACCATGTGTAATGTTATTAAATGGGCGGAAGAGAGAAAAATGGACGAAACACCACTTTAAATGCGCAGATCGTGATAGAGAACATGGGTCTTTTCCGGTGTTTGTTTGTTATAATTTATTGCAAAATTCTCAGATGCCGTTTGAAAGGCTCTCCCTTTAAAGAAACTTACGTTCCCTTCAGGGTAGTTATGTTCAAATTCTCACAAACTAATCTTTTTGGCTTGTTAATGCACTTTAGTCAAAACCAACTGGTAGGCATATCTAATCTTAGTTTAATACACAAAGGATGTGCCTCTCTTACCACATCTTTATTTGAAAATTGGTAACGACTGTTGTTTTAAGCCGATCAGTTTCCTTTCAAAGTGAGATAAATCTTTCACATTGCGGAAACAAACGGGTAAAAAAACAAATATGTTATTGGAAGGCTTCTAGGGATTTAGTTGGTTTGAGCGATAAATCGACGATATACAGGACGTCGACAGTTAATGTTACACTTCCGCATTATTGGATTGTGATGATAATTATTATTATCATATTATAATAGAAATTTTGCAATGGCATTTATCAGTGTTCATTCGCAGCTTCACGTAGAAGGGCCTTTCCACGGTTCTCAATTGCGTTACGGTGACTGACTGAGTTCTTCCGGTGTTATGCCTGTGGGAGAGCAACTTCCCTATAAAACTAATGTTATATTGGATAATACGTTTCCGCTGGAAGTAGGAAGTTCGAAGTTCCATGCGATTTGCCAACTAGTTCACATATGAAGGGACTGATTTAGTTCAGTGCCCTACTACACAATAAATGATGGTTAGTAGTTATTAAACTGCTTCCTCGCTTCTAATAGTTGTGCTCCAAAAAAAAATGTATTTTTAGAATTTGTCGGTAAAATTTTAACATAGATTGGTTTCGTTCCATGCTTGCAGTCCCCGTCCTTTGTCGTTTGTCGTTTACGTTTATGTTTATGGGGAGGATCAATTTCAGTTCTCAAAACTGTTGAAAATTTCCTTTAAAAAATGTCAAACTTTTTTAATCTGTATATGGAGGTACACAGTGTGTTTTTGCCCCCAAGTCAGTTAGGTTTTTATTTTATTGTACACACCGTCATCGCCTCCAGATATATCTCCGCGATGATATGTTACACCCTGTGTATGTATGGGGAAGCTTTAGTAGTAAACTTTCCGCACATATACCTCGTACGGAAAGTAGACGTGCGCTCATCGACTATCAACCTATCTAATAAGGTTTCCTACGCGTCCCTTTAGTAAACGTTTCAAGAACTTCATTACTACGCTTATTGGACGCTCATGAATAATACATAATATGTTTCGTTAATTAGAGGGGATATGATCATTTACATTAGCATTCCGAGACAAGCTCATGGCTGACAAATAACTGCACGATATCCTGTTTTGGGCAGGATGCTGATCGGGCACCTATTTAATAATCTGATTACCAAATCAACTTTTTCGGAATTCCAGTGTGGTACTGAGCAATGACATTTAGATTGAAAAATCTACCGTCGGCAATGTAATTAGCAAATTGTAATTTGGTATTTCTACATCTCATTTTCCCCATATCCTTGATTATTTAAAGTTCGAAGAATTAATGTAAGCAATGTCACGATGAATTGAAATAGCAAATAAGCAATAAGTGGATACTTACCTCCTTGTATTGAAATATCGTGGCTTGTGAGTTTGCCTAATTTGAATATCGCGTAAATGGATAATTAATCAAAGGTCGAAAACTGCGACTGAGAAGCCCACAGTAGAATCGCAGTGTATCTTAAGCAGTTTCGATTTTTTGCATGAAATGTACCAGAAAATTAACGCACGAAGAAGGGGGTGAAGAAACACATTGCGTCTGCCGCACTTTATGCATTCAGATTTTTTGGTGAATTTTGGGAAAAAATGCTAAATACTTCAGTTGTCTAAAATAGACAGTAAAACTACGATTACATCTACGAATTGTGAAGAAAATGTCACAATTTATTTTCTAACACATCGATATATATTTCTGAATAATATCCTGAAATTAATTTTGCAATTGATTAATTCTCGGTACCTGATATTTCCCACGAAAGAGTAAAATAATGCTAAGTTTGTTAATTGCTTCAAATGAAATAGAACTTTAAAACAATTTCATGAGGTGAAATTGAACAAGTAGATTGCTTTCGGAATTCTTACTAAGCAGGTAACTACACGTAATCTTTCAAGAAGCAAATATACTGGGTGTTGGCTGAAAATATTACGCGTATTTAAGGAGATCCTCATTGGCTCAAAATAAAGAATACATTAGGTCCTATCAAGATTTGTTGGAAATGTCCTCTTTCACGATACAAAGGTGGATCCGCGTCTCCTAGTTGGTAGTGGCAATTTTAGATCGTTTTGTTAAAATTAGTTCCATTTATTAGCTCCAATAATTTTAATTTACGACTTGTACTAAAGTAAATGAATCCGTTTCAGGTATGTGTTTATAGGCCTTTTTTTCTTATTCGAACCATAGGAATATCCGCTGCAGGTTGCTCAGCATATTGAGGAAACGCTCTATATCCTTTATTTAAGTACAATAAAAGTAGCACTAAAAGCACATTTTGTATTATGTAGCACTCTTATATTATTCCAATCCTGCAAAATACGTCCGTTACCCAATATGAGGACACACATTTTTCTATCGATGTAAATATGAATAAAAGGCTTATTTTAATATGTAAATCATGCATGTAATGACATTATATTTGTTTTGATACTTAATTTACAGAAGATTAATTCAGATATATTCGGCGTCGAGGGACGATTGTAGTAATAACGATACTCCATCATTATTGACTGAGGTTATCAGCAATAAATCCTTTGTCATTAATGCTGTCTTTCGTCAGTAAACATATATATCAGTGCCTGTGCTTGCTGTTATCTGGTAACACACATTATAGGCGTCGATCTTGTTTATTGTATGATTCCCCTTTAGATTATTACAGTTACCTTCTGAAGAGCTTATTCTTCCAGGAGTAATGTAATGTATTCCCTTTCGTAGCGGACTTCAAAATAATGTTAAGTTACAAGCATGTTTTCAAAATAATGCAGTTCTCGTGATCGACAGCTCAAAAGCAAAGGAAGATCCTTTGCCCTCATCTCCTGGGAATGGCCTAAAAATGATCTGATTAAGCCATCATGGTATTTAAATTGCCAACCAACGTACGTTATTTTAAGGGCATTCCCAAGATGTGTTCGATATGTGGTTCTATTCCTTACATTTAACAATCTGGCATGAGAGAATATCAGGAGAGTTTTTTCGTGAATTATTTTGCTTTTGAACTTTTCAAGAAAAAAGTAACAAAATGGTACAAGAACCAGAAAATAATATTTTAACCAACAGAGGGGCCAAACGTGGCTTTCTTGGAAGTCGTCCCACACACCCTCATAATTCCATGTTGTAGATACCGTTGTTTCTTCATTGTGGCAGACGGTCGACTGAAACAAAAGATCTTATGAGACTCGAAACGAGATAAGTACCACAATAAGTGTTTGGGTTTATCTTTTCTCATTGTGTCCCACAGAAACGCTTAAAAACGTTTAACAATCGTAATTTATTATAAATTTCTTTTACGTTTATTTTGTGTCGAAGTCACGTCCAGGTTATAAGCGATAAGAGCAGGATTAATCGACGTATATTGCAAATTTCTTGTAGATTCGAAAATTGTAGTACCAGTAAACACGAGAAGTACTAGCTAAGTGATTACTGTCATTTGTAGAACGTTAGGATTATGAAATTTCACGAGCGAAAACAATAATAAATGTATGTGCACAAATCGTGCATATGTATATCGAGACCTAATTTCATATGTCCATTTCAAGCGGAACACCCTGTAACATATTAAGCTATTTCTCGAACAGAATGTACTGCGTTTATTGTAGATTTCCGTTTCCGAAACCTGTCCTGATTGTTTTAAATCGACTCCCTCCATCCTCTTCTTTGCTTTCCAAGCATTAAGATTAGTTCAGATGTCCTTTATATTTCTACAAATAAATTTTTTCTAAGATTCGCTTAGTAGATGTCCGGGACAGTATCCGAAGAACTCTTAGAGAAAACAAGCATTATTCCTGGAATTATGTTTTTTTGCATCTGGAGCAATTTGCGTATTCGTCTTCTTGGTAGCTCCTTCCATCTCCGCCTCAATCACCGAGTGAGGAGTTCATCAAGCTTCTTCATGGATTGAAAACAGTTTGGTTATTTCGCATTCGGATTGCTCATCTACCATACTTCTGTTCGGTTTCAGCTTTACTCGACTAGTCAGTATTGGGTATGTGTGTCCCAGATGTCTTCATCTATTCCCCAGTATAAATTTTCGCAGTTAGTCTTCTTACTGCTTTTTCCAATTTACTTTGTCATCCCCATTTGTTCCGGAAAGGTATGACCACATGATTAGAGTATATTATATTCGACTTGCCTGCAGAAGGCTTAGCGATTATGAGCGGATTCCTCGTGCTAGAGCTGATCAATGTCTAAGTGGAGGAGCGATAAAAATCGCCCTATATATTTCTGCATTATCAAATTTCGGACGGGAGGGGCATAAATTTCATTGTCTTGTGTTAAACATTTATAATCGCTAATGCGATGGTATAAACATTTTTTTAAACTTTGTTAAATTCTCGCGTAGTTCCCATTCGGGGACACTCAGCTTTCACCTATACTAAACTCCTTAAAACAGACCTAGAGCTACGAAAAAGTTTTAGAGTCTTCGTTTGTTCGTTTCGACTTGAGGTGCTTACCTGAGGAAATACATTACTTAATGATTTGCGTTTCTTTACCGCACTCTCATAAGAATTCCCAACCTCAGTCAATAGCATTTAATTAAGCAACCACGTAAATGCTAAAGACATTCCAAACCAGTATTATTCACCAAAAAATTTACAATATTTCCAATCTGCTACCATAAATGGCGCATTTTGTGGAAATACTTTAATTCCGCTTAGAGCACGTTGCACAACCACTAATCGCTATCGAAGTTGTTCTGCAATGGCCTTCAGTATAGAAAAATTTCGTCGAATGCAGCATACAAGAAGTTGTAAACTTCGTATGTATCTAAATAAATAATAATTAGCGACCCGATTAACAATCTTTAATTGACCATTATTCGTGTTTTAAATGAATTATTATTGTTTTTTGCGGCATTATGTGGACTTTTCACCGATTGGGTTTTTCATTAGTGGTAGCTGAAACGCCAGGCGAGCTTGGTACCTATTGTATCATCCTTTTTTATTTAACCGCGACGAAAGCATTGAACTATTGTCTCTGTAAATACCGTATTTAAGGGCAGTATTACCTCCGATTTGTGTGTGATTCAGCAGTTAATAAAAATTTTTAGCTGCGTTCGAAAACTTTTCAAATATCCACGCTGAAATCGCAAAAATGGTAAAAATTGGGCGGTAGAGCACACTGCGCTCTGCATTAAAGTGAATTAACTAGATCATGTGCCAGTTTTTGCTGCTTTACATATGTTAACTTCCAAGTACATTGAAACCAACAACCATAATACGATCCCAACAGACAAGTAAACAGAATTGGATATGCATCACACATGTATTCGGATGTGTTTTTTGTGCTTGTTGTGCTTTTGTTCAGCTGTTAGTTGCAACTTCTCTTATTGCACAAGTCAAGGTCTTCGCATTTCACTGGAGCTAACAAACAAGTCATTTTGCACCCTAATTTGTTCCAATTATGGATCAACGTGATGACTCAATATTGAATTTCCTTTTTTAAGGGATTACCAGTAGTGATATTTTCCCTTATATCTATATGAGTAATCAATATATACTGGGCGATTCTAGATAAATGGGGACTAATATCTTGAAATCGAGAAGATTTGCAAAAAAAAAAGTGTTCGAATAAAATCCTTTTTATTTTCGGGGATTTAACTTTTTCTGCTTTTTTCTGTTAAATTTTTTCCAAGGTCACCCGTTCTTTGGAATCAACTTGATTTTTCCAAATGGACCACCCGTATTTTTCTTAGAGATTTGACTTTTTTGTCGACAGTAAAAATGTTTTTACTCGTAACATTTTTTGCTGAAAGCGATGAAATTCGCCATAATATTGGATGCAAAATAAACTCTTGCCTCGGCAGTGCTACAAGGTCAATCTCGTCGAATTTTTCTTAATTACAAAATAATTGCAAAATAAGCGTTTCATTAATGTTTGTTAAGGAATCTAAGCAATTTCATTCGTTATATAGTTCATTTTACTTTGTTCCAAAAAAAAATCAGTCCAACAAACGTTCAAAACAGTGCCCTTGCGGTTCAAGGCATTTGACAATTCTGTTTCAAAAGGATTGTGCGGTACTTTCTAGCATTTCAGGTGCGAGGTTTCGGCAAGCGCACCTAGCGCAGGCCTAACATAAGAGTACATTACAGTTTATTAATATCCAGAACCTCTGGAAACAACTATGATGAGAAATTTGACAAATCTAAACGTGTGACTTTGAGCTTAAAATTTGAATTTAGACTGGACATGGGGTCTGCCTGTTTTAAGAAAAATTTGATGAAATTGAACTTGTAGCCCTGCAGAGATAAGAGTTTATTTTTTATCTAGCATTATTGTGTGTTTTATCACTTTCAACAAAAAATGTTTCGAATAAAAACATTTTTACTGCCAACAAAGATTTCGAATATTAAAATCAATATATAGGGTGTTCAATTTGAAAAAATTGACACCAAAAGACAGGCGGAGGTAACCTTTAAAGGAAATTAAAGCATAAAAAGTTGAAGTACAAAAAAAAAACTTTATTTGAACATTTTTTTTTGTAGATCTCGATTTCAAGATACTTGCTTGTCCCATTTATCTAGAATCGCCTCGTATAAGATAATAATCTACATATAAATAAGATTTCTTGTAATCGTAAAGAGTGAACGTTTTGAACTTCACTCTTATTCATCTATCCCACTCATCAATTCTGTAGCATTTTCTTCCATGCTGCGCGTTGGTTACTTAGTCACAGCACTTGCGTAGATTACCTGGAAATGCGCACCAGCAAGATTTTTCACAACGCTAGCCCCGACATTTTTGCTTTCACTTTTGTTGTAAAATTTTTTCACAATAAAATTTACGTCTTTTGGTGATGTAACTAACTAAAACAGAAGGCTGCCAATTAAATTTCGAATAAAGATCAATCACACACGTCCTTTTATTTTACCTTGCTGCAGGCCATGGAAATTACTCTCTCTCTCCGCCGACGAGCTTCTCACATCGAATTCCAGAGATAGCATCGCCTTACGCAATAATTCATTTAACCGTTTTCCGATACGCATTATTCATTAGAATATCATCTTGGTGTCTTTGAACTGGTTTACGGTTGTAATTGGTCACAATTCATCTAATTTACTACGCTAAATAGGGTACTACATAAGGACCGGCCATTCGGCCGTATGCACTCACGTAGCCGGAAGATGTAGAACACGTTATATAAGTGATTTGGTTTTGATCTACGTGAGTGCCAGTATTATCAATCATTGCAAACGAGCGTTGGTTTCAAATCTCTTCAAATTGAAGATGAAATGCGATGTAACATGATGCGAACGACATATTTCCAGCTTTTCCTTTTACAGCTTCTTTCTTTACCTGTGTGAACTACTCGATGACTATTTGCGCTCAAATTCTCCCCAAAAAAGGTGCTTTGGTACCGAAGCTCTAATCGTTACGATGGATGAGTGAATTGGTGCTTGCGTGGTTCTGTCAAAAGCCGTGAAATCTTCTGGGTTATAATACGAGGATAGTCCGAGTCGTAACACTTAAAGAAGAAAAAAATTGGAAAATGTTACATTATTTCTTAACATGCTCTTCTTTGAGATTGACACACTTTTTCCAACGATGTTCTATGGCTTCTGCATGCCCTGTTCATTGTAAGAAGCTACGAATGTTTCAAATAAGCATCAACCTCGGTCTCCACCTCTTTGTTATTAGTAAGTCTTTTCTCGCCGAGGCATTTTTTCAAGTTTGGAACATAATCTAAGGGGGCTAAATCTGGTGAATAGGATGGATGAGGAAAAAATGCGAAACCAAGTTGCTTGATTTTGGCCATCTTGATGACGGAAGTGTGGACTGGTGCGTTATTTTGGTGAAGTAAGACTTTCTTTTCCTCCAAATTCGGTCACTCTTTCGTACCTTCTTCGGAGCCGACTTTCCCCTTGACTCCAACATTTTGACTGCTCTATCATCTCAAGTGTGAAATGATGGACCCATGTTTTACCCATAATTACGAATCGACGCAAAAACTCGGATTCATTCATGCGAAACTTTGTCACACACATCAAAATATCTTTGCGGCCCTGTTTTTGTTCACAATTGTGAGTAATTGCGGCACACATCTTGCACACAGCTTTCTTGTATACAATTGTTCGGGCAACACACAATGTATAATACTTTTTTAAATGTCTATTTTTCAGTACAGTGTTGTGGATTTTCACCACAATTTTTGGAGTGATCAAATTTGGAGTGACATTGGGTCGACCCCTGTGAAGTTCGTCTTCACAGCTTGTACGAGCGTGCTTAAACTCTGCCATCCAAAATTTTACAATTGTTCACGAGAGACCAGATTCTCTAAAAGTAGAATTTAATTTCGCTTTAGAGTTGGACCGACTAAGATCTTTCAAGTGAAAATATTGGGTCACATATCGATGACCAATTTTTTCTATATTCACAAAATCTTTAAAAATGTTCACTAGAAACTGCTTTAAAACAAAACACAAATCAACTTGCTACCTTTAAGTTTTTTTTAAGATTAGATCTTTGTAATAAATGCAAATTTTTAACAAAAAGTCGCCATCTATATGTCAGGTGAAGTACTTCTGGTACTATTCGCGTAACTAAATTTGAGACCTGCTTCACATCACCGCCCACATGAGTATATGCTCTTCTTGCCATATTTCGTAGCAGACCTCTCGGAGTTTCTGCCACCTCTTCAAGGCAATAACGAGGCTCGTCAATTTGAACTATTTATCTAACACCTAAGAAGATTAATAGGTACTTAATACTCATTTTTAACACAGGAGAGACTTCATCTGCATTCATTTAGTTGCTTGGTTTCCCGTGCGTGCTTCATTTTATTTAAAGCGGTTCGCTTTGGTTGCACGATACGATCACCACAGTCAAGAACGGTGTCTTTGGAGATGGGCAACTTCTTAATCTGGTCACTGTTTACAACATTATCAAGAACAAAACATGTTTTGTGAACGTCGTTATGTAGTTATAGTAGGCGGTTGTATGAAAAAGATAACTCGACGGATAACCCTTTTGAAATGGCCTTAAATATTCCTTGTAAAGGTTTTTTTGCAAAGCTTCAGTGAAGTGTGGTAATATGTACACTTAAGAGCAAATTCCGCAAAAAAATTGATTTTTACATTTTCAACGCACTGATCGTAGTCCATGGAATAATTATCAATCATAGTGATCTTAATAGTTCTGAAGGTATAAAATATTTTAGACACATATAAAGTGGAAATCGCGAAATTCTCCAGGGTGTTATAAGGAATACCCCAAGCTCCTGCTGTTTCTCCTAAGTACCAGAATTTTCTTTTTTTATGCAAATAAAATAGTCAACATATTATCATTATTATATTTCTTGACTCTGTGAGTGATTCTAAATATTCGTACTTTCTAACACACCATATACAACGCATGAATTGACATGGCCTTCCTAGAGCAAAACCTACCATCATACAGTAGTCAACTTCTGTACTTAACCTACTGTCGCAGAACTAGGGCTGGAATGTATTTTTGATTATATTTTGAATTTAAAACATGCGATAGATTGCACATTTTTTTCATGTAAGATTTATGAAAAAAGTTGCGAATGGCCCTATAAATTTGAGTAAAACTTCAAACTCATGCAAAATTATCAACATTATCAGACGAGTAAGAGAAAAATTTCAAAGTCCGGCAACATTGCCAGGGTCTCACTAGCCGACCAAGGCCAAGGTTTCATCATCTGAATTAAAATTGTCAAATAAAAAACGTGTGCGACGTTGTCATTTACTAAAATTAAAGCTTTGCAAACAGGTGAAGTGAGGGAAGCCACCTGAAACAGCCCCGCAATGAACGGAAATACTTTGACTGATAGTTACTGTTGACTATTAGTCCGCTCCCTCCCAGTAGGGCATTGAGGAACCGGTCCCTAGTGGAAAAATCAATACCTCTTTGAACACAGTAGTTTAAGGCAAATTTTTCAATACCAAGTATGTTACAGTTAAGGGCCGGTAATGAGTCAAACTATCTTGGTTAATTCCGGAGGTGTTTCACGTAACTGTTCTTAATTCAATTGTTGGCTAAGCATTATTTTCAGCTTGAAAAACGCTTCATTTGCCAGTTAACGATTAAGTCACAATTGTCGCTTCCTAATTAAACGTTCAAACGAGTTTTCCTGTTCAAAATAGGTAGATACTTAGCCAGCTTTGCCGCGTGGACGCATTCAGCAGAGTCAACAGTTTTGGGCAACTGTTAGTTTTATGGAACGAAAGCTTATGAAAGCTGACGGCATGTTCGCATCGAAGTTTGAACAATTCCCTGCTTGTTACGTCCGCCGAAGTCGGCGAAAGATACTATTATAACAATGGCTAATGTATAATACCTTCAAAGAAACTTTTACATTTCAGTTTAATTCAAAAGATCACTAAAAACAGTATTAACTACACCCTAACATTCAGGCGAAGACAAGAAATTACGCACCACCCTTGTTGATTCTTCGTGAAGGGTCAAGAATTCATAATGAAAATTGCTGGGTGGGGCGCTTGGGAAAAAGTGCATTAAGGAAATTATGAAAGTTGGGGCATATAAAGTATGTTAGGCGTGGCAGCATTAAGGTTTCTGTAATATTAGAAAGTTAATGTTTGCCTTTTCGGAAAGTTCACTCCTCCGTTTACCCTGAGTAATAGCACAAGTTTTATGATTTGCGCCAGTTGGTCGATTTCTAGATTCTCGGATTGGAGCTAAAAAAAAGGGAGAAAAAATGTCTTGTTCGTCGAATCAGCAGCGAAAACAATTCTATTACACCTGCATCTTAACGCCATCATTCTTGATAGCTCCTTTTGTTTATCTTTCAGCTGAATGCAGTAAGTACATAGAACTTATGGCTATTCTGAATGGAAAACCTCTTAACGCTTCGAAGTTAAATCAAAGCGTGAAGGAAGAATAACTTCTCTCGACAGTAGAACATTCCATGGAGAAAAATAAATCCTCTCTTGTAATCGATACGACACAGCAAGGCGGCTTGTAGATGGTGTATATTTCCCTTGTTGAACTTGTGTAACGAAATCTTGCGGTTAAACAACTATGCAATTTGCGGTTTAAAAAAAAGATAATTTGGATTGATGTATCGAAGTCCTCTGGAATTTGTATTCTGAAGTAGCAAAGTTGCTGGAGTATATTGTGGCGAAAATTGTCAGAAATGAGAAGGTCGGAGGTTTGAAATAAATTATTATATACGCCTATCTACTCGATTTCTAGTTCGAGTCGATTTCAATTAGACAAATCTTGCTGTTGGTTATTCAATAATCAAACAGGTCGTTTTCCGTTAAAAAAAAAATCGTCTTACGACCCACAACAAGTCTTTATAATTCCAGGCCCGTTTAGTTGATAATTAATTCAGTTAAATATATTGATTTCAATTATGACACACATTTTTGGAATGGCATTTGCCACATTGATATTGGTTCATTGGTTCCACCTATTGCTGGCTTCATTGAGTAGGCAGGAAGTTTGTGGGCTCAAATGAAGTAACATTTACGCCTTTATAGATAATATTAAAATTTTCAGTTGATCGAAGTTTACAACAGCATGAAACGTTTACCTTTTATGCTCTCAGTTAACCCACATGCACTAATAATGCGTTTGTTTACATCGGCGAAAGTGGCTCGGTTGATTAGTAGGTGTTTTTTAATCATTCAAAATATTTTGCTTTTATTTTTTTACATTATTTCCCTTACATATCATTTTTTATTTTTCAACAAACATTACTTTTAAGTTTTTGAAAAACTTAAATTGTTGACGTTTAAACGTTTTCCGTGCCTTAACAGGTTAACGCACGCCTGCACAAAACTGTTTATTCTAGTAGTGCGTAATTTCGGCAAATTTCCAACACAAGAAGCAACAGAATTTTTTAATAATTCTTAAAAATGAACTTTTTTGGTGCAACTCACTGACAGGAAATGTTCAGGTAGGCTCAGGATCCAATAGCGATGTAAACGGAGCGAATGGTTCCCGCTGAAAGTGCTATAAAGTAGATTTAATTTAATTCAGAGTTTACTGCGGGGGCGACTTTATTATTGTTTACTTCCAAAATATGAAGCTGAAATGCTATAAAATGGGAACGCAGCGATTCTCTAGATAAAAACTTGTTATTTATACACCAGAAAGATGTACATATAGGCCACATACGAAGGTCTTTAAAATGAAGGAAGCCACAAGTCTCATAAGGCACCAGTCCAAACGAGGAGTAACGCAAGAAAATCTGCTCGTGGATTGTAGATCTACAGTTGTGTACTCAATCTACGATTTTAGGCTCGAGCTACAGTTATTGCAAGCAATTAAAAAAATGTGGTGCAAATGAATGAAATTTTCAAAAAAAGCTCATCTACGGTCCGATATCCTCGGTCTGAGGAAAGATCATTTGTGTGAGCGCAAGTGGACTTTTTCATCGAAAAACGACGAAAATCTAAAATGTCTGATTTCTCTTATATTTTCTCTTTTCCTTTTTAAGTCCGGATAGGATGGAACAGCTGTTAAAATTTTCTTTAAAGGTGTCAAAATTTGTTTTTGTAGTTTTTGCCATGTGTAGTGAAATACTCGACTATATTCGAAACTGTGATTAAAGCCGCAACATTAGGCAAAAAATTACAATGTGCAGTTAGGTGATTTCCTGAAAAAGTCCGATTCGCACCATCATCCGTAAAATGAATAGTTGTTAACAAGGTCTGGAATTGCTCTTTTTTTAACATCTGTTTCACTGCTAATTGTTCTCATGTTGCGAAACATCGATTGTGACCGATAATGTTTAAAATAGCTAATAACCATTAGCGATGCAATCAAAGTTAAATTATAAGTTGAATTAAAAAAAGTTCCTGTTTCGCCTTCCGTCGTATCAAAGCCAATAAATGAATGTAATTTTAATCACAGAAAAAGCCGGTATGTTAACTGACCGCTCTGAGCTCATCCTGTTTCCTGTAAAATAAGCTGTTGATGTGTTTTATATTGTACAATATTCTCGTTTGTATATCAGGACAAATCGAAAAGTAAATTATGCAGAATCAAATTACTTCTCACTTTTTGGGAACGAGAAACGAGAGGAAATTAAGAGAAAGTTGCACTCTGCATAAATAACAATACTGGATGTCTAGGCGAACCCTGGACATAGAAGATTAACATGGGAAATCGGTTTTTATTGTCTTGCATCTGCACGGCTCATCCCATTGAAAAATTTTTACATGGAGGTCATGATGCTCAAGACCGGCCGTCATTCCGCAATTTTTTCTATCTCCAAATTTCAAAAAGTTTCATGTTCCGCGTAACCGTTCGAGGTCACGATTGGTCAGAGGCGAGGTCAAAATTAAACAAATATAAACTGTGGCTCTGCCCAATCGCGGCCCCGCACGATTACGCGGGACATTCAAATTTTTAGAGTTTGAAATCGTCGTGAGATAAACGGATCTAATTAGAAGATTGAAGAAATATGCGGAATGATGGTCGGTCTTCAGTATTATGACCTCCATGTAACAATTTTTCAATTGGATAATCCGCACGGGCGTAAAATTGATGTCCTATGTCTTGGGTTCGCCTGGACACCCGGTATGATTCTTTAATAGAATGTTCAATCTGAATAAATCTGGGTTTTTCCAATTAAAACCCGCAATTATCCATCCTCCCGTGACTTATGGAGAATATAATGAGATTTTTCTCATTTGTAGACAAAACAATGACAAAGCAATGTATAGGTGGTTTTGATTAGTATTCTCCAACAGAGATTTGGGAAATGTTGAACAAAGTTCCCAAACTTCACTTAACTTTAAGAAAAGTGGTCATTGTACAGGGTGTCCGAAAAAACTATGTCACTATGGAAGGTACACATATTCTTGGTGGGTAACGGAATATAAGGGAAGCATTTAGGATTCCTAGTTCTCACAACTGTAAGATATACTGAGTGTCAAAGTTCAATTTTACTTGTCCTGTTTTCGTACTAGCTCTTACAGCATTTGCGATTTAAATTTAAATGTCAAATTTACAAGTCGTTAGGGTTTACACAGGAAAACTTCTTAATTGTTTGCTTAAATCTATAATTTTTTTTTTGGAGTCAAGCGCCTTTCTCCATACTAAATTACTTTCATTGAAAGTGCTATATTAGTCCACTCTTTCTCTACGTCTATTTACGTAAGCTCAGAAGAGTTACATATTCTCTAGATTCCGTCTTAATATCACAAAAACTGCAGGTGCTGTGAGATGTAGAAACATTGAAATGTACGATACTGTCTTCAAATTGTGAAAAGAGAAATCACGTTTACCGCTCTCAAGTTTTTTTTGCGCTCAAGGATTTGTAGTTGGTAAATTGATCTCCTTTTTCGGGACACCCTGTATTATAGTATAATATGGTTTCAAGTTTTTTCTGTTTTAGTTAGAACCATAACTCATTTCTTCTATTATATTCCTCTATTTCCTGGCCCATTGATAATGTTGAATAGACAGATTTAATTGCAAATTTCATGTAGATTTGATAGCATCCTTCCTGTCATTATTACGTTTTAATCCACAATATAAAAGCCTGTGTGAAAAAATGCGAATTTATAAGGCCTATCAATTGTCTGGTATTATTGTAAAAGGTCTTTGGAAACAATACGTTTATTGACAAATCCGACTTGTTGAGAAAGTGCAAGTAAATTATTTATGATATATTATGATGCAAACATGGCGGTCTCAATTGAATACATGAGAACATCCTGTTTGGAAGCATTATTCATCAATCCAAACAAGCAATAAAAATACTTTTTCGATCGGTCGTAATGAAGCCTAATCAAGCGATATCGTAAAATTATGGTGCCGTTTTTGAGTAAAAATTCAAACTTTTCTCTTATAAAACATTAATTCAAAAATATAAATCTCATGATGTTACTAATGCAAAATAATATCCTCTAGATATTATTAGCTTACACAGCTGGATATTCTAAACAACTTCTTTGATTCTTACTTATCTCTATGTCCCATGTAAATTACAATGAACTTTGCACACTTCGCATTTCCACGTCTAAGGCGCCATTATCGCCTCAATAGCGTATTGCATAGTAAATTTTTAACGACAAATGCTGCCTCAAAAGCTCAAAGGGTTCATTGTTTGCCGTGCTGAGCTGGTGTTTGGTCTTCACAGTTATAATAATAATACACATCTCTTAAACTCTTAAAGCACCAATACTTCGGTATCGTTTACATATTCTAGTTTCAGTGACAAATTTTACTGTGAGATCTAAGAACTTGCAAAAATTTGCAGATTTTCTATGGCATATCCCTGTGGTGTTTAAAGAGAACATCTACCTGTCGAAATAACATTATGAACATTTTCCATGGTGAAGAAATGTTAATCTATTATCAAAATATAAAAAGCGAAACTAACCAGTTTACCGTACCACTCTACCCTACCTCTGCCTTTCTATATCTCGAATGCTTATTTTCTAATCTTGCCTTTCCTTCTCAGTTCCCCACGGAGATATCCCAGTCCCAAATGGGATTCCCCGACACTAAGCCTCTTAGTAACGTAGTGTGCAGTGCTTCATTCCTAGATGGCTCTGTCAGTGCGCTCGTCATTATCTTGCTGCCAACTCTAATACTTATAATTCTAAACTTATGAACTACAAAATATCCAACATACAGAAATTTAATATAAAAAAATTCAATGAAATTTTATAATGTATATAACATGAAAAGACATATGTATGTACTTTCGTATTACCAACAAACTAGCAGTTATTTGCAGAAGACACATATAACACTTTTTGCCAAAAAAAAACTTGTGAATCCTTAATCTTGATGACAATTAAACAATAGAACGAAGCAACAAATAAAAGTAATAATTCCAAATTTGTTTTAGATGATGAAGCACGTGCAGCTTTCTCCTTATCGAAGTAGAGCTGATACGGTGTCTTTGAGTTCAACTACGTCGTATGGAAGTCTAAGTCCTGAGCCTTTAGGAAGTAGATCTTCTAGTTACTCGTCTTTAAATGAATCGTCTCTGCAGGTAAGATTATGTAAGAGTTAACAAAATTTGAATATGTTTACCACTTTTTATTAAATGGTAAACTGGCCTGGATCAACTTTCCATCTCTGACCTATTTGCTTATGCTTCGAAAGTAGATTGATAGCAAAAAATAAAGTTATATCAAAATATGTCTGCTGTTTTCGTTTTTATTTCTATTTTTTTTATTAACTATCATTTTCGATTTTTGACCCCCAGTTACCTAAATTTGTGTTCAGATAAATCTCATCTCGCCTTTTGCTCAATTTTATTTACGATTATTTGACCTTTTTTATATTTTCAGGATTACGTTTTACGACTGGATCTTCTTTTTCCATTTTTTTGTTCCGATTTGATATTTAAAAAACTTCTGGATAATCTCCTTTTTCGTGTCTTGGGCTTTTCAGAAAACAGAAGGATTTTATTCTCTGCGTTTTTGTAGAACTTCTTTGAGTCATTTTGCAGGAAGATTTTATCGGTCTTAATCACCATTTTATGGTTATCCGCCGACGACTTTCAGACTATAAACAGCTTATGGTGATTATATTTTTCGCAAAAAGTTTATGACTATTTAAACTTGGATTCAGATTTTCAATATTAACTTTTTTTCACGTGGGATATCAATGTTAAGTTTTAATGTAAGCCATATTAATCGTTAAAGTTGGATAATGAAGTCTTATTCAACTTAACCATTTATGGACCTAGTCTAAAGCTCGCTTCGCCATAAACTAATTCGTCTCATAATACCTTATATTACACATTTATTACAAAAACAACTAGGCAACGAGGTATTAGATATCAGTAGAACGTAGCTGAGCTTGAACAGCATGCAGTATATTTTTACCTTTGTTCAATGGGCCCTAAAGAATAAATAGCTAATATGCCTTAATTCTGAGATAAAAAGCGCATTTTTTCCCAGTTTCCTCAACTTTATGGTATGAAAATAAAGTAGCGAATCCATTAAAATCAAACAAAATATGCTTTTTTTTTGTTAAAACAGGAAGTAGTACGCTTTTTGGTGCCAGCTGTCTAATATTATATTAGCATATTCTTATACACATTTCACACAATTCTTAATGATTATAAAGAATGGATAACTCTAAGGCTTAATGTTTAGCAATGTCTACGGATAGACCGCAAACCACAACAAAATTAACAACAGTGCGCTGTCCTTTTGCCATGAAAAACAATAGATCTTCAATGAAATTCGGCGTGGGACCAAGAAAGGGCCCCAACGTGTAGCTACTACCACATGCCACTTGACACCATGGGAACATCTGATGGGAATTTCATTCTTTGGCTTCTGCCTTTCCTTTTACGCATTTTATCGTACATTAATGTTTAGATACAAGGCCGAGACGAAGGATGCAGGTACCAAGAAGAAGAACAATAAGAAGCGGCACTGGTGCAATTCCGGCATAGTCCGGAATTAGCAGACCGTTAAGAAATATTAGCTCCTTGCATAAGATTCACACGAATGGTGTCAATGAGCTACCTGCATCAAAAATCATGAAATTATCGTTTTTGGACGGATGCAAGTGAATTTTTGAAAGGATTTGTTCATGGGGGTTTGCATTACAGTACGCCCAATTCACACCCATACTATTTTTTGTATTTGAAGTCTATTATGCAAGATTGGTGGCTCTTCCAGAAACGGACATACGATGGTTTTAGAAATTTTAAAAATTATAGTTTTGAAAATATATGAATAAGAGAGCGACTTTTTTTTTGATATTTCGATATAGGTTTGCGTACGTATAGCTTTAATATTGCCTTTTGACTTTTGCTTCATAAGAGAGTTTCTAAACCATTTATTTCACTGTACGTTAACGTTATTTTGACATATTTTTACTATGATCGTTAACGTTAAGAAAAATCGTACTTATGTACCAACATATCAATCTCGTGATAACTTTCCCAGCAAGATAATCTTGTGTATTTCTCGATCTTTAAGAAAATTATTTTCTTGACAAGTTACCTCGATATTGATACATTGACCCAAAAACATGATTTCTCAACAACTGTGAAGCCCTTAGTATATTTAGAGCCAACATACCATCTCGGTAGTTTCCATAGAAACCAGGAATCTCACCAATAACCAGGCTCTATTTCGACTTTTCTAAGCGAATTAGCTCTTAAATTTAAACAGTACATCACTTATTTGGTTTCGAAACAAGGAATTTCTGAACCATTCTTTCGCTCATAAATGCGTTGTCATGGTTGGATAATTTTTGTTAATATAGTAAAGTTTTTTAATACTTTTCTTTCATCCATCGACCCAAATGTAGAACACCAAAAAGAAATAAAATCCCATTACTTTCTTATATTCTGTGTATAAAATTGCGAACAAAAGGCCTCCATTCGACCTTACAAGGCAACCTCATTCCACGGGAAAAGAACGCATAGTTCTCACGCAGGTGACGCCAGTTTTTTCCTTCGTGAATAGTTCTCATAATTTCATGTTAATCATGAAGACATTATTTATGTACGATTTTCTGGTTGTTATGTGCACATACATGTTTAGTTTGTATTGTCCTTTGTGTTCTAACTGTAGTCGCACTTCCTACAGACTAGATAGATTGTATCGTTCATGGGTCCTCAGTTAAATGCAGCAGTGTGTGCAAACGCAGTTAGCGCTCCCCTTTGCAGCATGCAATTCCTCTACACATTTTCGAGATGCCGGCATGCGGATGCTTTCGAAAAGCAGCTGGAGGAAGCTATGAAATGTAAAAAACAGAAAAAAGGTATTAATGTGAATGATGACACAATTTTCCTCATGTTCGCTGAAAGAGCTGCTTGAAACGATTAATCCGGTGTACATTTTTGAGTAAATAGGTTGAAGAAATTCTCGAGATTTCGAAGCTCAGAGCTAAAACCGGTACCGTCGTAAAATCGCTTTTCAAAGAGAAGCCAGGAATGAATTTATATATATTTTTTATATTTACAAGGAGCCATAAACAAAGTATTTTTTTAACTAGAGAAAAACGTGTATGGATGATTGGAATATGTTTTCATTGTGTCTTAATAGAAGCTTTAAAACGGCATTAGAGTTTTAAAAAAATAGCCAGATGGGCACAACAGGGCATTCTATTTTGGAGCAATTTAATTTCACTTTAGTAAACACTTTGTGTACAGAATTTAGTGGCAGAGGAACGCTTTGATGTTTCTGTAACATATAAACGCATGTTCGTTAATGTGATTATAGGATTGTTCACTTTGACACCTTTCAATGTAGCGGTGCACTTTAAGTCGGGTTCTCATTCGTCAATTTCGTTGATCTACAGCATTGAATCTATGTTATTGAAAATTTAATATAAAATTTAATACAATTCACATGATTCAAGCACATTGAGCATACAGTCCTTATAAAAAGTATTCCAACACGTTTATAGCTTTAATAAACCCGATATTAAAAAAAATGATGAAACGTGTATAATTTTATTTAAAAAAGGCACTTAATGTATTGTTTTAGATTTTCAAATTTTTAACCCCTATTTAGGTACCTCTACTAACTCTCTATTTTCAACTAGAAAGGTACCCATTGCAGTATATCAAATGAAAGGTAATTCAATAAGTAATAGAACGGTATACTCTGAAGTAAAAGTGGATCTGTAGTTTGTTTTAAAAAAATAAAACAAAGTCCATATCCTAAAAAGATTAAAAGATTTAATCTTTACTTCCTAGATAGACAACCCATTTTTGTTTCACGTTGAATGAAAGTGAAAAAACGATAATAGGAAGTTAAAATTCCAAATCGCCTTCAGTGTAAGCAATTTTATGGTTAAAAAATATTTTGGTTTTCATAGAATTCAGTAGTAGTTGAATTCAATTGTGAAGTATCTAGTACAGGTAGAATATCAGAAAAACGGAGCGTTTATCTGAGAAGCAAAAACTTGAAATTTTAATGTTTTTGTGATATGAAGATCGCGTAAGAATTTACGACTGGGCATGTGTCATATTTAATGATAAATATTCAGGCAGACCTTTGATAGAAGTGTAGTTTTGCGGATTAATAAAAAAATTCAACAAACCAGGAATGTGGAAATTGCTCTAAAATGTGCAGCAAAGCAAAGCATTATGTTACTGTGCTATGCTATATTTTACTATACATATTCTTTGATCTATCAATAAAAATCCCACGGAATCATTATCAAATGGTTACTAGAGCCTAATTTGAGCGTTTATTATAAGATTTTCAATTTTGTTTCATGTAATAGTGACTTACTCCATTTTATATTTGATAATTTTATTTTTTAAGTAAACTATAGATGCAATTTTAGTTTTATACATACTTTTGTATCCCTTATTAAATTACATTTGATTTTTGGTATATTACAATGCGTACCTTTTTATTCGAAAATAAAAACCTAATAGGGGAGCTGGATAGGGGGAAGAATTTGAACATGGAAAATAATGCATTAAATATCTTCTTTTTTTTTTAAATAAAGTTATATGTGTTTAAGCACTTTTTTTTAGTATCAGCGTTATTACAGTAAAATATGAAACTTTGTCACTCTCTATATCAAAAATGGTGCGTTTTTGACCATGTGGTATTAGCACTTTTTTTAATTATTTTGTAGCCCACTATCGCGCCCTCAAATATCTGCATGATGATATATTACACCCTGTATAATAATGCCAAGATATTACCAAACGCTAGATAATATTGAAAATGTTACTCGCTATACCATTCTCTGGTATAACTTTTAGAATTGCGTTCCTCTTATGGGACTTTTTTATATGCGAGGAAATTACTTGCAATTTCCTTCAGATATTTTTCAGCGAAATACTGAGTCAAAGCAGAGTAAATGCTTGTGCTAGAAGTCTTACATAGTTTTTAGTAGGGTTCGAGCAGGAATATCAGGTGCTCACCATCGGTGTCCATAATGCACGTGCGGGGCACACAAAACGCCAACTTCCGGGGGTTTTATGTATGTGAATATCACGTTACCGCCGTTTTACGGACGCCCTTAAGACCAAACTCCTCCTAGGCACGTCTGTTCCTTTGAAAAGAGTTTATTTTCGTTTTATGGTATATAAACATGCGCTTTTATCGTCAATTACTAATTGATGTAACATTTTACACCTTAGATATGTTTTGGATATTTTTTAATATAGTTCTTCAGGACAAGAAAAACTTCACTGTAGCTGTTCATTTCTTGCAAAATCAGTGGCGTAAGCTGGTTTACATTAAAAAGAAAAATTTCAATATCTTATGAAGTTCAAGGCAAAACAATGCGACGCACTACTGTTATATTTAATTAAAATTTTTTTAAAATGCAGGGGAATTCACAAACCTTTTATATGTTAGGAATATTTTACCAATATACCTATATCTCGTTACTTGGTGAAAATCAGCCGAGAAATCTCTGAAATACGAGCTCTCAAGTTTATAACGAAAATATTTTTTTAAGTACTGCGAAACCTTTAATTTTCGTGTATCTTTTAACCAGAATTTGCTCGATCCTGCACTCATTATTCCTATTATATTCATATGGTCTTGGTATTTACCATATGTGTCCCCTCGAAAACCTGCACCTGGAGGTTATTCAATTTCACAGGAGACAGGATATGAGGTTCCTTTTTTGTGTCGGGCACGAGCGAATGCTCTACATCATTTAAAAGTATAAATATCTTTTCTTAAGATAAAAGCCCCTTTGCTTAACTAGTTAAAAGCTTTGGGCATATTTTGTTTCACGGGGATTTCACGGATTTAGCAACAGTGACTGGTACTGGTGTGTTGCATCAAGGCAAAATCATCCTAAACACTCTCAATGTCAATAAAAAAAAGCTTGAAGAAGTCTATTTTAAATTGGCGACTTATATATTCCATTTTTTAGTCTTCATTGCAAGTGCGTCATCAAATATTAACGAGGAGCATGTACAGGGTTGTAATTTATTATGAAACATATCAAAAACCTTCATAATACAGATATATTTAATTTCAAATTAGCCTCAAAAAGACTATACAGTACTGCGTGTACTTTTAGACATATTTCACATATGTTGCAGTTGAACTTGATAAATTTTAAAATAATCAAGTGTGAAATTATTTATTTAGATTATACCATTTAACATCTGTATGGACATTAAACATGATTTTTGTATTATACGGTATTTAACTACACCTAGTTTCGATTATGGGAGACGTGGCACCGTGCAGCGGCCGGCAAGATCAGCAGACTTGAACCTCTTAGCTTTTTTATTTGGGGTTGCATTAACGGCGGAGTGTATCAAAATAAATCCTGTCTGTTGAATCTCTTCAAGACAGAATAAGTAGTATGATAAATTTTCTGCCTCTCCCATTCCTTGTCATTTCGCGCCAGAACTCCAAGGCTTCTACAGACCTGAACATTCCTCTGAATAAAAAACAATACAGCAAACTACGCGGCAAACAACACCAATTGGCGTAAGCCTACAAATGCATTTGGAACAGGTTCGCAAAGTTTCGCTGCACGGCAAAAGATTTTCGGTGTTCCATTCCGTCTCTTGTTTTTTTCCGAACATCAAAAGAAACGAATGGTAACTCATTTGAAGGAACACCACCTTGGATTTAAATCTTATTTGGATAATGTTTCTGTCTGGATAATAAAAATCTAAAGCAATGTAGTTCTTTAAAAACATTGTAAATATTTTTTCCGTGAAGGAGAAAAAAATTACTTTCTGCTTTGTAGCGTTTATGTAATGTGTAACCGCTGTGACGTATGGAAAAGCATGATTTTCCGCACCTGTGCGGTAAATAATCAAATTTAAATATTTGGTAAATTGCGACACGTGAAATATCTCAAAAACAGTATGATTGAAACCTACAGACAGCTTTGTGTTGCTTAATCATCCACTTCCTGACTCGTGTCAAAGTTGTGCCGACTATTGTTTTATAATGTCTTCGGTCTTTACAGTTCATTACGTGGAATGAACACTTCCTTTTTAAGGAACAGACGATGCTTAAACGATTTCTTTTAAATGTTCCGTTTTAAATCGAGTCTCAAGGGAGGAGCTTATTCCTTAGTAAATTGATTTTGCATTAAAATTGGCCAAGAGATTTTCAAAAGACATTTATATTTGCCTTGAAATCAATTTCACGTGTTATTAGTCGTTACCAAGGCAATATTTGAAAATTCATTTTTTACTCCGGCTATGAAAGAGACACTCCTCGTGTAAATCAGGACATTCAGAATCAGAAATGATATGAAAAATAACTTTCTTTTATGTTCACTATGACACAATTAACCCTTGAGCATCCACATATTGAGTAAACACAGATGTTAGTTAGAAAAAAATGCGTTGTAGTGTAATTCTCTCTTCGAGGCTTCATCCACAAATAAGAATATTCATATTGATAAGATTAAAGGTGATTGACATTTTGCGAGCGCATTTACCCATTACAGGTTCATGGTGTAACATGAGTAAATATTTTTATAGTAGTAAATTTCTTTCATTAATGTATATCGACAATACTTTGTACCTACCGGAAATTGGGATTTAATGTAGATTGGCGTCTGCGTTACAATACATGTTAGCCATAAATTTGAAATGTTATTGAGAATTTCATTTATCGGTCAATTTTAATCTTTCAGCAATACAATGCTGGCATCTCATTGTTACGCTGGACCAATCACTACTTCAATTATCGTGATAATTCCCCCGGTCGCCTTAACAATGTTGCAGCCGTATGCTTCGAGGATGTAATCCACGAAATTCCGTTTTTAAATATTACCCTTACCTTGAAATTTTCATTCATTGCACTTTTTAAAATACACCTGAGTATTCCACAATCCGCAATATGTAACTTGATCTTTGTTTGATTCTTAGATTTCGCTTTCATAATATTCCAAATGTTTTTCAAATAATTAATTGATAACATCATCACGTTTTTAAATAATTTGCGTACGTCTCACTGCCGACTAATTTATACGAAAGTCGTTGGAAATATTGTGACGGAGCAAATAAAATAGCTGTTTATTCGCCATGATGAAAAAGTAGCATATTTACTGCCGCAGCATTACTCATACCCGAGTCGAAGCCGAGGCCGTGGAGGAAGCTAAAAGGCAAGAAATTCCATTTTTGTCGAAGAAAGCACATAATTTTTTCTGATATTTTTACAATTTCGTAAAGTTGTTCGAGTAGGTCACGAGTTATAAAATCCTCTTTTAACGGTCAGAAATACTTAACATTTGGCCACATGTGTATTTGGAAGCATCTCTGTCCCTATTACCGCAATAATATTAAGTGATATAGAAAGTAGCTAAATTTTCGTGAATGACCCAAAATTTCCAGGAATGAATAGCGTTATATTAACAGAAAGTTTTCAATGTTGTTTCACTATACGTCCGATGCAAGGAATCCCAAAGTGTTAAAAATTCCACAAGATATTCCAAGATTTTTGGAATTCCTTTTTCTAGACTTATTCTCTCTTATTAGCTAAGAAAGTTTGTAAAAAAACCCCGGAATTTCTCAAATTTGTCTGAATTTCACCATATTTATAGTTCTTCTGAATTCGACAAGAATTATGTTTATCTCATCATCAGAAATAATTCTTGCATGTAGGTGAAAATCCTCACAAGAAAAATAGTTTTGAAAATTCTGGAGAAATTCAATTTGGACAGCACGCTTTTTATTCTGAGTATTGTTGCTTCATTTTGTTACGTATTTAGACAAATTATTCTGGTAGACTGTAGACTTAGAGATTTGTATAATTCATCTACCGGCGTCTCCCAGTAAATCTGCAGGTGATCTACGGATTGGTAGTTACATAGATTCGCAATATCAACAATTTTATGCAATATACTATAATACTTGTGCAAACTCACCATGTGTATATATTTGTGAGTTCTCATGAAAAACTTGGAATTTATTGCTTATATTGTGCATTATCTCTATTTTGAAATTTTTAGCGAACATCCAACTATAAACGAATATAAAAAAAGTCTTGTTATATTATATGTATTAGAGACTCGACTCAAATCCTTATCTTTAATTACTAACGGCTTTGCCACCAAGAACAAATTTGTTTAGGTGAAGGTCGCGAGGAGATGTACATCTGTAGATATACTACTCACTTCTTGCCTAGATTAGGCGGATTTATGGACCCCAAATAAAGATAAATCTTTTGCCATGCTGCGGAATTAGACTCGAACATTCTTACAGGGTAATTTTGACTGTTAGTCGTGCTTGTTTAGTGTAAAGGAGGCATTAATTGGAACATCTTCATCGTCAAGAAACCATACAATGTATGCTTTATTTATAAATCAATTCAAATCTGTCCTAGATTCAGATTCCTTTGAAATCTATGTGAAAATTGTACTGTTATATATTGCTCAAAAATATTTTTCTAGTTATTAAAGACGTTTCATTAAAGACCGGAAAAGACTAATCGTCATCATCGGGCACAGCAAAGCTTTCAGGTTTCAGGCGGACCCAACACTTTGATTTCTAAATCTAGGTTTAGTCGTGACATGTAAATATCTCGAGCGACAACTATTCTTTATTTAAAAGGCGAAAAGTTTTAGATTCAATGTTGGTGTAAGCGGATTTTTTGTATTTGATTGATGTTAAAAACGCCCGCCTGCGTACCTGTAGAAATTAAAATTTATACGTCACAATTATAACGTGAAAAATATTTATCTAAATTCATTTATTTATTAGATATATTCATTTTTAGAAATTTTTATAAAAAATTCAAAAATCAAATACTATTTCTGTCGTGAAAAGTTAAAGCAGGAACGTAAAGTCCTGACTTTAACGGCATAGAAGTTACAACCATAGAATGAGCAAAAAACCGCCACATCTGCAATGCAATAAATATCTCAAAAGGACTACATTTAAATATAAGTTGATTAGTCATAAAATTATTTAGAATTTTGCTATTTATCCATCAATCCAAACAAATTTTGAGAGTTATACTTAATACAATAAAATTAAACACGATCCCTTAATTTTAGAACACTTTATGTAATCAAATATGTTTTCTGGCAATAACTAAAAATTTATTTCAAAATAATCACTGCTTTCCTCCTATATTCTTTGATTATATACAGTTGGGTATAATTTAAAAATAAAAGTTTAAACATGAGGTCAAATTAAAAAAAATGTTTCCGGTACCGGGAATCGAACCCGAGCCTCCTGGGTGAGAGCCAGGTATCCTAGCCACTAGACCATACCGGATTACTAAGAGAGAGGTGCTGCATTTTAGATATTTAACTAACCGCGATTGACTAATATAAACTGTTCAATTGAAAAATATCTAACCTTTTCTATTAATTCACTTCAAAATTTCAATATTAAATGATTCAAATTCGGGTCGATATATGTATCCCCAATGTATTCTAAGGGCTTTCCCTATTAGCCGATCTTGACCAACTCTCACCGTTACAGAGCAATCCAATTGATTAAGTCAACTAAAAGGGATTAATTCGTTTTGTCATAATTAACTTAAATTTGTTTCATTATAAACTATTATTCAGTAATCTTTAATATCCACGTAATGAATTTATAAAAGAAGATGCGTTTTGTTGAAATACGAAGAGTAATTTATATTTCACATTCGCATCTAGTTGAATATTTAGAACGTAGCTCACTGACCTAAATAGTCCGGTATGGTCTAGTGGCTAGGATACCTGGCTCTCACCCAGGAGGCTCGGGTTCGATTCCCGGTACCGGAAATGATTGTTTTTTGTTTTTTAGTTTACTCATAGAAATTGTATTTATTTAGGATAAAACCAAACATGTAAATGCATGCCACAACCTATTCAATATCTATTTAATTTCCGTAGAGTTTAATTTTGATATAAATGTTGAAATAATGTTTGAATCAATGAGTACGAATTTTTTAAATATTTATGGTAATTTATAATTTTCAGACTACAATCAAGGTATACGCAAAGTGCCTTCGACCGGATATAGAATACAAAACCTTAAGCATTACCTTTCAAACGACTTGCAAAGAAGTTGTTGGAACATTACTGGGCAAATATAAAATGAAACATCGGGACCCAAAGTTGTTTTATCTGAGCATGGAGGTAACCGTGAGGAAAGCGGGAGTGAGGACTCATTTAGCGTTGGACGATGAAGCGAGACCTGCCGTCTTACAAAGTTGCCATCCGAAAGGCGACTCAAAGTAAGTCGTAATAGTATACGTATCACACGTAAAAATCTCATATTTATTAAACAATAAAATCAATGTTGCTTCATATACAGGGTGATTGAAAAGTGAAAACGAAAATTATATCTATTTTTTGCAATATCCTGTATGTAAGGTAAATAACTTGTGTTTTTCTAAGTCAGGTTCCTATTTAGGTATATCACAATGTAATATACTTCCAACGTGATTTACAGATTCTCATTACAAACACGTCGAGGTGGTCTAGTCAAAGTACACGATTCTGTCCTAAACAGCAATTCTCAATATAAATCATTGCTGATCAGTGCAAGAACAACAGTGGACGAACTTATAGCACTTCTATTGAATTGTTATAGTAGCCGAGAGAGGGTAGAACAGTTTTCTCTATACGAGGTATGTCAAAACTTATTAATTAATTTTTACCGCTAAAAACGTTCTTTCTGTATTTTCTGCGAGATGTCTTTAGGCCTACATCTTTGGCTTAACACCCGATACAGGTGTACCAATGGGCTCATTTTTAATCTAATTCAATATCGCTAAGTGCAGCAAAATGTATTGTAATAACCACAATTTTTCAAATAATCAATTATAAATTCACGAAAAATATTTTTGTTAGGCATAAACATGTCTCAAGTATTTGTGTGATTTTTAAGGTGAACCCTGAAAGGGAGCAACAAAGAAAACTGCACCCCGATGACCGACCTCTCCATGTTCAACAGTCTTGGTTGCCCTCACATGAATGCCACTTTCTGATAAGAAGAAATCCTGATTACCCCCCACTCTCCAGGAGAAAAGTGAGTAGTATTCTTTATTTTACGTACTAATGAATGAAGAGTTTTTTCTGTCGACTTTTCCTTTCTGTAAGGCTGCTGAAACTTGCATCTTGAAATATGACCATTGGTTGATTCGCGTCGCGTAGAAACAGATATTCTCGATACGATAAAATAAAAAAAAATCTTTACTATATTTTCAGATATTTTGGGTCTCCGAATTGCCACCACTACCAGCTTCCAGGTTGTTCAAAGGAACGCCGAGTTCCAGCCCTAAAGGCAAGCTCCTCCAATTATCTAAATCATCAACATCTTTAGTTCCTCATAAAACTCTTGAAGAAAAACAGGGCAAGTCCACTGCCCAGCTTAAGGACAATCCGATTGTGAAAAATCTGAATACTGAACTAAAAGTGTTTGAAAACAACAATACCATTATCGGAAAGAAAAGTGAAAACGGTCAACCTTCATATGCGGATTACGAAAATTACTTTTACATTTAGGAGAGATACGGCGTCAAGCACCACAAGCATTTACTGAAAGTACTGTCGGGGGGGCTTAGAATTATATTTATTTGGTGATATTGGACGGAAAGAGCGTCGATTTATTTCTATAAAGGCAGAAATTATTTATGAATCATAATGGTACATCAACGCCTAAGAGAAGAAGTTTGAAAGAGTGTTTAAAAAAATTGTCAGTTAATTTTGGAAAGTGCGCGCTACTTTGCAAACCGATCGTGAATCGATCGTGAATTTTTTTTTAAGTTTCAGGCGGTGCTATTTGTTAGTTTTATGATTGATTTAACAGGAATTTACCAACATTTTTCATCTAATCAAAAAAAAAACAGAAAAAATTGATTTTATATAAAAAAAATCTCAGTGTTCTGGAACCATTCATCAAATGTTTGGTTAAAATCTCTCAATGGCGAATTATTTTCGATTCATGAAATGTATATTATATTAACCACGTCTTCTTTAGAACAGAAAAACTTATTACAGTTCCACCTACATTATTTACTCTTTGCAAAAATTGTTCCGCCCAATTTCTCTAGACGCCCTTTTCTAGTCTTCCCAACTGTTAATTACTTACGTAACGTTTGGATTCGCACTTTTCACTTCGAAAGTTCAATTTAAAATTCGCTATGCAACATACCGACATAGCAAGTGATCCAAGAATTGGAAGCCAATATGGACATGTGAAAATTCCTCACCTTACTCTCGCCAATCGGAAAATAAAATTTTTTAACTCACATTCGTGTGCGTAGTCTCCATTTTTGACATTTTATTAATGATTTAAGTGTTATGTTTATATTGTAAATCATTCTTGTATTTTTTAGTTGTTGTTGTGATATTTATTATTGTTTTAAAGTAGGTCGCAGCCAAAGATGAGAAAAATGTTTGCTACTTTTAATTTAATTTTAGTTCTCAATAATTTAGGTTTTATCGTTTTTTATTTGTGTTTTTTTCGTGTAAACGTTAATTTGCATTTTACGCTGTTTTTGTGTAATTCTTGCAGCACGTTGATGCTGAAAAAATGCAAAAAACGGAAGTTTCACATAAGGAATAAGAGACGGATTAATATGGATATATGCTGCAATAAAGTGGGCATCGGTGGCAAGGTCTCTCCAGAAGTGAAATGTAAATATTGACTTAGGCTTCTATGCCAAAAAACAGAAAACCAGTATAATCCTGATTCTTTTAATTGCCACTTCGCGTATTACAACAAGTAAACTAGTTGGGGTCAGTTAGTTGTCGTTAATTCAGGTGAAACCAAAATAGTCTATTTAAGGATGTTCCTTGAATCTCGTATCTGTATAGACTTATATTTAAAATATGTATCTATATTTACCAACATATTTTCCATTTTCGATTTAATTGTAAAAATTGCAGAAATGTTAATTTTTACTCAATCTGCCTCCCATTTGTGCATGTTGGGAATATATGCAGACATAGTTTTCATTATGAAATTTTAAACATTTCATTATCGGTACAATGTAGGTATGTGTGATTTGCGCTACTTGTGAGTTTGAAATTCTATTATATTCACACTTCTTATATTTCATAAGTATTCATATCAATAGTTATACTAAAATATAATATATGAATTGCTACACCAAAGATTTAGTATGTAGAAATCTAAGCTCTAATAAACTGTTCAGGAATGTGAAATATAGAAATAAATGTACTCTTTTGCAATTAAGTGTACCTTCTTTTTATTTATGCTCAACCATCAGGATAATACCTTAAGGTCGTGTTAAAACTGAAAAAATTAATAAAAAAAAAGAGTACTAATGTAATTGTGAAATGGTTCGAAGAGTTTCTAAATTGACCACGCAACGAAATAAAATAATAAATAAATACAATTAGACTTCAATATGGACGACATCAAATGCGGCGTTGCTATTCTAAGTTTTATTGCTTTTAAGTAACATGGCTGTAGTCATATTGCAAACGATTGTCATTTGTTGTATCTGTCTGCGGTCAATGTCGGTATCAGTTAAAATGGCGGCGGTTTTATATTTATGTGAGGTTAATAATCAAAAATTGTTAAATAACTTTTGGAAATCTACTCTAAAATTAAGAAATTTCCATAGTTTAACTTTAAAAAGAAGTTGTCTTGCATCTAGGATCCCTTCTGTGTGCTATCTTAGTCAGGTTAGTTCAATACTCTCTGTCTAATCTTATCTAGGAGGTCTCGAAATGCATCCAGTTTCAATTTACTTATTGAAGTTCTTTGAGATTTCACGTATTCAGATAAGAGAAATAAAACTTCGGACCTTCAAACAACCGCAAATTATTGTTGCTTAATAGGATTGTTATGTATAATATTTTAGATATTACAATAACATTGGATCTAGTTAAAGCTGAATTAAATTAAACTTGTTGAACTACTCCATTATCAAAAGAAATAATATTTTCTATGTTCTGAATATGAGATGTAGAGTTAACTAAGAAATATTTATAATATTGTAACAAAATGCAGCATCTTGTATTCATAATTCTATTCCTCATAAGTAAATAAAATGGCTGCTGCCAGTGGGTGCACATGAGTGGTACAATGATTAAGGCATTTGGCCAAACAACCTTTCTACAGTAAATATTTGTTCTTTTGTCTAATGTAGATACAATATAATTTCATAAAAAAGTGTTACGTTGAATCCTATCAATTTTAACAATCTATGACTTTTCAAATAGCATGCAAAGACATCTCATACAACACTCCTCATTTCATATGTTTATCATTCTATGTAATATAACACTTAATCTCTCTCATGGCATACAGGGTTGGACACTTTCTCCAAACCCAGAAACAAATCCAGATACTTGTTGTCTCAATTCAGGTCAATCTTAAAAAGTTGAAAAAAACTGTAGATGGCATTGATAGTGTTTAGTACTCTTGAAAACCCAAACTTATGTTTTGATAATAGTGTTAAAAACATTGATAGAAGAGTTGCTTATGAAAATTTTGTTTCTCCATTTGTAAAGAATTCCAATAATGGTGGTTTTCAAAGACCTAAATTTGCTGCTATATCAGTTTTAAATATAAAATTTATTATATACAATAAGAGTCAGGTTAGATGTTATAACTGAAATCATCAGAATCAGGTCCAAAATTAATTTTTAATCCACTTATATTTTATGATCTCATTTTGATTTGTTGGTCTCCCTTAATAAACGGTGAAAATTTTGCTACAGTACTATATTAAGATACAAGTTTCATAATACAGTTCATTGTGATACCAATCCAAGTTAGCAAAGTGAAGATCAAATCGATGAATTTTGCAATGGACATGTGTAACATGAGCCTTGAGCAGGATTAATATTTATAATAAATATAAAACAAAGATTTATTGAATGTAGCTCTAAAAATATTTTTACTAAACATAACCTCATGCAGGTTGATGAATCCAAAAACTACGGCCGACGCCATTTGATGTATATGTCAGGTATGACAAATTGTTTATATCACTAATAATAGTTCTTCCAGGGTTAAGGAAATAATATCAATTATAATCTTTGACTTGGCAGTAAATACTGCCAGCTTCAAAAAATATACTTCAGAAAACAGTATCAAATAAACTTAATTTTTATATTGTATCACAGTGCGACAATGTTATAATTTTTATTGCGAAATACAACGAAAAAGTTCGTAAAGCTTTAATTTTAGCGTACATGTTTTTCGCACTTCTAATCACATCATTAATTTTTTCATGTCATGCTTACATTTTTGAATTATTTTATAGAGATTTTTACGACAATTTTTAAAAACTTTTGTGTCAACTTCTTAATTAATCTCAACAAATCGACATTTTCGTCGTAGATTTGCCCAACTTAATACAAAACCAGACTCACAGCCAATTGAAAGCAAAATGTAAAGTTATTGTAATTTCAATTACCGTAACAATCCAATTACCTATCAGCAAATAATTTGCTGGATACCTCTAACCAATTAAATTAAATAATATTCTTCCATTTTAATTTGATGTTACTTATTTCAAATATTATCGTACAAATATTATTAATCATACTTTATGATGGGTTTAACTCCTAAGCATGAATTAGCAAATAAATTAATTTTTAGTCCTCAAATTCACAAACTGAACGGGAGCACCATAAGGTCAGTGCGCGTGTTTTGTCATTGGTCCTAAACAAACCCAACTCAAATTTACCAAAAAGTCAACCTGTTCGAGGATGTTTCCATCCAGGTGCCTCAGCATTATCTCGAGAGTCTTTATCCTTGGATGGTGGCAAACCAGTAAGTGGTGTTCAAATGATAGTTGCTATGTTGCAATATATTTGGCCCAAAGACAACAAAGAAATAAGAGATAGGTAAGTTTCGTTTTTTTGGTCAAAAATCAGTAGCCTAATTCTTTTTTGACCAGGATGAAAAAGATGAAAAAGAGATGTTAAATTTGCTACAGCAAAAATTAATCCCAGTGGATCACAGGTTTTTTTCTGATGTATTTTAACAGTCTTTTCTGACTTTTTAGAGTCAAATTGGCCGTTTCCTTGCTGGTAGGAGCGAAATTATTAAACGTCTGCGTGCCCTTTATGTTCAAATATTCCGTAGACTATTTGAATGAGCACACTGGATCCGTTTTGAACATGAATTCGGCGCCAGAAACCGTCGCCACTGTACTCACAAGTTTACTTTTAGGCTGTAGGTAATCCTTGTCGTCAACAATTATTATATATGACCCTTTTTCTAAATTTTTCGCTACAGATGGTATTGCTAGAGCATCCGCTCTTGGTTTTAACGAATTGAGGAATGCAGTTTTTGCAAAGGTCGCGCAGCATTCGATAAGAAAAATCGCAAAAAATGTGTTTCTGCATATACATAACTTGGATTTATCTTTCCACTTGAGCCGACAAACAGGTAATATTTTTGCGTTTAGTCATAAATATAAAAACCTTCTATTAAAGTGGAATAAATTTTAATTAATGATTTTCATAATTTGCTATAGTTCTTTATTTAGGAAGTAGCCTATAAATTTGGATTTATTTGCATTTAAAAATATATGCATTTTAGGGGCCTTATCGAAGACGATTGATAGAGGCTCAAGAGGAATAAACTTTGTATTAACAGCAATGGTTTTCAACGTGGTACCGACTATATTTGAACTTGCCTTAGTTTCAACAATTCTAGGAGTGAAATGCGGTGCTGCTTTTGCTGGTATTTATTTTGCTTATAATACATTTATTAGATATGATACAGCGTAATGCATAATTCGTTTAATAAAAATTTTGTCATTGTAAATAAATTTCTTATTTTAAACTTTAATTTAAAAGAGTACAAGGTATTAGATTTTATGGTCGAAATCATAAACTGTACGTTCTAGGCATATCAGTAGGTTGTGTCGCAATATACACTGCATTCACATTGGCAGTTACCCAGTGGCGTACTAAATTCCGAATATACATGAATAAAGCAGAAAATGAAGCAGGAAACAAAGCAATTGACTCGCTAATTAACTATGAAACTGTTAAGGTAAATGATGGCATTTTTTGGTTCAAATAAAATTTTCTTCAAGTTTTTCATTTTTAATTCATTCCATGCAGTTTTTATTCTGGAAATTACTTTCAGTATTTCAACAATGAAAAATATGAAGCAGACATGTATGATATGTCTCTGAAGAAATATCAAGATGCGAGTTTAAAAACGAGCACAAGCTTGGCGTTATTAAATTTTGGACAAAATGCGATATTTAGTGTTGCATTAAGTGGAATTATGATTCTTGCGGCAAACGAAATATTGAAAGGTATTAAAAATGAGGAGAAAACCATCCTCGGTGGTCCTTTACGCAAATTATTCCAGGGAACTTGACTGTTGGTGATCTAGTAATGGTAAACGGGCTTCTATTTCAATTGTCAGTACCACTGGGCTTTCTGGGAAGTGTGTACAGAGAAGTGAGGCAAGCTCTTATAGATATGCAAACGATGTTTACATTATTGGCAATGGACACCCAAATTAAGGTAAAAACGATGACATGCTTGTATTGTTCATTTATTATTTTACTCGATTTATATTACTTTACGTCGTTAAATAGATATATACCGTTTACAGTTTTTTTCCAAAAAATTTGGAGATAATTTGTTATTTACGTAAAGTTTACTCTTTCTTTCAGAATAAACCACATGCTCCTTACTTGCACGTCGATGGTAAAACATCTAAAATTATATTCGATAAAGTTAGCTTTGAATATGGGCCAGGGAAAAACATTTTGAATAGCCTCGATTTGACAATAGAACCGGGCAAGAAGGTTGCAGTCGTAGGCGGATCTGGATCGGGGTATGTAAATATTTAAAGGTTAAATGTGGTAGTTTAATATTATGTATTTGTTTAATTTGAGTGGAATGTATTTGTAATTGTTGGAATATTTGGGAATCACCTTGTTGCGCTCTTAGGCAGCCATAAACTACTAATCAATATTTACAATATTTAGGTTCTTTTACTCAATTTGCAGAAAAACAACGCTGGTTCGGCTCTTATATCGGTTTTTTGAACCAAACGAAGGGCGCATTTTAATCGGAGGACAAAACATTAACGATGTTGATTTAGAGAGTTTGCGCAAATCAATTTCGATAGTTCCTCAAGATTCTGTTTTGTTTCATGATACGATCCTCCATAATTTACGTTATGGCGATCTGAATGCCAGCGAAGAAGAGGTACGTTACTCATTGTTTTTAATTTTAGAATTATTAAAATCCAATTAAATTGCACACAGACTAGATATACTAACTTCTCTGAAATATACAACGCCTGTAGAAATGTGGAAATAAAGGGCGAACATTTGTGAGTAATATTTATTCGCCTATCACTATTTCAAAGACTCTTGGTGGTTTTTTTCTAATTCGAAGAAACTAGCTTGAATTGAGACTTAAATGGTTCTTTGGTTTTTATATTAACTAAAAATACATTAAAAAATGCTCCACTCGAACGTCGCCGTTCTATAGAATTAAAGATTTTCAAAATTGCTTTTGCAATTTTTCAAAAAAGGCGAATTCGACCTTTTCCATTCAGCTATATTTCAGAAATTATAAAGAATTTGCAAACAATTCTTGGCAATCTGGAATAAGTTTTTTGAAATTTTCTAGTTTTGAGCCCTTAGTTTTAAACTGTCCCAGAATTGCGCAACATGTTCATTAAATATTCTCGGTTAAATTCCCGTTTGAAACATTCGTGATTTGTTTTTTGGCCTTCGTCAAAATTTGGTATCTCCAAAATGACTTAACTATTTTCAATGTATATCTGTATTAATATACAATCTGCGCCATATTCACGAAAAAGCTAAATAGAAAATTTCGCATTTTGTAGGTTATTGAAGCGGCCAAGCTGGCCGAAATCCACGATTCGATCATGAAGTGGCCTAAGAGGTATCAAACCCAAGTGGGTGAACGAGGGCTTAAATTGTCAGGAGGGGAAAAGCAGCGCGTGGCGATTGCACGAGCTATCTTGAAAAATTCTCCTATATTAATTTTTGACGAGGCTACCAGTTCTCTGGATTCCATAACCGAATATGTAAGTAAATTTTAATACACCTGTTAAATATTTGATCTGGTCATGGTGTAAAAAAGATTGAAAGTTGAAATAAGAGGGTTGTTCTTATGCAATTTTGTTTTTGTTTTACAGAACATCTTAAAAGCATTGCGTAACGCCACCAAAGGGCGAACCTCCATTGTGATTGCTCATCGTTTAAGCACCGTTATGGATGTCGATGAAATTTTTGTCGTTGAAAATGGCCGAGTGAGCGAAAGAGGAACCCATCAAGAACTTCTAAAAAATGTTGATAGCTTATACCATCGATTATGGTCTACTCAAAATCATTCTTATAAGGAAAATCTCGATTTCGGAAATCCTAAAAACTCTGAACGATCACTTTGATAAAATCAATCTTCAGCTCTGTAAATATGTCAATATCATGAAGAACATTGCCGTTCCTTTGAGTACTAATAATGTTTAATTTATATTTGATAAGGAAGGACAAGGCATGTACCCAACAACTTATACATAGAGATTTAAGTTATGAATATGTACATAATACATGTATATTTACTTTGTTTGTAATAAAATATTGTTTCCCAAAATTAATCTTTGTTGAATTGGCTTTGAAGGAAGATTGTCGGAGCTCTGGAATGCCCAGATTGGGGACCGGGATTGCACTGATCAGAAAACGATCACGTAGGATTTCGAAATAGAAGTAATTATTTCCAATATTTGATTTCAGTAGATATAAAAAACATAGTTCAACTGATTTAATTTTAAACTAATAACTTGCTGCCCTAAAGGTGAGTTCGTGTGAATGCATAATCCGCGCAAATAGCTAGCCAAAATTTTAAAGACTCTTGTATAACCATAAAGAAGATTGATGATGCACTGTGTAAGATCCAGTGGATTACCAGAACAGAAATTAAAGTCGTTTATCTGGATCGGTTAATGAGATACCGTGAAGAACTATCTATTCAAGATAAATAGCCAAAGAAAGCGTTACTGCTGATGGGCGTTCCTTCGAGGTCAGAGACAGGTGAAAAAATGGGTTTATTGTGGGTGCTTGGCCGAGTGATTTATCGCTTTTTTTTACATGCATGGTAGCTTATGTTGCTGTCTCCATATTTTTTTAAGCAAGTTGCGAAATCTAGTATGGAATCTTCAGCTGTACAGGGTGTCCTAAAAGTATTAACACAAATGAGTATAGCGCACTGACGGATAAAAAAATAGAGTTATTCACTTAAATACACGTTAATATTTGCTGAATTTCTGACCAAAGCAATATGTCAAATTAGACTACTGTTACTGGTCTTTATATAAAAAAAACTTTGCATATTCCATGGTGCATCGAGATTTTTAATAAGATACAATGGTATATATAGGAGCCACACTGTTATATATGAATCGTATTTTATGGATTTTATTAATTTTAAATATACTCTGCTAAAACGCATATGTAGAAGTTATCGACTAGACGTTACCGGACGGTCGCCTAGTAACCTCTTGTAGTTTATATACAAACTAACCGATGGAAAATACAATATTGGTCTCATTTTTATGATTAACTTGTAATTAGTCCTTGAATTCAATGGTTGAAAATGTGAAAAATGATGCCATATGACTGTGAAAGCACTACTTCGTGTCGAAAGTCGATCCAAAAATATAACTTGTAAGTAGAAAAGTAAAAAATTAAATTTGTGGACAGCAGTTGAAGTGTTTTTAGTTTTTTAGCTGCTATTTATTGCTTCGTAAAGAAGAGTTATATCTCATTTTCAATTATGCCGTTTAAACTGTACTACGTACTTCCCCTTTATTGTTCAACTTAATTGTCGGTAAATATATTCTTTATGTTGCATATAATCTTCAATTTTATTTTCTTTTAAATAGGTTCCAGATTTTTTAAATTATAAAAAGAATTAATATTTTATAAAGAAAAAGTAGTTGATAACGGTGTTGGAAAACTGAAACATTCTATAATGTAAAAATTATTTTCATGTCACAGCTTATAAAAACTTGTGTACCTCTGCTCTCAATTTTTATGTTTGTTCTAATGTAAACTAGAAAAGATACAGAGTTGCGCCCAACATCTTCCAAAAATAGAATTGTGCGAAAATTGAAAAGTTAAACTACACCTCCCATAAAGGTTCAATATTCTCTCCATTGAATCATTGGGGTATCCAACAATTTTAGGGATGTTCAGAACGAAATTGCAATATCCAGTACATATTTTTATTTTTTCAGAACGAAATCGTATTGTACCAATTGCAGTTCCACTTCGAGCAACTTCTTCAAATACAAGAAGCCCACAAATTCCAGCCCTATGCGTGCGAAAAATTTCACTCCTGTTAAGCAGAGAGTAATGTCTGCAACCATGCTGAAGATTAAACAACTTCAAAGTCAACTAAGCGACGCCAATTATCACTTATCAGAAGTTGCTCGTGAGAATCAAACTTTAAAAACACTTCAGAAACGACAAGACGCTGTTTTATCTAAATACGAAAGTACCAATGCGGATTTTCCACGTCTCATACATTCACATGAGGAGGAAGTGCGAGCACTAACGGAGGGAAGTAAGAAGTTGAAAATTACTGTAAGAACTCTCACAGCACAATTGAAGCAAAAAGAAAACGAGTTAAAGAAGGTTAAGGGACAGTTGGTTCATTTAGAGAAACTGGATAGAGATAAACACTTGATAGAGAGGGAGAAACTAGGAGAGATGCTCAATGATTATAAGATGAAGTTGGGGAAATGCGAAGAGCAGGTTATTATCTTGAATAGAAAGCTTATTTTAGAAAGCAAAATTTTCAAACAACGGCTAAATATCGAGATTGCGAAGCACAGACAGACTCAAAAAGAGTTGGTGAGTGCTCTAGAGGAGATCAACTTATTAAACCATTTACTTGAGGTGAGTGGCTCAAGGCTCAGAGAAGATCGTTGCAACGTTAACGGTGACATTTTATTATTCGCTTACCACGTCACAGCTCCCTACGTGAATAATGGCAAATGATGTACCTATCGAGCTAACCGGTTCCAATGATAATAAGTGTCATTGCGACCGGTGTTACTCAACCATTTTAGAAAAAAAATTGTCTTCATAATCAATAATGCACTCATAATAGTGTCTTTTAGCTAGCAGTGGAAACATTTATTTATATGTTTTTCAATAGCTTTATACTCATCAATTTATTTTAGGCAAAGTGCAATACGGTTCGGCCTCGAAACCCCAGATTTGTTAAGTTAGCTAGAGATTATTTACCTATAAATGTTTGGAAATCAGTCAAGACGAGAAATTACAGACACGACAATTTACATTCTCAAAGTCCGGTCACTAAAGTTCATATCCAACCGCTTTTTAATGGATCTGCTAATAAGAGAGAATCTGATGTTTTAAGGAGAAGCAGTGAGAAAGGACTTGCTACTGAAACTAGCGTTATTACTGCACCCATACAAAATATTCGCCAAAGGTAATATTCACAATATTCATTTTACTACATTATTTCGGAAATAAGAAAAAACATACTAATAAGGTGTTTTAAAAGTTGTGAATTTTGACTAAAGTTTCAGTCATTAGTAGTGAATTTTCATATGAAAAGCACATGTAAAAATTACACAAAGTTGAATCAATATTTCTCTTCAAAATATTAGATTCAATATTTACACTGTAATCAGTTGTTTTATAATTTCATTTTAGGCTTTCTAGTGAGTCCGTTAGTAATTCTTTTCCACTACGTGAAAACTCTGGGGTTTTGCCCAACAATTATCCAGACGACTTGAAACGTCATGAAATCTCAGGTTCAAAGTGCATAAAAACTAGACCCAACAGTTCGGTGCGATTAGAAAAGTTGGTACATTTGGACGAGAATGGTAGGCGAAGACAAGATGACCTAGAACATGATGCAGCAGAATTGGCAACTCAAATCAAAGATCCCGTCTTCGTAGAACCAGACACTATTGACAAAAAAGACGTTATGATGACGTCTAATAGTCAAAAAGATGAGGAATTTGAGTCTTTAAAAGATTTCACAAGGTAGATGCTGATAACATGCAACATATTTAATAGTTTAATTATTAATAGTTCCTATGAAAATTACACTTTTAACAGGGGAATCTAGTGAGATAATAAAAATCAATTTAAGAGAGAGGGAAGAAAGCTTTAAATTGAACTAGCAACGAGAAATAAATATTTTAGAGAATGAAAAATGGCGTTAAAAAATGGAAAGAGGTTGTTACACGAAAGAGTTTTGTGTGGAAAACACCGGAAATATTTCACTCTGTTGATTTTCAAAATAATTTGAGACTGCCAGTTGTGTGAACAATGCATGTTAGGGATATTAAAAGAAATCTCCAAAATAGTGGAAGCTAAAAAAACGAAACGCTTGATTTTTTGAAAATTTTTATGGTAAAGAATCGGGGCTAAATTTAGGCCTTTGTATTCGGATATTATTTCTGTAAAAGCAATAACGACTTTTAACCATAAAATATTTACCCTTTACTAATAATTAGTCACACTTACTTACATATTTGGTTTTTAACACTAGTTTAATCAAGAATATTCGTTGCCATAGGTTCGAACAGACATTAAAGGATAAAAGGCTCCGAATATCTGACAATTATTTAGAGGATGTGATAACTGGCAATAAGCAAAATATCGAAAAAGAACTTGTTAACAATTTCACATTTTTAAAAAGCAGGTCAAGTTCATTGGAAAGTACAGAGTCTGATGAGAGTAGTGAAAAAGTAGATAAACCTTTGGATTCAGATTTGGTGCTAAATGAAGGTAATTTGGGTAAGTTGTACGAACTTAATTGGTTAAAATTTTTATTTAAAATTTAAATTTAGTCTTACGGTAAGCACACACAGTAGATGGCCGCATTAGATGTAAAATTAAAGTTTACACGGAACTGTTCATTTTTGCTTAAAATTCTAAATTTAAAAAACGATCGAACTCTGGAGAGTTTTCCGACGATAAAATTTAGAATTTTCGGCCACAATTTCTGTTATTTGGGCACCTCCAGTTTAACCCCGATTTTTCGCACAAATATCTGATATCTCATGTCCTTAGTAATGTCGTTTTTTATATTTTCGTAAATATTATCGTTGCTGCGACAAATTAATCTTCAGGTATTCATCGGGAATCAGCTTCTTTCAAATCTGATGATACATCGCCAGATCTACCACTTTATCAAGGTAGCTTGGAATTGTTAATGCATAATGACGAGAAATTATCTACTGCATTACAAGAACTAGAACTAAGGGAATCAAAATTAATCAAAACATTTTTTAATATGGATAATCACATTAACATCGTGAATGGTGTTTTAGCAGACGCTCATAAGATTGACAATGAAAGGGAGGTAAGTGTGATTTGCAAAAATTATAGATCTATCAGCGCGTTAAAATATGTTATCAGTTGACTTTTGAAAAAAAAATTAAAAAACTCAAATAATAAAGGATCTTTTATAGATAAAGTTAAAAATTTTGCTAGTAGCTGTCACAAAGCTTCGAAAAATGCGCATAAATTCGAAGATAGACGCCCCGATATGGGGCACATTTTCAGGAAATTTGTGCCAGAAAAGCGATTGCCACTATCAATCTTTCTAGTTTGTTGAAAGTTTAGAAAAATCTCCACTTTACTATTTTTAAAAGTAGATCTGTCGAAATGTTATTTCTTTTGAACTAATTTTTAAATACACACAACTCAGCAACAAGTGTTTACTTGATATACATATGTATACATAAAAAAATTTCAAAATTTTTAATGGCATATTTGCAGTTATAATATAATTTTTTTTCTTAGTATGATGGCTGTTGGTATCTTTTTGCATAACAAAGTCCACTAAAGTTGACCAAACCAAAATAGTTGACAAATTTGAGTCGCGCAGTTTGGTGAATTAAAAAAAAATGTTTTCAGTATGACGTATTGTTCCTGTATTATTTCAGGAACCTTTATATTTACCGGATAAGAAGTCCAGCTTAAAAAATATAAACTTGGACAAAAAGACAAAACTATTGGCAACGCTACGCGCTATCGACAACGGCGATAGCATGGACAGCATAGAAGAATCGAAACAAAATAATGTGAGAGAGACGATATTTAACGGCACAATTACACAATGAATAGGAAAACCAAAGGAAAAATTAAATTATTGTAATTTGTTATTGTTATAAAGATATAATATACTTTCCCAATAAAAAAAAACAATAAATCTCGTGTCCGGCTTTCCTTAGCATCCCAGAATCCAAAATTAGTTGTAACACGGCATAGAACTTAATTTTTCGTTGAAATCAACTGGCCAAAGAGGGTGAATTTGTATCTGGAAAAAGGACGCAAGGAGTCCTATTCTTGGTATATAATAGAGAAAAATATGGTGTTTAAAGTAAAAAAAATTCTGCAACTTTCATAATGTCCCTAGTGCGTTTAACCTGTAAAATTTCAACATTGGAAGCAACTTTGGCTCCTTCGCTTTTGTGGTTAACAGGTAATCTTGTTGTTTTGCTTTTTGTGTCGCAAACACGACCAGTTGCGACACATCGGGCCGTGTTGAAAAACTTGCAACTTAATATACTATTAAAGGTTGTTCTTTATTAACAAACTTAAGGTACTCACCTCATAATACCTTTTATCAATCTTCTTTATTGGAATTTTCTATTTACTATTTTTGTTTTAATTGTTTTATTTTACTAAAAGTATCGCAAAATTTATATTTTTTAATTCCAGTTTTAATTGTTCTTTCAAGGCAAAAGAAAAGTGTAAACAACTTTTTTTATTTCTATTTTATTCAACAGATATTAGAATTATTTAATATATTTTTAGCAAATAGTTTCATTCGATTTTGAAAGAAATTTTCCTAAAAGCCGCGATATGTTTATGAATTGAATAGAGGCAATGCGACGTTTCTCTAAACTGTGCCATGCAGTACCATCCTCAAGACGAACGTTTTATTACCCTTGACACAAAATATATCCACCCTGACCCAAAGGCAACATCGATTCAAGTCGGAGACCCAATACTTGGTGCATTAAGTTTTCAGAAAACTGCGGTTGAGATGTTACTGAAGAGTTTGTTTAAATAAATGTAGCAAAAACCGTGAATATTTTACGTGGCGAATTAGTGAGAGTTCTCTTCGGGCACAGGGATGTCTGCAAATTAGAGAATAATGGGAGGGTGCCAGTGTAAACCTTGCAATCGCAAAAAAAAGCAGCTTTACTCCGGTGGTTCTATTTTGGATAGAGTGATCAGTCAAAGCTCCAATCAAGATCAGTGTTTGTTGTATCGATTGGCTAATTATAAGAAGGGTAAGTGTGACATTATGTCTTTCTAAACATTCTACAAAATATAGGGTCTTGGAAAAGTGATGCGGATGTTGTATTGCGGGTCTAGAACAAAGAAAATTCCATTTTTAAATGAAAACTTATGTTTATTGTTTGTTGGTTTCTAGACGTACAAATATTAAAAACAATACTTCTGCGAATAAAAAAATATAAAAAGTAAAGTAAAATTTTATAGTTCAATGGTGTATTAATTAAATGTTTTTTTTTATATATGAATCGATAATTTTCAATACCTTTCTGATTTTAATCAAATTCACAATAAAATTCTCAAAAGATCTTGAATTTCTTTCTTTTTTCAGAAAATACCTTTTATTTTTTTTTAATATTTTTAGGAGGTGAATTAATCGAGGCCTACAATATAGGTGGATCAGCAGAATGCGAAAAGTTAATCAGAAGTCAGTTCGGGCAACTCATGTACCAGGAGGGCAAAGGCCAAGTCATTAATCGATCCGAGTACCTACGGTGGAAATTTAGAGATCACGAACAGGTATCTCCAATAGAACATTTCTCGATAATTGGCCGGTGTTAATTCCAAACAATGAATCTGTATTTTACACAAAAGATAAAAAACTAAATATTGACGATTTTTAAGTTGATTTTAACCTCCAAAATTTATATCATATTTTAAAATTAAAAGAGTCACGGCTTAATCAACGTTGTACATTTAAGCCTATTGTGAGTTTTTTTTAATGATAACGCATCATATAAATTTCTGAAAAGTAAATTTGCCTTTAGGTCATTCTTCCTATAGAAGCATCACTGAGCCGTTACGATCCCTTAGGGAAATGGGCCGATCATGAGGCCTGTTGGCAAATGCAGTACCGGGGATCACTTGGAGAGACTCTTCTGCATTTGCTCATCATCTGTGATACGAAAATTCATACCAGATTGGCCAGGACTTTGATTAAATGTTTTCCGAAGCTCGCTCTTGATGTTGTAGAAGGGGAGGAGTATTTGGGTAATAAAAATGCATTACCACCATGTGTGCAAATAAAAAAATAATTTCACTAATTAATTCGATTAATTGCCATTGAAATTTAATCCAAAATACAGTAGGGTAGAGTGACTTCCTTATCAGTTGTTTATTTTTTTATAAACCTTAACATTTCTTAATGACATCTTCGTACGCGTTTATTAAGGGTTAAATAAAGTTGTAAATTTCTGTGGATACCAATAAGAATGATCACTGATTTTGTTAAAAAATTACTGAAATAACCGGGTATTCAAGGGAGACTTAAAAAAATTGAGTTCCAGGTGCAAGTGCTCTCCACTTAGCTATCGCTTACAGCAACAATGAACTGGTCCAAGACCTAGTGGAGGCAGGAGCTAATGTTAATCAAAGGGCTATTGGTAAGGGTGATCATATTTCTAGTTCAGAGTATTTACCCTTATGGAGGGCTTCAAGGAAGTTTCTTCTTGCCTCGCGATCAACAAAGGCCACGTCCTGCCAAGCAAACCGACTACGAGGGTTTGGCCTACCTCGGCGAATATCCCCTTGCATGGGCTGCTTGTTGTGCTAATGAAAGCGTATACAATTTACTTCTTGATTGTGGTGCTCATCCCGACTTACAAGACGATTTTGGCAATATGATTTTACACATGGTGGTGGTGTGCGACAAGTTGGTTAGTTTATGCATTAATAAATGCAAAATTTGATCTTGCAGGCTATTGTTACAGGACATGTTTGGATATGCACTGAGGCATCCCAAATTACCTGCAAGTAATGGAATATTGAATAAATCTGGTTTAACGCCTTTGACTCTGGCATGTAAACTAGGTTAGTTTTGCGTGAAACATCATTTTAATTTAATAAAATTTTAATATTGTGCTCAGGACGAGCAGAGGTATTTCGAGAAATGTTAGAGCTTTCCTGTAAGGAATTCTGGAGATACAGCAACATTACTTGTTCCGCTTATACGTTAAACGCGTTGGATACTTTACTACCGGATGGTCGCACAAACTGGAATTCTGCCTTATTTATTATCTTAAACGGGACCAAAGAGGAGCATCTGGATATGTTAGGCAGGAAATAGCATCAGTTTTTTAAAATTTTAAATTAACGGAAGCTCCTCGATTTTTGTTTCAGACGGAGGAATTATCCAGAGGTTATTGGAAGAAAAATGGAAGGCTTTCGCCAGAAACCAGTTTCTCAAACGTTTAATAATTTTGATAGTTCATTTAGCTTTCATGTCTTTAGCAGTGTATTTACGACCGGATGATCCCGATGAACCTTTGCTAGAATGGTCAGATGAACCCATGGTGATTGCTAGGTGCTGGCATACCGCAACTCACCATTTTGTTAAAATTTATTCAAAAATTGGATTTTTGTAGAATTGCAGCTGAAATAGGCACGTTGCTCAATGTTCTCAGCTACGTGGTGATTCAGCAAGGAAATGAAATCCGAAATCAGGGATTTTTATCGTTTTTGAAACAACAAGTGAGTGTGTTTAACAGCAAATGTTTCAAGCCACTGTTAACATTAGGTTTTCTGCAATGGATTTTTCTAATATTGTACGATGTAGTTTGCAACCTGAACTAACCCAAAAAAAAATATATATATGTAATGCTAGAGACTCATAACTAGTAATGACGAGAAGTACTCGATATAGTATAGCTAGTACTAGTATTATTTTAATAGTCTTTTGCAGACAAACTCTCCACCAAAATGCATATTCCTGGTGTCTAATTTAATGATCCTAGCCTGTATCCCATGTAGGCTATCTGGAGCCCGGAGTTTGGAAGAAACCATATTAATATTTGCTCTCCCTGGATCATGGTTTCTGTTAATGTTCTTCGCTGGGTAAAAAAACTAATCTTCGTTGAAAAACAAAATAATAATAAAATTAAATCGCATATAATTTTTAGTGCTGTCCGTTTGACTGGGCCTTTCGTCACCATGATCTACAGTATGATCACCGGAGATATGCTCACTTTCGGGATCATTTACACAATATTTTTATTCGGCTTTTCACAATCTTTTTTCTTTTTATACAAAGGAAATCCCAACGTTAATGCCACTCAATATAACAGCTATAGCTCAACATGGATGGCATTGTTTCAAATTACAATGGGAAATTATGATGTAAGACTTAATTGTCACACATACAGATCTTAAGGTTACTAACCAGGAAATTTTTAGTACTCAGAATTAGCTATGACAACTTATCCAGGAGTTGCAAAATCTGTGTTTGGCTTGTTCATGGTTTTCGTGCCAGTTTTACTTCTAAACATGCTGATTGCAATGATGGGTAATACCTACGCCCATGTGACCGAACAAAGTGAAAAAGAATGGGTCAAGCAATGGGCCAAAATCGTAATTTCGCTTGAAAGAGCCATTCCTCAGAAGGAGGCTCACAACTATCTTCAAGTTGGTTCGGAGAGTTATGTTGCGAGAGTTTTTTTAATTAAGTAAGATTTTTTACGTAGGAATATAGTATATCTCTGGGTCCTGCAGAAGATCCCGCCACCGAGCAAAGGGGAGTCATGGTGATTAAATCCAAGAATAAAACGAGAGCTAAGCAGAGAAAAGGGGCTGTTTCCAATTGGAAGGTAAAATATTTTTCTACAAATAACGAAACATATGTAGCAATATTTGTATAGAGAGTGGGAAAAGTGACAATAAACGCTCTAAAGAAGAAAGGAATGACGGGGGAGCAAATGCGATGTTTGATGTGGGGACGAGAGTCTATAAGCACTCCTATAAAAGTGAAGGGGTAAACGTGAGTTTAATCTTGATTTTGTTTGTTCAGCATATGTTTTCTTTCCTAGATCTAAAAGGGATCCACTGACCAATCCCCCAGGCCCAGATCTGACCAATGGGTTTGGAGGGGCGTTAACAGCAGCTCTGGATGTCATGACGTTTACACAGGAAATTGATATTAATGCCCAAAATCCAGATCTTGCAAATCAGACACCAAATATTTCAACTAATAACGCCAATATCATGCCGCAAAATTCTCAGGTCGATACACGAATTTTAGATTTAAAAATCTTTAATATCTTGTCATTGCAGATAGCCACCAACCACACCCAACTATCAAACTTTGCAGTTCCCCAACAAGCAAACGCCAGCCCCCACCAATCAGGTAATTTAATAACGGTTAAAGAATGAAAAAAAGAGTTATAAAGATTTCAAAGCGTGTCACGCCCTTGAGTTCTTTTATTTCAAATAGATTACTTGTCCAATGAGTATCTGTGAGGAATTCTAATCAGGACTTGTGTTGATGTGTATGGATTGTTTTATTCGTTGAGTCAAAATAAGAAAAATAGGTCCTGTAAACATATCTCCGCCATCGCTTCATTTCCGAAACACGGGGTGTCCCTTGAAATTAACTTTCTTAAAATTGCATTTTTAAGGCTTCGGAGTCTTAATGTCCATGGCCAATACTGATAAAAGATAGTCCACATTCTTATAACTTTAAATGTAATTCAAAGGATAATAATGGGCAATTATGCACCTTGATTAAGTTGTAATTTTCTACAGGTTCTGTTACCAAAAGTATTTCAAATTTAGGTACATCAATGTTGGGAACCTTAACCCAATGGACTGCGTCTCCGTCCATCAAAGATCCAACCGTTGCCAGCTCAGCATCCCTCAACATACTAAATACCACTCTCATATCCACATCACCGGCAGCTCAACATGAAATAGTTTCGCCTTCAACCCCTACTATGGATCCACTCAGGGAGTTAGTGATAGAATCCATAGATAATAAGAATCCAGAAAGATTGAATGTTCTGGCAAATCAAGCTGCCAATTTGTCTACTAAAGAGGAGCTCGATCTTTCACAACAGAATAAACCAACGACGTCTTCGGTGAAGAATCTAGCGGGTATTTTTACAGGGACCGATAATTTCGTTAAAAAGGTGGGGGAGAAGGTGAAAAAGAAGAAATATTCGGTGTTGGAAGGCAGCGATAGTGACGGATTTGGAGGTGAGCTTTTGCGACATTCTTCATCAAGACTTAATGATCAGCTGTTTCGAAGTTTCTCTTTTATCAAGCATATTTTATGCATATATTTTAGAAATAATACTGGGAACGATTTCGAGAATAAAAAGAGCAAAATCCGCCTACATCCGTAACTCTGCCAAGAAAAGGATGAAGGCTTGTGATAAACGAAAACTCATTTTGTCCAGCGATTCTAGTTCACTGGAGCCCTCACCAAGAGTCGAACCTGCTGTTGTTGCTGAACCAAAAAATTTAGGTTAATTTTTTTGCTTTTTCACATTTACTATGATCTTCAATAATTTCAATCTGGTACAAATAGATTATGCAGAAGAAAGAATGAGGACTGTTAAAGCAGATTTAAGGGCAAATTCAGCTAACGTTAGACCGATAAACATCGACGAGGCAATGAAAGATGAGGATAATAACTCGTAAGCAGTGTTAGATAATCTAAACATATTAGTAAAATTCGCTGGAACGCATATTTAGACTTGCCGTTTTGCCTGAAGATAGTCTTGTCGCCGAAGCCGACAATATAAATAAAGATGTTAGTTCCAGGTCCAAGAAAAAGAGAAAACGCTCGAAGACTGCTAAAAACAATAGGTAAGGCTTCAAGATTTTCCAAGGAAAATCTCTGGAAAATTTATTTATTCAGGTTAGTCTAATTTAGGTACTTTTCTTCTAGAGTATCTCCTACAATGTCAGACCCACGCACATGCAAATCTGAGGCTTCTTTTAAGAATGAAGAACCCTGCAGCTCTCCGGATCCTTTGGAACCCTGGAGCACGAAAAGTATCGCCAGCATGAACACTATTCTGGCATGGGAACAAGATAATAGCATTTAAGGTTTGATGTGTAATTTTGCATGGGCTAGACAACATTAATTATAAAACAAACAAAAATTTTTCAGTTAGTTTTCGTGGTGGTACCTACCTTCCTGATACCCCCACTTCCCTACAATAGTTTAAATAGATCTTGGGCGCGGTGACTGAGACCAGTTTGAATTTTTGCCTAAATGACCGATGAGGATAAGGCCAAATTGCGATTTGCGCATGTTGAGCATTCTCACATAAGGGTCCCAAAAATCAAATTGGGAGATAGAGGATTTGAGCTCAAAACATGAAGTTTTGATTTGAATGCGGGCCGAACCGCATCATATTCCATTAGAAAAATGTGAAGGACGTAAGTGAATTTAAAAGAGATTTTATTTAAACTTGTTAAAAAAACTGATTAGCTCCTTTGGAAATAAATAGGATAACTTTCGTAACAAAACGCAATGAGCAAAAGACTATCGAATAAGGAAAACTTTACTAAAATTCGAAGCCAGTTAATTTAATTAATTTAAATAATAAAACCTCATTATCCATGAAGTTTAATTCAATCATAATAAATTATCCCCCAAAAATACCTTTTAAAAAGAACCGGAAGTATTATCCCTTGATTTCATTACGATTGTTATCTGCTATCTGGCACTTCTACAGCTGGAATTGTTGAAGGGTAACAACACAGAAAAGAAATTTCACATAACATATCAGTTATTTATTAAAACAATTTATTTTACATCGATTAAGGATGTATTTATGTTTACAAAGTGATAGTTAATCCGACTGTATTAAGCAAATTATTATATTTTATTTACAAAAAAGGATCGCGTTTAAAATTATTTTAACAGGCAATAGTAACTACCCAATTTCAGCATTTGATTCTGGTTTGATAGTCGAGTAAAAATATAATAAATTGTCGCGACATGAAATCGATAAGCAAAATGACCATAAGTTCAAGAATTCGATTTAAAAATAAATTTACATTACATATGATCGATTTTTAGTAAATGGGCAAATCTCATCTTGGAAACTATACCTTTTGCTGATACATATTTGATTAATCCCCCAACAAATAATTTTCTTTCTTCATTTGTGTTAGCTCCTATTGCCCTCTTTTTTTGCGTAATGCTAAGTAAAATTACATATTGTGTCTCAATAAGTTGTACTGATTAAGGCCGTAATTATGTACAGTTTAAATTTACAAGATGTCAACTTACAAATTCATAGTTTTGGCAGTTAGATATAAAGTACATGTACTCTAAGAACAAATCATATGATTCTCGCTTACAATGTATGGTCACTAGAGAAAGTTTCCACCTCGATATTATATTTACAAAAAGGTGTTAGCAGAAGACATTTGATTTGGTAGTTTTGAGATTTATACATACACTTTTTGATTTTCAAAATTATTATTTATTAGCTACTTTCTTCCAATTGCAAATAGAAAATGAGAATTTCACGTAAATGCAAGAAAAATGTTTAGTATAAAATGTCCTACCATTTGCTAAATCATTTCCATTCTCATTCTTATTAATACAGTAATTGTCGGTGTATTTTTCATTTATCACAAAAACTTAATAGTACTTTTTCCTGTCTTCAAATCAATCAGCTACACGGTTAACATATCTACTTGAAAAGTAAAAATGCATAATTTGTGGATAATTTAGTGTGTATCGAATACGTTTTCGAAGTCTCTCATCTTCAATTCTCTAAAAAGTCTTAATTGCTTCCTCGAATCTGGTTCATACGTTATTAATAAAACTGAAATCTTATATTCTCTTCCATAGGTAAGTGTCTCTGTTTATTTTTAACCTACCATTAGCCTAGAAATAATTAATTTGGACTGAGATATTACATAATAATTATAATACAATTATTTTTCATTTGCCTATATTTGTACAAAGACTAAGGTTTTAAATAAAATATTTTCTTTTGATTCATTTTTTATTTAAATATTAGTTGCATTATTTACAATTCCCTAGAACCAATTCCTAGATTAATAAGATGTAAAAGCTTTTTACGCCAGCCACGTACAAGTAATAAAATTAAATTATAATTAAATTTTATCATTAATTTTATTCAATTTTGATATATTAGAAGTAAATTGTTGGACGTATAGCAACGCTCTAAATAACGTATTATTCACTGGTAATAAAAAAATTAGCCACTGACACCATGAATAAAACTCATTAAATTTTCTATAATCAAAGGTCAGAGAAATTCAACACGTTTTCATCGTAATATGATCAAAATTGAATATAACTGTAGTAGAACTCGTGACCTAAATCCATTTATTCACTTGAAGAACTTTGGTCGTTCGTTACGATCCTGGACCTAAAGATTTTTCTCGTAAATAAATAATGGTTTAATTCACTTGTTTTTTGATTGACTATAACTCCATCCCATATATTTCTCGGACGTAGCATACTGGGAACTATTAATCCCGGTTATGCGAAACCAATTTTGATTGACCTATTTTGAAGGGTTTTATTAAAAGAAAATTTTACTTAGTAATTCCATGAGGGACTAGATCACATTAAAATTAAAATTCCTACGTGCTGAGAATCTGATAAATATCTAGTTTCTCGTTCTGTGATAAGACATGTTATTTCGATTAATTCTTCCAATATTATCCCTTAAAATTCCAATAATCTTGGAAGACGTTTATTGGCTCTCTATCGCTGAAAATAACTAATTAATGGTTGGTCCAAGAGATGGCTTGCACTCCTAAAAAAATATCGCTTCTTTAAATGATAAAGCAGATAACACTAATTTCGATAATAAGACACGTAAGATGTTCCATTAATCACCTCTACCGATCACACAACATTTAGGATAACATAAACTAAAAATGAACATCTACCTAAAATAGACTTTTGTCAAGCTCATACAGAAATCTCTTGGATTTGGACGCGTTTTTTCATGGTCCCAGGTGTATTGGGCCCATGTGACCTCAGGATTCCTTGCTGATTGAAACATAAAGGCGGTTGGCCTTTTGGTGGGGGTGGCGGTTCTGGGATGGTCGGACTGGATACGTTGCATTGAGGCTCTTGAGAGTTTGTTGATGTCGTGACATCTGGTGGTAAACCGCGGCAACCAGCTGTAGGGAGAAAGGTTTAACTTGAAATTTCTTTGCATAGAACAGAACATAAAGAAATATGACTCATATTTATAGAATTTTTTTATATTTTTGGGCAGAAAATCTATTGAATTTTTCGACACATAATTTAGGACATTCTATATTCATTTACCTACATGGCGTTCCAGAAAATCGTGAAGGAAATACTATTTTATTTTTAACAAGATTAACAAATTTCAACAATTTTCTAAAAAAATTTGCAGTTTGCACATTGGCTTCCTGTTTCGGGGCACACTATATATGTTACAGACATTTGGTTTAAGAACTATAGCTATAATGTGTTTAAGTAATGTGGTAGATATCTCGTCGTGCCATCCGTATCGCTAAACCAAGTTCAGCGATATGGACTCCGGATTTACGGTTTTGAATCAAATATTACTCGACCATTCCAGCAACTGCTGGAGAGTTTCCAGTATAACGTTTATTGATTCAACTAATTTTGTCATTTTTCCAGTCCGTTCAGGCAGGACGTTTTTCTTTTATCGTTTCTATTTTTTATCTCGACTTTTTTTAAATTAGAAATTGGAAACATTAAATTATTCTTAAAGCGTGGTTAAAAAAAAACTTGGCAGTAGATGGCGAACCATAACATTTTACTTTTTACCGCCTACGGGCGGCTCAATGTAAACGTAGGACGTTGCGTTTTTCCGCTTTTTGGACTATTTACCGTTTTTCATCAAAACCTGACATTGGCAATACATACATGTAACGTAATTTAATAGATCACAGATAGTTATACTGGGAGTTGCAATGTAATGCAATGATCATAGCAATTAACAAAAGTTAGAACAAATTGGCGAAACATGATAAAATCAAATTAAATAATTTTAGACCAAGTTCCCAAACACATTTTTAAATTTTCATTTTAATCTCTCAAACCAACAATGCGCTCTGAACTTTTATATTTCTCAAACAATGTATCATTCATTACCTTCAGACCGTTTGGCCGGCGGCGGCGACGAATTAAACTCCTGCAGCGGAAGCTCAGTCATCTGGACTTCAGCCAAAGAGTTCTTGTCCGCAGAATTATAGTCCCCGACATAACTCGGGACACTCTCCCTCTTGAAGCTGCCCACTCTGGACATGCTGTGGTATGTACTTTTGGTGCAGTTGTACTGCATTTGCTGTCTCTCGAATGATTTGTCATAGGCTTCTCCGGACGAACTACTGCAGCTACCTAAGGCGATTGAAAACTAATCGTTACCAGGTGAATTCAAATAAAACAAAACCTCACAAGAAGTTTATTTGCCCGTTGATGGTGCAATTTAGAGAATAACTGCTGAGACAGGTAACTAAAAGTACATATTTTCCAATGCCTTATAGGAGGAAACTATAAACTCTACAGTTATAATAATAAATGTGATCCTAGGACTTCGGGCTTTGTCCCGAGAGAGTTACGTTTAATGTCATTACTTGTCTCCTTTAAAAATAATATTGATATGGTTCAGCATTTTTCTGAAATGTTTTTCAATGATAAAAAAGGTAGAGGTGGCAAGTTTGGAAAAAGACATAGTGAATAGGTTGTTGAGTTTATTCTAAAAAGTTCAATTAAATAACATGAAAAATATATTTAGATACTTGGAAGTGCTTGAAAGGAAGTTCAAAGAAAATTGCGCATTTGACTATTCATGTAATAATAGTTGGAAAAAGTTTTAATGAAGTAAGTTGTTGGAAATGTCCTAAGCAGAAATGGCATTCGAAAGTGGTAAAAAGTTATCGAGAATCAAAAGTAAACGATTTTATTTACTGAATCACCCTATTTATTATTAATTAAATATTGTCATTTAGGTAAGATTCTTCTTTCTTTTCAAGTCGTCCTAGCTGCTTTTAATAATTTCCTGGAATGTTAAGAATTTTTTCGACGAAAAGCTTTTAAGTTTACTCTCAAATCAAGAAGAAACATTTTCTGCATAACTTGTTATTTATTTTAACATTTTTTGCCATCAGATTTTCCCTGATCAAAATATAAGCCGGATTGACACACATTGGCCGCATCCAGATCCTTAAAGCGATTCGTAGCCTAGCTAGGTTCGAATGATTTGTTGAAGCGGTTCCTATTTACCCGACTGGTATATTTACTGTGTTAGTTATGTTGCACCTAATATTTATTCCCGGGTTTTATACGTTTGAGCGACGAATCAAAATTTCAAACAAAGCCTGAATGCCCTCATCAAACTTCCGCCATTTTACCATTACAATAAACAGTTTGCACGTTGCTCATATTATACCTTGTTCAGCCAGTTCCTCTTTTTCTTTCTGCTTGGTTTTTCCCCGATCTCTTTGGTGATAAATTCCAGCGAAAATTAATATATTGAGCAACAGAAGGAAACATCCCACGGCAATGGTAACCGTCAAGGCCGTAGTGTACGACTGATAGTGACTGGATGCTAATTTTCTATAAAAAGGAGAAAATATATGATTTTGAGTTAAAAAGAGTAAACATAATACGTGAGAATCATAGTTCAGGACTCCATGTATAAAATAAATAAATACTTTAGATTAAATGTTAATCATTATTTTAAATACATTTATAAATGAGAACGGTTAATCCACTTTTACGTTCTAACAATGGCCGCGTTCAGCAAAGTCAATATTTGCACAGGTGTTAGGATTTTTGCTGAATATCAGGCTATTTTGCAAGTGCATTTCAGTTAGCCTCATTTCTCTAAGAAACTACCATTAGTTGTATAATAGTTGCCTCCTCTGAACGAGGCCAGTAACGATTTTTAGTTACCGCAATAAGTTGTTGGAATTTTTGGTTTGCATAACCACAGTTGTATTTGGAGGGCATTCCGTGGTGGTGGCCTGCAATGCTGTATCAGATTTCGGGGGTGCCGGTGTGGGCATCGAGGTGGTTGATGGAGGCTTGGTCACAATTGCTGGTTGAGATGGAGCGTTTATATAAGGAACGTACAAGGGACGTTCCTTAAGTTTGGGTCTCACTGATCCTATTGAGAAAAGGAAATTATTTACAATGCGACTAAAAGTGTTTGGATGGGAACCGTATGTTTTGTAAGCAAGAAATGGGCGGAAAAAAATTGGTCTAAAGAGTTACGACAAGCTTTAACAGCCAACCATCAATTTTTTGGTGTTACTGACATTTGTGAGCCGAGACCATAAGAATAACAGAGTCATTTCGCTAAATTATGTCACTTGAAGCAACGGGTCATCAAGACCATAACTTGGATCAAATAGTATACAAATCGAATGAAATGAAGAAGATCCAATATGGGCTTAAGAATAATAAGTGAAGAACTAGCTAAAATATAGACAAGCGCATAAGTTTGATGATCTAAAGGATAATCACACCCACTACTAATTTCTTGAGTCCATACCATTTATGGAGATGCTATAAACATACAGTGTGGTTGTTAAATCCGGGAATATTATTATTATTCAAGGGGGCCCTGACAATAGTACTGTAAATTTATCGGCATATGGTAATCCCCAGCATAGGACGAGAACCTAAACCAAGTTTAGAAAACTAATGAGGAGTTTCCCCTCCTTTAAACATATTTACTAATTTATTATTCCGTTAACGTTATTTGCTCTTCTGAGTCTACGCATTATTTCGAGCTATAAACGTTGCCGCTATTTACATTAACGAACTCGAGTAATTATGAATACTGTTAACTTTATAAGCAGACTGCCCTTGTTACACAGTTGGGGGATAAAGTGAAACAGTCAATTGAGATGATTAAATTTTATTTTACATTGTAAGTAAGTGTTTTCTTCTGAACAAACTGCTTTGACAAAGAAGTATTCTCTTCTGCATACTAAGACGAGTTTTTTCGTTCGACAAACAGAGATAGAGAATGAATCATGATGCTTCTTCCACAAGGTTTTTGCGCTGAACTAATGTTTCCATTTTAATATTCCATTTTCGCCATCAGTCAAAAGTAACTACTAGTAAACAAAAAATATATGGGAAACAAAAATTGGCGATGGTTTGGGCCTTCAGATATTGAAATGAAATATGATGATTAACCCTACAGTTTGCTTTGCAATAAAAACAGATAGAGTGTAGTAAATATCGAGAAGAGTAAATAAATAGACGATAGTGGTAACGGTAATCGTTGAGCCTTCCGTTACTGATAAAAAATATAAAACTCCGATTTTCGTTCATTTCTCTTAATAGTTTTGCTGCTTCTCTAAGTGCATGTCCAGTATAACCTAAAGCTAATATTATTGCCATAATATAAGCTGCTCAGAATCTCTTTAATATATTGGATAATAAATACTTTTGAACATATTGGGATTGGGAATTTCATGAAGTAAATCTTGGTGTGTACTATTGAACATCAAGATAAGCTCCACAGAGGCAACGCGATGTTAAATATATCGTAAAATCGGGGACTTTAAGTATCCTCAAAGTTTAAACTTTTCTTCTTCTAAACAGAGTACCTGCACGGAAAATTTTATGGAAACATGTCAGCTATAGGAAATGTTGCGCCTTATTCCCTCCGTGCTGATGGGGCTTTAGAAAGTGAGTAATTCTAACATTAGATTTAGGAGTTTGTGTGCGTGTTGCAGAGTTCTCATTTGCAGCAAAATTTCCCAATACGATTATGATGAAAGAGAAGTTCTTTTTTGAATTCTACGTTATGAGCAAATTAATGTGTGTGTGCCGCAGCGCTTTTTCGGAAGACCCTGTATACAACAGTATGTTTTAGTTTCATAACTCTTAAGTATCCCTAAAGCTCGTATCGAATGAAAAACAGCGTTCCGCACGTTCCGTTGTAAATGTGGGGTTTCTCAATTATTGTCGAAGCTAAAGACATGCGGCGATATATTTTTATGAAATATGAGATTCATCTCGTTAGGATTCAATAGTCCATGAATATTTGTTAGATTTGACACCTACCGTCGTAATACTGATCGCCATCCTCTTGAAAATGATGATGTCTCATGGAAACATCGTCTCCCTCGCCCGGCCTGTGCAGCTGGGGAATTAAATTCAACCAGAGTGACATTTTATGTCCTCTATAATGGTTCCGTCTTTCAGGATGATTGCCTGGAAAAAATGCAAACACTCAATTTTAGGTTTTGAAGGGCGTTTCGGAACATCGTGATTTAGGTTTTACACAAAATGTTCAACTAGAACGCGTCTTTAGCTGATATGATAAACCTGGTAAAAAAATTAAAAATGCAACTGGTCCGATTTCAGCCTTTGATCATTCCATAAATTGTGTAACTTCACCCTCTATTTAACCAAGTTTGCCTAGATCTACAGATTTTTACGAGATCCCCATGCCAGAGGTCTTTGTCGTCAACATTGCGTAATCTACTTTTTATTAATTATTTTCAGACATCGCTGATGATATTGCACACCCATTGCTCGTTACCATATTAACTCTTCTCTTCATATATAATATGTTTTTGATATTACCTGTTTTCAAGTCTCTATCCATTTGACTACATGGAGAAAATTCCAATTTTACCTGATGATTACCATAAATATCCCGATCGACTCGACGCTACTTAATGCAGGGAATTTAGTATTCAATATAAATATCTTGCACAAATTCTCAACCCTTATTTAATCCCACAAACTTGAATTATCCGGGTTTCCGACTTTTCACTCCTACGAAGGTAGAATATAAATGAATGAGATGTTAAGTCGATGCCGTAGGGTCGGAATAACTCTTATATGTCTTTCACGAAGGATGCGGTCGAAAATTTTTAATAAAGAAGTTCAAACTACTGGAGTTTTTATATATATTGGGAGCCGCTTCAGCAATTTAATCTTGAGGATTGTGTATACAATATTTAATCAATATTTCATTTTGATATAGACCTCGCAAAAATCTCAAAGCTGGTGTTATAAGAGCTAGGAGGTGTCGAAGTTGAACAAGGGAGAGTGGCAGCAATGCTAAAGGCTTGCTTTCATGCATCTGTGAAGAAGCCTTTGGAAAAATTAATCAAACTGAGAATTAACAATTGAGACTGTACTGTAAAGCGATAAAAACTTTTAGAAGCACACGTGCGGTAAACTGAACCCTTGAACTCTTCGCTATTTCTCGCTTTGTGTCGTCATTCACGTAAACTACTCGTTTTTCTCAATTTTGTTTTAACACGTATATTATTGTTCGGCATCAATAAACTTTAGCTATAGTTGGAAAAGTTATTGATCTTTTTTTGCAGGAAACAGTGTCTTCGAGCCTGCGAACTCGGGGTGGTCCGAACGTGACTGTCCAGTCTAAGGTTGGTTTGAGGGGCCATTTTATAAATCTCCCAAGTCTGGTAACGTCCTCAAAGCATAATTTTTCGGCCACTTCGCGCCGGAATCATGTGGCCTTGATGGATCGTAACGGTATTCAGTGAGTATCCGATAAATTCAAAAAATTCAATGCACGATTAAAATTTTTCGAAGATAAAAAAAAACCAAATAATAACTGGAGGGAAGCGTTTCTGGTAACTAAAAAAATTACAATATTTCACGCTATAATAGAGAAAAGGCAGAATAAGGCAACTCAATACATATTTATAGCTTACAGTCGACAAATTTGCCTGCCCTGTTAGCAAAAGCTTTAACAAATGGCATAAGGAATAAGAAGTTGGTCAAAGCTCCTGAGATTTTGCCAGACTTTCGGCGACAGTTGGTGCTTGCTGAGATTTGCATACCCCAAGGACCAAAGCCAGCTGCACAAATCAATACATTGTCGCCTATTATATCATTGGTAAAAGAAATAGTTATTTCTCCAGTAGGTGGGGAAAGTGATGTTTTACGGCAAGCTCATTGCAGTTCCAATACATGAGTCCGATCAGCAATAGAGCGTGATAAAGGAACGGTTACGCGCAATGAGTACAGTATTTCTCCTATAAGCGTGCGTTAACGTTTAAAAAGCCGTTCGAAAAGTTTATCATCTTGATAACGTACCATCAGATGTAAATAAGAAAATTTACAGTTCGCACAGGTCGAGCATCTTTTCTGCAATTTACACTGGCGGCAAATAAAAATGCGGCCACTGGTAGTTACTATCGGATAGGTCAGTAAGTCCGAGTTCGAGAAGGAATTTTTCCGATTGTTCCGATGGAAATCAAAGCCCTGCTGCCGATCTCCAAAGGATCAAACCTCACTAGAGGGATGAATTTCTGTTGAAGTTAGCGAAGATGTGATGTTCGGAAAGGCGTTCAAAGACGTCGAAAATTTTATGGCATTGAGATTTTTTGTGAATCCTCAAGAATATGTAGGAAATACTTCTATCCAACTTCATTGACTCCAGGTGTGAAATAGGTAAGAAGTCTCGAATGTTAAAATGTCACACTTTCCAACACTTTTCCTTCACATTTTTCGAGATACATTGCTGAAATTTTTACCGAATACATTGGCTCATCGCGGAATATGGCAATTGTGGTATCTGGTAACGGAAATGCTTGAGCACGAACCACGGTATATTGATTACAACACTACCTATATCTTTAGTAAAGCTTCTATTTCCATGGTAATAATTATTAAGCATAATTGGAAATTTCTACTAATACTAAACCTATTTGCCTCAGACCTATTGAACTGTACTGCATATGAAACCTGATCACTTACCCATTTCTAAGTAAAGCTGATTAATCGGATCATATGTATCCCAATAAGGCAATGTTGGTATATCATTTTCATTTTGACTAAGGCTTTTCGATTCGGTTCCCGGGGTTTTTGGCACGGCTCCACCGTTTGGATCTCTGGAACAAAACCTGCTTTAAAAACAATATAGGGCGTGGCTTCTCACAAAATAAGTAAACTATATAATTCATAATACAGCTAATTAGAGATTATTCATATTCATGTAAAATGAGACTGAATATTATTGTTATTTTACTATCTTTACGGTTTGCCTTTTTATCATTAATTCTCCAGTCTAACACTGGTCTAACACACAACGCTTTCTGGGTATACTTAGTGCTCCTTCATTCACACATTGCATGTAGGTAGAGGCATTTTCGAAAAATGTTTATTCCAAGGACTGTTTCTGCGATTTGCCTATGTGGGTTACAGCAGGATTAGAAACTGGTATGCGAAAAAACTTTAGGTAAAGAATTTTCTGGGATCTCCAAGATTTTTTTCATTTTTTATGTACGCCTTGTATATGCACAAATAAAAAGAAACGAGTTATTACCCACATTGTTAGCATAGAAAGACATTTTCGCATCCTTCCTAACATGCTAAGATAAGCCCTTGCGCCCATGATCATAAATTCAAATACTTACGTATGTCCCTAAGGCTTATTCCCCACTATTTACGCTTAAATATTTAATACGTTCGCATAAGCGCGTGAGATTTCTCAAGACGCCTCACCTTATGTACACTGTATCTGGATTAAGCCGGCGCATTCCTTACGGTGTAATTTATTCGGTGGAGTTCTATTCAATGTATCCTTACGGACTAAATAATGCCAGATACAGGGAAAGAAAGCGGGCATAAATCACTCTGGATTTACTAAGCTTGAGGGAACTACAACTCTTGCAAACTACTTTAGAACGTGTCTTTCGTTACGTGAGGGTTAGACGAGATCACCTCAGTTTTGGAGGCTTGTTGCTGTTTTGGTAAATCTGCCTTCACAGCGAAAGATTTGCTAGAAAACCACCAGCGCGCCCCATTTTTTAGATATCAAAAAAGACACACGGAGAACTGGTCGGGATGATGAAAATCCACATTTTTACGAATACTGGCATTTTGATGCGTCTGAAAAGTATTCTGCAAAAGAACTTGTATCTCTAACAATTTTCGAGATATTTCCAACGAACTCTTCCAAATATCGATTTTTTTTTAAATTTTTGTACACTTTTTGCGAGTCATTAATCAACTTTTTGCGGCTACGCGGAACTTTCATATGTTTTTCCTCGTTGGCCCTCATATAGTTATGACTAGCGACGAGTTTGTAGTTTATACCGCAGTATATTAAAGCATGCATTATGGTTTAATCTTGACGATGCACCATTAGTCGTAAGATGCATATTATACGTATTAAAAACTAGATCAATACTAAAACGGGGTGAATCCGGCGATATGCATAATATAAGATTTATGGCCGGAATTTAGTTCACCCTCTTATCATATGGTAACACTCTGAAGCGACGCGATGCTCTGCATGCTTTTGGAACAGATATGAACCAGCCTGTCTATTAGTTCAAAATGCAGCTATATATAAATTCGTTCATCGTGTTAAAAAAAAAGTAAAATACCAGCATTTGCTCTGGTGGAAATTTTTGCATATTCAAGAATTGTTTTGCTTTTCATTAGACCGATCAAACTGCACACGGTCAACATATAAATAATCATAATAATCACATCTCAAAGTTGATTAGAAGATTGATTCAGCTACTAAAGAGTGATCGTAGAGAAACCTCACGGACTAACCACGCACTACTAAAACACAATCCAAAGACCTTTACAAGGAAAGGGCTATTAAGAGTACTTTGCCAAAATACCAAGTTTAACAAGTTTGAAAATTTCACTGAAAGTGTCGGTAAATGAACATACCGGTCGATAGGCTGCAAATTTAAGTAGCCTTTGAGGTAAGCTACCGATTTTTGTGCTTCCCCGTGTTAGGAATTCTAACTTCGACCAACTTCCTCGAAACTTCCTAATTGGTGCTGAGTGCCGCTATTCGACACAAATTAACTTTTAGACAGACCTTATAAAATTTGTGCAAACTACCTTTGCAGCGTTCCAGCTTATTGTTATATCCAAAACTGAAAAAATAATTGAAAAAAGTACTCCTAAACATGGAATTCTCATACGGGGAGTGGAAACAGTGAACGTTACCAGCACATCAAACTCTCATCATCACTTCAGGCAGGTACTACGATCACTTAAAGAGCAAACTATGGACACATTCAGTGGCATGAGCGTCTAGAAGCACAGAGGTGGAAGAGCTCCGGGTACACAATTGAAGAACTATGGATACATAATGAGAAATAAATTATTGAACAAGATGGTGCAGGTGGAACCTCATATGAAAAATATACAGTTCTGAGTAGAGAAATGATTGATGAATGATTCAGAGAAATGAAATTGAAAGTGTTCAAAACTTTTATGCATGGACTTTGTGAAATTACGTCTCCGTAAATTCGATTGACTATTCTCGCCCAGCGAACATGATGTGGAGGAGAGATCCAGGATCTATGGAAAATTTATTGAGGCAGTAGAAGGCTGCGAGATCCTTTTCCATTCCTTAAGAGGGATTTATCCCTCCGGTGGTTGTCTGACAGCAGTTTTGCCCAACGGATATCTCCTTGCGTATCTGATTTGCAAGGTTTAAGTCTACGGATTTGTCCTACGTACAGATCTCAAAAGACAACGAGCTCCTATATGAAGATTTTTTATTTAGATAAATAGATCAACCAAGCTTTCTGTATGTTCATATATTTAACAACAAAATACATATATGTTTAGATAGTATAAATTATTGTTGCCAGTCAAAACAAATATTATCCGACAATTAAGCGTTCCAGGTAAATTTTCGCTTCGCAAAACAGTCCTAATTATTCTGGATTTAAACAGAATATTTGTCTAATAGGCTCTATTCATGAGGTATTTTACGAGGGCGGCGTCAGCACGGGTTTTATCTGGAGGAGCGATAACGAAATCCCCAGACGTGACTATTTCCGCTCCCTGGGATCCCCACTTTCTTTAAGGCGCAATGCCAGATTTATTTACCCAGCTCGACTAAAATCCAGGTCAGATGATATTGTTTCATACAAGGCGATTTACGGTCCACTGTAAATTTAAAACTTGCGGAAAACGGGGCAAATGATTTTTCTGAAAATATGTAGATATAGGAAATCGCCATCGATGTGTACCGGGCAATAAACTTTAAGTGTTTTCTCCAATGCGATGTTGTTGGTTATGGAAAAAGATGTAGCGTCCTCGATATTCATATCATTGTTTCGGAAAGGTCCACACATTTGCCCTATGTGGAACGTGTAACGTTGCCTTTAATAAAGGATAGCTCAAAATTCATGCTTTTACGATTGACTATAAGACTTTTTTGAGTGTGTTTTTTAACCAAAAAACCCTGTATATTACCAAAATGATCATTTTCCTCTATCTTATAACCCATAACTGTAAGTTTTAAGCAAGATCATGTGTCTCATTCCCTAAACCGGCAACCTAACGTCGACCGTGAATCATCATGTATTTGAAGTGAATTTCTGGAAGTTGGTAGTATATGAGGGTTCGAGGATTCAGATGCCAAGATATAATTGCATCCCTTCGCATTGTCGAATGACGAATGAGCAGAGTTTAATATTGCAATTCCAATTACAAATCGAGCAATGATCTTGGCCGCATTCTCGCGAAAACCTTCATGTTTACAGTTTCGTTACAAAACAAGAAATAAAAAGAATTTTCATTTTCTCGCTTGCTTCACACATTTACCGTACAGAAAATGAACTTACCCAGTTGTGACGAAATTACTGATATATTGAATAAGTGTCCTAGAGACGGCTATATCGCTATGACTGTAGTTGTGAGGAAAAAATGGTCCTCCGTCAATAAGAGGTAGGCCTAGAATATATGGCAAGTCTTCCCCTCTCACACCGCCCATTCTCTGGAAAGCATAAAATTCAATGATTATGGGTATTATTTAAAAAAAAATAATATGGCTTTGGTTTGACGATGACTATTGAATGCGCGTGACGTATCACATAAATATTTGGCAAGGTAAAAGGGCTCCGGCATCCTCCTGGAAAGAATTATTACGACTCCATTGTAAGATAACTCAGTAAAATATGTGCTCACGTTAATTACGTTTGCGTGTTTTGATAAGGTGACACTTATTATAGCGGCTTGAAAATTCTATTGTTAGCCTGTAACCGTTTTATTTACTGAGGTTACCTTTTAGACTGCGATTCTCCTCGTAGTTAACTGGGGCGCTACACCCTCGGTATAGCTTTAGTGTGGTAGAGGGGTCATACCGAGCGCCTGTCGGGTTGCTTTTATACACTGGAGAAAAGTAAATTCCAGGAATTCAGTAATTTACAGTCGAAGAGGGCCCAGAAGTTAATAAAAAGTTTCAGTCACTAATTTTACGACGTCAATGACTTTAGAATCAATAGAACCTAACGTAACGGATTTTTAAAAAATAGGTAACCAATTAGGGTGCACAGAATATGGGATATAAGCAGCGGCGCAGCGGTTATCATATTTACTTACAATCGTTAAAAGACTTGACAAAGAGATCAATGAGAAGCAGGGGCCATTTCGCCACTATAGTGCCCATCGGGGTCTTCGAGGAATATGAAAGATGTTTGCGAAAATTTCAATTTTGAAAACCGCAAGAATCGAGTGTTTTCACAACGGTCATAGAATAGTTATTTATGTTTCAAGTCAAGTAGATGACCTGCTAGAGTACTAGTTTTTTATGGACGAGCCAAAGTCACTAACCGACTATGGAAAATACCAACGAATACTGTAGCAACACCTAACGGACGTGTAAGCTACGTTCATATTTAAGTTATTTCTCTCTTCATGTTCGCCATTCCGTCAAGAAAAAAAAATGAATTGCCTTCAAAGTGAAGCCTCGCAGGCGTTATTTCAGACCTCGTAACGAAGTTTTCAATTTAATTTTCAATTTTTTTCACACAACACATAACCCGGGAAATTTCAAACACCGTATATTCCCGTATACATTTTATAACCATGACAAACGCGAAAGTTGGGGTTAAAATTGATATGTATGAACTTATAAAATATATATAGAACTTTTGCTGCGGAAATTTAGGACCTGACATTTTCTTGCCGCGATTTGCGCTACGCAGATACAGATATACGAATAAATAAAATAGTTTTCCAATTTAAACCTTCACAAAGCTATGTTCCCCAGAAACTTTATAAATGGTCTTGCCAGAAGTGGCCATACGCAAAAATTATTTATTATATGTCGGTTTAATGGCAGTGTATACTTAAATAGCGTCCAGATTCTTCTGTACTTTGCGTGGGAATTTTCCTGTGAGCTCAATAAAAAAATGAAAAAAATCATTCTTTTCTCTTTTTCGTCCGTTTTCTTTTTCTTTCTTTCTTTCCTCGTTATAGAGGGCAAAAAAAAACAGAAAATACAACTTTCTTTTCGCCGAGTTACTTTTAGACACAAAACAAACAATTTACCTATCATTTTTGTTTAAACGAAACCACTATTTTTCTACCAGAAATGTGTAGGTAGTAGTTATCATCCCATTTAAGTTCATTAATGAGTTACCGTTTTTATCAAACACTTTCCTGCTAATACCTCTGTTAACCATTACTGAACTTATATTTCCATTGTGATGATAGTTCATTATGGGGGCGAGGTTGGGCGATGGCCCAGGGCAGCGAAAATTCCTGGTCGGCGGTTTTTCTTGGGAGTAGGGGGGGCCGTGATTAAAAATTTCGCCCAAGGTGAGAGATCTACGATGGTCGGGCTGTGGTGATGGAAGTATGTAAGAATATTATTGCTGGTATTTATCCCATACCCTTCTTCCTTAAAGATTTTAGTTCAAGTAAGAAGTTTGTCCCTCAAACTCCTCTCGAATGGTTATAGTTTTGTACATGTTTGCGGTACCTAGAAAAAGTTTAAAATTCCGCAAGCACGAGACCATAAAAAATAACGCTCAGCGTTGCCGGAAATACATTTTTCATATTCTTCGAGTCCCATACGTTAAAGGAAAAGACTTTCAATCATTTTCCTCAGCTGGGGAATATTCGTAGCTCGAATTCCTGTCTAAAATGAGAAAAATGATATGTGTTTTTATATATCCGGGACGGTTCCTCTCATATGTTTCATCCTTTTAGGTGAAACTTTATGAAATATATACCTTCGACTACGACGAATGAGGGATGTTTGGACTTCCTCTTGTGTTTAATTTCCCCATTTCTGGACGCTTCTACTATTTTTGTAGAATTTAGAAGAATTGGATGTTTTATAGTTTCATGCCCAATTTTATTGCAAAGGCCGTTTTATGGCCCTATTTTGCGGCCAATAACTGATTCATTATAGTACTAGTACAATGAACCAGGTGAATTTATAACTCTCCTCGAATAAAGCAGGTGACATAAAGGGTGTTTTTTATAACATGCATAGTCATTATTTATGAAGATGGTTTAGATGGAGTTTCTCAACGGACATTAATTATGTGGTTTTATAAAAATTCCCCATTAGACCTGCGAGCGAGCTAACACAGGTATTGTTATTTTTTCCTGTTCTGCGCTGCGGTACCACTGTCCAGACATTTTGTTAAATTGAAATTTGACAATGTCCAATTTTCTTCGTCATCTCCTTCGTATTCTCATCGACAAAACTTAAAATCTAAAGCCAAAGACAATTTAACGCTAATGAGAAACATTTAAAGGTCGCTCTAATTCCATTTAAGACCTCGTGCCGAGAAAAGACTTCATATTTCTGGAATTATTTCCAGCACGAAGAAAATAATTTGGAGTAAACCCCGGTATGTTGGGATGTTCTCAATTGAACGAAAACTTCTTCAGCAACGTAAAATAAATTTTGCCGTTTAATAAAGTTCTTTGTTTGAGTTCGGCGTAATGGCTCCGAGTTCGGTTATCGAATTTAACCGCGTTTGATTTAAAACAATGCTGTTTATGGAGCAGAAGTTCCTAAATTTAAAGGCTTTATAAATATTTACTGTTGACTGGTTGGTAAATTAGAAAAGTAGATTTAGGGAATTTATTTAATGAAACGTTTCAATAGTCGGGTTTGCTAGTTGATAAGTGGCTGTGAAAACTTTGCCATGACGTTTTAAATGGTTTTAAATAGTACACTTCTTTGGGAAATGCAAACATTTTTTTACAAAGATTTCATGTATCCTGGTGTCCGATAATGGTACTCAATTTTACTTAATGATATAGTAGTTAGTTAAAGGACCAAATCTTAATAAATATCAAGATTAATTAAAAAAGTAAAAAATTAGTAATTAAAGTAAAAATATCTCCAGATACTAGAAATATTATAGTAAACAAACACAACTAATACTAACACTAAATAAACGCATTGACTAGACCAGCTACTGCATTTTCTCTCGTTCAAATTCAAGATTTTGGCTCATTAAAATTCGGTAGCGGCCAATCAGATGTATCGATTCCACGTCGCGTATTATTGAACGCGTACAAGGAGCGATCAATATATATTTCGCTAATTTATTACAATGCGTCGAGCAGAAAATTTAGCATCCCATACTTCTAACGCAGTTTCAAGTAACTTCGTATCAACTATGCACTATGCGTGCACTCGTTGCGTTAAACCCTGAATAGCAAATAAATCGAATACGTTATGGGTTTTCATCTAGAAAATCCGTAAAGGAAGGTTATTTTTAAATAAACCAGAAGTTTCTTTGAAGTTACTTTCTCCACACACAATGTCAGCAGAGTATTCCTTTGTGATGTAAATAAGGCAAGTGCAGCAGTATTTGTGCTTGGAATAAACAACTCTCTAAATCAATTCGTGAATCGAAGTGCATGGGCTCTGAATAGGATAAATAACTGTATGTTTTAGGTAGAACATTTTATATTTACAAAGTGTTCGGAAAAAAAGTCACACGATACAAATAATGAAGGTCAGGTAAGTTAGCAGCAGCATACTATACAAAAAGCAATAACGAATATATTGTTGTCGTCTAGTAGTAGTAGTAGTAGTTCAAACACGGAATTTACAGAGAACTCAGATATTTCACAAACAAGGAGTCAAGTGTACCAAGTCAAGTGGATAAGCTATTTTATCCAAGAATCGCATTGAAAGTCCCGGTGTGTACATACTCAGTACGAACTGCTGCCGTTTTTTTTCCGAAACTAACATTGGGTTCATTAAACTAAATCTGAAACTACTCTCAATCCGGTAAACTCTAGAAAATATTCTTGCATTGACTAACTGTAAGTTCCCTACCCGAAAGCTCTTCGAAGAAATGTGCATTCCGATCATAATGAAGCAGTTACGCAAAACTCCCCGAACCAGTGATGAAGTCACCTTTACTACAATTAATTCTGTTAACGATCAGTAATTAAGGAAGCATTTAATTTGATTCCATATCAAAGATAAATTTGTGTGGTATAATTCAACTAACGCTCAGTTACAGAAAAATATAGTTTTAAAATAGTATTACGAAGAGCGCAAAAAACGAGGGGTAGCGCTGCGCCAACAGCAGAAACGAGCTTGAATTAAATTTCATGGCTTTCTGGTATTTGATATTTCAAATAAGAGTTTTTTGCTTTAGGCTGATGTAAACGTGAACATACGAGGATCGTTCAAGAAGTATTCGCCTTGATGTATAAATGGCGATGTTTTGTTTAAAATTTGTCCATATTACAAAGACGTAATCTTAAAAAGCTTCTGTCTAAAGTTTGGGAGTGCTACGTTGAACTGTATTTGTTTGGGAGCCGTTTTTAGTGAACGCTTTTAGAAATTTAGTGAATATAAAAAAAATTGCTATGAATACGTACTTCAATACTTTCATTTGAAATGTTTTATTGTAGTCTAATCTTAGACTCATGCAACATCACAGGAGTTAGATCCTACTCTGGGAAACTTTTGAGGAAACTTTTGTTAACAACTGAAAAATATTGAATAGCGAAGTTTAAACGCGGACGAAAATGCACCGAATTTCAACATTTTTTTTCCGCTGCCATATTTGCCAGATTTAGCCCCTCAGATTATTTTCCAAACTTCAAAACACAATTCGTTGGAAAATATTTGAAATTAATTTATAGACGGAGTCCAAGATTGATCCCTATTTTAAAACACTCGAAGGTTTTTACTATAAATATTGAATAGAAACCATAGATCATCGTTGGGATAAGTGTGTCAATCGCAAAGGAGAAATAATGTAGTATTTTCCAGCATTTTTGTTCTTTAACTGTTAAATCGAGTTCTACTGGGGCTTGTCGTAGTTCGGACTGAACTTACTATCTTGAATATTTTATTCAGAAGTTTCCTTCACAAAATTATAATTCGATCTAAAACTTACTGAACAAGGAATACAAGAACAGTATATTCTCATCTAACTTAACGTTTCAAAATATGGATAAATGAAGAAGAAACAACAAGAAGGAGTTGAATATTTGTAATAAACTATCACAACTTTGTCTATAAAGTGTCATATAAAACTTTGAAATCTTTGTCATTGTAAGTGTTCATAAGTTTTGTGAAGCCGGAACTGGTTTTATTGAATTGCGTATGTGAATTTCAACCAGAAATTTTCATTACTTCTACATAGCTTGCACGTTTAAATATTATTTACAAGAGACGGAAATGTTAATTCCTTGAAAACTTCTCCTGTGTGCCCGTCCACGTGTACCTATTTTTAACCAAATTTGTTTTTTGTATATATTTATAATTTAATGAGGGGAAAATATCGTCAGAAATGTGTCCCTCAAGAATAATTCAAAACTTTTAAAAGTATGTAACAATAATTGCTCATAAGTTTTGTGAACCTGGAAGGAATTAATTTTTTTTTTTTTACAAATTAGGCAACGTATAATGTAATGATATAAACGAATAATATAAATGTATACTAAGTACATTTAATGAAAAATCAAAACCACCTATTAAAGTTTACAATTTCACAATTCTCCCACATTCCCTCTGTTTTCAAGTTCCAAATTTTAAAAGCATTCCCTACACATTTTAACTTTTAGCTCGCTCTTTCATTTAACACTACAAAGCATATCCACGTATGTTTCTGCACAATTACCTTCATTTGCAGTGTTCACGTTTAGCCCATTTAGATTTGGGTTCGGTTTGAAACGTGTATCGATCACGAGTTTTAAATTTTAGAAGCATGATGTGAACTGAGGGTTATAAGGCTGGTTTGACTTTAAGGGTCATTTAATGGAATAATTGTGTAAGCGATGTGTTCTTGCTCAAATTTGATGAAAATGTATCAAACTGAAGTGAACATGGGCAAAAGAGCAATGAAGAGGAAAGATATTTAGAAAGAAGATGTTATGAGGAGATTTTGTTGTTTTTTATTAGTTTTCTTCAACGGCTTCTAAAGTATTTTATCATTCACTTCTCTGTACAATCCATACGTAGGATTGCACCGCCTGAGATATGAGGTGTGTACATATGTTTTTGAAAATTTTTACTCAAGAACAACGTATTCAGAAATTAAGACAGAAATGTCCTTTAAACCATAGTTGAATATAACTAGTTTGAATTATCTTGAAATATTTCACCAACATGAATAGGCAATTAATATTCCCCCATAGAGGAGCCAAGTTTCACACCATATTGATAGAAGTGTTAAAATTAAACTTTGTGGAATTCGAGAACTGAAACTTTAGGAAACTTGGTCTAATCATAACATCCTAACTCTAATTGCACACGGGATTATGCATATCATAATTCCAACGTACTGATAAATAATTTGCTAAGTCACTTGTGGCGGTGATGTCTGGTAATGATCAATTTTTTTTAACGCATAATCGTGTGATGGTAATTGGAGATATTCCGGCGAGTTCCTAGTTCTGGAAGCTTAAAGTTCGATATGACATAATTCAATTAAGGTAACAAGTCTGTCGGTGGAAAATCTGTAAAATAACCGAAGTTATTTGCTTTAAATGATCTTCATCTATGCCGCTTCAAACAATAAATTTTGAAAGAGAAAGGCTGAGGTTAGAGTAGAAACGATAGTTTTTCAGTTAAAATTAAACAATTTGCCCCTTTTGAAAACTATTAATGCAAAAACAGTGCAAATTACCGGTTTTGGACGTGAGTTTATATAGTTTACATTGGATGGAATGCATATTGGATTAATTTGTGGGTGTTGTATGAAAAGCGATTTATTAATGTCGCGGTTCAGGTTAAGCGGTCTTACACGTGTGTGGATTTAGGACCATTGAGAAATATGCGGCAGGTAAACGGATCAGGTGATGATCGGGTAACGTGTTTGGAAAACTAATGCTGCTTAGTGTAAAATTTAATATGAGCTTCATACAGATTAATATTATTACAAATACAAAAATATCAATGTTACAGTATTGTCATAAAGGAGAAATGTAGGTCGTCCGTATCAGTAAAATGCTCAATGGCTGTGTACTTACCAACGCAAATGGTCTATTTTAGCAATAGTTCATTGTCACTATTGAAGGGAATGTGCCGAAATGTGCAAATGTTGCCCCTGTGGAATATACGGATATCGGCTGGTAAAAGACATTGTACACATGAAATACGAAATGAAATAACACTAACGTTGGAAGATTTGGAGCCGCCTTGGAACGCAGACTTACCCCACAAATGTATGGGCGAGTCCCCGATATTTTTGTGAAAAGCTACGGAATTCATGTTTGTTAATTCAATTAGCAGCAGGCCAACGTGGGCATGGGGACTTTCCTTAATAACTTAATTACGATTTCCGAGTTTTTCTCGAAAAAGTCGAAAACCGGCACAGTAGCATTTTTTTTATGGTTAAAATTGAATACCTATGGGCATATGGAAACATGGCTGACCCTGAGCAGTGGGATCGTAAGACGTTTTTTGAATTATTTATGTACTGGGAATCTTACATATACTTACACTTTGTAGCGGTCTTACGTCGATCTCTCGGAGGGCGCTACCTTTGTAACGCCCTTTTTGGGCCCCCGCTCGGCCAACAAATTTCTAATACCCTTGAGGTTAGTTTCGGATTTTCTCGGATTTGTTCGGGTGTCGCCTTTTAAAGTTTTACGAGGCAAAAGTACATACACGTGCCCGTAGTATATTTTTTAGGAGCTGCCCAGATCATTATTTACGCGCCCTTAGTTTATTTCTATATGCCCGAAGGTCATTTTTACATGACCGTAGTTTATTTATCAGTTGGTTTTTAAGTGATTTTTTCATGTGCTCCTGTTTTGTTCCTGCGTGCTCCAAAATGATTTTTCACGTACTCGTAGTTTATTAAACAGTGGAGAATGCCAAAGAGAAGTTGTCCTAATGTTAAATTAATCTAGGAAAGAAGGTTATATATTTTCGCAAAAAGATCATGCGAAGTAACCCATTGAAATCAATACAGGCACATCTAAAACTAAAATCACGGGCAAAATAAATCCTACACCTATAAATAAAACGGACTTCATAACCCTTAAGACCAAACGAGGAACCCTAAACTAAAATCAGGGACGCCCTCAACAAATCGGAACGGACAAGCTAAACCTATGATAGTACGGACAGGGACGCACCGGTAAACGCATAAATCATCCAGATGCGTCGACGTCTTAGTGAGGGTGCTTTTACACGGTTATATTGATTGATTTCAGTGATTCCATTGCAACTTTTCCTTGAAGACTTTTTTGGTTTATTTTTATTTGTATAAGCTATCTGAGTAGTAACCCAGGAAAGAGACATCAGATCAGAAACTACTCTTTGCTTTAAATCCACCTCCTGGAACTTTCCGGAATTTTTCCTATTACTCAAGAATATGTAGATATGTCGTGTTTATGTGTAATGGTGCTGAATGATGCTGAAAAAGTGCTGTTTTCCTTCTTCAGTAGTAATTTAGGAGTAAATTCAATCGGGCCATATGCAAAGAAAGGAATTTGCATATAAATTACTCGAAAAATCTTCTCTCCATCTAAGAAAACAGGGCGAAGAACGAATTTGTTCCAATACCTATTTTAGAGCAAATATTATTCACAAGTTAGTAATGAGTGACATATTGTACAAATTCCACTGCGAAATGCTTGCTTTGCTTATTCCTCTAATACGTGTGGGGTTTACATTACATAGTCTGATTTAATCTCTGCGAATAAGCACAAATAGCCACTCTTGCATAGTGACCCAATTAGAAATCTAATAGAAGCTTAACTTGCTAAATTTTACTTCGCTCATTTGCAGAAATTATGGTAGACGGCTTACCAGATAGGTCCATTAAACCCAGCTCGCAATCAATTTTTTGGGCTTTAGTTTTGATTGTAATCGTGATACATTGTATTTTACGGAAACTGTTGCTCGAGAGAGAAACATAAAAAGTTCAAAACTGTTTTATTTGAGACTGTAACTGAAAATTTTTCTAAAAACGACCCAGATTGATGATGTATGAGTTCAATAAGTTCCTCTAAGAAAATTGATGGTTGGAACAGTAATTACCATCACTCTGGCCAGTTCCAATTTTTAGAGAACACACGTCTTTTCTGTAGCTACGGTTTCCTAGAAAAGCGGTGTCGTAATATAGCGACTATAATCTGGAGTCAATAACGCTTTCCAGCGTTACTCGTGGTCTCCCACATCGCCACTTAAGAAACCATATGACCGTAAAATGCACGAGCAACGTTTTATAGCGTCCGCTATATTACGGAACCGCTTTTCCGGGGAACCCTAGCTTTGCGTTGCATTCTACGAGAATGCTTAGGAAAATTGAAAATTGCATCCTTCATAAAACCTTTGCTTATGTTTCATGAAATTAGATGGAACATATTCTCTGCAGGACGATGCCTCTAAACACACACACAGAGAGACGTGACTTGTAACTGGTCCACATATTGTGCGATCCGAGGCGAAATATGCTGTCCGTTTCATCCTCTGCATATATATGATGCTAAACTGGGATATAGCCCTCCCTAATCTTGTAGATAGATTTAAAATGTCAGAATTAAATGGTCAGCGAGAATGACTAATTTTGACTTCAATGCGAGGGTAGACCCAAAAGCATCCGACTTGACATATAGGTGGCGATTTTTTGTTAAAAATTTGCTGTTTTAGTAAACGTTTTTAAAGATTTTGTGAATATGGAAAATTCGGCCATCAATACGTGATTCGATGCTTTAATTTGAGAGGTGTTATTCCGTTCAACACCGAAGTTAGATTTTACTCTGGAGAAATCTGGTCCTTCGTTAATAACCCTAAAATGTTCGGTTTTAGAGTATAAACGCATCACTCCACACTTCCGATATCGCGGTGGCCAAAATGAATCAACTTTGTTTGGAACGTTTTCCGCGTCCACCCTATTCGCCAGATTTAGCCCTCTTTGACTATTTTTCAATTTCAAATTTGAAAAAATGGCTCTGTCGATAAAGATTTTGGTAATAACGAAGAGCTGGAATCCGAGGTTGATTTGGTTATTTTGAAATATTCGAAGCTTCTTGCTATGAATAAGAAAAGTGTAAAAACACAACTGGGAACCGTGCGTCAACCCCAAAGGATACTATGTTGGGAAATAATGTAATACTTTACAATTTTTTTAAAATTAAATATTAGCTGGGGTAGCTGTTTGGGCAAAAAACGGTAACATGAACTTACCAGAGGTAGATCTCTTTCTCCGGAGTGATGCTGAAAATGTAAAAAAAACGTTTTTCCACCTCTTAAGGAATGAAGGTAGCCTATCCTAATCAAAGCCGACACTGTATGCCCGTCACTTAACACATCCAAAGTCGAATCGCGCACACTTAATGGATTTTGAGTAGGTCGTTCCCAATCCGTATACTCATTTTTCAATGTAGAAAAAATCTCATTTAAATGGAAGTAATATGTGTTTCGAACGTACGTCCGTAATATTCTATCGCGTTTCGTTTCGTTGAAACCGAATTCCAAATCCTGAGCGTTTAGGTCCAGGTACGACTCCGTACCCGTCAACGAGAAAAGAAGGTCTCTGTCGGGAAAGTCGGCCAACTCGTATCCTGCTGCGGTGGCCACTGTGGAGGTGCTGGTGGTGGGTGGAGGTGAGGTAGGATTTACGACGACCGTGCCGTCGATGAAAGGAGCAAAACCTGTTAATAGAAATCAATCAATTACCTGTTCACCAAGCTTTCAGCCCTTGGCAAAGGGTGAATGTTTCTTCTAGTTAGTTCTAGCCGGGAATAAGACAGATCGATTTATAACTTCTATCGTCAGTGACTTGTTGGTTTTGGTTTGGTGTTGAATGGTTCAACCTCAAACACTAATCTTTAACCTTTAAACACAGAAATAATGGCAGTCTCACAATTTTAAATGTAAATACTATCTATGGAGTTGCAACAGGGACCACGTGTAGTATGGCTGTCGCGTCTCCCTGTGGGGCCAGATTCATGGTACTGGGGAGTAAAGAACTCCCCAAGTATGATGTTAAAATGGCGTGTGTTTGTTAACCTTCTATATGCCGATCGAAATGAGCAATTTTGATGCTATTGCCTGGAGAGGGTGCTACTCCCCAGTGTACAGAATTGAACCCCTGGTGACTGTTTATGCAGGAGCATTCGTCAGCATGGGTACTCATTATCAGCTAAGGAGCGTCTAAAAGGTCTATCAAGTCACTTATGGATGTCAAAAAGCACCTCACAACCGCAAAAATTTTATTATTCCCCCAACTCTGAAGTAAGCACATTTTTCTCTTTCCAAAAGTTTTTCGTAGCTTTAGAAATGTATTTTTGAAGACACCCGAGGGATTGACTGGTTCATCACATTTAATTTTGTTTATAGCAATAAAGTGTATCTTTTTGTAGGAAACGAGTTGCAGTTGAAACTTTACTGCCAACTTTTATTACTTTTTCGGTAGTTTTGATGCTTGTAACTGTTAGTGAGGAGACTCATGGTTGCTGAGTTTCGTAACATCCAATTTCCATCTTGTAGCAGGTTCCAGGTAATTCACGATTCGGCTTGAACGCCACCCAGACTCAAACTATCTTACAACTGAATGATGCCTGCACGAGGCGTGAACGGTTTCAGCTGGAAGACCGAACTTTGCAAGTGATGCCAAGTTAAGGTGATTTGCCGCATTGTTTTCCCTCTCTTTCAGATTTTTCTTCTAAAATTCGAGAACTCGAACTCTTTCGCAACTGGTGCTAAGTAGAATATATAGCAGCCGATTTTTATCACGTTAATCTAATTTGGAGTTGGTTGATCTTCAAAGTTCCATAGCTTAGTTTAATGATTTGCTGTCAAAAAGAGACACGAAAATAACATCAAGCAATAGTGCGTAATTAAGTAACGGTTTTAATCGCTTTAAAACATCAACAGAACAGAACATAAGATACACGCCGAGGGCACATCAGTTTGTCGTGTTTATGAGGATTAACAAGCATCCAAGGGAGGTATAATGAAAACTATGAATTTAACTACAATAATTCTTAACGAAGTTTCAGTTCAGGAGTACGGGGCGAACTTGTGGAGCAAATTTAATTTAAAACTTAGAGGTGTCAGATGCTGCGCCAACGGTCGTGAAAAAATTAAAAGGCCTAGACCAAGCGCAGCTAGAGCCCGAAGGAAAGAAGAGTGGTACTTGAGAAAAAGAATGGAAACCTAGTGACTACACAACAAATTGTGAACGTAAACTGTAAAGAGAACCTTGTTAGAATCTCAGGTTCGGAGAAATTCTGCCAAATGAAGTTCTTAGTCAGCACCAAATTTCAGAAAAAAAATATAAAGTATAATGATATTGTTGCGACGAGCGGCCGTCGTGAAAACAGTTGTGAGTATCTGGTTTCTCAATACTCGATTTTTAATTGCGATAGGTAATCTGCAAACTGCATGATATATCTGAAGGTGTTTAGGTCTTTAAAGTTCTTTTCACGATACATTACGTGATTTAAAAACTTTCTTAGGTGCTTTCTTTATTTCTTCTTTCGCCGTCCGGCTTTTAGAACTCCTTAGGAATTTGCTCTAGTAGTCTTCAAATCGATACAATTTGCCAAATTGCATTCATTTTCAGGTAACGGTATTACTTGAGAAGGGTATTCATTTCTATGTTTCAACTTTACATAAATTACTTTTCCGAATTCCCAATTGAATATATTTTAAAATCCTTTTTCGCATTATAAAAATAGCAACTTCGTTGCATTGTTTACCACCGATGTATAGCGATAACTTCGACTTAAAACAATGAGAATGCCAGAGGTACATCATTATAAATGTTTATACGTTACACAGATTCTTACAATTAAAGCAGTTTTAAACTTTTCATCCCTGTTGGGGATTTATAATTTTGTTTCGTGTTTTTATAAACTTTTGACCGTTCGCGGCTTTGGAAAAGTTCAGTGTTCTCTTTAAAAACTTTAAGCTTTGGTAAATCGCAGTTGAAATTTTAATTTGTCTTTTCTGGCATGCTTTCCCTGCTTAGTACTTAGTGATATGTCTGTTCAGCCATGATATTCCTTTAATAAAAATACACTTACGTGCCGTAGGCGTTGAAGGTTCACTCGTACCGTTAATTACGTGTGATTTAGGGTGAAGTGGTTTGTAGAAGGAGGGTGAGTGTGAAAATGATAGTAAACTCCGAGCGTGTATTGAACATAAATTTGTTTGCCCACGGGCCTTTCTCAAGCTACTCACTGAATATCTCCGTCTCACTTGCCGTTATCTAACAATTCCCATATAACAAGTGTGTCATAGAGTCTTCTGAAGATGAATGAAAATAATCGCAAGAAAAATCTAAGAATATTAAGGCCTATTAAGATTTTATGCCTTACATTTCTTTTCTATCTTTTCTTCTTTATGCTCTCAGACGGAATGATGACGGATGATGGAGGCACATTTATTTCTCTCATTCAACTTATACTCTTCTCCCTCATTAGTCTAAAATCTATCAACATTTCTCAGACCTCCGATGCTTTCCTTGCTGATCTAAATAAATGTGCAAAAATATACTGAGAAATCGACGCACTCTTTTTCAAAATAAGGTGGCCTTACTTTTTACCTAATCCCTTGGAGTTAGTTAAGTGTTCCGGGTAAGAGACGCACAGTTAAATTAAGTTTATTTAAAAAGTTCCTCGTTTAACCTTCTTTTTTTCGCATACCGGAATTCCTGCTGTTTTTCCTGCCTCGAGAAATTTACATACCAGCTCTGTGTGTCGTAAAACTTATTTTTATTGGGCATCGTCGCAATAAAGTCAAACGCTGTTGCAGGCGCATGTTTGTAAAAGACGTGAAAACTGAAAGGCCCTTTGCCGCGGGTATAATCCCTTTATAAGTGAGTGTCAGCAGATTTTATCTTTTTTGCGATCCCTTTAAAAAAGTATGGCCAGTGCCTACATAACTTTGCTCATAAAGACGGTCTGCTTACAACATAATCTATTATATAAGATGATACATTGAGAATGGGACATGCTAAAACCCGAAATAAGAGACACTAAAATATGACGATTGAACCCAGCATGTCTTGTACCAATGTTGCGTTTTTCAAATTTACAGGGCGTTAAAAATGTATATTTTATTTGGAAATTCCTGAATAATTTTTTGTGATTTCATTTCATCAACACCGCTCCGATTTTATGCATACCAATTTTGGTGTTGATTCTATGAAAACACAAAAAACTATTAAGGAATTGTAAAATTATACTTCAACTTTTAACACCCTGTAACTCTGAAACGTACAAAATTGGCATGAGGTATGGTGGAGCTAATCGTTATATTTTGATGTCCCCTATTTTGGATTTTGCCATACCCCATTCCCAATGAAACACCCGGTATTACCTGTTGGCAGTAACCAAACAGAAGTCATTGCTTCTTACCTGGCAAGAACCTGGGAGTATCCAATTTAATATTTAGCAATAAATTAAGGGGTTTCAGTCTTAAGCAAGGAGCTAAATCGTCCTCGTGAAGATCGCCATGGCACTCGGTCTGTTCCGCCACAGTTCTTTTTATTATAAGTGGGTCCCTTTGTAGTGCCCAAGGGCTTAGTCCCGATCCACTCAGCAGAATCACCCTGTGCAGCAATTCTGAAATAAAGAGCGCAATATAATAAATCGCGTACAGTTCGTACTATAATTTAACAACTAAACCATCAATAAATTGACCATAGTGGCAGGAGAAACATTGAGCGAACCGAAGGGAATAATGCAAGATATAGATGTGAAAATGATGTTTTGCTCGATGCTCATATAACACTAGAAATACCCGCTGCTTTGTCAGAATGTTTATTGGAAACATTTATTTTCAAACTGGGGTTAACAAGGACCTTTACTGCTCCTCTAAAACCCTTGTAAAAAGCACTTTGGAGGGAATTGTTAAATCTGTAAATCACGATGAGCGAGAGATTTTGTTATAAATGCCAAAGCAGATTTACAGCGTTTTATGTCCTTTACTGCCATAAGATAAGACGTACAAAGAGACGAATCTAGCACGCAGATTTTGATCTTCCAAGATATTGCGAAAGTGAGAAATAATTTCATGGATAATTGGCTTTTGAGATTTTTTTAGGAAAATTTCAGTACTCTGGAAGAGTTAAATAATTCTTGACCATTTGCTTGTTCGAGATTAAACAAACTCGCGATGGTATACAGTGTGCAACATTTGACATGGAATATCGAAATATCTCGAATACTAGGCATGTTATAAAGAAATATTTAGCATCAAGCTGCAATCGCTCTGAGGGGGAAACGTCTTGGTGTTAAAGCTGATTTCCCTCCATCTCCTTGTGGGCGCGATGGGGTTTAGCTGTTCAATTTTATACGCGAGCCCCACTTTTTAACATACTCGGATAAACGGCTAAAAGAAAGAAAAAATTGTCCGAACCATTTTTTTCCATTCGTGCTAGAAAACGCTACATTTAATTAAATTCAATTAAAATCTTAAATTGCAACTTCCACTTTTAAAAAAATCCTATTGAGCAAAAAAATTCTATGGAAACGAAACGTGACGAATAAACAGTAAGATAAAAAAATAAAACATTTATTTTTAAACATTTTGTTGTTAATAGGGCTTCACGTTGGAATATCTGACCGTAGAAGATCAAATCGAAATGGTTTTGGTGTATGGAGAAGTTGAGAGCCACTTAAAAATGGTGCCAATATCTACGCCCAGCGTTTTCTAGCATGAGTCGAATATTTCGAACAAATTTTTATTATTTTTACCCGTATTATCTAAGTCTACAAAAAAAAATGGGAGTTCCCGTTTAGAATTAAAAAGTTAACCCCCACTCCGCCCACGCGGGAGGTGGAGGAGAGTCGACTTTAGCAGCAATACTTTTCCCTTTCGGGTGATTAAAGCTTGATACTAAACATTTCCTCATAGCATGCCTAGTACTTGAGATAATTCGATATTCCTGGTTAAATCTTACACACTGTATTTCCGAATATCTGCAACTGTCCTATTTGCCAGAGTTATACAGTGCGTCCCTCCAAGCCCGAAATCGCACGTACGTGTGTAGCCTGAAAGGACAGAAGGAAAAAAGAGGAACCACCAGCATGCATCACCTCAACACCCCGTGGAAACACTCAATATTTTCGCAATTACGGTGCTGAGTTCAGGGTGAGATAATTCTCGGGCGAGAATGTTGAAAAAGTCTTCGTGACAAGCCCGTAAAAGAAATCCAGCTCTGATTGCTGATAAGGAAATTATTATGTTGATCGGTAATTAGGCGTAAGAGTTCGTCGATGTCAAATATTACTCGGGTATGCTGATTTTTTGATAATTTTATTTCAGCTAGATCTGCTATGTGCTGCATTGTACTGACTTATGGCCGGTAAATGCTGCGTATGCGATGATTCCAAAAAATATTCTATGCATCGGCAAGTCCAGCAAGTGATACTTTATCGCATACTAATTGTAACCGGACGATTTCAGTTAAATACAACATTAACCCTCTTATGCACATGTGCTGTAAGAAAATGCACCTCAGTCATGTTACCATCAAACGCCCACAAAATTTTTGAATACTCAAAAATGCCACTTTGATTTGTGAGCGATAAAAGTGGAACCGTGAAGCGTTACTTTTGGTTCGCAAATAATCTTATAACAATCTAATTTAAATAATACCAACATTGTTCTAAAACTACAATAAAACGAACGGGATTTTAATAGAAACAAAATACGCTTTATTGCTTATTTTCAGATAAAATACATGTTAACAATGTTATCTTGATACGTATTTTTAATTGAGTAATAAGTTTATGTAGTTGTAAAATATCGACGATAAACACCTCGGATAAAATTTTGGTAATCAAAAAGGATATAAGATTGTCTGAAAGTGTCTCAACCCATGCGCGAATATAGATAGATTGGAGAACGGGCTCGTAATGTTGAATTCGGAGGACTTCCTGTTGTAGTCGGGATTGTGGATTCAATGGGAATAGTGGTCGTTAAATCTGTGGTAGAGGTTACCATGACGGTACTTGTCGTAGCAATGGGCGTGGTTGCTTCAGAAGTTGAATTAGTTTCCATAATAGCGGTAGAGGTGATTATTGTCGTAAGTTTGGGTTTTAGATGTGTTATGTTGTTTAGAGTGAAGATCATTTTAACCAGTGAATCGGATGCATTTTTCTCGACCTCACCTTTTGTGTATTTGTATGTCTCCCTTTCCTCCCCTTCGCGAAACAATCCACGACAAATATATCTAAAAATCGAATATTACACTTTGTCCTCAACAAATCTACTCTAAACTGACCTTCGAAGCTCGTTGCAGTACAAATTATTAAAGCCCATTCCACTATGGTAATTTTCCCTTTTAAATTCAATACAATTTTCCCCTGAAAAGCTATTCGGTTCGCCTTGTAACCATCCACTTTTGCCTACCGGGCTCCCATCTATCCAGGAAAAATCACCATCTGTTTTTTTGAAACCTCCAATCCAATAACCAGCTAAAAATTGCTACATGTTAATAGATTTAACAAACATGTTGTGAGTTTCCAGCTTTTAGTAAGATTTGGAACATTCAGTGCATGCACGAGTACGTATAATTTTCAAGTTTTAAAACATTAGGATTAACATAGGACTTAGAGTAGTCATTGGAGCTCCAACGCAGACTATAATGGCTATGTTGTACAGTTCAAACTTGCGGCTTTATAAATTAGGTTAACAGAAAACACCTCGAAAGCATTTCAGACAAAGCGTACCGTCTTCCCATCTACGGCTGATGTGACTGAAGTAACCCGGCGAGGTGTCATTTTTAAGTTGTGTCTGAGGATATACCAAACTGACGAGAGCTACTTGGTTCGAAACCAGTTTTCACGGTATTCTAGTCCATCGCTTCTCGATGGATAGGCGAGGACATAATGTAATATTATATCTCAATCACGTTAAATAGGGACCCGTTGTTTCTCCTATGATCCACTTACAGTATGTATCAGAAGGTAGATAATTCATAGATATATGAAATGTTATGTTAATTCTGTCATAATAGTTCCTAGGATATATCAGATGTAATCCTAACATTGAACAAGCTTGTTGGGCGTCAAACCATGTCAACTGAAATAAAAAGGAAAAGGTAATTATTATATGAAATCAATTATAAAAATAATTTCACGAGAATTATTATTCATTTATGAAATGCGGAAAGTGAGATTTTCCTGTTCAGCAATCATCCAGTTGGGAACAAAAAGCCTACTTATCGCACGACAGTCTGTGCTTAATGTTACTAACCTGAACTAACCTTTTTTTTAAGATCGAAGAGATGTACACGGCCTATTATTACGGGCCAAAACTGGAACACAATATGGGGATAGATCGTGAGAGCGACTCAGAAGAAAGAAAGAGACGAAGGCTAGAAAAGAAACTTACAAAGTATGAATGGATGAAGGATAGGAGTTAGATGACTAATAGGTGATGGAGGAAAGAATCACCTTGCTCTTAAAGTAATGCTTTGGGACGGTTGAGGTGAAAGAGGAAAAAAATTTAATAGGCCAGTGTTCTGAGGAACACTAACTTGAGATCATATAGATAAAAAAGACCATTTTAGTGCCAAACCCATATGTCTGAAAGCAGAATCAATAATCCTCCATAAAAAAAACACTTAACGACTGCAATATATCAATATAGAGCATACCACAGTGAAACTAGCATCAGATAAAAGTCGAAGTTCCCAACTTTCACCCTTTCTCCAGTTCCTGGTGTATTTTTAATACCTACCATCGTGCTATCACTTAAAGCCTTAACATCGCCTATTACAATCGCTTCTTTCTTATAGCTGAACCAATCTTAGACTAACTCACCCTCAACAATGATTTTCTTATGCGGCTAAAGATCCTATGATTACAAGATATGCGCTGAAAGCCAGAAATTTCGAAAAATTCCGAATCCAAAAATATTTAAAAATTTAGTAGCAAACCCGCAAAAGTCATCATATATTCTTTGATGATCATTACCTTCTTAATGGTTATCTCTTAATGTAATTTTTGTTCTTGATATACTCACTTTTTTATTAGAGACCAAATATTTATTATCATATGTAAAGTCCAATATTCCAGGATGCTCCGAATAATCAACACCATATTCCTTTGATTTGAGATTGGCCGAGTGGATGTTAAAAGGCAAATAAATGGATGTTGCTGTAAGAAATGTAATGTAGTAAGGGATTGGCGTGGTAAAGTATCGTAAAAATAGTCTGTCCTCAAACAGTCTTTCATTTTCAAGAAGTTCTGTTAAAAGTCACAAAAAAATGGAATTTATAGGACAACAAAGTGGCACCAAAACACACTAGAGAAATTGATATTCTATATGAAGAACACCCCATTAAACTATCATAGCAGTTTTAACTCACCTTATTCATTACTTAAGAAGATTTATCTGGAGTTTCGCCTTCAAGTAACCATCACCAGTTTTTTTTGTTTCCAAAGTTTTTATCGAATTTGAGAACTAATTTTTCTTCGGAATTCCGTTAATCTTTATTAATTTACTATTTGTCGATTATTAACTGATAAGGCTTTAACTAGGCGGTTATTTTTGAATCCTTTATTTTATTCGATTTTGTATTAAATTCCAATACTTTTGCTAATTATTAAAGGTATATGTAAAAATGGGCATTTGCATTTATGCATAATTTTATGTTTTTAAAATTTTCTATAAAAAATTAGCACCGTAATTTAGATAATAAAAATGATGGTGATTGTCATACATAGATTTTAGAAGATTTTTTTTGTCTTCAAGAACAAAAAATATAATAAAATATTAAAATCGCTTAAAAACCGAAAAATGTATCTCATATTTCTAGATGGTGTTTTGTTGGTCTAGTTTCACATGTGAAATACACTAGCAGAAAGAATTAATGAATTACTTAAAATTGCTCTCCATTTAACTATTTAAAACATGTTTTTTTAAGAACGAGAGCTTATTTTCACTCTTTTAAACTCTTTCACAGTAATAATATATTTTTTTTACTTAGAAAAAATAGCCTATATAATAGTCAATAATACGATGATATACAGGGTTATTCACGCTATACGGCTCGGAATATTGTGGCCAAAATACGAGGTTTTCTAAAAATTTTTCTTTTGGGTTATATGGGGATCTATTATGGCTACTTTTTAAAATTATTTTCATATTATACAGGGTGTCCCAAAAGTGCTAAAAGTATCAAAGTTGTGTTTTTTTAAATGGAACCCCTTGTATATTGTTGCATTTTTGGATTCTCCGATCAAAATAAATGTGTGTTTTAATAAGGTTTACAATACCTAGCACTTACGGTTTTTGAAATAATTTAAATTTTGTAAAAATTTGGCCTAATTTTCATGTTTTAACCACTTAAGCAGTATTTAAGTTATGTAAGCGTAATTTACAGTGTAGTGTAATAATGGATCATACTTTATATCCCAATCATGAAAAACTTGCCAGCTTATACAGGGTGTGCAAAAATTAAAACTATTCAAATGAGAACTTTAAGTGGCTATAACTGGATTAATTTAAATGCAATGCCATATTTTTTAACTTACCAGGATATGTAGTTTTTAAATACCCATCGAATGGTACTAGGATGTTCATAGCTAAGTCTTCGCGTTTTTGCAGAATGCACTAAATAATGGCTCCTTGCGCCATTTGGCGTCTTTTAGTTCAAAGTTCCAATGTATCTAGTTGCCTATGATATTTCAAAATATCAGATAGTTAATTTAGTTTATTTTTTAGTTTAGTCTGCAAAGGTACTTTTTTTCTAGAGTGTGTAATGTACCCTCAGGCTACGCCTATGCCTATGCAATCCGTCCGATCATGTCCGTGATGACCATATGTTGGGAACCCATTTTCTTCCTGTAAGGGTTGCCCTGCATAAAGGAACTTTCACTCTTTTATCCTTATCAAGACAAAGGTCTAAATTCATCTATATTTGGTCAAAATCTTTACAGCTGCAATTCCCCGTAAATTCTCAATTTTTGCCTTTGTCTCAAGATACGGTTTAAGGATTTAAAAAGTTACCAACTGTGGATTGACCCTGTTAATGGGTACCGATACCCTGATTGGGTATTTAAGCTACCCCGAATCCCATAAACTCTCTATTACTCTAAAAATCCTCTCTAATGTCAAGATCATTTTAGTTTTTACCGATTAATACATAAAAGGAATTGTCTACAATATGCCTCCAACAACTCCACAGGATATGAAAACACGTATAAGAGACGCGTTTGAAACTGTTACTCCGCAAATGTTGTCCAGAATTAGCGGTGGTTTTGAAAAAAGAATTTGTAAGTGTTTGGAAATGGACGGTCGACATTTCGAACATCTGTAATAAATATTTTGTTTCCGTTTTATGTTATACTTGATATGTGATTTAGAACATTGAACTAAAAGACGCCAAATGGCGCAAGGAGCCATTATTTAGTGCATTCTGCAAAAACGCGAAGACTTAGCTATGAACATCCTAGTACCATTCGATGGGTATTTAAAAACTACATATCCTGGTAAGTTAAAAAATATGGCATTGCATTTAAATTAATCCAGTTATAGCCACTTAAAGTTCTCATTTGAATAGTTTTAATTTTTGCACACCCTGTATAAGCTGGCAAGTTTTTCATGATTGGGATATAAAGTATGATCCATTATTACACTACACTGTAAATTACGCTTACATAACTTAAATACTGCTTAAGTGGTTAAAACATGAAAATTAGGCCAAATTTTTACAAAATTTAAATTATTTCAAAAACCGTAAGTGCTAGGTATTGTAAACCTTATTAAAACACACATTTATTTTGATCGGAGAATCCAAAAATGCAACAATATACAAGGGGTTCCATTTAAAAAAACACAACTTTGATACTTTTAGCACTTTTGGGACACCCTGTATAATATGAAAATAATTTTAAAAAGTAGCCATAATAGATCCCCATATAACCCAAAAGAAAAATTTTTAGAAAACCTCGTATTTTGGCCACAATATTCCGAGCCGTATAGCGTGAATAACCCTGTATAACCTAGATCCTTGAGAAAAAGGAAAATAATTGTTTTAACAGTTTGCTGTTCAAATAGGTTACCCCAATATCACTGATTGATAAAATCCTAAAAAACCAACGTAAGTCGCAAATAGTCTTTAAAATAAGGAAAAGAATTGGCTAATACGTACCTGAATTTAAATTCCACAAAATAACTAAATAAATATTTAGTAATTTCAAATGACACATTTTCGAAGGGACTCGCTTGGTCAGTTTGATTCGGCATTCACAGCACTTCTAAATAAATTACCAAGATACATGCTATATAAGCCAGAAAGAGGATGATAACACACGAACTCTCTACATGTTGTGTGAAATATCAATACATCTTAAATCATTAATTATAATTATTTAACCATTTGCACAATCAAATAAAACCAAAACAGTAAACAATTTGCTTCTTCGATGTGATATAGCTGCATGAGAGGAACATTTATAGATGCAATACATTTAACAAAAATATTTAGTTTTTCTAATAAAAATTTGTTGTGTTTCACTAATGAGTAATTGGAATTATTTTCTAATGATATTCGCTACAAAACTAAATTAATAAATGGAGAAGGAATGACAGTTTCACGGCATGTACATGGTAGTGATTTTCACTTTGTAATTCAGTGAGATTTGATTGAAGACAGTATACTCCGGTATGGGTTTGCCAAGGAGAGAAAGTTTTTTATTATTAACTTTATGAGAAAATATGTTTTTTATGAAAGATTTTACTTGTTCCAAAATGACTGAATCGCAATTTTTGTAATTTTTCTCTTCGTTGCTAAGGAATATCGAAAAATAGATCCATTTATTGAAAGTTTGTCCAAGTTCCGAAAATTTATTCTCGTTTATGGATATAAATTTGGTAAGAAATCCAACACCGACTCAATTGACGAAGACGTAATCAATGGAAAACTTTCTTTGTTGATAAAAACTTCATTAGAGTTCGATTTTGTGCTGACGAATAGTCTTTAGTTTTTTTTTAATATATCTTCTTTTTTTTAACAAAAAACTTCGAGAGCACAAAATAGAAAACAAACCAATTTCCTATCAACTAACAAATTTTTCATTGTTTATGAACTATTTTATTGAGTGTCTATTGAACTTTTTATAAAGTTTATACCGTTTTTTCAAAAGAATTAATCCATCAATTGTGAATCACAATGCACCATTGAATATAGTTTTGAAAGACCTTTAATTTGAGGTGTCACTTGAGCTATGTTTCAACTGAAAAAAAATTGCCATTTTGCGCCACCGGTGGCATAAGCAAAATTTAAAAATATAAATAAACGTCATAAGATAGTATATTTTGTTGTATTTAATGCTGTATTTCAATTTAAAAAAAAATGATTTGTTAGAAAGTTATCAAGAAAGGGGGTGGGGGTTAGGGGTAGAGGGGGGTCAGACAATTTAGAGCTGTACGGCAGTCAGTGGTAAGTATACACGCGGTCTGATACATGAGCTTTGTTGGCGGTTTCACTATACTTTAGGGTTGCATTAGTTGGGAAAGTCACACGAAGCTTGTTAAGATGAACTTAATAATGAATGCTGACTGGTGTATAAGCCGTATCCTTGAAGATCACGTCTTGCAGTATGCTGATTATTGAGTAAAATAACCGCAAGAACACTGATAAGAACTGATTTTTGGGGTAAGTTTGCGAAACTTTTCTAAAACCTTGTGACGTTTTTTTAAAAAGCTCAAAGCTTAAACTTTTTTGCTTTATGCTGTTGAGTGGCTTTTCCACCAGCCCATTGTTGCCACTTTAACATGGATATAAATATTTTACGTTACTAAATTCATAGTACTTTACTTTTAAAGTGTTTTAAACTTTGCAACCTCTCTGGAGTTCAAAAATTTCCTCACACAATAAGTGGCATACCGCATTTTAGGAGATTTAGAACGAATTCTCGACAGAAATATCTGGAAATGATATGTCTCACATTCTTGAATAAACAAAAAAAATCGGATAAGATTTTATTAGTTTTGAATATAATTGAATATATATATTTCTGTTTTCCTGAAACTTTTGCCTCTCTATGGTATTAATTTTTTCCTGCTCTGCGCGTTCGTGAGAAACTACCTTGTTCCCATAATGCTCCATTGAAATTAATAATTTTTAACTTTTTTTGTTATTTTTGGGGCATACGTACCCTTGTTGCTGCTCGGTGCCTTTGAACATTCATCTCTACGTATCTCTAGTTTTATCTTCAGGTATAGCATTATTCCTGTCAGGAGATTTCTCATCACGGTTTTGGGATTCTACTTTGACCCATTTTGACTGGTCTGCACAATGTATCCATCGATCGAGCCTTAATTATTAGGTTCCTGTCTAATTGTTAGATATTATTAACATTAACATCCTTGGCATTTCGTTGCATTTTTCCCTAACTTCCGTACGAGCAACCATCGAGTTATATTCGCAAATGTGTGGCTTTAATCCCGTGTACCTTCTTAAAGTTGATAGCAGGTATTAGAATACCAAATATAACAGGAACCTTCGATACATCAATGTCATATTTCTTTTACAACGCGTATGTACATACCTCTGTCCAGATCATAAAAATTGCAGACAATCTTATCAGGCACTGCATGAAAATGCTTGGGGTTTATCGCAATTTCCCGTAAATTTGTAACTCTCCATCTTATGGAAGACAATTTCCATACGAATCGACAAATGTCCTTTCAGACAGATTTCAACATACGTTGCATAATAACATATGCTGCAGTTTCTTATTCAGTTTGCCCCCATTTTAATAATAATTATTTAGCCTTTACTGTAGTATTTCTGTGATGACGAATTCAGTATATAGCTACTTAAATATTATATTTTAATATAATCTTTTGTTCATTGATGCACTTACTTTTTCATCAGACATAAAAAGTTTAGAATCCGTTAGGCCCAATGATGTAGAATTATATTCCTTTCGTTCGAGATTGGTGGAGGAATTAGGAGCACGTTCGTGGGTTAAAGCAGACGGGTACATAAGCATAACCGCAAGAAGTATGATGTAGTAAGAGATAAGTGCAGTAAACTCTCGTAAAAACCATCCATTACCCTCAAATAAACTGAACTTTGAACAATTTATGTTAAAACTTAAAGTCTCAGAAAAGTTTTATTGGGTGTGTTATCCGGGTTTCGGCTCCAACGGCATCAAAAGAGTTTTCAAGAACTGACATTTCTTCTGGTTACGATTAATTTATACGTAATATACCTGCTATTTGACAAATCAGAAGAAGTTTTTGTCGGTCGTTGAAGTCCGGTACGGTTGCGACTACGGTGAGAGAAAGATTGGTGCAACAGGTGGAAGCCAATCTTGTTCTTGATGATCCTGATAGTACGCTTTTGTATTAGTTCATCGTAATTAGTTTTCTTTTGGATAAAATGTATCCATTCTGTAACAATGGATGGGAAGTAGGTGGAGCGTTGTGCTCAAACGCAGCATTATTGTTGTCGTAAAGTTTGCTTCACTTCAAACAACTATATGGAAAAAATTAAGTTTTTACCTAAAGAAATGAAATCATCGATAAAATGGAAAGCTAAATGGGAAAAACTTCGTAAAGTAAAATTCAATAAATTGTCAGCCAGAAATAATTGATGAATAATTCAATGAAATTAGTATTCAAAATAGAGAAGGATTCCATCACAAAAAATTTAAATTACGTTATTAACTTTGTTTAAATACGAACCAAATATTGTCATTCACGATTTTTACCATATCACAAGATTTGGTAAACAAGGTTTTTAGTTCCTTATCGAAAATAATTAAAAAAGCATTCAAATATTTCCCAAAATTATTGTATGCAGGCTTTATATAGCCACGAAATATTAATTATTTATGTATTGTTTAATTTTTGTTATGGGTTGGATATTTTTATTGTTTTATGCGTTATTCGATAGTGATTTTTAATTTAGATATTTTGCGTAAAATTCCAAAAATTTGCGACTTACGTACAAGGCTTTCCAACTAGATCTGAGTCTTTGTGTTACCAGGTTATTATTTGTGCAGGGTGTCTTATACGTGTTGGAAACTGGATTTTTATTCTTTATAGTAGGACATATATAAAAAGTAAAATACATATATGGTTCACAGTATTTTTTCCGGGCTTTTGAAATACCTTTTTAAGAAACTAATTGGAAACCAATTTTCAAATATATGGAAGAGAACGTCGATTTAACATTAATAAAAATGTGAAAAATCCTCCTTAATTTGTTAATAATCTTCAAGATAAAATATAAAATGGATTTGATATAGGTACGTACTAGATAATATATGGAACCCAATAATTTCACTGTAATCTTTTCTGCAGGATTTCGCTCAGTTCAATTTAATTTGCACCCGCCCTTAATCACAAAACACATTACACATATATCAAAAAGAAGATGATAAGTGATGACTTTTCCATGCCGTGTGTTGTGAAGATTTTTGATTCTATGTATATATATATATACATAGTATTGAATTTCCTAGAAAATAAACAATAAGTAATTTATTGTTCCGAAGAGATATCAATTGGTATTACTCAAGATTCTAGAATATTTTGTTCAATTTATTGTGAGTCCGGAAAATACTATTTTCCCGTGCGCAAAGAATTTCAAGTGTCAGGCGAAGCGGAAACCGAGAATCATGTAAGCACGAGGATAGCAGGTTTTATTACCGCCCGGGAAATAGCATTCAGCAGGATATTCCTGGATAGTATACTGGTGTGCTACTGACAAAAACTGCTAGAACCGTAGTTTCAAACACTATGTAGCTATATAAGTTCAAGCTAACCCTGTTCTCGTTTCGCTGTTTGTTAAAGTGCAATATTTTCCATGCGCTTACGGGAAAGGTGTGTTTCCAATGTAGTTAACTGGAAAACGACTAGTTTAGTTAGTTATAAAATAGACAGCAGTATTCCCAATTTCGTATTATCATTTTATCGATGACAGTTGGTGGTTTTGGTCTAATAAGCACCCGTAAGCATTTTCTAAACCGATTTATCGATATACAAGTCTACTAGGTATCGATTGTGGTCAAATAAATCCCACTTTATTAGGACGCCGGAGTAACTGAGTATTAGCAAACAGTAAATTTTACCAATAACGCAAACTCCTTAACTCTTTATTTAATATATAATAATGCAAACAACTAATTTAAGATTATTAGACGGAGATAGTCCGTGTTTTTGGTTTGCAAGATTCGAGAGTCACTTACCTAAAGCACATTCATATGGAAAACTTAACTTTACTTGGAACTCACGTTCTGGAGCAAAATGTGATAAAATCGGTGCGACTAAAGGAACAACAAAGTTCATTGCAGCCTCAAAAACTGTATAGAAAGGAGGGATCTAATGGTCAATTTGGAAACTGCATTAAGATATTAAGCTTACCGTATGCGGCGCTTTCTATATATGTGCACTGAACAGTTGGTAGCGAAAATTGGATTACAGGATTATGTTAAAATTGCCACGTATTCTGAGAAGAAATAGCGGAGACGAGGATAATAGGTTCTTTAATTAACAGGATTAAGTTTGCTTGTTTAGGATGACAAAGGAATGGTTATTATACAAAGCAATCTTTTGGAGAATATAAATGGCGGTGCAACGAGGAAAACTTTGACCCTAAATAAAATGATTCATAAGTCTTTTTTAAGCATCTAGAAAATTAAGAGTGCAATTTTTACGATTTTTTCGAAATATATTTCTCAAAATTGAGTTCCATTTCTCCTTAAATTTCAAATTTCTCGAGACCAAGTTGCAAATTTGCTTTGAACATCGTTGAATTTAATATGTTTCGTGTTATTATCTGGGGAAACTCCACTTTGCTGAAATTTCCTTAAAGCAATAAATGTAAAGTTTAATTGGGACACTACTTTTAAATGTTGAACAAGGGTATAATAAATGTATTCACAGATTTCCTAAACTTTAACACCCTAGTTAGGTTTGCTTGGTTACTCGCACAAGTTGAAATTTCAAGGGTTTTTAGCAAATATACCTACGTGATTACAAACATGTGCAATCCCTTTTTCGTTTGAGTTAAAATTTATTGCGTGTACTAGCGACCTTAACCGACAGATAAAGCTTTTATTCGTTGGCCATGCTGATTCTAATGAAGCAATCTTTAGATATGTAGCTTAAATTATAAGCGTTGCCGTAATTCTAGGACGAAAACAAAGTCGCGGCAACGCTGACAACGTTAGGCTGCCTCATCTAAATCGTAAGGGACAAGGTCAAGTGAAAGGAACAAGCAATAAGGTCTACGCATAAACCCTTTCTTTCAGTGTCAAACGTATGTTTTTAAGATGTCTTGGTCTTTGTTCTAATAAATACACAGGGTGTCTCGTTTAGGCTGGTTCACTATCGTTATTTATGAAACGGTGAGAGTTACAAAATTGATAAAAATTTATGTAGACAGCAGTGGCAAAATCGTTTACAACATAGATTCGTATAATGATGTTAATGACAACTCATTTCGTTCTGAATACGGACCTGACTTTTTTATTACATATTTTGCAGGCGATTTTCATTCCCGAACCGAAAATCAACTTAACAGCCCCGTTTGCGGGATATTAAAAGTCTCCAAATATGAGAAATTTTTGCCGCATAACCGATTATGCAAATCTCACCATTTCGGAGACAGGAAAAAAGTTAAGTCAAAATAATCAGAATTTAGTGATGTTACGACTACACCTACCGTATTGTTTAAACTAAGAAAGGGACCAGAAGAATCCATGCTCATCGTTGCTAATTTAGATGATTCTATAGAAACCAAGTTCGTGGAGAAAAGACCAGAACATTCAGGAATATCAGGGACCCATGTAGAATAGTAGAGTTATTTAAATTTTCTTTACTTACCTTGTCAGTAGCCAATGTTCCTTCGTGCAATCTCAGTTATATCTAACAAACTTTAAAACACACACCCCCACTTATCGGCAACATTAAATGCATTCAACTCGGTTCCAGAGAAACAGTAAACTTCCTCAAGTGCACAGCATTTCCTGGGACTTCTCAATCTGGCACTGAATCAACTGCCATTGTTAGGGCTTTTCCTCTGAGAGAGAGCTTCCATGCCCCATTTCTTTAGGGATACAGATATATTAAGGAAGACCTATAGTTAAGCGACAGAACAAATAGCTTCTGTTAGTGCCTAGTCACTTTTATCTATTTTATTTGGATTGCTGTTTGTATTTGCTATTCTCTGTTAAACATGAAATTTGTCCTCAAGTGTCCGGCGTAAATTGTCGATTAAAGTCCGTTCAGGTGGCTTTGCGTTTAAATTGATGTCTTCTTAGGTTGAGAACCAAACAAGGAGAAGTAGTACGAGCATAAAATCGTTTTAGATAATAGAAATTACCGTATAAATGTATAGAGTATCAAAAGTTCCTCTGAACTCGACAGAATTCCAAGGAATTCTTTCATACTGGGCGACCCAGAAACAATGATACAAACGAGCGTTGAGTACCAGAGCTAAATAATAGCTGATTGACAAAATGCCCTTAATGTATTGTAAAAGTGAGAAAAAATTGAACAAGCAATTCAAATTTGAGCAAAGAAATAGCCAGTGGCGAACTACCATTAAGTGCAGAAACATAAAGAATCATCATCATATCATGTGATATGTCCAATGAAATAAGTCACAACCGAAATTCACCTGGGGGTAAAAATTGGAAGGAACATTTTTCAGAGCATACTCCAATTCATATGAAATCAAATTCATATTTTCGAGTAAATATAGAGGGATTTTATTGTTGAGGCTTCAAGGTCGTTGTTCAGAATTATTTAACAGCAATCTCTCGAGCACCTATATGTATACATAACCTGTGAACTCTCAAGCAATCAGTGATAAAATCATGTTAACAAAGTTTTCGCAATAAAAATAACAAAGAGTCATCTCCCAAAAATTGGATACAAATCGCGAACACGATTCCAAGCTGATATAGCAGATTGTATTTTGTCATGTCCCGGATTTGCAGGAGTTTTAAACCAGTCAGTAAATCGAACAGGAAATGCGAACATTATGTTCGATAAGGATCAGGGGGGATACACTATGGAGATTTTCCAGGCTTCATTTACTATCCTTTCTTCGTAATGGTACATACGCGAAGGGGTAAAGATCTTGGAGGGGAAAAGTTGCACGCCGAATGGATTTCGGGGTACGTCTTCCAACTTTTACGACCCCTGTGACAAATTGGACAAAACAAATCTCTTAATCCGCAAACTGAATTTCGTTACCACTTTTTGATACAACTTTAGCAGTTATCTAGAGATTCGTTCTTCTGTTTCGAAAGGATCGAAAATAAAATTGGATGAACTCTTACCTTTAGCTACAGGCGATACCGCGACAAAATTAACCAGAGCCGCCCCCGTGCCGTGGCCCATAAGTGTCACACGTTCAGGGTCACCCCCGAAAGCCGGCAAGTTCTCCCTGAGCCAGTGCAGCCCTGCGACAAGGTCCATTAGGCCAAAATTCCCTTGAGCGCTTCCCTTCGTTCCCGTCTTGAGGAAACCTGAAAAAAGTGAAAATTTTAAGGAAGCCAGGTGATAAACTGAGTTTCTTAGGACAGTCACGATTCAGATAATAAGTTTTGACGAAACCTTTTAAAAAATCACTTATTTGAAAAGTTTTTGTCGTTTGATGTTTCGTAATGTAGATGTTTTGAAAGGATTCTGATAGCATAAATAATTCCGACTTATTTCACTTTTTTATGCTGATATTGATATCCTAAACTCTGCTTGCAGCCAATTTTGGAGTCAGGAAAATCGCAAAAGCTTCGAAGTTAGTTCTTTGGTACGAAAATTTCCATTTTTTTATAATATAAAAGAGCGATTTCAAGCACATTCGTGAAGATCCATACAACTCCTCAAGATCATTAATTTCATGTAATTTTTTAGGCAGCAAAATTCTCGAGATTTCCACGCTCAAAGTATGAAAAATGGCATGGATATGATTTAAAAGAGCTGTTTTTCACTTAAATCGGCTAATATTTCGAAGCGTTTCATTCATCTGTCCAATTTGATATTTCATCAATGCATTACTAAATTCTGATTGTTACGCTGAACCAATCACCGGTGAATTAAAACGAGGCTTGCTTTACACATGTGCAATTATTGGAAGATTTCCTTGATTGCCTTAGCAATTTTCTGATAAACTAAAACGACCACTTCAAAATATTTATATTTACACATTTGTTTGTAGCACTCTGCAATTAGCAACTAGTAATCATTTTGACGAAAACTTGTTCTTGTATCTTAACTCACAAATAAAAATCGAGTGGAGTAAGCTCGGGAGATTTAATAGGCCAATTCCACAAGTCCGAATGCCGAAACCATCGCTCGTCAAGTATTGGAAAGAACTCGCTAGTGTCCTCTGGACTATAATGAGCCGGCGCTCTATTCAATTGGAACCAACAAGTGCCATATTCTTCTACAGTTACGTTTACTAAAGAATCGTTTACTACCATCCTTCCTCGTTTGGGTGTCAGGTATGTTGGAAACGGACTTTATGGGGTCTTAACTTGGAAATTTCTTCGAAAATAGATATTAAAGTTTTCCCGAATCTCGGAAGTTTCAATTCCTTTTGTGCAACCGAGACTACGAATTTTATATCCGTTTTTGGACCAATTATTACACAAACACTCGAGAGATCGACTTTAATAACTTATACAGAGGATCGTTTTTGCGGAAATTGGTACATTGTTTCAAATATGTTTATAACAAATATAAAAGAAACAAATAGACTTATCGGAAATATACTCCTTACCAATGGTAGTTATTAGGAATTCCATAATAGGGAGGGAGTTTTATCAAAAATAACTAAGATGAGGAAGAACTGGTTTAGTAAATCTAAAACTAAATATTCAACTGATTGGGGCACTCAACACCGTTAAGGAACAAAGGACTCATGTGTTCTCAATATTGACTGCGAAGTAATTTCTGTAACAACAGTGATAAAAATGAACTGTAATAGAATCTTAATGTTGATCTTATCCTTTGTTTCTATAATATTCACATTAATCTTAAATTGATATATTTGTAGCATTTTCGAATATTTCCATCACACCGCTTAAGCATTATCAAATAAACACGGTGCAATGAGCCTATGCCCCCATATCTGTCGGAACCAAAACACTTCGTGCTTTTTCGGGAGTTTTCGCTCCATGTTCGTAGTGCTCGATAATTCCAACGAATTAAGCGGACGCAGTCTCATTGCATAGATGTTAAGGTTAAAGTGGAATGGTTACCACGTCAAGACTTTTTCCACCATGTGTACTGTTCATAAATTTAGTACCTACAAGATAATATCTTAAAAATTTTAAAAAACCTCCAATAGCGTTTTAAGTTATGTCTCGTTCAAAGCAATTTGTTCTGTTCTCTAATCAGAATGTGACACTTAATTTGGCTTGATAAGTGAATACGAAGCATCCCTGACTCTTATCTAATTTTCCACATTAATACTCCACTCAGAGCACTTCATTCCCCGAATTCTAATTTTATAGACAGCAGGTTAACTGAGCACAGATTCTCTGGGATGGGTTTTATTGCAGCAGCAATTAGTTTGAAACGTTTAACAAAATAGAGCCCATAATTATTTCTAAGCTATTAAGGCAACTACATTTCAGTTCCTAGTTTTATGACTTGTCGTAAAACGAACGATTTCAGATTATTTTTAACTTCATGGAGATTTTATTAGATTCTCAATGCAAACTAACTTAAGTTTTGTGGAATGTCGTATTTATCGCAGAATACCAGTTTCGCCAGAGTAATAGAATATTTAATAAACGTATGTTTTCTGACTTCGTCGTCGTCAAAGCCATATCCACGTCTGGACCATAAACCAATATCTCCATTGAGTTAAGCTGAACTGACACTGATTGCCGCGCGAAGACAATGCCCCAGCTTCTCAGGCGCCATTTTAAGAGATAAAGCGTTTTCACTATAATACTTCTTCCTCATGTTGGGTAACAGAATATGTGTTTGCAGCTGCTTGGACCATAAAAGGGGATTACATTTGAAATATTACTATATTGTTGTAATAACCATTACCGGAAAGGCGTTATTCTTGACATGTCGAGGAAGTTTTCGGTAATATAACTATGTTCGGCAATTATATTTCTTTATCTACTCATTTCGTGATCCACAATACTACCATGCATTACCACTGGTGTTATTGTCGTTACATCACAGAAATACAGTTCGCTAAACATTCGATTAGCGTTTTGCACATCAAGTAATAAGGACGATATCGGCTGGACGTTCATATTGACCTATCATCCTTTAACGGACTACTGTGAGATTTCATACGACGGCAAATACTTTTCAATTGCGTCATTAGCTGACATCTGGTTCAATTGCCATCTCGTTACATAATCTGCGTAAACCATTACACCATAGCTTGATGTTTGAATTTTTACCGTGACTAATTATTAAACTATTTTCTAATTATTGTTTACTTTTATGTGTAGATAGGTGTTGTGTCTGCAATTAATTATCCATAATAAGACGTATATGTGTTTGTTCTCTCACTACTGATATACAATGACCACAAGTCGCCATTAAGTAAGTTATATCTTGTGTTCGAAAAGCATCTTAATTTGCACAACTTACATGTCACATAGCAATGCCTAGGACATGAATAATGAAATTAGAGCTTTATTTACTCCATTATCGTAATCTTGAAACTTGCCAGTATCCATACATTTAACCAATTAGAAATATATTATACTAGATAGTAAGAAGTAATTTCTGCTCTTCTCGAAGATTGAATCCATCTTCGATGTAAATAATGCAGTGTTAAGCCGACTGTATCAAGGAATGTATAAAACATATCGGAACCCCAATCTCTCATTTCCGTCTTTGTTGCAGCCAAATTACCTGATAAGTCCCTTTATGCAAAGGGGCTTATCAACTAATGGGTCGATGGGTAACACTATGATGTGTTGAATAATATGATATGATCTTGAGGACTTTAATTTGAGGCAGTGGGTACCTACGTAGACAAAATTATACAGAATACTTGTTACACTGATTGAAGTGGTTTGATTCCTAATTCCCTTTCTGAGTTGTGTATATATTCTAAGAGCTTTACGTCAATAAATTCTCTTATCATATCTTAGCAAACACCCGAACGGCCTCAACAGGAATTTGCAGACATATCGAGCAAACTAGAACTAACTTAAACGTTTGTGCTAAATAGTATAACGATTTTCCCAGTTAGTTAACATTTAAAAACAATTAAGTTCATTGTAAATTGTCAACACTTTATAAACTGTGCCATAAAGAATCATGTTGTCTAATAGTGTTTTCTTTATATCCCAAAAACGATGAGAGATAGGAGAAAAATGCAATGACCAAAAGAGCTAAATTGGACAATAAATTCAAAGTTACGTTTCAGCGGGACAGCATGAAAAGAGATTGGGGGGTTAAAAAAATGGCCTAAATTCAATATTGCATGGAGTGTGCCCTAGAGAATAACCGACTCGCTAAGTCTGAACTACATGTTTTGGCAATTCTCTATGACCTATAAAGACCCTTTGAACTGCGGGACTTGTCGAATTTATGTTATGTTAAAAAACGCTTATGGAAAAAATAAATTATGCAAGAGATACTTAATCTGCCGATTAACAATGTCATTCAGCATTAAATCAGACAGCTGACATTGATGCGTGTGATAAAACTTTTATCGCATGCATTAATATGTTGATTGCTTGACGCCCATAAACATTTTTGCCACTGGCACGTGCCACTCAAAGTGACAGAAAACATTTTTTTTAAACGAAAGTTTTGCAAAGTTTGTTCGTATTGAGTTAAGTTCGAAAAAATGTACTATTTTGTGTTCGCCTTGATTTGTTGAGGAGCTAACAGATCACCCAGTATTTTATAACCGCAAGTAAACCTCAGCACGTCTGATTCATATAAACTCCTATAATCCATTTAATTCTATCAAAGTGACAATGATTGCCGCTCGAAGACAATGCTGCAGTTTCTCCCGCATCGTTTGAGTAAATGGAACGTTCCTTACGTAATACGATTTCTCCAACTTGAGCGTCACGAGAGACTATTTAGAACTGAATTACACTTCTACCTTAATTAATCACAAGTAAAACGAGGCCGTAATTTACGCCCGAGGGTTGGAAGCTAAAGGCCTATAAAGTAAGACCTACGCGCAATAAAGCATCTTTATCTTGACTTTTTATATTTCTCTTCAAAAGTAAGTTAATGATACAATATTGATCAAATTTAAATTTGATTAACTATGCTGCTTAAAGCTGGACGGTAAATGGTGATTTTACCTCGTGCCTGCATACGAACGTCTATATCCGGGAAATTTTTGACTAGCCCTTTCACGGGAAATTCGCCCTTAAACGAAATAAAAAAAAAATCTTAATTGTGCGACACGAAATTATTGCTTGTTTGCTGGGATAAAAACTCATATAAAACTGTGTTAAACTGAGTACTTATTCTCGGGCACAAAAACTTCAAACATTAATCCTAAACTCTATAAAACTAGATACATTGATCCCCCAAATAAAGGGGCTTATTACTCTTACTTGGGAACCGGGAAAGGCATAAAAAGATTTATGGCCATGGTGTACGAACCGGAAGATATATGGTGGATAGTTTTAACCTATTCGAGGGTTATAGTAGGGGTTTTCCCTCTGACAACTTCGAAGTTAACGCAATAAAGCTAAAAAATTTGTTCGTTGCAAGAATGAAAAGAAAAATGTGACTTACCCAAGACTCCTAATCTAAAGTTGATAGTTACAACTATAACTCGACCCGATGAGGCCAAAACAGTCCCATCATAGGGATTGCCGGAGTTCCATTCGTAACTTTCTCCATGGACGTAAACTACACAAGGCAACTTGGTTTGTTCCTCTTCGCCTGTTGCTGCAACGAAACGACTAGTTAAATTATCTGCATAGTTCTGAATGTTCTGATTTATTTCAACAGTAAATCTTATCACTAATTTGAGTATGAGAAGTATGAGAAGTATTTTGGTCCGAACATTGTTCTTAGTGAAGTTAGTAAGGTGCAGTTAGTAAGCACCCACCTCCTCGTCTAAATTATTGATGAAATGTGAATAAACGAGACAGAGATGAAATGGCCATAAACGATTTATATTGGTTAGTCCTGGTTCGGGGTGGCGGCTGATGGATTTATTATTATGGGATAAGTCCGTGAACGTTTCATTTGCAAAATGTCAGAGGTGTACCAGAAACTGCCACTGGAACTGCATTAAGTAGAAGAAGTAAAGAAATTAACGTCAATGAGATTAATGCGTGTCAAAGAAATTGTTGAAGACAAAAAATCAATACATGTCGAAGAGAATATAACACAGAAGACTTTAAAGATAGGGGAAGCGGAAGATCTTGATGAAAGTGATGCAACAGTTAAAGATGAAGTTGCAGTATATACTACATTTCATTTCAGATACTTAAGAATTTAAAATTCGTCGAAGGTCATTAAGGCGGAAGAGACGAACCTAGGTAGAAGAAACGAGCCGATCTTCTGCTGAAACGTTATATTTGAATCATGAATACGATTAAACTGCAGACGATGAAAACTGCAGCTTCGGAAATAAATGAGGGTGTATGATACTGCCATCCGGAAACTAAAGAGAAAAATGCTCGAGTCTGTAATGGGTTTGATCGGTATAGATATAGGAAACGTTCATGGGCGCAACAGAGAGATTCTCTTTGGTATTGGTTAATAGTTTACTACGGTCATTAAACTTATCTATATGAAACTCTCCAAGATCATTAGGAAATTCATGACTACCTCCGCTTCTACTTATTAATCAATCACAAGGAGCTGTTTTGGTCTTGTTGGGATGAAGTCTAAGGAGAAATTTAGCTACATGCCCGTACTGAAACTTCTATCTATGGGCTCCAGGGCATATATCCAAGTCTTTAACAATCTCTCCCAGACCTAATTGCTCTCCCACTCTGCCATGGTTTGCACTGATTTTAATATCGAAATTCTTTCGATACAATCGGATTTCTAGTCTTGACCTTAAGATTTGTGGAAGCTTTGACTGAACATCGGTAAACGAACCGCTTCAGAAATTTCGGCGATTAACCTTCTTTTGTTTTTTTTTTTTTTTTTTTTTTAATTTTTTTGAAAATTTTAAATGAAGCAGAAAACGAATTCGATGGGGCTGGATCGAATTTTGTTAATAAAGCCAATCCTTCTAATAAATCCTAGTTTCATTATGGAATTGTTAACAATTTAGCGAATAAATCACAGTTAATAAGAGAATTTCCGGATAATATTTAAGAAACAAGAATGCAGTGGAGATAAATTATATTTACTTTTCCAATAAATTATTGAGAGTTGTCATGGTCTCCGGTTCCTCTCGTGTTTGGATTATTTAACGGCTGTGCTATAATTTACCGCACAAAATCGGGCAAATTAGTATTCCGAAAGCCTGTCTGTTGTCGATAAAATATGCATCTCGTATTCAGCCGGGCTTTGCAGTATGCTGCAAGCCAACAGCTTCCTTTGTACAGCGTAAACTTCAAATTTATTTTATTTTATGCTTGTTATCCCTCCCTATAAAGGGCATATAGTTTACGTGATTCCAGAGAAATTTTCAGCAATAAATGTGACAAAGCTGAATAATTAGGAACATTTTATGTTGAATGAGTTAGTGCTAATATTCATGGGAATATTGAAATGTTATACCAGTTTCAACATGGATACATGTTACTGGTAAATGACGCTAAATTAGATTGCGAATAATTAATATTGTTCATTAAATAACTTCATGTTGAAAAAGTGTAATTATGATTACCGACCCATGCTAGGAAACAATTTATTAATGTGAGAACGGTACAAAAAACACTTTTTCACAAAATAAACAAAGAGCGATGTTTTTCGCGTTTTTCTTCAAATTCTTCACATCTTTCTCCACACGAGTTGAATATCTACTTTCGCGGATATTCCGCCCTTGCACAACTCCTTTCGGCTTGCAGTTTACCAGTCGTGATCATAGAACTTTCGTCTAAATCGACTAAAATTTCTGTTTATTATATTTGAGTGAAGCTCTCTGGTTATACATTTTGTGGTCCTAGACTGCTGGCTGGAAATCAATGATTTCACTTTTATCTAGATTGCAATATCGCAAATTCCTTTTACGATATGCACGTATGACTGAAATTAATTTATACTGAAATTTAGGAATGAAAATGCCAAGAGAATCACTTTCGGCCCTCGAGGGTGACTTGGAGGGCTCCTCCTCGCTATGATACTCAAATCAGTAGAATATGGTCATGCCCAGGGTGGTCTATATTCGGGGTTAAACGGAAGCAAATACACAATTTTTCCACGATTTAATCCGCGCTGTATCTCACAATTATCGAAATCCCAATGATGGACACTGAATTTAGACCAACTCGTGGATGGTTTCATTTAACTTGACGCGATGCCTGACATATCTCCCAATTCGAGCGTCTTCCCTAGACTTTCCCTAGACCTTGCCCATGAGCATATCACTAAATCGCACTTTGAAATGAGAGCTTTAGGTCCATGAAATGTGTCAGCTTTTCTTCTGCAATAATCTATAGGACGTCCAAAGCATCTGCCCGAAGGAGAACTAGAAGGGCTGTTGTGTTTTCCAAATCTGTCCATCCACCTTGTGTCAAACGTCCAATCCATCGGTTTTGAATTGTCTTAGACGTGCAGGTTTGGAGAATTCGCTTTATTTGTCGAAAGGGCACTAATTAATCTGTCCCATTAGCTGCAATATCTTCGGTCCCTGATCAATTTACCTTACAGATTTCAGCTCGAAGATTTACCACGAAATCACTTGAAAATAATACTATTAATAGAGTTTTTGAAGTTCTTCGTTCAATTAATTGTTTTTAATTGTTGAAGCTTAAAGATCGCTCATCCAGCTACGTTGTGGCTGGAAATTCCTGTAGTTTCAGCGCAAATGACATTTTACAACTAACTACAAACTGCCCTAGGCCAAAGTTTTCCTCACTATGTCAAAGGACCTGGTTTGACTGCTTATTATGTGAGGTCGGATCGTGAACACTTAACCTTCCACAAAATAGATTAGAAGCATGCCTAGCACACACTCATAGTTCACTTTATATTGGTTATATTACCTGCTCTACGGTTAGAAATTTAATCAAAGAGATTTATGCTAAGTGCAGAGTGAAACTTGTTAACAAACTGTTGTGTAGTGTGGAGCACAATGCAGAATTTTGCAAGCGACAATGTAAGAATATTTAAACGGAGTTAAGGCCTCACAAGCATCTCATTTTCATGTAATATTTAAATATTTTAATCACCAGGGGCCTACACATATAATATTATTGTATACAGGGTGTTTTTTTTTTTAAGTATAAATGTCAATATCCTGATTATTATGCTCGCAACGGAAAAATCCAACAACACATCTATCATCAAAAAATGGGGGAAAATGATTGAGAGTATGTTGAATTCACTACTCTCTACCAGATGCACCTCAGCCACCACAAGTAATTTTTTTGCAATAGTACGGGGATGGTTGCGACCTGTCGTCGGGAAGGATTTTCAATAAAGTTTTTAATGATGTGAAAGTTTCTGAAATTCCGTTCTCGAATGTATTTGATAGTGCCTAATATGCAAAATCTATTATTAACACAGCAAGGTGTGGAATTATATGGTTTTCAATCAGGTAAAAGTAATGGAACTGATATTTAATTTAAAGCTTAATTTTAATTAAATTGAAACGTAAAATTTGCCGCTTATTAATAATAATTTTTTATAATAAGTGATCATTATTTTTCATGTATGCGCACAAACGCTACTCACGTTCTCGACGCACGTTATTATCAAAGAACTAATAATAATGTTAAATATAAATAATGAGGAAATTTTCTTTTATCAGTATTTATGATTATTTTTCTACCAAGCGAATCGTCGAAATGTGCCGTTACCTTTTAAAAAATGCCATTGAACCATTGGCACTCCGTGAGATTAAGAAACAACAGGACGAAAATGGCGAATTACAACTGGATGAAAATTTACTTAGATTTCGACAGAATGGGACACCGCCACATTTTGTTGTACCCGTTGGGCAGTGGTTGAAGAACAATTACCCCGCAAGTTGGATTGGAAGGAAAGGAGTGATAGAATGGCCCCCTAGAACACCCGATCTCACACCCTTGGATTTCATTCTGTGGGAGCATTTAAAATGTTTAGTGTTTCAAATTTTTTTCCAATGATACGTCGCAAGCATGTTCGTGCTAGATAAAAAAATGACTTGGGATGACGGGTGCATTTGGGAAAAGGTAGTGAATTCTGTCGGAGTAATCTGACATTCGGCGTCTCACCCCAATACAAAGGGGAGCACTTATTATTTACAGTGCCAAAAGTTGAGTTATCGAAGGACCACAGTTTGCTTATAGTGCGCTGAACCGATTTTAAACATACACCTGATGCCGGATCACACTTTAAGTTTTATTTAAAGCAAGACAAACAACACTGGACTATTGAACTAAAGTTAAAGAAAAAAGTACTAAACTAATACGAGAGAACAAGGAGAGACCAACGATTCTTGGTACTTCCAAATTTGTACTTATAAAGGGTTTAGTGTTAACAGTTAGATATTAGTGATTAATGAGCGAGTCAAAGGTACCTTACTAGGGCTGTAAGGACCAAAACCAAGGGGGAAAGCGAGAGTGAAAAGAGTTATTGATATCGCAGACGCTCAAAGCTGACGGGTTGCCTTTGACTAGCACCCCGTCAACGAAATAAAAAACAAATTTAGTTTTTGTTCAGTCTAAGACATTAATTATGCCCAGTGATTTGTCTATGTCATTAAGGGTGTAGGGTTTCAATCAACTGGACAATAATTTAGGTGTCTAGACTCGATAAGTGGTGTTGAGTATTTCCCCAACAAATTCTTCATATCCTGATTCACATTCCCTCATCATATTATAGTAGACGTGTTTTTTGGATTCCTCCGTTACCGGCATAATCATCAAGATGTAGACACCAAAGATATTTATGCCTTTAAAAAACTCACCCTGTATAGCATAAACTTCGTATATCGAGGAAAAAGTAAGAAATGTTATTAGCTCCTCAACAAATCCTCTCTCTAAATTTCTCATGTACTGCCTTCAAATACCATATATCAAAGACGGCTTCATCTGATATATTCCAAGATTTGAATTTCTGCGGAATATATCCTTGAAAGCCAACGATTACCATATTTTTTCCTCACACGCACATCTAAAAGTTAGAAAGTTGTATCGTATATCCCAAACATAAAAGTTTTTAATACGGTTTTGTGCAGAAAAAGTGGGTAAGTCGATGTTAATCAAGTCCACATATATCTAACACAAAGTCTGCTCACGACAAGAGCTGGCGTGTGTCGAAAACTAATTTGGTAAACCTTAGATGTTTGTTTATGTTAAAACTTTTATGTCAGACTTTTAAGAAAAAGCGAAATGGGAAGCTGTATAAATCAGATTCTTGGTAAAGTTTGGTATTTATCCAAAACCGTTGCTTGCAACGCAAACATGTAACTCATAATGATCATCCCGGAGTATTCAATTCCGTATTATGTGGGGCGTGTAGCTAAGCTCGACATAAAACTTTCCTCATTATTAAAATCTCATGATAACAACTTGCAATCAACTTTTTTTCGATGAATTTCGTATGCTCTGTTTTTTTTTTTTTTAATGCGTTTTATATCGCCTGCAAATTTGGTTTTTCATGGGGGAAATTAAATACAGATTTGCGCTTTTGATGAACTGTGACCAAAAAAAGTAATTTATATCAAAATTGACGATTGGAAAGTTGCATCGACCTGATGCAATTTATAATCGCAGGGATGTAAAATATTGCGTTTTGCTGTAGTAAATAACTGAAAAGCTACGTAGGCATTTATGTGGAAATTGTTGTATTTTTGGTAGGTTTGTCGTTTTGTAAATACGGAAATCGCTTTGCGTGGCCCTCATGTAAAGTATTTACATTAAGAACTTTTTATTTATTCGCTATGGAAAATCGATAAAGGCAAAAGCAAAGAATTATTGATGTGCTACTTGACTTTTACTTTCGGCTCCAAAAGTTCTTTGTATGGCCCAAATGCCTGCACTCAATTCAAACTGCAGTCATTTGCTCGAAGTTTTGCCCTTACAATTTGCAGTATTGGGACTCACCAGGAAGAATATCTGCCAGATACTTAGTTTTTTTTTAATTTTCAGCTTTTTTTCCAGACATTTTTTAAGTTAAACCTAACACATGTTTAGCTACATGGTTTATTCACATTTCTCCTCTCAGTTGAATTTTTTTTCTTCAAGGTGGAAGTCCTTTCTCATATGCTCAATACCTCTTTTGTATTCGAGATAATTGCATAGCATTCTGTCCCATTTTAAACGACTACATCTCGATCTACCCAGATAAGGATTCCAATCTCACCTCTAATTTGGTTAACTCGCGAATTATCTCTTAGATAATTGTTAGGCAGCTTCATCTACCAGTGCAATGCTCCATCAAAGACTAATAGCCCGAAAATTTCGTCCTGATAATTAATATTTAGTCTTGGATTAAAACCTCTGAACTGGAACTTGATCATGATTGTGCCTCTATATCCTGTTTCAATTTTCTTTTATATTTCAAGTCCCAGCTCTGTTGCTCATTAATTGTTGCTCAATTATTGATTTTAAAAAATTCTCAGCTTCTCCATCAATCCGTGGAATTGTGAGGGAAAATATACTATGAACGAATATGATCTACACTCATTGCAAAAATATCTAAGTAGTTCGCGTAAGCATTTTTTTTGTTTCACAAGCATGGTTGCTGGTTGTGAGTAGTTTGAGAAGGTTCTGTTTTCACGAGTTCCTATTTTTCATAAGGTTTTTTACCAAACTGCACCATTTTTTCTTTAAGTCTCACTAATCTCCTTGGAAGCTTAAATTAAGAACCCATTTGCATGATGTGCGTACATTGAATCTCCCATTCAAACATAAACTTCCTAAACGTATATAAAATACGACCGGAAGTCTTAAATCAACTTCGGTAAATAATTTACTTAAGAAGCAAGTGCAATAAACTTGCCTGTAAGTTGCTGAGTAAACTTCATGTGAAAACAGAGATGGCTGGAATTAATCACTTTACAAAAGTAAGATGAACTCATTAATTTACATCAAACGGTAAACTTTAACTGAATCGCAAACTCCGGCTTACTCTCTAGTTAAAATGTAAAGTTGTTAATTGATTTAATCAGTTTAATGTCTCGCGTTCCTGATTGTTTGATCTCTTGTGCGTATAAGAGAGACGTATGAAATTTTTTTTAATCTTATTTTTTTCTATTTTTCATTGTATTTCAAGCGGCTACAGAAACAGAGACACGTTCGTTTGCTGCACTTCTACCGTTTGGTACCTCGTATTGATTTCAATAATAAAATTTCTGTTTTATTTATGCAAGATCGGGGCATATCAAGTAATAATCAGGTGTTTCATAGGCCGCATTTGCGACCTGTGGACAACACTAAGCAATCGATAACACAACTTCATGGACAAACGGTGTGTGGTAAAGGTCAGATTAGTCAGGGATAATCGCTAATCCTTTTACCAAAGTAAAACGCCATTATGGTGATAATAATGGCGGACATCGTAAATGATTTGGCGGAGGTTATATTTGATAGCATCGATTTTACAGGGGGGTTATTAAAGGCCCTCCGTTGTGAATAATGGTTGGTCCCTACTGGTAACTCCAAGGGCGCTTCAACATATTTCGGATTGTGATTGGGGTAATGAAGGAGGCTTTTATTAATATTAGTTTGCCTAATTTGATCAGGGCAAATGGAAAGTCCTCTCTCTGGTTTCTTATCTGGCTTTATCTGGGGTGCAATTTCGGAACAAATTGGTTAAAACAAATGTACCGAATAAGGATAATTTAGCCACTCACCCGATAAAAATTATGCAAATCGCTTTTTTGTTGCCCTTTAAATTTCCAATTCAAATTCTTCTGAAAGAATTTCAAATCACGTAGAACTTGTGTACAGTGGGATTGTTTTCAGGGCGTGCTTTTTATTAGTTGTATTTGGAAATGGTAAGAATAATTATTGCGAACATGACAAAGACGAAATTGACATCCTTCTAAACTGGAACATTATATTATTCTCTCACAACATATGGGTTAATGATCAAAATTAAATTTGTTAATCTGCTATTTCTAGCACATGTTTCCACAACGTGCAGTTGATATGTATAATTTCTATGCACTGCAAATACGTATTTTTTTAATTTAAAGCAAGAAAAATCCACCCACGTAAAACACTGCGAAAAAAAATTACTCTAATGAAAATAAAATTAACGTATTTTTTTCCCAGAAATGGAGTGACTTATTTTGAAACACATTTATGGGTAGATAATGGGCCAGTAATGTTATTTTCCTAAAAAACTGCCATCTCCTTCGGGTCGGACATTAAATAGCGTTCAAGCTGTTTTTAGGGCAACACATTTTTGCGCATGATTTTCGGTAATTTAGCATGCAGTTTACAAAGTATTATTGATAATTTTCACCTATGAATAAGTACAGGAGGCACGAAGTAAAAATATCTTTGGGCCCGAACTAACTGGTCCAACCTAGCATTAGAAAAATCCAAGTTCTACTAGCGGATGTTTTAGAGAATTAGAGCACCCACTTTACCAACATTACTTAATCAGTGGGGGTGCGAATGTCAAATTCATGAAAATGATCTCCCTTAGTTTCAAACCGGACAAGAGCCCCTAAGGACTTAATCGAACGACTTCGCCCAATTTACTGCTCCTACTATTTTAAACGCTCAAAATTGGGAAAAAAATTCAAAAATTTGACGAGTAATTGCCAATAACTCATTTAATATTTAGAAACAATTTACAAGAATAACACAGGACTCGCCTTCAGCAATATTTCCACTAAATCAACTACGTGTATTTACTTTATGGAAAAAAGGCATTTTTTACTGGTTTGTAACAAAGCAGTTCTTTTAAAATGAAAGCTGTGTGGGCCGATATTCTGCAAAAAAGGTGATTAGGGCAGGAACAAAGAGAATTGGAAAGCTTAGGGTACCGTGTTTAAGAAAGCAATGCGGGTCATGATAAAATTTTAATTAAAACGTAAAATTAGGGAGAAATTTAAGTGGAAATGAATCTGAAAATCCTCAAAAAAGTCTTTTAATCTTTTTTTCGCATGAACTATATGGGCCAAAAATTATTTAAAGTTGGAATTACGCACACATTTTTTTTAATGTAAATTCAAACCTTGAAGCCTGAACTGAGTACGCCATTGAAAACTTTAGTCATCCATCTCGGCTTTCAGAGGATTCGTTCCGCATTTTTAGGAACAGCCGCCAAATGAGCGGCAGTTAATCAAGAATCAGCCTGAAAGGTGATGGAAAGTCTAGATTACTTTTATTCAGTGTGAAAAGTCTGATGGTCCATAGTCATTTAACTAAATAGCACCCCGACATGAAAGGTTAAGAGGGTCTCTAACTGAAAATATGTTAGAGGTGTCGAGTGTCAAGATAAGAATAAATCACATATTTTCGCATTCACGATATTATGAACTACAAACGGCATGCTAAGGTATGAGGTGTGAACTGAGGTATGAGGGAGATAAATGCTTTTATGTTCGAACCATTGGTGTTAGAACAAATTTAAAAATAATCATAGGGGAATTATTAATTGAGGCACCTTCATTTTAGAGCTCCACAGATTCTTGAGATATTGACGCGTCAAGCTTTAGAAGTGGGAACCTCCATATTTCAGAGATTTTGCAAAAAATTTTGGAAATAATTTGGGGGCTGTTTAGAATTGAATCGACCCCTTTGGATTCTGTATGACATTGAATAGTGAGGTGCATATTGGGTCCACCTACTCTATCCGAAAACTATCTCACTCGAGCACTGATCTCTACATAAACAAATTTTTAAACCATCACCCGAGTCAAAAAATGGCAGTTATTAAAATTCTATCTGAAAGAGTAAAGAGGATTAGCGAACCTTCGAAGCTGGAAAAGAAACTTGATCGTCTAGAAACGGCATTTAGCTTTAAAGGTTATATCAAACAAGAGTTCAAGAGAGTAATTCGTCCAAGAAATTATCAAGTTTGTGGACAACATTTAGAAGAGAAACGTGGATTTACAGATTTCCCGTTATGTATCTAAGGCTAACCAAGGATAAAGGAGAGATTTGTTACGGCACTAGAAGTGTACGGAATTAACTGCAGATGAGGCTTTGATTGCATAGAAATTGTAAAGCATACTATTAACAGAAGAGGCACGAGCCATAAGAGGCATTACAGATTGTGACATATAGGGAAATCTGTCGTAGCTGAGGATGCGCTTTTCAATCGTCATGCGATTCTTTCAATAGAGTAGAAAATATTCATAAATCCCAACTCCACCGTCCAAAACTTACTGGAGAGAATACACAAATATTCAGGCATGATAACAACTTTAATAAGATGGAATAAATCACTGCGGTTATAATTCGGGCTGGAAGCGAGTGCGCCGATTTGCCGCCCCCACCACCAGACGAAGACAGTATGAATAGAGCAACTTTTCAGGTTACCGCTTCAGTCAACGCAGGGAGTCATGGATAATCACTTTGTTCGTTACTTCATTGCCTTTGATAAGATATAGTGCAAGCGCGGCCCGAAGGTTGGTTCAATAAAACCGCGGCTTAAATGCCCGGAAAAATAGTAAACATATATTAAATGTGTTATTCGCGAAAACATAATGTTTGAATTGATTTAGACCACTTTTCTTGTGCACATTAAATCTATTAACGTTGCCATTAAACCGTGATTAGAATATTACAACTGAGAAATGACCGGTGCTCCCACATGGGAGTTATTAATCTCTACAAAATAAAAAGTAAATCAGAACAGTATCAATAACTTTCCCAAGATGTAATATAATCCAATAATTTATCAACCTTTCATCCGTATAACCCGTCACTGAGGGAGATATAATCAAAAAGGAAATCCGAGTACATAAGGGCTGGTAGAAAATATACACCGAACTGATCCCGTGTCATAAATAGGCATGAGCTGTTTCCCGCTAATGGATGGAAACACAAGGATTCCATACCCAGGCCATGGTGACAAGTGAGAATTAATGGTTGCAGAAATGAACAATCAATAATTATGTCAAAGTAACTGATTGCGCTTATCCTCAATATCCTGCCCCATTGAGGAGTATCGGCGGAATTGGGTCATCTATCTTCGATAAGTTTGAAACGCTACATTCGTGAAAAACAGGTGCAATTCTCATGTCTCATTCCAGATAAGATAATTTGTTATTTTTCGGCATTCCCAAAAACTAAAGATTTTCAATCATTTTTCAAAACGAATTAACAGTTTAATTTTTCATTGCCCTCTGTACACTACAAACGTTTGCAATTTATTTCACACTTCTAATAGGTGGATGCCACGCTAATTTTCCAGATTATCCAAAAATCCAGAGCGCTGGTAGCACTCATGCCGACTTACACTGAAACATTCTTCTTTCTCATTGATCAGGACATCAACAACAGATTATCCAGACTTGCGCCTAACGAAGCAAATACTTACAACTTTTAATTGTATCTGAAAATTTTTCTCGAAAAGGGAGTAAATTTAGATCATAAAAGAGCAGTAAAATGCCACGATGCCACTAAACTTTAATTAGATCTAAGCTCAGGGAAGGACTGAAAATCGCGGCTCTCATGTACGAAGAATCTGCATACATGTAGGGTGTAGACTGCCACGAGTTGACTACGAGCACGTCCAGCATAAATTTCAATCACTCAACATGGGAATTACGGACACGCGAAGCAGAAACTACGAGCACGTATCATTAATATGCGGACACGCGGGGCATAAATTACCGGCATCCAAGAGGACATAAAAAGTTAGAAAATAACTTTCTTGGCATACCAATGGGTGGGCAAGGTAAAATCGCAAAAAACATAGCAGAGTCTGAAGGGTGTAAAATACGATAAGGCGACTAATTAATGTAGAGAAACATCCTCGGAAAACTACTCTATACATAAGGTGTCTAAGGAAGTTCCGAATATATGTCGTTTGATTATACAGATTATCTTAGTACTTAGAATTTCCAAGGACCCATGCACCACAACTTATAGAGCCTTTAAGTCTCATATCTATTACAGTCCAATAAAAAAATTCAGTTCCTCGAGGAAATCTGTCCAGCTGCTCATTAAGGTCTTATGGATAGCCGAAAGCTGGATTTATACGCTTAACTCAAAGTCTGATCAGTAGTCTTAACTTTTCAGCCATTTTGCGTTTATTGAGGACATCCTTCACAGTTTCTTCTTCCAAACGAGGGTCCCGCCCCACGCATCCCTGAGGCTGTCACAGGGTTATTACACGTTCGACGAGGTCGACATGAGAGAAACGCTAAGTGATTTCAACTGCTCTGAGTCTCCAGATTCTATAGATGTAATTTGGAGTTGAATAACGGTTGAAAATAGATGAATGGGTTCAAACTGGTAAAAATGTAGTAGTTAATGCTCACCAAACTTCTGTAGTCTACCTACGTATAGTGTGCAAATTAGCTAGTGCAGCGAAAGAAAATCGTCTATGAAAGTTACAGGTAAGAATCTAACTGTGTTTTAGTTTGTTTATGTGATAGCATGTGAAGCATAAACTATGTGCACGTAAAGAAAAATGTAGCGGCACCTGAAGCACACACAGACACGCAGACTGAAAATGAGGTTCAAAAAAGTCTCTTTGGCAGAACATTGCATGGTTTGACAGGGTAAAAAGGGAATCCTGAAGGGTGCATAAAGTATTATGGCAGAGCCAGAAAAGAGAGGGGTCGGAAAATAGGCACTTTACAAACCGCAAGACCTTAAAGAAAACGTAGGACCCTTTTAGTCTGATAAGTTTAAATTTAATTTTTAAAATGTTTGTCCGCCCAATGTTTTTCATATAATTCCTTGGGTTTGCAAGTTATATTTAAGTCAGGAAGGTAATAATGTCTGGTTTTCAGGGTTTTTACGACTTCTTGCTTTTAGCACGATTATGCTAATTTTTGCATGTATTCTGATAAGAAGTTCTATGAGCAATTTTCGTAAAAAGTCATGCGACGGAACAAACACCTTTTCGCCTCGAACCCTTAACCAACAACCACTTCCAACCCAAAACTCCTAACCCTATCTCTACACCCTCTACATAACTCTTTTTTCCGACGCATATAACAAATAACGGATAATCGTGGAGCCGTTCCCTCCGATTTTGCTGCACACGAACTAGTGCCTCATTTGCCAAAAAGGGGGCAAAACCATAAAAAAGAATGCTGCGTCCAATCCTTCAAGATCATTGATAATACTCCATTATTGTTATTTCCCTCTTATCGAGTTGCCCATTCAAAGAAAAACAGCATCTACGTTTAATTAAATATGCCTTAGAAACAATTTAAACATCTAATAATTAAAAGGGAGAAAAACTAATTAAGAGTCATTCAGCTCCGACATGAATTTGTTGTCACTTTTTATTTGGACATTGATTAATTTCTACCAAGAATTCCAGTTGTCGTTAAAAAGAAGAAGATCCTTGTTTTGGCTGGCATTGTGAGTTCTGATGAAACATCGATTTTCAATTAAAAGTCGTCCATTGTCCCAGGGCAGCTTGGAAAGTTTTTATTATGGCGTTTCTTCAAGTGAAATATTAATGAGACACCAATTTGTTATATTAAAAATTGTTAAGGGTGTTCCTTCGATAAATGAAACACGACAAAGACAATTTGTTTTATGCAAAAATGGACTGTATTAACTATGCACTTATCTCAAAAGAATGTAAGAATCTTGGTCTAAGTAACGAAGAATAGGGAGAATGCTTATTGGGCGGGTACACGATATGAGGCGGATCACATCCCGTCACCGACGTAGCTTTCACCCGACAAGACCACAGGAAGAGCAGAAAAAAAAGAGCGAAAATTGCTCCGATTATCCCATAAGTACTAACCCCGAAGAATTCCAACCAGGGGCACACCACCACCAAGAACCATTATAAGCTATGGCTACAACGAATCCCATAACTCGTGGCCATCTGGGGAATATCTATACTAATCGCTTTTCTGGGAATATTGCGGGTCCAACAAATTGACCATCAAAGCAATAGTCCCTATAGAGAAAGCTTCTTCGACTAGTAGCACATTCCCCAACCAAAGCGTATCCTTAGCTTTGGCCTGATGGGCCATGTGGTCTGGCACCCAGATGGTATTCTCCGAATAAGTATCGCAGTACATAGGCGTAACTTAAGGGAGTAAATGACAGTATACAATAAACCTAACATTAACAACAATAAAAAATAAATAGAAAACAAAAAACCAATAACTTAGAGTCCCTAACAAAAATATCAGTGGCGTTTGTGGATTATGCATTTATTTACGTAGACAACCAGCGAAGTAGCTAAATCTATGCTGAAATATAATTTATTTTTGGCGAAATTCGTTAAAATAATTACTCTAATTTGAATTTTCGTAAGTAAATTGTCCGTGCCAAAAATAACGCCTTCGTACTTCGTCAGCCTGCAAAATTTCCCGATCTGCTTTCGAGTGATTTTGGTGTAGAATTCAATCTGAATTGTGAATTACTGAATTTCACAGTTGCCTTCTGGTCTTTAAGTTTTCAATCGAATGCTGAAAGTCAATTTGACAGAAAAATCAACAACTTTTAACCACCGCAAGTTCTATAATTCACCGCGCAAATTGCCGGAAATTGGCTTTTGAATAGCGCGAACGACTAAATTTTAAATCCTAATAAATCATTAGCAAATAAATCGTTTGCTACCACAAAGTGGGTCTTTCTAGGTAAGTGCGGCATTATTGAAAATCAATAGACCATGCAGACATTTTATTTAGACGGAATAATTTTAGATCAAAGTCTTTTAGATTTTCCTTTTTACAGTTTAAAAGAGCGAACATTATTTCCCTTTTTGATGGGAAATTACCGATGTAAAGAGTAAAGAAAATGTTCTCAGAGTTCTGCATAATCTATAAGCTAGTGGAGCAAACAATAAGTTTCAATGAGCGCACAGAAGAGCAGAACACGATTGAGTTTCCATAAATCTGTTACTCATTCCTGGTAATCCCATAGGATTACTCTCAAGGTGTCAAGTAGTACCTAGAGTACTGGTACACACTACGTACCTCATAATACGGTGGCTTTTCTCGGCATTAATTACATAGGTAATGTTCCGTCGCCCGAATGAGAATAATATTGGTGAACTTGTTAACCCAACGGTTAATCCGCTTTTGCTAAGGTCAGTTTAGACTGGCAAAACAGCGGAATCTCTTCAAAATTCTGAGAGTTAATCACCGTAAAAAATATTCGGTACAGGAAGTTGGGATCATTGTGAACCCACACTTTAAATCAGTTCAGGTTAGATGGAACTCCTGGGAATTATTATTTCTCCCTTAAATCTCTCGCTCCCTTAACTTTCTAAAAAAATCATGAAAACGTCCCTTAAAGGAAATAATGTGAGTTTCAGAAGCATTTTGGTCAATCCCCGCTCCTTTTTATAGTCGATTTAGGTTGTCAAAAGACATGTTCAAAAATCATGGAAAGCTTCAACCAGGAAGAGATTCGAGTTATTAAAAAATTTTAAGTATTCCCACATCGGAACTATTTACTTAAAAGTTTTCTAAGAGGGTTTGATTGAGTTGGAAATAAAAAGGAAATATGCTTCTCTAATGCGGATCTAAATTCAATGCAAATAGCCATAAATAATAAAATTTTATCCCTTGAGAAAAGTTACAGTTTATCATAAATAATGGGAACGTTGAAAAAATCCTAAAACCTAAAGGAAATTCTGGACTGAGAGGAAAATACTGCATCGAAAAGTCGAATTCTAACACAATTTCAATACAGGGTGGTCGCGCCGCTTTTCACGCAAAAGGCGACATTTGTCGCACGCTAATTGCAGTTGACCGCGCGACAAGAAGCAAAGTGAAGTCTGCAACCGAGCGCGGTAAAGACTCTTGTGCACGTACTATATTACTTCATATTGCGCACCCATCCAGTAAAGCGTTACTTTTAATTTTCAAAAGCGTGCGGGAAAATCACTTTACCATGCATTCGTAGAAAAACAGTTTTACGCGCGGCTTTTCGCTATCCCAGAGTTCCTTCAGAGGAAGTTTGAATATTACGAGAATTTTCAGTTACAAACAGCCCATAGGGAAGATGTTTGAACATTTTAATTTTAGTAGAACAGCAAATTCATTTTTTTTCCAGGTTCCACGCCATGAACTCCTAAAAAAAAGAAGAGAAATGATAAACAGTAGGTTGTTAACTTCATCAATCTCGGCGGATGAGACGATCAGCGTAACTGGTTGTGAAGTCAAAAAATGTTAGATTTTTCTACCCATTTAATTTTTTTTACAAACAGGGTAATAAATATTATTTATCGATAGGCGATCTTACAGTTAGGAGTGAAGAAAATAAAGAAGAATTGGGAACGTTTTATCAAAATACGGAATATACGTCCTGATATGCATGTTTAATAAGTTCTCCGTATGTATGTGGCCATGAAGTTGTATATAAAATAAATTTTGTTCATGTTCTGCGTTTGGCAAATTTAGTTTCCAAAGTTTGCCGCCTGAAAAAGGACACATTTGCATTACGTCGCTGTACCGGTGGTTTTTCGGGAAAATGTGTTTACTTCAAAAGTTTAATGCTGTGAAAACATTTTAAAGTTTGTTTTCTCGAATTTCTAGGTAGCAGTTGTTTATGTTTGCAAGGAGAGAAAGTCCACTTCGTATAGCTAATTTAGCGGTCACAATAGGTTGTGAATTCGGTGCAGCAGTATTAAAACTGTTGTTCATATACCTGGTGCTAACTCCAGATAACAAAGTGCTGGTGTACAAAGCAGCCCTCAGACCGATATGAACATACGGCATACAGTTGTGGGGGACTGCCAGCAACAGTAACATCGAAATACTGCAAAGGTTCCAATCAAAATCCCTGCGATACATGGCAAATGCCCCTTGGTACGTCGCTAACGAAACACTGCACCGGGATCTGAACGTAAATACTATTCGGCAAGAAATCACCAAATTTGCAGAAAGGTATCAACTATGAATAGGAAATCACCCAAACCCCTTGGCTAGCAGACTATTGGAAGCATCACCGATAAGAAGAATACAAGAGCGCACTTCCGCTGATCCAACCCGCAGGTTTGACCCACACAGAAAATAAATTCATGCCAAAGCACCTAACAGACCCAACGAGAACATTAAATGTAATGTTTCCTGTAAACTCACGATCAAATAATCGACGACCTCAAATTTTCTGATTGCCACTGTGAAGGCAGATTGTAAATAGTAATAAAATAAAGGACATATAAAAAAAAAAATATATATATATATATATATATATATATATATATATATATATATATATATATATATATATATATATAGATTGGTATAAGCTCATATAACAAAAAACTTGCAACGCCTTTTTTATGTAAGAAAGTAACACACTTTGGCCTTTTAGACAGATCCAGAAGAATCCCATACAAATATACAAAAATTAGTCTCCTTTCTTATACCATATTCCATACCTTCATAGGGAGGGTCCTGACCGTTAAATCTGCATTGTCGACTGTCCCATTCGTATTCCCACATACCTCACAACTAAAACTTCGTTGTATAAGCAGTCAGCCAGAAACTCACTGTCCGAAATACTTCCCCAATTAAATTTTGTCAATTCACAATAAACTCGACAATATTCAATAAGTTGATATTGCATTATTGGTTGATTTGTTAAAAACAATTTGATGATAACCAATTTAAGTCAATTTTTTTGTTGTATCACGGCGCATCGTTCTGGGAACTTTTTACGGCACGACCGCGGTAGGGCCAATTACGCACACAGAAGTACTCCCAAGATGAAATCGGGTCCCTGTAACTTTCTCTATAATGATGGGTTCGTGGGATCCCCACTTAATTTGCTGAGGAATAGGATATTTGAATTTCGTACATATTAATCAGAGTAATTGGCACTAAAATTCAAAGTTTCCTTGTTTATTTGGAAATTTGGATTATTGTTCTCGCCTGAAATGTTGGCAATGCTCCAATAGAAACTGTCCATATATGCAGATATTGTAAATATTTTATTCAGATGAAACGACAGCAAAAGGAAAGGCGAAACTTTTATGAGTATAAATGGCCCTGCATGTACACTTGTGTTATTATAAACTGCAATATCTAAATATATTCCTCAATGCGAATGAAAGTAAAATTCTAGAGTTTAAATTAAACACTCGACAAATTGCTTTTGCCAGTTAATAACGCTTTATTGCAGCGGTTTATAGTGCTAGAATATTAAATTAGCATTTAAAAAAACTGATTATATTTTTTTAACTTAAAGATATAATAAATTTTATAGAAAGGATAAACTGAATTTTTTTTTAATTACCATTTTTTTTTTAAATATAGCCGGGCAGAAATAAATTACACAATGGTAAATTTCAGCTCACAGGCAACCACGGGTAAATATTTCCTTTTCAAAACAAAAACGTTATATTTTGCTGCTATATCTCGTAATAATAATTACCTAACAATATCCATAAAAAAAACTGATATTTTATATTTGGATTACTCTAAAGTGTAAATTGAATTGAAATAGGAGTTGAGTGACATGGGAAGGGAAACTATGACGCATATAGAGGGAAAATGGAACTTGGAAAAATTTGTGCAAAATCGTCAAAAACAAACATTAATTATAAATTACTTTAGGCAACCGTACACCAAAATATGGTCACTCAAAATTAGCACATTGAGAATGTTTCTTATACTCCTCCGCCCAAACCATATTCGTTCGAATCATTCTATACAATATAGCGCAATGGACCCTATAGCTAAACGTCCTTGTATTAAAGATTACCATCTAAATTCTCTAGTCTTGTTCACCCAACTCCTCACAGCTCCTGAAACTGGAAATTCGTTCAAATCCAGAAACATAAAAAAATGAGGGGCCAGACAGTGCACATAAATCGGATGATAAGGAAGTAGTAAAGTAGAGGGACGAAGTTTTCCGATTAGGCCCTTAAAGGTCCTTATTGCAAGTTATGGCGAATAATTTCAGTTCGAGAAGTCCAAGCTTCATTTCAAATTCGAATATAAAGTCAACAGCTCGACTTTCTTACGCTGTAGTGTAATTTTCCTGCAATCCAGAAACCTTTTACAATTTTGTACCGATTATAGCCTCTACAGCTCAACTTAATCTTACCTACTTATATCTGTACCATCTTAATAAAATCCAGCTTTGTTGAAACTAATTAATAATCCCCTCGAAATGATCATTTCTAGTAAATGATGATCCTTAAATCAACATAGTTTCCTAACTTGAGGCAATTTCCTAAAGGGAAGCCTAACTACCACCATTCCATATATTGCATTTTCACGTCACCGGATTTTAATATTAGGCCTTAATGGCTGATTAAATTGAATAGGTTGGAATGCCGTTTTCAAACTTCTGACGCTTAAGCGAGCGATTATTATAATCGCTGATCCTATTATGGGAGAAGCTAATTTATTACGGCCGAGTGGAATTCAAAGGCGTATTAAAAGCTTCAAACAAACGCCAAAAATTAGGTGAGTGCTCTTTTATACGGTGTGATTGTATATTTAATCTACCTAAAAATACGCAGATGCCGTTAAAATCGACCTTCGAACAAAGAAGTGAGTTTCTTTTATTCTACAAAGCAATTTTCTAAAACCTCTTGCTCAATTTCGCCTATTTGCCAGACCGTGAAAGCTCCTTAACAATTTAGAGGATGCAGTTTAGGTGGAAATGGCAGCGTCACCCACTGCATGTGATTGTCACTGAGCTTTAATGGGGCATAGATTGAACGCAAATTACGATCAGTATTGCCAAATGAAACGCATCAAAATGACGGTTGTTCTAGTGTTAATTACAAAATACCTTTAATACCGTTCTACGAAATTCGATAAGTCCTCTTGGTCGATGAGTGAAGTGATGAAGGTTTTTTCTCTTCATGAATAGATCCCTCGTTCTTATGCCACCCTTTGTACATCCCCCATTATACAGTAGCATTTTCAGTGCTAAGCACAGAAATTTTAATGGGTGCAAGCAAGAGACAATTAGGCGATTGATAAGTACGACGGAGACAGGCCACCGTTTCCCCTTCCATTGTCAATAATCGGCTAGCGTCCTTCAATCGGAACAAAAACAACACGAGATGGGCAAGTAAGTGTCAAAATAGAGTTCGCATTACTCTGCCGGTTCGCTGTCACCGGGTCCTGGGTGAAGAAGGCACTCTTAACGGAATAACGATTCAAAATTGCGCGTGTAAGGGCACCGCCTATAATATCTCTGTATTGTTCTATTTTAATGGTCAAATAAAACACATTTATGTAAAATGGTATATATTAAATATATATTATCAAAATTAGTGCACAATAAAATATAAGATAGGTAAATAAATCTAATTCCAGTATATTTGGTACGTGATGATAAAATCTTCGTTTAAAATGGCACTGCTCCTGTCGGGTAATTTGTCAGCGAAATTACTTTTTTTTAACCGCAAGCCGTCTTACTAGACGATAGTAGATATTGAAATCCCTTCTTTCCTAAATACGTCAAATTATATTATAAATATACTAATAAACTCGAAAGTACGGAAGAAGGAAGGGAATAGTTTCGGAAGGATAGAAAGGGATGAAACTTGAAACAGCGATATAAAATATTAGGTTCTTTTGCAGGCCCGAATCATTAAGTATGCACAATGAAAACATTTCTTTCGCACGCGCTTTTTCTCAGTTGTCGAACTGAAACCTGACGGTAACAGAATTTCAATTGGCAAAGAAACTATTATTTACTGAATATTCCTGAAGAATGAAAAAATGCAGTTCGCCAACAGTCTGCTCAGTTTCTGTAGATGGTTAGGCATGTTTCTCCGTGCTTTGTTGTTCTTCCAAGTAAGTTAGTTATGTTGTAAGGTATAGGTTACAAATACCTTCTGTTCTCTAAATTCCACATTTTTCCACATTGTTAACGGAGTATACCCACAGAAGGCACAAAGTTCGCGGCATCGTGTACAAAAAATATAAACCAAAAACGTCTCTCGGGCTCAAAATCAAAATTGCAAAGGCGGCAATGACAAATGTCAATTATGAGGTCACCAAAAGCCAACAACCAAGCAATATCATTGCCAGACACAGATAACATGAAGTTAAAATGAAACTTCCGAATTCCGATCGCAGCGCTCTCTAGGCGAAAGGCACCAAGTGTTCAACGCAGATGGCTGTGCGGAAGCAACAATATGCGGAACAAGGACAACAATAATTGTCAAAGGCGAACCTATTCGGTGATTTAGTTTTCCGTCTTTATTGTCTCTGCTCGCAAGCAGTACGCCTTAATCCAACTGTGTATGTAGTTTTATGTGATTTTGGAGAACGAAAATTACCCAAATATATGCAAATTTGAATGCATCCTTCGAGAATAAATTTTAATGTCGCCTTACCTCTACAATCACCACGGTAAAAATAGTATTTTTAGAACGCATCAAGTGAAAAACAAGCCCTTTTTGTGATATGATTCGTCTTTGGATTAACACGTACTACTTACGAGTCAATAACGGTAGCCTGTCTCTTTCGCACTTAACAATTCCCTAATTACTTTTTGCTCGCACTCACTCAAAACTCCATGTATATAGCAACAAAAAAGTACTGTACTGTATTGTATAAACCCAATATTGTTATTAAGTAAGAAAATTACAATTAAATCTACTAGGCCACAATTGAACAATATAGACGTAAAATTGCACATCGATAGGTATATAGGCTAAGATAAACACACACTATTTGTGAAGTTGTCTTCACCATTCGCCCATTTTAAGCGACTCGCTTAATAACCTGCTGATTGACATTTAATGTCAACCGGTTTTTGGAAGTTGACTACGCCAATAGAGGAGATTCGATTGGTACGTCTTAAAATAGGAAGAGTCAGAGGTTTAACAAACAATTTTTGAACGTGAAAAATTCTTTATGTAATACAGTTATTGGTTGTCTTTTGGCCACACCTGAGACAATTCTCAATTAATGTTGGATCCCGATTTTATCGCTGAGTTTCAATTTTTCAGTGGCAATCGCTTCGTTACCTACATACAGTTCATGAAAGTTCTTTTGCTATAAGCAGCTTTACTACACTTGTACGGTAAAAATGTTCGACGCGCACAATGCGAAGTTGGGACTATAGACATGAGGTAATAAAATATTTTACTGTACGCAAATATTTAATTGAATTTGAAGAAGTTAACAAAATTAACAGACATGCGCTCGTAGAAAAACATTGTACCGAACACGTTGGCATGTGTTTTTACCGTACTGGTTTGCTAGCCGATCTCCGTGTAGTAACTACCTAATTACCCTACTTACTGTATAATAAACTATTACAATTAGCTTGTTTTGTGGGCTTCGTTAAGATAAATTCTCAAGGCGCACCTAATTAAACTACATACATATATACTTTTTACTAAATTGAGACATCTCACTTGATTCATCACATTTTCGGGAAATTATGACAAATGGAGAACTACAGCCTTTTTTCGAGATCAGCGTTCGAAATATTATTTCCAGTTGAAGTTAAGCAAGAACATGTTTCCCAGAGGATTTCTCAGTTTTGCTTTCTTTCGAGAAACCTGCCCTATACGTGATGTTTACTAAAAGAATTTTCTGGTCAATTAAAGGATGTAGCGATCGTGAAAACAAATCTATTCTACGTGGAATACTGGATGAGACCTTCAGAAGGGAAAAATAGCGAGATTTTAGGAAAACAATGTTTTTTGTACCAAATTAGATGTCGGGTGAAAATTCTAATCTCCGAGGAAATTCAGGTAGGTACACTTTTTTAACAAATAAATTAAGTCCTAATTAAGCTTCAAAAAATGTCTAATCACACTTTCAACAATGCTTAAAGCATTTTGTTTTAAAAGCAGCATTCTCGAGAAATCTCGTATTCCGTCTGGAAATACTTGAAAAGGGGCAACAATCAGGTGGTGCACATGATGAAACTGAAGGATACTCGAAAAGCTTTATTTTCGCACGTTACACCTGATTATGTAAGCTGAAGTGTGAGTTCTCTTCGTGTCTACATTTCCTGGGCTTTCTTTGTGCAATTTGAATTATTCAAGAAAGTTTGCTTGTAAATATTACTTATTTTATTTTAGATTATGAGGGATTAGATAAGCAGCATAACCACTTTAAGTAGTAATTAAATCAATTTCAAGTGTGATCTGCAAAATTCAGACAAAGACTTTTCAGTTGGCAATGTAGGTACCAACTTGTCAAGAATTTGTGTTTCATGAATTTTCACCATGAGAGGGCTAATCCAAAGTTTTAAAATTTAAAACAACTTTCAAAAGTATTGCCAAAAGCATCCATCTTCGAGGGGCTCAAACGAAAGGGCATAAATCGCGTAGGACACAGTTTCAAATGTGCACCCGTATAAGAGTTTTTTGGTCACAAGAATATACTGTTAATTAAAACTATTGATTACCAACTTTATTTCGGAACATTCGTTTGCGTATACCGTGTGCCGCTCAAACACGTCACACAGTTTCAGGAACTGTTTGTCAACACCAAAGCAATAAGAAACAAGTTTAAACAAACTTGGGTCTGCAAATTTTTGTTTGATAGCCTACTTCCAACTTATTTATATTCTTTCATAAATATCCATGTTGTGTCGGATGTTCATTGAAGGGTCGAGAAGCACCCATTGATCTTTCGGACTTCTCATCTCAGGGTAGGTGACGTATTGATGAAAAGGGCCATCTTGTCGCAGTTTTGTAAGTGTTTTGTAACTTTAATTCCCAATAACTTTTATCAAATTTTTAAAGATTTGCTGGGGCTGAGGGTAAGTGATAATTGTGCACGCAAATAAGAGTACCATTGTAGCCTCCTACTATAGGCAACTTTTCACATTTATCATGTAATTTTTCACTAAGTTTCCAAGAAGCTAATAAATTTCCAAGATATCTCAGTTCGGCTATAATAACTCACATCAAAACCCATCCCCAGAGATGCTGGCTCCAAATGAAAAAAAAAGACAACAATTGACTCACAGCTGTGGAAAATGTGATAAAGTTAGATTTACAACCTCTTTAATGGCACCCGGGATTCCATGCATTCTTCCACTTGTGACATAATAATAATTCAGCTGGTCCTCACATGCCGGCGGCCTGAAGTCGAGCCGTCAGTTCCGCAATGCTTGCAGTCTGTTACAACAAACACTGCAATGCACTACGGAATTGACGGCACAAACCCGGATGTAATATGTTACACGTCTGAGGACCCACTTGACAAGTCTCCATAGTCCTGTGTCGTCATGTGTTACAGGGTATGTCTGAAAATCTTGCATTGAAAAATAATATGGTTAGGTACAAAATTTGCAATATATGAGATCACTTTGAAGTAATACATCAGCAAATAGCTCTTTTTGTGAAGCCAGATTTCAAATTGAGTATTTAGGTTTATCGTAGTTGTATGAAGTTCTTTTGCTACCATTACAACTTCCTAAGTAAGGTTTTATGATGAGCTGCAGCAGTAAAATTACGCACATGTCCAAAAGTTTGGAATATTTATGATTATAATACGTATATCCCTCCGTTTTTCGATGAGACTAGAATTCGTCTGGTTTCTGATCCTAGAAGAAGGTTGGTTTGGAAGGCTCCAAGAAAACAAACCCGACTGGAAAATTGTCAGCCTCGTGTGCCTTTTGAGGGTGAAAAATTATTCAGGGTGTTATTTAAGTACGTGGCCAAACTTCAAGGGGTGATTCTGTGAGTAATTCCAAAACGAAAAGTTTATGTAAACATAGGTCCGATAATGCTTCGTTTTCAAAATAGAGTGTCAAAGTTTTGTTAAAAAATCGTTTTTTCGTAAAAATTTTAATAATTCTTTAAGCGATTTTATTGAAATTTGGCGGTGTTATTTATGGTTATTATTGTTATTTATGCGCCATCGACATTTTTAAACCTTTTATATTTTTTTCATTTTAAGCATGGCCACCGAGATAACCGGATTTAAATTCGTTAGATTTTTTAACAGGTAACGTTAAAAAAAAGTTCGACACTCCATATTTTGAAAACGAAACATTACCGGATCTATTTTAGTTCATTTATTTTAGTTTATCAAACTTTTCGTCTTAAGATGACTCAAAGAATCACCGCTTGAAATTTGGCCACACAGTTAAATAACACCCTGTATTTAGGCTTAGAAGTATGAAAGGAGTAAGTACTTCTTTACTAGAGCGAAAGATTTGTGGTATGGATTACATCGAGGAGGTTTAACGTCCAACTGTGCGTGTTGTCGACGTACAGTTGGAGAAGAGTTTATGTTTACTGATAACAATACACTTCCTATTCTAACCCCTGCAATGCAAAAGTATCTTGAGGAGAAAGGAATACAAAAATTATCGTGGCCTCCCAACTCTTCCAATGTGAATTGCATAGAACATGTATAGGATATGTTAAAAAGCCGCATTAGGAGAAGGAATAATCCACCTCTACCCTACGGAAATTTAAAAGAGCGAGGAATAGAGAAGAATTCCTCAAAAACATATTGATCATTTGATTGACAGCATGCCAAAATGGTTTGCAAGCCGGCAGTTGTAATACGGACTAACAACTCTTTTATATATTGCGATTTTCTACTTGAAATGAACATTTAAATTTAATTTTAACTAATGTAAAATTGTTCATATTAAATAAATATAACTTTTTGCAAATTATTTATTTAATTAAAACTTTATTTTATTCATCTGAATAGTTTCACCCCTTGTTTCTGCGAATAAACCAAAATGAATAAATACCACTTGAACCAGATTCCAAACGTTTGGAGATTTATACATAGATATATATAATTATAGGCCCTGTAGATCATAATAGATCTTCATCAATGCTGCTGCATTTAACAATTAGCTGTAATAACGGCATATAGACTTCTAAGAAGCTCAAAATGGAACGCACCATTAATTAGTTAGTCACATCATTTAGCTCATATCGATGATTATTAAAAATTTGAGTGAGGAATTGATCATAACTGCTGCCACGTGCTTGGAAAACTGAAAATGCTGAATCATCTACATTATCTCTATAAGCTACATCAAGAGATGCATCTATTAAATTATCCACATCTAGGCCATCTGCACAAACCAGTAGATCATTACAGCTTGTCTGACGTGTCTATTGAATACAAATTAAGGAAAATTAACTCACTCGTTAATTCAAGTTGTAACTTTACACTAACGACTCTAATATACAACGAATGCTTTGAGAACTGACAACAACTTGTTTCTCACTATTATAAAATTTATGTGTTTCCAGCGGAAATTCATATATTGAGCTGAAAAACCAAGCTTTTTCAGGAAGAGTGTGTTTCTCGGGTATAATAGAGTTACGGCTAATGTATTCCTACTCCATATTACCGTCACTAAGACATTACAAATCTGGAAAGAAGGCCTGCTGCAACTTTGACCAATGAATATTTCCAGATTTTTAACTTGTAAAGATTCATTTAACTCCAGCTAAAGTTCTTGCTATACAATCTGCATTAAACAAGATCGGAGTCGAGACTTGCTTAACTACCTACAATTTAATCCATTAGATTCATAATCTGCAATTGCCAAGTTAGTAATAATATTCAGACTACTGTACGCTATCTACGAAGATCAGTTTAATTATGAAAATTAGAACGCCAGTTTCACTATGAATATTCAGTTTATCTGCAAATAATCTCATTGAAACTGATTCCTTAAAATATGGAAAAATCGAGGTTAAGAGGGATTATTTTGCAAAGCAGAGCTTTCGATGTTAAATGCTGGAGCGTTTAGATACATGGTGTGTACATGTATCGTTTTGAATATAAAACACAATACCTTTTTCGCTGCTATGTGCGTGAAATTGTAATGAGTACAAGCAAGAAGCAATTAGGCAATTTATAAATGTGAGAGAGAGACAGGATATCATTTTCCCTTCCATTGTCAATAATCGGTTAGCGTTCGTTGACTTGCATGCAGTACGCCTCCATTCGAGGGTGGATTACTTTGCAAAAAGAACTTGTTTTTTAATTGATGAGTTCTGGAAATACCATTTCTATTTTGGTGTTTGTAGAAATAAGGTTAGATTAAAATTTATCATGGAATTTGTTCTAGAAGAACGCATTGAAATTTGCATGTATGCGCATAATATGCACCCTCTAAAATCACATAGAACTACACCCCTTCTCAGTTCAAGGCGTACTGCTTGCAAGTCAACGACGCTAGCCGAACGTTGACAATGGAAGGGGAAACGGTATCCTGTCTCTCTCTCTCGCATTTATAAATTGCCTAATTGCTTCTTGCTTGTACTCACTACAACTTCACGCGCCTGTGTCTCTCGCACTTATAAATAGCCTAATTGCCTTTTACTTGCACTCATTAAAACTCCATGAGTATATAGCGGAAAAGGTACTGTATATTAGATTTATAAGTAATAAATTTTCATATACCGGTCTGAAAAATTCAGTTCCGCATTCTCAAGTCTTCCCAAGACCTTCGAACTTGTAAAAATCGCTATACCATTAAAACTCCAACTCGGTTCAGCGCTTTAAAGTACAATATCCTTCTTCCATTGAATATGGGGAAAGCTTTCCTTCCCTTGCAGTGTATAAAATATTCTGATATAAAGTTTTGTCAACTTGCCGCGGGTGACTGAAATACTTTGTGACCGCAGGAAAATTCCGAACTCTCTTCCCGCCAAGTGCTTCCTGGCAATTTTCATACTTTATATCATATTTTATTGTGTTGTGTAAGAGAGGTGGCCGAAAATTGAGGAATGTATATCGTTTTCTTTAGGGTTTGCGTGGCGGAATTAATCTCTGAAACGTTTTAGAGTAATCACGGCATGAGAAAATTGGAAGCAACTGATCTAATGCAACTTTTGTAGGACGTTATGTGAATTTAATGTGTCTGCCAACCAATTTACAGATATTTCAGTTTTGCGGAGAATTAGTATAAATTCAAAAGACACCCTGAGTCCTTTGTTGAATATTTCATAAACATTTGTTGCTTTTAGAATTGGTAAAGTGTATTAATTTCCAAGGTCTAAATACGGCAACACAAAGCTTCTTGAAATGGTTCTATTATTTACATAATTTTCCTTTTAAATATTAAGTTAGTGAATGTCAGCATAGCGTAAAACTGGCATCTCTATTTCAATTATTCACGTCGCTAAATTCATTTTGGAGATCTGTTCAGAGAATTTCGAACAAAATTGTATCATTTGTGGGCTTTAAGTTGATTACTCATTACAAATCGGATTCCTCGATTTAACCTCAAATTCATTTCGTTATGATGCCTTCATTCAATTCACTTATGCATTTCACAATTAATTTATGCTAATTCGGTGTCTAGGTATATATGTACAGAAAGAATAGTTTAGTCATTTTAAAGGAATATCATCAGTTTTAGTTAAAGTGCCCAAATTGTAAAGTACATATTTCATAGAGGAGTAAAGTTGCAATTTTTCTAAACACAACATCGACACACAGGGGACTAAACTTTTAGGTTTTTATTCTCGAAAAATTTCAGATCATCTTCCCAAAGGGTTCTCAGTCCGGGGCCAGAACTCTTCAGGTGATCGATCTCTTTTTTATCAACCTAAAATTTTCTGCGGTATTTCAATATCTTATTTCATTTGGTCCATACACCTCTATTTAAATGTATTACCGAACTGTGTCAAGAACTCTCAATAATCTGAATCTGAATGGAGAATAGTGACACGGATCTATTTCGATATAAAGTCAATCCAGTGGGAAATTACCCAGTTGGCATATCGTTATAACCACTCGGGGATATTTCGAAATTGCTGATTGTGCGTCGCTTTTGTCGATGAAGCTCCCTATAGACCCCGTATTGAAGGTATATAAAAACATTCTCAATATGAGCCGTTATGCCGTTAAGGCAACAAGGGGAGGCTAAAAATATTCTCTTGCCATCACTATGTTCTAAAAAAATTTCAGAAAAAATTCATATTGTGAGATTCAATAGCAAGAGAATTATTTTGAGTGCGCTTAGTATGTTAAACCTCAAAACGTTCATTCTTTCTGTCACCCTGTATTCATCATTAGAAGTGCAAAGGTTTCCAGTGGGCTAAACCCTTTGTGCTCAAGAAAGGCCAAGTGTTAAAAGAAAGGAACGAGGATTCATAGATACTCTCAAAGGGTGCTTTGATGTTTTATTACAGCTTCTTGTGATGTTTGAGATTTCAAAATCTCAGGATTTTCCAAAGTTTTTATAAATATGTTCCATGCGTTTGAAGATTGTTCATTTTTTATTTTATTTTATTTTATTTGAGAATAAAAAATGAGAGTACATTTCAAAATGACTGTAGAACAAGACAAAATCAGAAGATTAAGAAATAAACTCAATGTTAGCAGATTTTTTAAAAGAGAAAACGCACTACATTAAGAACCAACGAAGACAAAATCTCAAAATGAAAATGAACACATGAAAAATTAGATATAAAAAATTCCTTGCGAAAAGGAGCAATTTTAGTGGCGGAACCTCTAGATTCTTAAACAGGGAGGTCAAACTGCATCAACACTACAAAAAAATAGAGAACTTGATAGGTTGAAATATATGCTAGTATGAGTTTGATAATCGTTACAAAATTAAATGGAACTATGTTGCATCATTACCAAGGAACCGATGTTAAAGACGTATATAATCAAAGAAAGTTCATATATTTCACTTAATGACGGTATGACCTGTTGTTTGGTAAGCATGGATAACACTTGGTTAGCTACGCCTGAACAAAAAATCGACCTCGGACTTATGAGATGAAACTAAACACTAACGGCTACCACTTAGAGTAATCACCAAAACAGAAAATAAGAGATAAAAATTACCGGTTAAATTGGATAGGATGATAAAACGTCAATTACTTATTACAAATATAGGTATTGAAAGAATGGCCATGACTCATGGAAAAAAACTATCATATCCTTAATGGTAGAGAACAGGAATTTCCATGTGTGGCACCTTTCATGGTTCGTTTGTATCCTCAAATTTTCATTTTTGTATTAAGTGCTCCTTAGTGCTAAACACGGTGAAAAATTTATCATTGAAACATTAACAGGGGTTGTCGTCGAAGCCCCAAGAAAAGGGCGCATATTACTCTTGGTTAATGTTAATTGAGAATACTATGCAATTTTACCTCTCCAACAGTCCCTGCTTGTGTGCAAAGCCTTCTTCCGAAAAAAAAAGGTATTTTTTGTAGTCAAAAATAACTATTACGTTAGCCGCGTTTTCCGGAGGAAAATAAACACAATATAATTTGTTGCTTGAATTAGTGTAATAATTCGTTTTTCAAAATTACTTTTCTCAAAAAAAGTGAAAAACCACTTCTCCATAGCATACAATATTTTATATTGAAGTTAATTTTCTCATTTTCGAGATCATCAAGCATCAATAGTTGCCTAATCTCTCTCAAATGCCAAAATAATAATTCAAAAGGGCCCTTTGTAAAATATAAAGGGTAAATTAGGTAAGGGAAACCCTTAACCAGTGTTATAACTGCGACAGGCAGAAAATTTAAAAGCGGTATGTTTTGATTCCAGATAAAAAGCAATTCCGAGAAAATACGGGTTTAACTTCTCATGCTCGGTTATTTTGACTCTGTTGTTGGCACTCTCGACAATTCAAATCTGAGGGAAATGGGCAAAATGAAAATATAATTTTGTTTGTCCGTTCTTGTAAGTTCCGCGTTTCTTTCGTAAATACACCGACACGGCTTGGTGGAATATGAACATGTTTACACAATTTTTAGTCTAGTGGAAAGCAGATAATACGCCAAAAATACCCGGGTACGATTTATGCACTTTTTAGAGAAATACCAATTTTTTTCTAGTATATGGTTTCCTATGCTAATGTAAGCTAAATAATAAGTTAATTTGCATGGATACGGGAAAAATGGCGTACACAACTCGCAAGAAAATTACCTAAAACACTCGCGTGCTTATATTCCTCGCTTGCGGCTCGTGCGTAAAAAGTGACGCTCTTCGTCAGCTACATAATAGTTTTTTTTTGCTGCAAGCGAAGCGTTCTGTAATAAACGAAGAACGTAACTCTTAACGCACGAGCGCGATATGTTACGCATGAGTTGCAGGCTAAGATGGTAATCACCCATATACAATGAAAAATTTCCTTGTAAATTGTGTACATTATTTTTGCCACGACTATGGACCATATGCAAAAAAATCAATACAAAAACGCCTACCTGACTAGATATCGGACTCGGAACGATATCGCAGCAGAAGTCGGGCACTCCATAAAAAAAATACGATATAGGGGGAACAGGGAAATAGTTTGCCGTGCACGACATTATGTTTTATTTTATAGTCTTGCAGTACCCATTAGAGACTCACAAGTTCCTAAGCTATTTTGTTGAAGTTAATAAACTGAATACTTGCTTTACGACTTAAACCTTTCATATGTAAACCTCTGCACCCACCTTTATAACTGTCGCCCAACTTTAAGACCAGATTTATGCAAGGTTTTAGTTCAAAAGGGCGTTTTCTCACGACTCTCCATAAAATTAAACATGTAGATGGAAATAACAGCCTCCGAAAACAAATGCTAACATACTCGTGTGTTAAGAGTTCTTAACGTATGCGGGTAGGAGGAAAAACATATGAATGATGAACACAGCGCAGTGAACCACTCTGGCGAAATGAATTATCACTATAACAATACAGGTACTGTTGTATTAGTGAAATAGGTAAAATATCAAGAAATCGCATGGAGCAACTCCAAAAGAGCAAGAAAATATAAATTTCAATAATATTCCGCAAAATGTCACGATATGTCACAGACGTCATCTGACACGACAATGATAACGATCAGGGTTAATCGTTTGAAACGTTTTCCTTTTACATCATATTTTTTGTTAGACGTTTTTGTTGAATTGATCCATGATCGTAGGAAGAACAGTGTAAATAACTCGCAAGAAGTTTCCTAACACACTCTCGTGATTGCCACCATCGTTAACGACTCGTGCGCCAAATGCCTTGCTCGCGTGTTAAGAGCTACTTTCCACGTTTGATTACATAACAAGCGAACAATTAACTCTTAAAACACGAGCGTAAAATTTTTACCATTTATTATCCCCCATTCGTGCAACAATTTAGGTTCTACCTCCACATTTCTGGCTATTTAGCTACATTTTAAATTTTTGAGTTAGCAGAGGCTTCAACCACCTTTGCGATCGAATGAGCCCGTTTGAGATAATGCATGCAGTAATAACAGAAACCCAGGCAAACTCATTTGAAACTACGGGAAAATTGACTTCGTCTAAAAATAATTCAACAAAACAAACACAAATTGAGCTATAAAACAACATATTGGTTTGCATAATCTACGAGTATGAATACAAGATAAGGAAACTTCCAGTATAACTCTGAGCCTCAATGGCCCCGAATTAAACGTAGAAATAAATATAAAAACTCACTTCATTAAAAAGTTTCGCTTAAAAAGGACACATTTTAGCAGATTTAATGATCATACCGATCCCCAAGGACTCGTGAGTTACTCGAGCACTTCGGGACATTCACACTAATTATTTCAAAGAGTGTAAATTGTTACTTTTGGAGAAATAACGTTGCTCGTTCGAAACTTTTCTTTATTGTTCCAAATAAAAGTCCCAAAAAAGACGACCAGATAAAGTGCTTTTGTAATTTTAATTACCGCTTCTTGGGATTGTTGAAAGGATATCTTTCCGGGTCCATTAAGGCTCAATTTTTCCTATAAGTGTGCCTATAGCATTCTAATTTCACAGAGAAGTCGCCTCTCTTGTCCTATGAAAAGGTGCTGGATGTAAGCCCATTCTGCAAATTATACAAAGCGCGTGTTAATTACGAGCCCTTAACAATCCACTCAAATTCCGTTTCAGACTAATGACAAATACAACGTCATAAATGTGTAACTAGTGGAAATTAGGCACTGCCACTGTCGGAGATTCATAATAGTTGTCTAATTCTGCTAAATTATGGCCAATACATGCGAGCCTTTGGCTAATATACCGGAATTGTTTATGTCAATTGGATTCTCGTATTAAAGGCACTGAACATATGTTTTAGATTATATGCGCGTTGCTTTGATCCGACTAGATCAAGGTGCGGCGACTGAGCGAACTTTCCATGATAAATATGTGCTTGTTGCTAAGGTCGGAGCAGTGGTTTTTGAAGGTTGACGACACGTTCAGCATTAAGCTTCTGTCTGGTTTAATTGAAAAATGAGTTACGTACCAGTCTTAGTGTTCAGGTATGCCTATAGTTATTGCCACGTATTTCTAATTATAAATGTGTCCCTCAAATTAATTTTTTTCTCTCAAGTAAGCTGATCGTTTTACTCTTATCTGAACTTTACTCCGTATTACACAAAAACCACTTTCATTAAACAAAAGTAAGAGGAAAATTTATGGTGAAAAACTATCAAGCCACGAGAATTTTCTTATTAATTTGCTTGAGAACCGCCCAAGCAGGGGTCCTTTCTTTTTGGAAGGAGCTTGTTAAAGTTCCTTACGCCTTTAATATAAATTAATTTATTAAAGGCCTCTCTAGTAGTGGATCAATATGGATTTCGGTAGGACGGGTTTAACCGTTCCTGTCCTGGGTATTATTCTGGATTTTTCTTATTAAGCGTTCTGATTAGCTGTCTTCGTAATTGAGAAATGACCTTTCTGCAATCGATCACTTAAGAGTTTTTTCAGATAAATTGAACTAGAAAAATATTTTTTTTCGTGTAGGTAAACCTTTCATAGAAGCGAGAGAAAATTCCTTTATAAAACTGAGCACGTACATCTTTCGCCTTAGTTTCGACAATTATTTATCTAAAGATGCTTTTTTGAATTGCAATTTCATCCCTTTGCAATATGATCAAGCTTAAGAGTAGAAAAGTCAATAACATCGTTAAACTCGAGCTGTTTTCAGGAACAAATGGCATCCTATTCCCGAAACTCCTTCCAACAGTGCGACAATTATTTATCCTCGTGTACTCTAAACAATCAACAAGCGCAAACAAAAGCTTCTTATTTCGCTCATTTTAACATGATGAATGCAACGCATTTCATTAAATGTGTAATTAATTCAAATTTTATATATTTATAAACGCCGATTGCAGTTTGGAGTATGGACGTTAGTAGATCTCATTTGTGTTTCGATAGGCAAGACAATAAATCCTGGCTAAACAGAAGACTCTTAGTGACATCGCCCCATAGCGGAGCCAACTGTTTCACGTGAAGAGTGAATATTTTATCGGAGTTGAATGGTAAGGGGTTGTTAGTACGTAGTGTTGCCTCCACCGGAAATTTATTAATGTTTGATTTTATTTCAGCTAAGTTTACGAGTTAGTCTTGTTCTCACGTGTTCCCTGATAGTCGTATTCCCGCGCACCCCTTAGATATTTAAATCTAAGCGCCCAGGCTTCGCCACTCTCGGTCACGACAGCAACTTTCCCTGTCCCGAAGAAAACCCGGGAGTCATTACTACGTTCATAAAAGCAAACCCACATGTCCAAATTAATTTTTTGCGTCTCTTGTGACTGGACAAATAGTCATTCATTGCCACTTTTACAGACTTGAGTTCATTTACCGTTAGCGGCGACAGACTTCCTTTAAAATGAGCCAGTTACGTTACCCTTCGGCAACGACTATTTATTTTGCGCAATTTTGTAAAATATTCGAGTTATCTCCAATAGTTTCCTAAAAATTAACTAAAAATATATTTTTCCATCGTACGCCATGTGTGACAGAGACACTGCTCTGAAGAATGCCTCGCTGAATTCTAATGGGGAATAAGTGCTTGCAGTGAACCAATAATATACAGGGTAACGGATAAACCGGTATCGATACAAAAACGTTCGAACGCGTACATTGTGACTGGTTTGATATTGTAGATAAAATAACTAGAACTTCAATTTATTTTTAAATTTCCTCACAGATTTGGGTCACAGTCAATACCCCACAAATTTGCTTAAATCCAACACGATGGCAATAGAAGCAGAGAAATCCTCCATGTCTATTCGCCACGTCTTCAGCGTCACGGACCTTTCGAGAATAGCGGGATAAATAAAAGCCGGAATTTCAAAAGAAATGCAACTTCATTTAATACGTGACGCGTAATAAGAAACAAAGAATAAAAAAGTGGATATTGCAGTTATACGAACCTTATTAACTATGGAAAAAAGAACGCAAACATCTCTGGTGAATAGCTAGAAATAAAGTATTTCGCTACATTTTGTGCTGCAGCCAATTATATGAGAGTTGCCAGCGTCTTCTTTTCAATCTGTGTCACTGTGTAGATCCGCACAAATAAATAGAATTCTGCTATTGTACAGGGTGTTTCGAACCTATGGGATCAAACTTCTAGGGATGGTTCAGTGCAACAATAGCAGACATGCGAGTATAAGAACCCGTGTCCGCAAATGTCTCCCTGAGGCGCCACGGCCCTTTGACGCTTTAAGAGAGTCACAGTGGCGGCCGGAAGTTTGGAAACTTTTGCTGAACTCAAATATTTATTAAAAACGACACCGATTTTTTTTTAACGTTTTGTTTGTTAATATAACTTTCCCAATAAGGGTCGAGTATTTATGAAAAAATAAACAAATGTTCCAATCTAAAAATAATTACAGGGAATAATTTTATCCTTGAGTGACAAAAGTTTGGAAACTAATTTAAAAAAATAAAATTATTAAGAATAAAAATTTGTTAAAAAAAAAACTCAATATTTTGTGGCATGTCCCTTAGCTTCAATCACAACAGAACACTGTTTTTGCCCCGAATCCACAAGATTTCGACATAAACTAACAGGGATTGCCTTCCACGCTCTTTGAACAACTGCAAGTAATTGTGTATTGTTGGAAACGTCAGAAGTACGGATTCTCTTCTCTGCCTCATGCCAAAGGTACTCTATGGGATTAAGGGCAGGTGATTAAGAGGGCCACTTTAAAACGGGAACATTATTTTCTTCCCTTTAGTTTTTTACCAAAGACGAGGTGTGCCTTGAATCGTTATCATGTTGATAAATCCACTGGAGAGGCATTTCCTATTCTGCAAATTGGAGGCATATGATTCTCCAGTATCTCTTTATATTTAAAGCGATTTATAATAGTATAAATAGCCACTAGGTGATCTAATTAAGGTGCGGAAAAGCAACCCCTCACCATGACATTACCGCCACCATGCTTCACGATAGGAATTTTATACTTTTGTTGAAAAATCTACTTGTTACGGTACTGTATTCCACCGTTTCCAAATAGTTGGAATTTACTTTCATCGCTGAATAAAACAGTACTTCATTTTGTCGCTATTCAGTTCAGATAGTCTTTTGCAAACTGCAAACGGGCTTTGCCATTTCTTTTAGAAATTAGAGGTTTTTTTCAACAAGCTTCCGTCCGTAAAGTCCTAAATTGTTTAACGTCCTCTTTACAGTTCGTATTGACACTTTAATGTCATAGTTTATGGACAATTCTTTCGTAATGTCAATGTCCGTTAATCTCGGATTTCCAATTGATAACTTTTTGATTATCCTTTTAGCTGTTGCTGAGAACTTTTCAGGTCTGCCACATTTATTTCTATCGTTAGAGATATGGTCTTCGCAACACTTCTTCAAAATCTTGGAAATACGAATTTTTGGCAATGGCAAGTTTCTTGAAACGTCGATTACACCCTGATCCCTTAAATGTACCTTTACCATTAGTTTCTTCAATTCGCTCAAAAAACATTTAGTTTTTTAAGCGATTTTTTTAAGGCATTTTGCTTTACTGAAGAAAGAATAATTTGCCACGTTTACCAGATATAAACAAATAATAATCTGTTTTTAAGATCGGTTCTCAAACTTTTGCCCATCGACAAAATGAAAATAAATAATAATAACATTCCTTGGAATAATTGTGTGATCACTTCTGACGATTCATTGTTAAATCAATCGTCACAATATTGTGCGATATTATTTTATCGAGCTTTAGACAAATTCAATAGTTATATTAATATAAATATAGATCACAAATTGGAGGTAATTAGCCATTAAGAATTTTTTGCCCTAAAATAAATAAAGTTTATTTTTAGTTTAAATTTTGTATTGTTTTTAAACGGAATTTGCTAAGTTGAAAACGAAATTGAATTATAAATACTTTTTTGTTATTGATATTTAAGAACATGGCTATATCTTTATCACTATACTAAATAAAATTGATTTTTCATTAGGAATACTAAAATAATTCAGAATTAAGTAAGTCTCTTTTGGCCGCTACTGTATATACGAAAATGTTTTTATCGAGTTTTGGTACGTTTCATTTTAATTTACTTGTTCAAACTAACACCACGGCAATTGTTAAAAACGTCGTCCAGAGACTATATGTCCCCACAGAAGAAATTTAAAGGTGTTAGATCGGGTGACCCAGGAGGCCACGGAACTGGACCGCTTCTGCCGATCCAAATACTGACGGCATTGAACAGAAAAGTGTGCAGGCGCACCAGCATTTTACAGCCACAATTGCTCTTGAAACTCTAATGGAACGTTTTGAAGAAGGTCCGGTATGAGAATAAATAATATAACTTGATAAAATACATTTTTGCTCAAAGTTGTCTTAAAGTGCCGTAAAGCTGTAGCGACTAGAGAGACGTTTGTGGATACGAGTTCTAACACGCAAGATGTTGCCTATTGTTGCATTGAACAATTCCTAGAAGTTTGATCCCAGAGTTCTGAAACACCCTGTATTATGTAAATCTTTAATTTTGTGAATTATATCAATGTCTCTCTAATTCACATTTTAACAACATTTGAGGATCGATTTCGTTCTATTATTGAACTTCATGAATTTGTCAGTTCACAGTCAATTTCCAATATCCCAAAGATCTAATTTGAAATGCACTATTGTTCCTAAATAAAGTTAAATAGGCTTCAGTGCATAAAATGATCGTGCAAGCAAATCGCTTTGAGTCTAAACATCGCATTAATGTGTTTCGGATCATCGGTTGCGTTTGACGTATTGTGATCATAATAATGCTATTTCGTCCATTCGCTAAAGAGTGATAGTCGTGTCTACAGAAATATATTTTCAATTCCAACAGAAAATTTTATAGGTTTGTGACGGAATTGTAGGATTATTGCATTTGTCGGGTAATGTACTCGTTGATGTAACGGGCGAAATTGAGCAGGAAATAAATCTCCGGCAGGTACATTTAATCATATAAATTCCTGGATATTTTCTGTTCCAGACAAAGTGCGCAATATACGTCGAAATGCAATGGACAATAATAAATTTCGCTCACCTGTTCTGGGCACGTAGAGGTTGAGATACAAGCAATCCTCGCTCTGATTAGTCAGGAGGGGAAGCAGTTTTTCGAGATACAACAATCGACCGCGCGGAAACTCCAAGAGAGCTTCGGAACGATTACCGATTTCCGGAGGCCTTTGGGGGCATACGGGACCGAAACGATCCGCCAACTTTGTATTTTTCCAAGTGGAAGGAGTTACCGGAGGCATGTACCTGGAATAAATAAAAAGATGGTTAGCAAAATTCAAAAAGACAGAAAAAGATGTCAATAGAAAAAAAAAGAACAAATTCGTTTTGGGGTGGTAATATGGGGTTGGGTAACATAAAGGGTCCCCCAGATATATTTTTTTTAATCAACGCCTCCAAGGAGTCACATAAGTATAAAATTACATGATCTTCCGGAATGTTGGATATTACCGCCAAACTAATCAAGATCTTATACTGGGAATATAAATATTGCATCATCACAAGCAACAGTTCATTTCTGCTCAATGGATGCATGACTAACAAATTTGCCTCAATTTTTTGGGACGCCCCTTTCAAATCTTTACACGTGATATGCAAAATGATTATCAAACTCCTCAGCATAGTTTTGAGAAATCTTGGATAGTCCTAGAAAAATATATCTGTGTATGCCTAGTCTAGTCTTCCCTTTCTTCTCGAATTTGCTCCTTAACGATTCGAATTCTGGTCACTTTCATCTTCCTTTCTTTCCTGCTATGAAGGAGTTTCTACCACATATCCCCTTAATTGTGTTAAATCGATTCATTACTTGAACAAAGTTATTATTCGACAATATAGCATGTATTGCAAGGAAGTTAGCACGTAGATTCATGGCAACGGGGCGTTAAGTAAAAATAATGCCTGTTAATTTCGTCACCTGCTTTAATCAATCAGTTTTGTCGCTAATCTTCTCCTGCAATATTTCAAAAAATTTGTCTCCTATATTAAATTAATGAACTTTTAGGTGCAAATAAATCCAAGCTGTTCGTTTAGAGTTTGAAACAATGAGTTTTCGATCAGCGGGCGTTGTTCTAACGCGCGATCATTAAAAACCTCGCGTTGAGGCGTAAAGGAAACGCGTTGATTAAGGGGGGAAAAACACATAGAACGCTTCTTTTTTTTAGGAATTTTATGTAATTATTATTGGCTACAATAACTATAAAGTACCTTTTTAAACACGAAACAATGGCAGCTTAGAATATACATGTCAAAAATCTGCGGCTCACTGTGGAGGTCGGTAAAATCACCTGCAGCAGAAACACTAAAAAACTTCGTTGGTTTTTGGAAAAACGCTTTGCACGAACCTACAAAGTTGGAAAAATTCCAAAAAAGGCAACGTTTAAAAATAGAGAGTGTTTTCTTTAGGGAAATATTGCTGATAATTTTTCTATAGCGTTAAACCAAAAATAATCGGAAGGTTCATGCAAAGGTCAGCGAGTTAAGAAACATTCTTTCAAAATGTGAGCAAAATGGGTCGATTATTGTGTACCGTGTGCAAAATTTTGGATTTCGAGAAAAACGCGTTTAAGGTTTTAGAGCGAGAAACGCCAAATGTGAGCATTCAAATTTTCATTGGTGTTACGAAAATGGCCTCCTAAACATATTTCAAGCAGATTTCCCCTTGACAAGTCCTCATATATCGGCAAAATGCTAATTTACACATCTTGCTGAAGAAGAAGTGGGTGGTTGGATCCTTCCGGTCCGAGCGTCTCCACTGCTTGCACGCTCCGCCCGACCTGACGCCAACGCACTTTTAACAAGAAATAATACTGAAGGAATCTCGAAGTCAGTTTCACAGTTTTATTAAAATATTCTAGAGATGTTTTCGTATCGCTTTAAGGAAAAAAACTCTCAAACTTTAAAACAAAATTTTTTCCAATAAATATTTTCCCTCTTAAGCCGCTGGCTACTTACCACGGTACACCTGACTGATAATAGGTACCAAACGAATTTATCCAAAACGTGCCTCTGATATTTCGGAGTCTTCCCGAGGATTTTTTTAACGATCACTTTTTTTACGCACCGTTGCCGTGAGCGACGGGACGTAAAGCTAAATAACCTGAACGAACGTCCGTTAATTGCGTAACAGAATTTTTTAACAGCTTTTGATCAAATAATTATGTTAATATTATTCCGCTTGCACGTGGAAGATTAAAAAATTATCATTTGTACGTAAAACTTTTCACGTACCCTGGGGCCGAAAGACAGATTGTGCCCTTGATCAAACTCCGGCCGCGGGCGTAATTGCTTTCTTGTTTCAGCCCTCTGCAAGTAAATAATCTATCATGTTCTAAGTACTGCAATGCAAAAGTTCTGAACTGATGTTAAAACAATAACAATGCAAATTACATCAGAAAGCTTTCTTTTCGTATTCCTTAGGAAAAAGCCATTAAATCGTCAGGAAACTTAGCAATGCCGGGCGGCTTTCTTCCGCTAACTTTTATAACTGGTATCAATTTTAAATTACATTTTATAAAGAAGATTTAATTTTTCGTCCTACCGGCCGGCCGCTTCCGACCTTTTTTTTTTATTTAATATTATTTACCGCTGGTGAAAATGAAACTTCGGAATAATTTTACCCCGCTACATTATTTTTGCGCTTACGTGGGACATTCGGTCATTAAGGTTGTCAACTAAACTTTAAATTTATTATAATGACAGGGCATTTCGCTTTGCACGAGGCAATTGTACAATCCCCTTAGGAATATTAGACTGTAATAGCGGCATTATTCTACTGACCGATATTGGCCGCGAGTTCCCAAATATAATACTCTTATTAGCCGAGCATATCATTTACATTTCATACATGGTAAATCAATTTATGCTGTTGATTATGCTGATTAATGAGAGACGACTCCTCACAATAGTGCAGTGATTTTCCTCCGATAGAAATGGACATTTTTTGAATGAACTGACATCGACCGATTCATTAATGAAGAATGTAGTTTGGTGCCGTGGGGCACGATCATGGATTATTTTGGTAAATACGCGATAAAAAAAAAAAAACGGACTAGAAGAGACGTTGCATGAAAAGGAACAGATAACAGGAAGTGAAATAAAAAAAAGTGATGAAATAAAAATCACTATTTGAGCAGCCCTTCAGCAAACTGCTTGATATTTATATTAATAGGTACTTATCCCGGAAATTCGAGCAGTTTGGTCTGATGCAAACAATGTGCGTAATGAATCGGCATTTATTGAATCAATTTTGCATAAACTGATTGGTATTCGCACAAATCTGGTGGAGCGTTCACTCCATAACGGGATTTCTATTATACAGTTTTTCGAAGAGGCATATTTGTTTTTCAAATGAGCTCACCGCAACAAACTGGATTTGACAGCTCATCACGAGGTCTCTCGCTTCTATATTGGCCTGAATTGAGTTAGTCGATAATTTGATAAATTTATTTATATTTGATTTAAGGGCTATCGTTTTATGGGGCTTTTTAATGCGGAATGCCGTGCGCATTGCACTGCATTTGGCGTGGAACTCGCAGCTGAATTAATAGAATCTCCCAGTGTCACACAATGGTGTGATTTAGCTTTGTCTTATAATCAAAACATTAATTGATTTTATAAAGGTGAAACGCCACCGTGCTCCGACGAGGAATTCGGTCTTTTGGAACAAATTAATCTCTAACACTCTTAATTATGCGCCGTTCAGCGAACCCGCTAACGTTATTTATGTTAACGATTAGCTAACTCGATGGCTATTTTTGTAATGTGTCAGTTCTCTATTGTTTAAACTCACCGTAAACTCCCAACAGGTGGTGTCGCATACGGTACTCCTAAAAACGCTTCCACTGGTGGATGTATGTGAATCATAACACCCCGTAAAGCACCGTATTTTGTCTTGACCACTCGCGTGCTATACTTGTGCACCAGCAAAGATGACCCTCCAGCATATGAAACCAGAGACGCAACCTGTAAAAAGAACACTTATTTCAAGCGAGCTGAACAACTACTCTAGGGAAATAGAGACAAGGAAAAAGGTTAAGAATCACCATGAAGAGAGTTTGTTCGTCTCTAACACTCTAGTCGTTCTCGTTTATTGTTTTCTCGAATTGATGAGACCCACTTCAGGCACTCACACCCGTAAAAATAACAAATACCATTGAAAAAAGGATTTCGGAAAAAGAGCTGCGATATAAAATTTGATCTTTTTGACGCAGCTCCCTCCATGTTATTCTTCAATTAGGGGAGTTTTTTCGTGCTGGTAAAATGTTAAATATATAATATAATTAAATATAAAATGCCTTGTTAGGCTTAAGCTGGGGACCGTGAAAAAGTGCTCCATCTGTAGTATTGCGAGTGATATGGGAAGTTTGCCAATTGAACGAGCCCTCATATCAAAGCGTCTTTACAATGTCTTATTTTCATCTGAGAATTATCGAAGACAAATATAAATGAGAGTATTCAGTTTTCTCCGAATGCCTGCAAAATTAACTGGAATTGTAAACATTTCGGAACAGTTTTTCATGGAGTTCTAAATTGCGCAACCCCCTAATTTAACCAAACTCGCTACTTCTAGAGTGTTCGAAATTCCCGTGCTGAATGTCCTTAGATTGGACACACTATATAGACGGATTCGGATTATGTTATCGTTGGATATCTCAATTGAGGTTCTGCAACTTTGGAAATGCACTTTTCGAGCGGACGTTTAATTCAGGATATTTGTGAAGACTATAACTCAACGGGCTCCCTCGCTTCAAGTAGTGAACAGTGAAAATGACTCACGTCGTTTTAAGACTAAGTCAATAATAGCGCGATAACGTGCTTTATTGATAAATTTTGTGCTTAATTGGTGTATTGCCGTTCTGCTTTCATGACATTCACAAAAGAGGACAAATTGACAATTTTAACATCCGTTTGTTTTAGGCCGCAAAAAGCCAGGTCTTCTAAAGTTGACTTACTAGGACCGACCAGGCTCAATTCATGCGCAGTCTCTCTCGGGATCAAATAATTAAGGACATTTTTTTCTCATTAAACGCACTCAAAATTAAGAAAATTACTTACCACCAAAATGCACGTCGCGCAGAACAACGCGGATGTGGAACTCGTCGACGGTTTTCCAATTGGCGGCGACGATAACGTGGTGGCGGCAATCGGCGACCTTAACCCATTCATGACGTCACGTTGAGCGTTTGCGGCGGGGGCGGCCTCGGCCTCTTCGCACCGAGCTCATGTTGACTTCGAAATTGCCCTTATTTTGTAATTCATCTGGAATAAATCAAGCCGGTATCAGTAACATATCGCAGTACCCGTGTTGATAATCTGAAAGGGAACTATCGCGATTGGTAAAACCTGGCCAGAAAGCAGACCATTGATCTATTAATTACGTTCCCTCTGTCGAACTATAAACAAACCCCAAAGCAACAAAGTAAAAAAGCTGTGTTTGTAATCCTTGTGATCGTATTGGATTTTAAAAATTTTAGCAATTAATTAAAGTATAACAAATTTATTGAAACGTAAAGTTAGGCCACAACGGACCATTAATCAAACATTTCCCTTCTTCCCCATACTCTTTTTCCTTTAGTATACTATAACTTGTATTATTTCGTATACAGCTTGATCCCGGGAGATATATATCAGGCCGTATCAACAGCTGAACACATTTCTTATGAGACACGCAATCTCACTTCTTGATATTGGGGTGGTCTGATCCTTATAATTTAATTAGGGATAAGCGAAATAAAGCCTCCATTTTATCGGAGATACCTATCGAGCTCTAGTTCGGCTTTAGACGCCTGAATAGCTTCACATTCCACTCTAACGCTGCACACTGCTCTATTACAAGGATAACAGCCCATTTGTTCTTATAAACAGGGTCGAGATAAGGACTAATGCTGTCTATTTTTAGCTTGATGAATTAAGAGGATTACAGATTGCACTACAATAAATGGGTTTATTGGGTATTAAAAGCCTATTGTCTGTAAGGGATTCCTCCTTTTCGTCTGTAATTTCATCTATTGTATAGTGATGTGTGTTGAAACACACTTACACCGAGTGTAACTTACCAGAACATTTCTTCCTCGCTATCTTATATACGACAGAAATTCATACAATGACGGAAAAGAACTGACGGTTTTAGTTTTCCCATTTCAGCTAGAGCGACACTAATCCATGGCGAGAGATCGAAGGAAGATACGTCACCGAGACCCCTTATATCTTATATGAACCGATAAAACAGATGCATTGGCGGTAACAAAATTGACAATATAGGAAAACTAATATATGGCAGTTTTCCCGCAAAAAAGGCAGGTGTTGCATTATATGACACATTCATTTTTGGGGAAACGAGAGTGAAAATGTATATTAAATTTAAAAATATTGGAGAATTTGAGTTTGATGGCGCTTTCCAATGACACATGTATTGAAATATGTAGAATAAGAATTTTTTTTAATGGCTCAAATTTAAAATCAACATTTTAACTGAAATGTAACTGACAGTCGTAAAAGTAGCTCCAAGTGGAAAGATGATAATGTAAAAGGGAAAATTCGGAAGAATGACATCAAGTCGTAGGAACATTACAATGTGTAATTTAGTTGCTGAGCAGCAAATAAACTACTAAACATCTGTATTCTGTGGCGGGAGACTAATTCACATACATAAAAGTTTCGTGTTAAGTTCACTACTAATTTCCAAGAAACTGTTAAAGGCGAATTTCTTTGGAGAACCAAGCCTCAATGGGTGTTCAGTATGTATTCAAAGACATAGTCAAGCAATAGCATCAATAACTGAATTCGCCATCGACTGTGGAAGGTATCGATTTACTTTAACCTCAATTTTCATCTATTCATTCTCAGTATTTATTTTTACGAGCGATTAAAAGGTATTAGAGAAAATAAGGGAATCCAATTTTTTTGTTAAATTACCCCTCTAGCTTTACCCTTTCGGGGTATTCGCTCGAACCATATTTCACTCCATTCATGAATGCACTTTCCATGAGAAGCTCTAAAATGCAAATAGCCCAACCCGGTCGTTTTATTTCACGTTAAACGTTATTTGAATTTTAATTTTTGCAGTTTGCTCAGCCACTTTGCTGAAAATGTTCATCAAAATTTTATGTTTGGTATATGTTATCAATTCTTTGATATCAAAATTATGGAGTTTTGTTTAGCATGCATGAAATGGTTCTCTTTGTTTTTGCTTTGGGCATGTTGTGGCTGTGCCGTATGATTCAATAACTTTTTTCCTTGTGAATAAAACCACCACAAAACTCCCTATGATATGGATTTCTGTAGGTATATGAATGTAGGTTTTTATTTCGTTAGTCTACGATATAATTGAAAGATGTGTTTACAAGGATGGATGTGGCTCTTTTCTGCACTTTGAAATCGAATTGAATATCAGCAGGAATCGGAGTTGGAATCAAATAGGAATTCCTCGGCTTCGGGAAAGTCTTAAATACTAAACCCTCCGGCGGCGCATCATGGGCGGACCCCGTGGTTGGTAGTGCCCCCGCCACCACGTGCACTAGCCGTCGTCTTGGATAGTGGTCCTGAAGCTGATAAGAAGTCCTTCGTCGGCGGTAATTGCGTCTGTATCATAAAGGCCGACAAAGCTTATCATCAGTAATACTGATGCCGACTGTCTTTCACGGGGAACTCCCATACCGCCAAAGTAACTCAGTGGGAATTATCACGCACCAGTCAAAGTCTACAATGGGCGCGCCAAAAGGGTGCATCATCTTCTTAAGAATAACTTAACCGTAACTATTTACAATCTACTACCTTCCCGATAGAGTATCGACGTAATCGAAATACACAATGCAATACAATTAAAAACTGTTTACAGGGTGGTTGATTTGACTACTGGACCCTACACGAACGTTCGTTGTGTTTAATTTTCTTTCTAATTGAATTGTTTACATGTGTATATATATGTTTTTTTTGGCATAAATTTTAGGAGTTTTTGTAAGTTTTGATAACCGCACTGGAAGTCGTCCGAAAGATATGAAAATCATTTTAGTTTTGCATTTTTAACGTGAGGAATGCGCATCAAGTGGAAAAAAGTTCGAAGAAAGACATAGAAACAAAGATATATATGAAACCACCAAAATCAAGATTTAGGGAGAAACTTGTAGAAGAAAAGATATGAGCGACAAAGAGAGAAAAATTGAGGTAGGAAAGGGTAAAGAAAAACAGAAAAATCGAAGGTTAAGTATTTCGTGTCGGAAGAACTATTCAATGGACGAGAAAATAGTTCAAAAGAAGAGAAAAATTCAAAAGCAATGTGCCTTTAAATATTTATCAAACACTTCAACTGATTTTTGTAACTTTCGAAACTGAGTAAATAAATTGTGTTGATATCAGTGATAATGCGACCTTCACTAAAATCAAGGCCAATTTTTGGAAGTTTGGATATAAAAAATTCTTAGTTCAAATACATATCGCTGAGATGCGAATCTTTAGAATTTCTTGGCTTTTATTGTCTTGCGAGGTGTTTCTTTCAAACCTTCCAAAAATAAAGCGCAGGTTTTCCCTGCCGGTCTGAAACACTATAGCCCTATAGTGTTTCACACACCCTTTAAACCGAATGCCATGCTTTGTTCCATTGAAACTTTAAACCTTTTGTTTTTCGAAGATTAACGTGGAAAGAACAACGCGTACGTTGGTAAATGAAACCCGTTCGACGTTTATACTTAACAAAGCACAACATGGGATAAATAAACTTTTAAAAACTCTGTGTTATGCGTAATTTTTCGATTATTGTTGCATATTCGCGTATATTACAGTTGCGGCAACATGAGTGTTGATTTTCAATTTTAACTAAATTTTCAATAGTTTATATTAATGAATATTTTCGATTACACGAAATATCGCTATTGCCATATATTGGCGTCAATGATTAAAACGTTAAGTAAACTAATATCTTTGCAGATATTCGCATTAGTATTATTTCGACTACTGGCCCGCTCTTAGTTATTTCAATATGATTTTTGAAATATACACATCCCAAGCTAACATCTATACCACTAATAGGTCCGTCTAGAAACAGGTGACAAGTGAAAGACAAATAGTACAGTTAGGGCTTCCGACCCTTATAATTTAATTAAGAATCTCAGGACAACTCAGTCCCTATTCTGTCCTTTTGGTGGATTATTCCCACTAAAAGCATTGATCAATTATCCGCATCGGGCTCAGGGATCGTTTAAGCTTCTTTTAAAGGCCTTTTGAGCTGGAACCTATTATCCTAACCATTCGTGATTTATTCAAATTTAAAAAATCTAAATCCACTCCGAATTTCATCTGCCTTTAAACCCTCTATATGACGCGATTTATTGGGCTTTGTTGAAGTGCCTCAAAGCGTAATTTATTGTGTTCATCCAAATAACGTAATAATTTACAAAAATCTCGAATTTTTCGCCATTAATTTACCTTATGTGAATTTTATATGTGACGACCTACACAAATCAACTAGTAAAATAGAATATTCATGTTTCCGGACTGGACGTGTCTAGTAAAAACGAAACTTTGCAAAAAAGGTATTGTCAAGTTAGTCCATGAATTAAATTCCCGTTTGTAAATTCTAGTCATTAAGCTCTATGATACAAGATTTAACGTATTGAAAGGAAACTGGCGCTATTTTGGTTTGAGTCAGTTAGAAAACTTTTTATACAGGGGGACTGATTGGGAATGGGACGTGGTGAAACCCGAGACAGGGACAACAAAATATGACGATTGGAGCCAACATACCTTATGCTACCTTAGACCTAGATGGTGTTAAAGTTGAAATTTCATTTTAAAATTTCTTAATAACTTTTTGCATTTTTGTAGCATTAACACCAACATTGGCATAATTAGGTTTTGCAAAATACCAAGTAATATTTTTAATCAAATTTTTACGCAGCTCCTAGAGGATGCTAGCTACAACTCGTCACTTTGGTATATTTGAGCATATCATTTTATGAGTGCACCTAAGGTCAAATTCTATTCAACATGATGAAAGAGAATATATTTTTCCTTAAAAAAATATATTTTTGTTTGATCCCGATATCTTTCTTCGTTTCCAAGATTTTCACCTATAAGCTAAGTCGTGTCATGCCATTTCAAACCATCACAAACGATTGTGGCTGTAGTTCACTCGCATGCAAATGCATTACTCAGCTATTCTACTTTAGCTTGTCAAAGTAATTAGACTATTTACTTGTCAGTTGCTCTTTTTAAGTAAAAAATTATAATTTGAAAGTAAAAATGCCAAGGCATAATCACTTGCTTCAGTAAAATGCGCGATATAATTTGCGTTTTTGCTCAAATGAATTTTATAATAAGACTTATTTTTCATTTGTTAATAGCTTTTCATCTTTTTAACGAGTGAAAGATTTAATTTTTTAATTAATTAATATTTTTAAAAATTATTAAGAATTTGAAATGGAACGATACGAATTAGCTTATGGTTAAAAATCTGGTAAAATAAGAGCGACACAAGGATAATAAAACAGCCGGTCTTTTATGACATTAAATTAAATGTGACCTTACTTAAATTCATAAAAAAATATGACTAAATATATTGAAGCGATGGTTTGTAATTAGCTCCCTTTAGGAGCTATGGTAAAGTCAGATCAAAATTCGTACTTGGCATATTACACAACCTAAGTATACTAATTTTGATGTTAATAATATGAAAATACAAAAAGTATTTAAGGAATGTTAAAATCAAATTTCAACCTTTAACCCTCTGTAATTTTGAAACATGCCACACTGGTATAAAGTATGTTGGGTCCAATCGTCATATTTTGATATCCCCTATCTCAGGTTTTGCCATATCCCATTCCCGATGAATCACCCTGCATCAGGTTAGTCCATGTTTCGCATGTTTTTTACATCTTAGTGAAAATTCAACTGATTTTCACTCTATTGTATTTCTGGTTCTAAATCCTAATCTTGCAGCCTTCCTTTACACCGGACAGGAGCTGTCAGCCGGAAAAGTTGCCGGTGGTGATTTGAACCAGTTACGAATTCTTTCAGATCAAGTTAACTCATGTTTCTAACGTTCTTTACCTGTAATGCAACCTAATTCGAAGTAAATGTTGCGTAAGAGAAAACACTTCTGCTAGCATCGCTTGGAGAAATTAAGGGACATTTTACATTGAAGCCCTTTTTGGAGAAGCTCCCAACCATCTTGATGATGACCCAACACCAAAATTATCTTCCTTTGTCATCCCATGAAACAATGTATTAACTATTTCCAACAATCGACCTTTAAGATATCAACCAGAATTAATTATGCATAAACCTTTCAGGAGTTACATTCTGGCCATTTAGAAGGCACTGGAATTTACATTATAAAGCTCTGGATTTACATAAATAAATCCTATTAGATGGGACGAATGTGGAATCTCTTGATTGCCAACTAGCTTTCCATGAAAAGAAGCTTTTAACTTCCAGACAAGAGCATGATATATCTGTTATGATCTGCAAAGTTTTCCCTTTTGTTTGCTTCCAGTTCTGGTGTCAAAGTCTTCAGTTATTAAGAGTTTGCTGTGGTTAAATTCTGGGTGTTGAGATTGAGACATTTCAGTTTCTATATGTGGCTGCCGAGACCTTAAATGATTCGGTTTGTTAGCTATGCGGTATTTAGGAGAATCTGAGAAACGTGACTAGACTGAATCTTCGCGAATCAGCAATTTTCATTCAACCACTGAAAACAGCAATTTCCAACTGTCCAACGTTTGTTGATAGTGTGCCATTTTGGTGTTCCTCCGAAATTATTCGTGCAAACAAGAAAAGCCAATAAACTAACAAGAGAATTCGTTTTCCCTGTTGAACAACCAATCTCGGACCTTTCACCCGCAACACAGTATTTTCCATTTAGCGTCAATTATATCACGAGGGTCAAACCCTAATTTGATTTCACCTCATAAACTGTCGACTACATTGCCAGCGACAAGCGCTGAAAATGATAATTTATAATTTTCGTTTTAAACCATCACGGATGGTTTTCCCTATTTTTTTACTTAACTGGAAGTGACCAGCAATTAAAAACAATCCGAGGCCTGGTTTTTAATCAAGCTATTTCCGAGTGCCAAAAAGGTTTAGGCTACAGCTTATTTAGGCCTCTCAAATGGACGCCATTATTACGTTACGTCGACGCTACGTCTTAGAGCTTTCAACGGAACTACGGGGCGTCTCAGAAACAAAGAAACAGGCAAAGCTGCACTCCGCCATTTATGAACGAATTTCAGTAAACTAAAAAGCGAATAAAATGATGTTTTGATAAAAATGTGTATAGAAAATGTGTTTGTGAATTTAGTAATTTATAAAAAGTTAATGCTAAAATAATTTTTAATTGAAAAAAGTTGGAAAATATGAGTTATGAAACTATGTGTATCGCCATGGGGCCGTGTGAGTTATTCTGTGATCATCTGTATTTAGTGTCATCCCATTCTATTGTATCATCTTTTATAAAGACGCCTGGCATCGTGGACAATTGGCGTCCATATGACGCCCAGCGAGACGGAAGGTAAAGCCGCCCTTAATTATTGGAACCACATCGTCCTTCCTCCTAATTTTCTGTGAGCGGTTTTGCTGCAAGTGGGATTGTTGTACATAAATTTTGTAAAAAATATTTTTCTGAATCTATTAATTTATAACAAATTAATTTCAAAACATTTTGGAACTGAAAAAGTTTAAAATGTTTACTTTTTTGAGCACTAATGCATTGGCTTCAATATTGCAGAGAGAATTTAACTTCTGCATTTAACAACGTACTCATCGAAGTTGCGACATATACAATAACAACACTCATAACTATTTTAATCGCGCTAAAGAATGAATTTACAATAATCACACTTTCATAACGCATACTGTTCAAATTTCTCAATGTTTTCCAGTTAGAAGTTGTTTTAACATTAACTTGTCATATATCATTAAACTCAAAAAAATATTTTCTTACACAAAAAAAATGGGTCACATTTGAAATTCTGAAGTCGCCACCTGAAGCTGAAGAAATGAAGTTAGAAAAAAATCAATTTTGACATTAGTGGTTTAAAACATATGATTTTACTTGGTTTTTAGTTAATCAAAATCCGTTCGAAAATAACTGAGTTATAGCTTCGCCCGTTTTCTTGAGACACCTTATATAAACCCAGCCTCTGCACAGGGCCGTGAAAGATGCCGATACCATTCAATACTACAAATCAGAATCATGTTCAAGAATCAGTATGAAACATCCGTGGAAAGGTATTAGACTGAACTTACCTTTTGCACAACGAGGCCTGCCACATCAAACTGAAAGCAATCAATTCCATTAACAATTCCTTCTTTCCTTTTAGTTGTCTATTGGCCTACATGTTTTCCTCCATAATTGCTGCCCTTAACGAAGGTTCAAAAGCCATTTTGGGACAAATAACAATTAGCTGGCACGGATCGAACCATGATACGTTCCAGGCATTCAAACACAGAACTGTCCATCAAAACATGGCATGGCTCGGCGTTCATCAAGAAATTTCATGACTGTGGTGTTGGCTTGTCTAACAAGATTTCATGTCGTTGCTATCTGTTCTAGTCATTGTCGAAGGATGGGTTTAATATCACTTGAAATTGCAATTCCCTTGTTTCGTTCGCTTTTTCCAACTTTACGAAGTTTAATTTAACTGAGGAATCGAGTAATCACTCCAAAACTGGGAAACTTCGCTTGAGATTTATTTTCTGGTAATTTTTCTCGTCACTTAAACCGGAAAAGCAGTGGAAATTTGTACAGTTCGACGAGCGAAGACACCTGTAACAATAAAAATAAGTCAGGATTGTATTTGATGGGAGGTGTTAGCAGTTTATAAACTACTACAGTAAGTAATGTTCGCATTTGCCAGATATTCTAGACGTTCCGTGACGATCGAAGAGAAAGCGAAAGAAACGCTTTCTCATTTGAGTTTACTCCGCACATTGGCTAACGCAGACACATATGCTCCACGTGGTTTGCCGTTTCCATTGCGAGTATATTTCTGGGCAGAAGTTTTCAAATTAGAGTTTGAGGATTAACCTAAAAGGGTTAACTTCGCTAAACCACCACTTAGTGAGTCTCCCAAAAACCAACAGGCAATTCTGTTGCCCCACACTTTGTAAATTGAAACTTTTCGGCATTACGAAACGGATTGGGATAAATTATTCCCGAAGTTTTGCGATGGTTTAAAGGGAAATTCGAATAAACAAATCGGGACAGGTTTCCTCTTCTCATGGGTACTTAGTTTTGAATTATGGCCATCAACAATAGTTGTATCGGACAAATAACCGACCGGCTTAGCGTAAAGCCCTCCTCGAAGTTGTTGATAATAATTCGAAAATGTACCTACAGGTTTTCGGAACAAGGGCCCTGGCGGGAAGTTGAATAATTAGTGAAATGGGAGAGCAAACCCGAACTACAATGTTGGGATCAGCACTAAAAATTCCGCATTTCCAGGTGCCCACTTGTCTCGAGATAAAATAAATGAAATTGGTCAAACCGCAACTGTTTCCCTTTCGAGTTGGAAAATCGGAGAGCGAGAGAAATAAACCGAAAATAATTACAATCCTGCATTTGGTTTTCAGGGTGTATTTGCCGATATTTCATTGCGGTTTGGCGTGCTAGATTTAGCACAAGTAGAAATATTACCCGTTACAAATTGAATATTTATTCAACGGTTCGCTTTCGTAACTACCTTGTTAGAAGTCCTACCGATTATACTCAAGATTTTACTGCTTAAGTTCCAGTCGAACTGAACGCCAGTCTTAACTTCCTCGTAGTTCTTCCGCCGTCGCAAGAGTCTCAAAGAAAAAAAAATCTAGAGGAGTGGGGTCTGGAGAGCGGGCAGGCCAAGTACATTTCCGAGAGACTGCCTATCCATGTTCTACCTACCACACTGTGGACATTGGGTTTCCCCCTTGATCAGTAATCCATATTTGTGAAGGTTTTTTTGTTGTTGTCTGGGGGAATGGTGGTGTTCTTCAATGATAATCACGTTAACTTAGCGATACGCATATTGAATAATTAGGTAGACTAGAGTTTACAAGAAGAAATAAACGCGGGCGCGACTTCTTAGTCTCGAGTGACGGGCCGAAGAACCAGAAGTCCCCAGTAATGAATAGAAAAAAAAAAGAGATTCTCATTCTTCCAACCCTTAAGTAGACCTATCCATGGCTGTAAAGCATGGGCGTACTTCGTCTAAAGCTCAAAAAGGGGCCTGTAAGCCGCCCTCCCTGGCGGACCGTTACGCTCACATCTGGCCAGAACCCAGGATAATGGTCAACAACGACTATGGATGTGTCATTACCGTGAATGGTCTTCGGATACTTTCCACCCCTTAACTTATAATCTATATAATACAAATTTGCGATATTCAGATTGCATCTCGATCCGGATCCCAAATCCTACATTTGTTTTACGAAAATTTCTATTGCTCCATGATTTTCTCGAAAATCCTATTTCAGAATTTTCAGCAACTAAGCGCATGGCTATCTTCCCTGAAATGTTTGGCGTGGCTTATCACCGGTTCTTCAACGATCTGCATTCCTGAGAACTTCAGGAACTTTGGAAGAGACGCCCCTGATTCTGCGAAGGAAACCCGGACGAATCCCCCGGTCCTATAGATTACTTTTCAGCGAGTGAACTAACCTCATAATTTAATACTTTCATTGCCATCCAACCATGTGTCGTTATTTCTACCGCAAGAGCTTTATCGACATTGTGACAGGCCGCAATGCTTTGCAAAAACCAAGGGTACCTTTCTTCGAATTTTCCAACTAACTTTGAAGAAACCGAAAATAGCACCTTCCTCCATATCCGCACTCAAAATGAAACCAGACAATGAATAATTTCTGCGCAGTAATGAAGACATAAAAGGCCATAGGTTTTCTGAATTATGTATCCTTCCCTCTATTCGCTTGAAATCACCCCATTAAGTTTTCAACAATACATAGAATGAGGTTATTAAAGGGGCGTATTAAGGGCAAATAAATTAGTATACGTAGTAATAATGGAAAGTGGCTTTTTGTCTCCATATAAGAAGATTAGAGACGTTGTCTTTTGTTGTGGAGTTTAACACGCTCTTGCGGGATCACTATTATAAGAGCAGAGAGCGGAATCGTTATGTCACAAGTAATTTGATGGTAATATCTGAAACATCGTCATCAGAAAGTTCTTCAGTATACGTTTAAAAACACATTTATTTTTTGAATAAATTTATGCACTTGTTCTCAATTTCGCTTATTCTGAAATGACGAGGACCCCTATCATTGCTTTCAATCACCTTTAGGGAAACAAAACAGGTTTGTTCCAAACTATCAAAACTCTTTATCTATTACTCCTCTTGCCAAATTAAAATCACTTCCAGTGTGTGGCAAATCTAAAAATTACTGGCAATACACATAATCAATCAAACCAATAGTTTCCTTTCTGGGGCATTCAGCTCTTCCCATAAATGCCCGAAACACTAATAGGTAATTCCGCGCTTCGTTTTCTAATCGTATATAACGTTCCGTAAAAGAAAACCTGCGCTTTACTGAAAATTAATTAAGTTGCTCTAATTGGGTTATTTATTAACGGAACCTGAGCCTGTACCAACACCTGCTAAGTGCACAATATGGGATAGCGCAACTTACGATCCATCAAATCCCATATAGACTAAGAGGCAGCTTCTGATCTATTTTTAACCTCAAGAAACTATCGACGTAGAGATATTGCTTTAATGACTATTTATTATCACCGAAAGTGAAGCTTTCAAATTCAGTTTCTCTATTAATTCAACATTAAATTTTCCCCTATTTAAATCAAACGTATTGTATATTTCGCTCAATTATCTAGTCACATCACACAACAGCAAGACCCCTATAGCTTATACAGGGTCCTGTGACAATGCGTCAGCTTCCTTAGCTTCTACACTACTACAGATAACCAGTTTTGTCTTCTGCAGGATTACCCTGCACATAAAGGCGTATGTCCAAAAGTTACTTGCTAATGTACAGGGTGACCCAGAAACGTGGGACGGTACATGACTTCGTTATTATATATGGCACTTCCACATTTTTTTTATTATACCGATTTCCGTGAAACCTTGTACCTGTCAAATTTTTCAATTTTTTTCGAATAACTCGGAAACGGTAAAACTTAGCGATAGGACGCCTTACATAAACTGACCTTAAAATTTGACGAGAAATCCAAAACTAACAAAAAAATCGGGGGATTTTGTTTAAAATAACGAAGTCATGTATCGTCACTCTGCACGTTAGATAATAATTTCTGAAAATATGCCTTTATGTGTTGTACAGTCTTGCAGACGAAAAACATTTTTAACTTTGTTGGTGTGGATGCTAAGGAGGGCTGACACACTGTTGCAGGACCCTGTATGGCGAAATTACGTTTCGTTCACTATCATTATAGTAAATCAACCACAATATAAACCAATGTGACCATTAAACTGCTAGAAACTGGCTTTCATTAAACACTACACAAATTTCAAAATGCCAATAATTATATGGCACAAAGCTATTCCCATCCTGGATTTGAAAGTTGCACATTAAACTTCGTAATTATCGGTATGCACAAATTGATAGCAGTCTGCTGTTAATTGGGTGAAATTTAGAGGTGTTATGGAAAGCTGCCCAGCTTACGAATTTGTTTTTGAAAATATGTTTTAATATGCAGAAATCCTCCTTGTTGCAATGCAATCCTCGTTCCGTCTCCCCATGTTTATGTGCATTTCGATTTTATTAGATGCGGCTGCTGAGAAATTCATCACCTTCTTCGTTAAATTCTCACTAAAATATTACGCATCTCTGTATTTGTCTCGGTTACGACGAACGAATTTCCGAAAGCTAAGCTCATTCGTTTCTAAGTAAATATTTGACCTCTACTTTTTGAGTGATCGACCTTATGAGGTGACGATGATTGATTTATCGTGATCTTGTTATCCGTTTTCAATGCATTTTCTCCCGTTCACGGTAACTCCTGCCCGTGGTCCCCTCCCCCTCCCCCCTATTTTCTACGTATTTACTTTGTAAAAAAAGGGAGCGATCCAGCTCTCTTTGTAAACGCAAACATGAAGTTGAATGATCCATTTTCCGACTTCCTGAAGCGGTTTTAAATTACATGTAACTAAAATATTATTCCGAACGACTTCAAAAATTAACCATTCAACCGGCTCATCAAAAAATAAAATATTCCTGGTTCAAAGGGCTTGTTAAAATGCAAAGCTGAAAACTTTTACTTTGACAAACCCATTTCCAATCATAACGTCACTTATAACTTCGTTTCCTTTTCGGAGAGGCGTAATTCATTTTTGATGTAAACTTACTTGAAACTCAATATTATCCATGACCTGCATAATCGGCTGTGCCCATTTATAATCGTTCGTAATCTATGGGGCGGTCAGCTGAGCTGTAGCAGGATATCGGGCAAATATTAGGTTATCCATCGCCATTAACGCATTTCGGGTTCAACTAGATTAGGTGTTGAGGATATTGATTTACTTATATGTGTCACGAGGCTGATTTACGGAATTGCGCTGATGCTGTGCACTAAATTTTAAAAAATTCTCGGTAGTTTCCGAGGGCATATCTGAGAATATCATTTCTCACCCTGTAGCGCGTTTTCATCTAAATAGTTTCTTTTGAGAAAATTCGGGTCGCTCCGAACTAAGCAATTAAGGGAATGTCCAATCTCTCATTTAAATACAGCGCATGTAAAAAAAATGGCTACATGTTTATAATTTTTACAAATCCTAAATTTTAAGAAAATCGTTACACACTCATAACTTTATTTTAAAAAGTGTATTTAATGTATTAGTTTTTATATAAAAATTTTCCACCCTTATATAGCTACCCCTACTAATTTTTATTTTCGAATTAAAAGGTTTCCCTTGTAATATAATTAAATAAAAGGTAATTCGATAAGGAATAGAACGGAATGTTCAGAAGTAAAAGTGGAACTACAGTTTCTTAAAAAAAATAAAACAAATTGCTTATTCCAAAACTATTAAAAGTTTTAATCTTTACTTCCTAAAGAGACAATCCATTCTTGTTTCTCTTCGAAAGAGAGCGAAAAAATGGCAATAAGGCGTAGAAAATCGAAATTGTCTACGATTTTATAGATACAAAATATTTTTAGTTTTCATAGAATTCAGTTGTTAGACATCCGTCACAGAATATAAAAACATTCATCGTTTATCTGCGAACTAAACAATAAAAATTTTAATATTTTTAGATTATGAAAATGGCAAAATTTACGAAGAGGCTTTTGTCATATCTAATAAGAAACATCTAGACCAGCCTATTGATGAAGTTCGGTTTGTCGGATTAATAAAACATTTCAACAAATTGAAAACGTGAAAGAACTCAAACAGTAACTGGTGGCGATAAAGTACTAGATATTCTTGTGTTTATCCACGAAAACCCCATGCTGTCTACCATCAAACTTGCCGATAAATTTGATGTAAAAATGGTAAACAATGTTTCACAACCAGATAAATTTCATCTGTGCAAAATTTCCTTGCCCAAGAGCTGACGCCTGAACATTCTGCTCACAGGATAGAATTTTGTGAATTGAGGCAAGAAAGGGGCATTCAAGGTAATAGGTTCTTCTTTAGAATTTTATTTTCAAATGAAGCAAAGTTGTTTTTTAAATAATCTATACTATAATAGAAACTAATAATAGAGACAGATAATTTTCGCTGCCAGTCTACAAATCATCTTCATTAGATGCACGCTCTGCATAGACAACATCCGCAAAAACTCAACGTATAGATGGGTATAATCGGTCATTAGTTCATCGGCCCATTTTTCATAGATGACGACTTAAACAACGCACCACACTTGCACTATTTGCAAAACGAATTAGTTCCATCAATCGCAGCAATTTTTCCCGAAGAAAATGGGAAACAAGTAGCCAATAATATTTAGTCCCAACAAGACGGTGCACCACTGGATTATTCTATTGCCGTGCCAGATTATCTAGTTGAAATTTGTCCTAGGGGATGGATCGACAGAAGAGGCGCAATAAAATAGCCGCCACGCTCTCCAGACCTTGGACCCCTTGATTTTTTTCTGTGGGGTCACTTATAAGGTTCCGTCCATAAAGATCGATCAAAAGGCTTAGACGATTAACGTTTTAGAATTCACACAGAATCAGAATTAATAACAGAACCAACACTGGATAATTGCATAAGAGATTTCGAGGAACAGCTGAGTCACTGCCAAATTGTTACTGGAGTCCAATTTGAGCGTTTATTGTAGGAATTTCAATTCTCTTTGATGTAATACTGAGCTACTCCATTTCGTATCTAATAATTTTATTTTTTTAAGGAAATCATCGATCCAATTTTAGTGCTGAGTGTGATCAGTTGTGTCTGTTATTGAATCGCCTTTCGTTTGATATACTACAACGAGTGCCGTTCCACTTAAAAAGAAAAAATTTAGTAAGGGTAACTGGTTAGGGGTGAAAAATTTGAACATCGACAATAATGCATTAAGTGTTATTTTGAAATAGAATTGTGAGCGTTTAAGCTCTTTTTAAAAAATTGGGTTTATTAAAGTTACAAACGTGTTGCAATACTTTTTACAAGGGCTGCATAACTTTGGCCAGGCACGTTCACTCTAGCGCCTCTTATTGGATGCAAGATATATTGAGATTAACCAGACGATAATTTTTAGCTTGCTAAAATTTATACCTACTTTATAAAACTTTCGGCCGATTTTAGAGGCAAATTGCACGTCAGCAAAACCTGAGAGGATATATTAGTCCTCAGAGAAAATTAAATTTTATTCCTCAATCAAGTTGCCTCCTACGCCCACTGTGCATCATTAATTTTTAATGTGATAAAATTATCACATAAAGAATTTCATTACGTTGCAGGCGCTTTATTAACATAATATACGAAGCTTATAATTCATTAATCACCATCGCAATAAACAGTGCTTTCTAGTGGAGAAATGAGGGTCTGACATAATTATTATTGCCCCTGATGTGAGTTTCCGGTTTTGTTTCGAATGTCAAACTATCAGATGGATCTTCTCGTACTAATACGAGAAATTGTTGTACGAAAGATTATAAATGGCACACAACGCATCAAAAGCGTGTGTTTCAGATTGTCACAGTACGGATTCTGAATGAAATAATTACTTGCTGTCTCGTGTTGCGTTGGTTCAATGGGAAATGGGAATATTTAGTTGATTTCACAGCGAAATGTGGAACAGCTATGCTGAAAGTTGGGTTCAACTGGGAACCTCATCGCCACCCCAAAAACAGGGGATATTTATAGTAATCCGAAACACAAGGACGCTCAACTTAGGTGACGCACGAACTACTAACAGATCAAAATAAATAAATAAATAGGCAATAAAGATTTGTGACAATGCTGAGTAAAGTAGAACACGCCATGGGTTCAGTCATGTGGAAGATGTTTTCGTCACAGGAGACCTCAACTATTACTAAAATTTGAGAAAAGTTTAGAATTTAGAAAACTAGATTGTGCTTGTGCACGACAAATCTTTCGCTCCTCTTTACAATTTTCTAAATTTATTTTAAATTTTGTAAAAGCTTAAAATTTATTACTCCAATTTGGTTGCAAGAAAGTCATCTATGAGGCAGCCAAACTCAAAAATGGGCGAATTAATTTTTATTCATTTATTCCATGTGTCGACTCCGACCAACATTTCAGACCCAAAACTAATTTTTGCTTAATTCCTTCAATCGTCGGCTTTATTTCGCGACAATTTATGCTCAGCCGCATTCTCTATTACCCGTGACGATCAATTGCAACCAACGGAATGACCGCATAACAGATTTGCTTGAAAATCACCATTTGGTAATTGAATTACTTCATATTCAGTGTACCTACGTCTACGTAAACGGCAAAAACTGCTAACTTAAATTAAGCTTTCCAAGTTAAATTATTAGATGAAAGAAAAGGCGCTCTCCTGCGCTGAAAGTTGTATTTAGTTATACAACTTTAACTTTCGACGCAGAAGAGATTATTTCACTTTTATCTCAGAATCTTAACTTGGAATGCTCAATCTAAGTTTCGAATTTTTTAACGTTCGCGTAAACGCAAGCGCGCTGAATGTGAAGCAGTAAGAAAAAAAAATGGAAACTTGGAGAAAAATCTGAAAATGCGGGTGGGCGTAAATAGCTAAAAAAGAACGCAGATATTTGAAACAATGAGGGAAAAACTAGTTTTGCGAAGTAGATTCTAGTTAATATACTTCGCCACCTAAGCTTCCTGACACATTATGACAACTTCCTGCGCCATTATTTTTAATGTTGGAAGAGTTGCCAGCAAAATCGCAAAAAATGGAGAGTTAATGGAGTCATGTACACAATTTTTAGTACGGGCGTTACATAAAAAAAACAACACTATTACACAAAAAACACTATTAAAAATTTACCTGATCACATAGGAACTGGACGACGTTTACCGCAGCGAAAATCCACCACTTTTCATCGTGGTACATGATCACTTTCATTTTTCAGTGGTTGACTAGGCGATGGTTTAAACATCTCGTGATTTGTTGATTATTATTATCGAAATTACTATTTTCTTTTAGAGACACGTAGGATATAACTAATTTGTCGAAAGGAACATATTTCGCCTCATTGTAACTCATTTCGCTCTGTCCATCATGCGTTTGTTCCTAACACGTATGTGTGCTAGCATTTACCTTCGCGATTACCATTTCCGTTGATTAAGTTTACTTTCGCAGCGGCCCGTGACCATTGCATGAAATGTGTGTAAATAAATGTAAATATAACAAGCGAAAAAAATAACCCCTAACACATGTTGCACAGGCGAGATCCTCCAAAAATATACCAAGAAAATTTCCTACGAGTTACGTACATTATTTTTTCCATGACCATGAACCGTATACGAAAAAAATTAAATAATTTCCTTCACTGTGATTTGAAGCCGAAACGCTATCCAGGAACGAAATCCAACGCTACCCTATTCCAGATCTACACATGATTACTCTCATAACATTCGACTAGACGATGCCCATGATATTTCGTGACATTTGTTGAATATTCAACATCTTCTTGCTGGTTTTAAGATATGTAAGAGGTAGCTGAATTATTGGCACATTTTGCCGAATTCATTAATTCAATAGTACCTGTGTTGTCACATTAATCATTCGCCCTGCCACTGCGGTTAATGCATTTTTGTCTTTATTTATGAAGCTTCTCTATTTACATTAAACATACACAAGGTGTTAGGGGAGATAATGTGTGTGTGTTGATGTAATACTGACGGTAATATTGTACCGCTTTAAAAATTATTATTGGGACTCTTGTAATTAAACTTTCTATTTACTCAAACTTTGAACTCGAAGTATAGGTTAACAAGGTCGTCGGTGGTAACCTTCTGCAAATTTACAATACCAAGATAATATTGTTAGTAGGCTGCAAACTTGCTGAACTTCTACCTCTAAGCTAATCATTATTCCTTGTAACAATTTACCCTTTGCTTACATTCAGCCTAGGTCAAACAATGCCAGGGATGGCAATTAACTTTGGTTCTGCGGGCTTCCGGATTATCAATATTGCGAGTTTATATTTTGCTGTCCTTTGTTGATATTCAATCGACCCTTAAAAAAAAAAAGGATAATCCTATCTGAGCTTAGCATAATAAAAGAACATGTAATTCCTCTTTGAAATACGAGATTTTGAAACGTTTACAATTTTTATATCTGCCATTTGATTATCATTTTCACCTATAGAATCAACCGAAGAGTCAAAATATCACAAAAGATATTTTGGATACTTTTGGTCTGTCCCATGTACATGACTCATGTTGCTCCACGTGAACACCGCATTCAATTACGAGATATTTGCTCGAGAAGTTACATAGGTACTTAGCACTTAGTCAAGCGAAACTCTAAACTTCTCTTAAATTACTGTTTCTTACTTACATTAACAAAGTTCTGTGGAAGAAAATATCTGGTTTCTTAGCCGAGAAATATTAAACATCCTACAACAAAACGCAATTGAAAATCGGAGTTAATGGCTCAAACTTAGTGGAGTTTATAACTTGCAAAGAAACTGAACGAACCAAGTTTCAGCGGCTCATTTTAATTTAAATTTTTAACGTAGGAGGATAAGTTTTGATCCATCAGGTGCCTTGAATTTATAATATTCTATAAAATTTATACCGAAAACTTCATCGTGGATAATCCACGAGATGAGTAACCCAGACATTAATAAAGTTAATATACAATCTATTTAAAAGAAGGCTGATTCATTAAGTATCGCAGGTTTCTTGGGCAAAACTAGCACAACTTTTATAATAGTTTTTTTAATTGTTAAATCCCCCATTTGGTACTAGTCAAACCAACATTTTTCAATTTGTAAAGGTAGCTGGTACTTTCCGCACGATGGTCTATAAATACCAAAGTGCATTGCTGCTGGGGGACGTAACAGTTTCAGTAATATGCCGCCTAAAAAACCTAAATTAAGGGGTTTATAATGGTTACGCTAACCAAAATGCAAATGTCCTTACAGAACACTTGCCATTAGTGGTGGAGCCTCAATTGTTAATAGAAAGACTTCTTAACCCATTATAAAATTTTACTTCTAAAGTTAAATAATTCATAAAAATAGAGGTTTTACTTCTGTTTTCTTTCCAAATGTCGGTTAGATTTTACAAAATTTTAAATTAATGGCATCGACAGCGCCACCAATGCGCAAAGTAATTTACCACTGTATCGTTTTATTTTTGTCTTTCTGAAGTCTTCAAATAGCTGTAATGTTTTTATTTTTCCCGCCGTTTATTTAATTGTGAAAATTATTTTCACGCCGACGCGACGGCGACGTCGGGAAAGTTACGGCGTCTACTTTGTACAAAGTTTTGAAGTAACTTTGTTCGTAACGGTAAACGCAGGTTTACGTGGATATAGAAACGACTGCCGAATTGAAATTACCGCAAATGACTATAGAGGGCATAAGACGTCGTCATGGAGATATCCAGGGAGCGATAGTACTCTGCAAAATTGTAAAAAAATACTAGTAGATCCATGGTCGAAAACGCATCCCAGTTAATAGTCGCTGATTACGAATGTCTAATCTACCAGACGATTGAAAACATACAAACAATTTACACTCTGCATTTTGCAAAGGAACGAGTCATAGGCAGAACGATAGGGATGATTCAGTGGCCCACAAACCTTAAAAAACTTTCTACAGCCTTTTTTGTTACTTCACAGCTCACCAGTCGAATCAGAGTAAACTTGCACGATACGTATCATTCGTGAAGATATATCAGTGAGCGAGTGTACCTTGCAAAATAATTAATACGTGCTAATAGATCCCTTGTTAAAAACTCGCCATTTCCGATAAACAAAGTTGAAAATGTTCAAATTTTTTCTCATATTTTGTGTTTCTTTTTTTTGAATGGTAAGAACTAAATTTTTGAAATGTCGCATACTTATTTCGTTGACTCTCTGTATAGCAGCCTCCTTAAAATCCCACGCCTCTGAAAATTGGTTTGAAAAGGATTATTTTAAGTTTCTTTAAACTCTACTAACGTGTGATCATGCTGAGAGTGAAGATTTCACAAAGTTTAATTGGTGATTGTGATTATAGTTTGTCTGTCGGTCGATTAGTCAAAATAGCAGAATTCCAAAGGTTTTGGGAGTCGCAAAGTTCTAATCGCCCTATATCCATTCGAACGACAGTCATTTTTAGTGTTCCTTATCCCGTAATCTATTAGGTAAGTCATCAATCAATCGGTCAATAAGTTGAGGATGCGCAGTTTTTGCCGAAACATTTACTGTTTGCAAATATTGCAAAAGAACTTATTTGTATATTATTTATGCATCATAAAGGAGTTTCTAGGAAAATTACACGTTATACGTAATGTAGATGAACCAGAAATTTTTGTATGCATGAGAATATAATCAGGCAGGCATTAAGTCCGTTTTTATGGTGCTAAAATTTACGTAAACCACCGTTTCTCGCTCTCGGTGCTTATATTTGATACCTCCACAGAAGACACCGCTTTTGTCAGATCATTTAGGTCATTAAATTATCGAGCAGTCAATTTTTGTTCAGGCAAAAAGACTTTAAAGAAAAACTAAATTTAGAAGATCCACGGTGCGATTAAATCACAATTTCAGACCGACAAATCGCCATTTTTTTTAACCCTCTCTATGGGCATTTCTTTGACATTGATCACGAGAAATCGAAATCCCCTTTTAGTAAACAAAAATCCCTGTGACGTCACTTAATTACGAAGAAATACCTACCCACTATCTACCACCTAATTGCAAAAAATAAATCAACTAAGGAACGACCTCCTTGCGGTTTGGGGTAAACTTTTTGGGAAGTCAGCAAATTAAAACGCCCCAAGCGAAGTGTGGATTTAATCATAAAACATCATTCTGCCAGTTTCACAGAACAATTTGTTATTTGGTTTGAGAAGTCTGAAATGAATTTTCTTAAATTAAATCGAGCCAAAGATGCTGTGCAATGCACAGGCTTCAAATACGAAATTGGTTCAAAGTTCTACAGGTTCAGTAGTACAGCATTAGTTAGAATGAAAGTTCCATTAGACGATATAAAGCCAGTTGGGTATCCAGAGGCCGTGAGAGTGAACTGCTGCGACTGAAAGTCGATGCCTTTTTCTTCGGCAGCAATTTCCTCTCTTTTTTAAATCTCACTTTGGGATTTGCCGTATGTCTCAAGGCGATAAGTTAGCGGTTGCGGAGGTCAATTTCCAATAAGAAGGAGCTTTAGATGATTCATGGATTCAATCTTTACCGAATAAAATGTTTTCCTTGCGTGAAAAATTATATTAAAAGCCTACGATTTTTATTTAAGCGAAAGATTGCGTCTAGACTCCAGGCCATGTCGGGTCGGGGCTGATCCCGTAACATTAACAAAACGTCGAAAACACGAAATTCGCAACAGCCTAAAACCCAAATCTAATTCAATATGCAATGATTCTTACAATGGCATCACATTACCTAACTACATATACGTAAACAAACAATATTTTCATCGAACCAATTTGCTAATTGATTATTAGGTTTTAATTAAATCGAGAAGCTTGTGGTGTTCGCAGTCCGGAAATTAAAAACAAACATTTTAAAAATTGTACCAAATTGCCAAGTTAGAAATGTCGGGAAACAATTCATTTGCAAATCCACTATTTCCCGGAAGCGTTTTAATTTGCAGACAATGCAAAAATTTCCCCAAGTCACCAGACTCGCTTCCGATTATGATTTATGCTTGCAATTAACGGGAAAGTCCTGGAAGAGCTGAAATGTCTTGATTAAAAAGGTTTAAAGGAATTTTTATATTAAAATTTATCTGGGTTAGGAGATTTTGTGTATTACCAGCTGCAAAGATTAACCCTCCTTTCAACAAAATTTTTTTCTATCACGTCACATGCCGTGCAACTCTATAATCACCGTGCGTATTTACAAAAGATGGAGAAATGGGGATGTTCCCTGGATTATGAGATATGCCGTTATGATAATCGTAATGTGGCAGGTAATTTGAGATGTTACTCACATGCTCAATGAGCAGCGAGGGTCCGTCGATAAAAGACAAGCGTTGACTTGCGCTGCAAGAGACCTAGTCCTTTATAACAGAAGACAAAGAACACAGTGTTCAGGCAACTTACAGTTTACTGACACCAGCAGGAAACTACTTAGTTAATTAATTGATCGATTTGGTCTGTCACTTAATTCACTCAGTCTTCGATTATTGTTTTTAAACTTGTCTTTCCGTGTTCTCCCTTCTAGTTCACCATATGAACAACTTATTTTACTTACTGCTGACCCTTAGCCACGTTCACCGCATATTTCATAGAAAATTACCTGTCCAATGCAAATATACTTGGTACGTCTACATGTCTGCATTTAATTAAGAAATTTGCTGATTTTTTTGCCAATCCGCAATTCGGTCCAAAAACTTATACTAAACTCTACAAGTCCGTATATAAGGTGACGGTCACGATATACTTGAAAAGAAGCTTATTCTAAAATCTCCAATCTTGTTGGAAGAGTTATCAATTCTCAGCCCATTTCAGTATAGAGGTGAGAGAGTTTTTGAAACAACGTTTTAACAATCGTTGGATAAATTGTGGAGAACCGCAGTTACGGCCTCCTAGATCTCCCGTCTTGAGTAGTATGGACTTTATTGAGACACATGAAATCATTGGTGTATCAGACCTCAATTGAAATAGAAGAGGAATTGCGATATAGAATAGTGGATCCGTGCAACGTCATCCGCGATACTCCTGGAGTATTTAAGAGAGTCCTTCTGGCTGTGAGATAAAAAATGAAGTTCTGCATCTTAGTAGAAGGGGAACATTTTCAACATTTTTTATAATTTTATATATACAAAATTTTTATTTCGCACCAAATAGGCTATCGACCTTTTGGCTTTTCTGCCCTTGAGTGTATGCATTTCATTTTAGAGTCTCACTATTTGCAATTTTCCTTAAACTAGGTGTTGTATAAGCGGGACTAATGCAGGGGATAAGGGAATAAGATGTTAGGATAGGGTTTATGTTTGGAAGTGTTCTAAGAGGGTGTTTGTGGGAGAATGGTAGCGTGATTGTCTAGTTTGTCTTGTTAGGCACAGTGGGGTCAGTAGTGCTAGATTGTTATAATTTTATTTTCGTTTAAAATTACTTTTATTTCGGACAATTTATTGAATTTTACGAATTGCTTCAGATGGTTGATAACTGAGCCCGATAATTATTTATTTCCCGCATTTCTTTCATATTCTTAATTGACATCGATAAATATTTGTGGAAATTCTTCGAAAACGGTGAGAGGTACGACAATAATGGAAGAGACCGAAATGTTAAAGAATTGAAAAAGAAATTTAAACTTCGACATTTTGTTATAAAAAGTATTAAAAAAATTGACGTACGAAATTTAAAAAGTTTTACTCAAGGCACGCTTAAGAAATCCGCAATATTTGAGAAAAAAATATGAAACTTTGCCACCTTGTATATCGAAAATGGTGGGTTTTTGACCATGGGTTTCTTAGCAATTTTTTATTATTTTACAAAGTACTATCGCTCGTTGAAACGTCTCCATGGCAACACCTTACACCCTGTATAAAAAAACAACCATGCAGAGAAATATTCGCGGTGTCTTACCGTCTACTTCTGGGTGTCTGCGTGAGAATATCATAGATTTACCTGTAAAAGAAAATAGGAATTAATCGCTTAGAATATCTCTTAAACATCATCATATTTCCAGCAACAAACATATTTCGGTATAGAGTTTGGACAATCTGGCAATACATCAAGCGAACATAATATACATTTGTATGCTTCTTCATCTATGACTGGCAATCATCTTTGTGATTTGAAATCTGCTTTAAAACTGCGACGAATTCCCCCCTAATTTCCCTCGAAATATAAAGAAAGCATGTCATAAAGAAATGCTTGGTAAGCACTCAAGGAAACTCCGCTTTATTCGTAGCTCTCCAACTTAGCTTCACTAAACTCAGTCTTCAGGTAACCTCAGCGTTCAAGACTGCATTCTTATGCCCTACTTAACTCGATTTCCTTAAATATTCTTAACTAGAGACGGGAATGCCAAAAGGGAGTAATGTCCTCCTTTCTACGCCCTTTCTGGGGAATTCAGTCGCCGCTAAAAACTGATTTCCGGAAAGTTTGCTACGAAAAGTTTATAGTTAATTTGGACTTACGACTCGAGGACAGAACGAAATTTTTAAGGCGTTAAACACTTCCTTTCACCAGTCTACTTTATATTACATGAAGTCCTCGCTGTAATTTCTCATCTTGCCGGCATAATTTAAAATTTCAGCTGCAGATTTGCAGCAGATTAAGTTTTCATGCCCCGTGGCAGTTCTGGCGACCCAAAGACATCACTCCTTTTTATTAAAATTTACTTTTATTTCTAAAATATGTGTCGGTTAGATCAGGTTGTCCTCCCAAAATACGCTTATTTTCTCGGTCATCAGGCTTTTCAGGGTTTTTCTCTTTTATCTACAAATATGTTTTAAAATTATAGGAACTGGAGATGTTCCATTTTTAAATCCAGAAAGCTGGATACATATTCTGATTCGCGTTTTTAAACACGTTGCGCAAGAAGTTATCCAGGGAATAAAAGCATGAAAATGGAAGACGTTTGAGTTTGAGGTACGGAAGGCCATTTTCCTTAATTTTAAAATTACCAGGGGACTTGTTAGTCTAATGGAGCAGTTCCTTTTAAATTGTTTTTTTTATTTTCAGCCTAATACTTTTTTAATACGGAAAAAACGTACACTTTCGCCTTGGAAATCAAGGCTCATAAAATAGGACCCAAAGTAGTTCGAGATACCCCAACTACAACTTAAAACGACCCTCCGGCACATAAAATATATCGCCTCTAAAGTTAACTAAAGAAGAGAATAAAATTGATCCCTAGACACAACTTTGTATAACAAGCGCCTTTGGGCTTTTGAAATAAGCTCGACTTCGTACCTTTCTTATACACTCAGTGCTAGTACGTGAACAGTTTAATAATTCATTTCGGAAACTAGAGCTTGTATAGGAAAGTGGAAGAGGAAAAGTTTTGAAAAATTGATGGTTTAAAGTTTTATTATCATATAAATTGGCAAGTTAACCTTTCCCCACGTGCCTTTAAATTCTAAAATCGAAGAAAACGTTCCAAACGTAACATATTTCCAGCATTCCTTCTAACTATTGTTAAACGTACCATTTTCCGCGATATTATAGGGATTTGCTCCACAATAAGAATGTCAGAATTTAGTAAGTAGCATTTCCAAACGCGATTTTTCCTTCCGCAAGCCTATTTCCTTGGAGATACAGATCAAATTATAAAGTGTATCTGGAATTTCACTTTACGGAAAATATCCAACAATTCCGACATATGCTCCAGGAGCAAATCTCGTAAAGGAAATAGGCAATTTAAAACTGGGAAATTTCAGTCGGAATCTAGGTGATTGCATTTTATGACTAGAGAATACCATTTTCATAAATGACGAAAAGCCATGTGACCTGAATTATTTTAAATACGAAGCCGTAATTTTCACAATTATCTAATTTTTTACTTACTTGAGTATACCAAAACACGTCCAATGCGGACAAGTTGCCATAACAATTTAAACGAAGAATCAAATTGAAATTTCTATCCTAAAAGTACAGAGGGTGATTGACATTCGCAACTCTCCATCGGGATCTCAAAAACTCAAAAGATTTTGATGAAACTGGAGCAAAACAAAACTTCCTTAAAAATAAAATAAATACCAGTGGTTCCAAAAATGGTCACCAATCTTTTGCATCCGCTTTGGCGAAAAAGGGGCTTATGACCACCCCTCAATTTTCAGGTCATAGTCTGTAGCCTGATTAGTCTACAACCAGCCTTAGTGCAGTAAAATTACATTTTAATAGAAAAAAGAAACTGACATGTTTATTACATTTGTATGAACAGATTAAATATTGGCTAATGGACATATACTTCTTTTAATAAGAAATTGAGGTCAGTGGTAGTCATTTTAACTTAAAAATTACACTATTAGCTAAGCAACATAGGACGTTGTATATATGTAACGCGTACGTAAAGAGGTTTTATTCGACAGAGCCATTTATGGATTCACTAGCAAGCTAGCTCGGCCATAAACTGATTCGCCTCATAAAATCTTACATTACGTATTTATTACATAGATAACTATTTTATGATTTCCTGGCATATTTGAAAAGATATTTCTAAAATAATGTCACTTCACCATGAGTACTTATCATCACATATTATGGCACAATTAAATTTCATATCCAGAGTTTAGACTGTATTCCACCATCAACTTTATTTTATTTTACCAAGATATACGTTTTCTACTTTTTGTGATCTATTGAGCATTATTAATACAACAAACTATTATTACCACGAACAACCTAGAAAAAAATCAATTAAAGTAAATTCTTCTATAAGTATTCTTCTTGCTTAATTATAAAAATAACATTTAACAAAGGTAAAGATTTTATTATTAAAATTACAATATCAAAATTGCAACAAAATCCGCTTTGCATTTTAACGAAATTAAAAAATGTTTATTCCTATTAGATTGCTTCCTTCACTGAATATTTTGTATTGAAATTTCAAATAAAAATTTGACTTTTTACATTACGAAAGTTTTATTAAATACTTTCGCAATGTAAAAAATCAGACAGACTCTTTAGTAAAAATACTAAAGAGTCAGTTTGATATTGTGTTCAAGCCGCAAAGTTACTCATTTCTATCCTAGTTCAATAAAGTAGATGAAATTATTATCCTAGTGAAATAAAGCAGGTAATATGCATGTCTATTTAGCATGGAGTTGAATACTGAATGAGATACATAAATTTGTTTTTCCCATTACTATGAATTTACAATCGTTGAATGATATTGAAGTAAGTCTCTTCGCCTTTTCCGCAAAAAAGTTGAATAACAGGTCAATAATAATACAGACGTGGCTCATTATTTACCTAGAGAGGTTATGAAGTAGTCACTCACAATATTGTAATCCTCTCCACTGTTAGTATATTTACGGTTGCCAGCAAATCAAATGTCACATTTATAACATGTTGTATCAGGTACAATTCAAAGCACATTTCAATTCTTGTTTAAAACTTCAACGTTTTTAGCCACTTAAATTACAAAGTGAAACTGAATTTATATTTGACTTTCTTTTAATTTTTAATATTTCTTAACGATTTCGGATATTATTGCATCCTAAACCGGAATCTCTGAATTCGTTTTTCTGTCGAAATTTTTAAATTAAATAAAAAATAAATTTACAAAATTTTAAATTATCCCGACTTTAGTATTTTTGCTGAAACTTTGGTAAACCCAATTGAGACCCTCCAATTTAATTTTCTGAGCCCCAAAGTGTATTACAATATTTACAAATTTACTTCAAACTTTGTATTTTGTACTTTTAGTAACCCTCAAACAAGATTTTATGACTGGAATTTTGAAATTATTTGTCTTTAATTATTTTTTATTACATTTACTTGCTGACGTTCCCTTCCCGAAATGCAATTCCTGAATTTCAAATTCTCATTGGATTGTTTAATAATTGCCCTTGTACGACATATAACGAAGTTAAACCACCGAATTTGCAATTTTATGTGACTGGACTGCAACCTAACGATTTTTGCTTAAATTTAGGAATTTATTTCCATTTGTACACGGAATTTAAACTGTAGCATTAGCTACCAGTCATTTAGATCGATCTAGGAAAAGAATTTTGCAACAAACGTTTATTCCCATTGTCCAGCTCCTTTTGCTATTCAATATCTTTTTGTGCAACAACACTGACCGCTAAGTTTCGAAAATTCGAATTTCATGTTCAATGTTTATGCATATTGTTGTTTTTTTTTCGCATTCGTAACCGATTTCCAGCTGTTTACGAAAATGGAAAGCAATGCACGAGTTTGTCCATTGAATTGGCTCGGAGTTTACACGTTTTTCAAACAAGTTCACAAATACGGCAGAAGTACGGTGAAATTGGAGCATTTTCTGTGTTATTTTCACAAAGAGCACGCAGAAGTAAAATATACGGAGGATTGCAAAAACACGAAAAAGTTTTTAAATTGAATAAGGTACTCATCTGTGGAATTTAGCGGCCAATGGCATACCACAAAATAGGTTTGTAGTGGTTAAAGAGGGCTTAGCAAAAATATCACTGCAAATTTATGCAAATATATGAGAAATTTATCTACGTAGACTCGAATAAGTTCCAAACTCTCTAAATTTATATTTAATATTTAAAAAGCTCTAAGAGCTATGAGTAAGAAAAGGAAGCTGAAATAGGAATCCAATTTATTACGTTTAGATCTCTTTATTCTTAAATCACTTGCGGTTAGCGGATTGACCTTCTTTTCCGAGATATCCCGATCAAACCTAGGATTCTGCATTTTTTGAGAAAAATATTGTCCCTTTTTTCGGGAAAATGAGCAATAGGAATCATCATTTTTAGTGAACTCTAACAATTAACTTTTCTTCTATTACAGTTAATTTATATACAATTTTGTGATTTCCCTAATTTCAGATTAAACATAGCATGCTATACATTTAGCAATGGCATTTTTCTATTTCTTTCCTGCAAAAGAAGTGACAGCAAAAAAGGTGATTTTTCGGCAATTTTTCTCTGCTTCTTAACATTTCTCTCTCGAAGTGAAATGTGCAGTTTAACATCCTCACCTATCTATAGGTATCCGGTGCAATTTCTCTTTTCCCGTGATCCAACAGACCGAACCCGAATTCAATTTGACGTAAACTAGGACCAATAAAAGCCTTAATCCAAGTATGCGTCCTCTCTAGCAGCAAATTGTTTTCACGGATCAATGTGGATAAAGTTAGAGGCATCAGAGCCATTCGAAGATTGAATAGAAGTGTCCAGAAATACCCGTTAATGGAAAATAAGAAAACAAGACACAATAGATAAACACACAGGATCCGACAAAGCTAATCGTTGAAGCCTGGATTGATTGAGAAAGTTTCTTGGAAAAATTGTGTATTACTTCTAATGATTAACAGATGGATTTTTGTGAGAGTCCACAAAACTCGTTTGAAGTTAAATCGTATATTTCTGAAGTATTTCGAGCATCAAACATCTGGGTTTATATTGTCGAGTGATAAGCTCCTGCTGTAACAACACATTTCCCGCACTAAGTCGTTCTAAAGTCCTTTAATCGAAGGTAAATTATCGCTTCTCTTATCGGGCACGTAACCGAATTTTCCGATAATTTACTACTTTCCCAGAGCACTGGCCAGGATACACTTTTATCGATCTAACGTTACGTTTGGGTCAGCTAATATTAAAGGAAACTTATTTTGTCCTTTGACGCACAACTTTTCAGCTTTATTGCCAGAATATTTGTGATGTTTGATTTCAGCAGAACAGAGGAAGCGGACGTTGCCTGAGGATTCGATTCGAAACGTCGCCAACTTTCGGTACGTTTAAGATTCATATCAGTGAACTTACGCGCGGCTATCGCAGAAGAAAAAGCACTGAGTAATTTCTGTGACTGCGATAAAGGTCCTTTGCGATCTCATTCAGCCCACAAGTCGAGGAAATATACTCGAGCAAGATCCTTCAAATAACTGAAGAAGTCGGAAAAGAAGTCTGCAAGCTCGATAATATCTCAGAAACGGTTTGAGGTGTCATATGTATGGTGAAAAATCGAATTTTGAAATGTGGAATAGCATAACACTGTTAATTTAATTTAGCGACTATGTTTATGCAAACACTAGTCGTTGATTCGTCATGGCAAAATCTATTATATTACACAAAATTTATGTCTGTTCTTGTAATAATTTATTTTCCGCAAATACAGCATGTTCAGTTAAGAAAATCGACCAAAATATCATAAAATTTCATTAAATATTTTTTGAGATTTACAGTATATTCTGTAGTTATTGGCCGACCAACTTCAATTTATCATAAATTTATTATTCAAATCCAAAAAAATCAACATAAGTACTCTAACGCAGAACTATAGAAATGTATCCGAAGATTATTAATTGAATATTATTAATAGAATTATCATTATTTTCTCTTGCTTAATTGGTTAACGACGCTATTAAATTATCCATTTAAAGTGATCCGTTGCAAAGGAGACACTAATGGATTTTTGTCCTTAACATTATAATTTAGTGTTGAATGGAATTGATAAATGGTGAATATGTTCGTAAAATTCGATCAGGGACTCATCACTATCTATGACGCCTTTAAATATTTTTACTGTTAAATTCGGGGATGTAATAAACGTGTATGATGGTGTCTGAAGAAATGCAGGTCTGACGTGGGAAAAAAGTGATAATGATGGTCCGGAATAAGCATAATTCGGCCTACTTTTGCAGATATGCAGGGAATTACCTACTTTTCGTTTTTTTTCTGATTATTAATTCAAAAACTATTCATCGCAGAAATGAATAATATTAATTCCTCAAATCTATGTGGACAAACCATATCTAATTTCGGTGATACACCACAACGAGCAATCCGATATATCCTTCCGAAACAACTTCAATTTTATATCAATTACAAAATTCACCAATCACATTTATAAATTTCCCGCAGGCCCAAAAACGTATTGAACATTAAAATTTAACAAACACAAATGGATTTATGGTATTTTAAGGTTTAGTTAGCAATGAAAATTTGGTGTGGGTACGATTAGAAGTATTAAAATTTATCGGTTTACGGACAATGAAACAATCGTATATATCCGATTAATTTAATACAGGCAATTTGAGGCTGAATATTAATTTCATAATAAATGATGAAAATTACAACAATATAAACAATGTAATTCAAGACGCTATTTTATGCATTAACTAAAAATAGTCTCTGCTTATGTTTATTATCACCGTTCAAAAACCTCATTTTAAAGACAAAATGATGAGAGGCAAAACTTTACAAAGGTAACAGGGGAACAAATTAACACCCAGCTTTCCTTGAAATCCAATTAAGCACTTTGCCTTGGCTCATATTTCAAATATAACATGAATTTCCTAGACTTCAGTAATCTGATCAGATCTCCTAACAATAAAATTAAAAACCTTGCCTTTATTTTATTATCGAAATGAATAGGCCGTGGAAATTTATCCCATGAGAAAATTCCCTTTCAGGAAAAGACATCGGCATTGTTATGCGCCCAAAGGGGACGTGACCAAAATGCTAATCACTTTAGACCGATTACCCTTAGTCACTTTATGTATTATTTAATAAATCACCCAACTTACAAGAACCGTGATTTCGATATAGCATGAGAGTGAGAATTAGCATGAAGTTCTGCCTAGAGGTCGAGGCAATGCGAGTTACTATATGGAAGTTATAACAGCACCGAAGCTTTCATTAAAATGATTTAAGCTAGTTCGAGGAAGCTCGGAAGCAATGAATGAGGAAGAAGATAAAGAAAAAAGGTAAAGTTTAATAATATGAAAATGCTGTAGTGGCCTCTAATGATAACTTATGTGAAGAACAGCGAAGTTAATGGCTTAAATTACAGATTTCGTAAAGCATATTACAACATCGCATTTTCCATTGAATACATTGTTTACCGGTATAATTGAAATTCTATTTAGTCAGCAAGAAACTCTGCCTTGGCGACCATACTGCCGATAAAGCCTGCACTAAAAAATGTAAATTTGGGCCATATCGTAGATCTGCACATGTTTATTGGAGTATATTTTATAGTGGCTTGCAAATGTGTATGATCGCAGATTAAAAATAATTGTGAACCGATCATAGAAGATTTGACTGAATTTTGTGAAATGGTTCGTTCACGTCGCGGTTTCAAAAAGTGTTTCACGGTTTCTTTAACTCGACAATCGTAGTGAACATCCTGTTGCTACATCCTCGAGCATGTGCATCCGATCATGTCCACGAAATGAGAATAAAGTGATATCTGTTTTATGTTTATGATATTCATCAAATTTGCAATTTATGCAGCCTTTACATATTTTCCCTTGCTTTGCCAACTTCCAAATTATAGCCAGTTTTGCATTCCAATATCGTTGTACGTATCGAATGGTGACATTCAAACGCAATTTGCGCTAAAATAGCTATCTTCCAAAAAATATTCAGTAAATTGGATGGTGGAATTTTTCAATTATAACATTATATTGTGTAAGCGTTCGGATATCTCTTCAGGTCCTATATTTTACATGCATTTCACACAAAAATTCATTCACTCGTAACATATTTCATTGTTTCGTAATTTTAAAATATCATTTTTATTCAATTGGAAACGGCCAAACGCATTTTCAGCGAATACATTCAGATTTAAATCACGCAGCTCTCTAAAATTTAACGCTTTCATTTAAAGCCGAAACATTTGTTGTTCTTTGTCAGAGGCAATGTAAAAGCTATTTCAATTTCACTCGATGGAAAATCGTAACTTCTTCGTGGCTCGAATCGCCTTTTCTCCAAGAATGTACAGGGCGTCACATATCATCATGGACATATTTCAGCGGTCGGTAGTGTTCAGGAAAATAATCAAAAAATGATAACAGACCCATAGTTGCAAACGCACCGTTTTCGACAGACAGGATGGGAAATTTTCGCATTTTTTTCCGTGTCATGGGAGGAAATTTTCAACAGTTTTTATAATCTTGTTTTCGTTCAGATTTATTTTAATTTTAAGACATTCGATTAAATATTACGAATCGCCTCAAATATTTGATAGCTGAGCCGGATGATTCTTTTCCCTCGCTTCCCTTACAGTCTTAATTTGCATCAACAAATATTTTTGCAATTTCTACGAAAACGGCGAGAGACACGACTATACTGCAAGAGATCAAAGAGAAAAGAATTAAAGAAAAAATTTTAATGTGAAAATATAAAACCGTCTATGTAGCTGCCGACGATTTTGACATTTTAATGTGGAGGAGCTTAAAGAAAATAAATGTGCGAAATTTCAAAAATTTCAAACTTAGCCATCATGTGTATTAAAAATGTCACGTGTTGGACCATGAGTCTATTAGCATTTTTTAATTATTTTTCAGAATACCATGGCCGCTTCAAATATCTTGATATGTCCCATTCTGTATATTCCCCATAGGTCTACATTGAGTAGAAAATCATAGGCGCCAGATAAAAATTACAGGCTTAGGTGGAATAAATACTTCTGTGAAGGGTGTTATTTCACACCCATTGTGTTGAGTAGTCATTATCAAACCACCCCACAGGGAAAGTTACGTTAAAGGATATTTGTTGATACACATTTTTTAGAGAGACCTAGTTCCATAGAAACTGGCGTTGCAATAATAATGGCCTCCACAATCAACCACTAGGACTACCTTAATGAGTATTGCTGGATGAATGTTATGCTTACGTTTTAAAGTTATGTGGTTATTAAAGTGATTTTTAAAACTATGAATTGATATAAAGCTTCTTGTACAAAGCATGGCAATACCTAATTGCATAAAGTTTGCTTATTACATTCCAACATTCATTTCTAGTCGAGCCTGCACATACATATTTCCTTGTTTGAACAGGCACATATTCCACTTGTTTGTTTATTTTACTTCCAAACGAGTGAGATTTAAGCACTTGCTCGTACATATTAAAAACTCTTTTATTCCATAGAGAGTTAAAAACTATATGGTAAACTATGTAAATTAAAGCAGTTCGTATGGAGGTAGCTACATTACAACTTCCCTCGTCAATCTAAAATTCTTAAAAAGTTTTTACTGGGGAGTGCAAATCTAGATCTAAAAGATACGAGCAAGATCTAATGTTTTGATACTAGACGTCGTGAATACTGAAATGCTTATCGTGGAAAATATCTTGGGTCCCAATTTCATTACGTCATCTATATTTTGATACGAAAATATGACGCAAAAACAAGGATACTTTCATTTTAATAAATGGTCCTCGAGAACAATAAATATATCCAACCGAAATCGATATTTCGCGGCCCTGAACTACTTATAAGTCGTCTATTTTGCTGCATTTGGCCTTATCTAACCGAAGAAAATGTGATACTTGCTCGTGATAGGTAAAAAATTATTGCAAACGATGCCCGACGTGTAACGAACAATTATTTATGATCTATAAATTTAAAAAATATATATTTTGTGCGAATCCAGTGTTAAAAATATCTGAAAATGCGATTTTTCTACAGTAATATACCAAAAGCGGAGCTGCCTTTCATAAAAGATTCGCGGATGACACATGAAAAACAAATTGATGAAAAAAATTTATGTGACGAATTTTTCTTTTTAACCCGAAAAAATCTTTATACTTGCCAAATTCTAATAGGAAATTTATATAATACAATTTATTTTATTGGAAATTTAGATCGGGAAATCGGGATCATTCGCCAAGCCGGTAACGTTGGAAAAATATTTGTTGGCCAATAGAAATAATTATCCGCTGGTGATAAGGGAACGTTAAAATTTGATTTCCTAGAAATATAAAAAGTTAGGGAGCAATAAAATTGTAAAAACAGACGTAGAGTGCAAACTCATTAAATATCAAAGCAATGAAGAATCACGGCCCTTATGATAAGTTTAAAATCAATTTCTTTTGGACATTAATACCTATGTTATAAGGTTTTAATTAGTGGGACATGCTGATGTTAAAGCGTCAATTTTGGTGCCCACTAAAAACCAGCATTAACTGATATCCTGTCGACATATGTTTCAATTTAACTGTAGCCGTTAGTAAAATTAACTTCAAAACAACAATTCAAAAAACCAGCTCTTTTCAATGAATTTCGCACTTTAAAATTCCCGAATAAATTGATATACCGACCTGATTGAAAAAACCGTCGACACATATTGCGATCTTGTTAAATTGCAGAGAACATCAATAAATACATTACCAAAATCTAATCGTGATTGCTTTGTTATTGGCACTGCTGAAAATGGTCATTGATTTTTTGCCAGCGAGCGAGTTCCAACATTCGAGGGTATTTGTTCGATTTCCACTGAAAATTGATGAAAATAATGAACCGATTGGAAGGGTTTTGAAAGTAGAGAAGTGCAAATTAATTTCTTCTGGATCTGTTCACTTTGAAATTGCTTTACTTAAAAACAGTTTTGCAATCCTATAGTTGCTACTCTGTTTTTGTTCTGATAACACGCGTATATGCAGGTTTATTTTGAGATTAACCAACAGAGTTAGTGTAATTGCGGGAAACGTTTCTCTGTCTATAAATGTTTCATCAACATTGTTTGGAAGTTGAAATTAATTAAAATCAAGAAACATGGTTTTAACGTTCTACTTCAGAAATATATTCTGTTTAGACCTGAAAGCTGTGTCACAATTATTTAACTTGTGAAATTGTAAAACTAATGAACCGAAAAGGTTGAAAAGACGAACACAATTTGTTTTGCTTTGTAAGCGTACCGGGGCCACAATATATATACCCAAATAATTTTCTCAGAATACTCAGTTGCTTTTCACATAATCGTCGCATCTAAGTATTTGAAACTGTTGACAACTTGTTTCTCATTAGTTAGAATTAAGGTACTCAAGTTATCGTAAATTACCAGACTATCTAATTATACCAAAACGTCTAACAAAAATAAATTTATGATCCCGTTCTGACGTAAAGGAATTAAGTATCTAACAACAATAAAATTTATTTAATCAATCGAAGCATACGAATATTCGCTTTTAACCTTTCCAACCAATAGTTCTCGAAGAAATTCCCTTGAACTTAAAACAGTTTATGTATCTTATTACGACCGAGTCAGATTTTAGTGAGCGAGCACTAAAATCTCGGACACGGAATTTATGGTGGGACTATTTTACGATGGTCATTTGAATATTATAGCAGAACATAATTTGGTTCGGTTTAGCGCAAAGTTATGGCACTCCAGTAAATTAGGAAACAAGCAGTTTCAAACCCTCAATCTCATTTCGAAATGTTTCAAAATTGGGCATGACAATTGCTGGTGGAAATATCAGCTTTAAAGCAATTCGGTTTAGAGTCGACTTATCAGTTTTGGACAGTATTTGCTCTCACGAAATATCAGATTATGCCCTGAAATTCGGAATGTTATAATCAACTCTTGTAGATTTTGTTAAGCCTAATCGACATTCTAGGCATCATAAAAATAGCAAGTATGACCGATCATCATTATATCAGGATTTAATAAAAACATTTATGGTTGCATTTGTAGTTGACCGCTGACGAGTGAAGTTCGTAAACCTATATCATTCATCTCTTATGAATTATGCATTTCCTGTTAGATCCAAAGTGATTTGTGAGGCAAATCTGAGAGTGGTGGCTAGTTGGGTTTAGGAGCAATTTATTCACCTCTTATAAAATTCAACCGAATAAAACTTAGAGGAGTTAATCAAAACAAATTTATATAAACAGATTTATACAGGACGTCCCGATTTTTTGTGGTTGGACTTTAACAACGTATTGTGCGCGCAGAAATAATATTAGATTGCTAGGTAAACCACACTCACTTTCACATGAAATGCACCACCCAGTAATACTAATAATTAAGTCTTGTAATTTTGGCGAAGTAATGCTTCATAATGGAGTATCAAATAGTCAGAATTTCAGTAAAAAAGAAAGAATGCTAGTGGTTTTTTTGTCATTGACCTTTTAGATTTTTTATTCAATTGTAAATAAATAAAATAATATTTACATGGAAATATCAATTTATTTTGTTGTTGAACCGTGAACAAGACATCTCAAAATGCTCCCAGTGAGACAGCGTCGGAATTTTTCCCACGTTTCGGATTTTGATAGAGGGAGAATTATCGGCATGAAGGAGGGTGGACTTTCTTTTCGTGAGATTGCCCGAAGAATTAATCGGAACCACACCACGATTGCGAGAATATGGTCTTCATGGTCTGAAGAAAGGGTTCAGAAACATCGTTCAGCTGGACGTCCTCCCCGTAGCAGCAATGCACGTGAAGTTCGACTTCTTAGACGGACGGCCATTGGTGATCCATTTTAGACAACAATGTCTGTTACAGTAGATTGGATGGGAACTCTAAATCGTCGGGTGTCGATGGCAACGGTTTACAGAAGAATTTCGTCTTTAGGCCTGCATTCATACCGCCCAAATCTACGACTGTCACTAACCGCCCAACACCAAGCTTCCAGATTTGGCCTGGTGTCAAGAACGAGTTGATTGGAGTCATGAGTGGAAAAAAATCGTCTTCAGTGACGAGTCACGATTTTGTTTATGGATCAATGATGGTCGTAGAGAAGTCAAACGATACCGATGTGAAAGAAGAAATTTGCAATTTTGTGAAAGGCGCCACACAGCTTTAACACCTGGTGTTATTGGTCTGGGGTACGATATGTGTTGGTCGAAGATCTTCTCTTGTGTTCATTCCAAGCACCCTAAACGCACGACGTTACATTAACAATGTTCTGAGGCCAGTATTAGTACCCTTCATGCAAACTTTACCAAAAGGCATTTTCCAACAGGATAATGCAAGACCACATAATGCGAACATTACTCGACAATACCTGCAGGAAGCACAATTGGAAATACTGCCTTGGCCTGCACGGTCACCGGACCTAGCGTCCATCGAACATCTTTGGGACATGATGAGTCGCCGTCTTCGAAATTTACCGAGGCCTCCAAACAATGTAGATGACCTACGACATCATCTTGAGGTAGCATGGAATGAAATACCCCAGTAGGATATTGATCATTTGTTGCAAAGCATGCCGCGAACAGTACGTATTTGCATTGCCGTACGAGGAGATGTCACTTATTATTAATTTTTTAATTAACAAATGTTGTATCTTTTTACTGAAAGTCTGATCATTTGATACTCCATTATGAAGCATTATTTTGCCAAAATTACAAGACTTAATTATTAGTATTACTGGGTGATGCATTTCATGTGAAAGTGAGTATATATTCGAGAAATGCCGCATTATTGTAAATAAATACAGGGTATTGAGTTTTTATATTTTGTCAATTTATCTTTCATAACTTCCGAAGTTTTTGAAAGATTTACTTCACATTTTGAGCATAAATTACCTTTTAAGGTCTACACGATTAGATAATATTTGATAGTCGTGAAAATCTACACCGTGACATCTTCTGGGGTTACGACCCATGTTATGGTCCAAAAACCTTTTGTGGTGCATCGCATAGTATTTAATTTTATAAATTTAAAATGCCTGTTTAATTTTGAAAATTTTGTATGTTTTGACCATTTCAGTATGTCGCTATTTTTCAGTTAATTACAAAATAGTGATGTCATGCATACTACTTTTTTTCATTGCGTAGGTTTGCATGGTTTACGACATTTCTAACAGATTACTAACGTTGCATCTTCTAACACACTACTAGGGTGTAAACCGAAGTAAAAATTGAATTATTGACGATTTAAGAATGGAGCGGATTTTTAACAGAAGAGAAACAAAAAATAATAATAAACAAGAGAACAACAGTAATTTCATCTACAGCACAAATTGAAATGGGATAATTTATTCCATAACAAAATAATTTTAATCAACATCCAATAATTATTATTACGGAAATTGTATATAAATTAAAACGTCGCCATAAAGACCGTCGATCATCTCTCAAATTTTCAGCAGAATTTCTTATTCGCCTTGTAACTTCTTCTTGAGAGTTTGCAGGGGTTCAGGATACACATTTTCCTTGATAAACTCCCAAACATAAAAATCTAAAAGTGTTCACGGATTATCGAGAAATCTAAGCAATTGGTGATCCACGACTTACCAATTTCTGTGCATAATTTGCAGTTAGCCAGTGTCTCACCACCAAGAAATAATATGGCGAGTATCCATCTAATTATATTATTAACTTATGCTCAACGTTCGAGCAAAATATCTCATTAACTTTGAAAAAATATAAAATTTGAACACCCCGTATTTCTTTAACAAAGCATTTCTCGAATATAGTTTATACAGCAAACTGATATTAGTTTATGCGCAGAATATATGGTTGGAATGCTGCCTCAAAAAAAAAATCGGACACTCTGCATACAGGGTGCTCCAGAAACATTGATTTGCCAATTGTGAGTGTACCTAAATACAAAATTTTTGAAAAATTACTTTTTCAACAGCCAGTTTGTTCAATAAAATGCAAGGTCAGTTATCGATCCACTGCCGATGTTTCGTAACTTTATCGCTGGAGCATTAGGGCACTAAAACCGCAATTCCGGTTGAGACGCATGCAAAAATTAATCTCCTACGACCAATGTGGACGCTGACGGTAAATGACCGTCATTAGATCTCAAGATCAAATTCAACAAAATAAAAACGATAATAATACCAAGGCCTAAATATGAAAAACGGATTGTTTGCAGTTTCCCCACGTACATTGTTACTCCAACCTCGGGTTTCCTAGTTGTCCTGGTATTAAACTATCTAGCCCTAGATTCTTGAGATGTGATTCCAGCGACTCCGCATTCTAATTACGTGAATATGGCCTGTTCTTCAAACCATTTTTATTAAGGATTATTCAAAATGCACTATTTTAACACCATACGAAGGCGGAACGGCTCAAATGACAATTCAAGGGTAGACCTTCTTGTGGTAAACAAATCCGTGTTCGTCAATAGACGGCTAGCCAGTGTGTCCGGTACTAAGTATATATAAAAAAATTGTAGTCTAATCTTGAGGAGAAGCAGTGTAAGCATCATCTTACTTTAACCGTTAGAGATAAAGCAAGTACTCCACTAAGAACTTAAGCAGCTTACTGAAGCAAGCTCTGACCTTTAATATAATTAGGCGGCACCATAGACGATCTGGAAGGATTATTTGGACCCGGAGAGAGTCATTTAAGTTTGTAGTTACTTGAGGATGCCGGAAAACTTGAATGTTTTTGCGAGATATTTTTCTGCTTATTGGGTTGTTAAAGTTGCTGCTAAGTTTCGTGTTCAAAATGATTTATCTATGAAAGCATGGAAACTTTGCTCAACAGTGTCTCGGATGATGCAAATAATATTTATTAAGAGATATTATTATAGGTTGGATGGATTTAACGCTAACTTGGTTATATTCTCCCCGAATGGCGTATTCAGTAGATTCAGCAACCAGGCTTTCAAGTTAGCTTAGTTAGGCAAGATTTCTTGCTTTCAAGTGAAGTATAATGACCATGCTCAGGATGGAACCCCGCACTGACAATGAGCTTCTAGGTAGATTATTGTTTTATCGTTGGATGTCTCACCAAAGTAATAGCGCACTTAATATTATTATTAAATCGCATTAAAATGTATGCAGTATACCCAAATTATTTTCCATTTAAATAAAAATATGAAATATTCCGAAACGTTTTGGAAGGAGGAATATCGGTAGTGCAGAGATTGCAGGACGTCCCGATTATGAATTGTGCAGCGGTGAACCATCGATTTTTTAATTAAAAATGTTATACCTATTTTACTTCGTAGGTATCCAAAAGTTGATAAGAAGGAAAATAAAGGATTGCGAGGATAAAAATTATTTTGCGATTGTTTTAAACAAAGTAAATTGCAGAAAAAACTAGCTCCAAACACAATTCCGAGCGGTCCCTTGGAGTGGAGAATTATAACTTTATTTCAATTTTTAAGCGGTTTAAGAAACGAGCTCTCAGAGGTGATCTGGCTGTGCCTAGAAGATTATAATATTATCATTAAGTAATTGCCACAGTTTTTCTTCTACCTCTTATTTGAAACATGCAGCTACCATATAACATATTTACATAAATGTAAAACACAATCACACTACATCAATTTATTAAAAAAAAAAAAGAGCTCAATTCAGAGTCGCACGAATTCCATATTCAAGATTTCGTCAATTTTAGTCAACCGTACAGGTATCGTACATAAGCGAATTTTCCAAATCTCCCAATTTGTAAATTGAGTCCCTGTGCGGCAATGTACATTTATGTACTGTAAAAAAATATTTGGTTCGTCGTGTAAACAGAAAATAGAGGCGTGCTCAACTTGCATGTTGTGTCGCTATCAAATTCTTAACTGCTTTTCTGCACAAGATTCTCGAAACTTTTATAATACCACACCCTTTTCCCTTTCAGGAAGCTGATGAAATGCAAATTTTGTATGTCATTAAAACCATAAAATTTAATGAGGCTATGGGAACTGACGCGCTTGACCTAAAGATGATATTGTTCATTATGCTACACTTGTTACCTCATTTAACCTGTATAATTAATTCGAGCTTATCCCTCAGGAGGTTCCTTCAAACCGGAAATTTACATTTGTCTGGTTGATGTGTAATGTTGATAATCCTGATAATCGTAATTTTCTATGTTTTTTTTTCACTTGAATCTTTATCAATATGCTAATGACTTGGAATGGCACAAATTCTTTCGATGGTGACATTGCTGGAAGCCCGATTTGTACCAGTGACGGCCTTAAAATTATTTAAAATATTTCTTGTATCCCTGGGCTCAGCACTGTCTAAACTGCAAATGGTTTTCTTTGGCAGAGAAATTGCGGCCAATCTGGTGAACATCCAAAGCTGAGACTTCTATATTGACTTTGCTTTTAGATTTAACACTTAAGAACTTATATATTCCTTTTCTTTCCACAGTAAAGTATTTTTGCACTTTCGTCTATTACGGTTTTCGTACAAGGGGTTCGTGTTGCTTTTCGTTCGTTCGTGTTGTAGCCATGTTTAAATAGAATTTCGAACATTTCTGTATTAAATCAATTTTTTATTGCAATTCTGGACAAAACTTTTCTGAACTTACTGTACAAATTTATAATACTCTATTTTCTTCCAATATTTTTCCGCTCACTTTATATCGCTTAAGAAAATTAACTCAGCAACAACCCCTCTGCGGCAAGTAATTCGAGGTTCAGTAATTCCTGTTAGTTATTAAATTTTGCAAGATCTTAAAGGACCTCCTGGGGCCAGTAAATAATTAGAACTTGGGAATTATCGTTGGTATATTTATGTAATGGCTCCAACAAGGTTAATAAACAGTTTGATGTATCTTGGTATATGGACCTACCTCACCTAAATTGTTTATCAGGTTGCAGCAGCGCCAGGAATAGATCTCTCGAGAACACACCTGAATTGTTTTTAATAATTATTGCGATATTCGTGCAGAAGAGTTGGAACAGAAATTCATCGAAATATCTCATGTTTCGCACTCGAATACTCTTTTAGCAGACATCAAGCGAAACGACGTAATATCATGATTGCTCTGCACTTTACAGATCCATCAGCGAATGCACCCAATTTACTAAAGAGGGTGAATAAGTTCAAAGTAAGTGATAAAAAGTTGCTACTTTTTTCTCGAGAGCATCGATCCTTTTAAAAGTGGTGTTCACTTTTATTGTCAGTGTGTGAAAGTGTCGTTTTAACCAGACAACAGCGAAAGGAATTCAAATATTAAGAAATTAATGTTCACTTAGTCTTCTAACGTATTCGAAATATCAAATAGTATCAAACATCCTTTTTTCTTTAGAATCAAATAGTTTCCCAATAAAGACATCCCTCTTAAAGAAAAATTTCTCGACGATAGATCCCATTTCTGAACGCTAGAGAGGCGTATGAAAATCTGTGTGCTTAGTGGACCGTGTTTGCTACACAAACTCTTTAATGCCCTTTTCAGAATTTTTATATCTTTTATGGGAAAATAGCTTCGGAATATAAGACGACTGGATAAGTGCTATTTCGTGAACTGTCGCTGTTTGCTTTAAGATAGATTTTTTTCTCTTTTTAATATTCCTATTATGTGAAATCTATATTCTATGTATTATACCAAATCTATCCTATATTATACCTCAAACTTGTTTTTTGACATCAGCATAACAACTGGCCCTAAATATAAATTCGCTTCTAAGAAATCTCCTATAAACGGTTTACAAATATAGAAATTTTCGAGGAAATGGGTTAAAAAACCGATGCGAAGCAAAAAATCTGTTCTTTAACTGGAAAAATCGCATTTGAAAGCAGCTTCAAGAAAGTAACATTTTAAGAAGTTGTAGAACACAAAATAGAAGTTCCGGACCAATAAATTTCAGTGTGAGAAATCCCATGAATATGACTTATAAATAATAAAACTCGCGTCTTGCTTGCTAGAGAAATCGATTTTTAGGGCAAACGCGAAAAAAAACATTTAAGCGAGATGCATTTGTATTTCAACATATGTTGGTCGAAATTTAAATTTTGGACACTTTTTCCACTTTGATTTCGCTTTTGCAACACTTCTAACGTTTAAAATACACCTTGTGTATTAATAAATTTGGGACCTAAAAATTTTTTGAAATTACCAAATTATGCTCCCTGACTGGTTAAAGCGATTAGCGACTCGAAAAATCAACTTCAAAAACAATTTGAAGGGTTGATTTTGCGAAATTTTTTCATCAAAAATGAACGTTTTGCACCGATGAATTTTTAAATATAAATATAATCCTTGAAATGTGCGGTTTAAGTAATAAATTTGTAAGTTTGATTGCAGCGTTGAAAATAATTTTTTGCAATGTATGTTCAAGGGGTCAAAGCAGGATCAAGCAACACGTAAAACACCAATTCATTATAACAATCCCAATTCCACGTATTCGAGCAAAGCATAAAGTAATATGCCGCATTCTTGCACTCTAATATATCAAACTAATAAAAGAACCAACTACAATTATTAATGACTTTTGTTGACTTTTCTTTGTTAATTTACCCGTACTTTTAACCCTTAAGTTACGCCCATGCGCATCGGTACGTACCTTAGAAGATTCCTAATCATAAAGATCCTTTATTGCGAGGAATTACGTTACTTTTCAATGGCGGTTTTTGAATCTGCGTTATTATCAAGATCTGCAATTTGTCTTGTCTGCAATAACCCAATTAATCAGTGATATAGTATCCACCCCAAGGGTTGCACTTTACAACCTTAAGCTCAAGGCTAGCCTATGATGGCTTCTGAGAGGAGTGCGCCATTGCGTGGAAATTCTCAGATTTTAGTACTTAAGGGCTTAACCAAGTATTCCCTCACTCATTATTTTCTGCATTTGTCATGCTGCAACTTCTATGGTAAGTTTAACGCGCAAAACACCCATCACCGCAAACTCCCGATTTCTATTTAGGTCGTTTTGCTAAAAATAAATGAAAATTGTAACACAGTCCATTTTTGCAAGCCAAATTTGTATTTTCGCGGTTCCATTTATCCAGGGAACCTTAAGAACTATAATATTTTTCAACATCCTGTTTCCAGAATGGTCAATCTCCGGAAATATATCAAAGTTTACCCATAACAGTATCTCATAGGGCTCTGTATTAGCCTGCGAGGAAACTTAAAGTTCGAAGATGGTGTGATAGCTTGGCATCCAGGAAAGATTGTAGTCATTAACAATGTAAAAAGACAAAAACAGGGCTCACCACATATGGGGTTAACTATTAATAAATGGCCAAATGTGAAGAACATATTTTAAATATTGCCCACATATATTTATCTGAAATTTTATGGAAAAATCGTCATTTAGGTACATATTGGAACATTTTAATTTTTAAAAAAATATCAAAACACCCTTGGGTAAACGAACATAAAATTACAATTTAAAATCGCTTAATCGGCACCCCACACGTTTGAAATTGCCGAATGTATGGAAATACAAAAGGGCAAAAGCGCCGCTATTCGATACTTTTAAATTCTATCGAAGTTCACGAGAACTTTGCGATAAAGGGCATTAAGGAAACGAAATGCTGTTGACCATATATTGAGCAAACACGAGCGAACTGTGTGAGCCTGACAGGGAAACACGTTATTCGCTTTAGAATATTCGTTATGTACTTTCTAATGCATGTTAACGGAGATTGAAAATGCGCTTTTCAAGGGTGTCATGCTATAAAATTACATGTCAATTCAAATAGGTTTCTTATAAGTTTTGTGAATTAGTTTTGTTCCTATTTATGTAGGTACATGATAAACACATACTCGAAGCTCAACGTTACAACGAGGAAACTCTTCCACAGAGAGAAAAAAATGATAATCTACTCCAATTCCTGATTAAAAAAATTACTAGTCGAAAAGCACATGTGGAAAGGCGGACTTATCCCTACTCGCGTGAGTCCAAAATCCTTAAAGAAAGAAAGGTATAAATTTGCGTCTTGGTTCTTTAGGGGATCAAAAATTAAACGTCCGACACTTACATGGGAACACGGCCAACACTTGTTAACCGGACCCCAAACCGGGGGCAAAATTCAGGGCTTATTATTCGTGATAAATTCGGGATAAGTTGGAAGCGAGGAACAAACCAAAATCTTTTCTCTTCAGTCATTTCTTTGTACAAGTTATATCTGTATAACTCTCCAGCTCATGTCTTTAGTTTAACGTGACGTTGCGTAAGCTCTATGAGCTCAAATAGATAAATGTGACAAATTGCTTGTATTGCAATTTTTTCTTATTTTTGGAATTTCAGATTTCCGGGCTTTTCCAATCGGAATGGGGGAAGGGGGGGGGGGGGGATGATGATGATGATCTCCCTCTCGGGTCGCGACAGTTGACCCGTTAACACACGGTCGCCTGACCGGTAATATAATTATTTTTGACGGTTTTATTATGGAACTGCGAGGGTAGATTTTTCAGTTTTAAAGCATAAATTTTGTAATTACGAATTCTATTGTAAAAATTAAATAATATTGTTTACTAATGTCCCCGCTCGTCGTGTTTTGCACGACTTTTGTAGTCGTGTTCGAATTAGTACGAATCGAAGCGTTCTTGGAGAATTACTTTTCTGCATAGACTCTGATGTTGTATAGTTCCCTTTCCATCTCCAAAATTTAATGAGCATCATTAAAAAATATGCGATACTGTAACGTAGATAATTGCAAACTAAAAGCAAATTGTAAAATATTGTTCTCCTTAGAACTCATCAGTTCCCGGCTGAACACTTTAAATCGACGCAATTTTTCCAATTTAAGAAATTTACGTGCAGGTACGAGTCCGGAAACTAGATTTATGTCACAATTTTGAGCACAAAATTGTGTATTCCATTCCGAATGAAATATTCAATTTAGGAATTTTTCCAACACTAAAACAATTGTTGTATCGCAAACGGAATTGTATGATTTTAACGTAACAAGTGTGAGTTAAATTATCATATAAAGGTTCTCTAATTCGACAAACTTACGAGCAGGTATTTAGTTATTGACTGACTAAACTGTTCTCAACCAGAAATGTCTCGGAACGTCTCTGACCTAAGTCTCGGGACAATATCCACTTCTCCCTTTGCATTTACACGTCAGGTTTTCCTAAAATAGCATTAAGTGAAATGAAAATCTATTGTAACCTGAACTAACCTTTTTTAAGAGGATTAGAAGCATGTGGGCCTGGCTCACAGGCAATCTCCGTTGCTCATCTAGTGGCGAGTTGGCTTCTTTCCAGGATCACCGACCGACTAAACTCTGTCCCTCTCCTCGGATGTTCCGAGGCATTACTTCAGGCACTTCGTTTCGTCCTTTAATTCCGATTTCTTTCGATTTCGACTCTTACCTTCATATCTTTGATCACTTGTGAGATTACTTACTATTTTTTCCTTGATGCTTATTAGCAAGGTTCCGATATTTTTCAATCCGCGTGTAATATTTGCTTCCAGTCTTTTGTTCCTGAATTAATCGCACTCGAAAACGCAATGCTCCGCAGCGTCGGTTTCTCCGCAATAGCAACAGTTATGATCGGTCTGCTTGCCGACCCTTTTCAAATACCTTCCGAACACACTGTTTTCAGTAATTGCTTTGGTGAGACAGTGGTTTAGTTCGCCATGCACTTCGCACCTCCCGCTTAACATCTTGGATGGATCGCTTCGACCATAAACCTTTTTTTTTAGCAGAAGAAGTGAACGCATCAAACACTAATCGAGGGGGGTTTGATGTTGTTGCTATTCCTCGACCATCAATTGCGTGGTCTGCACTCGAGGGATTCAAGGAACACCCACTAAATACTCTCCTAGCTCTTCACCCCGTTTCCATTCTAGAACCGCTCTCGGGCATCACTTCAGAAGGGGAAAGTTCGTCTGCCAACCTGAACTAGCCCGAACTGAATGCCAAACATGAACGTCGTCTTTCGGCTTTGCTGGCGAAATATTTTTGGGCGTCAGTAAACCTGAAAGAAAAGCCTCCACTGCCAAGCAGCACTACATTAACCTCAGGTTAGTTCAGGCATGTCGAATTAATAGGTACATAAGAGTGTGCTTGAATAAAATTTTTCTTGACAAAAACGTTACAGGCGAGCCGCAGGAAAATCCAAAAAGCTCTTAGAAAATTCTAAAGTTCCCTGTTGCAGAAAAATCATACAGGACCGCCAAAAATGTTTTTAGGGTGCAATGAAGTACTCGGTTGGGATTATGGGAATATGAGAGCATTTTAACAGGCCAAGTGAAAGTTGCCATCTGAATGTTGCCTAATCTGAAAAACTTGCGAGGACTCGAGTCTAAGCCGTTTTGAACCTGATGTCTCGCACAATGTCTCGGGCCAAAGTATCGCGACAACATCCACCCCCTCATCGCATTTTCGCGCCACCTTATCTTAAAATAGCATTAAGTGATATAAAAATCTATTCCCTTGTGCCCCTTGTCAACACGATGCAAAAATCAATAGCCCTGACAAAATCAGGAAAAGCAGACGGAATGTTATTTCCAATACCGGAATTATATCAGATATCACTGCGGATTAAAGTTATTAGTCTTCCGTCTTGCCTTTCCGTAGATGGAAAAGAACGTTTCTTTATTACGGAGGAACTGGTAGCATTTTTATTTTTTTATCTCCTGTTTTTTTAGAAATATGAGGCACCATCTTGACTATGTCGTAATTGGATTATCATCCAACGATGTGCCCGTTTTAGAGACAAATGGAAAGTTGTTAATCCTATAAATTGCAAGATTTTTTTCCAGATCTAATACTAGAACTTTATAAATTGCCTCGACTTAAATCTATAAGATTGGTGGATGTATTATACAATACAATATTTACGCTCGTGACTAATAGGCCAACGGCCTGATATTTCGGTAAAAACTTTCCCAAACTTGCCTCACACTCTATTCATAAATCTAATACAAACATGCCACATATCAGATGCCAACCATGTAGATTTGTAGTTCCACGAAGTTGTTTTATTAAAATTTATTTTACAACATTTTGCCTATATCGAATTTTAACTAAGAAGAATTTATATGAGGAAATTTATAAAACTCTAAAATATACGGAAATGTAAAAATCCTTATTCTGCAGTTATAGCATTTTATCATTCCTTCTATTGATTATAACTCATTTTACTGCCCGTTCAGATGAAAAGAGAGTTTTTGATTTACTTTCCTTTGTATTGCTCTTCAGTTACACACGATCCGCTTCCTGCCCATAACGCACTTTAAGCGCATCAAAGAAATTAACATTAATAGAAACTAACAATGGCACAAACACAATGTACAAGGAACAAATGATTAAATAAATTACGCAGATTTCGACGCCACAAAGCAGGATGAGACATGAAGTCGTCTACGTAATTATTCGACTTCCCAATCAGAAATTACTTAATTTTTGTTGTCATGCACGGGGAGAAACCATGAATGGATTTCTTTGGCCAACACTACAAGATGAGTGCCACATGTCACATATTATTTGAAAAAGCATATAATAGAAAAGTTGACGGATGCTTGATGCCGTAGCTCATCCGTAACTCAAGACCAAATCCGTAAATCGTCATCGACTAAAACGGCCTATAAATATGCCAGTTTTGGGACATCCAGTAGGACCGCATCCCTTATGGTGCGTATCAAGTATAGGTACTAGCATTATTTTTTCGTAAGGGGTGCAAACAACCTTTTTTTGTTCGTGTTAAAAACGTACCAGAAACATTTTAACGCGTCATCAGCAACATTGGAAAATACTATGGCTATCCGTCCTTAACATAATTCCAAATGTTCTTAAATTCAAATTAACCTTATTAAATAATACAGGAAAATAAAAGAAAAACTTTAACAAAAGATTATCAATTATTCGTAAATTTTGCAATAAGCTTATCATCCAAACGTGGAAACTGAAACTTTGAAGCTGAAAAATTAAAAATGTTCACAAAGAGTTAATGCCTAAATTAAAACATAAATTCTCCCCTCTAATGCCTATGTGTAATTTTCAACCACTAAAAGCTGCAAAAACGCTTAACTCCACGAAAATTATTGGCCAAAGGGATGCAAGCAAAGAGACGGAGTTTCTGTTTATGGTCGAAAATTTTAATTTCTCTTAATGAAGTGCCTGTACAAGCATATTTAACATGTTTGGTCTAATTAGATTTGCTAGAGGAAAATTTGACAAAAATTTCAGAACAAATTGGCGCTCTTTATTAGACAGCTTTAGAGGAACTCATTAACGCGCGGTATTAGCTTGTTCTTAAATGAGTTGCTAAAACGAGACGTAAATAATAATAAATCGAGAAAATGTGAGTACTAAAGGATCATTTGAGAGGCTCTGAAAGCGACATGTTATTTAGAACATAATGCTCCGTGGTATGCAAAATTCCATCTCAAACACGATCCCAAGTAAACCTGAAATAACTTACCAGATAGCAAATTACAAAGAATTAAACAATTGAAGAACAAAATACCGCGCTGCGCTTTTCCGCGCCGCGCATCCCGTTTCATTCTTCAATCGGCAGTCGCCGTTGGCACCGTGTGAAGATCAAAACGGGATGTGTTAACGCACATCGATTTTTATGTGTTCCAAATCATTTTTCTCGTGCGCGTGATTCATTTTTAACAGAAAATTTTATCGCGGTGAAATTTCCGTTAAAATGTCGACAGGTCAAATATTCTACACACGAATCACATATACGCAACATTAGGCTGCTGAAATCCTCCACCGGATATAACTCATTAACCAAAAAATCTCGATAATTTAGTCCAATATGTATTCATGCATTCTGAACTCGTAGCATTTAAATATAACAAAAACCATTGAATATATCAGAACTGTTTGACGGTGCTTTTCGATTAGTTGATCGTACCCAAAAACTCTTTTTTAAGCCACTTGAAGCCCGATGAAAATAAAAAAGATGTAAGATTTATCTCGAATTTATATAATATGAAAAAATGGCTTAAACACATTGTAGAATGAAAACAACTCGACGCCGTATAATGCACATTGAGCTTGATGGTTGAAAATTTTTTTATCAATGTATAGATTTGCACTGATATTTTTGGGACACTCAGAAACTCGCCTAGAGCGAATAATATCGATTTGATATGTGCAACAGAGTTTCATAGTAAAAGGATCGCTCCAGCACTTTTTACTTTTTGATGAATGAAAGTTAATTTATTATTCGATTGCGATCTATGCGGAAAGAAAATAGAAATGTAATTACTTTCCTGCAACGACATTTAGAAGAGGCTAAAAGGACATAAAGCAGCCTATCATTTTCTTTTAAGAAAAGGAAAAAATCAGTAAAGGAAGGTTCTATTTTAAGGCTTCATTGTGACAGAGATAAATTCAATGAAATGTTCATGTTGCCGGTCCTAAATTGCTTCGAAACCTGTCAGATGTGTTGCAATTTAGACAGTTTCCATGAATTTTAGAGAGGAAATGCATTAGGTAAGTCAGCAATGGAAATAACTTAAAGAATGGGATTTTTAGCGTATACTCAGAAGTAAGTGTGACGAATATGTACTAAGTAATAAAACTACAAACTGGAAATTTGGTTTGCGTTTATTCCATTGATTGTAATCGATTGTTACAGGTAGATAGAAAATGAAATTTAACATAAAAGGTCGCAAAATAACGCGGATGAATGAGGCAATTAAGCAAAAAACCGGATTAGGTTTTCAAATGTGAGTCAAAGTCAATATATGGAATAAATGGATAAAATACTCGATTTTTGGGTAATTACACCTGCCTCATGAAAATAACGTGACCGATTTGAAAAAATATCGCATCCATTATATTAAAATCTTAAATTATTGTCACTTTCTACGTTAAAACATGCAAAAGCTGCCAAGGACTTTAAGGAACTTAAATTCCTTTCCTGGGCACTTTATAGACTTCATTTCCAGAAAAAGTCGATCTTGGTATTAATATTCTCACCCTATTCCATTTTACCCAGCACTGCGTTGCTCAAAAAGGTATATTTCATTTTTATGGGCCTGAAATTAAGCCCGGCATTATTTTTTATGCGAGTTGCTTTCCTTAATCAAGTTAATTCAAAATGGCACCATATTGTTGCTCGTCCGATTGTCAGTATGATTTAAATCGTTTTGAAGAATATTAAACGATAATTTGAAAAAGTACGGGGATTTTGAGAAAGACCTCAGGTTAGTTCAGGTTAGTTCAGAACTTCTATTATCGTATTTTGAAAAATTTGTTTTTATCGCTGATTCTCGAAGATTTTTTTGTGATGATTCACGAATTGATGAGGACGCGGCAAAGATGGGACGTTTCTTATGAAAAGCACCACTGTTTCAAAAACGCCAACTCGAACAAGAATTGGTCATATTTAAGTCCCGATCGACTCAGAAACCATTGAGATATTTAATAAATAATTTATTACAGAAAACTACATTAACAGACTTATGTTACTCTAATTCTTTTACTATGTCGTGGAGCAACAAAAATCGACTAGAAGGAGAACCCGAAGGGAACCGTTATCAATGGAGCAAAAGATTACTTTGGGTGTTGTTTTTTTAAATAAAATTCATTGGGCTGGCGAGCAGAACTGCTAGAAATACGTAACTTGAAACACCATCAATCAAAAGGGTTATTTACTTTGTTTACTCTGAACACTCAACGACGATGATATTTTGCCAAAATTATGAAAGTAGAGGAGACTTGTCTAGTCTCGAATATATCCATCCCTTTCTTTGACGTCGAAAAAATAAGCAGAATTGTCGAATAATAAAACTGAAATAAATTATTCTGGGGAACACGAAAACGCCGATGTAAATCAAAAAAATAATAAGAAAAGGTCAAACGATCATGTAGTCGATGCAATGCCAAAACCACAAGAGTCTTTCTTAAAGATTAAAATTGAATTCTGCGAAAATAAGTCTCGTACCATCGCAGTTCAGTTTTTCAAAATTACATCTCATTTTTGAGGCCTTATCGCTAAACAATATTTCGTTTAGCAAATCAACAAGTTCATGCCAGCATTAAATAAAAAAAAATAAAAAAATAAATAATAAAATTAGCATTTTTCTTTTCAATATAAACACAAACCAAATTTTCACATTTATAGTTTTGGAATTATGCTGACGATATGAAATACAATATAACCAGTGCATTGAAGATTATTTATTAATTTTAATGTAATGTGATGAACACAATTTGGGCTACAAGAAAGGACAAATGCGCCCACTGTAAAAGTCGTTTTGTCCTATTCATATTGTATATAATAAGCCTAAAATGGTATATAATTTTTGGATACACGAGAAATTCCCTTACCTAACCTATTTCACACAAATCGACTGGGGCGCCGAGTATAAATGACCCTACACATATTATATAGCAGCGGTTCCCAAACTTTTTCGAGTCGCTTTCTTACTCACGTATGCGCTTTTGTCTATATATTTTCGTCCTGTAAACCGTAATTGTATAGAGGGTGTTCCATAAACATATCGACAAACTTTCAGGGGATGTAGAGCCCGTAAAAACAAATATTTAGGTCGAATAAATTTAAGTCCGGCATCGCTTCGTATCTAAGGCACAGGGTGTTTAATTTCTTAAAAAAAAAAATTCTAAAATTTCACAAACTATTTGAGATGAGGACATAAAATTAGGTACACGCTAGGGCGGGATAAATGTGCATGCTCTGGAGAAGGCAGAATATTTACAGCTATACCAGTGGCGTCTTTTGTTTTTAAAACTCCTACATCCCCTGAAAGATTGTTGGTCTATTTACGAAACACCCTCTATACTATGGCCGTATACATTATAAAGGAAGGATGAAAACGGAATCCTTAAGGGAGCCCTTACGCCGAAGAAAAATGGAAATAAAACTGTCATCAATTCGCTCTATGTACATATTCTTTCCAGTGGTGTGTTTTCCGATAGGTTTTTAATATTATGAAATAGGCATTTTATCGCTTCAAGATAGTGTAGTTTGTATACTAAACCACTGCGCCAGGCCACGTTGTCGAATGCCATAAATAAACTCGCTGATATTTTACCGTTTATGTATATGTGTTTTTTCTATGTTGTTCATCAAAATAAAGTGGGCGAATAGTCGAGTGTTCACCATCCCTCCCCCTTCCTCCTCTGGTGACTTAGCAATTTTTTTTTTAATTCAAAACCAACATTAATTAGGACTAAAAATACTATCTTTTGACGTTTACTTATTTTTTTAAATGTTGCTTATGCCAATGGTCGCACAAAATGGGGGTATTTTGCGACATTGGGACATGGGTCGAGTGACACCTCAAATTGAAGGTCTTTCAAAACCACATTTAACGGTGCATTGCGATTCAAAATCCATCGATTAGTTTTTGAGAAAAACAGATTTTTTGGCAAGAAAGGCAATAGTACATAAATAATAAAAAACTTATTTCCTAATAGTTGGTTTCTTTTCGATTTTTGTGGAAAATTGGTTTCTTTTCGAGTTTGTGCTCACAAACAGTATATGTTTACTTGTATTTATCCTTTTATTGTTTTTTTTTTAATCAAGACTATCGGTGAGAGCAAGATCGAAAATAATTTTTGGGATAGGTATTATTATCCCCTTTTTCCGCGTCTCTCCGATTGTTTTACTTGATCTCGCTAACGTTATCATTTAAACAGCCAATAATCAATTCACCTTTATTCCAGATTTACCCCACCGCTGTACGCCTTTTCCCAAAACCTCCTTTCAATGTGCCACCAATAAAGTTTTATCGGCTTTATGAATCGCTCTCGGCACCTTGAGAATAAGTAGCTTTCGAGAATGTAAGACTTGTTTGGTGCCTCATTTAGGTATTTATGCAAGATATTTGGTTCCCTCGAACTGCTATATCGAAATTCCCACCAAATTAGGGTTTTCACGAAATGCGGGGAAGGATAAAATTAGTTTCGTCGCAATTGGGTTTCCGGTTTGGCTTCCTATAGATTTTACATTATGGGGATAATGGTATTTACCTCACTCGATCGGAATGTTGAGGTCTCACCTGAACATCGAAGTGGTTAGGTGACTTAATTGCTTTCATTGGAGATACAGTGTGTCTCTATTACAAATGTCCTTTGTTATACCCACATAAATACATATTAGCAGTAGTTATTTTGTATACTGTGAAAATGAGGCGTTACAAATATTTTCCCTCAGTTACTATTCTCAGAACTACAGACGAGCCAAAACCAAGAATAGGGACGATAAAAGCTTAAAATATATCTTTCAATTAATTTAAGCTACTTTGGCGTTCTCCCAGCTCTCCTGGATTTGTGGAGAGGCGAAACCTAAGATGGAAAGTTTGTTTAGTTAGTAGGATTACTTTCAACCGAAAGGATTAGAGGAAACAGCGGGACAAGCTGACACACAAAAGGAATTTACATCTTTCTTCGAGAAAATGATTTGGCCCTGAGGATTTTATATTTAAGCTAATGATTTGCTTTAAATGCCTCTTTCGCGAAATCCCACAAAAAATTATGTGACATTGAAAGGGGGAACAAAGTTAGCGCATTAGATGAAATACCAAAAAAGGGGGAAACAATCCTACATCTTGAGCATTAAAATCCCGATCTTATTATTTCAGGACAGTGAAAATTTCTCCATTGCGTGGCTGGAAAAAAGCTCAAACAGATCTTTATTAGGACCCCATTTTATGGGGTGCTACTCCGACACCGAGAAGTTATCTTTATTGTACGTGACAATGGAGAAATGGATTTTTTATTAAATTAATATTTTATATTTCTGCCCTATATACCACGTTTAGAGGCGTATCGGGGTTATTTACGACAAGGGACGGTATAATCCGGAGTTATATCTTTGAAGTTTCTGCTTCCAAGGAAATCGTCACCTTGGATAAAGTTTGATGTCATGTATTTTTACACGAAGCGAAAGTGTGAGCCATATGATATGAGTAAAACCTATTAAACGGCGATTTAAAATTTCCCCATCGCAATCCATTTAGTGTGTAAACAGCAAAAAAATGGCAATACTCTCTGACTTTACACAGAATAACAATGAAAGTTATGCTTGATACAATCGTTATTGTGAAACATGGCTCCATCGGGAAATAAAATGTTCATAAAAAAATCAGTATTTTCCCGTAAACGCAATTGCACCCAGGCACAAAAATTGGTCCTGCGCAGAAAGTCATTTTCATTCAGTGCTTGAGGTAACTAAATGTGACATGCATATAAATGGTGTTTTTTTTAATGTTCTTTGCATTCATATCTCATTAATTGCAACTTCTTCTGCTACCCGTGCCTGACTAATGTTTGGAGGTTCAGTCCCGTACCGTGACACCATTAATTCGTTCGTCTCATTCCTGACAGTGATTGTTCTTTTCTGTTTTTCATAATTGACACTTTCATCAATTTGCAGAAGTCGCTGAGGTAATCTGCTAAAGCTGATGGCTTCTAGATAGCGTCTTTCAGAAAACCGAGCAGCATTAGTTTTGCTGATCAGAAAACGATGTTTCTCACTTTTTCCCAAAACAAAAATCATATCAATCAACTTTTTCTTTGAAAAATTCCTTATTTTCAATAGGAACATCCGTAATTTTTGAACGCAGATACAAAAAAAAACTCGAAAAATTCAAAAACTATTGTCTTATATCCATGACAAACGTGAGCTGCAAATTGTAGGAAACGTTCTTGATCAGCTCGAGAAAATGTTAGAAAAAATGTAATTTTAACATTGTTTCGCAACTATCAAGAAGCAAAAAAAGGGCAATTTTCGGGAACTCAAAAACGACTGTATTCGAGGATAGAGTAATGTTAAAAAAAAATCTAAATTGTTCAATTCTGAACGCGATGCTCCAATTTTCTCGACGGGAATTTTTTCAGTCCTTTTGAAATAAGCAAGTTATTGAGGTTTGAAGTGTGGCGTTCAACTTCGGAGCCCTATTCCGGCGGTTGCAGAGGACTTTTCAAAATTAAAATACGTCACAAAGTTACTGATTAGATTTTCTTTGAGCACCGGAAAGCGGATTGCGCAATTTACTGAGGTTAGTAAGCAATACTGATTTCCGTGGAACCTTGCAATTGGCAAATTTTTAATTTTTTTTTTGCATAATATGGAAACGGTAAATTTTAAAAATGGGACATTCTATGTAAAACGACCTTAAAATCTAACGGGAAATCCGAAAGTAACAAAAAAGTCGAAGGGTACCGTTTGAAATAATGATGTTATATATCGTCACAATTTTTAGGGCTCCCTGTACAATGAAAAAAATTCCTGGAATCGGCCTTTTGGTTTTTTTGAAAAACGACCTTCATGTGCCGTGTAACCTCGCAAAAGAAAAAAAAATGACTTTATTCGTAGCAACACTAAGAAACTGAGGCACTATTGCTGAGCCCTGTATTCTACAAGCTGCGACCGCCCTTTCCTGCAAATAATTCTATTTTAACGATATTTGTATCTACGTTATTAATTAAATTCCTGACAACTTAGATTTCCAGAGCGCATCGGTATCCGTGGAACGGATGGCTAAAGGAAATGACTGCTCGGATCTGAAATTTATGCCGCCACATTTCGGTTTTAGATAAAGTACCCTTCACGCTCTATTGTGTTTTATGGTTACCTCCACCGAGACGAATCGTGACAAATTTGATTTGCTTTTGAATTTTCAGGACAGATATTGTGGAATTAGATAGATCCTCATCAATTGAAGTAGGGACTCAATATTTTAAACTTATTTTAACACTAGGTATACCAACGATTTGACTACAGCTATTTTCTACCGTCACCAGTGAAAGTTAGTGGTCTTAAAAAACGGTGGTTGGTGGGGTTTTCAGTCTTTACATATGCTGCGTGACATAGAAAAGAGAACACCCCGTAAAAACACTTCTATTTAAACAATTTTTGGTGTGTATAATGATAATAAGAACGTCATTAAAAAATTGAACAAATTTAATTATTAAAAACCAAAAAAAAATTATAATTTGTCGGTCCTCCGCGGTGTCTTATACATTCCTGTACACGTTTGGGCATGGATCCAATGGGGTGATTGATGTCCTCTTAAAGGATCTCATTCCAGGCTAACTGAACAGCATGACATAGCGTCGCTAGGATTTGTGGGAGATGGAGTAAATTATGCAACGTTCTACCCACAATATCTTATATACGTTCAATCAGTGAGAGGCCTGGAGATTGAGGTAGCCAAGGTAGCAAATTGATTGCATTTTGTTGCAAGAAGTCCATAGTTACTCTAGGCACATGAAATCGTGCATTGTTGGGCTGGAAAACTGAACTAACAAATGTTTCCAGATGAGACAGGAGATGAGATTCCAGAACTTTTTCGATGTGTCGTTGGGCTGACATACTGCCTCTAATGCAAAACAAATGTGACCTGCTACCATATGCAATAGCAGCTCAAACCATTCTCCCAACAGTCTGATAGACATTTCTCTGTATTGTAAACTGAGGATCTCGTCCTTCACTCCGTTTTTTTCTTACTCTTATTCGACCATTATGCATGCCCAAACAAAACCTGGATTCGTCACTAAACACGATATTGTCCCATTCCAGATTCCAATCAATTCATTCTCTGCACCAGTGCAGTGGATTTTGACGATAACTCAAGGTGACGGGTAACACAAGATAGGGACGGTAGGAAATCAGTCCAAAACTTCTTATCCGGCGATAAATGGTTCGAACCCTAATGGGCCTTCCACACTCAGTAAACCACTGATCCATCAGCGTCCTCGACGAGACCAACCTATCTCGTACGGCCATAATTCGAAGGCAGCGATCTTAGCATTCTGTAGTTCTTCGGAATCGTCCAGTACCTCTCCTTAGGCGTGTTTGCTCTTCTTGGAATTATACCCGAGAACATCTCACTATAGTGTTTAAAACACAGTTCAAGCTAATGGCGATTTTCCTAAATGACCGACCGGCCTCTTATAGACCCACCATTCGACCTCTCTCAAACTCGCTCAGTTAGTGAAAATGCTGCATTTTGCGTTTAAACATATTTGACTAATCCAAAATCACTTTCTACGCACACTATATACTCATTAATGATATTTTGCTATCATATTGTTGATATTTTATTTTTGTTTGTTTTATAGTAAAAAAAAAACAAAAATTCCTGATAACTCGTCAATACATTGATGAATATGGCAGAAAGTTTAATCGTTTTTTGTGTTCCCATATACAAACATGCATCCCTAAAATGATTTAAATAAAATCATTTTTACGGGGTATTCTCTTTTCTGTGTCGCGCAGTATATTTAAAAAAATATATTAATTACTTTTATTTTGCCGTAATTTTTACATGTTTAGATTTTGCTTCGTGTACTTTTCTCATAGTTCCTGTTGTCACCTGGACCACTTTAGATACCTAATAATTCGCCTTCGCTATCATAAAACTCATCAATTTCTAACATCCGAACGTTCAATACGCATGTCGGCTACATTTCTCAAAAACACAGAAGATTCTCATGGCCTGGCGATAACTTCAAAAATACATTGAAACTAGTAATAGAATAATATTCCCCTCTGCATTTAGGTTATTTACCGAAGAATATATAATAGTTTTGAATATTTCAGTATCCGAAAGAAATGTTTCTTTCCTGTATTTTCAAAAGAATTTCAGACCCGCCGCACTTCAACATAAATCAACGACTGTCATTATATTTGTTCGTCATTATCGTCGGCGCATCATTTGTTTTGTTCGTGCTGCAATTGCGCAGTTTTTACAATTTACTAGACTTGCGCACAACTCTTTTCATCCCATAGAAAAATGTACCGATCATTTTGACCGGTTTGGTGTAAGTACCAGGGATGATCAAAACCTTTTTGATTTTGGATAAATAATTAAAACTAACCATTTGATATTATTCATTTAATCATCGTAACGAATGTCATGACATCGCGTCAGAAAAAAGAAACAGGTAAAGTAGGAATTTGAAAATAAAATTGCGAAACCAGTCGTTTTGACTGGTGTGGTAAATCTAGTGTTAAACGATACCTGTACCGGTTAAGTAAATATTTCCTCCGTTGATTTGGTGATTAGTAATTCTTTCTTTTTTTTGGAATGCCGCCTCACACACCAGTAGTAGTGTGGTTGGAGCCGCGGAACTGCACAGTGTACTGAGTAAGGGCTCTTCGGTGAGTGCTCAAATTAACGCCCTCGTTAACGTTTCAATATCAACTCCACGACCGTCTTCAAAGCATAAGAAGAATATTATTAGAATAAGAAAAATGAACAGAACTACAGTGATTGTGAATAGTGAGGAAAATTCCTCGCCTAAATTACCGAAGAACTGCATTTCTTCTTATGGTAAAAACAAGAAGTTTCAGCCGAGCCCTTTGAAAAAGATTAATGTTGTTCTTTAAGTTAATTTTGTCTGAGTCTGCAACTTCTCCGCTCCAGCAACCGCTATTGCTGTATGATACTTTATTTCCAAACATAATAAAATTAAAAGAAAGAATCCACCTTAACAATATTGAACGTATTTAATTGAAATAAAACAGTAGTGGAAATGTGAGCTTCGCATCTTTTTTAATGAACGTGTAGTTAGGAATAGGTTAACTGGAACGAAAATTCAGCCCATGGGGCAAAATCAAAATAAACCTATTACAGATATTTTTTCCGGTATGGGCATGTAAAGATCTCTTGCGTCTCTTTTAACCCTTTACGTGCAAGTGGTGTACCCCTCGAGGGCTTGCGGTGCGCCTCTGTCGACTTGCACCGAGCAGGGCTTATAGGGGGACATCTGGTAGACATGTTATTTCGGTGTCTTTTTTAGTAAAGGCCCAGTTCGTTAGGTTAATTTTATTGAATATTAGGCTTTAAGGCAAAATCAACATAGACTCATTACAAACCCTTCTATGTCGTATACAGCAGGTGCATCAGACCAAATCAACAAACAAAAAATTTCATATGTGATATTACGAATCGTGCGAACGTTGGAAATGTTTTATTGGCGAAGTGTTTAGACCTCTAAAAAGTGAATCAAGGAACACAAAAACTATATTAAAAATAAAGGATTTCTTACAGCCGAAAACCACATAGAGTAATCAACAACATACAAAATGAAATTAAAGAATAGAGTTTCTTTAGATAGACTGATCAAACACCAAGCAGTAACCCCCCAGAGTGTTTCCCATATTTTGAACATTAATTTCTCATTTATTTTAGTACAGCAAGTTTCACACGAGATGGATTTACAATAAAATAACTTTCATAAAAACATATATAGATATACATAGATAAAAGAATTTATTCACTATGTGTCTTGGCAAGCTAAAACTATTGTTTTACTTAGCGTTTATTTCTAACACAGGACAAAAGGCACAATGTAACGTAATTGTCGTGAGTTGCTCCATGCTATACCTTAGAGACCATCCACTTTGTAAAATAACCTACTTCGCATCCCTCTATAATGGAACGTTAACAATGAGATGCGAGCTTTGTTCGTTGAAGTCTAGGCTTTTAGAAACGGAAAGAGAGTAAAAGACTAGGTAATTTCTACATATAGTGAAAGTCTCAAAGACAAGGACAAGATTGTGTGTACTCAAAACAATACGTTCACTCGAAAAGTCCCCGAAATTTGGATTCAGTTTAGCTTATGACCGATCATAAATTGCCTACAATGAATATTGAGACTCTCTGTTCCATGGAGATGCAGGATTTATTGCTAATGCAAACATGACGGGAATGATGCTTTTAACTTGTTTTATGGTGGCTATTATCCATTCCTAATTCATCATTTATTCCTATCCCGATTGGGGACATGCATTAATCCGTTTGATATTCTCCAATTACATTCTACTACAGGAATACTATTCGTAGACCTACTGAAACAATAATTGAATACCTTATCTGGTTTTTTGGCTTACACACCAAAAACGTATTATCTATAATAAATTATCCTGTCATAATTTTTTATTTCTCCTACCCGTCTTGCTCTTGGCAGGGAAGCATCCCATTAATAAAAGACTTGAGTAGTCATTCTTAAGTCGGAATATATTTACCTAAAAAGCATCCGGAGTATGCAGAGTTCTGCCCGGAATACGAGCATATTATTTCTTTTTTTTTTTAATTTTCTCGTTTAAGCGAGACGCATATTTCGAAATGAGTCGACAGTCGAGAAAATATAAAAAATAATATAATAACATTCCAAAACCTCCGAAATATCTTGAGTGTACCGAGTTTGAACTTAAAGAACGTTATTATGCGCTTGTGATTTCATAGGTAACTCATGTTGTCAACCCAATAAAGAACTCTAGAGAAGTAAGAGCGTATAGGTATTTTAATAAGAGAGCGTATACACGTTCAAAAAGCTGGTATTTTGAGTGGGGAATATTGTATTATGCCCCAAAAACATTCTTTCCGTGAGTAATGACCGTTATCAACTCTCGGAAAGTAACTACGAGAACTACCGGTACTAGGAACTGCTGGAAACATTACACATATTTCCCTTGCAACAAGATAATAAGGATTTAAAGAGAGAGGTAATACGTATCAGAACATAAATACGAACTGGATAATTTCCCAGGAAAGAAACATTTTTTGCAAATCATTTCAGAGGGAAGAATAAATGTGCGTGACACTTTTTGACGACATCGGACGTTGCTTAAATGAATGAAATTCTAGAAATATCTTAATTGAGCGGCATAATAATTATTTACCTAACAAATGTAGAAAATTATACTTTACCGCAACTTCCCTAGGAAACTGCGGCCTTATTGGCGCCATATATTACGGCCACCATGTTACAGCACCGCTTTGCTAGGAAACCGATAAGTTTTGCGTCGACTTGCCAAATGACAAGATTGAAAAATTTCTTGATTCTGCATTCTGGCCGATCGAAGTAAAAGCTAAAAACTTTATGTTTCAACAGAAGACTTATGAGCCACTTTTCCGGCAGAAATTTCGTAACAAATTACGAAAAGATGGATTCGGGAGTGATCAAGATAGTTATCAACCGCAATAATAATGTAAATTTCTATCTAAACTTAATGCTTAACAATATAAAGTCGACTAGGAAGCAGTTCTAATACTTACCTAATGAGCGCGAAAAGTGATATTTTGCCACATGTCGATGGCAGTTGATCAATCAGCGAACGACGGGAAACGGACCTCGGTCAACAATCGAGTGCGATATAGGCACTTTGGCACGCGTTAGCTGCCGGACATTAACTGAATATTTCTACGAAAATCTCAGAATGAAGAAAAACCTGCGGAAAACGCAAGATATCTGCACAAATGGCAATTCGTTTCAATGGAACACCCTGTAAACTATTAAATATGCGGAAAGAATATGTTTCTTAATTTTAAATGTGCATACTGTTCTATATTTTTGTGGTCAGCTGTTTAGGAATTGTGTCGGTTAAATATCGCTCCAGTTTAGGGTTGGAAAATGTGCAGGGAAAAACTCAATTCAGACAAATTCGGTAAGCAAAAAAATTCATTTTGATCATCAAATGAAGATAAAATTCATTAGATCTAATAACTAAGGAATGCTCGAGAGTATATAAGTGAAAATGGGACCGCTGCAGCCAAACGACTTCCGTAATGGCGAAGGGTAAAGAGCGGATGCAACGAGTCGTACAAGAAGATTATAAAGGCGTTCTCCACGACAGAATGGCAATAAAACATTTGGAAAAGAAGAGAAAAAATTCAAAAAAAAACCCAAATAAAAAAAAATTAGATGAAACGGAAAGCGAAGAGAAAAATGCAACTGAATACAAGAGGACAACCGGTTAATCTAGTCCACACCCCTCTTCGCCTCTGATGTTTGTATCCCACAGGAACAGTCCCAGGCCGTTGCACTTTTAGTCAACAGAAATCTCAAGGTGTTTAGTAGGCGGGCACGTCAGGGAATCCCAGACTACCTGGTCACTAGAACACCCGACCGGATGTCTTTTTGAAGACTTTCCTCGGATAAAAAGGCCTAGTACATGCATGTTTTAAGAATAATGACTTTACAATTAAATTGAAATTTTCTTGCAGCAAATATCTATTTGATTAAAATTTCAAATTTAATGTGTCGCCACAATTTTTTTCCTTCTCCACTGAACATTTTACTGACCACCATATTACGGCATGCCAAGCCTCATTCCACTTTAACTTATAAAGATGACATTTTTAAAGTGCGTGATTTGCAGCACGTTTTATTAAAAAGCCCTCTATATGCCATCGATAATATAATTTGTTGTGGTTAAGTATAATGGCCAACCTTTCGTAACATGCTCATAATATCATGAAAAATGAGTTTGTCAACCCTGCCCTCCAAATCGCTTCGACCTCTCTTTAATAAATTGTGTCACTATCGGACATGGGGTAATTTTCTTATCTCTCGTTTATCAATCCAATGGGGTTACATTTTTCCCTTTTATTCAACGATAGAATATGACCTTGTTTCACCGTTTTTACGTCATGAAAAATGTAAGTGTAACGATTCAGCTTTTGAACATCACAATTTGCAAAATCAAACCAAGCATCTGAATCAAACCCAAGTCCATCCATTTTGATACGGTCTGATTGTGTTTGCCCATAAAGACGGAAGTTTATTTTCAACTTTCACGAACTAAAACGGATCTTGAAAACAACACTAAATTCCTTCTCGAATACCTGTTTCCTGACTTGGATGGCATTAATTAGGTTAAACCGCTCAGAAGGAAGGAAAATGAATGTTTCCTTTGACTTTGAAGAAAACTTTGATTGTTTAAATTCGTCTTCTGTAGACAGCAAAATGGAGCGTACTTACTTGTTCGCTATAATCCACATTTTGGTCTTGATTTGTACCAGCAGCGAAGCCTCTAAAAACAGTTTTGTTCTGAAGATTGAGGAGCTGAGGCTAGAGGAATTTACGCTCTTTGCGCCGTGAGCTCTAAACGAATCTATTGCACTATTATACGAGCTACAAAGCTTGATAAAAGGCGATCGAATTTTATCGGATGAGAATCCTATATCTACAAGATGAAGGAAGATACATGCGATAGAACATGACAATGCTATAGCGTTCCTTGCGCTGATTTATACCCTACTGCCCAGACCAACGAATTGTTATTTTGAACTCCCTCAAAATCATCAAAAAACTGACCCTGCAGGTTGGTGAGCAATCAGATCAGCCTTCACTTCATTAGATTCACGCTCAGGTGGTCCATCATCATTTTTACTTATACAAGGTGTCGCAAATATCAGACTAATCCGCCGACCATAGATTCCTTGAGCACAAATAATCAGACTTTCCTTATACAATTTTTTCTTTTAGCGTTTTATCCTCACTAGGCAGAGTGTTGAAATTGTAAAAGAAATGCGTATAAGTTTGGTGTTTCTTAACGTATTTTTATGAAAATTTTTCATAATGCACATTTCGATGAGGCATAATTTTTCTATAATTGGGAAAAAAAAATTTACCAAAGTGGGCAAAAGGAAGAGTAGTGGACACATGTCCCAACCCCGCTTTTCTTTGCATTCGTCAATAGTTAAAATGTTGAATTTTTTAAGCTAAATGTTCCAAATATATTCCAATATAGTGTCTTTCAGTACATGGTACCCATTTTTGGTTCATATCGAGAACGTGTCGATCATTTATTTTGGTCCAAGTATCATTGTGGTTTCAAATTTTTTTGCCCAAACTAAAGGAAAAGTGGGCCTTATCGAAGTGTGCATCACTTCAAAATTTCATTAAAATACGTCAAGAAACACCGTAGTTATTAACACAACTACTTTTTTAACAACTTCAATATTTTGTGTGGTGAGTATAAAGGACCAAAGAAAAAAACTACATAAGGAAAGCCTAATTGTTTTCGGTCAAGGAAACTGTGGTTAGCGGATTGGCCTACTAATTGGCAACACCCTGTAGAAAACACAGGGTGATGAAATTGACATCCAATCGCTTGTTTTTGAAAACATAGCTTCCAAGAAAATTCCTATTATATGTGACAATTTCACACACTTCCAAAAAACACCTACCTGATCAATCCAGATGTTTAATTGCCTTGCCATCGTGCCAGGAAACATTAAATTCCGGAGAAGCGAAATCAAAAACATCTCATCAGATTTGTATGCCTCTTCTAATCATACAATCTCAAAAATCAATTTTAAAAGGTATAACTAAATACTTATATAAATTTAATAAATTTTTTATGGCAAAAACCCAATCAGGCTTCCTTTGGAAGAATTTACTTCTAAGGTCAAAAAAATTCTCAAACAAACAAGCCCGTGAGTTTTCCTAGACACTAGGGGCTTTCATTGAGGAGACCTCATTGCCCTCATTCAACTATTACGAACTTATTTATTATGGAATCTAGTCTTCACACTTTCAACTGTATTTTCGATCGAGACCTCTTATTTGGAACTTTCATTTCAGCTAGTTAAACAATTTTTTAATTTTATTTCTTTCAGCTGCCGACAAGTTTTAATTGCTTTACTTCTGACATAGGTTCTAGACTTACCATGGCACATTACCGGATTTAATTGGATTTTACGGATTAAGGAAGTTTGAGGATATTGTTAAAAACTTGTTTGAAGTAAAATAATTGGAATTTCCCTGAAAAGATTCTCCATTCTCCCAAAATTATGCAGTCTGTTATAAGCTGCTAGAAGTATCGAGCATCGAACAGTTATTTTCCTACGTGTGCCATAAAGCGGCTTTATTGCACGCATTTGCCGGCTGACAGCGGCGCTTTTCGCACGCAAATCAATGCTGTAAATATATGATAAAATTTTTCGTCAGACGTGTGCTTGAAACATGGGGTAAGAAATTTATCCGCGCGAATGTCATTGTCTAATGTTCAAACATTTGATATATGATATGCCTCTTTGATTCGCGTGCGGTAAAACTTTTTACTGCACCTTGACGTTGAAATGCGTTGACTCGAAAATATGACTCACAATAAAGCCACTTTGCCGCACACTTATAGAGAAATTAAATTACAGTTTGTGGATATTTTCTCACAGCTGCAATCGTGCTTATGGTTTTCCCCACTATAAATACTGGATCGAATGGATAAACTTCTCTGGCTCCATTATATCTGACGAAATTAGCATCATGACTTCCGAATAAGTTCATATCACGCTTCCAATAATGACCAGAGCAAAGCCGACCTATCAGGCTATTATCTATTACCTATTTTCGTTATTGTTATTTAGTGGAGCCGATGGGCCAGGCAATAAATTCTATTAATTTCAGATAAAGGAGCTTCATCAATAACCCCTGGACTTTGCCAAAATAGTTTGAATCCAAATTCAAAGACTACAGTTATAGATATTGGGAATGGTTTTTGTGTTAAGATTTTTTTGCAGCAAAGCTGGAAAAGATGTTAAAATACAAGTTTTTCATCTCCATTTATACCATTTAAGGAAATTTCTTAACATTTGGGTAATATGAGACAGGATATAAATTCACTTATGTCGAACCATCCAATGGGAATAAAATATGGCCGAATGCAAGGAAACAATATATCAGCAAGTCACGTCTGCTTGAATCCGTGAGCTTTTCAAGTGAAATTCTTTAGGAAAATTTTACGTCGATGTGGTTTAAGTTGTTATAAAATATCCATATTTCATAAAACGGAATTTGATTCTAGGATACAGTTAAAGGCAAATGTATAAAATCATATTATACTGAAACGTTGGCACCTTAAAATGCGGCATTTGTAGTATTTATTCATTGTTTTTTTTTTAACTTATAAGAATAGTATTCCTTAGTGCTGGAAGAGGGACAGCATTGAAGGAGAATTCCAGCAAGGCTTGGCAAAGAAGAAAAATTGTATATCTTTAAATTCAAACAAAAATGTGGAGGAATTGACATATGTATGTTTAAAATTAGCATCAAAAGTAAGATGTATACATCTCTTTTTGAATATACAGGGTGTCACATAAGTGATTATTTTAACTATCAGGCATTTAGGTATGCAGGGTGCTTGGTTCACCAATACGCATCTGAAAAAATTCGGTAGCTAAGATGACTGTAAATGTATCTGACCACATTACTGTTATACAGAGCGTCGCGCATTTCAAGATATCGTAATTTTTCCGAATTTAACCAAATCCGCTGCTTACTTCCATATAAACTACAATAAATATTTTGTGTAAGATTTGAACTGGTTACCTTTTTTAGTTCCGTTTTGAATATGTATTTTATCGAAATCAAACATGTAAAGGATCTACATTTCAATGAAAAATTGAGGCCCTTTTAAATTCTAAAAATAAATTTCTTAAATATCAAAGCTCAAATTTCTAACCGAGTATAAAGAAAAACACAAATGGAAGAGTCATTCAATTACGTTTAAAAGGTTATTTGACCACTACTCCTTTCAATGATATGTTGAAAGACGCAGACTTAATGTTTTATCAGATATTTAATCCGAAAAGAAAAAAAATCACAGACAAAATTGATACGGAAATTTAACGAATTGAATAAACAATTAACAAGTTATTATTATTTATGTATTAATTATACTATTTTCGCATGAGTGAATATTTACAATATCATATATTAACATTTACCTTAATATTACTATTATCCTCCGTTTCTGTTACAGTATCAGCACATTCGTCACATCTCAGTGGCGGTGACTCCTAATTTCATTTCAATCTTCATTACTTCTGCTGATCCATTAAATTTTTGGATAAGATCGTCTCGATGGTGAATTTCCTCATTGTATACCAGTTCCTTCATTCGTCCCGAGATATGATAGTCGACTGGGGTCAGGTCCAGAAATCTGGCAGGCCACAATATCGATCCATTTCGCCCTATCCATTTTTCAGGAAATTGATGATTTAAAAACTCTCTCTTATTGTCCTCTGATATTGGGGGGGACATCCATCGTTTTGAAAAATTATTTCCGGTCGTACATCAAGTTTTTACGAAAAAAAATAGTCAAATCAAATATTCCACTTATTTTTGTACTGTAACTTATATGGAATTAAGCAACGAATTTGGTAAAATTCGGAAAAATTACGATATCTCGATATGCGTAACAGTTTGTATAATAATATACGTGGTGAAATACGTTCCAAATCATCTTTCCTACCACCTTCTTCCAGATGAGTACCAGTGAACCAACCACTCTGTATATTCTCCTTTCGCATTTTGTGGCAAACTCTTCCTTTTTCGAGAAAGTGAGTATAAGAGGGGCAGAACAAAGGATTTTTATTAATTAAGAAAATATTCCATCGCCGATTTTGGTAAAATTTTGAGAATTATATTTTTATTGTTCTCTTAATTTTGTTGGCATCACTTTTCTTTGAGATTTCCAGTTTTAAGTCGCATAGATTCCACATTTCTTAATTCCACTTACTGTTAAGTGAAAGAAATTTTCTCAGAAGCTACTTAACAAAAAGAACTTTTTCATTCTAACTGTTTTAATTAAAAACCTGCAAGTTCCGATCAAGATTAAAAACAGGAGCATGATTGATTTCTACAATAACTACCAGATAACATCTAATAATAAAATACCCTTATTACTCAACGTTCACGGCACATGATTATAAGTGAGTGTCGCATGATTTTGATCTGCAAAATTTTAATGTCTTTTACCGAGTTATGACTCATAATTTCCGTTTCATACGTGTGAAGTCGATCCAATGAGGGGCGCGAAGCAGTCGCTCATAGGAAATTCGAGGCATCTACATTCCCGAAAATGTTGTTAAATTTTTTTTCCGGCAATGAAGCTCTAGAGGTCGTAAATATCGATTAAGTAGGAAAAAACGAGGAGGATCCAAAAACTTCAAAGGCCTTCGTCCCATATAACCGAGCGTTCAAATTAGACGACCAGGAAAATTGTTGGAGGCCCCCAAAGCTTGCTAACAAGCTTGCGAATTGTTTCTCCTGAACGATGCGTTCTTCCGCTGCGTAGAGTTCCGTTATTTAAAATAACCCGACCATATTGCATGTTCGTGCTAAAGAGGCCACATCTACATAGATTATCCGTCTAAACGGGAGGCAATCTAGCAGGTCACAGCGTAAAGTGGTGAAAACTGAAAATCTGTAAGATGGAAAAATCTCGGAAGTTTGAACTTCGCGTCGCACTGTGACTTTCCCGTTATGCGTCTGGCTTCGTAAAATTATTTCTAGCTTTTTGTATCGATTCTCTGTGTCACATTTCCTCTAAAATGTCTGGACGAAGTCAAAGAATAAAAGTCGTAAATTCTGAATTTGTTCAATCCGAGGAAATTCCGAGACAGCGGACGGGTCATATTTATCCGCACAAGGGGTTCCCAAAGTATTCGGGTGCGAAGTATTCGGTGGCGAAGGAGACGGTTATTGTTTGTTTATGATTAGGTGACGATGGTGTTAGAAGAAAACACAATGCAGAAGCACAAAAACATGGTGTATGCATAAAAGTTCAAGTCTTGTTTGTCTCGTTTCGTGACGAGATAGTTCGCATAATGAATGTCTGGAGGGCTAAATTGAAGCAAGATGTTCAACTTTGAGTCTAAGTATTTCGTTGGTAAAAACCTATTGCGCTTACTTTACGTACCAAAATATGGAAAACTCAGGTTTCACCTGTGTTGTCTGTTGAAATCGCGACATTACTTTGTTGAATTTAAAATAGAAATTACCGAATCGGAACTCAAAGTGTGCCCTGTTCTTTTGAAAAACATTCAAAACATGCAGCTCCACATACCGCTTTAACGGTAATGCGTTTCAGAAACGGAAAATACTGGGTGGATTTATATAATTTGGAGTCAAGCCAGAGCTTTCAGTTAAATTTGGGGAAATTTGTACCATATTCGCTAACTCTCCCAATAAAATTCCATAACCATTGTAATAACAACTTCCAACATAAATAGAATAATATATAAAGATTAATAGTCGTGATAAGTCTCCAGCGTCACGTGGCATTGGTGTCTATGCCTCGCATCTTTTTCCATTCAATCAGAAAGTCAAAACTTCATAAATACCTTAGACAACGACAGATTGATGAACGTCAACTTCTACTTCACATACTTCATGTGTCATTCGTCATGCGACACGCATGGTTCGCGGTTTGTGTTCCCTAACAAAACACCGAGTGTGCAGCTCAAGGTTGAACGTTGGCATTCCTGCACAATCTCATTGTTGCGATTTTCCTGGATATACCAAAGTTTTTATAATTAGTCTAATTATTATGGACTACTCATAAATAAAGGGCCATATTTCATAAATTTTAATAAACCCAGCCGTCCGAAACCCACGAGAATGAAAGAAGCTCCTCAAGGGATTCAGAGAAAAGGGTTTAGGTACGATTCTGTTCTTCCTCTATTTAATTTAATTCAAAATACCTGTTCATATCTCTTTGCCTCCATAAGATAATAAAGGGGAATGAAGTAATTTGTCCCTTTTGCAGAATACCATTTTCCTCGAAACTTTTGCCTTATGATGCAAGAATATTAAATTCACAAATTACTGACCGGGAAAAGTTACTTCAAGAAAAGGAAGAAACGGTTAAAATTCATATGTAATTTATTTTCATTTGAATCATACATATATTCAATCTGAAGCTCCACATCTATTATTAAATAAAAAATTTATAAAAATCCAATTAAAATGCTGGATTATGTTGTATTGGTCGGATTAAATTCATTTATTTTCTAAGCTGAGCAATCATTTTGAACTGCGTCATATTTCGTTTAGGCAAGCTTAAACGGCAGTATTAAATGGAGTGGACATCCTAAACAAACGATATTTTCGAGGTTAATTTAGTTTCCATGAATTCAATTTTAGAGAGGTGCTCTGAAACAACTTAATTAAGTCTGTTTAGTTCGACGAGATTTTTACCTCAGTGCAGTGTTACAAATTGGTCTCATGAGGTTTACGCTCGTGTAAGTCCATACTTTATTGAAAACGTTTCCTTTTATTCAAATTTAACTATTCATTTTCACACACGTAAAAAGTACATGTTGAAACTGTAGAAAACAACGATTTTTATGCTGATATACCTCAATTAAGAGTTATGATCCCACGGGCACCAAGTCAACACCCCTATAAAATGATTTATGTTGATGTTGTCGTTCTAATCAACGCTTTCCGGTCAAGATTGGGACTTCTACTAACTCCAAACTTAACTTACTCTTTTTTCGGGATGGATATCAGTTACACAAGTTGTAGTATTAAGATAAAGGAAGAAATTCCAGTTCTCAAGTACTAGACACTATTCAAAGTTTCCAAAGAATTCCTTGGCATTATCTTTATTAGGGGAACGTACGATGCCTTGTAATTCTGTACCATCTTCATAACTCTTTAGTATTATTTACCGAATTGGATTCAGCGGCGCATAGTCTCTTAACCTATCACAAGTAATAAGAATCTGATAATCTATTACCAGAATCATGGGAGAGGTGAAGGGTGCATTTGTTATCGTGTGATGTAGCGGCACTGGCAAAATTGAATTAGAATTTACATATCTAGCCATTTTGCATCAGCTCAACCATATAGCACAATAGCTCAAACCATATTGGCTATTTTTAATTTCCTGTGCCCTCGCAATTACAGAACATCAGTTTAGTACCTAAATAAGGTTGTGGTTCACCAAGGAGCTGTTGTATCCCTTTGCCTTTTTTTTAGGCAACGTCTTCAGCTTGGAAAGCTGACACTTGAAAATTAGTATGTTTGAAGCTCTCCGCGTAGCAGTTTTAAGTTTCAAGAGGGCTAATGTGGATGGAAGACCGATTTGTCTAAAGGGTCGTGCCCAGAGCAGAGCAGACGTAGAGTTAAATTGAGAAGGAAGGGTTGATCATTAAAATGGATGTTTTGAAACGTACTCAGTATGCATACATAGAGGACCAAAAGTCCCGTATAAATTAGTTAAAAATTTAAAGAAATATTTTTCGTGAACATGCTGGAACAGGTCAAATATCGTTTCTAGTTGAGCATTTTTTGACGTAACAGATATGTATTCAGGGTTACTCATATGGTAGATAAATGTATATGGCCATTTTTTTCTTATAGGATTCCATGTACTTTATGGCGTTTTGAGTCCTTTGAAAAATTCCAAACATTTTATGTAAAATACCCATGTGTAAATTCAACAGTTTTTGAAAATAAGTACAAAAAAAAATTAAAAAATAATAACGTAAACTACTACAATCTAATGTATTAAATGTTCGAACTATACCCCGTTGACTTATTGACGATAAGCAACCGCAATTCAAATTCCTCAAGCACTTCTCTTATCATTAGAGGAGGTATTTGTTGTGCATTTTGAGTAATTTTATTTTTTAACTTTTCTATATTGTTCCGTTTATTTAAATACGCTCTGTGTTGAAAACCCCATAAAAAAATTCCATAGCAATAAAGTTAAGCGATCTAGGAAGCCCTCTGCATAATTTATTTGGGGTTCCATGAGAGAAAAATAAAAAAGTGCATTTATCTGCACATGTCTCTTACGTCAAAAAATGCACAACTAAAAAGAACATTTGGCATGTTCCAGCATTTTCACGAAAAATATTTCCTTCAATTTGTAACGAATTTATGTGGTATTGTTGGTCCACTATGTATAGCAAGAAGTTCACGTGACTTCTCTGTTGTCGACAACTCGGTTAAGATGGTGAACTTTAATATTATCTAGATATCGATATGATATTGAGTACGTTCCTAGTGCAAAGAATGCAACAGATTGGTTGTGGCCCCGTTCATAAAGTTTGTTTGATTACCGCAATACTACTACGGGAGTGAGTGCAACAATGCTTTATGTTATGTGTAGTGAGCAGTTGAAAACGAAGTTTTCAATTTTACTACCTAGTAATGGCGTTCAACTGGCCTCTAACCACTATTCAAACAGAAATAACATAAAACACAGAAAGTGTAAAATGCTCAAAGGTAGTAAACTAAACATCAGGGTAATAAAAGATGTGCATCTTCAAGGTGGGTGAAAAAGTGTTTGCCAAACACTATAGAAGTATAAATTAACCTGCGTGCATGTACAGTAAGCTCAGGAAAACTGCGCCACTCGTTTCGCTCTTGTCGCAAATTGCCACATTTTGATTTTAGTTAACGAATACCTGTAGCGTGCAACACAATAATATGGCAAGAAAAAGGAGATGTCACCCAACGAAAAATACAACCCTGAAGACTGCGTTTGCGTCATTATCGATTAATGTGGCTTGGAAGAAAATGTTGGGAGATCTGCAAAGAAATAATTTAAAACATTCTGAAACTTTAACACCCTATATATTTGTTTATATGAGGATTCCAAATATGTATGTGTGTTTACAGAGTTAAATTATATCACGATTTTCTAAGATTTCCAGGGAAAACGCAGCTGTAACATCCTGTATATGACGCGTCTCTCCGACCGAGCAACGTTATAGGGACGTTAATACATGGCGGTCTTGCAGTCAAAAAATTGGATTTTAATGGAAACTCGGCTGATTGTTTTCCGCCCGGTTATTGGTTCAATCAGCGCAATCCCAATTCTTTCTGGGTTTGAATAACCATAATAAGTATATGGTTTCACTCGTTAGATGCAAAGCACTCGAAACAATCAATCAGAGCATTATTTGGCTATAAAAAGATTTTTTTTACAACGACATAACAACATCAGGACACAATTTTCCAGAGATGCAAATCCGAGGACCCAATTTTAGGTGGATGATTTTAGGTGTGAGATAATTTCCCGTATTAAGTGCTTTCCTCTAACTACACTTAAAGTTTACCAGATTTTGTTAACTCAAACCTATTAGTGCCAAGTAATCTACTCACTGGCCCATTTATAAACTTGAACCTGGGGTTTTCCATTTAAACTTAACTGTGTGCTGACTGATCTTCTCACTTGGCCATTGGTTTCCTTTACTTGTACTTTGTATAACTTCGCCGTTTTGTCGAGATCATGAAATTATCTTTTATATTTTATACGTCACAAGTCGTTGCTGCCCGTGACTTGCGACTCATAATTATTATTTAATTCGTGACGTTAAAAGAAATAAAAACAAAATAAATATAGAGATTAAAAAATATAAAAATTTACTCGCTAAAGCGGAGGTCTAACTGCGAATGGGATAGATGAATACTTTTCGATTTTCAACCGAATGATAAACAAACAATTTTGATTCAAACGTCACAAAAACTGACTCGCTTTCCTTGAGACGTGCATAACACGATTTTGATATGTCGCTGTGCTTGCACCACGTATTAAAATTGAGTTTTCAACAAGGGAAACCATGCGTGAACGAAAAGTTTTCCGCACGATCGTGAAGAAATATATGTTCAGCTCAGCCTCATGAAGCACGAACACAAAACATGCAAATATTTGGTCCGGCCTTTGAGCTTCGGGAATCGCACAGTAAAAATCTTGAATGCAGCCTTATCAATTAAGGAATCTCGAGATCGTCTGGTTCAATAAACCATTTTTATCACGTCCTAAGAGGACGATATGTTCAAACATAAATTTCTGGCGACCCTCGTTTTGGTCCAGAGTAAAACGTCTAACAAAGAAATACTCGAAATAAGTGCAACCTGGAAAAAACCGAAAATGGATGACACACTTTCCACAAAATTGCTTCTCGGACCGTTCATCTGGAGAAATTGCCCTCAGACTCAATATTTGATTCGGATAGTTTCATTTGATGTAACGGTAATGTTCTACACATAAAGTCTGACTCAGATGCCGATCGGTCACTGATATATTTGCATTCAGTTGGTGCGAATTAAACCCCACGAAACATAAATATTTGTTGAAGCTTTTTTTCAATTTATTCTCCTCGCCTATCAATTCCGATTACATGTTCTCTGTTTCTATGGTTATCTAAACTAACCTGAACTAATTCGAACTTAAGGGAAAAATTGCGGTCGCAGAATGACTTCTTGAAGGACAACTTATTTGTTTCTTTCCCCGCTTAGAATGGAATCTGCCTTTTCAAACAACTAAGCGGAGTATAAAGGATATTTGGCATTAAATAAAACAGTGAAAGGGCGGAAACGGATAAAACCTTTCCCATTGGAATCTCTTATGAATGCCTTCGACCCTAGGGCTTGTCGGTGAAGGATTGAGAGCATTAACGGTTCGAAATTGAATTCATGATGCCGCTTAAGTTTGAGAAACAATTGCAACTCTGAGTAAACTGCCGTAATCTGGAAAATTGCTATTATTATCTGCATTTGCTCAGAACAAGTTTTTCAACAATTCACCGAGTAACTTCACTTTTATTTTTAATTTTCCTGTGAATTTAATAATAAAATGGATAGCGAAAACGACCTATGAATGCGGGATATCTGCAATAAAGCATCTAACGCGGGAAAACTGCGGGATTCTCAGCAGGTCCGTTCCACCTACTCCAAGAAGTTACTGTCACGAAGAATTCAGATATAAAGTGTATAAGATAGATGGATCAGGCTCCTGATGATCTTAGGCGTATGCTACCCTCGCTCTATCTGAGAGATATACGAACGAAACCTTCAGACAACATTAAAATAAATATTCAATTACTGGTAATTGAGCATTTAAATCATGCAAATGATCAGGGGATAAGTTCTGGCATCAGCAAAAACCAACGTTTTTAAAACAATAATTTGTTATGTGAATCTATTTTCGTGCTGCGTAAATCTTATTGCTAATGGTCATCATTCTCTTTCAACTTACATCTATATACTCAAAAAGTGATGCTAAAGGCCACAAGATCGATGTACTAGCAATGTTGCCTGGAAAATAATTTCCCCAGAAACTACGAAACTGACCTCTATCTTTTTCTCAACATTTCCGTGAATGCTATGCCCTTCCTAAAGTTGCCAGGGCTTTGATCTATTGGCCCTCAGACACATAAACTATGCCCTTTCCTTCATTTTGTTTCCTTTAATATCCTTCGCATTCCAGACCATTTTTGATTTCTTCACACAAAACTAAGCTTGAAATGTTGAAACTATGTGCGAAATGTTGTGTAACTTCGCTACGATCATTTAGTAATTGCGAATGTTTACTCGCGTGATTTTACGAATACCCAAATGAACCACAGGCATAAATTCTTCAAATAATGAAATGTAATGCAATAAGGTCAATAAAGTTTAAATCGAATTCCTAAATATTTCAATTAATAATTCCAACCTCTCTTCATTTTTCATAGATACTATTGTTTTTGGGTTTACTTGGCGAAGAGTTGTGCTCTACAGGAAATATCTTCGTCTTTACATTTTGTTCCGCCAATTCACCAAATTGAATATTAGACTCGAATATGTGCGGTATTCTAATTATTGAAATTGTAAAAGACGTGAGGAGCAGCGAATTGCGCTCAATTTTGAAAAAGTGTTTTGAAAAGTGATGAACTAGTGCTAAAATGAAAGCTCTTTGTATGATAATTCTCAAAAATGTTCAAAAATTTTCACACATTATAAACTGGCTCCATCTGAATTCTGTTTTTTAACCATAAAATAGATTTATATTTTCATAATTTTGTATAATATGACTCACATTTTCCTATTTCATTATGCGAACACTTATTTTCCCAGAAATGTATAGTCACTAATCACGTGTCTCATCTTAATTAAAAATTTACGCTACTGATGTTGGAATTTCCCTAAATTTAATTTAGGGATTAAATACGGCCTACCGATGAGCTGTCACCTCAACTTAAATTCCACATAGTTATTACAGAAGTCAATTCCCAAAACTAATCTCAATACACAGGACAAATTCCAGACGAGAAACTTACGGCGTTATTATTAGATACAAGTGTCAAACACAGAATATTCACAAACTCCTATAACTTTTCATGAAGTTCATGTGGTACATATCCCATGAAAAATTCAAACTGTTACTTAGTGAATTCAGTAATTAGTCCTGCAAAATTACATTATCTTGGACACAGCCTTCAATCCCTCGAGAATTTAGTTGGTTTGAAAACATAGATCTGCAATGGAGAAGAATTTATAAAAATCTTATTATTAGTACTCAACAGGGAATAAATAAAGCCTCCTCTCCTTCATGCATTCACGTTTGATGCTCGAGCAGCTGTAAGCCATTATGTGTTTACCCTATTGAATCTGGTATCTTTTTTCCAATTTGTATTTTGGATTAAAGCTCTTTATGTAACACTTTGATCTTCCTGAAATTTGTCGAAGTAATTCCTCAATGACTATGTAACTTATTCAAGTTTTCTAAATTCTCCATAATGTCTTCGACCAATTAGCAACAACTGTAATAATATTAAACAACGTAATTTTCATAACATTTGGAACGATGTCCTTCAGGATGATAATTCTACATTCCTAGTTTAATGCGCAAATTACTTTCTTTGATGAAAAGTTTCGCACCTACTTCAGTTTGTCCGAGACAAGAAAAATCGTTTCTCTTAAACTACGACAATCTCCATTCATTTAGCTAGCAATTTAGCAAACCCATTTTGATAAAAAAACCGACCGACATCATTGCAAAAAACAATATAATTGTCTATCTATTTTGAGTTTTCAATTTCAATTACCATTCATTTTTCATTCTGCTAGCAAATTGTGTGCAAAGTCGAGTGTCTGAAAATTTTTTTCCCTGGAACAATTTTAGAGCACATTTCAAAAATATACAGCGCGGAGTGATCAAACCAAACTCTCTTATAGCAAGGAAAGAATCTAATATTTTTCACAACTTCGTATATAATGATTCACATTTCCTCATTTTTTTATGGTGATTTGCGTTCGGCCCTTCATCTCCAGTTAACCTCGATTTGAACTGTCAAATACCAATCCCAGCGCTACAAAGGGCATAGAAATCCCTAATGTAGTCCCTAACCTGAATCAACCTGAACACCCGAACCAACTGGATCTCATCGTAATTTTGTGCGCTTGGTGGGGGTGTGGTGGGGGGTTGTTATTTGACATTTCAAAATGAGGTTAGCTGGATATAAAATTATCTCCAATGCATATTCAAACTTGCCCTTCCAAAACCAATTGGAATGTTTTTCGTCGGATCGGTCTCGCCATAAAATCAAAAGATATTTAGGGTAATTGGTTTTGGAATGAAAGCCCTCTGTATGGAATTTCTCGAATATGTTTACACATCATAAACTGACCCCGCCTAAACTCGTTTTTATAGCCGGAAAAATTCCGATTTCTATTTTCATAATTTGTGACATCATGAATCACATTTCCCCATTTTATAGCATGTACATTACAATTACTCCCGGAGGTGTATGGTCATTAATCGTATCTATCATCCCTATCAAACATTTGCGCTAATAACGTTCAAATTTCACCTAATTCAATTAATCCTTAGGATTAAATTCGGCCTACCGGCATCCTGTCATCTCACCTTAAATTCCAGACAGTTATTACAGAACTCAATTCCCAAAGTTAATCTCAATTCACACGAGAAATTCCAGGCGTGATACGCACGGCGTTATCATTAGGCACAAGTGTCGAAGTCAGAATAGTCGCAAACTCCGAGAACCGGTTTTCGCGAATACGCGCGAACGATGTTTAAGGGTGTCGGCCTTAAGGGTGCAGCACCACCTGTTCGCGATATGTGATCCAAATCATGACTACCGCATCGCCCGGGCTGGTCCAGGATGCTGAGTATACCAAACATCCCCGACTCCCAACGCATGCGGCACTTCTCAATCGATATTATTATAGCAATGCCACCCTTCGCTCTTAGATTCCTTTTTGGACAGTGACGGACTGGGACTAATGGATTTTTTCCTCGAAAAAAAAAAAGGTAGAGTATTTTTAATGATGGAGGTGATCAGAATGTGAGTGCTTGTATTATATTTTTGGGAAGGGTTGGGGTGAAGGGGGACACCGGTAATCATCAGAATGACCTCTATTTCCGTTCGTCCACGTTTTAAAGTTTTAATTACCGTTTTGGAGAAAAAAAATTATTGGCCGTCAATGCTACCGCGACACAAGTAGTTGAGATTTTTCAAGGGGGGGTCAAGTCCGAAAATCACGTTTTAATTCGAAGGAACTTACTGTAGATCAAATGATTTTCCCATAGTTTCTCATTTGCAGATTTTTATTCTGATTCGTGTCCGTTCGGATCCTGGACTCAATCTAATTTGATTTGGTTGCCCCGTTGGCTCCGGTTCTTATGTTCACCCGATTATGTAACTTTTGAATTTTATTTCCCTTCGTTTTTCACCATTATCAGAGCCCCGTCAAATTGTTGATTACGTCCAGCCAAATCGCACAAATCTTGGATTAAATCTTTCAAGAAATTGTTTACATCGCGACAGTATGTAGGCGTAAGCGCAAATATTAATAATTACCACTTCTTTGCGTTTCGCTTTATTATATTTTGTTTCCTTTATTCTTATTTGGGTTATGATATCAAGAAAGAGCAAGATCCTGGCTAACTTCATTTTCTATACAATAGCAACCTTTGAAGCGCCTCTGTAAAAAATATTATACCACGATATAAAGCTGCATTGTACTTTTGCCTCCTTCGTCTTTTGTGTTGAAGAAAAAAATGTAAAAAATAATAACTCGGACGATGATAATTTGCTTTTTATGAACACCTAACCGTCGCTTTTTTGCGCCGACTTGACCTCTATTATGCGATGATTATTGTGAGTATTTCTCATAACTTAATAATATGAATCGTGATATAAAGGAACCTTCTGAGGGCGAGATGAATTTTATTAATTCTCGGATTTTGCAAGCTCTAAGTCAGCGTTAAAGGACAAGATAAGGAATATCGCACGATTTTTGGAGTTTTCATTACTCTGGGATGTTGCTTTGACAGGCGAGAACTTTTGACCTTTAAAAACATCTAATTTCTTTTTTCGAACACTAAGAATTCGCACCGTGTGTTGTGGGGTTATTTTCGATTGGTTCGTGCTCGAGTTATCTAACATTCAATTTCCATATTGAGAACGATTGTGTTTTCAAATATTTCTCTTATTTCTTATCGAACATCTCATTTATCTATAAGATATTTAAATCCTTCATGCTGAAATTCCAGTATTCTAATTCAAATTTTGTCAAATTTTTCGCCAAAACCTATTTTATTGTAATAAGATTCTATATGTCCCAGTTAAAACGATTTTTATATGATGCTGGACCTTTTGCTCCTGTATTGCTATTCGGTTCGAAAAAAAGATGAAAGCTGTAATTAACACTCTTTGTTGAAAACGTAAGCGGAACCCAAACGTGTTTTATATTTTGTATACGAACTGCAATTTAACCGAAATGAACTCCTTTTGTGTACGCAAATTGTGCATTAGTTTATTTATGAGACAATTTTTCCTTTTTGTCATATGGAAGGAAAGCCAAACAAACACCACTGAAAAGAGGTTTACAGAGTGTGGATTTTTAAATAGGTTTTTGTTAGCTTTCCCATAAGAGCTTGGTGAATTTTTAATAGATTATATGATGTACGTTTACTCTGTAAAATGGGAACGTCTTGATATTCTTCACGAATAGCGGAAATATAGATGCTCTCAAACTCTCTTACATATGCAAAAAGACCTCTTTCTTTACGATTCTCCGTATGTTTGACCGTTTTCAATTATTTCACGCTATTCTCGGCTCTGCAGTGTTGAATCATAATAGTAAGCTTTCAGCATTAGTACTTGCATTCATTTATCAAAAAAGATAGATATGAGTTTAGATGGAGAGTGCAACTATAACCACCCAGAATAATCTAATTCCTATTATTATCTAAAACGAGTAGAAGTCCTTAGGGAAACTCGTATTTGAAATCAGTCGGCAGTGATCCCACGTACCCACCTTTCTCGCTTGCCACTCCAGGCCCTAATTTATAGCCGCAGCTCTCAGTAATCCAAGCCGAGTAGCCTTATTCCACATACCACCTCTTGGGTTGCCTTCTCAAATTACAATTTCGGCAATACAATTTTCTTTGATAAGAATATTGATTTCTCGAACATAAAAAAAATCAAAATAAAAAATCGTATTGATAGACACAGCAATTGTTCTCATTTGTATTTAATAAAACTGAACCAAAGCTACAAAATAGGTCGCCGCAGAGGCAATAATGGAAAGCAAAGTAGAACGTTTTATTTCCACAAAATTGGCAGCAGTGAACTTTATCACTTTTGTGTTGATATACGAGGACAAAGATTCAAGTTCTCTGTATTCTGAAGAATTGGGATCGAAAGTCTCTTGTGATTCTTGACAAGCTGCTAGGAGTTTGTCAGCTTCTGAGGTGACTGAATCGCAGGAAAAGGCGATTGCGCAAGGGCCAAACTGAAATAGAAAGTGGAGATAAATAAAAAATTGTAGGTACACATGCGCGATAGATCCGTTAAAATATGTCAAAGGACCGTTCAAGAACTGATGCGCGTCTGCGCAATACGAAGATGACAGTTCCAGCAGACTTAACCACGTTACGATTGTTTTCAGACTTTGGATTTTGTCGTTTGCTGTTTAATTATACGGGAAAGGTTAAAAGAGATTATGACGAGCAATTACAAAGAAACTGTAATAAAGCAGTTCTCACGTGACGCATGTGTACAAAACGGGTTATTTACGATTACTTAACGATTCTAGAACGGTTCGAAATGTATTGTCGAACTATACAGAATGTTCCATTTGTCATGGTTTGATATCTGCGAGGTCTTTACAGTTATTAAGTGCGTTAGATAGGATGAAAATTGCGACGCTCAATTTGCGAAATATTGAGAAAAACGCTGCTGTTATTACATGTTCTCCAATAAAAGTGCAAATATTTCTCTTTCCACCAAGAATGTCTCGAACACTTACGAAGACCTGAAAAGTATTAGCCAAGACAATCACAAGAGTCTCAGGCAACGATAAATACTTAATTAGAGAATTTTCGCTAACGTATACAAATTATGTTCATAAAAATACAATTTCAATCTCAATCATCCATTGGATATATGTTACCAACGGCCGATAAGCACAAATTCTATTGACCATTTTAGTTGAAATTGTTACCTGCGAATGAACCATTCTGGCCATCTTAATTTTAACAGTGTTTAAATACTTTCTTCTGATCTTACTCAATTTTCTTAAAGTTTTCATAAAAATCAGCAACGGTAGAGTAGTCATTGCTGAGAAAAGATGGAAAATTAACGCAGAGGCCACCGCAATCACCAGAACATTCAATACCTGTGCTTCAGGTAAATCATTTTCAAATCAATGGAGAGTAGAAGTCTGGCTGACATAAGTTAATATGAGCAAGCACAGCACCGTTCTAGAGTCTTTATAACAAAACTTATTTAAACTTTTAAGTTCGTCTAAATTCTCATAAAAAGTATTCCAATTATAGTCTTTCGGACAAGTCTTCAAAGCCAAATCAATTCTAACCAGTCCAAGAATTATGGTCAAATCGAATAGGAGTTCTAATACGATTTTCCTTATAGTGACACCGTGGTAATGTCTCAGGTGTTAAAATGATATTAGAAAGACATACTGAACATAGCAGCAATCAAAAGGATGACGTTGCTCGTTCGTGTGTAACGTTTCTGCTGGATTTGTTGATTTATTCTTGATCCAAAAAGTACATGCAATTGAGAAATAAATTATGCGAAGATACTTCCAGAGCGACTCTAAAGAACATTTAAAGAAAGAAAAATTGGAAAATATTACATTATTTCTCAACATAGTCTTATTTGAATCGGACACATTTTTTTCAGCAATACTCTAAGGCTTCTATGCTCTGTTTATAATATGAAGTTTCAAGTGTTTCAAAATAGGCATCTACCTCACAGTTCACTTTTGGCAAATCCCTTTCCAGTGAACAATTTTTTCAAGTTTAAAAATAGACAATAGTCTGAAAGAGTTAAGTTTAGTGAATAGGGTGGGTAAGAATAAAATTGGAAACCAAGTTGATTGATTTTGACTATTCGCGATGAGGAAAGTGTGAACTGCATTTAGACTCAGCCACCGAATATTGTACAATTTAGGTTAACAACGACATTAACAAAGTACCAGATTCCCCCAGAGTAAAATTCTTCAAATGAACGTAATGAATTAGTATAAATCAATTACCAATTTTTTTATGTTGGCAAAATCTCTAAAAACGTGGTCAAAAAACTCCTCCAAAATAAGCACAAATCAACGTAGCACCCTCAAACCTTACACCAAAACTTTTTAAGGTTAAGTTTTTGTAATACAGACGAGTTTTTAACAAAAAAAAATCACTATCTATATGTTAGGTAGGGTAGTTTTGGTTCTATCTTTATAACACATACCTACACGCAGTACCTTGGCAGTGTTAATGAGACCAATAGGGTTAATACTGACAATCGATCTAATTGCTATGTTCTCAAGTACATGCTATCGAAAGTGTCCATCTGGGTGATGGTAATTTAAATAATATGCTTTCTATTTACGGATTGAGATCAAGGACAGAGATAATGAAAGCCGTATTTCAGAATTTAAAACAGAGAACCGGAGGATCGAAAGATGGAAACAATACTTTTTGGCCATTCTCCACATCATCTAATTCATTACCGCTGCTTGCAATTAAAATGCTCACGGCTTACGAACTCTTATCTCTTTTAATGAGGAAATCGAGAAAAATACGAATATGAATAATTTCTTGTATCATATTTTGCCTCCAATATGAAGTAGTTTCTCATTCTCCCGACAACTCTTTGAATATTTGCATTACTGATGCTCGTTCTGAGTTATTCGGCACGACAGCGATCGCAGAAATGACACTTTCCGCGTAGTTTCATAAAAAAAAATTCCATCAGTAATTAATAGAAATATCATTCAGTGATTAAAGTTTTGTTCTAGCAGAAATTTTAGCGCTAAGCGCAAAAGCAATAACTACCACCTAGTGATTCTCAAAAGGCATTCATGCACAAAAAAGTTTAATCGGGAATGGCTTTGAATTTAAAAATTTAAATATCTGTGTCTAATGTAAAGTGTATTTTTTTCAGGGTTTTTATCGTATACTTTTCTTTTGTTTTTTTCTCATTCTTCAAAGCACCCCTCGGCAACTTTGGAGCACTCGTGCAATCCAAACACTTTAAGCTATTTATGCAAAATACCATTTCAAGCATCAGAACATTTACTTAATTACTAGATGATTTCTACAATTCTCCTTCGTCTAACTGTGACGTGTATGATACAAATGGCAAAACTTAATAAATGCAAGAGGTACGCTTTTAAGCACGCATCATAATTGACGATTATGGCACGCTGTAGCGAGCTTAAAATTTTCTGCATGATGCATGTATCCTTACTGAAGACGCAATACTAAAAACTTTCAATCCCGGCATGTCTAAATACATTGAGAAACTCATACCATACCTTAACACTTAAAATCGTCAAACAATTGTAACATTGAAACATAAAAAAATTGCATAACTTGAATTTATCAGAGCGCTTAACGCTCTTTCCCCGTGCGTTAAAGGCACGTGCGGCACTTATAATAGTTATTTATATAATAACTACCTAATGGAAGGTTTTATGAGATGAATGACTTTATGGCTGAGCGAGTTTGCCAACGAGACGATTATGTATGATTTGCATGCAACGATTTATTTACGCATTCATGATACTTTACTGAGTTCCATATTGTGTACATGTCCCATAAAAGTCTAACGTACCATCGACTATCGGACACTGCGTATATTTATTAATAGATTACAATAAAGAACGAAAATGTCTCTAAGTTCGAAAAGTAACTTTCACTAATTTTATGTTCTATACTTATAATTTGCAATTTTTGAAAAATATGTGGTTTATTTTTTATTCTTTTGCCTTCAGTCGCGCAATATTTCATTAAATATTATCCAGAGTAGAAATTTTAACTGAAAGAAATTCTGCAACTTAATAAATAAATGTTTGTCGCAAAATTCCTGAAACATGTTAATTTTTATGTTCAACGGTTTAAATTTCTTAATTGATGATAATGTATTTCCTTAACAAACAATTTTTCGAAGATAATTAATATAGCGAATTAACATAATTTTTATGCATGGGATACGTGGTCAAAATCCTGCTAGAAAAAAAAACCGACACCCTTTATACTTACAAATAAATGAAAAAGGTTAGAAAAGGTCAACAGGACAATCTCTGTTAGTGATATGTTCTTTACTACAGGATCTTCGCTACTCAGCAACACAGCGCTCAAAAGCACTGTTTCAATGGCAATTAACCACTGGAGGAATATCCCTAGTATCTGATAAGAAAAGATTCTATTAAAAATTTGAACTGCAATTTCTGTCTTAGTGTACACCATTCTAGCTATCTTAATATTTCTAATAGATTTTAGGTACTTCCTGCTCTCACATAGTTGCCGTTCAATTTCCAAAATCGTTAACAGCATTAGCATTACCATTGCGGTAGAATTATAGTATTGTAGGGCAGGTATCAGAACTATCACTAAAACGATGAAGACATCTCTTAGCTTCATATATATAACTTTAATGTGAATTACTAGACTACAAGTTTGCATCATATAATTGAATATGAGCATCCACAGCGCCATTCTGGTGTTTTTATAGTAGTACTCCTTCCGAGTTTTAAACACGTCCACGTTCTGATAAAGAGTGTCCCAGATATGGTCAGTCAAACCGGTCATCAGAGACCAAATTATTCTGGCTATTCCGCAGGTGAATGTTAAGTCGTAAAGGGCTTCTACTATGATCTTTCTTGTGGTCACCGCATGATAAGGCTTCAGTATTTTAAAGCGATAGTAGCAGGACATGACGAACGAGCCAATCACACCAAAAGGGACTATAATGGTTAATAAGTAATGCCTCAGCTTCGACTGTTTATTTCTTCTTGGTACTAACGCTAAGAAATGCACGAAATTGAAAAATAAATGATAGCACGTTTCGAGTTGGAGTGCCTTCATTTTAAAGGGGTCTAATGGCACAAAGAGTTCATGTTGGCCATCAATCTAATTGCTATACATTATCAAATTAAATGGTATCGATAATATCAAATTCCAGGCTAATAATTGAAAATAACACTGTATTAACTGGGGTAATGCTAACGACGTCAATAAAGAAACCGATATTGGGGAAACTTAGACAGGATGTTGCAATTGTAAATGTTAAGAATTAGTTTACGCCTTGAGCCTTTTTTTCATACAAATTCGAAGCCCAAAATTTTCAAAATTGTTCACCAAATTGTAATAAGTGACATCACAGGATAGGTTCACTCATTGGCCAATTGCAGGGGTACTTCAACTCCCAGATGTTACGTAAGAGCACTAGCCGAGGGGGAAAATGGCCCGGACCCTTTTGGTTAGAAAAAAAAATTCTAAGACCATTCTTCCCTACAGCGTCTCGGGACGCATTAGGTCAATTTCCAATATTATACCGGGTTCTACAGAAATATCGTTGTACCGAAAATGTCGACTTTTTTATATTTCGATCTGATATATGCTCCAACTAACATATGTGCTTCCGTGCTTTACCGGAATATGAGATCTATGATGATCGGCCTATAAGTCAGAGACGAACGGGAAACTAAACAGATACACAGAGGGGTGGAAAAAGTATAAATTTGTCGAAATTCGTAGTTAAGCGTTGGTAGCTTCTAAAGAATAAGCGCACGCCCCTGTGCTAGCAGAATTGAATACTTGGAGAAGTGATATAGAATGTGCCGTCTTTTAGAAGAACTTTGGGAATTTATAGCTCATAATCTCCCGGGCATAAAATTAGGGTCGTTTGAAAAATTTCTAAAAGCTTGAGCAAACAAATTTAGGACACTTTGCCAGCTCAGGATGGCTTCTTTTCGAAATCTAAAACGATCTTAGGCAATAATCACATGTTTCCATGACGTTCGACATAAAAAAAGTGTTCCCGTACCAAAATTCCTGAAATGCATTATCAACATGTTTTGTTCTGTATCTTTATCTGTACACTGCAAATCCTACGACTAGTTTCATTATCTTTTTGTACTTTCTTTAAAATGACCGTAAATACTGTAGTTACGGCTATAAAAAATGATCGTATACTAGTGACTAGGAACCGTGTAGTAAAACTATCTAATGTGTAACAAGTGCTTTAGCAGTATGAAGAGACTGAGCTGCTCACTCGAAGACTCGGATCAAGATGAAGAAGAGCTACAACAGGTAGAGATGACCATTTTTTCGTTTCTATTTCTTTGAGGAATCGAACGGCCACTGCAGTTTCCCTTCAAACTCATCTGCAACAAATGAAAAATCTAAACGTAAGGGAGTGAGTGTGCCATTGAGAGGCGAATTCATGCTCCTGAATTATCCTCTTGAATTAGAGCTACAGGGCCTTCACTTTCTCGTGAACACCGGATTGCGACGTTAAATTTTGAACGAGAACCCTTGCCTTCAACAATAGAGGATTGCAGGTGCGTATCGTTTGCCGATGAAACTCGATTTTATCTAACTTCCATTTAATGGAGGCTCAGTTTTGACACGGGGAGGAATTTTATTTGAACCTCGTACTAAATTAGTCTTCATTCAAAATGAGGCATTGAATGCCTGGTAATAAAGGTACCTGACAGATGTTCTAGAAGACCGTGTTGTACCGTTCAAGGTTATTCTTGGAGAGAACGCAACCTTTATGGATGATAATGCCCAGACTGGTCGCATGGTTACCGCTTTTCGTGGCGAGATTCAGATTGCGCGATTTGTCTGGCCTGCTCGAAGTCCGGATTTGAAGCCTATAGAGCAGGTTTGAGATGAGATAAAAAGACGCTTACGGAGACATGTTCTCCCTCCCTGAAATTCCAAAAAGCTTCGGGAAATGCTGGAACAAGAATGGAACAATCTTCCGCCAAATGTGACCCAAAACTCGATTCAAAGCATGCCCCGTCGTCTATAACCTGTTATTGCTACTAGAGGAGGAAATACTCGATACTGAAGTCTGCAAAAATTTTCATGTTCGGGAAAAATTCATGTGCTTTAATTTCATTATTTTTAATATATTCTGCAGCGAAAACAAAAATTCCTTTTCATTCGAGCAATCATGACAAAATCGCTACATAAAATTAGTAAATTATGTTACGTGTGAAAAAAATTGGAATAAAGTATAAGGTAATAGATTGAATGCAAATTATGAGGTGACCCTGATTTTATGCTCAGGAGTGTATTTAGAATAACTAGGTATCTATTTGCTAATCCCAACAAGCCATTCAAAGCTTACATCCATGAACATTTCTTATTTGTTTACCTGTGCTAACAAATAACTAAGTTACATGAGACTTGAGAAAAGTGAACTTACCGAAGTTACGAACACCAGTGATGCCATAGTAAAAACTATTGTAGAAGTAAGATAGATCTTATGTAGTTCCAGTTGCGACTTTGCTAAGACAACGCAGCTCAGAAAAATCTGTAGAAGATATAACATCCATTGGCAAAATAAGATCAGAAGGATATAGCCGAACACCTCATTGAATATCTTGAGGGCTTTTATAGATCGATAAGCATTCCTTTCTGCTGCCCTCACATTTTTCTGAGCCACGAGCTCTGTTCGTGCCCCCCTCATCAACTCTCTAATTTCCAGTATGATCAGAATAATCAGGGTGGTCAAGTTCAGTGTGTAGCACATTCGTATTATAGGGTACAGTACCAGACCTACACCATCCCAAAAGCTGTAATGGTTGTAGAATTGACGATACTGAATGATACCTACATTAAACGAAATTACGTTATTAAAAACGTTCAATAGCACCGTAAAGCTGATATTATTGGATTTGTAAGGTCGCCTCAGGGCGGGGCTCAGAATCGAGTACAGGAGCTGCCATAAATTGGTTTTAGTGTAAAAGTAGAATATGAACACGAAGATAACTTGATCAAAACATTCAGAAAAGTCATGTAGGAAGCTCAGCATCTTTCTCCCCGTTTCGGTTTTGTATTCTACTTTGCTTTTTATGATGTAATTGATGCGAAGGGTCATGGTGCTTATGTACGAAGTAAAGATGACTGTAGCAACACATAGGGTATACAGGTAGTCTTTCCAACCTAAAGTCTTGCTTTCTTGAGGCATGATTAATATCAAGTTCAATAGTTTGATAAATAGTCCATGGAGGACTTGTTGGAACTTAAGACCTTGACGGAACGTCATAGTCACACAAGTTACAAGTGGACTTTCAGCTAGTAATTTTCTGTTTGGATATTTCATGACCAGGAAATTTTTGTTAATAATTGTATGTTGTCCCAAGACTATTGTAGGATGAAGTAATTAAAAGTTTATTGGGTAAATTTGAGTGGATATGTTACGTTATTGAACGTTGCCAGGAGCGTAACGGAGGGAATTTATCGGGAACTTGTGACGAAATAGGGGTCACATGGGTGACCTAAAAACTACGTTGGGGTGTCTGGCAGATAGCAGAAGTAGGACAAATAAACAGAAATTACGAGATGTTCAAAATCATTTTCCGCTACGTTTTTCAAGTAAAAGAGAGTTTCGCCGACTTCAAAATCTTATATGAGCAAGCATAACTCTAGGAAAAATGACAAACGTGTGTAAAGACCCAAATCTTCATGAAAACTAAATATGCAATACTATTCATGACGATTTTCCAGGCAAAGACAAATATTGTCTTCGTATTCTGCAACGTCCTATGGAGATGCACGAGAAAGCCCGACTAATTCGCGTTTATTGCTGCGGACCTATTTTGTAACCCAAATTTGCATTTAGGAAAATTTCTGATGAGAAAGAGACAATTTCCATCCTTCCCGGGAAAACATAAATTTGCTTCTAAATTTATTGCTTATAATTTACGCTAATCTCAGTTTTTTTTATCCTAGTACAGTTTTTGTGCATTTATGCACGACGAATGGTATAATTGTTGTCAAAGGCAAATGCTGTCGATCTATTTTTGAATCTTCGAAAAATTGCTTTTTTGTAGTATCGCGCATCACGCAAACTGTTTCATCGGGGATGATGGCCTTCTTTATATGCTCGTTCAAATAATTATATTTTTAAGTCAATGTTTGTTGAGGATCTTTAAATTTTCCATAGCTGTAATTTTTCCAAATTTCATATTTTTCCCTATTCGTAATAGTTATTTTCCTGTCAAGTGCAGAAAGTGATCCCTTACTGCATACTGATCCCAGGAAAACGAACAACGTTAAGCGTAATTCAGACACCAATTGAGTGCGATAAAGACACTTTTGCACCTCATAATACAATATTTTTCTACCTAACTTTAGGTTGTGTACCCTTTTCTTCCGTGGGTAATTCGTTTTACGTGCGGTAAAATTTTTTACCATATATACTCATGGAGAAATTATTTTTAACGTTTCATTCCACATGAGTGCTCTAAGAGTAAAAATAAAAACATGAAACGGGTAACGATACACCCTACCGATTCGCATTGCAATCCAAATGACTATATGAATTATGAAGTAGATCCTCCTAGCATTAAAAGGAATTTTTAACGATTTCCTAGCAAGCCTACTAACTATCCCTATTCAGCCAACAAATTGCTTCATAATACATTTATGAAGTGCATATAGTTTAAGCGGTAGGGCCGGAATGGTTTTAAAAGTTTTCGAAATGGGGAAAACAATAACGAAATGGGGGCGCATAATTGGTATGCAAAAGACATGATGTCCTCAGGAAGTTTTCAGCACTTTATGATTATTCTAAAAAATTCATAAAAGGTTTTAAACGAAATAACTGTGAATGCGAGGTGATAAAATAAAACTTAAACACATCAAGGGTGACTGAAAAGAGAAGTTGTTTATGATCGCTACAGTATACCGGGTGTCTTATAAGTGTTTCATTATACGGCACGAGGAGATAGTACATTGAATAATAATGTGGTTTCCCATATAAACCACATTCCAATAATGGTTCATTAGGACGATATAGGGTGTTAAATTTTGATTTAAAAATTCAATTTTTATTAATATCTTCCAAACCGCGTGAGATATACAAATGAATTTTGGCATGTTTGATTGTTAATTTAGACGCATTTATTCATGCAAAAAAATTATTTTTAATTTCGTCAGTAGCGTCACACGGACACATCTTAACATACTTTTTAAGAAAAAATGCTACGTCACTACTTTTTGTGAAGACAAAAATTTTTTTACACATTTCATTTCATTTAGAAGAAAAACGCCCACCCGACTCTTTTTCATCCGACGCATTGTTCGCCAGTAAAAACTAAAACAGTCTACATGCACGACATTCCCTAAATAATTTTCATGTTAAATGTGTTCTAAGTATTATTTATTTGCTTGAAACGTACAGAAACTGATCAGTTTTGGAGGCCACTTTAGTCAAGACATAATGGTGCTCGTCTGTTCAATAACAGGGCATCAATGAACAAGCGCCAGATCAAAGCAGATTTCACACCTTAAATATTTCAACACGTTGAAATATTCTAGGTCTTGTGGATTTATGTGTAGGCGACCATCGCCCTTGCTAGCAACTCCTCTTCACTGTCAACAGATCTTTCATACACTAAATGTTTGATGCGACCCAAAAAAAAAATCAAGAAGGTTCAGATCAGGGAATCGCGCCGGCCAATTTACTAATCTTCCTCTGCTACTCCAGTGATTAGGTATATCTGGGTTGAGATGTCGCCGGACAAGCAAGTTGATTACATAAACCGTTTCATCACTTTCGTTAAGGAGCATATGTAATTGATCTGATTTATTTGATTGTAAGAGCTGCTTATGCTCTTCACACTTCCAGAATCCTTTACTACACTTGTACCTTAAGCCTGCTCCGTTGAGATAGGGCCAAATTATTAAGTATAATACCTCTCGTTACTCCGCCCACGTAGAGCCTCATAACTTTCTAGTCGTTGAACGTTCCTTAAAACCTCCTCACTTTCGTCGTAAATGAAAAGATAAATTCAAACCTTATTTGACTCATAACGACCGGTCTCGCAATAAAAACCTAATAAACCATGCAGAATAATATATTTAAAATTGCATACTAAAAAAGATGGCCCAATTCGTTGGCGCAAAACACTGACTCTCTTACGGCACAGTTAAAGTCAGGGGCAGGAATAAATCTGTTGAATGATGAATGTTTTTTACTCCTTTTCCTAAAAGGTTTTGTATGTGAAAAGGAAGGGAAACCAGTTTTAGTACTTATTTTTCTAACCATTGGCAGGATATTGCATTGTTTCCCACTCAAAAATCTAATTGAAAAACTCTCGATTTCCGTTCATCTTCGTTTCCTACGAGTAGGACGCGCATTAATAATAAAATAAGCTTATTTTCTACGACTTTGCGCTGTTATCCATAGCAGCAATATGGGCTTCTATCGATATTTCTATACTCATATAAATGGCAATAAAGTCGGAAAAAAACAAGAACATATTACTGCCGAAGTTCCGAATTCTCAATAATTCTAATATGTTCAGGACAACTCAGAGATGAACGGTACAAAGTACAATTTGTGCCCTACATGTAATAGAGTGCCTGCATAACCATCTCTCTTGGAAAGAAATTTCATCAAAACGATCAGCAAGAAGTACGAAAATCAAATTAATATTCAATACAAAATTAATTATTGCATCTTTTTAAATTCACTCGAGACAGGAAAATTGCTTTTCCAGTATGCATTACATTGACAGCAGTTAATGTGCAACCGGTCCACAAATATATGTAAATCAGAAGTATCATCTACAAAGAAAGGGGTATTCTGTTTTATTAACATTTGCAAAACTTAGTCGATCAAGACCCCCCCCCTCCATTACCCCCGAAAAGAGAAAAAGTGCAAATTATCACTACAGAAATTTTATCGGCGGAAATTAGAATTTAAGATAGTTAAAAAATAATAATAACACATTGAGATGGTCTGAGATCGACTCGTATCGAGAAAGATCTGAAGGCACGTGGGAGATGGACTCGTCAATGGCTTAATGATAACTTTATATTTCTCAGGAGAGTTTATCCTGGCGGCTGGACTGTTTTGAATTGAGCGTTCCAAGAATACCTGGAAACCCAACTGGCCTAATTTACCTTAGCGAGAAACCGAACATAAAGGTATGACTCATTATCGGCGGCGGAGTTACTAAACAAAAAAGTTGAGCAAAACGAATATGTACTCTCTGTGTATTCAAAGTTATTTCTTAAATTATAAATTGGCAGCAAGTAATCTCTGTATTGCTGCCAAAATTCTTAGATTTTTTTTGAAAACACAAAACTCTAAAATTATGCTTTGAAATTAGGTTGACGAGGAGTGGATTGCAAATTTAAATTCTTAGTTCAGTTAATGTTATTGATGAGCCCTAGAAGCTATACGTATCTCAGCAAGTAAACATTTGGAGACCTACGCATAACGGTTTAATTTTGCTCCAAGGGAACTTTCAGTTTTTTGGCAATATTTCGTAATAATGTTTCTTTAGAATTGGCCTTAAACATCGTTTTAAACTGGGTGCGTCTGAGTGACTATCTCATTGTTAGAGCCCTGATTGTGTGTCTAATGCAAAACAGAACTTCAGTGGTGGCATCATCATTGTATCAATTGATACATCCAACAAATAATAATAAAAATACATTTCCGAGATCACATAACAATTAGTTGTATTTCATTTTTTACATAAAATAGTCAAATAACTGCACAGATACAATACAGTTTACTATACATAGTTTAAACGACAAAGTGGCGAAGTATTTTATTGTAAGACAAGTCGCTTCTGAGCACTTATACAAAAGTCGGATTACGCAGGCAGGCAGCTTACCTAATTCGCTGCACAACAGACAGAGAGAAATTTATAATTGGACGATTTCTTTATGTCAATTAAGTTTATACAGTAACTACGATTATTATTATTTCATTTAATCAATTATTAATCACCTACCTACCTAAAGTTAAAATTACCTATACGTCCTACAAGCTGTATTGGTACAATAAAAATACATTTTCCTTTCGTAAAAAAGTCGGACAATACTGTTGCATTGTTAAAAAGCTAATTTCCAAAAGTATATACATAAACATGGCTTAAAATGTCTCAGAGAAGGACTTTTGAATTTAGTGGCCCGAGCTTACATACATTTTGGTTCAGTTGTAGTTAGAAAAACGATCTACGATTATTCCTAAATCAAAATGATACAAAAATAATTCCTTTATTTAAGGAGCATTTGCCTTAATTCTCCATAATTCCATGCGCTTAAGGAAAAAGCTACGGCCTTGGTTATTACCGAAATTCACGCTACTAGCCATTACGAAAAAACAGCACGCTAATCATTTCACACGCAATACTATAGTTCAGCGCGTGAACAGGATAAAGCCATAATTTAATAATTATTTCGATAGCTAAACCTGATTTTGCTTTAATTCCACAGGTCAGGTCAATTAATAAAATACGCCCACAACAACAAATGATTCTTAATCACTCTCAGCCTCGACGTTTTCCTACCATTTCTAATACTCTTCAAGCATACTGATCAACTTTACACACGTAAGTATAGTTCGTCTTGATAATGTCATACACAAACATGCAGTAATCTAAATTTATGGGCCTATTTATTAAGTTTATTATCACACCTACACGCTGGACTGACCCATTTAAAATCCATATTTAAAGTTTCTTTAAGATAGATTTTGAATCTTACAGCTCATGCAAACAGTGCCTTCATATTTACAATAATAAATAGACCCATTATCACATTTGACCCTTAATTATCTTAATATTATTTATAGGCGACTTTTCGGTAAATGTATCAAGCACAAAGTTATTTTTTCTTTGGTGAATATCCGTATTTCGTATATATAATTAATTATATTATAATATGATTCCAGGTATTTTTATTCAAAAATTTGCAGAGAAACATTGAGGATCGACATTCTAAATAATTCTTCACAACAAACTCAAAATAACCCTGCCAAAACTTCTTGGTAATTACGCGTTAAAGTCGGCTATAACGGTTTGTGTTTGACATCAGTTCGAATTCAGCAAAAATGCCACTCTCTCATATGACTTACAAAACGGACTCAATTTGCTTAATTTCCTTCTCATTCGGGCTGGATGAGGTTTCTACTATTTTAGGCAGTGGTCTCTTCCCTCCCATAGTGATTGGCTCGTCCTCTTCCTCGTCTTCATCTAAAAAGATGGGGTTTCCAAGAATGTTTCTGATATTGTCCAGGAAGCTTTTTCACATGCACTATTTACATCAGGTTGGGTGACAGTGAAAGTAAATGAAAATTAAACGGTATGCACCCTAATAATGTAATGCTGTATCTACATATGTTGGGGTATTAAGCAGACCAGACACTAGAAGGCTGAAACGGTGAGACCGGGAATTATCTCAGTGAGCATGCCCGGATTGGGTTTTCCTCAAAAAACGTTTTAAAAGTGTTGCACAATATCCAGGTACAGAGTTGAACGATTTTAAATTTTTTTTTATAATAAATTAAATAAAGGGGAATGCTTTGATCTGAGGACACCTATAGTGGCCTAATAATGCAAAAGAAATGTCAGAGTTTTGAAGGGCTATAACATAAACAGTCTTGAATTTAACGGAAGAAAACTGAATGCTATACTGTAATTTTGAGATACCTTATATAGCCAAAAATGTTTCATCCTTAGCATCTAAAAAACTACTAACACTCTGAACTAAACCCTTTTTTTTCTAGCTGTAATCGTTTTTCCTCTATCCTCCAACCACACAACATTGGGCATTCAGGTATTTGGACCAATTGTTACTAAAACTAAAAATACGATCTGGAAGGTTTGCTCCTATACTTTTAGTTTGTAAATTGTCCGAGCACAGTTAGCTTTTCGAGTCTGCAAAGTGTCGATATTGACCAGTTTGATTTTCTTGGGTACGTGGACCATTCTGCGGATCTTATTTATCATTAATCTGAGTAAGAAAAAATAATAGGAAAATATAAATTGACGTGATACTGTGTGGTATATAAATTGTGTTTTAAGGCAACTGAGGTCCAATCTTTCGGAAGCAGCCTGTATACTTATATGCCATCAATGTGCCACGGATATATTTAGTGCATAAATCCGAGTTCGCTATGTGAGCTTTTTTCGATTACCAGAATTCTATCCCTGATCAAAATCAAAATTGTAGATTAACGAGTTGAACATAGCCACGGCTGTGAAAAACGAGTAGGAATATTTTAGTATAGATTTAACCATTAATTACTTAATATAAATGTTTATTAATTTTGCGAACAATTATATCACAAAAAATAGTATTTACTCAGTTAAAAATAATAATAAGGAAGCAAAAGGAATCTACACAACCAACGATATTTTACAAATTTGTACTAAAATAAACAATGAATCCAAAAACACGAAATAAACAAGTAAACATACGAAATGTACGAAGTGAAACAGGATGAACATGCAAATCAATCAAAAAAACATCTTCTCACCTATTGGAGTGAGCGCATCGCCCTCGGCCTGAGTTTGCTCTTCCTGGCCTTCAAACCTTTTCATGTAAGGCGCGAGAAAGCTGGTTATGGCGGACACGGCAAACAGGCTGCCAGCCACGTAAAACGGAATATTATATGAATTAGTTGCATCTAAAATAGCTCCTGCTAACGGGGAGCCGACTATGGCCGCCGCTCCACGAAATAGAATCAGCAGGCCGAAGGCATTGGTGAGCTTGTCGAGCCCCAAGAGGTCCACAAGGATTATAGAGGTAAGAGAAATATAGCCAGCTGGAAGTAGTCTATTATCAGTATGTTGATTCTACAGGATGTTCTTAACTATGCAGGGTTGGCAACTGTGGTGCAATGCCTTCGTTGAACCACGAAGTCGTAGGAATTTAACAAATCATCATAAAAAAATATATAAATGCTGTTTTCTTTTCATGTATACAGAGTGAGGTATTAAAGTGTAGAAATGTTAAATAGTGGACAAAGTGGTTATTTCATGTCAACTATTACTGTCGCGTTATCTATGCTACTGATTCTATCATTATTGAAATTTATGGACAAAGTGAAGTTGATCAAGACACATTGCCCTAATATATTTAAAAAAATACTTACACACTGCAATACCAAAGGCTATAGCCATAACAACATAAGAGGCATACGAGTGGCACAGTGGCGTCGCAGCGACAGCAATTGTTGAAATCACCAAGCAAATGTTGTTTACCATGAGGGCGTTCACTTGCGGAAAATCGGCGAAATAACCACATGCGACACGGCCCACTGTATTCGTTATGCCGATGATTGAAATCAGCAATGATGCGTAAGTGTCATTAACACCCTGAAATATCCGTAAAGTATATATTCGGCTAGGACTTCGTTCGTTTTATTGTGTGAAAATCTTATTATTCAAAAACCTCAAAATCAAAAACGTTTGAACCTCCTCTCCTCCCCGCGAAAAATAGGATTGACTAGGGTTTCTGGTTATGTCACGATTTGCGCGGTACTAAAGGTCATAAATGGTTTCATGGATTTGCATCCTGAACGACTACGGTTATTGTAACGAGGATCATTAAAAAAGAACCTCGCCATATTCAGTAAATTGTGGACGGAGGACGTTGATTAAGACATTTTTTTTATCATTAAAGAGCTGAGTGACAACTGCTAACAAATAAATTTATCCATTGTTCCATATTAATGCTTCATCCAGGTTCTCGATATGTCAGTCTTGTTGAGAATGGAATCGTTCCCCCAAAGAGCGACGCTTTGTTCACGAAGTCTAGTTGTCTACTTTCCATGAATGGAACAATGATATATTAGTGGCTGTTCCAAATTCCGTAGAGGAAGGATTTTTGGAGCCATTTGCGCCGACTTTAAAATGACACTTAAAATGCCTCAAATTGACAGTTGCACATATAAAAGTGTCAATTTAAGCCTGGCTTGAACTTAAACTCCGTTTTTGAACTTATAATGATTATGCGAGTTATAGGACAAAAACATAAAAAAATGAAATATTATATATTTTTTAATCTGGGAAAAACGGTTCACCTCCGTCGCATATTACATACAGTGTTACATATTAATAATGTCAGACTTATGATGAATAAGGGATTAATCGAAATACGCATTATGCAGGAAAAATTATAATACAACAACGTAAAATGTGTTAAATAATACGTTACAATACTTCATTTATCTCCATTTTGCTTGCATAAATCTGCATTATTTTCTTTTTCACATTAGCTAGCTCGGCAATCTTCTCCGCCCTAATAATGCAAATTGAAAACGTGTGCGGTTTGTTAATTCAGATATATGGAAAAATTTATGGTCCCAGATTCGATTACTTTGAAGTCAGTTACTAAATATACAGGAGAATTTAAAGATTGTTGAAATTTTATTTGTTTTTTTTCTATTAAAAAGCAGCTCCGGTACGAAAACTATAGCCCAAACTAAATTCCTAAAACCTTAATGACAAAGTTCTAATAGTGTGGCAATCTATAAACCGTCACAAAGACAAGAAGAATGTTCACAAAAGTGTTGCGAATCGCTCGATTTCGCATCGTCTTTTAATAACCATTAAAGTGAAACTAATCCTTTGATACTTACATTACTTTTGGCACAGTCTGCGAGGTATACAAACGGTACATACAAGCCGGCCATACCAAAGAGATTAGACACAGCTATAAACATGAACACTGGATTCTTCAGTAGGCTCATGTCCATCATTTGTGACAATGCCGATTTGAAACTTTCGGGTAAGGCTAGGCAAGGACAAATGTCGGCAGCTAAATAAAAACACATTTCAATCAGCTTAGGTGAAATTTTATAATACAATTGTAAATAGAAATATAAATAAAAATATTGTAAATAAACAATAATTGTGTTATAATGCAAGAAATAATTGTTAGTTGATAGTTACGCAACGAGCAATTACATCGTATATCTTGCGTCTTCTATATTCGATAAAATAAAAGAACTGTTTCTGTGCCTTTCTAGATATATAATGAAAATCAACTATAAGAGGAAAATACAATCCAACTTACGAGAGCCATCTTCTTCTAACTGCTTCATCTTGGGAATACTCATAATACTTTGTCGGTAGTTAGTTAGGGACTTTTGGGATTGGTGAAACTCTGGTAAGTTCGTAATGGAGCCGGAATAAAAAATGTCTTTTCGAGACATCGGCCTCACCATGTTCCCTTTTTTACTCGCCAGAGACAGTTTTGATGTCGTAAAGCCTAAGCTTTCTACATCTACCTAAAATGAGAGAAATTTTAACTGTGTGGAATTTCTTCAATAACAATAGCACGTGTACAGCTACAAAATCCAATCAGTACTATTGAAAAAAGTTCATTTAAAAATTAACATACTGAAATTAGAAAAACGGTTAGGAAAGAGAAATGAACCGAATTTAAATTTTTTTAAAATCGACTTCCTACGTGTAATGCTCATTCAATCTGAGTTCGAATGATCCTGTTCGCTTGCTGGCAATTACAAAGGGCTTCAGACGAATTCAGATGAATGTCTATAGGCATTGTTACAGACTTTAATTAAAACATCAAAGCAAATCACAGAAGTTTTATATTAGAAAAGAAATGTGTCACATCTCCATTATGTGAATAATAAGTGTTACGGCCATTTTGCATAAACGCTAACAAATCTTCAACAATTTTTATTACCCTTACTTACCTCACTATTATTATTTCGACTAAGAAACGACCCTGTAGACGTATTTCTGAGTCTGCGCATATCAGCATTGGACCCAATTTTCCCCCTCGAAGCTGACTTAATCGGGTCCAGGGTTGGTTTGAATCTCTCCCCGACGGATGTTTTCCTTATCCTATCGAAAGTCGGTACCGAACCGTTTTTAGGTAAACCTAACTCGAAAAATAAAGACTTTGCTTCGAACTAATTCAAAACATTTCATACTTTACCTGGCATTTGTGAGGAGAAAGCGGGCTGACTAGCGTTTCTTGGCAGTTTCGGGTCTTTGCCACTCTCTGCGGTGTTGGTTTGATTCTTGAGCTCCAGAAGACGAGGATGTTTGATTTCGGTTTGACTCTCGCCAGGGCTGGGGCTGCCAGAGCTACCACTTTGGTCGGTGATTTTCACCTCGGCGATGGTCGGAAGGGTTGGAACTGTTGGAATTGGTGTTATGGGGGTGCCCGGGGCCAACTGGTCCAAATTGAGACTTGAATGAACACCTAGTGAGGTTATTAAAGTATAAGTGATCATATGTTTCACCCTGAAAATGTTAATTAAACGTGGAAATGAGTTATTACGTAAACATGTAGGGTGCAATGCTAATTGCAGTTTCGATGGAAGCTCTAAAAATGAGTTTTCTATATATTCCAAAGCGAGACACTGAAATACCAAAAGTATTTTCAATCACTCTCCCTCCTTGACTGAGCTGATAATTTAATATTTATTTTCTTATACGCAACTGGGTGCTACGTGGATAACGCTGCATTGGGGCATTTAGTAACTGGAAATATCTCATGACCAACTAATACATAGGAAACTTATGTAATATTAGACGATAGATAATTATGTGCCGTTATCCAACTTATATATAAACATTTTTTTTCTCTTATTTATACAAAAAGTGAAAAAGTGTAATTGGGCAATAAACTAATGATAATTTTGTACAGGTACAGACTTCTATATTGAAATTCAGGATTACATTTTCGAATGTTTCGTAAAATTGCAGGATTTTGATTTTGCACTTGATGAGTGACAATTTTGAGACATTTTCAAAAAGTATATATTATATCTAAAATAACCGCACAGCTAAACCATACAAGAAACTATTACACGAGGTTGAATTTCTTGACAAATGGCAAACGAAAATCGTTTTTATAGTCAGCTTGTATTTGTGGAACACATCCCTCAAACTAAAAATATCATGATATGTATTTAGAATATTTATTCATTTTAAATAATTTTATTTTTAATATATTTTAATTTGAACTAAATTCGAAGTTTATTGCAAATTAAAATGGCTTCGCAATCTAAAGTTAATTCTTTCCACACTAAGGAATTAATATATATATAAAATAGTGAACAAACTCTGAGTTTTTAATGAGGAGTTCTCATAATTGGGAAAAGTGCATCGACATGAAAATTTTCTATTTCTCATCAGAGCCAACGCTTCCGGTAAGAGATGCGACATAACTCTCTAAAGCTTAATCTGGTGCCCATGGGTACCGGTGCTTCGAAACTGTTTAGCCTACATATGGACACAAAATAATTACATATTTGGTTTAAAGTGTAGGAAAGCACGTCATTAGTTTGATTCATTCTCATAGACGCTTAATTGGTTTATTTGTTCTATTTGAAAAAATAAAAAGATTATTTACGAGTACACAAACACCTAAAATACGCTCAGGAACTTTTGATTTTGATTGCCGAAATCTTGAAAAGTTGAATAATCTCGCACGCCAACAGCAAAACCATACCGAAAAATGTAAAAAATATTCAAACAAAAGAGTAAGAAGATAAACTGTAAAGGACGTTGAATGTTTAAAATAACATAAATCTAAATATCATCGACGAGTCGAAAGTCGATTATATCACATTACTTGTTAAACCTCCTTATTGACAAAACGTAACAATTTAAGTGGGGTTTAAAGTTTAAAAACCACCAGGCGAAAATTTGGATAATGAGCTTTGTTATCCACAAACAGGAAAACCGCTTAATAACAATAAAAATAATCCTCTTTGCAACAGCTAGCAGCGTGTCATAAAGTAACCATACATTGTTATCTAATTTACAATGGCAATAAACTTATAAATCTGTTTTCTATTTGCCTGAGCACCTCTTACACATGGAAGTTTTTATTACTATTATAATTAGCACGACGACTCCCCACGTTCATTCATTATATGAAGGATTGATGAGAACCAAACAAACCTGGATCTATATTTAACGGCTGCTTCATCCTCTTCTCCATGGTTCCGTCAGGCAGTTGAACCATAAAATAAGAACCTCCGATGCTACCCCTTTCCATCTGGATCCGGCGTTCCTCGGCCATTCTCTGTAACAACGGCTTCTCTCCCGACTCCTTCGGATAAGTCAGCGGCCGCATCAACGCCCCAAATAAGACGCAATTTAAAATAAATCCTGCTAAAATTAAATTTGCACCCCTCCAACCGTACGATTGTAAAAGCATATCGGCAAGGGGAGCAAATGCAAAGGTACCAACCCCCGAACCGCACACCGCGATGCCCGTAGCGAGGGACCGTTTGGTTTCGAAGTAGTACCCCACGCACACTACGGCTGGCAAGTAGATTAAACCGAAACCAATTCCACCTATAAAACCGTATATTAACATTAAGGAGTTCACTGTTGAACAGAACACTGACAACACGAAGGCGGACGTGGAAATTATGGCACCACTTATGCACACTGCGCGACAACCATATTTGTTCGTGAGGGCACTGACTAGAGGACCGGCACTAAGATACATCCCTGAGAGAAGAGAGCCAACCCATGCCGTTTTTCCCTGAAACAAAGAGAAATAAAATTGATATGAACTCAGTCCACGGTTATTTATGTTACAAGACCTGAAAATAGAGTTTTGCTGGGCAGGCTAAGTATGTTCAGAGCGAGCTGTAGGCGAGGCGTGGAAAATTGGTGAGCGCTGCGAATACATTCTCTGTCGCGTTACGCTCAAGTAGGGACTTTAGCCGATACTTCACACACATCTTTTATAAAGGGCGTTCCATCGAAAACTTTCCACCTCAGTTATTTTGGATAAATGCCAAAAATATCGTAACACGTCAAGACACCACCAATCTGTTTTCAAGGAGGGACACATGGTAACGCGGATTTCAAGTTTATTGAAATGGTTCCCTTGTGTAGGGGCGCATTCAGCTTTGGAATTTCAAATGGGACCACGGGTATTGTGACCCCTCATTTTGAAACTAGTAAAATTCTCTTAAACGTAATAACTAATTTTTTTACTTTCGACCACTGGTTCTGAAAAAAATCACATCCAAAGTATGCAGAAGGTCCGATGAAATATAAAAAAAAAATTTTAAGGATTCAAATAAACAACATTTTTTCATTGTCACGACAATAATTTTTACTTCGACAAAGGAATCCACGCAAAATATCATTTAAGATGTTATTTGCATTTCGCTCAGCAGCTTAAAAATGATTTGGCACTTGTTCCTTCATTCGAGATGGGCCCGAAATTTTTAAGTGAATTATGCATTACCGCTGTATTTCTGAAAATGATTTGTTTGACAGCAGAAAAGGTTTAACTAAATTCGCAAACTATCAGAAGTTTCAGGTATCTCTGGGACGAGTATCTGGCGTACTTTGAAAGCTTACGAGTACAATCCCTATAAGATTAAATTAGTCCATAAACTTAACGAGGACGATCCCGATCGTCGCCAGTTTTGTGAAATGTTGACTGATAGACTTGTGGAGAATCCCAATTTATCTTACTCGATTTGCTTTTCGGCCTAATGTACCTTTTTCGTAAATGGATTGGTTTATCGCCATAACCGTCGACACTGGAGTGCTTTCAAACCGAAGCTTTTCAGAGAGGAACACGCTCAATACCCTCAAAAGCTGAATGTTAGGGCTGGAAGTCTCTGCGGCAAAGTTATATGACAATTTTTTCTTCAGATAAATCTCCATAGAGCATTATACTTGAATCTTCTGGAAACTCACATCTACAGCATGATTGTGAAGACCATCGAAAATCATGAAAACATTTTTGAAAATGAATTGTGGTTTCAACAGAATGGGGCGCCTCAGCATCTTACAGCAGTAGTACGCCCATTTCTGTGTGAAAAGTTCCTCAACCACTGGCTAGATTGTTGAGGATCCATTGAATGGCCACTTAAGTCACCTGATTTCACACGACTCGATTCTTTTGTGGGGCCACTTAAAACAAAAAATGTATCTAACCCCACTGGGTTTTACTATGGAATTTTTCCAGATCGCTGGAAGAATCCGGTGGGAAGAAGGTGGAAGAATTAAGGAGATAGATGTTTTAAGAGTGTCGCCTAATCACCCCTGAAATTCTTGGAAATATTCGACTAAATATAGAGCAGCGTTTGTTGCACTGTATGGAGGAGCAGGAAAATCATTTTGAACATTTAATTGCTTTATTTTATCTAATTATTGAGATAGGCACTTCGAGCGTTATTTTTCTCATAAGTGGTGGTCAAAAGTAACAAAAATTGAGTATTGTATTAAAGATTATATTACCTTTAAAATGAGGGGTCACTCGACTCAAGGTCCCATTTGAAATTCCAAAACTGATTGCTCCTACAGAGGGGATTGTTTCAAATAAATTCAAATTCGAAATCCAAGCCACCATGTGCCCCTCCCGAAAACAAGATCGACATGTCTCAGCGTTCTACGATATTTTTGCAGTTATCCAAATGACTGAGGTGGCATGTTTTCGATGGAACGCCCTGTACTTGGTTTAACAAAACAATCGAGTAAAGATATTTTGTACAATAACAAAAAAGGCGCAGGCATTCCTCAACATTTCTCTCAAAGACCGAAAAACAGGAATCGAGAAAACAGGTAGTGAAAAATTGTATTACTTATCCTTTAGAGGAATTTCTCAGACTTGAGCGACAAAATGCAGAAAATGGTACATTCTCGCGCGAAGCTGCAGCTGAACAACAACGCAAATCGCAAAAAAAATTTTCACGCACGTAGCTGAGAATCAGGGTGTAGGACTGTGAGACCATCTATGTCGCCCAAGAAAGGGCCAACGTTCGATTGAAATTAACAGCGAATCTATCATTTCGACTATGTTGTCTAACTAAACAGGAACATCAAAATAAAAGACCCAGAACGAAGTCATAACAATAACTATTAAAGCATATTATGACCTAGCAACCATGTCCTAGTATCATTGAAAATGTGGTAACCATCAGCAAAGCTGAGTCAGTGCGAGAAGCAAATAATAATATGTCGACCGAGAATTTCAGGCAAACAATAAATAAGCACATTTGCAATTTACTAGCCATATTTTATTAATCAGGCTTCAAAGTTCAAAGTTATTCTAAGAAAAATCAAAACACTGCATTGGCTCAATTTCCTGCATAAGACTAAAATACTTCATAATTTTATTGAAATTTTAGAGAGGAGCCAAATATAGCCTGATTACGTTTTCATTTCGATCGTATATTCGAAACTATAAGTAGGTGATTTGCTGCTAACTAAACGGTATGAAAACAAAGTTGATGTGTGAGATCACAATCATATAGCAGCTTTAGAAGAAGGAATCGCTGAAGAGAAGAACGATGACGTCATTCTAAATTGTTGAATCTAAAAACCAGAACATTTTCTGAGAATGATGTCAAAATGGGTCGACCAACACAGTCCAACACCACAGGGCGTTTTGAGGTCGTTCCCCAGGAGAGCTCAACTCAATCAAAATTCTACAAACTAATATTCGCTGCAACTATGTACTTAGCAGCCACAAGCCCTCGCTGATAAAATTATACATATCCTTTTTGGATCTGTTTTGAGAAAGAACATGGCATTCAGTCATATTACAATATCACACTTTCTTTTACCTTTGACTCGCCGTAATAATCAACCATGGGTTGAAGGAAGACACCAAAGGTGTAGGCAATACCATCGACTATCATGTTACACATGAACGAAGCAAATACCACCACCCACCCGTAGCCCCCATCGGGGGGTGGTGGGAGGTCGTGATAGTCGCAGTAGGAGAGCTCGTCATCATCCCCTTCCTGTTGGTCTGCGGTGAGGCCTGCTGTTTCCTCACAGGCAACTTCACTGTCAGTCTGTAAAAAAAAGATAGCACTACTCAGCACAAAGGAAAAGAAAAACAGAAATTGTTTGGTTTGGTGTGTTTACAAATTTAAGATTACATTCTTGGCAAACTGCCTTGCTGTTGCGACTACGTAACAGGATGTTGGATGCACTTTAAATTTTTACGTAGCTAAATGAAACGTGATGTATATATTGCTTGTATTTCCTCACATTGCAGTCGTCGATTTTGCATGTGCCTAATTATCATAATTGATCTTAATTAAAATGAAGATCATTAAAAAAACGTGATGTGGGTGTTAAAATATCAGAGTCATGTCTTGGATCAAATCTCCAGTTCTTGGCCATTCGTCGGACTTGTCATGGTAAATAACAAATGGCTTAATCCACGTGTTACGTTTACGATTCACGGTCTACGGAGAGATTTTTTAATGATTCCCTATTAAAATGTACTCGTTACTTTAATGATATGTGATGTAAGAAAATTTCAAATTGATAAATCAGTCAATTAGTTAGAAATACCATATAATTAGATGGAAAACCTCATAACTGAATACAGAAGGTTTGGAATATAAAGAAATACCTCAGGTGATATTAGTGGGTTGCAGTAACTTTATCAATAGACATTGTGGACTTGCAAAAACGCGATTACATTGTTAACCAAAAAACACCCGGACTAATACTGCTAATAACAAATAAGCTTTCCAAAAATGACCGGACTAAATTGTTGATGCGTACAGTCGACGTCAGAGGCGCACTGCCAATAACCGAACTAAGCACGAGTATAAAAGCCTCCCGGGACGCAGAGTGTTCACAGTAAGATTGCGGGCCCAGCCGAAGAAGTATGGAGCTTCAGAAGTTTCATCAAATTATTAGAGAAACAGCTGTCTGCAATATTGCAGATTAGTTCAGATTCTGTACAGCGATTGCTATTCGTCAAATGATGGCAAGTGACTTAAATGTAGGTGATATACTTAGAGCTCTGTTTTCATGCTGAGAGCTTGGAATTCTACAAAGAATAACAGTAACATTATGAAAGTGTGACTAATGTTGAGAAGCGACAGCATATATCGAAAATTGCCCTTGTTGTGCTCGTAGAATATGTTGGAAAGAAAAAGGCTATCAGTCGAAAACCGCAATTGATAACAGGTTAAGTTTATCATGAAAAAGTTAACGGTACAATCCTTCCGTGTTAAGCTGCTAGTTCATTGGTGTGGTAGCCTTTCCTAATTGAGTTAAACGCCCGAAATGAAGGTAATGCCGTTCAAAAACGTAGGTAAATGAATATAAATCGAAAACCAAACTTCGACCCACACGATATACACATAAACAAAGTAGCACTCATCGAGTATTGCTTTCAAAAGAATTTCGAAATATTCATAATTTCCATACCACTAACGTAGTAAACACGAAATAACGATCAAGATAATCGCAATTTACAATCAGATGTATCGCCAATAATTGTTGAATATCGGACTTAGGCAAACTTGAAGAATAGTTTGAAACCCTTATAACATTAGAAATTAAACCAACAAGCAAATTAAATCATTTTAATAATGAAATTTTCCACTGGACCGCAATATTAAATTGCCGTAAGCCATCTTTGCGTAAGTGTGAATGTTTAGTTAATATTGGTCAACGGTCGTTGATTTGAACGTGGATATTTAATATACTTCGTTAACGAGAGAAAATTCAAGGATCGGTTACAATATCGCCAATTTTTTTTGTTATAGTTTCAATTTAATTCATTATCATCACCATCGAGTTTAATTTACAATGGTACCTTTGAAAATGTCTGTAAAAGTGAATTTTTGAGGTCAAATGGTAAATTTATCTATAGTTGCTACGTTAACATTTCCAAAGGCTACATGCGATGCGTTTAACATTAGGCAAACGTCGATAAGAAATTAGCTAAGGCATTGTTATGGTTTGTACTAGAAGTGTCTCTGGAATTTTGTTTTCGCATGCAAAATTAAATAATGCTTGACTGTGATTTACATTAGGAATCTTTTGAATATTAAATCCATAAACACTGTGGACAAGAATGCCTTGGCTGTTGTAATTTGATTTCCGACAATCAGTTTCTCTCCAGGCGCCTGTAATGGTTGAAGTTAGTTCAGGTTAGTGCCTGTTGCAGTTTTTCGCTTGCGTACCTGTAGCTGTGCGAGTCAAATGCAATACACCCCTGGCGTATGTTCGTATTTCGCATTCACGTGCTCATTGTTAGTGAATTTTCAGTTTGAATTTTTGTTCACTGGTACTGACCGATACACCCACTATGCCCATAGTAGGGAACCAAAGTCCCGCACAAATTCGTTAAAAATTGAAGGAAGCATTTTTCATGAAAATGTTGCTACACCTCAAATATTGTTTCTAGTTGTGCATTTTTTGAAGTAACAGACACGTATACAGGGTTACCTATGTAGTAGATAAATTTACTTTTTCATTTTTTTCTTATGGAACCCCATGTATGTTGCAACGTTTTTGAATGCCACGAGAAATTTATTTTTTGTTTTTTGCCCGAAAATTGTTTAATTTAGACATGGATATGAAATACCATACATTGAGATTTTTTCATGGCACTCAAAAACGTCACAATATACATGGTGACCCATGAGAAAAAAATGAAAAAGTAACTCTATCTACTACACGGGTAACCGTGTAGACATGTCTATTACTTCAAAAAATGCACAACCAGAAAAAATATTTGTTGTGTTGCACCATTTTCATGAAAAATGTTTTCTTCTCAATGTGTGGTATTTCATATCCATGTCTAAATTCAACAGTTTTCGGGAAAAAATACAAAAAATAAAAGTAACGATAGAACTGTTAATACTTAAAAAATATCAACATAAATTACTTACTGTAATGTAATATATTAAATGCTCGAACTGTGCCCCGTTGACTTCCCGACAGTGGACGATCCGCAAAGCAAATTTCTGAAGAACGTTTCTTATTATTTGATGAAGTATTTGTTGAGCTTATTTACATACATCCTACGTTTCAGATAACCCCATAAAAAAGTTCATAGCGGCGAGGTCAGGCAATCTGGCAGGACACTCTAATTACCATATTGCGCAAATATTTCAATAACTGTTAAATTTAAACATAGGTATGTTACATGAAATAAGTTCGGAATTTCTCAAAAAAAATCAAAAATATCACAGCATAGAGTTCCGTAAGAAAAAAATCAAAACGTACATTTATCTACTACATGTGTACGTGAGTAACCACGTACATGTGTTCATTACGTCAAAAAATTCACAAATAAAACCTATATTTGACGTAATCTAGCATTTTCATAAAAAATATTTCCTTCAATTTTTAACGAATTTGTAGGGAAGTTTTGATCCTCTATGGACGTACACACTCTGATTTTGTCTTTACAAAAGTTTTTGAAATTGAATAAAAATTCAGAGATTTCTCTTAATCGAAAGTCTTTAAGCTTAACTTTATAGCCTAATTTAGAATTAGTAGGTGTTTCGTACCTATTCCTTAGTTCCTCCCACCTTTTTCTGTCATCACGTCGCGAAATATTTTTGTTAATTTGGTGCTAATATCAGTTAATTTATTCGAAGAAACTAAATTATTCCACAGAGAATTCTAAAACGCTCTATGGAGAAAATAAGTACAAAGTATTATTAGATAAATACAATTTGAAATCACTCCAAATTTATTTTAGCACTCGTCCGGTTGGACATAACTGTTGTAGGTCAGTTAATTTCCGTAGGTGTTTCCACATGGCTTAAATTTATTTTATTGCCATCTGCAATCTCCACTAAATGGTCCATTTCTCCTGTTTATTGCTGGTCTCCTATTTGCTACTCGAAATCTAAAATCACGAACTACATGCCAAAGCGGGACATTTAAACTCGTTTAAACCGCAACGAAATCAAAGTCTACACCACGTAATCACTTAAAACAATTCACTCTTGAATAATAAATAATCGACCTTGTCCTACAATATAAATTCTATCACATTCTTGTTAATAGGAGTACGTAATTATTGTTGTTAAACCAGCAGCTGTTTGTCACATTAAAATTACCCTCAAGAGTTGATCGACTCACTGTAAGCGTGTGTAATAAATTGAACATTCTGTTGCATTATCTCGTTACAAAGAGATTAAGGGTTAATGGTTTTTACATAAGGAACTTCGAAATCAAATAAAACAATACTGTGTACATATATGTGTGTTTGCTTTTAATATCTAACGTGCCTCATTGTTTCGTGCAGTAATAGTAGAAAACTTTTGATAATGTTCACAAGTGAAGAAAAAACTTACACATATAAAATCTGATTGTGCCAGTCTTAAGCAGAATTGAGCCCCTTTTTGTCAAATGAGTCTTCTTAATTTTCCTCCTTGTTTCTTTTACTGCTTTGTTTTTTTTTGCGCATCAAACTAATCTCAAACCAGTATCACATTTTAACGGCATCTAAAAGATCTTTTGCTGTTAAAGCTTCTGTAATGGCTGACTTAAGATCAAAGATGTGGATACTTCTCATTAACGAAGATTTTCCAGACCTAAGAAGCTTTAACTTTCCCACAGACAAGGTCTTAAATAAATGCAATTTTTGTATTTTTGTGTGTGTTTAAAACTTTCCATCCCTTTTTCAGTAAATTGCCTGAAAATGATCTATAACGGAAAATCAGCAATTACCGAGAAGTGCTTTGTAACGAACCTGCATTCTGTTATGTTATGATATTACGCACAGCATCCAGCTAATTCGCGCTGATGTCTTCGCATATCCAAATCAACCTAATCAAATGTTACCTCTAAAGTTTACCAAAAGGAAGACTTCGATAATTTTAGGATAATGCTGTACGAAAAGCATTGTGTAGGACTCAAAAGAGAGACATATTTCTCGCTTTAATCGCATAAACTTGCATCTTGCTTGTAACATACATCTTATTATTCCCGTAATGTAATGTGCTATTACAGGCTCGCTGTGGCTTATTTTTGTAAACTGACTTCAAAAACGTTGTTAAAAATGAAAGGTTAAAATTTATCAAGTACCGTAAAACGCTACCTATACGATAGAAGGTAAGGCGGTCGGTCAACGTTGAGAGGTAATTCTGAATATACTTAACTCATGGATTTCAGTCTATTTCTAATTTGAAGCGCTGAGCGATAAAAATTTCCAGTCACTGTGATCTTGGCAATAATAGAAGATATAACGTTTCTACATATTTTGATAGCTGTTCTAAGGCATCTAACCTGAACTAATCACCACAAACTCACCAAGCTATAACACAGTAAGTTTCCATGTTAAAGATCATAGGTATTACTACGGGATTATTATAGCATGGTCCAAAGGAGCCCCTATTTCTGCAATTTCTTTATTAACCACTTTAATGACATACTTTCCCACACTAGTTGCGCGCTCTTTATGAGCCATTCTATACGAAAAGTATAGTTAAAAGTTATAGTTATGTGCACTTCAAATAATGGTTTGCGAACCAATGAGATGTGGCCTGAGATGATAAAAATGGATTCAATCGGAAAAGAACTATCCCTTTAACAGTGTCTTAACATTAGCACTCAATATACAAGAAACATAATATGTTGATCGTTTAGTAACTTTTGTTTAGTGCTATAGGAACTTTGAGGGCAGTTACTGCCAGATTCTCTGGATTAACGTGAAAATTCAAAGAAAGTCAATATTCATCCAATTTTCCTAACTATCAAAATGGGAACTCTCTGCTAACACATGTAACAGAATTTGACCTAAGAGGACTAAAGTAAATCAAACTAAATTTGAGCTTACCTTCAAGTGAACCATTTTGCTAATAGGAGTTTTAAAAGTGTGAATGACAAAAATTTTTATTTATTAAAACGTGACCGACATAATGATTACCGACGAGTCCTTAACCAGCCTCGGAACTAAACGTTTCTCTCTAACTGAACCTTTATCTACAGTCTGATAAATCGGGCTCACTTAAGATCATTATACCGACTATAGATTAGGAGCTAATTTGCCGATATACATGATGAGTATGTATAAAGACGATAAGGATTATTATCGTTTCACAAGGCAACATATTTAGCTATAAATTATCCTGTAACCCGTTGCATAAATCACAATAGGGACGTGTGAATACAGTCTTAGACAGGCTCTAAAAAGGTATATGAAATAAAGAAGAACAATGTAAATTTTAAGGCTCATTAGCGCATAAACACAAAACCTTTAGCGAGAAATTTAATGAGAGTTTATACAAGATGTTAAACTGACTATAATACAGAGAAAGAAAAAAGTTATAAAAATATAAATTTAGAGAGAACTGCTTTCGACATCTTTTCAGTCAACACCCCCACAGGGGCAATCTGAGTGGGTAAGTTAAAAACTGAGATCTATTCCCAAGTTACAGAAGAAAAAACTGAAACATCTTGTAAGACGAAAACAAACAGGTTTTTTTATGTGGCATGTTTGGTCCACCGTCCTATTTCTTTAACGCTGGTTCGCTATACTGACTTGTGCGGTAATGTTTCTTGGAACACTGTCTATACACATTTATAAAACGTAAATGCCAATATAAGATCTACCACTTTAATATTTAAGATATTTTCGCAAATCTGTCCTGTATATCGATTATAAGCCATCTTATCTCGGACACCCTATACAAGACTGTTTAGAATCCAAATTTCAGCCAATTCGCTATCGTCAGAAACATTCAGAAGTATGTACCAAAGAGTCTCGACCGGTGTAACTCGCAGATTTTTCTGTCGTATCTCTCGCTTTCCTTTATTGTTGTCGTCTTTGCTGATGGATGCTACTTTTATTAAATGACAATGATTTCGTGCCTACAGGCAAAATTTATCATATATTAAACACGAGTTCATGTTATGTTATAAAAATCGAGAAGCGTCCAATTAGAGTTCTCAGGTCGAGTCTACTGCTAAAAATTGACGAAAAGTTAAGACGAATGTTGAACTTTCTGTTGTCACTTATATTTTTTGGGCCATTTGTAACATACTCGAAACACCATAAACGATAACTTCATGTGACTGTAATCGTTATTAAAACTAACAAGATATGGAACTTGATTTATCATTACCAACAATTGCTATTGATAGCATCAAATTAACCACCCCTTTTTACCTCCTTCAATAAGCGGTTTCCTAATTAATTTATAATTTATTACAAATGCAAAGCGGTAAATATGGAACAATTTATCATGCTTTTACTGAAATTAATTGTTAGCGAAACTGTGTACCACCAACAAGTTTTGCTTTATTGTTATGACATCTATAGGTATTTTTACCTAGTTTGAATTTCTCAGAAGCATGTGCTAGAACATGTGATGGTGTGGAACAAACATCCATCAACTTGTTTGCAACGCTCTGTGTAGGTAAAATTTATTACATTTGCGACTAATGTAATCACTAAATAAATTGGATTTTTGCTTTGGATGCTTGTTATTTCAGAGGGAATATATAAATCGGAGGAGAGTACGGGTTTTCAAACCAATAGGACAACATCGATTTCGTAATTACTAGGCTTAAGGGCCGGCAAATGAAAGGTCTGGCCAACGTACCTAGAGGATTGGGGCTCTTAATCGTTAATGTACGTGCCACATTAAAAACTAATTAAAAAGTTTGAAGAGAACATTCAATAAGCACTGTCATAAGATGTCTCCTTGTGTATCGCTCTTGACACGTTACTTAAAACACTGATTATTTAATCAAGGTTATTGTCTATTCAGTTTAATTTTATTGCATTATGTCGTTACCGATATGGATGTCCATAAAGCGAGTTTGCGTTTCCACAAAGTACGTTAAAGGTTAATAAATACGAATCGTTGCGTAATTACAGCTGCAACATTCACCATTATCCTTCTATTCAATATTTAATTATTTCCAATAAAATTTCCTAACAGTCCAGATGACTGTCACCGACACATAGAGGACATGGAAATGTCGGTTTTAGAATTAAAGCGACCACTCCTAGCTTAATAAACTGGGGCATATATAGTAGAATAAGTACGTAAATATATCATGTGGAGCAGTTAATTCACTTGACAAATGCAAATTAACTATTGTGCGGACTTCGTTTCTGATGATCTCCAGGAAATGAGTCACAGCCAAAAAAAAAAAATCAAAACCAAAACAAGGACTGAACATTACAAAAAAAAGAGTTCAAAGGTCGATGTGCGAGGTTTGTTATGTATGGATGGTTATATTTACTGTCTGCCATGCTTTGTTCTAGATTCTTATTAACAAAGCGAATACCAAAACAAAGTGAGCTAAGTGTAGATATGCACAGAAAGGCTTTGATGTACTGAGATTTCCTTTGTGATTCATAACAAAAACAACGATACAGCGATTAATGTGAAACATCAGGTTTGGAGAAAACGCAGTCCAAAGATTTGATTTAATTTCAACAAACACAAAATAAACAATCACTCAATAACCAACAGATCAATTCCACTATCCATAACAGCGTCGATAATGATAGAGAATAATGATAGGATATGATAGATGGAAACATGCAAATTTCTGATGAAATTGTGGGATATCAAATTTGGACACACTTTCCTACAGATATTTGTATCGCTTTTCAGTAAACACTATCGGGAAAAAATGTTTCATTAAATGGAAATTACATCAAAAAAATTTTGTTGCAAAACTTTGGCACACAAAGAAACACTGAAAAAAGGGACAACCGAACTCCTTAGTAGTACTACTTAGTAGTGGTAAATTGTTACCTAAAAATTGCTTATTGGTCGTGGTTGTCCTGTAAATTATCCGACCACCTCAAAATTTTTGGACATGTTGTAATACTTTGCCCTGATACAGTGTATTACTAAGACATCACAAGTAAGTAATGACAGGTAGACAACTGAGCTTCCTGCCAAGTTCTGAAAATTTCGGGCTTCCATATTCGAAAATTTTGCATTTTTTAGTTATTTGAAATTTCTACCCAATTCTTCAATCGGTTGGGGAAAATACTGATTAAATTTGACAAATCCTTCGAAAGTTATAGAAAGAAGATGTGGGTCATTAACTGATGATAAAATTCCGTTTCCAGCTGGTTTTGAAGATGTCGAATTCCCCCATAGACAAATCGATGGAAAATTTCGCGATTCAATCCGTGAATCTAGGACATCTGAGTAATTTGTGTTATCTTTTTTGGAACACCCTCTGTTTTATACGAGAACCCTGGTTCACCTTAACATGACCTACTGATACAAACTACTGTGAAGAAATACTAAATCTCGGAATCAACATACGTATATGTACATATGGCCACCTACGTAATATTACAGGCTTGATATTATTATTTAAATATACAACATACCAACTTTTATACACGCATACATATCTGCTGCTTATCTATGACTTCAGCAGCTCAGCAAATGTGCGATCATGCAAATAACACTTAATAGGTACACTAATTTTGTCAATTCCAGTGCTAATAAAGCTTGTTGGACTTAATGGATGTGCCTCACCAACAACTTGTATGCGAGTCAAAGCTAATGTACGATTTGCTTAGTTGATTATATGCCTTCAGCCTGATTACAAATTTTGAAATATTCTCATTTTTTAGATCTGTCTTTGGTGTTCAGTTGTTATCAAGTATTATCGTCTTATTTGGTTATAGAAGACAGATGTTGATAGTTGGCCATCTTATACAATACCCGTTTTGTGAAAAACCAACACATAATTTATTTCGGAAAAACCGTTAAATATCCTTTTTTTGAAACATTCTGATATTAGGGAAAAAAATCCTACGAACGTTCACTATTTTCTCCATCTATAATTATCTTTATCACGAAATTTAACTAGAAGTTTAACCGAAACAAATAAGACATCATTAATATCGGAGCATAATTAAGACTGTGCATATTCATCTATTAAATAGAGTTTAATTTTTGATAGAGTTAACGAATACCGAATTATGCAAAACAATATTGTATCCGGGAAATCCAAAAACTCCAACATCAAGAATCCATTAACAAGATTCCTTACAATCCTTTTTACTTAACAACAGAAAAATTCAGATTTGACCATTTTTTAAACATTCATCATGAATTTGACAAGAGCAAGTAAGTTCATGTTCATCTTCTATTGGTTGTATATTCTAGTTTATGAACTTGTTACAATAAGAGTTAAATATTTGTATTTTTGTAAACCTATTAACAGACAAAATGAGTATGAAACACTGTTGGAAAACGAAATTCGTGTGTGCCTACTAGGAACATGTAATGTTCAAAGAACAAGTAAATATTATAAATTAATATTTCTTCCCTAAAACATTTGGGTCTAAAACGGAGTTATTCCAGAATATGTTCAATTGGTCCATGATGTTCCATCGATGCCTCCTTAATCACTCTCCGATGATGGGAGAAAGAATATCTATAATTTTGAGTCGTCGTTTTTAAAATTTGAATGCGTTTTTAAAAGGTCGAACCGAGAAGCAAACCAAAAACGATTCAAAAAAATTAACGACGTGTAAGTTCTAAAACCATATTTTACATGTAGAATGTGCAAGCAATTCATTAAATAAACAAAATATAGTACCTACAGTCGGTGCAGAAAGTATTCGTACAGAACGCAAAATTATAAAAACGATCGATTTTATGCTATAAAGGACATCTTTACAAGACAAAAAGAAACATATAGAGGTTCATTTATATTATTCACAAATATTTTTAAAAGAAAAAGTAAGTTTAATAATTTTATTATTTAAATAAATATAGGAAACTACAAAATAATCACGAATTCAGACGCAATAAGTATTCGTACACATGTCAAAAACAAAATTTAAAGTAACAAATACGACTCTAATAACAGTTTTAGTATTTTGTAGGATAACCTCTTGACTTTATAATTGCCTCTAACCTTCTGGGCATAGAATTAACTAAATTTCTTGTAAAATTTTCCGGAATTTTGTTCCACTCTTCTAAAAGTGCAACTTTTAATCCCTCCCTTGATTGGATTGGGTGGTTTCTAATTTTTTTTTCCAAGTAACTCCAAAAATGTTCGATGGAATTAATATCTGGCGACTGAGGAGGAGTTTTCAAATATTTTGGGGTGTTATAAAGGATCCAGAGCCTGGTATTTATAACAGTGTGCTTAGGATCATTGTCTTGGCTAAAGATATAGTTATCCTTAATTCCCATTTTTGTTGCACTTTGTAGAAGGTGGGTTTTTAAAATGTGAATATATACCATTTGGTTCATAATACCATCAATAAAATGAAGTGATCCTACTCCTGAAGCGTTCATACAGCCCCAAACCAAAACAGATCCTCCACCATACTTCACTGTCGGTTGTAAATTTTCTTTATTAAACGCAGTTCCTTTTTTTCTTCATACCTTAAAATGCCGTTTGTTGCCAAAAACTTCAAATTTACTTTCATCAGTAAATATGACTCGATTTCAGTAAGATAGTGGGGTGGTAAGATGTCTTCTAGCGAATTCTAATCGCTTCTTACTATTGATCTCATTAATAAAATATTTTTTACGAGCAACTCTGCCTTGATAGCCTTGTTTTTTCAAACAATTCCTCACAGTACTAGCAGAAACAAGTGTATTGTTGTATGTCTTTAGTTCTGTAGCAATTTTTTCCGCACTTATTCGAGGATTCTCTTTAACTTTCCTCGCAATAATGCGTCTTAGATGTTCAGTTAATTTTTTTGGACGTCCAACACGAGGTTTATTCTTGGAAGTTTTGCGCTCACAATATTTGTGTATAATCGTTTGTATAGTAGATCTTGGCCTATTTACTATTCTACCAATTTCCGCTAAAGATTTGCATTCATTATGTAATTTTAACAATCAACTGTCGCACTTCTTCCGATGTTTCATTACTTTTACGTCCCATGATCCTAAGAAGCTTTCAAAATGTTATGTACCATTGTAAAAAAAATTATTTTATTACCTTTAATATTCAACTTTTTCAATTTTACTAAATTTAAAATGTGTATGTGTTAAGTCACGGTGAAGATGCAACTACATGCTATGTACGAATACTTTATGCGAGTCTATTCCGGTCGATTTTTTGTTCTTGGTGTAATTTTCTTAGAAATACTCTTGTTTATGTTTTTTTTTTTCTTGATGTCGTAATATAATAATGTGAAACAATGTGTATGATCAATTTGGCAAAGTAAATTAACATTAAAATCATTGAAATTTATCTATTTATAAAATATTATCTGTTGTACGAATACTTTCTGCACCGACTGTACTTGCTCCGAATATTAAATTAAAGACAGTGATAGTATCTACTACAGTTTTTTATTGCAATCCAATGAGTAAAATCTTTAAAACCTTGGAACTTCGTTCGATAGAAATTCCCTGTTCTTGAATGGGACGACTTCCAAAAATACACAGGGACAGCGCTGAAAGGTCAACAGTATCTCTCTTTCTTTGTTTACAGCCGCTTGGCTTATTTTAGGTTTAGGAATATCAGAAATTACAATAAAGTACAACCTTCAGATATTACACTGTATGAGTAATGCAGAATTTGAATCCCCATTTAAGACCAAAATTAGCAATATGCTGCTAATTTTAACGTTGCGCTAGTGTCTGTAGCGACTAAGAATCTGACCGGAAATATCCAGGTTTTTATTGAAAGTTTCTACAAAAAATACAGTGGTGTCACGCACTTAAAGTCGATAGTCCAGTTAACCTTACTAGAAGGTTATTTCCCACAAAAACGATTAAACAAAGAGTGAGCAGGGGCCTATCGCCCAACCCTAGGTTTTCATAGAAGTTATCCTCCTTATAATGCTAATAATATGTGCCCAGGTCTCCTAACTTTAAGCCAAATGTTTCAATTTGCTGGTGTCTGTTAATTAAATAATTTCCATGGAAGTAAAGAATTTGACTTGCTCCAATCTTGTAGTTTCCATAGAAATGATCTTGCTGACCGAATGACCACAAGTTTGAAAACCCTGGGTGGACAATAGATCATAGCGCTGGCAGCTTCAATTGGATAACATTTTAATGCCTTCAATTTGCAATTATTCTCCGAGTAAAGTTACCTGGACTTGGATTTTTCACCACTTAAAACATTATCTTCACGAACTTTACCCCCAACGATGGTACTTAAAACAATTAATCAAGTACGTTCGATAAACTAAATTGCGATATCAAATACTCTATCACTAATAGTGGCCAAACATTGATAACGCACCCTACTGGTCTGGCTGATCTTCCTGGATCTCGGCTGTCTAATATCGGACAAATTTCCTGTGGACATAGTTGGAAATTATGCGTTAAGAGTTTCTCCACAATCCCTACTCTTTTCCACTGTAGAATTCGCAAATTTAAGAGAAAAAATACTGACACCGATTCATGTTAACAGCGTCTCCAACGAGAAATTCGCGAAGCACGCCCATTTTCCATAGCGATATCGAAACCACACGTGGTGAACGGTACCGCCGATATTTTCAACTGGCTGCCGCACTGGCGCAGTCCACGCTGCGTCGGACCATCAAAGTTAAGTCGACTTTTCATGTCAAATATATAAATTCAGTATATAGGCAGGAGTGACGTCAGATTGGATCGGAACGATCTTGCCTGATTGGAAGCATGAAATGGCAGTCGGTTGCGGAATGTTCAATTGGCGCCGCGTGTCTGGGTGAGCGGTTTATTACAAGCAATGTGCCTATTTAAGCTGATGTGAGATGGAGCGGTTATTAAAGGGAGCCATCAATGGGTAATAAAGGCACGTTCCAGCGGCTATTATTTCATTAATTTGAGGAAATTGCTGCATAAGCAAAATAATTTAGGTGTACTTGTGCGAATCACCAGATACTATTATAACACCTAGACCGCACAAAGCTCGGCGGAGGTTCAACGAAAATGATCAAAATCGTTTTTCTGACCTGAATTCTATAATATAAAAGCATACTAGAGAATTGTCTTTTTTTCCACGGGCATGTGCAAAACATCGCTCTCTCACACCCAATGCACACGTTCCGGTACACGACAACCGAACACCGAACTTTTGTGTGAAGTTCTCTGTAAAGCTTCGGCCATGAGACTATGCTGGACTTATCGGCAGGTAAAATTTCTACAATGTGCTCCCAATTTGCTGACAGGTCCGGTCGATCAAAACTGTGCTATTCAGCAAAGTTCATAACGGACATACAGTAGAAAGAAAAACGAAAAAAGAATACCACCGTAATACCCCTGTCAGTTCAATGTTGTAATATTCATTTTGAAGTGTTTCGACCATGCGTCCCAATATGAATAAACAATATACCGACCGACCTACCGGATAGAGTTGATTCATATTTTGTTCAGATCACGGTGTGATCAAAGACTGGTTACGGTCAAGTCAATCGTTTGAACATTGATTTTGCATTGTTTATTCACATTAGCACGCATTGTCACATCACGATGTTATACTATTAGACCTGGCCGATAATGTGAATCGTGTTGAAATAACAAACAAAAAATATATATAAAAGCACGTAAATTTTATTTGAAGCTTTTTCCCAAAAAATCCTTAATTTTTCAGATATAGTGCTATCTCAAGTTAAAGGCACCATCCGCATAGAAGATTCCATAACTTTCCTGGAAATATGCGAACATTAAGGTCCCAGATTCTTCAACCAGAGTGTATAAAAATAAGCAATAAATCACACGTCGAGCTAGCGCCACAATACACCCCTTTTTCTCCTCTGATTTTGCGTGCGCCAGCCGCTTGTCATAACACTGCACTCCCAAGGCTGTTGATCCCAAACAGACACACTATCTTGTTAACCAATCCATACGAAGGACGTTCCTCTTTAAGGGTCAGCTGGATCTTTAAACCACGTAATTATTTTTCTTCAAACCCGTGTAAAGGCTCTCACCATTTTAACTCAGTTTGGACGTTATCCCACCTTCGTCCGCGAACTTTATAACCACACAAACTTGTCTTCCTAAAAATCGGAAGTGGTAACTAACAAATCATATCTTGCCTTGACCTTCCTATGATATAAACAGTAGCTTCGTAGACGGAATCTGGATACGCCATCAAAACCCAGCGTATGTATTGGTTACCATGATTTTGGTCTACGACCGTCTTTGGCAGACAGTGTTTCTCGGTGCGATTATAGCTCTTCACCGTCCTTCCCGACTGTGGATGCAAATAAGTAATTCCTGTCTCTCGAATTCCAAAGATCTCCATAAACTACTGGAACTGCCAACTCGAAGTTATGGTATTTTCTCTGCCTCCAGTACTCTTTAACATTTTCGTGCTGGTTCTACTTATGAACAAGTTCTGCATCCAAACCGTAATATTGAATTTTCGCAAATGCTTCATGATTTGCATTTATGATGAATACGCGTAAATGGTAAGACGAATTCCAAATTCACCGTTCATTGAAATTGGCATCTGATGGTCAGCATATTTTTATAGGGACACGCAGGGTATGCAATAGAACTACCCACGCATTATTTATAGATTTCTTATTATCCTGTATATTTAATGAAAACTCATCCGACTAAAGATATAAAACTTTCCATGTTACATCCTTAAAGACCAAATTACGAACACACCGACAGCTTAATTTGTACAGAGTAGAAATGATCTAAGGCAGTCACACGTAGCTTTCAATTTCTAAGGTGGATAAACTTAACAAGACATTCAGAACTGAACCCTTAAGTTAAATTTTTTATAACTGTGGTTGGAGAACCATTAGAAAAATTGTGGATAAAATTAGAGGGTATTTTAACATCATTTACACTTCAGATATTCGCTAATCTTTTATCTCTATTCAAAAATTATGTCCGTTATTATCAATATTGACATGCACGACAGAAATGAAAACTGAAGAAGAGATGAAGAAAAGTGATTCGTTGTGTTCCGGGACTTTGACGAGGGCATGAGGTATTTGCCCTATTAAACGCTTCAAACCAGATCATATAACAACTGCATTAATATGATTAGCTTATATTAAAGCTACTGATCAGTATGCTAATTGAAGAAGAAATGGGACTGGAATCGAACTTAGGAACACAATTCTTAGAATTTTTTTTTAATAAGGAAAAATTTTAAATACACCTTCTCGAGCGGTTAAAAGGCCATTGTCCTTTCATATTAGATAATACTGGAAGCTCTAAGTCACTTACCAAATTGTCCGAATCTCGCCGTGAATTGCATTTTTCGGGATCATCTTCGGTGCCCTCGTCTCTACTCTCAGCCTGGCCCATAGCGACGGGGGCGCATCAGCAAAAGCTCAAAGCAGCCCCTTTTCGTACGACATGGGGTCACTCACACAACACCACTCAGGCCGATCGTTCCAGCTGGAGGGTCGGGCACCCGAATAGGAGACGGCGTGCTTTCGGCCGCGCCGTTAGGTTGCCATGGTTACAGACCGTGACGTCAACTGCGGCGTCGCGTCGCGCCGGGTGAAGAAGTGGCGGCACTGTCATTGTTCGGAGCCTGGGGGCGAATTTCACGCCGTGCCCAAAGGGTTGTTTTTGCGAATCATTTCTCGAGGGTCGACGCGAAGGATGTCCCCTAAAACATTACCGCTATGAAGATCGGAATATAATTTCTTAATTCAATGCAATACATATTTTTCTTATACAATTTTTTGGGAATAATGCTTCATAAACTAGTAAAGGTTTTTAGAACGATAGAATAGTACAGGGTGTGGTGAAGAATACAAAAGTTGACAGTGACAGAAAAACTGTCGCCATTTTAGTTTGGTAGAGGCAGGGTTTCTATTTTTAAAAAATTCTGTATTTTTGAATCCTCCCGTATTTCGTTCATCTTTCAAGAAAACTTCGAGAAACTAAAAACTCTGATAGAGGATTCCATTAAAAAAATTCAAAAAAATACAAATATTTTTTTTAGAAAAAACCTGTCGCAACGAAACAAAAAATGCGAAAATGTTTTTATCATAAAAATCACAATATTGCAAATAACTCCAACTTCAGTAATAACTGAGATACTCTGTAACACTATCGAATTTAAGATATTCTGTACATTCTCAATTGAAACCAAATCTGATACTTCACCCTTTAGTGAGGCGAACAAAAATTCTTTGGTTAACGGTTAACGTTTCAGTGACAAATCTCTTTGAGCGTCTTTCTTTCACATGCAGTTCTTGTTATAGTTGTCAGAAATTTTATAAGAATTTTGGAAATAATCCAAATTGGTTTCAAAATGATAAGGTGTTGATGACAACATAATTTCGAAACGAAATTCATTGGCCCTAATTCCAGGTCAGGTTGGTTCAGGTTGATACACGTTAGAATTTTGCAACCACTTGTAATATGTAATAAATATGGAAAATACATTCATAATTGATTTTAATATTTGATACGCTTGATAAAAGTAGAATAATTATTATTTCCCGACAATTTGAAAAACTAACAATACATTTTGAAAGTGAGCATATAGAATGCGCTGTTGCCATTTTTAGGTTATGGCTTGAGCTTTCGAAATAGTTTTTTGTCATGTCAAAAGACTTTCAAAATTGACAAACTGCAGACCGCCCAAAAAAAGAAAAAATAAACAAAAATATATAATTATAGAATATTAATTAAAAAATTTTGATTAAACCAACAAATTCATGTGTGAATATTAAATATCATAATTAAATCTCATAGATACCATAATTAACGTCAGAAACAGAAAACAATTGTTAAAGAAATAATAAATCAGTGTGAACAAAAACATAAGAAATATGTGAACCTAGACATGAATAATTACAACATGAATTAAAATTCTTTTGTTATTTAAAAATGGACAAAGGCAAACGTAAGAAGGGCAAGGGTATGTACTGAAATATATTTATTACCAAATGCTATTTACTCCAACTACCTACATATGTCTTCCAAATACTAACTCTGATTACTTCCCTGAAGAACCTCAAAGTGTCAGTTGTAATATATATTTAAATTTAAAGACAATACCAGAGTTAATATAGGATAGATTTATCTTGAGTAAATTTATAGTTACAAATATCTTTGTCATATTAATTTAATTTTTTCATTTTGCTTAGAACGGAGCTTAGATATTGGTAGAGCTCGGTCAGCCCTCAGTGTCTCCGAGATTGACTACTATTTAAGCTTGCCAGTGAGCTGCCCTACATCTCCAGCAGCTTCAACACTAACACTCACTCCAGGCCGACTTCGGAATATTGATGAAGATATGGAAAATTTAAGAGCCTCTAGGCAGGATAATCCATTTGTACAGGCAAGTACTGAAGACATATGTACTTAGACAATAAAAGAGACGTTAAGAATAGTACTGAATTTAAAAACCAGCCACTTCTTAAAGAATAGATGAGATAGATTAGATTTTCTAGTTTGTGAATTAGTTTCCCATTCAGATTACATTTATTAAGCACACTGTATATTTTTTTAGTTAATCATATGTAAATCTTTTCAAACTAAAAAGAAAATAAATTTGTACTCAAAACTCTTCTCTTATCAGGTTGCACCTTTATGTAATTCTAGTGAATCAAACAGTTAACTTTCCTATTTTAATCTAATTGTTTTCAGTAAAAATTGTATGTTTTCTTTGAATTTTAAATGTAATTTTAAAAAGCATTTTTTTTGTGTCAAATCCAGATAAAAAATTATTAATTTCAGAAAGTAATAGCAAGCAGGGAGAGTCTATTGGAATCAAGTCTTGATGAAGAATCTGATAACGCCACTTTAATGTCAAAGGTAAGGACTGTGACTTGTTTGATTATTTAAACAGGTTAATTTGGATGATAATTCCAAAAACATTACATGTAGGTTTTTTCATTATAAATAATAGAATAATTCCAATTTTAATACTTGCAAACGAATGTTTAGCAGACTTTATGGGAAATTTTTTAATGAAGTTATTTATTATAGGAAATATCCCATAGATTTCATCTTCCATTAAGTATTTATTTAATTTGTATTGAGGAAAACAAATAATGGTATAATATACATGAACTTGTTAAGTAATTTTTGGTAAATGGTTACCTTAGCCAAGGATGATAACAGAAATTCTTGATTGTCAGTTCTGCTCCCCCTAGATCACGCGATCTAAAACCTTTAAATTTATTTCTGTGGAAACACGTAAAGTTTCTGGTTTACGAAACCCCTGTGGGACAGAGCAGAACTTGACTTCAATTAGTGCGGCATATGAAGTCGTTCAAAATAATTATGAAACTTAACCAAGTTCGCAGAAACCATGTACGTCATTTAAACAGTTATAATACAGTTCAAGGACGATATTTTTAATAACATTTAAATGAAACGCATTGAAACTTGATGAAAACATATTTGCACATAACTGTCCTAAAGCATCATAAGGCAGTAACATCTTAAGGAGATATTTCTGAACATGGGTGCTTATACTAAAATATTTTATATTGTTACAGTTAATAATCCATAAAAGTTTGATTCCATAGTTTTGAATCACCCTACATATTCTGATTTAGGCAGTCAATTTTCTGACTACGCGCTGTGACCACCATGCAAGCATATTTATTTTTGGCCCCGTTATGAAATCTTGAAATATTGTAAAAAAAAATTGTTTGTTCCCTCAGGATATGTAAAATTCTATTTGAGGTTGATGTCAAATAGCGTGTTTGCTAAACCAATACAACGCAATGGCAAGGAACTATAAACCGTTTATTTCCAAGGAATTGCCCTTGGACTTGGACATAGACCCGTTGTCTTTACCTGAAGTACATGAGCACATGATTCGAAGCCCCCCGCCAACCTGCTGGCCTAGGTCGCCAAATTTCAGATTCTTTGACTTTCCATGTTCAAAAGATGAAATGCTTCAAGTAGAAGTTAACGTAAGTCTCAACAAAAAAATCTCTGTCTTTAATTTAATGTCAAGCATCCTACATTAGCAAGCCAAAGAGAAATCCAAGTCAACCGAAATCAAGCCAAAGCATTCCAGTTGGAATGACAGTAACGATACTTCGCTAAAATCCTTGAAAGCTCATTATTATCACGACAGATTCTCGTTACTGACCACGAGTTCTCTTAGAACTTCGGCTGAAGATAGTATTCGCTTAATGGGGGATGACTGAGTTATCAACATTATATTGATTTCGTAAGTAAGTCCAGAAGTAGGGTCGCCAATTTCAATTATTATTAAGAGGAATTTAATGCAATTTTGAAGATTAAAAAAAAAATTCAAAAAAGTGATCAACATATACAATTTTTAAAGTTGTGACCTTGGGACATAGTAGAGAACGACAGAATTTGAGGCAGTTTTGGCTGAAAGAACAACTGAATTCAATGAGACATAGCAAGCGCCGAAACTCATGCAGCTCAAAAAATTTAAATCAAGATTAACTGTAGAGTTATATTAATATACATGAATATTTTACTATGAATATGTGTCCCAAATTGGTTGATCGTCAAGCATAAAGGTATGTTTCTTTCAATTTTGGAGTTAAGTTTCTAGATTTTTCCATGGCATAGTCTGAAAAATTTTGTTTTCTTATGATCACTGTTCAGTTAAAACTTTAGAAGAGTGCTTTAGATATACGTAGAATGACTGATAACGCTGCTGATCAACGAATTTGGTATAAGTTGAAGAGTTTTAACCCATATTATTCAATTATATTAACCACACTATACTGATCTCCGAAAATGGGCTGTAAATAATTACGAATTTTTTGGTGTTCATTCCTTATATAGGTATAAAACTACTCTCGCTCCGTTCCAATTGCCTATGCAATGATTACGTGTTAGTTTCTTACTGTATTCGTCAATTTGTCGGCAGCTTTTATCGCCTTAAAGTGTTGTAGATGCTGTGAATTGCATGCCATTGCTTAACCTTAATATAACGATGTACTGAAATGATTATTTTTCCGGATTTGAAACAGGGTTTACATTTATTTAGTGTTATTTGAGGATATACTTTATGAATAGGTATTTGGAAAGTATATAAGTTAAGTTGTTAGAGTTGTTTATAGGTAAAATGTATCCGGTGGCTAATTTAGGCGTTGACTTTTTATTCACGGAGTTATTGCCTTTGTTTAAAATGACTATTTTTGAAATATTTAAAATATTAAAATCGGTATTCGATTCTAATTAATTTCGAGATTTATATGGGAATCTTAGAAGTGATAGGTAGATAGCTAAAATTACCAATTATTAATCTCGCCTCTAAAAACTGGAACTAAAACAACATTAGAAACATCATTTTCGGCATGTCTAAATACTCATGTATTCTTGATTTCTTCAAACCTAGAAGCGCCAATTACTTTTAATATTGCTGGACCTGAAATTAAAATGATTATAATATACTGTGACCTCTATTTAATATTTGTGTATAATAACCTTTAAAGCATTTATGCCTCAAAAAACACCTGTCAGCCCGTCGCATTTACATCTGTATTACAGAGGGTGTTTCTTAAACAATTTGCAACTAAAAGGAACAAATGTTAAAATTTAATGTTGCCATAAACTGTTGGTTATTGATTCAATAGGCAAAGAATTCCACGATGAGATATATTAAATCTAAAATTTTAATTTTAAAAGCTGAAGTGGAGTTATGAAATATTAATTGCATAAAAAGTCATTCATTTAACTTATCTTAATTTTTGAGGTTCTCATATGATTTCAAACTTTTGTTATTTAATTTTTACTTAAAAATAATTTGTATATTTGGCGCTGAAGTGGCCCAATGGAAATATTCTGAAAATTCTTTTTGCGAATCCATTACTTTGTCAACGGGTTAAATAAAGTTTTCAATAAAAGTTTAACGTTCCACTACGCTCGGCTTCGCGTCCTGTGTACACATTGTATGTACACCACAAATACGGAAAGTGATATTTTCCCATTTGTTAATATTTAAAAATAAGTTAGTATAATTTCGAGAAGACATATTATTTAAACACAATCCGGAATGAAGATGAATGCAATAATAAATTTGATAAATTACATGTTATAACTCAAATTGTCAAAACATTATATTTTTATTTAGACCTCTTGAGACCATTTCGCCAACATTTAAACTGTAACTCAACTATTGGTCCAACGGTAAATTAATTAAATTATGGAATTGAAGGATCACCTCAAATATGGGTGATAAGCTAAGGAAGTGATTTCTAGTCATGGGTTAGCGTTTCTTTAGATTATAGTTTGTTAATTTAGTATTCCTGACTTACATTCCTAAATGTACTATGATATTTTCAATTTATAACAGTACCATCTAGTACATTTTTCTACGGTAATTTAAGAATAAATGTTGCAATTTATTAAATCATTCTATATATTTCTAGCATTAAGGGTTAGAAATGAATTTATGTATGTTTGGGGTCCAATCATGAAATTTTTTTCCAATTTAACGTTTAAAAAGGTTGTTAATTTAATAAAATCGATTATTATGAAAATTTAACTACCTAGCAATCATCGGTGTGTGAAGTTTAAAGTATTTAGAAATTTGTAGATCAATATTTATATTCTTTATTGAAATATTATGTATGTTGCAAATTGAGTATGTAGACTTCTAAATGTGAAATTCCAAAGATTACTAATAAAAAAAAGACTTAGCCATACCAATCCTATGTTATGTATCTAGTTGACTATGTTTAGATAGAGATATTTAGAGTTAAATCGAATAAAAAATAAGAGACGTGTGACGAATCGCTACGAATTTCATTGGACACTAAGTATCTATTAAAATTTTCTGCCATAATAACAATTCGACATTGTCAATCATCTTATGTTTTTGCTGCTATGTCAGTTGGCGTTTAGAATGGTTTCGATCTTTGTTAATTATATGAAGAAATGATAATAACAGGCAGAGTGCGATACGTTACATAACGAATTCGGATTGACGTGGTATGGTGTGTGTACGCACTCAACGTGGCACTACATACTTTAGATTAATATCGCAGCAAAGTTCTTATTGGACAAACAAACTAAAACTAAGCGGTGGTACTGGAGACAAGCTTCAAATCAGTTTAACTAATAATTAACATTTTAACGCACTCAAGCACGACATGTACTAAATTGATGTCTTATTATCAAGCATATTGTAATTTTCTTTCTTATAAAGAAACTATGAATCGTTTCAGATTATTGAGACTGGATTTAAACGATCTTTATTATGCATATTATTAAATATTTCAACAATTCAAGGACAATTGAAATTATAAATCTCAAAATTTATTGTTCGTTCAAATTAGGCTGACGTAGATAGTATTTGATGACTATTGATGTTACGAGTGCGCACTTTTTGAATGACTGAATTCGCCATTATTTCACTGTCTCCGTGCCATTATGAAATTTTGTAAATATATAAACGTAACATTTGGCGGCATTATTTTGCAGCTTTCGGACGCCCGCGTTCGTCGTAACTTTTGTCTGGCAAGTATAGTAATCATACAATTATTCCCAATTTTCTCCAATAATCAAGTGTTGAGGAAAAAAATACTTTATTTTTTATTAGTAATATTAGCTCACAAGAGCCACGTTTCTAGTTACATGTTAATTAAATTAAGCGCCAGATGAAATGGGACAATCGTTCTTTTCGTGCTTGCTTTACTATCACACTGGAGCAAAAACGAATTAATAATTTAGTTGTTCCTATATTTTTAATTGATGGTTCCTATTGTTTGTTAATTCTTTATGCCGTTAAACACCTAAGTCACTTCAAGCAAGTTTTTGTCATTTTTTTTGTTGTAGATGTGACGTTAACAGTTAATTCACATAACATTTGTTATGCTATTGTTTAATTTTTAACAACTCCTGAATTCACGTTTAAGTTAATTAAGATAAACGAATTTAATATCCTTTTTGTGTGCTTAACCCAATGTAAATTTGGTTTCATGTTTCATAAGAATCTGTAGTCAGACTAAGAAAATTTGTATCAACAAATTGAGATTCAAGTCCTTTCTCTTTGTTTGTCTGTTAATTTATAAGTTAAGTACTTATCCGTTCCTTTATGAGATTTTTTAAAATTAGTTTATAAATATTTACTTAAATTATAAATATAAAATTAATCTAATACAACGTGTATTTTGCTTTATTTATATGAATTCCCGTGACTCTTTCTAATGATTCATGCCGCACTTTAATACTGATCTTGGCCCTGTTGCATGTGTTATATCTATCTCATGCGTCTTCGGTAAGCAGCGAGCCATAAGACAACAACACTACATTAATCATAGAAAAATGACTCTCTGCAGGTGCCATGAAAACTTCTTCAAATAAATAATCGGGGAAGTGCATAAATAATATTTATTTAATTCAATAAATTTCACAATACAATTAAAGGAGATAATCCAAAAAATCTACTTAAATTTATACGTCGACAACACAATCATTGCAATGATTCAGCTGAAAACGTTTAACCACATAAGTATATTTCTTATTCCAATAGCCTATGTCGTAATAACTTCACTTACACATAAAACTTTCCTTATTTTAAGGAACATTAACACTTATAACCCTGCCGAACTTCGGTGTTAATTTGGAAGCTTACAAAATTACAACTTAAACTAAAAATTGCGAAATCGAAACATCATTTTGTAGGCATATAACCAAGAAAAAAATTAACGATACTCACTCTTTTTACCTTTACGGGGTCAAAAATTGCGATGGGTTAAGAGGTGTTATGCATAAAATTATTATGATGTAATATTTATTATGCGTCTATATTAGAAAAATATTGTTAAAAACAACATTTTTCTCAATTTGGTGGAGTAAATTAAATGCTTTTATAGCAACAAATAAATTGTGGGCAGAATTACCACCATTTTGCTGTTTATAAAAAAAAATCTGTAAGAGATATCAGATTATCTTAGAAAATAATTTTGATTAAACTATTATTTTAAAATGAAGAGAAACAGTTAATCTCAACTCAGTTAGCACTTCCGCCGACTTTAACACGAGCTGTCAAAATTGTAATTATTCAATATGGGCGCTTGAGCTACATACAAGTCACTTGTTTGGGTGCAGCTAGCCATTATATGAGGTTGGCAGATTGATCGCTTAGGAATCGCAAAGAACTTTAATAAAATCCGGTACTAGCACTACCAGCAAAACAAAACATTTGTGATATTTAAATGTTATTTATTTCTTTTTTTGTTTTACTATTTCATTGAGAGTTTTCAAGCGATAAGTCGTAATCACAAACAAAACAAATGTTGGATAAAAGATTCAAACAACCTATAAAATCTTTCAAAGATCGGCTTTCATGTGCCATACGTCTATTGGGTTTTAAAAGACGGTTTGGCAAAGTATTGACTAAAAAGGACAGCGATCTAGTAGCGCTACAACTTGTTAACTTCCACCATTGACATTCAACTCTGACAGCGACTTATAACTTGTGTTTTCACCAACTCATATGGCTGCAGAATGGGTTAGGATAGGTGGTGAGTGGTCATGTTGCTGCACGATATATAGATATGTTTCAAATGATGACCCTACAACAACATGCGGGCTCCACAAAATTTTCAGAACTAGCCTTTAGGAATCAAATTTCCTTTGAGAAAGTTAAGATTCTTGTGATGTATTGTCAACAACAATAATGAAATTCGAATCATCCTAATGTGTATAGGTAAATCAAATATCAAAATAATTAAAGGAACCCATTGCAAGACTGGACCTATTCACACACGTATCACCTTCGACGTACAAACCAGACGAACTAAATCCAAATTTAGGCCAATAAATAATTGAAAATACAAGCTATACAAGAAACGCGAACTTACACATACCATTCCCTATCTGTATTGTGGTTTCGCAGATAATCACCAACTTAGTGTAAGAACTTATTGTGTTAAACTTACTAGAGGAAAAAATATATGCAACATATCATTAATGCGCCGCTCTTAACAAATCCAACACGCAAAATATACAAATGTTAAGTGACAACGCTCTTAGATCCTAAAAATGTCATCCATATTAGATCGCAGGACATGAGCTTGCTAATTAATTGCTAGCAGGGTGAACTAATTAGCAAGAGATTCCCCTGCGAACGCGTAACTTTTGTGCCCAACATTAACATCTAAATTATTTTCTCGTAGATTTCCTTACACTTCTAGTTGTCGTTTTGGCCGTTGAACTACTCGAGTTCGCTTTCGGCAGGGCCGTTTTTTGTACAGAGCTCGGGGTTTTGTTTCCCGATTTTCCATCTATAAAAACAACTTTCTTAGTAATACACCTAGAAAAAAACGTGTGAATATGTAGTTTTTGTTGAGATGAATCATTCTAATTGGGATCACCTAAAGTTTACAGTAGTTAATGATTATATTCCTATGAAAACAAAAAAGGATGATACTGTGATGAAAATTACAACATGATATTAGGTACGAATTTCATTAATTTTTTTTTGGCAGAATTAGGTGAGTGTTTTCCAAAACACTTAATCTGATTTTTTGATAAAGCAATTATATCTCTCCTATGTGGTTGTAATGTAAACATATTATTACATGTATTGAGTGAATTGTATTAAAAGCTTTAACAGTAATTTACACTTGAAAAGTTTAACTTTATTTTCCTGTTTTTTACATATATATAAAAAATAGGAACTTCTGTTGTATATCATTCGCTTTTGACATCGAATTGGAATTTAAAATTCTCCTAGAGACCACGATTAGCTTAAATCCTCGACATAAACGTCTAGATTTTCATTATTACCTTGCTAGTATCCACTTATTTTGCCATTAAGCAAGTTATTCCTGATATGTGACAATGAATTTAACATTGTACTACCAGAGTCCCAGTTATTAAGGTAGTGTTAAAAGTATTGATTTAAATATGTACTATGTGAATAGTTTGAAATCCAACCAATGTTTCTTGAAAATATGGCGATTGCCACTTTTCCCGTATTCACCACATGTACAAAAATAACATCATACACAATGGATATTTGGGCATGTTATTTAACTAAATTTGCCTATCTGGAAAAAGCACCTTTAGTTGCAAATATTTTAATAATAAAATTCTATAATATAAAAATATATTTCGAGCCATGATTATATCGCCGTCAACCGCCAATACATGTAATAAATACGTCTGAAAGATATAACACGTATAGAAAACGTGAATCATCCTGTGTAAAAACCTTTACTATTTGTGTCTCTCAAATCCTCATACCAAATCAATGGTGATCCCGTCTACGCACGATCACACAACACAGACGCACGCCAAAAAAATGAATGACATGCTATGAAAAAGAAAATAAAGAAAAACCTACTTTTAGAGTTATTTTTGGCGGCCGCCGATTTGGCCACCACGGTGGTCTTTCGACCTATTCGCGCTAACACCTTCGCCTTTTTCTGATCTACCATAGGACTAGATTTCGTGGCTGCCTTGTTATTGTTGAACTTACTGGTAGTTTTACTGAAAAAAAAACTAAATTTTTCAACATATAATTTAAAATTTCTGCCAAATAAAAAAATTACATGAAATTTCTAAGTTTAAAAAAAAAAAAGATGAGCTCTTCTCGGTAAGTTACCTGGACTTGGCAGAACCCGCAACCACTTCTTTCGTAACATTTTTTTTAGTAACGATGGCAGATCTTCTCGTCGGCGCTTTTCTCGCCGCTGTTTTCCCTGGGGATGGCTCTACTTTCCGCACTTTCGCAGCCTCTGCATTTTTTTTAGTGGCAGCTCCTGCCGAGCTTCTGGAAGGAGGAGCCCTGCGCGGTCTTTTCCTCGCTTTCCTCTTCTTTAGCTGGTCTTCAACGCGGTATAACGACAAATCAACTGAAACTTGTATATTATAAGGTGAGTTCTTTTCAGTTACTCGTCCACTTACGCCCATCTGGATGCTCTTCTGTTAGTGAGGGGGATTGAACTTCCTCTCCCTTTTCCACAGCTAAAGATCTATTAAGAATACTTTCCGTTCGGGTTTTTTCGGATATGGGTAGCAAATATTTGCCTTTTTCGGCTCTGCTCAAGCTGAGATTTGTTAGTATACAATCAAAATCTGCAATAATTTTTTTATCAAAATGAAGCATTTGTAGAATATTTAGGAAAGTTACCTATCAAATCGTAAAAATCTGGGGTATATATTTCTCCCTTCTCTCGATTTTCTGTTTGTGACAACCACCTTATTCTAATTTTTGAAGAAGATTTGTAGATATTTTGAATTGCTTGACACAGGTAAAATCCCCCTTCTGCATTTCTGACCGCCAAAAATTCATTTCTGAAAAAGAATATTGCATTGATTTCAAGTGAATCCTCTGTATATTTCACGAAAAAAGAATTCTTAGACATGTGCTCTAACAGGCGTTCATAAGACAATAAAAAAATATATGTACTTGTAAAATACAATCAGCCGATCATCACCGCTCTTTGGAGTGCTCGTACTAATCTTCGATACCAACTCCACCTCCGGTAAGGGGCTCTGATAATGTTGAGTCCTGACTCGTTGGCGCTTTGCTGCCGCCGATGAAGTAGATGGAGTGCTAATCAACACGGGTCGCTCTGCATCTTGAGCAGATTTTGTTTTACGCGAACTACTTTTAGTGGGTGTTTTTGGTTCGGGTGTTTCCTTTTTGTTCGTCGTCGTGTCGTCTTTTGGCGTTTCCTAAAGAAATCCAATGATATTGTTAACTAGAGACCGATTGCTATTATCGGTGTCAAAGCAAAGCATGTTTATAGTTGCCGATATACCATTTCTGTTAAAATTAACATACCACAAAAATTTTGCTCAATATCAAAGCCAATTTTCTCATAGGCCAGTAACTCGATTTTATTGAACATATAAATGTGTTTTTAGTTAAAACTTTTTTAAGAATCACACTAAATTTTTATAAAAAATCAAGTCAATTTTAGTTCAGTGAATATACAAAGTGTTTGCTGTAACAATTTTAAGTAAAATTTTCTCACAAACTATGAAAGAAGAAATCTGTTGCAAAAACTGAGACAATTGTTACACGAAATTTGTTTCCGCATAATTTTCCTGTACATCTACAAAATTCAAATAAAAACGTATATTGACTTTCTTCGTTTACTATGTAATACGCTATAACATAGTGACAATTCCATGCAAGGTCATAGTTAATTAAATATGTAAAATGTTGATGTTTGGTTGTTTACAGAAATGTTTCAGTATCGGCCAATAGTATCGATTACCAGTATCAGCTACAAAACATCGGTCGATCTCTAATAGCGACAAACAAATAAATTAAAAAACTATACGAACAAATAGTTTCTCGAAAAAGGTCTCTTAAAAACCCGGAGATGTAAACATACCATAGTAGTTGGAGTTTTAACTGCAACTTTTTCTGGTGTTGGAACGATTTTCTCGACCTTTGATTGATCGGGCTTAGGCGATTCTTCGGGTTTAGCCGTTTGTACTTCTGGTTTTGATACCTGCACATGCAAATATTACTTGTAGATAATTTTCCAAACGTCTTATGATTCTGCCAAAATTCTAAACATTTACAAAAAGTTATTTTAGGGAGAACTCTAATGAAAAAGCTTGCTTATGAAAAACATTTTTATGAAATGATATAGCTGTTAAAGTATTTTACCTAAATTTGCATGTCCATCCAGTACACATAAATTCATAAATATACCGGAGGAAACACTCTAAATAAACTTACTTGTTTAGGAATCAGAGGTTTCGCCGGCTCAGGCTCGGCTCTCTTAACTGGAGTTGCGGCAGGTTCTTCACTTTTATCTTTTTCTGATGGAGAAGAAGGCAACACTGCTGGACCATCTAAGATTTTTTTTGGACTCTCTTGCACTGGCTGAGATTCAAAAATATGCAATATGACACAATATGAATTTTTCAAAATGAAACATAAATAATTTTATTCCAAAAAATAGAAAAATCATAAATTATTATATTTATTTGAAAATTTTTGATTGGCTAAATATTATAGTTATTTACGTAAGCAATTTACCTTTGATTCTATCGTCGGAGGTGTAATTTTTGCAACAACAGCATCGATACTACCACTCTTTGGGGGAGTTGATACTACGGGACTTTTATGCGACCTATTTTCAGTTAAAGGAGCAGCAGCATCTACATTTTTGTGTGGCTGTAGATTTTGTGCTGTCTAAATTTATAAACGTTTTTCAAACTTGCTAAAAATCATGTTTACTGCAAGGCGCATCTTACCTGTGACTGTGTTGGCGTCGCGGGCGGTGTAGATTTCTCTTTAGCTGCAATGGGATAGACACTAGGTGCAGACAAAGGTTCTGAAGTGCCATTTGTTTGCGACTTTTCTGATATGGTCTGTTCCTGAGTGACAGAATAATCACGAGCTGCCAAATTGGCAACAGGTTGCACTGGCGGAGGATGAGGTTGGCTGGTAGTAACCGGGGCAATCTAGGAAAGTTCAGTTTTGCCACAAAGTACTAATGATAAAAAAATCTCGACTCACATTGCTTTTTTGAATTCCTGAGGGTTGTTCTGGATTCGCATGACCACTTGTCGAACTTGTTGACACGGTCAAAGAAGAGAAATGATGCTGATTGGGGAAATTATGTGTAGTATTTGTACTTGTGTGTATAGTAGACTGTAAAATAACGCAATGTGAAAATTTTTCTCAAGTTTTATAATTAAACTAATAGAATTTAAAAATGCATAAAGAAAATTTGTGGTTTAAATTTAAAGATAAATATCTCTGAAAATTAATGAGATACCTAAATCCGTTTTGAAGTGTATTAGGGTTTATTGCAGGGTATAAGCAGGCTAAGATTGGTTTGTAAAACAACCCAATATTTTTAAAATACAGGGTAATAGATAAAATAATGCTGATTTCTCTTTAATACACTTTTTTCTAAGTTTAAAAGAAGCAGTGGCGATAAATTGGTACAACTTGCTAATACCTTTAAATACAGTCTCTCTAGAGAGGAAGCGAGCTTATCTTGACTTCATCCCCTTTCAAAATAGTAAATTGTATGACTGACCCCCCCGATTCGCAGAGCGCAGTTGATTTCACCATTCCATCGAGAGGCATTCATAACCAACCATTATTTTACGTTTCGTATCATAGGACAAACAAAAGTTTGGTCTGTGAAACACGTTTTGACTAATTGCTAGACGAAAGCAGGTAACAACATCTGAATGAGCATTTTTCCGGCAAACTCGATTTTCTGAGAATCTTTTTCAAATTTATGAAAATATATTGCTGAAAAACCCTAGTAATTATTTTTTAAAACTGAGCATACATACAGAGATATTTATCTTCAAATACGAAATACAAATACTCTTCATGTCTTTCGAAGGTCGAGAAATTAATACAATAAAAATTTACCAAATTCTGTGGCAAATGAGTTTGCGGGCTAAGTGACGTCGAATTGCTTTGAGGATGCATAGTCTTTATGCCCTGACTAATAGGCGTTGTACTTGGAGATACAAGATCCATAGGAACACCAAATATCTTTCACTTTTCTCCGAAGTTGAACGGCAACTGCAAGCAAGTTTAGACAAAATGACTTTTACTTTTGAATTTAAAAAATATATGAATATGAATGTGACTAACTTTCACAAAACCATCCATTCCAGAGGAAATAAGAAATTCAGAAGCAATTTGTATAAACTTCGTGATATCTAAACCCAGCTGGACTTTATTTGTAGGATTAAATAAAAAAAAGATTCATCTAAATACTGAATATATGGTCAAAATTGTCCGATAATTAATACATTCAAGAGGAATTGGAATAGGTTATGGAATGGTTATATTTTCAATGTTTCTTTGAAAGATGCCTTAAACCAATTTTTAAATTAAACTAATGTTGATCATGTATTTTAACGAGATTTGATAAAGGTAGAGTGTGTTTTTGTTTGTTTGTAAGGTACGTACGTGAGTTGAAAGTGTATTTTATAGACATTATGGTTTAATTTAAGACAACTATGTACTTATTTACAAATGCGTACATATGGTATATTTCTGAATAAATAATTAAATAATATTAAGAGTTTTCGAACGGAGAGGGGGAGAAAGAGTAATAACTCCAGCATCAAAACGGACTGGCGCTGAAAAGTAACTGAGGGGTTTATGTGTTTTTTCTTTGCGAGATAAAGTTCAACCCAAACGTTTGTGGTAAATGACGGTATGAAGTAAGAACGCGTTAATAACCCGCGCTGTGGCTATTTGACCCTGGCAACTCAAGTAACTCGGTTCCGCGGGAACGTAACACCTCTCAACATTTCTCGCCCCCTGACACAAAATCTGAGTACTGCAAGGGACCCCAGGTCTCACTGCTGTTCTTGGGATAACCAAGGACGGCACCGACAACTCGCTGAGCTTATCCGAAATCACTCGCAACAAAACATATCGCATGTAATTAGGGTATTAAAGTGTACTATGTAGTTGAAAATCTATTTTCATTAATTGCGACAATCGTACTCCATATTAAGATTCACATTAGTCTATGCTACCTACCAACCCTTCAAAACACTCGAAAAATTACTCCCGCGAAATTAAGAAAACGGATGGACATTTTCCCGATTCCATGACCGAACCAGTGCAGCCGAGTTGCTGAGAGGCAAAGCGCAGTTCGCGTCAGCAAAATGTACAGAAATCGGCAAATAGGACTTAGGACAGGATCTTTTAAAACCAAATCTAATTTTTTGCTTCATTTCTACAATTGTCTATTTTATTTTTTGATTATGCTCAATTTAATTTTCTATCTATTTGCAATATCAGTTGGACTCAATAAAATGGCTGCAAGGCAGATATATTTGCAAATTTTCATTTTACAATTTCATTATTTAATGCGCCAAAAATTTCAAACTAAACTTTATTTCTTACAGAAACTTAAAAAAAATATATTTGCATTCAAGAAAATCAAGCTGATACTGGTGACCTAAAACCAAAATATATTTCCATTTGATATATTTTGTTAAAGAACATCATGAATTAATAAAAATGGATTTCAAATGCTTTGTTTTTTTTTCAAATAGCTCGAAAACTACTAAAAATGTTCTAATAATTTCTAATATACCCTAATGATATTTTACAAACTCTGACATTCCAATGGTAAGCTTGGAAATTATATCGGACATAATATCTTTTTTATGAATGTGAACCTCAAAAATTTAAGACACGACCAGTAAAGGCCTCACAGGTAAACACTGGGCTATGCAGACAAGAGGCATAACAACAAGGAACGTCTTTAAACCAAATTTTATAGAAACTTTCTTAATGTTTTAAAACCAGCAATTAACCTTTAGGTAAAAGGTGTCAAAAACTTCCAATCTAGTTATGACTCACTTACTATACAGCTAAATAATTTGAGGTTACTAAAATTTATTTGAGTAATTGACAGTAATATTCAAATTCAGTCTTACACTTATTTCAATTAGCTCTGTAATTGTAAACTAATAGAAAATAAGAAAATTTACTTAAAAAGAATGAGATGCGGCAGATTGATAGATTAAAGAAACAACGTAAAAAACTCTTACCAAGATATTACCTAGCGTATTACCCAGCCTAGCAGTATTATCACTAAGCAATATTGGCATGCAATACAATGTTCACACATATAAGCAACTGTGGAAAAGTTTGACTTTGCACTATTAACAAAGTAACTGAATTACTTTGGGAAATAATAAACTTGTTTATTATTGTTCATTTTCACAATTCGGATTAAGTAAAAAAACAGGTACGCGTACGAAACATGTAAATAGATTTTATGTGCCATAGGAAATGTAAACAATTTGTGGGACCCCACAGCAGGAAGCCACGCTACGAGCTCTTTCGGCCTCCCCGATTCCAGCTTTAGAAGTTTGTTTTCATCACTGCAAGCAAAGATACTCACCCACATCCCAAAATCTTCACTATTTTTTCTATAATTCTAAATTGTTCTATTCTATAACATTCTAGTCTAAAACAACATTCACGATTCATTTATGGCGTCCACTCACTTGACTCACTTGCTTGCCTATTCGAGCGCTGTTGCCGTCTGCATGGCTTGGCGCATATATTTCTGACTTGTCATCCAAAAGAATTTAAAACCCTTATTGGAATTTCAATCGGTTACCATTTTTTACGAATATATAAGGGAATCTGACTAATCTACAACTAGTTATCTGTAAATGAATGGACGAAAAAAATTGTTAAACAATTTACATGCTCGGCAATCTGCTTTATGGTCGCCGCTTTATGGGCAACAACGCTTAGAAAAAAGTTCTTGCAATGTTGCTAGTTGTCAGAATTTTGGTTAACCCGCATATTGTGTTATGAGTTTTAGCTCGAAGTCAAGATTTGTTGGTGAAATTGATGGTAAAGAATTTAAAATACCGAATGTCTGAATCCTAGATTTTATAAGAATGCTGGTTATAAGGGAAAATTTTGTATTGTTTGCTTTGAAGGAACGGCGAAGGTCAGTAAATTTCCTAATTTCATCGTATCATACCATGGCAATGGCAACGTGGATTATCCTTCTTTAGGAACGTCATTTGTCCGACTTAGAGGTAGCGATTTCTGTACTTTTTCCTCGAAGGTGCAGTAGTGGGTCAAAACTTGATGTTCACATTTTTTTTCAAATCACTTAAACTCGTTTCGACAAGTTTCCGAAAGAGAATATAAGTAACGCAATCCGAGCACACTTTTTAAAAAAATATTACCTCATTGCAACTAATCAAAACAGAAAACGTTATTAAATATACTACATCTAATTATTTAACTTTTTCAACCCAACATCCATTTTGACTACTTTTTCACCAATTCTTAAGTGTCAAATTTAAATTTGACGGCTTGACATTTAATTAATTGATCCTAACCTCAAGCGATTTTTTTATTTTTAATTAATTCAAATATATATTGCATTTGAAAATTTAAATACACCCAATTAACAAAATAATTTTAACATTTCTCGTTATGATTTAATAGTTCGAACAATGTATCCCATTGCATCTCTCTTTTATTGCCGCACCATTGTTTACCATCCGTGTATAAGATTACTTTCCTTAACAGCCTACAATTCCAAAATACGGAATGATCTAAACTCACTCAACATTTTCGACAGAAACACTAAGACACTACAAAGGAAACGGGCCGCTTTAGCTGTAGATGCTAATCTCTATGATTACCTCAAAGATGAAATAGGTTTTAGGTTGGCTGATCGAATTTATGATATAAAGAGGAAATTTAAACTTGCTGCAGATATTGGTGCGTTAAGACGCCTGTTGGATTATTGTTATTTGATGTGTTTTCCGCGGAGCATTACAAGAACGTCTGTTAATTCTTATAGGCTGCAATCGAGGATATGTATCCAAACACATCTCACCAGACTCTGTGGAAGAGTTGTTAATCTGTGATGTAAGCCAAAAGAATTTAGATATGGTACCTGTGATGGATGGAATCAAAGTTAGAAAGTTAATTTTAGATGAGGAACATATTGAGGTAAGTGGGTAATGTAGGAACAAACTTGACGTGGAACTTTTAGGTGGTTACCTACAGGCTTCAATTGATCTATGTTTAATGTGTAATCTATATTTACATAATTTAAAGTTTAGAGTTACTCAGCATTACCAACTTCTCTTGGTTGCATGAGTCTGATGCTATTTTGTTAATTGTTTGTCTTCTATTAAGTCCAGTTCTGTAAACTCTGGTATTGAAATTGTGGAATTGCGTCGTAGGTTTGCGTTCTTGCTAACATATATTTACTCGCTAACATAAACGTATTTCGTGGGTTAGTAAAACACCAATAAATTAACAATGCCAAAAATATCTTCTGTGCCATCCACTCCTGTTTAATTTGTCATTAAAATCATGTTGAAAATAGGAACTAAGTTTTCTGAAGAGGAGCAGAACCTTATTGTAAACCCAGTTAATTATTTTAATAAGGAAAAGGATGCAGGACAGGAATCATATTTTACCTGTAGCTGCAGTGCACAAAGTAAGTACTTACATATACTTATATTACCTCACATATTTAATTGTTTGTATTTTAAATTATTATTATCTAATTCCTGTGATGAAAGCTTAGGGCTGGGGCATTCCTGGCTTTAGTATATATAATTATTTTTATATGCAATATAATATGTATATTAAAATTAGAATAAAATAAATTTTACTAGATATTTGCCAATAGTTTTAATAGAATAGTCTAGTATAGCCTAAAAAAGGCTTACCTTTTTAACAATATATAAATTACTCCAAAATAGTCAATGTCGACTAAAACCAGTGTTTCTAGTTGAAACTAGGTTTTATAGCAATCAACTATTTAATTACAGTTACCAAGAACATTGAACACTGTGCAAAAGAAGAATGGAAGTAAGATAAGGTATATTATTTTACATTCTGGCCATATCTTTGGTTTTGTTTCATTTGCCAGTCTAATCTTAAAATTACGCTCAAAAATAGAGGTTTTTATTAATTCAGAAAATTTTTAAATAATAATAGGCAGTACCTCTTACCGTTATAGATTTATTAAATGAATTGTGAGTTATAGTTGCTCTAAAAATTTGAAACGTTGCTTTATTGTGTTATTCCCCAATGAAATCAAAGAAAAAGTTTAATTTCATGAAAATAAATGTCTTAAACGTACTTTTCAATCTCCATTTGAGTGTTGTAAAGTGGTGTAACTTAAAATCACACAAAACCTATAAACAAGACACAATTTAAATGAGTGTGATGAGTTTGTAATTAAAGGTTTTTACTTAGAACACTTAAAGATGACATCGCGATTGATGATGCAACTCCACAAGTTCAATACCCAGGTTTCATTTTTGTTCTAAATTCAACTTTAAGGTGGAGGTGGACCAGGATTTTAAATTAAAGTTTTACAGCTAGGCATAAGGCCCAGTTGTATACCTATTCTAGTTTTAAACTAGAACTCAAATTTAAAATTAAGTTATTTGATCTAAAAAAGTACATAAAATGCCTCTCAACAAAGTGTATATTATTAAATATCTATTAATATATAGTATTCTGTTAAAAAAACTTTTTGTCGCCAACTGGTGTATCGTTAGGCGCTCTAATCCAAAATAATTAAAAAATACTCCTGCAGATGATCCTGGGTATAACACTTAAACTTAGTTCTATGCCTTCATATTAAACTCCACCAAAATCCCAAATTTTGATAGATAAATAGTGAGACCTATGTCAAATCTGAGACTTAAGCACCCTTTAAAGGTGAAGATTAAAATTAGGCTATACAACTAAACCTTAATGGTAGATTGCTCGTCTGCGGTATCAACCATCTGCTACTTCCGAAGGCGTTTGATTGTGTCCATTTTAAAATTTATTGAATAAACTATATGCTTATGGCTTTAGAGCTAGCAGACTTATTTGTTTTAAGACATACTTGGGAGGAATGGTCCAGAGCGTCACTCGTAATGGGTTGTAATTGGGTTTGGCCGTCGTTGACAGAAGAGATCCGCAGAGGTCGGTACTGGGGCTACTCTTGATTTTGACCTACATTAACCATTTGGCGGACCCGAATATTGCCGATAAAATTGTCCGGTTTGTTGATGATGCAACATTTTTATCATGCGACACTTATGAGAGTGATTACAGTACACAGGGCAACACTGATAAGCGTTTAATAAAGGAATGGTGTAATGCAAATGGCTTATTTATGTATACTGACAAAACTTGTGTGATTAATTTTAGATGTCAAATTAATGTTTCTTTGTAGAGTTGCGATTTGTTGTCTCTAAGTAACAATAAGTTCCTTGAATCGCTTATCGACCGGCGTAAATTTGATAGATGCATTCCGCTCTTACGGGCAATACTTCTCTGTTTGTTCCAAAGAAGTGCGTTAGTACCGGTATTTCAGACTCATATGAACAGTTGTTTGTGAGTAACGGGACGGTACCATCAGTTTTTCTCTAAGAGAAGCATTATGGATTTTTCAATCTTGCTACACATATAGGATCACCAACGAAAATTTTGGTACTTACAGTTACTTTGTTTCGCTATACATATTTTAAGATTATTTCGGTTTTCTGTTTGGTAAAGTGTGTGGGAATCTTCGATCATGCGACGGTAGTTGGAATTCTTACTCTAATTGGTACTTAGTTTCTAGCATAAAATGGACGAAATAATAAATAATCCAAAAATCCTAGTAAATTACTGCCATTAGCTGGAATGTAATATCACGCATATTCGTAAGAAAAGTATTCTTCCCAAAGTTTCTTTTTTTCTGGTGCATCTCTCTTTCTACTGGAGTATCTCATTCGGTTCTACATCGCCCTGTTTCATTAGAATAGAACTGTAAGTAGTCTATAGCAACGGAACGTAGCACATCCGTACAACTCGGTCAACCTGACCAAACCTCTTAATACTTCACTTGGAAACTATTTAGAAAATTTCAACAATCTACCTCCTAGCAAAAGTTCATTTAACACCAATATGTATAACGCATCATTTTAATGTGTTAACATATTCTCTCTTGTTTCAGTTTGAATCAAACTCATTAGATTTGGTAGTTTCGTGCTTAAGTTTACACTGGGTGAACGATTTGCCTAATGCCTTTCATAAAATATTGCAAAGCCTTAAGGAAGATGGAGTCTTCTTAGCTTCAGTATTTGGTGGGGACACTCTCTATGAATTACGCTCATCACTCCAGCTAGCTGAATTGGAAAGAAAGGGGGGACTCTCTCCCCATATTTCCCCATTCACCGAAGTGAGAGACATTGGAAGTTTATTAACAAACGCCGGATTTATTATGTTAACGATTGACACTGATGAAATAGTTGTGAACTATCCGAGTATTTTTGAGCTGATGTGGGACTTAAAAGGAATGGCCGAAAATAATGCTGCGCTAAATAGGTCATTACATTTACATAGAGACGTTCAATTCGCTGCTGCGGCAATTTACCAGCAATTGTATGGCAAAACTGATCATGAATCGGGAAAAACCACGATACCTGCTACATTTCAGGTAGCTACTACTATCCCTCAATCCCTCAATAATTGTACGTCTATCTTTTGTCTACTTTTGTTGGTTTTTCAGATTATTAATATGTTAGGATGGAAGCCGCATCCAAAACAACCCAAACCGATTCAACGAGGCTCTGGTGAAGTCTCGCTAAAGGATTTATATAAATTAGACGAAATTATTAAAGAAGTAAAGACTATTAAAGATGATAAAAGCTAACTGTTATTGTTAAGAGATATACATATATTTTATTACACCCAACATCAAATGCCGAACTTGTATAAAAGTTTATGGATTTAATAAAGTAACATATATGCATGATTTGGAGTTTTATTTTCATAATATCATTGTTGGTGTACCTTTTGATTTTAATCAATAACGGGATATGTGCATTGTCGTGTACCTACCATTGGAAGTGTGCTGTGATCTACTATTACCAAAGACCTGTAATAAAATTACAAGTTGCTCAAAGAAAGTGTTCCTTAAGATAGCTTTTGTCTGACAATAGAGTGAAGATAACTGTGATCTAATGTATGTATAGTGTATTAAAAAAGTGGAAAAGCTTTGAAAAAAAAGCTACACAATTTGGCAACACCATACTTGGACGTGTACCAAACTCATCCCTCCCCTCTAGTACGACACCCCAATTTTCTAGGCTTTGAAATGAATGAGGATATTTATATAATGCCATATATTTTTTATGTTGCATGTGGGCACCTTACTTGACTACTGATTAAGATGTTCCGGTATAGGCTCACAAAAATTCGCCGATGAGTGATATGCTTGAAACGATGCAACATCGTTGTGAAAGTACCTCCCTAATGCCGAAATTCCAGCCAATAAATAAAAGGGGGATAGCAAAAAATTGAATTAAGAGATTTGAAAAAAAAAAGATTGACACCAAATGCGGAAAGACATCCCCTGTAACGATGGAAAGAAAATTATATCGCCCTTCTGGGAGGTAACCGGAACCAAATGGAAGGTAGACCACAGAGAAAGAAGCGTTCAGGAGGACCGAAAAGTTCACAAGAACTCCTTGTCGGCGAGGGTAACTTCAAACCAAAGATACGAGAAGCGTTATTGAGTCACCTCCAGAGACGGGCTCGAAAAGGCCTAGATCTATGTCAGATTAAAACGCGATTACTTGGTTTGACTCTGTTTGATTCCAGAAAGGCCTAAAAAGCGCGACTGAGAACTTCGGGCACCGGGCTTGAAATCTCCTGCAAACCGTGTTTTTTTTTCTGGGTGAAACCCCATACGGACTGGTAGTACGAACTCCATTACCGTCTTACCAACAAGATTTTTTTATCCCCGAGGTCATGTCCCCTAAAAAAATTAGTTAAGTATTAGACGCTGTAGTGAAAAAACTTACCACAAGTTCAAGTGTTACAAATAATTCAGAACGTTGTTTAAGTAGTAATTCGCCTGTTACTTATTATTATATTGTGCGTATTAAATAAAATTGAGTTGTTGAGTCGCACAAAGTTTAGGATGTCTCACTTATTGTCGAACCTATGAGAAGTATAACATTCACTTAGATGCACAACTAAATTTTTTTAATAAAAAGGCAGAAGGAAAAAAAATATGAAGTCTACAAAAAAATATATCTATTGTCAATACACAAAACCTCTTTCATACAAAGCTAAATTATCAACTGTTTTTTATATTTCAGCATCTACGATTTTCCAGTTATTTTCTCCTTGAGTTTGTGAGCTTCCTTTTTGACCTTATTTCCAAATCTTGCCCACCAGCTCTCAGCGGTAGTTGGTTCTGCATTGGGATTAACAGTCGTTTCAATAGATTCCGAATCAGGTTCTATTGACGATGGATTACTAGAACCTACTACGTAAGGACTGGCCCCGTGCTTATTACCTCCTTTCACATATCCGTTATTGACAAATGATGTAGACGAAACTCTAGGTATTTCAGCTTGAGAAGGTCCACTTAGGATTGTTTCCTGTGGCACTGCTCCAACTGATCCAGAATGTCCGTCTCTGTCATATCTATTATAGGTCTGATAACTATTCTGGCTATGACCACCGGAATACTGGAAGGATTGACTGGAGTGGTAAGATCTGGATGAAGAAGTAGTGGAGTAATATTTTATATTCTCTCCCAGCTTGTTAGAGAGTTTTATTTGTAAGTACTTCTCCAAGTCGTTCAGTTTCCTCAAATCAAATTTGCTCGCCCGGAGCTCATGATATTGTTGAAATCCGGGTTCGCAAAGTCTCTGCACTGTCGCAGTAATATTGTTATAGAGCTCCTGTTTCAGAGCTTCCAGAGATTGCTGATATTGATAGTCCGAGAGGTGCTTTTCATTCAAATTGCTTATCGCGATCTGGATTGATGCCTCAATGTTTCGGTTAATGTCATCTTCCATACGTTGGATAACTTTCAACTGTTCGGCTGTTATTCCTTCCAATTTCACTTGATTGCGTCTTGTTTCTCCTGGTTCAGGTTGATAAGAGATTGGCACTTGTGGGCTTCGCTGCGAGTCGGTAATTTCAGTAGTTTCAATATTATAAACGATCTTCAATAGAGCTCTTAGTTTCTTAACCAATCTAATTTCAATATACTTTTTAACATCAGGCACAGTTTTAACGTTAAACTTCTCATAAATAAGGTTGGAATATTTATTAAGTCTTGCCAAGTTGGATTCTTGACTCAAAGTACCCGTAAAACACTCAGTCAAATTTCGTTTTAGTTCGCTTTCCAGCTTATTTAGAGATCTTTGATAAAGAGTATATCGGGAAGCATGGTCGAAGCTTTTGGCGGCAAATTCATTTTGCACGGAAATATCAACAATGCTTGAAAAATCTGTCTCCACATTATTAATCACGGCAAACTGTTCTGGGGTTATATTTTCCAGCTTCACTTGAATGACTTGTGGCTGATTAAATTCTGAAGGTCGAGTTGTTGATGTTGTCATTTTGTTTCTGAGTCTTTCAATTAGGGCATCAGCTTCATTTTCAGCGTCGCTTAGAGCTTTTCTATAAACGTTTGGTTGAGGTACTGACTCTTGTGGTGTTAACTCTAACGGTGTAAAAGGCTTTAGGGTGGGCAATGGAAGACCATTTTCTGAGTCTATTAAATTTTTTACGGGGGAAGTTGTTGGAGGCTTAACAAGCGAATCTGAACCTATTAGATTTGGCCGGTTTGCGTTCATTGGGCCGTATCCGATAGGTTGATAAGGGTTGTATTGAGAGTTAACTTCTCCTTGTAGAAAGGTGTTGGAGGAAATTTGAGGCTTCGGAGTGTAAAATCTTCCACTATCGCGATTAAGCCCATAATTGTTATTTGGATATGTTGGTTGATAAGTGGAGGAGCTAACATCCACAACAGCTCCAGTGTTGAAAAATTTCTCGTCCAATTTCTTAATCAAATGCGATTCGATGTATTGTTTCAAGAGAGTAACATCGCTTTGCTGGATTTGCAAATACGAATAGCTGCGGTCATACAAAAGTCTTTGACATTCACGAACAATGTTTTCTTTCAATTTGCGTAATGTGTCCTGATAAATTTCCACTGAGCTAAGAGTTGATGACGCCTTATTTCTGATCGCTTCATCAATTTGACTAGTTAGCTTGGTTTCCAATTGCTCAGAAACTCGGACTAATTGAGGAGGAAGTGATACACTTGGAGCTGTTGGCCTAGTTAAGTAATAGTTTGAGTTAGATGGGATAGGTGTAGATGCTGGTGTGCCTGGTGCTATGACTCCTGACTGGCTGATGGGAATTTTCTCGTTGAAATTATTCTGTGCAACTTGACCAAGCGAATTACCTAATGTAGGATTTTTTAAAATCGTTCCAAGTGAACCGGTACTCTGGGAAATTGGTACGTTAGACGATGGATATGTATTTTGACTCGGTAAAGGTTCAATGCTTTCATCGTCAGGTAAGACATTTTGAGTTCCAAACTGAAGAAGCAATGGATTTTTGGTTGTGGTGCTTGTCGAGGAGGTTTGTTGATTATAAATATTAAAAGTCGTAGGTCTAGAACTTGGTTTCCAATTATATGAACTATTTCCAAATTCTTGATTTGAGCTACTTCCACTAGATGAACGATTATCAGTTGTTTGACCATAAAGGAAATGGCTTACTTGAACCGGTCGTGTTATCTCCGGATTATCATCAGTTTTTTGACTATTAGGGCGTACTTGAACTAATTGCACTAATTCCGAGTCATCAGTTTCCTGGCCTAATTGACTCTGAGACTCTAAACTGCCCGGGCGATTGCTGTTTGTCTGATAAACTCTATCATTTCTATTGATTTCTCTTTGTCCATAAGAATTTTGTGGAGCTATTGGTCTTTCGGTTGACTGTATGAATGTAACTCGTTGGGTAGATGATGGTTGGTTCCGATCACCATCAGGAGTTAAAGGTTCCCTTACATTAAAATTTGTCTCAAATGGGCTCTGTACTTGCTGCACGTCGTCACTATTAGCAGCAGCTTGTCCGTAATATGCGTAACTTCCACCATCTTCGTAACCAGAGTTAGGCCTTCGGTTTAGTTGTCGGAGTTTATCATTTGATTCCAGCTTCTGCCTATCAATATAATGGCTTGACCCAATGGAATTAGTTAGAGTTGATGAAGATGGGGAAGCGTTCCTTCTATTCTCATTAAAAATGTCACCGTAACCTTGATCTATTATTTGCTGGGTATCATCAGAGTCATCTTCAATTTGTCCAACTTGTCCTCCGTATACTGGAAATCTTTGAGTTGTCTGAGCATATTGACTTCCCGAGTATAAAGGTTTTTGATTGCTCTGAAGCAGCTGAGTAGTATTTGTGGTAGCTGAGTTGGATGTGAATGGGGGGCTATATAAACTGGGTTGCACATTGCTACCAGTTCGATTTATTTCAACAGTTTCTCCCCCTTGATTTAAACGTCTTTGACCTGATACAGCCTGGCTATATAGTGGACGTTGACCACTTGGAAGATTTTGACTCAAGTTAGTCCCAACGCCAAGATTTGCAGTGCCTTGGTAACGAGATTGGCTGCCAAGTCCTATAGTACTAAAACCTCGATCAACCTCAACTTGCTGCGTGTCGTCGGAGTTGTCTTCCATCTGTCCAATTTGACCATGAGTAGCACCTTGACTGTTCCAGTCTAATCTAGGATTAATGATTTGCTGAGTGTCTTCAGAATTGTCAATTTCCTGACCCAACTCAACTTGACTTCCACTTGTTGGATATCGACTCTCAAGTTTCTCAAATTCAGGATCGAGTATCTGTTGCGTGTCTTCGGTATTATCAATTTGTTGCCCACCAAAACTCGCAGCTGCTTGACCATATGAAGAACCATATCCGTAACCTGATTGTACTAATTCGGTATCATCTTGCTCTTGTCCCACTGAGTTGCTGCCATGGCTCGAAGTAGAACCATATGTTCCTGCAAATATATTATATTATATTTTGTTGCTTATTTTTATTTGAGCTCATATCACGGATTTTCGATGAAAATTCTTCGGAAAGCGAAATGGAATTGCTACTGAAATTGCCCAAATTGATCACACTACAAAGAGCGTTCATGAAAGAGCATTGGTGAGAAGAAAGAGGCCTTGATCTTACCTCTTCGCTTATTAGGAAAAACAGCCATATGCATCTCTCATGTTTACGATGATCGACGATGAAGACGATGAAGAAATGATTACTAGCAAAACCGTCAATTGGACGATTCAAGTTCTTCCAAAGTGCCATACCATTAAAAATTTACATTGAGATAATTTTCTAATACCCACTAAATTGATAATAGCACAAAATATCTTTTTCGCTTTGTTATACAGGGTGTTTGGAGGAATGGCGGTTTTTATATATAATGCACGATGGTGGTTAGTTTTCTTTCATTATATGTAGTGTTTTCTATTGGAAAAACTAGTACAACATATTTAGTATATCTATAGTACAAGCTGTATTAGAAATGCAACACATACCTGTGAGAATTTGGCATTTGTTGAGTTTCTAACGTCATCCGTATGCCAATGTCGCTTACTATCACTATTTATTTTTTATTCAGAGGCAAAACAATTGATTTTTGATAGCGCCATAAGACTTTTAATAAGTTGGAACGATATATACCTTTCAATTTGAGGTGTTAAGGGATTTTCTCAACGATTGGCAAACATTCGTGTATAAGCTTAACTGCAACCTAAAGGAAACTTATTTCGCAAAGAATAATCTCTGAACCAAAATTTCGACAACCGATCGTAATAGTACCCGGGCTTCTTGCGGAAGTGTAGTCACGTCTTCTCCAACATGTTTATTCATTATCACTGACCTTTCTTGAATAACCAGAATATGAAATGGGGTTTAAATCTCTATATGAATAATGTTATATCTGTTTTATCGATTAATATGTTTGTTTAATATGACTGTTAGTCACCTAAATTAATCGGATAGAAGTGATATGTATCTAGAAAATGAAACTAATTTGTTACTGAAAAGATGTATTTCAATGTGGTATGATACATAAAATTGGGTAAAACACAATCTGTTACATGCATGAGCATCCACGAGACTCATACTGCGATTGTTTGATTCACGTACCTCGCGAATTGTAACCAGTACCTGCGTGAGTAGACAAACCTACTGGTCTGCTAAGATATCCATAACTCCTCCTTATTCTATGTAGCTGGTGGCTGTATAGATCTTCTCCGGGTTCGCACTCTTCCCCGTAGTACTTTCGTCCAGCTACCATGTTTCCATGTTGATAATAGTTATCCGAACCTTAAAATATTTAATCTAAAAATTACCAATCACTGCAGATTTACTTAAATGTATTTTACCTCTAACTGGTCGATAATAATCTCCAGAATTACTACTGCTGTAAGATCCAGCTCCAGCACTTGAGCTGCTACCTGCACTCGCACTATATGACGCAGATACGCTGTAGGACTGCTGCAAACCGTGCTGTAGTTGAGAAACCAAGTCTTTTTGCAGCTGACTGCGAAGTTGCGATAACTGTTCCTGATTGAATCCATATCCGCTGGAATACCCACTGCTACCCGACAAGAAGTCCTGTAGCTGTGATGTCAAGTTTCTCTGAAGCTCCTCGTATAACCTTTGATAAGCTTCATCAAAAGCCGTCTGGCTACTAGAGCTGGAGTATCCGCTTAGATGAGCACGGTTCTGACTCAGCGCGGCTTGAAGCTGGTTGCTAAGTTGTGACTGCAGCTGCTGTTGCGCCTGATGTATGTTGCCCGATGCTTCGAAGTTACCGCTAGCTATGTGACTTCCGGACGATCCGTATTGTTGGCCACCCTTAATGTTTGATCCTATGAGGTTTACCAATGAAGGGGAAGAGGTTCTGGCTGGGTAGAATTCATCCACATATCTGGACGTGGCAGGGCGGTGGTATTCTGTATATCTGGGAGTGGAATATATTTGGTTGTTGCCGTAGGAATATTCACTTTCTTGATATTGGCTGTAGGCGGCTTGTTGCGTTTGAGAAGCATGTTGCTGCCGCTTTATGGAACTGAAAATGTTATGATTAGTGAATCAGCATAATCGTATTGTGGAGATTTTAAAATAAATGAACGTAGAAATATTTGAATTAGTTTACAAAAAAATCAAGTTTATTAGAACCTGCACCCAATGCACCACAACTATCTAATCGTTTCAATATGAGTAATGCCCGTCAAATTAATGTTTCAGAAGATTTCTATCAAAAATATTACCAATTTGGAAACTGACTCGCCTCTGTTAGAAAATGAAGTACCTTATAGATGAACGATAACGAATCCTATCAGTGTCAAGCACTGTTTTGTACGAAGGATAAGAGAAGGAGCCATAACAATTATTAATGAACCAAGTGCATAACGCAACATTTTATAAATTGATAATAAAAATTGTGACTTACTGTTGTCTAGCGGCTTCAAAATCCTTAGTAAGCTTATTCAACAAATTATCCTCCACCTGTTTCTTTAGGCTCCTTAAGTCAGCAACATGATAATTATACTGACTGGATTGCCCGCTACTGAACATGTATCCATTCCTCTCCATCTGGTTTCCAAAGGTCCTCCCCAATTCCTCATCGAAGGCGTAAGTCAAGTTTTGCCTCAGATCTTCTTTCAAACGATCCAGAATCGGTCCGGTATTGATTGTGGTATATCTGGAACTATCAGTGAAGTACTGTCTCTGAACATCCTCAAGAATCCTGTTTAATTGGTTGTTTAGTTGTTGCTGGACGTTAGAGGCTAACACGGTGATGGAGGCTACATTTGGTGCTTGAACGTATTGAGTGGAATAAGTGTTTTCACTGCAAACCAGGATTAGCAATGATTATACTGCGAACTTTTGTTTCATCACCAACTATCATACCTATTTGTACTAGAGTATTGTGAGTTTTTTGTTCCTCCATGGACCGTGTACTTATCCACAGGAGTAGTGGCGAGTAAATTGGGATAGATGGGTCTGGAGATGTAAGGCCTCAAAGTAGTGGTAGATTCATAATATTTGTAGCCTTGTTGATTAACAGTCTGGTGACCAGAATGACTCATCCTATTAAAAAACAGCTATAAAAATATCCATAGTAAGCAAACAAGATCCAAACAGTTTACTTGTAACTGTATTTTTGTCGTAGATCATTTAGCAACGATCTTTCAATCTGCTTCTGCATTTGATCAAGTTCCATTTGGTCATAATTCGGTCTCGTTTGCAATCTACCTTCATTCAAAGAATACGCTTGTCCTCCTTTGATTACTTGAGTCCCAAATCTCTCCTGAAGGATTTCATTCAGCCTTGAGGTTAAGTTACGGCGCAGTTCGCTTTCCAAAGATTCAATATCGAGATGTGACTGTTTGACCAGAGACTGAAATTCCTGCTGCAAATCGTTTTGAAGTCGAGATCCAATTGCCTGCAGATTTCTTGCTTCATAGGACGACCCCGAACCATATTGATGGGATGTACCTTTAAGTTTTAATCGTTACTGGAGGCCCTATTTGGTTTTATTGTAAGCGAACCAGATGAGTATCCAGAGGAAACACCGCCTATGTGATTGGAAGAAGCCAGACCCTCAGATTCAAGAGCATTTTCATATTGAGACCTGCTTCCAATGTTGTAACCTGAGGCTATTTGTCCGCCTACGGACGCTCCATAGCTATTTGCAAGCAAATTCCCATGGGAAGAGGCATCTACACCAGCATCGTAATAGCCTTCCAAGTTAAGAAATATTAAAGAAAACATAAATTGTTGCGAATATGCCCGTACCATTGCCTCCGGGTCCTAAATTGGGATTTACGTACTCGGAATGTTCACTATTGGATTTGATTTTAGGCCTGACTCTTCCCTCCAAGTCTCCATCTTTGCTGTAATATCCTTGATCGTCTGTCTTGTGCTGAAGTTCGTTGTTTTTGTAGGAAGAGGCTGAAGTCTTATAGTTGTACTCTTGGTGGTAATACCCGTTCGACGCGGCGGCAATGGTTATCGAAACCGCCACCAGGAAAAAAGTCTTCATTGTGGATTTCTGGGAAATTAAATAACTTTGATAGCAAAATTTAACCAGCTCATTACTTCAAAGGTAAATTATGCCCTTAATAATGTCATATATAGAACGCAGTGATTAAGCACTGACTGAGAACTACTTATTACATTGCTCATTATTATATTATTTTATGCTTTCGCAAAAAGAATTGCATTTTATATTCGATTAAGGTGTGAGTAATGTGACAATGCATTAAAAACATAAAACGCACATTGTCGAATGTTAATTTAACAAAAAATTTTACCCAGGAAGTCACAAACTATGAAAACTACGACTCTAACTGAGCAACTCTTGTCGGTTGTTATCCTAAGTTATGTATAACCTAATGGTGATTAAGCTTTTTTCTCAAAATTTCAATATTTTTTTCAAATTTTCAAAAATTTATCTACTAACTATTAAAAAAAAAACTCTTTAAAATGATGATATTCAATTTACACACTTTGAAATTAAGATGCAATAGTTTTTTTGATTGGATTAAAAAAAACATTATGGCACTTCCTACTGAATCATAGAAGTACTTTTATAAGTGTGTCATAACTTCAAATAGAGGATAATAAATTTAATTCTGAAACAAATAAAAACAATTTCATATGAAAACAAATTAATTTAAAAAATTATCCATGTTTTAAGGAATGTATTGCGTTTTAATAACTTATCTTTCATTCTGAAAACATAAGCAAAGTTACATGTTTATCAAGAGAGCAGCATAACCTTTATAGCTACCAGCAAAACCACGTTTTCTGACGCTAACCTAAATATCTTTAACCATCGTTATGATAATAGATATTTATGCAAGTGGATTATTCTTTGAGCGAATAAACAAGTTTCAATCAGAAGGTTTATAAAATATTTTATTTATTTCGAACATATTATGAATCAAATTTTCATTATATACAATTCTAGCAAAAGCAATGGGATTTTATTTTACTCGCTAGTGAATAAAGCGTTAATGTTGAAAGCTGCTACACAGGAAAAACTTAATACTGATTTTCAATATGTTGACTCATTGACTCCTAAGACGCCAAATTTTATTAAAAAGTTTAAAGTTTAGAGACGCAAACAACGTTCATTAAAAGAATTCTAAGTGGGTATAGTACAACATGTAAATATCTAGTTCCGAAACATAAATAAGGTCAAAAGTTAACAACATATTTAGTTGAAATAACGTAATAAGACGCAAAGAATAATTATTACTACGTCAAAGATGTTGTCAATGGAAAAATGATCGCTTTGTGGGTGTGTGTGCTCCCGACAAAGTGAGGCAATTGAAAGGTGAGGTCATTTTGAGAAAAAAACTTCACATAGACGTATGTCCGATTTCAATTTTTAAGGATTTAGAGAACTTCAAAGCTTTCTCCATATTGCTAATTTATTAATAAAAATTACACAAAATAGAGTCAAAAGTAAAAATATCGTAGCAGTTGCTCAAAATCTTCGTATCCTGCAAGAATACATGCTTCACGACAAAGTAATGAATTTTTCACCCGAATCAACATGTATATTTGGACGATTTGTTATATCAGCAGCAGACATTTGCATTCTATCTAACTGCTCTCGTGCTTTAATTGTCTCTTGGTATGCAGTTTACTTCATATAACTCTTTAAGGGATTTAATTCGCGATGAAAATATAATTCTTGGTAATAAATAGATAACATGGAGAAAACTTTGAAGTCCTCTAAATTTTTAAATAATCGAAATCAGACCTACATAAGTCTGTATGAAATATTTTTCTTAAAATGACCTCGCCTTTCATCTGTCTCACTTTGAGGGTGAACTAAAAATCTCCTTGTACATTTTTTCAAGCAAATAATGTCACTCTTTAAATCTATAATTATTTAAATTTATTGCACTTGATAGAGCAAGATGCGTGTTACTAAAGGCCCTTTCGTAGCTTTTTTTTCAAAAAATCGTACTAACTGTACTCACTTGATTCTATATCTCAGTTTTTTAGTTGCCTCGACGTCCACGCTTCAACTCTCGACCTCACCCACTGAAATGATTGAGTGTAAAATCTCAATAAGTATATATGGATGAGCACAATCGCTTGTTGATACCATTTTGCCCCCATTTCTTCCTTATCCGCTCTTACTAATTAGTAATAAATTTATAAGTTTATATGTTAGTAATTCCTAGAATTAAAAAAAAAAAACATTTTTACATTCATTTATTTTTATTAAATTACTGACGTTATTGCAATTAATCTTGATATAAATTACTTGTGGTCCTTCAGTCGTTTACAATTTTCCAATGTAGCTCATACGCTTAAGGAATGTTTTAAATTAGATTATAACTGTATTTTCCTTTGTTCCTGTTAAAATGTTTATATTGCGGGAGTTGATGTTTTAGTACAAGTAGCTCTAAGATGGTAAGTCCCATCCATAACATCGTATTTGGTGATCAGCTTTTACCAATATTTTCACATTTTAATATTGAAAATTATTAAGCCAGTTATGAAATGCCTAGGTTTACATAATAACTAGAAATATTCAAAAAATTGGACGCTTGTTACAAAATTATTGTATTTTTTACAAAAATGGAAGTTAATTGCGATTATACAGGGTGTAACATATAATCATGGAGATATTTCGTGAAGCGATAGTGTGCTTCGAAGTAATAAACAATGTTAAAAGGGTTCTTAAAGAAAATAAGTTTACGAAATTTTAAAAAATTGGCTTAAAACTTGCGTGAAAAAAAAAACGAAAAATATGAGAAAAAATGTAAAACCTTGCCATCCTGTATGTCAAAAATGGTACGTGTTTGACCGTGGATCGATTGACATTTTTTTATTATTAGTTTGCACAGTACTATCGCCCCCTGAAATATCCTCACGATAATGTTCTTGAATGGGTTGATTTCGGTTCAATGGTATGAAAGTTTGTTTAGCCATAAAAATAAATGTATTATTCGTTTATAAATCTTATTCTTCTTTATTTAAAATTGGATGGGTATTTTAGAACACATCTACATTTCCACTTAGGTGTATATAATAATTGATACCATAGCTGATTACCATCGCCTAAATACGATTCGTACATTTAATTACTATAAGTTAATTACAATTAAATCAAAAACTACATTAACTCGGTCAATTTGGCCAAAGAAACCACAGAATAAAATCACATTTAAATCAATTCACATTTTTATGTCCTGTATTTAATATAAATTTTCACTTATATTCGTATATACTTATTTCGGTATTTCGCTTTCTAAATTATTATTATTATTAGCATAAATAACAATCCAAACAAAAACAAAATATATTCATGACTTTTTCCAATAACTTCTTAAAGACCATACTTGGGCAACTTTCCTGGATCCATAGTGCGATAATTCAAAGTATTTTTCTTTAGGGTGTTATTGGCACTCCTTTGAGGCATCATATTCAAAGGGGGCAAATTCGGGTGTTCAATGCGCGTAGGAGATGATACTCTTGGCTTCCTTAGCGACATCTCCCTTGCCAGGGGGTGCTGAGCGTATGCTAATGTAGAGCATCTCATGTCATTATTACCTGTTTAAACACCATTCTGTGTTTTTTAATACAATAGCCATCTTCAGCAGAATGTAACAGTTTGTGCAACTGTTTGAAATTCTGACCGCAAATGAAACCAGCTCCTATTGATTCCATTTTAACGGCAGTGTGCGGTTCAGCAATTGCAGCTGCACAATACAAAGAGTTGCACAACTGTTGAGTCTCCTGAAGTCGGTCAATATTGGATCTTACCGATAATCTGGTATTGATGATCTCCGACGTATTCAATGTTGTCCATCTGGTAACTGTCTATTAAAGGAGTAGGATCTTCGTAATCATACGCTGTGAAGAAAAACAATAGAACACAATGGAAGTTAATTTTTTTTTCTTGAGAACGAACTTTTGTGGTATCCATAATAGGCCACATGACCATTGTTTTCATTGCGGTGCTGTTGGGTCGGCAAGTTGTCTATTGACTCGTAGTGGTCTTCAGAGGGCTCATAGCACATCAAATTTCTATGAACAAGTTTAAGTATCTTAAGAAGATCTTTTAATTATTTATTGAAGTGCATATTATGAACACATTTGGTGACCTAACCCCTAGTTGACACGGTATCAATTTCATCCCTCCAGCGATCTCACGTAGCCTCTAAGATTACTCCAATTGGAGGCGCCAAATAAATGACAAAAGTCAAAGTAGAGCTTTCCTTCATAATTCGTGTATCAAGTGGACATTTTTAAATTGAGACATACAGTAGTTAGCGGTATTAGCCGTGAATGTTAAAAGACTACTCCCGCGAGTACTCAGCATCTCGTATCACTAATGTTATGGATTAACAGCACTTAACTTCAGTCATTTTCTGTAATTCTCAATTCTAGAATCCATGCAGTCAACTACTAGTCCATGCTGCGAATTCCTGGCATAAGTCAGAAGATGCTTCATCAGGATTTTTCTTCAATGATATTGAAAGATTACGATTTATTGACAAGCATCAGCTGCAAGAAGTCTTCTGAAGCAGTTTGCGATGGAAAAATTGATCAAGGAATTTCGATATAACCACATGAGCAACCATACAATTCTTCAAGCCTAGAGGTGTTGATTTGTAATACATTGAGGGCCAAGACCAATACCAACTAGCATCAAAAATTCCAAACTAAGCAGGACTGAGCTGAGCAGAATGATCGAAGGACGAGACATAGAGGTTTGTTTAAACAACCCGATAATATAAATTGTACAACTTTTTACCTAGAATAGTTTTCAGAAATAAAATGCTCAGTTCCCCTAGGAGTAATGGCAGCCCACACCATACGATTATCATGCAGATTGGAAGTCGGACTATAGAAGTTACTATTGATGGGATGAATCAATTTGCTGTTGCCGTTGGCAAGAGTGTTGCAATTGCTTTGGTCCAGATGCTTGAGCGCACGTAAATCTTGTCCGTGGAGTGACGAACAATGGTCGGGACTGGTAAATAGGTGCATTCTGGAATGTTAAAACCGACTGTAAATTCGATGTGAAAATGGCTACCTGTAATTGGCTTACTCTCGACATTTCAGCAAAAACATAGCGAGCAATGCCCCTAATAGAAGAACCCCTATAGAAGATCCTACAAGAATCAAGAGCCAGGTGTCACCAATGCCGGATACGTTCCATTTTGCTTCGGCCTCTGGAAAAATAAGAGAGGAAAATTACAGAAAAAATAATCATGGAGGTTTGTTTTTTGGAAGTTGGTTGAAAAGCAATAAAATTTAATTAAACACTGAAACTCAAATTTCTGGGAGAAATAACAAACAAACGAATTTAACTTCAAAATCATAATATTAGAAACTTGTTGCTCACCAACCTTTGCTAGGCATTTCAATATACTCAATCCTATTGAGATTTTTGTAGGTACCTTTGTGGTTGAGGAAATATGTGGCGGCGTCGCAAGATGGTGTTTCGAAACAATTTGTAGAATTGTGGTTCTCCAAGTTGGGAAACATGAAAAGTGGTGCTGGTGGTGGCGGCATGAACAAGATGCTGTCGGGTGGTGGGACCATGTCGAAGCAATCCGTTAGACAAGCCATCCGAACGCTAATACAATAAAGATATTTGTTATTTATCGTATTCTTTAAGCAAACTTTTTAGTTAAAACTACAAATATTTAGAATTTACGACTTTTTTATATGTCAATGGTGTCCTAGTTTCAGCAATGCTCGGGCTCAAATTGCAACAAAAATGTCAACCTAAACTAGTACACAATATATAAGATCTATTATAGGTGATTAGGAGCACAAACTTTATTAGATTGTACATCGACAATTTAGCAGGATAGTGGATTTTTCTCGAATTGCTTAACAGAGATAGGTATCGAAGGAAATTTATCGACGAATTGTTCGAAAAAATCTAAAAATTTACATTTGTAAACCTCCATCAGAAAAATTGTTAAAAATCTAAAGAGATTGATGGTAGGCACATATTTACTTTCCTATGTTTCAGAATTCTCATTCTGAAACTTTTCTGACTTAAATACTGTTGAAACTTAAAAACCCCGTGTAAGAATAGTAATTGGTCGCTATATATGGTGTTTAATGAATATGCCGTCAAACTTTAAGGGGATATGTAGCTCATAAGAACAAAAACATAAATCGAATAAAGTTAAGTCTGAAATCACTTCATTTGCAAGATACAGAGTGTTTTAATCCTTCTTATTTGTCTTTTATATATTTTAAATATTTCAAAAACGGTTTGGGATAAAGACATGAAACTAGAGACGCGCTATGACGGGATAAATGTACTTGTTCTGTAGAAGGCGAAGTATTTCCACATAACCAGTAGTGTGTGTACGGTCATTCATTGAAATACTTTTAACGAAAAAGTGCTACCCCATTGACTTTTTTTAATACGAATGTGCATTTTTAATATTCCATCGATTCTTAGTTTTTTATTGCTCAAATATCCGTTTGTCAAGATAAATAATAATTTCTCATTCCTGTGCCTATCAAAAAACTTATATAGATCCAAGTGTGATTTTTTTGTTAGTTCTTTCGGAGAAGTTTATTTAATTTTTTTACTTGAAGACAAATATGCATAAAACATCGCAAATAATACTCTTTTACCAAAATACGGTCCCGTTAAATTCTGAAAGATTTATACCTGTTGAAATATTAAATGGCTGCGCAGACACCGCTGGCGTCGGTGGAAATGTTCCGTCCACTCCAAAGTATGCACATGTATCCCGTCACAGTGTGTTCTTAATTTCATGTCCTTATCGTAAACCATTTTTGAAATATTAAAAAAATATTTTTAAAAATAAGGAATTTAAAACTGTATCTTGGTAACAAAGCGATTTCGGGCCTAACTTCATTCTATTTAAATATTTCTTTTACTAGCTCTACATCCCCTGAAAGTTTGCTAGTAAGTTTATGAAACAACCGTTTAGAACACGAGTCAATAATTAGACTTAAGGCCATCTAAAGAAATTTCAACATCATTTACATGAACAGAACTGAAATTGTGTCTAAAAATGATTTCTTTAGCCTCAGCAACTTTTATAGATTCAACGTTATCAATTTTTACCACTTTTAAGGAATGGATTTATAATATTAAATTTTGCAATAAATATTGCCACTATCAATTGCCATCATCAAACAGCCAACATCAAAAAACGGTTATTGAAAGAGATTCATTTCGACACTGCTTTGAGGTCATATCAAGACAGTAAAGCTGTCATTTCGATTGCGAAGCACAAAGAAATAGAGAAACATAATTTTAGTATTTTCCTGCATAGTCGGCATATTGCCACACAAGAAAGTATTGGTGAGTTTTGTTGTTTAATGTTAATTTATGTTAATTAATGTTATTTAATCACTCTGAGGAACATGTAAGACTGGACTAACTAGTACCAATGTTTGTGTGGACAAATTCCGCGACTTGTCTAAAGACTTCAATTGTGTTAGCCGCGTTTTGATGCTTCTAAATAACAAGATTTATGAATTTAGAAGTGTAATTTATTGACAAATCATGCGTCTTTTATTCATTGATTGACCAGCAGTTAACATAAAAAAATAATAAATTTTAACTTATAATATGTACACAGGACCCTACGAGAAATACCTCATCATTAACACCACCAAAGTTATCGTCCGAAAATGCATTCAAAATAAGGTATTCCTGCTATCTTCTATAGTTCCGGAAAGATGATCGCCCTGTGTACGTAGAAAAATATTTGCAACTTCTGATAACTGTAACGTAAATGATGATAAAAGTTAAAATTTTAGAACCTTAAGTTTTTATCATTGTAGGCATCCCCACGTCCTAAGCAATCGTTCAATTTTCGGTCTACTACACTGCAAAATTATTTTTAGCACTATTTAGTTATTAATTTCTAAGTAAAACACTTAATTAATCAGCATTACTTACATTAAAACTTTATTGCACTCTCAGCACTAATAACAGTAAAATATTATCACTATTTTACTAAAATCTGTGGTCAGGCGTCCTTTTGGGGTGGATGAACGATTGATCTGGCATAACCGTCGTGGCGCAGGCGTCCCTAAGGGCGTCCCGACGCCCCGCTCTGCACTTGACAGGGCCGGCGTTCGAGCCCTTTGTTTTGTCAACTTGTGGAATTTCCGTCTGAACCTATTGTAGCGTGTAGGGAGCATACTAAGGGGAAGTGTTTGAAAGCGTGAAAAGTATGTAAATTAGGATAGAATATGAGGGGTGCAAGTTCAATCATAATATGTTTTTTTCAGCGAATTAGAACTCGAACTAACCTGAAATGGTCCTTTTTGTGATGGGGCAAATTTAGATCAATAGCTTTATTTTTTTGACTTGTGAATTCCAATTTGTACCCATGTTTCAGGACCTCCTTGTAGTGTTGCAGGGATTTACCGAGTATTAATCAAAAGACAATTAACTAACTACCTACCTACTAGTAATAATCGGATTTGCAGGATTCCGAGTTAATCGTGTTGACGTTTGATATGAGATTATATACGAATTGTTTGTTAATCGCGTTGGAAAATTACGAAAATAATTAATACTCATCTGGGATAAAATAATGTGTAGGAAGGCAATTTTGAAATGTAGATTGTACTGGAGAATAGTTGCAGAAATCTAAACTGCGTACGTTAAAATCATTATTTTATTAGTGTTTTTGGAAATGAAAGACATTCCAATCCTAAGGACCAGAATTTTTTTTTTATACTGAGATTTCATTCGTTGTTATAAAATAACTAGAAGTGCGAATACTTTCTGTACAAACTGCTATAAACATATAAACCTACAGACGTTTTTTTTTCAATTTAGAAACGCTATTTTGCGTGCCTCGGCAGTTTATCAGTAGTTGCTGTATAACAGTGAATCACTAGTTAGATTTACGATACTGGTCAGACTTATAGCATCATAAATTTTCTGTCAAAACGATTTCCAGATACTTAACTATTTTTATCAATGGTGAGTTTGCTAGGACGCAATACATTACGCATGAGAAATTCCCGTTTTATTTTTCATAGCAACAGCAAGACTGTCTGGGTCCGAAACTCGGACACCAATTTTCATGTTAATAGATTTATTATTTAACCATGGCAACTATGCCACCGTAAACCATTAATCCACCCATTGTCGTCGAAATACATGTGTGAAATGAACGTCACAAATTTCGAAAAAACATTAAAGCACACCATGAGTGAACAATAAAAAAATACGTGGAGAACTTCTCATCAAATTGTGTTCCCACGATTTCCTGTTCTTCTCGAAGATTGAAAAATAAAAAATAAAAAAAAACGATGGTTTGCAGCGACGCGATGAAGCCTCACTTGTTGCACTTGTTGGTTCCTCCCGGATGCAGCACCGGGCCATTGCGGCCAGAAGGAAATAAAAAGTTTCGTGAATTATGCGACGATCGTTGGTTCAGGCGCCTGTGCCTGTGCGATTAGGCCTGCCAGATGTCCCGATTTTACCCCACTGGATTTTCACTTTTGGTGTAACATGGAATACATGTTTAATAAATCGTAAATAGTTTAATAAATCGTTTGCATTAGTGTGTTAGCATGTAGCCTTGAATATCTTATTATACAGGGTAACCCACATGTGTGGAACAATGTTTATATCTTTTGAAATATTGAAGATAGAAAAAAAGGTTTAACCAAAGTTTTGGGACTTTCTTTCGCATATAATGATGACCTTGAATTTTTTTTTACATCTCATAGTCTCACGTCAGAAACGTTTAACTTTTTTTCAGCTGGCAACCTATTATTTTTTTACTTTTTTTGGAATGGAAATCTTTTTTCACATATCACTACATAAAAGTATTGGGGGTCACGTAAAGAAAATTTTGAATTAAAACGCAATAATATTTGTAATGGTAGAATTCATTATTTTACATGCGCCTATGGCTTTTGGTTTAATTTTTTGCTGGTTATTAAAAAATTGTTTACGTTTAATGATAATACGATAATAATAAAATGCAGGTAAAGTGGTACAAATTGGTATATTTAATAGAAAAAAGCGTGTCGATATTTATTAATGGTCGGTTTTGGAGACAGAAAAAAAAACCTAACAGGAAAGGTTTATACTTTTTAATTATATTTATACCAACCAAGTCCCTATTTCCCAATCTTGTTTGTCTAAAGTAGTAAAAAAATACAGGGTTCGGAATAAACTTAAGACAAGTCGATCAAAATCATGGTAACAAACTGACTGACGGTAACAAAGCCTTATAATTACTATTGGATGTTTAAGACAACCTAACAGTATCTACCAAAGAGCTGGAAAGGGATTATAACATCTCTCAGACTTCAGTTTGTAGATTCCTAAAACTGAAGAAATTTCATCCGTATAAAATACACGTGTTACAAGAACTTTCCAAAGGTAATTTTGACAGGTTACAGTTTTATAAAACTCTGAGTAATTTGTGTCAATAAAACCCAAATTTTTTGCCCAAAATGTTGTTTCCTGATGAAGCAACTTTTGTGTTGAACGGGTCAGTCAATGGACAGAATTGGCGATATTGGTTGCAGAGAAACCTTTACTCCATGATACAAAATCACACGCAACGTCCTCAAAAAGTAAACATTTGAACAGGCATTCTTGGTAATATCATAATTGGACCATTTTTCTTCGACTAAATTTTAACAGTGGAGCAATATTTAAATCTATTGATCCAGAATATTATTCCTGCAGTGGAAGCTTCTTATCCAACTCAAAACAATATTTGGTTTCAACAAGGTAAGGCTCCACTTCACTATGGATTAGAAGTGAGGAATTATTTAAATAATGTGTTTCCTAGTAAATGGATTGGAAGGAGAGGAACAGCGGAATGGCCTGCTCGATCATTTGATTTAACTCCCTGCAATTTTCTTTAATGGGACCACGTAGAAAGCAAAATGTATGAAGATAGACCAAACAATTTACGACCTGAAAGTTCGAATAATTAATACATTTCGCGAAATAACTGATAAAATGTTATTAGTGTAAAGCAAAGTGTTATGCAAAACTCAATTTATGTAATGTATATAATGATCAATATTTTGGGTATTTGCAGTAAATTTCAATAACCAGCAAAAAATGAAACAGATAGCCATAGGCGCACGTAAAATAATGCATTTCAACGTTACAAACATTATTGCATTTTGTTTAAAAAAATTTTCTAATGCAGCCCTCTAACATTTTTAAGTAGTGGTATATAAAAAGGAATTTTTCCATTTCCAAAAAATATAAAAAATAACAGGTTATCATTTGAAAAAAAAAGTAGATGTTCCAGATGTGAGACTATGAGATGTAGAAAAATTTCAAGGTCATCATTATATGCGAAAGAATTAGTCCCATAACTTTTATTTAAATGTTTTTTTCCATCTCCAATACTTCAAAAGGTGTAAACGTTATTGCATACATATGGGCCACCCTGTATAAAACCCCTTGTCAACACAGAAGAGTAAATTCCATTAGAACCCAATCATCACTAAGAGCATAAAGTCGCCTTTAACGAGCGACATGCACCTTTCTTCAATCATCAAAATATTTTAAGTTTAGAGAGTAAAGCAAAAAGAGGTCATGCGCTCCATTATCCGTACACGTCTAATCTACCATCGACCATTAATTATCCAGTGTTTACCAATATCCGCTAAACCTTATCTGAAGCAAACAAATTCCCGTTAAATAAAGCGTCTCTTCAGTGACATTAGAATCTAGAATACTAGAATTTGTGTCGTGTTGTGGTACGACGGTCAGAAACCTGATACCATACTACTGTTACTGTTCTCGTAGTTGTTCCATTGTAAACGTATTTAGGAGCTCCCATTACCAATACCAATACAAGAGAAGTCATTCATACGCACGCGTTTACGATCCACGTACTCGCTAGTATTGCCTGAACTTGCCAAATATAAAATAGAACTCGTCCGATTAGATAGTACTACTGCATTCTGGCAAGGCCACGTTTCGTCTGCCGAACAGCTGATTTCCATGTGAGAATCAGAATTTTACTTGAATTGTGAGTAATGTAACAATTTTGTTAAACGAAAAAAATCGGTTCGACGAATAATGGATAAAACGGGCAGTACCGCGGACGTTGAGCAGAGTAAGGGATTTTTGGAAGGTGGTAACCATACAAGCACCCCTTTGTCAAGGCACGAGAATGAGGATGATCACCCTCCGGCAGATGGAGGAACACGCGCTTGGTTAGTGATGTTAGGGTCGTTTTTCTGTAATGGAATTTTGTTCGGTGTTATAAATTCTTACGGAGTTATGTATAATGAGTATCATGACGACTTGAACGCTCAGGGGATTTCTGATGCGGCTGCAAAAGCATGTGAGTATGTGTTTTAAATACCCCATCGGTTTTTTGTTTAATTTTTTTTTTGGGAGGGGAGGGGGTGAGGGGGGATAACAATGCCTCACATTCTTGAACAAAAAAGGTGTTCGTCCAAGATAAGTTCGTTTTAACTCGGAATAGTCTGCAGTTTTTGCGCTTCAAAAACCCTCACTGGTGTGCGAAACATTATAGCACCTACCAGTTACCTGAAACGTATAGAACTTAAACCACAGGTTTTTGCCTAATGCGTTTGAATTTTATTAACTGGAAATTCGCTTATTTTCCTTCACATAAAATTCGTTCGGCACTAACATGTAGACAAGAAGTCTAGAAATAATTTCCTTCCGAATTATTGAATACTACACACATGTATCACCAAACCGTTCAATGTAGAGGGAATAATAAGCCCATTAACCTAACCGCTGCGTAGCATCATGTGCATAAATTTAATAAAAAAATATGTGAAGCCTTGCAGTGTTAAGTAGGCTGCATTGGCGACAGCAACAGTTATCATGAAGTCTGAGTACCACATGATGGAGGATGTTCCAAAAATAAAAAAAGTTTTACAGGGTTGTCAAATGTTTTAGAAAAATTATAAATTTGTAACTATCTAAGATACCGCCCTCATGAGGGGCGGGACGAGTTTGGGGGCGGCCCAGGGCGGCAGATGAGGAAAAGCGTCGGACTTTAAAAAATTTCTCCCAGGACGTCAGATTTGCTAGAGCCGCCTCTGACCAGCTCCTTAGGACATTTTCCAGCTTTTCAAGTAAAGATTCATTTGCAATAGACGAGTATTTAGTGCCGAACTCGCCAGGGCGAATTCTATTAGAATTTTTAAAGGAAAAAAACGTACAGCTATTGTTATGCCAAGAAAAAAATCAGTTTTCAAATCCGCATTTGATTCAAAAGAAAAAAGCATTCCAAACATTTATTCATACAAAACCCTTTTTTCTTGTTCAAAAGAAAAAGAAAAGTGAAGTAATTGTATTTACATTTGCACCATGAGAACCAAAGACAATTAGCTTACGTTATTTTCTATGCTTTTATAACTATATAGGTGGAAATACTCCTTTTCGAAGAACTTTTTCTCTCCCTCTCATGAATCTAGTGTAAGCCTGACTCGTCAAGCTTTGTCCAAGTGAACTTGAGTTTAGACCATCAATTTTAGATCAAAAGGATTTAAGTTATCTCCCTTGAATTAAGCTAAAAATCGCGTTAAAGTGGCTTTTAATTGGCCCATACTACAGGTTAGTTTTCAAATTCCTCTTTATTTTCGGAATCTCATATAATAACTACTCGATAGCATTTTCGTTTTCAATTATTATCTGACAATTTATTTCATTCATTTTTTCACAAAACAAATCCTTGAAAAGACACCCGACCGGGTGATCTTGCGGCCGAGGGATGTGGAACTTACCGAAGTGCCTACCTACTAAAAACCTCAGAATACCTAAAAAATCCATCTTCCACGACCTGGAACTGCTCTTAATACAGGGCGATCTCTAAAAGTGTTCCGATATTTGAGAAGCTGATTCTCTGGTCTCTTCCAACACGAACATGTTATATAAACGTATGGTTTAAAATAAGTCGTTTCCGAGATACAGGGTGTTAAATATTTGGAAATATGAATAATTTGTAGTTTCAAAATGGCGCAAGACATTTTAATCAAACTCAGTATACGTACACAGTAGTCCAAAGGCTACATTTCCCCTATATTTAAAGAAAAATGCTGTGACCATAGACGTGCGTGGGGGTTACCATGTTAATTCTTATAGAGGAATGGAAGCCCGCTCCTGGTATTTTATTGCGGGGTAATTTTATGTCGATAATTTTAAAAAATATTGTACTTAACAAGTTTTGCGAAGCATATTGCATCCGCCACGTGCGAAAGTGTCTTCACCACATTTGATTGCGCCTGCGTCATTCGAACAATTTCAATAAGCGTAAAGAAAAGTATTATTTTCTGTATTCATTATTACATTTACACATTCAGCTATAATTGTTACATTGAACAAAACAAAAAGTATCTTCTTCGGGACCACTTGCGATAAAGAACACTAATTACGTAATAGAGTATGTTTATTGTTAATTGCTCAAAGAGGCCGCGTTAACTTATTTGCCATTAGCTTGTTAATTCCTGGTAAATTGACCTGAATATTTAATTGAGGGATTAGCTTCGATGAATTCAAGGAAACATATAGATTCTATTTAATCCATTACAATTCTGTCCGGGGTCCTACTTAAGTCTAATCTTGCAAATAATAAATCAATAGTTTAAATGAAGATCTAAATAAATTTAATGATATAAATAATATATTGCGGTTTTGTAACAAGAAACATGCCCTTTTTCATACATTAACTCTCTGACCATTATTTTCCTTCCCATAACAAACATTTCGTTTGTAGCAGCGCCAACATTCCATTAAATCATCTGAGGAAATTTACAACTTCGAAACATAAAAAAAACATTTACAGTCTCTATCTATGTGAAAAACAGAGTTTCTCCTGTCCATTTGGCCAAATTATCAGGCCAGACCATTCAATCTCGAGTTTTTCCCATTCGTTTCCTCTTGTTTGGACATGACCTTTAAACTTGCGATAACAAAGTAGTGCTACTGGAATTTTTGGGCACAAAAAACTTGATTACCGGACACTCTGTATTTAATCGTTTTTGCTTCAATTGTGAATAACTTGCGCTGACTAACAGATTAACCCAAACTCACCAATATTCCTTGTTACAGCGTTGCCCGGATCTCTAGCAATGGGGATGACCTTCTTCATATCACCAGTCTCCGGCATCCTGACAGACTACATAGGCATCAGGAAAACTACCTTCTTCGGCGGACTTATAGCCTCCTGCGGAATGCTGCTCTCGTCCTTCTGCACCAAGAACGTAACTTTGTTTTGCATCACATTTGGTATCATGTACGGCCTTGGAGGAGCCTTAGCTTACACTCCATCCCTTGCAGTTTTAGGTCACTACTTCAAAAGATACTTAGGGATAGTGAACGGAATAGTGACCGCTGGAAGTTCAGTATTCACTATGATCATGCCTTATGTCCTAAAGTCTCTTGTAAAACACTTTGGACTTGTCTGGACTTTAAGAGCTCTAGCCGTTTTCGCGAGTTTAATAATGGTGGTCGCGACACTGTTCAAGCCGGTAAAAAAGTCGATGTCCATTAGGAAAGTGTCCGTGAAAGATGTGTTCAATATTTCAGTGTTGACAAATATGAAGTATATTATCTGGACTTCTGTGCTCGGATTGTGCCTTTTCGGTTATTTAGTCCCGTCTGTTTACATGATGAAATTCGTAGAGTTGAATTTCCCGACAGGGCTAGATTCAAATCTTCCAGTGATTTGTATTGGAGTGACCTCGGGCATTAGTAGATTAGTGTTCGGTTGGCTGGTGGATAGAATCAACGTAAACAAAATTCTTTTACAGCAACTAGCACTCTTCACCTTAGGAATCCTCACAATCCTCCTTGCATATTCAGTTAACGTGTTCCCATTGCTTTTGTTCATATGCCTAGGAATGGGTGTTACCGATGGCTGCTTCATCAGCCTCATAGGCCCAATTGCATTTGAACTCTGTGGACGAGATGGAGGAGCCCAAGCGATAGGTTTCCTCCTGGGAGTCGCTAGCATTCCTCTCACCTTAGGTCCATATGTGGCCGGCTTGATATTTGAGATGCAAAACGACTTAACCTTGCCCTTCATAATAGCGGGAGTTAACCCGGTCCTGGTATCTTTCGGACTTTTGGCCATACGATGTGTGAAGAAGAGGGAGGTTCGGCATGATGAGGTTCAGCATCCCCTGAGCTCGAATTTGGATACACAGCGCACGGCAGGTATGTTAGTCCCGAAGCATCAGATGTCTAAGGCTGTTGCCTCTAATAGTAACGACACTAGTTTTTATAACAATAAAACACGGAGGTGCTATAATTATTCCGTTTTGTAATGTGTTGTGTAAATAAAGGGTGACGAGAACTAACCACATTTTTTCAGGCTGTGTGTAATTTTGATGAATAGCAGCTGAATATTGCTGCTAAAATTTTTATAGAACTGATGATCTAAAGTGAGATTTATAATTTTTTAAAGTAGGATTTGTTGTTTTCATGTAGGGTGTTGCAAAATAATGTTGACAGAAATTTAAGGCAGATTCTACATCTACAAATATGAAGAACTTGTCAATAAACATGGATCAGGATAAGCCTCTTTATCACCTTACCGTTTACTACTGCTATAAGATGTGAGTACTACTCATAAAGGTATACCCGACATGATGTTCCATTCATGGATTCATTCTCCCAAAGTTGTTCGAAACGCAAATTTTTACAAATGGTCGAATAACTTGCAAATTTTGCGAGGAAAAGTGTTATACTCAAAATACATGTAAAAAGATAGGATTTTTATCTGAAGGGATATACTGTATATCTCATCTGAAAATATTCATTTCTAAGAGTGAACATGAGCAAAATTCTCAAGCAGTACGGCAAAGAGTAGAATTTAACTGTGAAACAAAATATTGAGTGTCTATAGAGGATGTTCTAAAACGAGGGGGAAATATTTCAAAGAATGATAATACAACTCATTTCCAATAAACAACGTCATAAAACTAATAGTTTTTAACCGTTTTAGAGATACTAAAAATTTATGTTTTCCTTGATTTCTGACAACATTGTTGCATATCTGCTGGAAAAAACGAAGTCAACATGAATTTCTCATTGCATCATGCACATTTTTATTTACAATAACATTTATTAAGGAATAATATGTGGACATGGTTTTCATGTATAGTTTTGCGAATGCACTCGAAACCGTCTTGACGAAAGTCGCATCAACGTCGATTTCCAAAACGACAAATTCTCAATCATAGAACATTTTCAAGCGTTTACTAAACTTCGAGGCAAACTAGCTACATTCCTCGTTTACTTCTGGCCGTCGCGAAGCACAGACCTGATACTTCCGGATTTTTACCTTTAGGGCATCTGAAAATTCAAGTAGAAGAACCCAGTGAAGAATTGATAACACGAGTGAAAGTAGCGTGTCAGTCCATGTGTGAAAATCCCCGCGAAATTCGTCCCGTTTTTATTTCGATTTTTAAACGAAGCAGATTATGAATTCGAAAGGAGAGGGACATATTGAACTGTTTTTGCCTTAATACGTATTTTGTTAATAAAATTTTTTGAAATCGACGAATTATCTAAAAACCAATAATATTTAGTGTCATTTCCGAAACGATTGAAAACCAAAACATTAGTTGAACACATTAATTGGGAATGAGGTATATAACCATACCCTGGAATAATTTCCTCTCGTCATAGAGCACTCTGTACAAATATGAAAAGAGTAAAGAAAAAAGAAAAAGTAAGTTAATCTTGGAGGATTTTAATCCATTTCCAGACATTTAAATAAACTTGTATGCTATGCCCCATAGCAAGGTCTTCAGCATCTTTACGTTCTTTATCAGAATCTAAAACACGAATCCCATGTAGACCTCATAACTCGTGCGACTGCTATATTACAATTATTAAACTTTAGACCGAAAATCTTTTGAAAACTTCAAAAAACACTAATAAATCAAAAGTTTAGGTAGACAATCTCTTTTATAACACATATACTTATTATCGATAAAACGTATGAAATTTCCTAACTAAAACTTATTTACCGTTAGGCATATGCTGTGAATAGGCTTAGATAATGCATAATATATTTTCTTAATAAATACTAATACTACCTATATTAAACTACATACCATGGACTGATCATAACTTTTATATATTTTTATACTTTGTATTCAGTGTAGTTCGCCAATAAAAATATATGGGCGTCTCAAAACAAGCTTTTATTTTGTCCTATTAAAGCCTTTGCAAGCAATAGCAAAGCTCAAGATAATAAACCAATAAAGTTCTAATAAATAATGAAATTCTATACAAAAAAGTGCCACAGTATTTAGTCATGAGAAACTGCAAGTTGGTCCACCGCATTAAGCGTTTCAATGTATCTGTATGTTCGGTCCATACCAAAAAAATATTTCTAGGTCTTTTAATGAAGAACCATGGACCATTCAAATGTTTACACATTATTACTTGTCCATAAAAGAATTAACCTTATTTATAATGTGATGAATGTAGTTTATTTAGGAAACCTTCAGGATTACCACACTCTGCTTGATAAGAAACTATTTTTCATGCCTCAAATTTCTTCAAGGACCGCTGATTATTTCAATAAAAAGGTAAAAATCTTATATCTCTGATGTATGTATCACTGGGTCATAAACTACCATAAATTAAACTTTTTACCAAATCATTTGGGTTTAACTTATTAATTTTGGAACTTGGAGCGCTAATTTCTAGAAATCTGAAGACACATAAAACTCACATCTCGGGGGATCTCAAAAAACATCAACTAACCAATGAAACTCCATATTATGATGTTACCACACATGAAAGTAATAAAAATTCGAGGTTCGATATTATTCACTATTGGAAGTTAAAATAGCATTGCTAGGTAACGCTCGCTGCCATAATTTATGCACTCATTTCTGATTGGCGGAATTAACAAAGTACTAACAGCTAATTGGTTGAAACATTTGCTTTATTAAATAGTGAACAACAGTTTTATCACAGATTTATGGTAAAAATTGCTTTTTTTTTCAGAAATATAGATCGCCTGGAAACAGTAGGACGATAGCCCCTTAATCAAGGCTGGGTCAGAATTTTTAAGATGATTGGGTCAAGATCACTATCCTCGAATGCAAAATGAATATTTCTAGTGACTTCTACTATAGATTATTGATTGACGGGATTATTTATAGAAAAAGCAAAATTAAATAATTTTTTTACACACTTAGAGGAAAAAAGGTAGTAGTGATGACGAAAGAAGTACTTTCCTGCCTCGCTTTCAGGCTTTACGGCTGGGGAAATGAGACATAAGTAAAAATGTGTAAATATTCATTTCTGCTTTACTAAAATAATTTACAATTTAGTTTCTAAGCATTTTAAGTCATAGTACTAATGCGTGGTACCTACGAATTTATTCTCATTTTTTATAATTTAGGATAATTAATAATTTGTTTTAAAGTTTTATTTCTAGTTCCTTTGATTTTTTTTAATAAAAATGTTTAGTTATTTGTAAAAAGTCTTACGAATAGATAGTTCCTAGTTATTTTACGTAGGTATGTACCTTTCGTAGTGCATACACAGATGAATATATTTTTTTGGATGTACTTATTATCCATAATTAATTTCAATAAGCCGTTGATTTTCTTATTGTTCTGAAATTGATTTAAACCATTTTTAATAAATATCGTTCTTTCCCGACATTAGAGTTTTTGTCGCAAACCGTCTCCAGGCAATTATGCCTTCTGTCCTGATATTCACTTTGCCTCTCCCTTTTCTACCGGATATCTTTGAAATGGCGGCAATGAAAATCTCTCCATTTTTTATATCCTTTATGAAGTTCATTTCTTCTGCTCGCATTTCCTTTCCTCACCAGGAACTCCACTTATTTAGACCTGCCTGAATCCGGAAAAGTCTGGAAAAGGAGAAAATCGTCGAAGGCGCCAAGCAATCAGTAATTTTTCTGTACTATTTGGGTAGCTTTTTCAAGTTCACGATATTAGACCAAATGTGCATTTCTACATGAGCGATTTAACATGTTATGATATAAACTACTATAATCTAGTGTATTAAATGTTCAACCTTTGCCCCGTTGACTTCCTGACAATGAGCAAGCCGCAATTCAAATTTCTCAAGAACGTTTCTTAGCATTTGAAGAGATATTTGTTAAGCTTCTTGAGTAATTTTATTTTTTAACTCTTCTTCATATGTTATGGGGCTTATTTAAATACACCTTATATTTCCGATAAGCCCATAAAAAAAAGTCAATTGGGGTCAGGTCAGGCAATCTAGAAGGTTCCTCTAACCACAATATTGTGTAAATATTTCAATAAATGTTGAATTTGGACATGGATGTGTTACATGAAATATGTTCAGAACTTTTCAAAAGCTCAGAAACATCATAATACACATAGGGTCCCGTGAGAAAAAAAAATAGAAATTACATTTATCTACTACACGGGTAACCCTACATACTTTCACTAACATTTGGTCTCCCTGTATCTTGCCCAAATGCCCATTAGAGTTCCAAGATAACCTAAGCACCTACTTTTTGAGTAACTTGCCTTTGCCTGCGAGTTGATTTTACCAAGGAAGATCTAAATTTCTTAAAAAATACTAAAAATGGTCTATTTGATGATGTGCCTTTAGTGAAATGGTTAAAAACCATTTCGTCAATTATTCCATGCAATTATTATTCAATCGTCTAGCCGCATTGAAGGTCTCAAAGAACACATGTTCAAGGCAGTAGTCGCTCAGTTGCACGGAGATAATCTGACACTAACTTACGGCTTCCGCAATCTAGTTACAATAACAAGATTACCTTAATATAATAATTGAAAAGCGTATGAATGGGTCAGTCGTGGTAGCAAGGACGACAACTTCAAACCTGAAAAAAATTGTTATTGAAAGGCAATTTTTTTCAGTTAGAAAAGGGCCCTAAAAAATGGCTTGTTGCCAGTCGGATGAGGCCAAAGAGCAGAAACGCATAAACGCTGAAATCGAAAAACAGTTGAAACGGGACAAAAGGGAAGCTAGAAGGGAGTTGAAGCTTCTTCTTCTTGGTATGTGACCCACAACTCAAAATCTTGCACAAGCCCTCCTTTTCACAATGAACAGGTACTGGCGAGTCTGGAAAATCGACTTTTATCAAGCAAATGCGAATTATTCATGGAGCTGGCTATTCTGATGAAGATAAAAGGGGCTTCATTAAGCTGGTTTTTCAAAACATTTTCATGGCCATGCAGAGCATGATAAGGGCAATGGACCTGCTTAAAATTCAATACGGCGAAAAGGCTAGTGAGGTGAGTTTTATAAAAATTTAATAGATTCATGAAGTGTTAGTAACAAATCCAGAGTTGTAAATTTTTCTCAAATTTTCATCAGTTTTCATACCCTTCCAAGAAAGCCACTGAATTTAGTCAATCAATTGGTAAAGCACCTAAATCAAAACGTTGTTTATTCCTCCTTCCAGGAGAAAGCTGAACTTATTAGAAGCGTCGATTATGAAACTGTGACTACATTCGAACCTCCTTATGTAAATGCTATTGAGGACTTGTGGAGAGACAGTGGAATACAAGAATGCTATGATAGACGGAGAGAATATCAGCTCACCGATTCTGCTAAATAGTACTTAATTGCTCTTATTTTTATATTTATTGTAAAATGTGATATCTCCACAGTTATCTTTCTGATCTAGACAGAATAAAATCTGACGATTATTTGCCCACTGAGCAAGACATCTTAAGAGCTAGGGCTCCGACTACCGGAATTTTGGAGTATCCGTTTGACCTGGATAGTATCATATTTCGGTAAGTTGGCCTGAAGAAGAATGATTGTTGGAAAGAAACAGAATAATGTTTTACAGCATGGTCGATGTTGGAGGACAAAGATCCGAAAGGCGCAAATGGATTCACTGTTTTGAAAATGTGACTTCAATCATCTTTTTGGTGGCACTGAGCGAATATGATCAAATTCTTTTCGAATCTGAAAATGAGGTGAATTTGTGATTTCTACTGAAGCCTGCATTGATTCGTCTTCGTTAAGACCTTAATAGGACTTTTCATAATTAATTAAGTTTATCTAATCGACCAGCAATCGCTCTCAAGAAGATTGCAGCGCGTTATTTAAAAAAAATTACGATATTGGTGTTAATTAATGGATTTTCTAGATGATGCAACTTCAATGAATATTTAATCATTCAAATTTTTAAACCTGATTTTAACACATCCGTATGTTAACTCAATTCCTTATTTTGGTTTATTAATGTTAAGGTTTTCGGCAATTATGGCCCTTTTTTAGTTGTTTTTCAGTGAAGATTACATAAGATTGTTGTTGATGGTAGTTGAGTGGTAGTCACTTGTTGTTCAAAATCAATATTACAAGCGTATAGAACTTATTTTAGTCTATTTGATTGGCTTAATTATTTAAATATTTGTCTACGACACAACTTGGCTAAAGTGTCTACGATTCAATATACCGCCAGTTAATAAAAAATAATGGAGGGAACCATCCTTATTACAGAATCGAATGGAAGAATCTAAAGCCCTCTTCAAAACCATTATCACTTATCCATGGTTTCAAAACTCCTCCATCATACTGTTTCTTAACAAAAAGGATCTGCTAGAAGAAAAGATTATGGTTTCGCATTTAGTAGACTATTTTCCTGAGTTTGTTGGTAAATCTTTTAACTAAAAATAGAATTCCTGTTTCACAAAATGCTGGTTTCAGGCGCAAAACAAGACCATATAGCTGCCAGAGAATACATTTTAAAAGTCTATTTAAGAGAGAATCCTGATCCAGAAAGGCAGTGTTACTCGCATTTTACAACAGCCACAGGTCTGTACCCCACAATCTAATTTATATTATTTCTAATATAACTTTGTTTTGGTTCCATGCTGCTTCGGGAATTTTTAAATATGGTTCTAAACGCCTTTCAGATACAGAAAATATCAAGCTTGTGTTCTGCGCAGTTAAAGATACGATCATGCAATCTGCTCTTAAGGAGTTTAATTTAGCGTAATTTTCCACTAAATAAAGCAAAAGCCAAAGCGTATTGTCTTAATGTAAAAATCAGAACAAGGGTCAGTTTTGCCGTTTTAATGGAGATTAGTTTCTTTGTAAAATTTCCCGACATTCACCACATTTCTGCCGATTAAACTGGCATGCGATCATGAAATTATTAAACCAGAATTGCTCGGTTATATACAAAATCACATAGGAAATTGGTGGAAAGAGATGCAATACATATATCTCTGGGAGAATTTTTAAATGCGGAGATAATCAGGAACGTTCCTCTATGTTGAAATTCCGAAAGCACAATCCTGTGTTTTTTGTAGAGGTGATATAATGTGAGAAACGTAAAATTATCCGAGGAAGCAGAAAGAGAATAGCGAAATCTAAAGATTTTAGTTCAAACCAGATATTTATAGATTTTAGAACGTTGTAAAAAGATAAGATAAACTCTGGAAGAAGTGTTTGAAAAACTATCGAGTATAAAAAAATTTCACCTGGTAGTATCTACGCAGACGCGTGGACTTTTCCAATTTTTGCATGATTTGATACATAACTATAAGTTCAGGTGTTGGATATGAACGTACTCGCGCTTTACTATTATTACAACTTTACATTATAAAATTTGAAAAGGCACAATGCTCTGAGGGCCTCCTCGCTCTCTCTTCAGAGCTTGAAACCAGGAACCAGACCTTCTAATGAAATGCAACTCTGTTAATCTATGTGCTCTTCGAATCGTGAAGTTGAGTTATCCAGAGATCTGTTATGTAGAAATAGTACCAGGTAAAATTTATGGAAATTGTAAAACATGGAGAATTATTACTTTTTCATTAGGCAAACTACAGACTATTTTTAGGTGCGTCAAAAAGTTCCTCGGATCTAAATGTTTTCTCTACGTGAGCTTTGTTAGACAACTAAATTCTGGTCGGTGATGATTTTTTTCCAATCTACATCTTGAAAGATTCTTTTGTCTACAGTGCAATCGATCTTTTCTTCGGCCAATTTCCACTCTTTTGACCAGCTGTTTCATGTAAATAATGTATGTTCTAGAAGGTCTTCTTCCTTTCAATGCCAGCACGTTGATGTTTGCCTATTTTGTTTGACAATGAGTATGTTCCAAATAAACGGTGACCTGTTGTCACCTGTATTTCCTGATACTCCAAATTTCCCCATGTTCGTTCCGTCTATGCCTCAACATCTTTGACGAATGCTTTTGCCCATCCATTGTAATTGTCCCATGTTGTTTACCACTTCATAAATCGATAGTTTAATGTCACTGCGTTTCACCTTTCCTGATGTGTGAATTTTATAGAGTTCTTCCAGTCTTAAGTTGATCGACGTAATCCCAGCTAACTTTTCAATAGAAAACGTGAGGATCATAATGATCTTCTTACCACTCAACAATTTCGGAAAATTTAGCATTTTCCATAGTAGCTTTTCTTGTTTTTATTGCCATCTGATAGATAATTTTGAGCAAACTTATGATGAAATGACTTTAAGAAACACATCGAAACCACTGAAATACTAAGAATATCGAATGAAAATCATCAATTTCGGACTCTTCCATTGAGTATTTTTTTTACAAAATTTCTTCCAGAAATGAACGATCAACGATAATCAACTGGTTAAATCACTGTTGAACACTGAAGTCTCACTATAGTTGAACATTTTTGTAATTGCATGAATACATCGTGGAATCATGAAATTATCTGAACAGGGCTGTTGAAATTTACATAAATCAACAGGATGCAAATAAAAAAATTGGTATCAGGAGTGTTATTGTAATTTATTAGTGTTTTATTCCTCACAGTGGGCGAGTCGTAGAAGGGTCCCAAGATGTGCATGAATAAAAACAAACACGCACTTAAATCCTTATTTTTATATTTAAAATAAATATTAAATATATTAGATCTCTTTTAGCTTCACTTGAATTCTTTTGATGGCGCCGGAAGTGAATTTGAAAACAATGTAACTGCGAAAATTAACCACGAACAGGATTTGAGCAAACACCTTAGATGACTAGTAGATAAAATGACAAAACCTATTCACACTGTATAAAATATTAAATAATAAACAAATGCACGCAAATAGAAAACAAAATAAAACATTGGCAAACTTAACATGGATAAAAGTGTGTTATTAGCACAAAATATTAATGAGTATTTAATAATATATAAACGGTTTTAATGGATAACAATTACGATTCAAAATAGTGTTAATATAGACGAGATTTATATTTACATAATATTAAATAACCATTCGAGAGTTGGACATAGTACGCAATGCATCCATTTAGAAATCTTAATATGTATAAAGTAAATCTTCGTGATATTAGCGAATAAGTAAGTACTTAGGTATGTAATATATTGTATACTATACACATTTTCACCTCACATAATTAGACATGGCTTATAATAACGATGATTGAAATTGTGGCAAATGATTGATATTGTCCTTTCATTTGATCATCTTGATTTACCTCTGATATATCATAAAATTTCAAATGCTTGGCACTAAGAAAGTCGCCTGTAGGCACTTTGATACACATCACATTACATAGGTAATGCATAAACGTGGCATTCATAAATTAATTATTAGCTTTAAAGGTTTAAACAGTTAAGAATTATTATTGATGTTACAATGAATTTTACCACGATTTTTTACAAAAATTTCTCTATATCTTCCTTTCCAATTTTGTAATTCCTCTAATAAAAACATAAATATAATGTCAAGAATATGTCGCGTAACTCAATAAAAATCTATACAGGATGTACGTTAAATAGGGGTTTCCCTTTTAATACGACCTAGATCTCAAAAAACTAAGTAAAATCTGCATGTAACATTTTTCCGAAGTCTCAAAAACGACCGAATGAATTATGAGCGTGTGAGTTTTAAATACATTTCTATATAAAATCTAAATCCATCCCTGCTTAAAATAGTAAATTTCATGTAAAGAAATAAAAATCGTACAAAAAATTATCAGTTATTGTAAAAACGCCAACAAGATTTAATGTTTACTGTTTTTATGCAGTTTACTGTTTACTGTTTATGATTATAGGGATTAAAAAATCAGTCACGAAGCTTGGTCCCAGGTGTTATTTTGATCATTATAAAATACTATTAAATTGAGAATGACCCATAACTACTCTAATAACGAATTGGTTGACATTGGTTGAATGGCTGTTGGCGTACGAGGAATGTCGCCAGCATGCCGCCAAAGCTTCGAGGTTATACGCCAATGGTTTTCCATTAAGACCTCGTCCTGCAGCATGGAGATTTATTTATCTTGTTGGAAGACCTCGAGAGACCGGAAATCTAAAAGGAAAGCACGGTGGATACACTGGAAGATTTAAGCCATCCAGGACGGCACAGATTGACGAACGTGTTTTACGATCCACCAATGGCGACAATTTCGAGCACCATTCGCAGCCAGGGCGGGAGTAAGTAATAATTAGATTCAATATTTAATAAAACTTTCTTACGAGCATATTTCCGTTGCTTTTGAGATTTTGAAAAAATGTTACGTAAAGCTTCCGCTTAGTTACTTACGGTATATGACGTATTAAAAGGAAAATCTTACTTAAGATACACCTAGTATAGTTAACAATTCTATTGAAAATTTACTGATAGTTATTACGATTTTTCATGACTGCTGTTAACGATTACATTTACAAATAATGAAATTAGGCTAAATGGATTCTCTTGTTGTCTTTAAAAGCAGAGTAGGCTAAAATGACTTGAAATATCCATTGAAATCTTTCAGTCGGATTATATGGACGTTCAAACGGATAATCTAAAATTGACGCTAAATTTATTTCATCGGATTTAGTCAACAATGGTATGAATTATACGGTACTTAAAATAAATAATTTTCCTGGAAAAATTTTCTTGTTTAATTAAAAACTAAGTGTTTGTTTAGGACCTAAACTGATAATACAAAAACACTCCACTAAACACATCAAGAGAATTTAAAGTTACAACGAAAATGCTTAATAACATAAAGTCAGCAAAGTGCTTTATTTTACTTTTGAGATTGGATAAGAGCCTCCTACCGAGCAACTGAAACACCCTGTCTAAGTGCAATGTACGGCTCTATTAGGCGAAATTCAATAAAACTATCTTCAAATCTACGTAATCTCATTCATACTAACAGAAATAAGTTCACGATGTATCCAGAATAGCTTGGTACATAGCTGCAAATCTACAATTGGCCACGACAAAGCCCAGAAAATCAACAAAAAAGTATTCAAAAAATACATGGTGTATAACTTGTACGCGTTAATGCTTTATTAGATTGGCCTGGTGAAATTGGCAGGAAACATTCCCTTGTCACCGTTATCCTTGAGGCCCATTAGCCAACCTTCTTCCTGAAATTGCATAATATGTTTAGGCGTTAGTATCAGCTTTTTAATCAATATGGCAAAGAAAAGTCTGAAAGAATCGAACAATTTCCCACTTTTCAATGCTTTGAAGGTCTCACCTGCTCTTCAGGATCATCATACTCAATGACAGAAATTATTTCTCCCACGTCGAATGAGAGCTCGTCCACATCTTCTCTATTATACTTGTAAGTGGCTTTCACTTTATAAAGAACGCCTGGAGGAAGATTCTCTGTGCTGGCTCCTGCAAATCCAAGAAAAAAGTGGATATATGTAATTATAATGAACACATATAGTTATATGAACAAATATATAATTGCACAGAGGCCTCTAATACTGTGTGGTGGAGCTACTCGCCTGTTCTCTGTGAGAAATGTCACAAAATCGTACTTAAAATATTCGCAATGAATCATAAATTTCAACTACTGAATTAACCTGAAAGGACAACATGGTCCCAAAAGCCCAGAAAAAGTTTTGGACTCACTTCACTTCCCCGTTCACAGAGCAGCATCAAAAATATGATGAATCGTCAAGCTCCGATGCGGAGTCAACATTTGAAGAGAAAGGAGAAGCAGAATGGTATTAAATTTCTCAAAATGACAAACTTCTCTCTAGGGTAAACCAGGATTGATGGATGTTTCTTTCAACATTTTTGGATTCCGGCTTTACGATGACACCAAACCTCTCTACAAATTTCCTGCAGCGGCGACATAATATCAAAAGGTTCCTTACTTTATCTTGAGGATTTTGCCACTGGTTAACCTTAATGCTTTTTTCTGAAATAGTATTCCAAGTTAAAGTCCTATCTGTGCTCGGACAAATTGGAACATCCTTTAATCTAAATATTTTCTGTGAACTTAGTGAGACTTTATAGCTGTCCAAATAAATCAAACTTCTTCCGTCATGCATTTTTTTGATCTTCATGTCCAGAAGATTATGTAAAACAATGTTAATACCTAACACTCATGAATTACCACTTGTAAATCAGATAAAATGCAATATATATATATATATATATATATACAGGGTGTTTAAAATATCTTGTTTTTTAATTTTAAGAAATAAACTCAAAATAAGTCGATTAAACTAAAACGACCATAATAAATGTTGCGCTATAATCGGAAAACAACTTTTCAAATAATTTATCAATTAACAATTTCCATTAATCTATTTTTAAGTAAACGATAATTGTCTCACTTACAGCAAAACTTAGGCTCTGTTTTCAAATTGTTTCCGCAGCTGATTCAGTATAGTTATAAACGTCTTAACCATCACGTATTTCGTGGAATTATACCAATTTTCTTCGTAAAACCCCATAAATGAAAATCGAGGGGTATCAGATCGGGTGACCGAAGAGGCCATGGAATATGAACCACGCCCAAATCATTGATTCCCAAAAGCACTATTCAAATTCGAACTACGTGAACAGTTAGTTTTTGCCGAATAGGTGTCAGTCTATTACGAAATTGCTCACCGTATAATCGGCTTGTTGCAGCAGAGTATTGTGGCGCATCCCCACAAACGTGTTTAGAATTAATTCAAGGCGATATTAGTAATATTAATAAAATTAAATTGCGAAATTAAAGCAATGCAGTGTCTGACAAAAGCAAGGTAATTATGAAAAGCTTCTTGTAATATTCAAATCCGGTGAATAATTAAAAAAATCATACGTAGCTTACTATGCAATTTATTATGCTATTTGTGTTTTGGTCGACTTCTTTTGAGGCGCTGAATCACTCCTTAAAAGTAAAATCACAAAAGACTTTGAACATCCTGTATATATATTCTCGAACAACTATTACTTAAGGGTAGTACAAAAGAGGTGACTTACCAGCTGGAATATCGTATAACTCCTCCAACCTCTTGTGGTTCTCCTTAGCTTCAGGTGTGGGGGCTGGTTTGTTGTTAGTTTCAACCGCATTATTCTCACACACTGCGTTATTGTTCGAACTCAAATTAGTGTTAGTTAGCTCTTTTGAACTGGGGCTGCTTGGCGTGGTGGGACTACTAGGTTCTGACGATGAGTTATTAGTAGGAGTAATGGGTACTGAGTCGCTGGTATCATTGCTTGGCAAGGAATTATTAACTTTTGCGGGTTCTGACTCCTTTGGTGATTTGGAAATGGGTGTTCTGGTTTCAACGTCATTGGCTGCAATAGGGTAGCCTTGTAGTTAGTGACATATATGAAAATTTATTGCAAATTTATACCAACGGCGAATTCGCTTTTAGAATACTACATCATGTATAATTTCCGCTCGTATGAGCACATTTATATAACAATCAACTTACTAATGAGGTATATTTATCCTCGGTGTCATATATCGTCGTATTACACAACAACACTGCCTTTTAATAGGTAAAAAAATTTAAACTTACCAGCAAAACAACAATAGAAACAAAATAATAACTGAAATTGCACACAAATTTTACTTACTTCGAGATGTTGGCAAACTGTTAATGATCAAGGAATCTTTGACTACTGGGGATCTCGGAAGACTGTTGGTCCCATTGGTTTTCTTGACACTATAGGATCCTCGTTGACTATCCGTGGCTAGTTTGTCTACAATACTTTCTAGCTCACTGAAGATCTGAAAGAAAATATGAAATCGTTAAGCGAAAATGTGCGGGTAAGGTTTCAGTTTTTCACATAATCAAATTAACAATTGACGCTAATTAATTTTTATTTATTAATATAGCATTTCAAATCATAAATCAACTTTAATAGGCAGTTTTGTTACTCCGGCAGGTTGCAAATTAGCTTGATGGCAAGTAAGTTGTTGATATACTGGCGCTCAACAAATTCGTTCCTCTACCACATCCTGTAATAAATAAACTCGCAATTATGCATCTTAATTTATATAGGGGTAAATCGTGATGTCAATTGCTGAACGCGCATTATCTCTGCATAAAGAAATAAAAAAAAAGTTTACATAAATTATTTACTTTTTAATACATTCGTATCAGCTATGCGCTTCCCGCAGCTAAATTACCTTGCAAACGATTTTCTGGATTTCATGGAACGGTTAATACTTCGTATATCGCCCATTTTCATTTATGAATATGTTAAATGATTAAAATTGGTAAACATATTTTCAGAAAATAGCTAGTAATGTTGCCATGTAAAAAGTGCGCTATTTTATGCGTCTACTGGGATTTTATGAGAGGAGCGAAGCGAGGCAAAAAGGCACAACTTACGCACAGTTGCTTTCATGTTAAATAAATTCAGTCGCAATTTGCTTTGTTTTTAAATACGGTTTGCGTAAATATTGAAAAAATGTTAAAGGCAGATATTTATTTTTAAGGCAAACAAATAGATTCTTGGAGGCACAGTAAGCCAAATACTACCTAAAGGTCTCAGAATCACTTAAATCGCTAGCTACATTATGAAAAATATTTTTTAGCTGAACTTCAAGCTTTAATTTTGCTTAAGACAGAATTAAACGAAGCGAATGCATAAATAAATACTTGAAACACCTAAAATGGGCGAAAACGCAGATTGGTTAAGACGAGAATTGAGAAAAGAATATGCAAGAAGAACGGAAAACCGCTAAAAAAGCATGAAAGCAAAATGAAAACATGAAACAAATGTTCAACAGAAATGGAATTTACGGTTGACACCTAAAAATAAAAGAAGCAATAAAACTTAATAATGTTATTCTGTTTCTAATTCTAATAACTTTGTGCGGCTATAAAATATCACATAACTTAGAATTTAGCACTGGCTATTTGTGGGGGAGAAAATATTGAAAATAAATGAGCCGCCAATGATACCACCGTAATTTCTAACTCGGAGAAGCAAAACACACTATTTCGAGAGTAACAATAAACAAGAGCGTCCTTTCAGGGACGCATGTTTTTGGAACGGAATACCTTTATATTAACTTTATTAACCCATAAACTTTTATTAGCAGACAAGCAGAAAGGAAATATATAAAATAAATTACCATAAAACCAACGTAAATGTTGGCTTGAAGTTGAATTCACGCTAATTTGAAAATCAGCAAAATTTCTCAAATTCAAGGAAAGTATTCTGAACCATTTTCGCCTTTTCATTTTTCTATTCATAACAGTGCGTTGATCATACATTAATATTACGTTTTCTTTTGAGAAACAACAATAAATATCGCTTACCTTTGAAGTTTCAGAATGGAAAGTATGCTCTGCGTTGAACAATGTTTGGAGATTCGTGACTAGAAACAGTATCCTGGAGTCGTGGAGGGCAGGAAGCTCGTCGTGAAGTTCAGAATTCAGTATTTCGTATGTCCTTTTGGCATCTTCCAACTGCTCTCGGCCTTTGGCGATTTTAGAGTCATCTCGTTTCTTCATGTTTGTCTGCAAGGCTTGAAAATTGTGCCTCTGGCTGTCGTAGTCTACGAGTTTTCTTCCTCTTTTGTCAATTTTTTTCTGCAAAAAATAATTAATTTTAACGTTTTTTTCACTAGCAAATATGTTTTTACAGCCACGTGAAGTATTTCCACTTAACGTGAACTCTTGTACTGATATATTATACATATGTAAGAAGGTTTTGAATTTTTTCATTTTAAACTGGGTAGTCAATTCCTGGTTAAAATGGACGTTGTAAAAAAATGTCATTTACTAAGTAAAAAATATTAATATTTACACCCTAAATAATGTTTTTTTTTATCTTTGAAAGTATCTAACATGCCTCGATAAATGATTTCTAGAGCTCAAACTGCGTTCAAAATGAAAATATCGGAGGTGTCTTTATAAAACAAGAAATTTCTAGTTGGGATATTGGCAACGCTCACCTTAATCTCTATCAATATTTGTTGTAACCGGAATAATACTTCGACGAGACCCTACGCCGCTGACTAGTCAATTTTATTTGCTTAAAAGCAGTAGCGCCCCGATTTGATTTTTAGAGGTAATAAACCGGAATATCATTTAAAATGGTGTCAGCGTCAGTGGCCTTAACACATATTTCGAGTCCAAAGCGTTCAACATATGTTTTGTTTATTTGAGTAAATAAGCCCGAAATATAGTAATGCAGTTGTTGTATATAAATCATCATATAAGACACATAGGTATCAATGTTTTTATGCTGATTTAAAAATGTAATCAAAGTGAAGAAAACGAATAACAAATCATAAGATATCATGGAATTTTCTGTCAAATTAATGCGAGATTTACTCGCTCTCTTATATTTGCATTTTTTAACGAAGGTGCGGCCTTTGCGTAGTCCCAACGGATTAAGTTTTGGTTATGAAAACAACGTTGCCACGTGGCGCAAAAAGTTACATTTTCTTTGAAAAATATGAGGAACGGCCATATCACTACAATTTTTTCAAACTCTTTTTCAGTTTTTTCGACAAAATTTTAAACTGAAATTGATTCAAGACAGTGGCACACCAGTTGAACTTTTAGAGCGTAACAACTAGTTTTTAATAATTTTCAAAAAGTTCGGATGTTGCTGAATTTAACAAAATTTGCTTTGGCCGAAATATTACTTCAAATAAAGGCTCTACCGCTAACCTTTATATAAACTTCAAATTTAGGGGAGGTCAGATTAGCTATGGCCCAGTTGTTGAATCGCGAGTTTAGCCTTGTTCTGTTAAGACCAATTCTAGTATGTTAGAAAAAAATGTTAAGAAGTAAGTTTGTGCGAGATTTCTGTTATTAGGACTGCAGTGCAGTTCTTCTGGACGTCAAAACTTACGAGGTTCAGATCTGGGTGAGGTTTAGGTAAGAGTAGCTACTCAAATTTAAAAGTAATTTGGTGTAACGCAGTGTCTAACTAATGGGATTTCTAGAGACAATCTCGGTAATTTTCTAAATTTTACAACATTTTTAATCTGACCATAGCACGATTTAAAAAATATCTACTTCTGACGCTTTAGGACATGTGTCAATCTTCTCTGTAGATGCTCATATACAGTTTCCTTTAAAGCAGTCACGTGCTGGTAGGACTTCCAGAGGTATTTTTAGTTACTTTTTCAGTTTTCTTAATCTTAGACATGTGTTCTGACCAGAATGTGATTAAACTCTAAATAATTTGAAACAATCACAACTTACCCTCATCTCAGGAAACTGTGACTGATAAGTGTTCAAAGGCAGTAAAACCTGATCTGCCAATTTGTGACTAAAATCCTGCCACAAGTTGTCTCCTGACTGGGTTAAAATGTAAAGTTGATCATGACCGGTCCATTGACTTTCGTAGACCTCTCCTATGGCATCTAGAAGTGACTTTGAAGCTGCCTGGGTAGCTACAGTTATTAAATAATTATTGGTTTTCACATTTAAAATGTGTACAAGGTGTTTCAGACCTATGGGATCAACAAAAGCAACACAACAATAGTAGACATCCGAGTATGAAACCTGTATTTGCAAATGTCTCTCTAAGACGCTACAAGTTTATGATGTTTTCAGACAGTTGTGTGCAAAAACGTATTTTTTTTTTGAGTTACGTTATTTATTTTCAAGCCGGCACTTTTTGAAAACGTCCTGATAACCGTTCGACAACAAATGTAGCTGCAACATGATGATGCGCCTGCAGACTTTCCCATTCGAGTCCGTCAGTGTTTGGATCGGCAGAAATGGTCTAGTTCCGTAGCCCCCTAAATCACCTGATCTAACACCTTTAGATTTCTTTCTGAAGGGACATGTAAAGTTTTTGGTTTATGAAACGCCAGTAGAAATAGAGCTAGAATTGATTGCACATACATATTAATGCGGCATTTGAAGTCGTTCGAAAGGATTGTCAAAAAAATTTTAGCACATACTTGTTTTAAAGCATGATAAGACCATGGCACTTTAGGGAGACATTTGTGGATACGAATTTTTATACTCACATGTCTTGTCGAACTGTACAATCTCTAGAAGTTTGTTCTCATAATTCTGAAGCACCCTGTATAATAATCCAAATTATATGACACCAAGAAAACAATGCACATTTGCATGTTTTTAAACTGAAACGGTTTCCGCATGGAGGCACTTGGGCATTAGGGCATGACGTTACCTCTAATACATCTAATGTAGTTGCTAAATTCCTTCTGTAGTCTATTTGCTGCGTTTTGCTGCCTGGTGAAGTTCTGCAGATGCTCGTCGAATATCTCATCTGCCGTTCTATCAACCTTCCCAAGATTCTGCAGGATCTGCAACAATTAACAAAACTTTTTCATTGTGGATATTTAAATGCAAGTCAAGGTATTTTGCAGTAATGCAATATTTTTTCGGTCAAGTCTAGGAACTAACCACCGTTCAAGGTGAAGTAGTGTTTAAGCAGGCCAGAATGAAATTTGAAAATTAAATTAGGTGCATTTCCATATCAATGGTGGAACATTGCATTTACGTTGCATGGGTTGTTGTACAGAGTTAGTTCAATGGCTTTTGCATAACGAATTGGGTTGGGTTAATTTGCATTGTAGTAATAACTGCTGTTTTTAGTGAAAGTGTTCATCACACTTGAGTACAGGGTTCATTTATTCAGACGGTAGGAAAATGTTTGGCAGTCAGAGTAGGTATTTTTTACTTAGTAACCTGGCAACTTATAATCCCAATATGTTCAAAGTTAGTCGGTTTCTGCAATAATTTATAATCGTGTTGAAGTTCTTCAATTTCCGAACAACAATTAATTCTTTTCGACAAATAGCTTTAAAAGGCAACATTATTGGGTGTGCTGAATGACTGTAAAATCCTTTTTCTCGAATTGTTCTAAAACAGGTGAATAACAGGTTAATAATGGCACGTACATATATGGTTGATTATTGATCTAACGAGCTAATGTCAATTGTGTCAAATGAAACACCACCGTTGATTTTATGATTCAAGACGCGATTTCCTTTAGTGTTGCGAATTTAATTTGTATTTAATTTGGATGAGTTTGTTGTAATTTTATGAAATCAAATTAAATTTAGTAGAGGATAAATGTTGTACGGAGTATCTCAGATATAGTGAGTTCCGCGGGGATTATGAATACGGTAAGAGACACAAGGTGATTCAAATTACGAGAAAAATAGAAATATTTGCGCCCATTGAGTAAACGTTTTAAAATCAAAAATACCTACAGCGGCTGTGAGAGTATGAGCAAAAAACTGACCAACACAAAACTAACTATGATGTTTTAAAATCATAAATTATGAGTTTGAGTACATTCGATGAAACTTAACAGTTCTCCATTATCTCCATTATTCAATCGAATAGCGTTCTGAGAATTTTGCGAACCCTTGTAGATTTCCATCAATTATATCCAACTTTATTATTCCTGATGGTCGCCATATTGGATTTTGGTAGCGTCGAGTAAGCAATAAAAAGCTACTGAAATAATATATTTTTTACTTTGTCAGGTCCAAGGGCATATACGGTTAAAAAGGTTTTTATTGGATACTCTACACCACTAAAATACAATATGACGACCATGAGAAATAATGAATGTAATTGCTCGAAATCTAGAGGGCCTGGAAACGTTCTGAGAAAACCATTCGATTGGCAATTGTCAATATTTCATCGAATTTGCTCGAACGGTTTACGCGTAATTTACGATTTTCAAAAATCACAGTTTTCCGTTTTCTGCCCATTTTTTTTATCAACTCCTGTGCATATTTTTATTATTGAAACATTTTCTGAACGGACACAAAGATGCGCATCTTTTTCCTAATTTGAGTCACTTTTTATGTCTTGCAGCGTCTATAATTCCCACGGAACTCACTTTATTTGGAACGCCCCACACCCATGGTAATTGTGGGAAATACTCATATTCCTCACGTCTTATATCTGTCAGCACTAGGTGATTCGGACCTCAACCTTCGACATTTGTTGATCATTAGTTCAGAGGCTTCACTATCTGGAACAACCCATATGATCCGACGTATCTTCATGAGATTTCAGATTTAATTCTTGGTTGTAGAAGTCAGAGCGGGTAATTTCACTGCACAACACGCCCTCTTAGTCAAAAGTTTCTTCGAGACTCTGCACACCATCAACGCATTTGAAGGGAAACGATCAGTAACAATTTATGCGTAATAAATACTTCGGCATGTAATTATGGTTAGCAATAAAAACAGAGGCACATAAGTAATATCTGAAGACATTGTCTGGCAGCAACATTACGAAATATATTACGCATTTATCTTTTTTTATGTATGGGCTTATTACAGCAAACCAACGTTTAGATAATGTTCCTAACGTACAGGTGGTTAATAATTATTAAACCGGACTCGGTGGAATCCAATAAAACTGCCTGGCGGAAGGTTATTCAACTTAAAGTAGAAATCGATGGCCACCATTTATAAAGGGAAATAGATTAAGAAACATTGTAACTTTATTTCATTTACACTGCCTAGGCATACGTAATTCCCCTCTGTTATCCCGTTACTTAAATTTATATTTACATCGCCCCGTATCCTGGGAAAATGAGCCTAAAATTAATTACTCCACGGCCATTGAAGGCGTTGATATTGTTGGTAGATGAAAATGAATCCATTAAAAACGAATTCAGACACAACACGTTTCTCCAATCAGGCTTCACCAATGTAACTAATTATAAAATTGTATTGTCGTCTACCCAGACAGAAGTAAAGAATCGTCAAGACGAATGGCAAGATTGGAAACCTGCCAAAACATTATTAGAATTGAAATTGGTCTCAGTTCCTTAACGCAGAGGTTTTCGGATAGTTTTCGCGGGAGTCAGAAACGAAAGGTGTTAGGTAAATATCAAAATAAATTTAATTGAATAATTTACTAATGAAGGTACGAAGTTGTTTACGAGAGGGAGGAAGAAATAAAGGGAGTGTTGCCTTGATCATAAACGTCTTGAGATATTTGTAGAACAGGATGGCGGTTAATAATGTCAGATAATAGAAGAAACGGAGCTTTCGCCGTGAATCAAAAACCAGATGTCGGGTATATACAGGGTGTCCCACCGGAAATCGCCACGAAACGTTTTGGGAAAACTACGCACAGCAAAATTACGAATATTTTGTATTTTGATAGCAGCCTTGAGACAACCTTATCTAAAGTATTTTCAATGATGTCACACTTGCAGTTGTACCGGAAATCCATATTTGTTTGTTTATTTGAAATAGGAAAACGAAATTACTTAAAAACTATGGAACTTTCTATAGGTTATTTAATATGAACGTAGGTTCTTTTTCGACGTACTTTCATAATACACTCAAATAATAGTAGAGTTCCATTTAAAAATTTTAAATTTTGATCATTTTTTTGGATGTCCAGGTGGGCTTCATTTTTGTGGACATCCTAGCGAAAATATTAGACAATGCTCGGCAGCATACCAAAATATGGATCTTCTACAGTATTGTGACAAAAAAAGAGTTACAAAATACATTTCCGTTTGTTAACAACTTGCAATTCTGCACACATGTGCATGTACCAATTTCAACATTCAATTACATACACATATTTTGAATACTGTTAATTCTAAGATAGCCAGCATATTAATAAACTTGTAGTAAAATTGAACCGTAGAATCTACAAATGTAATAATGTATAGGGCGTTCCATTTAAAATAAGCAAGCAAACACCGACTTCCGGTACAACCGGAAGTGTGACGTCGTCAAAAATATTTTAGATGAGGTCGCCTCAAGGCTCTTACCAAACTACTGAACTTTCGTAACTTTGCTATTCACAGTTTTCCCAAAATATCTAATGGCGGTTCCCGGTGGGACACCGTGTACTGTAAGCAATGAAATGAGGTTTTATAGAAGATTATAAAACACAGGAAACATATCCATTAATTCATTCACTTTTAAACTAACTGTAACCCATAAAGTTTTGTTTTAAATGACGAAGTTGGCAATTTCAGGAAATCATAGGCGCACTACATCCTATTTTAAATCGCCAATTAAACACCAAATCAAGGAAAAATAAACGTTATTTTGGCAAAATTCGCTGATTTAAACCTTTTCCCAGAACTTGAAATAAAGCCACGAACTAGTCGAAATACGACCGATAGCAAAATCGTCAAAACATAAATCCAGTCAATAACCCTATATGTATGTAGGTATGTATGTATGTATACACATTTAGTTACATAATTTCTAACGCGTTCACAAATCTTTGACGTTTTTCACATGTTCGCATATTTGTTATACAATTTTGCATACATTTTTCACATTTGTCTACGTACGAAGTATTTCCAAAAATTACCTTCTAATTAATATAGGTAGACCAGAAGTTGAACCTGAGAAAGGAGTGGGGTCGAGGGGAGAAGAAATTCTTCCACAAAAAAAATAAGGAAAAAAGCTTTTAACGATTTATTATGTTGAACACTCTTCGTTTCGGCTATAAAGCGTTTTAAACAATGCAAATTTATTTCCTAATGGTTGGATTTAGTCTGATATACCTACTACATATGGTATGCAACGGTTTATATAATAAATCTGCTTCGTTAAGATAGTTGTAGAATAAGATAATTGGAAAAAGAACGTGAAGAATAAATTTAAGTGCTGATTTATTTAATAAATTATTTATATTTTTCTATCTACAACAGAAGCATGACAAAACATTTTAAACTTTATTGCTGAAAATGAGATGCGATAGCTAAATCGATTTTTGGTTTTGGTATTCAAAGGAACCAGACTGTAATAAATAAAAGTTTTTGAAAAAAATTTTAATATCTCAGTATTATTATGATAAATCCTATAATGAATAAAATATTTTACATATAGAATACAAATATATATATGTAAATATACCTATATAATTAATTTGCTGTAACTCCATTAATATGTTACCCAGGATACTGTACTAATTATTAGTTCAGTGCCATTGCCTAAACTCCATTAATACTCCTCGGTAAAATCGTTGCATTACGAAATATCTGGATTTTGGCCAAATTCAGTTTCAGCTGTTATGCACAGTATGTTCCTGGGTTTCCAACCCAAAACAGCAGCGATATCAGCAGAAGTTGCCCCGTAATTCTCTCACAGACTGGCGATTGCTTTTAAAGTTCAATAGTTAGTTATTATTAACTTGGTTCATAGTAATGGAGCATTGCTATCCTAATTTATGACGAAAATAAGTGCAACCTTCAAGTTACCGTCTAAAAATACAGTTTGCAGTATAAACAGGTCTCTGCGACTTTTGATCTTAGCTCCTCATCCAAATTTATTGCACCATCGTCAATTTTTATATGTTTTTATATCGGATGGCGCTAACGTAAGTCTAACATATTGCCTTAGATTAGAAAAATAACTACCTTGTGATCGTTATACATTATTTACTGGCGTTGGACATCCAGATGGTACAAGGTAACCCGTAAGTTCTGCAGAACCGGATAAAAATATGTAGGATCCGTTTAATACCTAAAATAAAGATTTAAAGTTATAAATTATTAATGTATTGAAACTTAAGACTTCGCCGATGTATACGAAATGAATGCCTCATGAATTATTAGAAAAAATCGTGTCCATGAATTTTTACACTATTTCATTTTCAATTTTACAGTAAACTTTATTAACACGTTGAGTTTTCAATTAGCTTTTAATGTCAGTACCGGTTGTACCGCAATGTTTTCCTGCTCGTACAAGCTTCATTAACCACATACTTATCGGAAACGTTAAAAATCAAAATAATTTCCATTACTATCTGTTTTTTTTTACCATTCACTAAGTAGAAAATAAATGTCCTCGCGATAGAAGCTTAATGATTTCGAGGCAACATAGATATCGAGCCATTTTCGCACATCTTAACTTTAGATAACCGCTGATTACCTAGAAGAGACTGCATTGACCTTAATAAGTGAAAGTCGGAAGGAGCCAAGTCTGGAAAATACGCAGGATACTGGAGAATTTCTCAACCTAAGGAAAAGATAAGTCCCTGAGCCAGTATGTTCACCATGAAGCAATACCACTTTCCGACTTCCACGGTCCGTAAATGGTCTCATTTCCCTCAGAGCTTCGCTTAATTTATTAATTGAGCCCGATAACGTTCAACCCTAACGGTTTGACGAAGTTCCAGAAGCTTGTAGTAAATGACTTCCTTCCAATTCCACCAGACACATAGTAAAACTTTCTTGGCATGAACATTCGATTTTGCAACTGATGTGGATAGTTGGCCTAGATCAACCCATGCTTTTCTGCACTTAGGATTGACATACAGCATCCAGTTTGCATCTCCCGTAATAAATTTATGCAATAAAAAAAAAATTTAATGCAAATTCTTTTTTTTTTATACCGAAAACACAAGTCCTCGGTACGAAAGAGAGTGCAGATGTCAACGATTTTTGTCGTGTTTGGTTACCTCATGAGGAATCAATTTTCTTTGCCTTTGAATCTCTGCCATTAGAGGCAATCAAAATGAAATTGCTTGTCGAGTCACTCCTAACATTTCTGCCAGTTTTATTTCAGCTTAGCATGGATTTTCGTTCAGTAATGTTTAACTACAAGTTCCTTAGGCCCGGACCTGGATCGTCCTCAGGGCAACAATTTCCCTCACGAAACTTCTTAAACAATCTCCTTACAGTTGGAGCACGAAGAGATTCATATCCCCAGGCCGAATTAATAATTTCAGCAATATTTGTGTTCAGCTTAAGACAGAACAATATTGATATAACCTGAACGACAGCTCGTAAGTAACTCAAATTTTTATCATATAAAGAGCAATGACTAAACCGCACATGCTCAAAGTTGCGGACCGATTGGGCGAGTCTACGTATGTTTTTTAATGGGGCTTCGGTCCTCAGCTTCTTTTTATGTACCTATTAGAATATTACTTGATTAAACACAATTTCATAAAAAATAAGAAAATGTAATCTTCCAGTATATTTTTATCTCATTTACGATGTATTATGAAACTAACACATTCGCCGATATGATTATGTATATAATTTTGTCACATTACAAACCAAACAATGAAACTCTCGATGTAACTTATAATCTCTGTTAATTAACCACGAACTGTATTATTTACGTCAGATGAGTACCTAAACTTCAAGGTCAGTTAGGCAGGTTAAACCGTGAATATACATTACTTAATTACGGTAATGAATGAAACAGTGTTAAGTTTTTATCTTGCAAAGTTTGCATACTTACGAAGAAGGATGACATACATCAGCAAAGCGATCATATCAGCATATCAGCAATGTTTGATGATACGAATTTATTTGTGGTTATCAAAATTTTTTTATAAGTAATATGGCTTGAGTTTAATTATTTATCGTTTAGGTGTGTGATTGATTCGGATTAGAGATGAAATGTAATGTGAAATAACATAAAGTAAAGAAAATAGAACTTTTTGTAACTTAAACTAGGGTTCTATCTCTGCTAATAAACAAATGAAAAATGGTGCGCAATCAGTTTGGCGCACCCAGTATAGGACTCAGCTTGAATATGTCAATTATTTTCTAACGATTTCTTCATTATAAAGCAAAATTGGAAAAAAATGCGCCTAAAATTCGAATAATTTCGGGAGACGTTACTTTATTTGTCCCGGAAAATAGCATTCGTTGCATAAAATTGTGCAAGATCGAACTTTTTTGATGTTCAAGCTTTGTCCATCGAATATACGTGATTCCAGAATTTCTGAGATAGAACAAAAGAGAAAATACTTATATTTAAACTGCACAAGTTTCCGATTTTTCCGTCAACTAAGCAATCATTCCACGTATCTCAGTTGGAAATACCAACAAATTCCGAGTTCAACTCTTGAGCAATTAATCGTTTTTAATTCTTGGAAATATCGAACGTTTCAAATTGAGCTCTTACTTTTCAGTCTTCCTCTCACGGTCACATACTTACCTCCTGACCTTTCAAGTGAAGACCAAAAATACGGTCGAAGCAAGATCAAAATTTTTAATGTCTCGCAACAGACAGACCCGTGGATTTCTTTCTCGTTTGGTACAAGTACGCCATGCTCCCACGTGTCCCTTTTACTTGTCTTCTTCAGCACAGTATGCAATTTAGCTTCTGCTTTCCGATTTCCTTGCCCCGCTACGATGACATTCTCTTGTACTTTCCAGCAAAATATAGCGACCTCTAGAGAAGCAACAAACGGAGAAAGTATCTGGGTGTTTTCCTGCGCTCCGAACTGTCCTGGCAACTTCGGAGCAAATCGGAAAGCGATGTGGGCGTAAAAGAGCACCTGAGAGAGACCGTTACTCATTCTTGAGTTGGCATAACGCATGCCGTGTTCCCACGTACCTCCCTAACTGTTCGCGTTAAGATTCCGGACTTCAGTCTTTTCGTTCTAAAAATTACGCCAGGAAATTGTTTGTTTCTCCTATGTAGAAAAAAAGTACACCAATAAAAAATACTACTGATATCAAGTTGCAAAAACAAAATTCGTATTATAAGGCACTTTAAAGATATCTTAAATGGTCTTTGTTCCAATAAAAACCTTAATTCTAAATATAAATAATGACATTTTCCAGCTGGAAATAAGTTCATCCTGATGCAATTGCCAATACAAACATATCGCGCAAATAGATGTGCACTTCTTCATGGCGGTGCTAGATACCCTCTCGAAATACCGTTCCATTCTCAATTTTATTGTAGTTAAGAAATGACAATGTTGCTTAGTGAGTTGATTGGTTGTTAATTTTCTTGAAAAAAAATTTATTGCATTCGAAAGCGTAAAATATGTTGCAAAAATTAGAGTATTGCGAGAAATATGGATGGTAATCGTGGAGGTGGTATAGTTAATGTCGGACTGATAACGATAAAAGCAAATTTGCATATATGTGATGTAGGCAAGCTCAGTAGTGAAAATACGTAAAATTGTTAAGGTAAACAGCGTTGGTTTTATCAAGAGAAGCGGCAGGTGCGTTAATATTCTTTTGTAATCCTGCTAATGAGAAACTTTCGCTCTAACTTCAACGATAATTGGAACACTAATGTTACTTCCATATCCACCATTTTTATCTCGACACTAAAGCATTTTAAGTGCATCACGATGCACTTTCTCATTGTTTCAATTGCCATTATCATCACACGCCTAGTTTTTACAGCTAATTCAAAGTTCAAGTCATTTAACTATCTACCACTAAAATACGCATTTTTTAAAAATATTTCATAAGAGATTGAACATTCTGGGTTGATTTACTTAACCATAAAAGGAGTGACCCGTCTGGTTTAGCACCTACGGATTTTAGATTCCCATAAAGTAGTACCACACACTCTTGTGTTTCTCTGGTAGTGGACTAAGGCCAAAGAGATAAAGGACATCGACCGTCGAATGGGTGGGCTGTTAAGATGAAAATTCCTAATTCTTAGAAGCACATTTTGTCTCCTCACTGGACATTTATGGTCTCGCTGAGGTGCCAATAGCCATTTTACTTTAATTTTTAAATAACTCCAAGTTTATAAACGAACAGTTAGCGACATTAAACTTTTCCATTACCATTCCATTAAAGCAAAATTCTAATGGATACTAGTTAACATATCATAGAAATGTCTATACTATACCAATGTCATGTAACTTGTTTTTTAACAATTTTCATTACCTCCCAATTTTTGAGCTATAATTTTGTTGGTGGACTTTGAATTTGCGCCTGTTGATCCGAGAAACGATATCGCATTGAATTTTCAACGTTTTGCAATTGCGAATCATTTCATTGTAAGGAATTTATTGGTGTAACAAATGGCGGAAAATTGATAATGCGTCGCCGGTACCATGATCAACAAACCACAATGGCGGTCGATTGGTGAGAAATTGATGAAGGTCGTTATGTGACCGTAAATTGAAAATTAGCAAACATGGGTCAAATTGTAAAATTGTTCGGTCGACCACAGTAAGTGTGATAAAGTACCTGTCAAGTGAAATACTTGAGCATTATACTGTTGTCATATTTCAAATATCTGGTCAAATACTCGTACTGCCATTCCAACAGGCATAAGTTAAATGTTGACGTATAAATGACGTTTACCAAAGATCTGTTCAATAGAGGTCAGAGTCAGACCAATCATCAAAAGATTTCAATCAGATCAATATCATCCTAAACGTCGTTTGTTAGAGACTTCTGCTATTTCCAATTATTTCTAAATAGTTAACATTTTAGGAAAAATCACAGCAATTGGTACAAACTGCGTGGAATTGGATACCTAGATTATATAATTTTGTTCAAGCAGGAAATGGCAACACTGCGCTTAGCGTTTGTTTTTAAATATGGAGGTCAAACATTGAAAGACCTGTTGCACAGGCAGGTAGACAACGTTGCCGTAAGAAGCCAGAAATATATTACATTGAAGTACTAAATAAGAATTTACAATCAATGGAATGGCCGCAAAGCCGATTAGCTGACAAAATTTCCATTTTTTAATTATTGAACTTGATTTATCTTTAGTCAGTGGCGGATTCAGAGAAGAGCATCAAAGGCAAAAAGCTCCCACTCCCAGAGAAACTATCCTATATAACGATGTTTTTGGCAAATGTTGACCCCTATATCAATCTATATGATTCTAGTCCTCCTCACTCCTTAACCTTCGGTCATTCAGTGACGTTAAAAATTAATTTCATATGCGACACCCCCTCCCCCTGCTCTTTCTAACTTCCAAAGAAAATTTAATGCTTTTCCCTCTATAGAACTTCAGTATTCAACTATACAGTTCTTACAGATTACTAAAAAGTACCACCAAAAGAGTGAGTGTTAGGTCTTTCTAGAGATAGTGCAGTTTGCCTTGTATGGTTAGACTGTGTGTATAAAAACATGACTTACTCATAAACAGAAGGTCGAGGGGTAACAACTAAATTTTCACATGCTCTATAAGTAAATAGAAGGTTCTTGACACTAGTGGCAACATAGAGAAAGAACTTACGAATTTAATTTTCCATTGACGACAAATCTTACTTCTATCCATTCGCTGTTCAGCGCAAAGATGCCAAAGGCCCGAGGATTTTATGCTCGTTTTGATATATTAACTGATATGTCTATGAATCGTATGTGAAAAACAAAGGAAACATAAAACATTCAAATTTATGGGACAATTTGGCAGCACAATATAACTCAAAATTTGTGTTATTACGTTGGTTGCCGGTACAAATTCATTTCAAAGTAATAAGATTTACTTCACATTGATTGGGTTTCTGTCTGCATTTTGATTGCAATTGAAAACGAACTGCAAGCGAACCACGCTGCACGCTTCTGACAAAATAAATATGGTTTAAACTGAAGAATCATTGTATTCGGAATGGGCGAAACAGGTTTTCCCAGGGAGACACATTGCAGAACTTCGATGATAATGACTAAAAGTGGAAAAATAATTTTGATCCCCAGTAGCAGATTAAATCCTAATGGACTCTTAATGTTCAAACTCAATATCAGAGCGAATTTGAAACGGAAGACATGAAACATGCTGAGCATCAGTTTCTGTCTGATGGTCACAAAAAAGCGAGCTGTTCTCTCTAAGTGAGAAAAAAGTTCGCGCTGAAATTTCCAATCGTTTCTCAACTTTTTATAATCTTTGAAGGAAATTAATGGCAAGAATATAGAAAACATATATCAAACAACGTTAGAATTTGATTGTTTATTGGCATTGCTGATCGATGGCTTCAACACCTGATATTACTCACACTCCAAAAGTAACGACTTTCTTAAGATTAAAAACAAAGAACACTTCTGAAATCAGCTGATTTTGAGAAACCTGCTCCGGAGGGCAAAAGAAAAATAAGTTGATGAGTAGTGGAAAAAAATTAAAAAAAGACTTAGTTTCTCATCAGAACATCGTGATCAGGGGGGGGGGGGGGGGGAATGGGAGTACTCAATAAACGCTTAATTATCTACAGAAACCAATCTGAAGTTATTGGACCTCTCGACGCTATCCATTAATATCTGAACCTTTTCAAAAGAATAATCCAATAATTCTTCCAGGACTAGAATTACATCATATTCTGAAATAATAATAATTATTACTATTAAAACAAGAAGCTGTCGAAGTCAGAGTATCTATTTAATGCTGGAGACCACGAGACGATATAATTAATATTCAATTTTGGTGTTTGGTAGGGGCCTTGATATAAAATTAGGGCCAGGATTAGGCAACTTTAGATTATTAAAATCTTACAGACCTCATCCAGCAATCTCCGTCTATTGCATTTTATTAGAAAGTACTGTAGGAATAATAATGGTTTTTGCTCATGTTACAACTATTAAATAAACCTATAAATAAACGAACAAAAACATTGTTAAATTAGCAAAACGCAATTACTAATACGAACCCGAAACGATTGGAACCGGATCGAATATATTGATATACTCGATTCGGTAATGTACAGTGAGCAGCAAAATACGTGGAGAGTTATGAGAAAGCTCAGAAGAAAGCGTAATACATGACAGAAGTTCAGATCTCTTTTCTCATGTTTTACACACGTTTTACTGCACAATTGCGGATGTGATTGAGACTAGGATTTTTTCTTAACTTGATCCTCGGGGTACTTCACCTAACGAGTTATTATTCTTTATGCCTACTAAAAGACAGGAAATTAAAATCGTGTTAAGAATTGTAAAGAGTAGATGCTTCTGAACTGGTTTCGTTAGTAAAACAACATTTTCAAAGGCTGTTGAGACAATTGTTGAGATTTAGTTATTGGATGTCACCGAAGCGAAACATCTAATGCCGTTTTAGGACCTGTCAAAGGCTTTTGATCTCGTTTTGACTTAAGTAAACATGATGATAATATTCAATCTGCTTTATTGCATAGCCACTATAGTACTTTACTTGACCTTTAGGAATCAATCTAGTTAAGAAGTGCTGGGTTAAGCAGGAGGATTTATTCCTATGTTCAATGCATCTACTTTAATTATTGTTGAAGAGATATTATGATGCACGCTATATTTTTGAGAACGTTTTTAGCGAAACAGCTTATATCAGGCTTTTCTACCCTATGTGTGCTCATTAATTCTTTGCTGCATGTTAGTATTTAATTGAACTTGGAGACATTAACGAAGTTACAGACATATAAAAAATATTGCATCTAACACGTGAGAAAGTGTCTTTACTGCACTCGATTGCTAACCGAACTTTGCTTCGTGTCATTTGGCCAACAGCAATCAGCCTATGGGAAAATCCCCGGGAAAGAATCCTTTTCCGAAGTAATAAGATAAAAAAAACTACTAGTACTCGTAGAGTGCTTGATTTAGTTTTAGCTCTTACAGTTATAAAATTAGTATAAATTTATTACGCTTCGCAACACAAATGACTTCGGAATCATACCTACAGCGGTATACAGAACAACCAGCTTAAGATGATATTCTGTTTCTTCATAAAAATCTAGATGGGGTTGATTCTAACAAGATGATGCTCTGCCACATTCTGCTAGGAGGTTGCCTAGATATTTCCTGAAATATTCCTTCGTAGAGTCATTTGAAGCAATAATTGGCCGCCACGTTTACCAGATTTTTCCCCATTGGATTGTTACGTACAGGGAACTTTGAAAGTCGTAATTTATATATCTGCATCCACGGATATTAATGAGTTGCTATTAATGTAGAATTTAAGAAAACGCTTAAAGCTGCGTTTGTAAGGGGAGAGGAGTAAATTTTTTGAGCCGCTCTTGAAATTTTCTCTATTTAATTGTTTCTTATTTAGTTATTTCCAAGGTGCTTTTTGCAAAAAGAAGATTTTTGATTTCCGCCAAACGCATGAGTAAATCTCAATCACTGATACTTCATCATAATTAGAAAAAAGAGATTGATTGAAAAAAGTAAAAATCCAAGATGACGCCTCTAAGAAAAATAAGATTGAGGACGATTGTTAAAATGAAACGTCGGATTTCAGAGACGGCATCGCCTCGTCGTAGAAGAGAAAAACTGGCAATGATGAAGTGTCAGTCACTTTGAATTACCTCGTCGAATAAGCCCAGGAAAAAATATAAATCTTTTGCCAAAATTTCATTTTTAAAAGCGATACCAATTTTTAAACATTTTAAAAACACATATTCTTGAACTTCAAATTGCCCAACTTTGCTCCAACTTAACCAATCTCGTTTCTTTTATGGTTACCCAGATCCCTAGTAGTTGAAATCCAGAAAAGCGCACCCTGTATGTCTAGAAAAAAAATCAAATTTCTTTATTCTCCCGTTGTTTCAGTAAAGTGCGCCGTCTTTCATGACCTGTTGAACTATAAAACGGGTATGCAGTGGTTGGTACACTCGCATCTCCCATGTTTTACTAGTTTTAGCAAATCTCGCTCGGTACTTAAATTAATTATGCGAACGATCGGAATGATCGGGTTGAGTAACATTTGAAAATTCAAAGCATACAGAAAATCACGACAACGAAAGCACGAACGAAAATCTCAAATAGGAGCGCCAAGGTTATTTATAAATAATAGATTCTAATATTCCGTATATTTTTACTTTTCCGTGTGGCAGCGACAAAATGACACTAAGGCCGATTATTCATCTCCGCACTATGTGGGCTCGATAGCAAGACATAATTTTCCAACTTCGCATAAATTAGGTCATTGGCCAGTTTGGTAAAAAGTTATTTCAGCTTTTGCGAAGCGAAAGCCGGCTTATCAATTTCCCCAAAAAATTGGGCCACTACATGCAGGCGGCAACAGCGCCGTCGCTTCATAAATGCGTCCAGTTGGACCGACAGATGATTTAAAATTGTATGATAACTGGGAAATTTTGTATTGAAACTTGTCACTGACCTTTTCTTTCGCACGTCCTGCGTGTTTTTGTACGGATTTGGCCAATAAGGATCCTCTACTTTCCGCCATTTTTCCGAAAGTTTAAATGTACTTTATAAGCACTTCCCACAACACTTCGTATGAGTTGACGTGAAGCGACGACTACGCGGCACGGCGAATACGTTTACGTTTGACCCGTTCGCACACCACAGCGAATCGCCGACCACTGAAAGAAGCGAGAAGTGGCTGCTGGTAGTTGCATGCATTCGTCAAACAGCTCAGGTTCTCTAACGGTAAACTAGGCTAGGCTGAAAACTGGGTAAACACGGTGTTGCCAAAGGTTTCCGGAATTTTACCTTTACTTGAAAGTATGTAGGTGTCGAGGTACCCACTTGACATATATTTTAGATCGCGAATAGCGTAGCAGGTAATCATTCAAATTGCATTGTTGGACAAGTATTTAAGCGGACGCATGAACCGTTGGGCCGGCTGGACAGGTTTTACTTTCACATCATCGGTATCTTGCGTTTTTTTGAACACGAGAGACTCCTTACTTGGATGCTTGATGTATGCATACGAGAGTGTATAAGTACACTGTGTTGAAACTTTAAAATATCTCACACCACTCTAGTATTTTAAAGTAGTCTTCTCAACCTTTGATAAATGCATAAGTAAGGTAATCCATGGGTGCACAACGGTTTTTGCCACCCGACACGGTGACACGTACGGGATGATCTAAAATCGACGGGGTTTCCTCAACATCTAGAGCAGATATTATTTTAAAAAACTAATAGCCGATACCTGGGGTCCAATTTCAAAGATATATTATATTGACTGTAATACCTCAACAAAAGAATTTATGATTTTACTTTTCTTAGAAAATAATTCTTCAGAAAAAAGTACTTCAAGGAAGTATTAACCATCTCTACAGGGTTCTCTTCCAACCTCAAGTTTTGAGAAACCATCCTCCGTAGCGGGAACACCAAAAACGATTGAGTGATACGTTGTACACAATCATTTGTTTCTCTTAAATCAAGTTCTGGAAGTGTTTATTAGGTTCCTAATATCTCTTTCATATTATGTGAAAATCATAAATTCCATCGAATCCAACCTAAATTACCCGCACAGTGCGAAGTCCACCAAGCAAGATGAAAATTTTGGGTCCTTTTATAACCAATTTAATTATCTATAACACAAACTTGAAAAAAAAACAACTTTAGTTTTACAAATTATTAAATCTATAGCCTAACTGCTTTCAGTATTTCTTTAGGTACACCTACCTTCCCTATTTGCTGCATTACTTTCTTATGTTCCCTATTTGCTTTTCTGATTTGCACACTTTCTTCTTAAGTTTATGTTAGGCAAATATAAAAAAATTACGTAGAAAATAAACTATCATCACAAGTTCTGTCGCTTAGCTTTCGGACGGCGGATTTAATACTAACGTGTTTTCAGATATAACCATAGATCTACCTTTTAAATTAAGTAACTTTCAAGGGAAGGTGCTCAAACAACCCATAGTCTTCCTACTATGCCACTCATCTTTAACTGATAATTTAGTGCAGTGGCTTGGCAAACACAGTGACTAGACTTAAATCTCTTCGATTATTTTCTTTGGGGATGGCTCATGTCTGATTCGTGTGGAAACTTCTAAAAACAGCACGCTTATAGGAAAAATAAAACGTAGAATGGGCCCAATCATCAAAACCATTTTTGAAGGTACATAGCGACATGTATTTAGGAAAATCTATGCCATTTTTCAATATGAAAAATACTTCGCCGACTACTACTCGTATTATAATATTCAAATACAATGTACCCTGGAATATGAAATAATGAACGTACTAAGTTAACCATTAAAAACAAACTTATGTTATATACTATAAATTAAAATATTAAAAAACACTGTATATAAGTTCCATTTTAATAAACGTTTCTCCTTAAAAAAATTTTTGTTTCTATTTGTTTCAAAACTAGGACAAACATGCCAAAATTTAATAGAAATATAGAGAACGAAGGTATTCTGAAATTGATTCTATATGTACCAATGTTAGTTCAATAGGCGTTGGAAGAAAAATAAACAACAATAATTTCATACAGCGGGTCTTATAACAATTTATGTTAGTTCCAAATCAAATTTTTTTAGGTACAGCAATTCATTTTTCCACCATTAATAATCACATAACCTTCTTGGTCAATTACTTATCCCTAACAAAGTGTAAAAAATAATTTTTTCTACGACCATGTAAAAAATTACAATTTTCATCATTCTTTGCTCTAACCGAAAACATTATTTTCATATCTAAAGAGAATATCCCGCAAGGTTTATTTATATCTCTAGAGATGAAGGTTTGACAATGACGCTGTGTGTGTGAACGCAGCCCGCCATTCATGAGGGTATTGTTGGAAGTTGATTATTGACCGTTATATTGATTTTATGTATACTTGGCTGCCTATAGTAAAATCATGCATTGTCCAAGCAGAGTGTGTGTGCGAGTGCGGTTAGCGATGTTAATAACCATTACATAGTTTGACAATGTAATTACCATTTGTATCATGCATGGTCATAGAAAAAGTATAATATTGTACTCGCCGAAAATAATTTTCTGTAATTCGAAAACGTTACAAAAGGAGATGAAGTCGAAACTGTTCTCTCATTGACAGAAAATGCTAGTTTCATCACTCGTTGAACAATATATTATTCTACTTGAATATAAGATCGATTTTCAGTGAAAAATACTTTAAATTTGAAATTTTTAGAGGCTACGCACAACTAGTGCCAGTAACTTTTGCGTAAACGTTAAAAGTCTCAAATTTAAAATATACTATTCTGACCCGCCGTAAAGCCAATTTCAGATCACAACACCTCCGTTGGATACAGTGAGTTGTAAATACAATTTTAAACGAATTAAATTCATACTTTCACTAAGACAGCGACTAAGAAATATCGGCAACTAATAATATCCCACTGTATCCACTTTATTCTTTCATTCAACCTTTGAACGAAGTTCAATGAATTTGATTTATTTTGTCGCGCTGACGTCGATGATCCCGATACGGCCCTGCAAACGACAAAATGGGAATACAACTACAGGTACAAAGGTGAAAAAAGGGCCTTCGGACAGGTTCAAAACACAGCCTGGAGCGACGTCAGTTGCCTTATCTTTTTTTTGTCCCGATATCGTTAAATTCTATTAATGTTGTAACAAATGAGAAATCTTACATTATGTTTTAATTTTCTTCACCGTCCTCGCGTTTCCTCTTCTTGCCTTTTGCTGAAACAAAAGAAAATAATATTGACTGTTTTGAAATGTTGTTAATTTAACAAAAAAAAAGGGAAAGTAATACATTTACTGTTTCTCCATAATCGATCCAAAGCTGAAGATATGAAGGCAACTAAGGCAGTATCTGTGCATTTCTGCCGAATAAAAGACATCATTTTTTCGCATGTAAATACCTATGTTTTTATTAAGATAACAAGATACAAATATTATCGTCTTATTCCAAACCCAAAATGATTTTCTGGGCCACGCTCCCGCTGTGCCCAAGAATTGTGATGTCATTAGCGAAAACGGTAAAAACACCGGCAATACCATTTTTACAATACTGTAGATAAAAACCAGAAACAGAATGGGTTCCAACAAAGATATATGTGGAACTACACACCTAAAAGTCCGCTCCCTGGATATTCAATTCCCAAAAAGATACGCTTTAACGTCTATGCTTCAGATAGAACCTAAACCACTTTTTCAAAGATAATCGATGATTGACTCACTGAAATATGCAATGTCAAATATTTAACTTTTTTTTATTTTAAAATTTCTTGATTTTCTGAATTACATTGCCAATGTTAATTTTCTGATCTGAATTGAATTCAAAGAGCTATTTTAGGAGGGGGCAGGAAAAGGGAATAAATGTATTTATATATGTGCATATATAAATATATATGTACATACAGAAATAAAAAAATGTAAGGCGTATTTTATGCTTACCACTTGACGGAGTAGTGTTATTAATTCCGCCTTCATCATCGTCATCTTCCTCTTCCTCAACATCATCGTCTTCTTCCTCATCTTCTCCAGCTTCATAATCTCCCTCATCTGACAACTCATCCAGGTTCTCTGAATAGACGACACCTAATTCGACACTATCGTCCATTTCTTCATCGTCCTAGTTAATGGAAAATCATATGAAAACAATTTTAAAGATAGTATATGATATTGTACAAAAATAAAAACTGTGCTGTCAATTTTAAACACGAACAAACACGGAATTTACTGATATAACCCACTATAAATATTTTTTTCATACCTCTTCTGAGCTGTCATCATCATTGGAGTCCTCTTCACCATTACCATTGACCTCTTCTTCTCCTTCTCCATCAACTTCACTCTCCTCTGCTTCATGCTCTTCAGCATCAAATCTGTAACGGACATAAACCTCACAATAATAATAAGATGTCATTAATATTACTGCTATTATTATTGTCTATCTCATATCAAATGTGAAGGCAGAAGTTGCTCTCAACAAATTAAAAAGAAACACTAAAAGTTATCAAGTAAAAAAATTTTAACTTTAGCATTTGTTAACAAGTAACGTAAAAATGTACTGATATTACTTATACTTTATAAGTATGAACAGATAAAAGCACCAATAATCGACCTGACCAACTCTTTAATATAAATTAAAAAAATATAATAACTCAAACTTCCAAACTTCTGCTTTATCAATGCTCCATCTTTGTTAGTGAACAAATTTAATTGTAACTTCAAGAATTCTTCTATTAAACTTGAAAATAAAATGCATCTTACTCATCTAAGTATTTAAGATTCGGAAGCATCTTAAACACTTTTTCCCTGTAGTTCTCCGTGCTGGTGGCCTCATTGTTGAATAAATCCAAGTGCTTCAGGTGCTTGAAGGATTTCAGTGCCTCCAAAGATTCCAAATCCTTGATTTTATTGCCACTTAAGTTTAAATAGGCCAACTTTGGACTGGTTTCCAGTATATCAAAACCGCCAGATATTCTAAGATAGATTGACACTTTAAATAATCTTGAATTATGTTGGTATATTAGAAGTTACCTGTTGTCGCTTAACTCAAGTTTCTTCAAATTGGGAAGCTTGGGAAAACCTTTTAAAGAAGTGAGGCCGACGTTAATCAGCGAGAGGGTCTCCAAATTCTGAAATTCGTCGGTTAAGCCCACAATATTCGTACTCCGGCAATTATCCAGATTAAGCTCTTTGATCTGTAAACAACAAATTACCTATCTATACTATGTGATATGTATATTATTTACCACTAAAACTGCATATTTTACAGTGATTTAACATTTTATAATTTACCATCTAATACCACCATAATTGGTGAGTATACTAACCTGAATCGCAATAAACATAAATAAAAATATATAAGTTGTTTTTTGGTAACAAATAATAATAATAGAAATCAAAATACGTAAACGGACAGAAACCCATTAATAAAAATTTGATTAATTCTTTCTTGCATGTTAAGAATAATTTTGAAACCAATTTAAACTCCTTGAAAAAAAATCCTTAACAATGTCTTATTTTCGTCTTTCACACTATTAATAAAACGAAATTCGAATAATTTAATTCTTCGCGAATATCCTTGGAATATTAAATTTTTTGATAATTTCATCTATTGGTCGTAGAAAAAGTAAAACTTTAAAATTTGAATATATTGTTCATAGTACAATATCAATATCGCCATCCTATTGATCCTGGTTGCACAATATTCAATACAATGATCAACACATTTTGACATATCATAATATTAAAATTTAGAGGGTAATTTTTTTTCAGGGGTCAAGCCCACTTGTACCTCAGGTAAACACTTTATAAAAGTTCACTGTGAGTGTACACTTTCACATTTGACAGACCTTCTAGCTAGTTATTCTGTAACAGGACATTGGGAAACCAACTCTAACGGCTAAATTATTATTATGTTGTCAATTCTAATAACAGGTTAATTTTCACACTTTTGTGTTGTACTCTTCTCCCTTAAGTTAAATACACTAGAGTAGTATGTCTTAATTAGTTCATTATTTTAGATTTCATGGTTGTGTGTGTGTTCTGCAAACTTTGCTTCAATGAGTTCTTACAGTTTTTGTTTAATTAAAATTAATTTATATACAAGTTTTATTTAAATGAATTATATCCATAACTTTTAAAGCATTTCTTCTTTTGTACAGCTTTATTTTTTAATTTACAAAGACCTGTGACCACAAGCAGTTTTTCAAATGTTGCATTTTTCTTGAGACTTTTAATGTTACAGAAAAATGAGAATAATGTACAAAAAACCTTAAGAAATGCTATTTTTAAATAACTTATGTTATATTGTAAGATACAAAGTGCAGATTCAAGCACAAGAAATCCATATTGGAATCTAAGGTGTCCCAATAAAAATAAGGATCCATATTATGACTTTAAAAAATCAATATTATGTACCAGAACATTCATAGCATAATAACGACCAATAAGGAAAAGCATTTATATTAGTTGGAGTAATATTCCAGAATAACCAGAATTCCATGCCCTCTTAGGGAAACAATATATGTTGAATTTATTTTAAGTACTGTAGGCAGTGTCATTCAGAAATGTAAATAAATTACTTTGCCTACAAACATGCAGTAAGTAGCAGTTACCATTAATTTGAGTGAGGTAAGTAAACACTAATAGTGTTCATGTAGACCAATAGTAACAGTACTGATAAGTAGATAATAGGATGTTCATATATATACATAATATGTTTTCAAAAATAAATAACTAAGTTTAGTGTAGTACTGACTTTCACTTGTATGTAGTGACGACCAAAAAATATTCCACAAACTGTAGATCAAGGGAGACCAATGGATTTTTGGTCCTCCAAACCATACCTATCAACTAAAAAAAAAATCTTATTGTTCAATTTACAGGTCTTTAATTGACAACTTATTTAAATTCTCATTGCTACAGTGTACATGTACAGTAGAAAACATAATAATCTTGTAGGATGGTCCTGCTTCCAAGGACAAAGGATGAACAGCCTTGATGACTACCATGTTGTTAAAAAACCTTTTTTCATTTACTCCAAATTTCTGAATTGAACATGAAAAATCATATGGAATGGAGACTCTTGTAGATCTGAGTCAGGTGCCATTTTTTTTTATTTTGAAAGCATGGTTATTGTTATTCTATACTCATTTTATATCTAAGGAAAAATGTAAACTTGTGTTTGTTCTTTATAGTGCGCACCAGATAACATTGATATAATGATGAAAAGAACGAGGAATTCTTAAGAAACGGTTGGATGTTGGCATAAAATGCCATCATGTATGAATGACCACTCTCCATACTGATGAGTGGTGTGCCATTAAAATCTATTTTCCCCAGCTGAATGAGGAACCACACAGTAATTTGAAGTTTATGCGAACAGACAAAATGCGTTTAGGGAAAATAAAATACGATAAGCAGTATTTAATTAGTACAACATAACGGGAAATAGAAAATTAATGCAGTCCGTACGTTACAGTTTTCAAAACAAATGCGTTGGTACATCAAACCTACCGTAAATAGAACCCGAAATTTAGAAGAAAAGTAAGCGATTTATACTTACATCGGCCGGATTCTTGCCTCTCTTCTCTAGATATATGCGTTTTTCCATCTTGTACCCGTTTTTTGTTAATGTTAATCACATAAAACTATAAGATCGGAGAGAATTAATGTTTGGACATCAATCGAAAAAACCTGTAAAGGAGGACCGCCAAGATTGCCGTTAGCGGATGCGCATGCGCTACGTCATTTTCCAGCGAAATGTCACGAACTTGTTTTCCGGTTCATGTGGATGTGTTCAATAGTTCACGCTGTTCACACTGTTCCGTTCAACAGTTCGAGATTCAAAGCTTTTTCCGAAAATTCTCTTTACATTGTTATGGGTGAGCATGGGTGTGTGATGTTAAACTGGATGTCCCCGAATTCTCTCAAGAAAATTTTACCACTGATTTCCGAAGTTGAAATTCGATAATTTGTCATAAAATTAACCTTTATTCAAATATTTACGAATTTCGAAATACAGCGTAGGCCATTATTTTTTGAAATAGTGTTATTATTTTCTTGTGGCGAACAGTCGCCACAAGAAAATGATATTAAAAAGATATTGTTCAAATATAAATTTTAACAATATCTCGTATTGAAAAGTTTTCAGAGGCAGCAATTCGATATTTATTTGCATTTTTGATGCATATTACGAAGAACTATGTCGAACACCAAAAACAGATAAGAATTTTTCAATCAAACGTGAGTTTTTAATTGGAGAAGTTTGTAACTTGGCTGTATATTATAGAAGATTAAATACAACTTTTTTCAAACTGGCGACGGCGCCATACTGAGGAACAGAATGGGTCGGGTAGGACACGTCAGTTGTCAATTCTAACGAACAACCAGTGGTACACACATACAACTTGTATGACTAAGGGGGAACAATCTCGTCGTCCCTAATATTGTATTCTAACTCTTTACACCTTGAAATGAGAAAATATAACCTTATGTATTTGATATACATACGCAGACAGCCTGGTTTATCCTTATGAAGACATTATCGGTAATTTACGAATGATTAACGTACTCGAAACCATTTGAAGTTGTGAAAGTATTTTGAGTCTGCAACGGACGAATACATAAAAAAATACTGTCGTACGACGGAAAGCTGAGTATTAACTACTCTAGTGTGTGTAATGATTTTGTGGTTTGCTGTGCCCAATTTGTCGTGCGTGTGATCTGTCATTTTAAGTTTAATTTAAAAATTGCGTTTTAAGTTTAACTTAAAAATAAACTTAATGGTGGTTACACATTTATTTTTGTTTACACTTTGATATGCTACGGCAATTGACAGATCATTCTATGGTGCTTTGATTTAGCTTTAACGTATTCAAAATTTACGCTGCAAAATTTATTGGAAGACTTGACCAGGAAAATTAGACAGACCTTTGGTAAATCGCCTTCCGAAGGCAAATCTCCTCACATTGAGAAAATTTATTTCTAAAAATCTTTGTGCACAAACTGACTAACTCTGGTTGTAATCCCAAGTTTCCTAATCGCGGGAGACACTTCCCTAGCTAACGCCAACAAGATATCACGTTCCTGGGATAGTGAAGAAAAGAGCCAAATAGACTTTGTGCTATTGAAACTTTAGTGTTCAGGAACACAAAAGAGAACAAAAGGCAGAATTTGAAGCCAGGATTCAGGAAATATCACTGATTCATACTTAGACATTCTGAGGAGTGGGCCAACAATGAAAAGGGGCGAATTTTTTCTTAAAAAGTCTATTCATGTTTAAAACGATGACAGAGTAAAAAGTGATAGTCCCATTTAATTTTGTTATTTGAAATCAGAAGATATTGCCACGAACAATAACGACTGAAGACCTAAATTTAATAATGGGGGTCCATGACTTTTGAATAGCTAATGCTAATCAAGTTTTTAAGGAATAATCATCCATTTCGCCCTGTAAACCACAGACCTATACCTATATTAAACCTAATTTAGCGGGTGTTTAGAAAACTTAACAACTTAATACCGTGAGTTTCTGCTTAATAAAATATTTGTCGACCTACGTTCAGCTTATAAGAAGCTTGGTCATACGTTTTGATGCAGAGTAATTAATTCTATTCAAATCTTGAAAGTTTATTTAGGAACGCACTGTATCACTTTACTACTCTAATAACTCCTAATCACATAGTGTCTTCTTCTCTATTAGTTCTGTCATCTATCTATTATCTGCCAGCTGATCACTTGTCTTGTCAACAGTCACTGGTAACGTCAGAAACGAAAACATCTTGAACCTTTTATTAACAAATTTTATTTTAGTGTAAATTTAATAACAACAGTTTATATTTTAATTTTATTCACGTTATTTGCAAACCTTACTTTGTGACTTGCCTTACATTAGCATTCAGTTGATGGTATAGCCATGAATATCTGAACAATAACTGGAATCCTTATGCAACGCTAGATAGGTAAGTAGAAGGTACCATTCCACTAGTATGCTGATGAAGGTTAATATTTCTTTTGATCTATTTTCTTGTTGACTGCTTCTGCCTTTCTTCTGAAATTGAATGGCTCTACCAAGATTCACGTTTTTTGCCATAAATATTCAGATCTCACCATTATCTACTGGCAAACATAAGTACCTATTTATTTGATATTTGTGGGTACATTTGAAGCAGAGTTGTCCATTTGACACTGTTTCCTAGACAATCAAACTGTTTATAAATAAGCATTATTTTAACACAAAATCTGTTCAAGGAGAAAACACTTTATTTTATGTCAATTTGCAAATACTATTAGTTGATGTTGATACCTTGATAACAAAGTAAAAGGTGTATAAATTATTATGTACCACATTTAGAAGAAAGTACAGGCAATGTGAGTTACAAAATGTGGATGTATTTTATTTTATCATATGAACAAGATTTATTCTCCTTTCTGTGAGTATGAATTTGTTAAGATACCTCAACCTTGACCTCAGCTCTGAGCTTTAACCCCTTGCTATTTTTACTTTAAAAACTGATGTCCTTGATTACATGAGGCATGAAACTCAACTAATTATTTTTTATTTTAGCTTATTTATATGGCAGGAAAACATCTCTGTGATCCAATTTTCATTGGGAAAGATATAGCCTTGGATATGGCATAAACACACTGAATTCAGTTATGAAAATACCTATATTAGAAACCAGTGATTATTAAAATAATTTGGATTAGGAATATAACCAGCTGAATATGGCTAATTGATAGTTCATAAACATAGTTTGTTCACATGTGTTGTTATGAACAAAAATTATGTTTATAGCTATGAATTAGTGATATGAAGTTGTATAATCCCAGCCTAATAAAGAGGCTTTTGTTCTTCCTTACACCTTATTCATGCTTTGAATATTGTTTACATAGAAAACTGGTACTGTTTGTGGCTGTAGAATATGTGATTAAAGTTCTGCTACAAAAAACCTTAAGGCCCTGTATAATATCTAGGTGCATTTTGGATGCCACATTAATAATGGTCTCCTGAATATTGAAAATTATTAGCGATGCATCAACTAAAAAAAAAGATAATGGGCAGTTGTACAGAAAAATATGATGAAAATTATTTTTCATTCTTTAATTTTACTGGCATGGGGCATCCTATTGCAATAATTAAGAGACTAGAACAAAAATAAACACGCTTGTTATCAATAAACTTAAAAAAATGTAAATTTTGTATTGTCTTTATCTATTGTCTAGTTGAAGTAATTTTCTGGCATTTGTTCTGTAAAAATTTGAGGAAGTTTTCTTCATTTAAGCAGTAAAACAAAAATTGCACCATGTCTTAACAAAACATTTTTTTTTACTTTTTCATTCCAAATCTTCTATAGATTTTCTTGATTAAATTATTTTTTTTAACTCTAGCAGTGTTTAAAAAAAATGACTCAAGTGGAAAACATGCCATATAAGTTATGAACGCGTTAAAATATTACAATAAACTAACCTTCAAGGAAAATATTATTCTATTTTTTTTCCAGATAAACAAAATATCTCTCAAGTTTAACTTTGTATATGTCTATATTTCATAGATACAATTTGTTATTGGATTTATTTTAGTTTTGCTGATTGCAATTATCTTAATATATAAAGAAAGTTAAAATTGACAGCCTACCCATGCACTGGAATTGTACATAATATGCTATTGTTGGGTTTCATCATATGGAAAAATTCTTAGGAGTTTAGTCTAATTTTATGAGTCATGGCCCTTGTAGGGGTACAATAACGCAGTAGTTAATAGTACACTGTGATGATATGCTGTGTCTTGTCATCAATTTTTTATTTTTTCTATCTGATCTGCAGTCAGATTTAGCTATTTAAACTAGTTTTATGATTTTAAATGTTACAAGCGAAAATTTAATTTAATTCTAATTTTTTTAAAGTTAAAGAGTGTTGCTTAAATCGAGGGCCGGGCTAATCGCCCGGGATACTATCATCCTGCACCCAACCAGTACTATGGCGGTGAGTCGTGTTCCGAGCCCGCCGCCACAAGAAGTTAACACACCAGTTGCAGAAAATTGGTGTTATACACAGGTATGCATATAGATAGATTCTTATTATAAGCGTGGTATATTCTAAATAATGTAGAGTAGCAATACTGCTGATGCATGATTTTCAGAAAATTCTGTAGTACATTAACTTAAAAAGAATCATCAAATACAACCTATAATAATTTCAGCCATGTAAAATTTTTAGTCTTTAGTTTTTAAGAATTGTCATGTTGTAGAAAGGCAATGCATGCTAATGCTGAGCTTAACTGAATAGTGTATGTGAAGGAAAAAACAGAAGTAACTATTCTAAGGGCTAATACCCTGCCAAAACTGAACTAAACTGTTTTTTTCAATGATTCTTACTTAACTCCAACCTATTAGTGAAAACCGAGTTTTTATAGCAATCTCCCTTTCAGAGCAGCTAAACCGAATTTTTGAAAATCTGTATTTTTTAGAGTGTTTGTAAATGTTCTGTTATTCAAAATTTTTGTTTCCAATTAAAAACTGTTTAAACCTATTTTTAGCATAGAAGTTTCATGTTGTAAAAATCTATGATTTCGGAATCATTGAGGAAATTGTAATTTTTTAACTAGAACATCTTGCATATTATTGGTTTATTTAATAGTTTCCTTTTAGCTGATTTTAATTTAGCATTTGATATAAAATGTCTTAAAAATATAGAAACAGTCAAATATGTAAGAAACGGCGGTTAAGTGAAAATGATCATATTTTATATAGGGAGTTTAAATGTAATGCCCTTTCAATGATGGCAATGGCAATGCTGTTAAATTTATACTTTTTTGTACTTAACTTTCAGGTCAAAGTAGTAAAGTTCAGTTATATGTGGACCATCAATAATTTTAGTTTCTGCAGAGAAGAGATGGGCGAAGTCCTGAAGTCGTCCACCTTCTCCGCAGGAGCTAATGACAAGCTGAAATGGTAAATTTATGATAAATTACCGCTGTTGAATTATTTACATCAAATGCCGTTTTTAAGGTGTTTAAGGGTCAATCCGAAAGGGTTGGACGAAGAAAGTAAAGATTACCTATCCCTGTATCTTTTATTAGTGTCTTGTAATAAAAGTGAAGTAAGGGCTAAATTTAAATTTAGCATATTAAATGCGAAACGTGAAGAGACAAAAGCCATGGAGAGCCAACGAGCATATCGATTTGTTCAAGGTAAAGATTGGGGCTTTAAGAAGTTTATTCGACGCGATTTCCTATTAGATGAAGCTAATGGTCTGTTGCCGGATGATAAATTAACCATATTTTGTGAAGTAAGTATTGAGTTCGGTTATACGAGAAAAATATTATCCGTGGAGATGGAGAAAAACCTACTTTTTCAAATTACTGAAATCTCTGCCTGATATTTCCAAACATACTTGGTAGTCACTTTTACACGGATTTATTACGAGTTGGATTTACTTTTTGTTTTACCTTTGACGTTTTTTACTTACAAATTTCTTGTTGAATCAAAATTTACAAGATAACGCAAATAAAAACGTGAACAGTGTTTATAGTGGGTCTTCTTTTCTTAATTATTATCTCTCTGGATATTATGGTGAAGACATATTTCCGGAGCCCAATACTCTTCGAATAAGATCTTACGTATCTTAAATTTGATGTGTATCTCTTTTTTTTAAGAGCGAAGAACAGAAGCATTTAACAGGATTTTCATTAAATAGGAATAAATTAATTTTCTTTAAGTCTAGATAACCTAAAAATGTACACGTGGTTGCTCATGATTAAATGCAAAAAGCAAGCATACTAATTTGTTAAAAGCGCAATTTAAATACTTGTAATTGTATATTTGCCTAATTAATATAAAAAAGTTCCGTAAAATAGTTGAACCTACCAAAACTAGTTTCCCCCCATCTCTACTAATAATTAAAAAAAATTATTCATTATTTAGTCATTATGAACGGTTTTTCTTTTATTTTTTTAAATTTATAATAAATGAATTTTTGTTCCATTGTATTTTTAGGTAAGTGTTGTAGCTGATAGTGTAAATATTTCGGGTCAATCCAATACAATTCAATTCAAAGTACCCGAGTGTCGATTATCGGACGATTTAGGTCTGCTTTTCGAGAATCAAAAATTTAGCGATGTTACGTTATCAGTAGCAGGAAGAGAGTTCCAAGCGCATAAAGCTATATTAGCAGGTATTGTAATTTTATCACTCAAATCGCAATCACTCAAACATAACTTTTTATTTCAAGCTCGGAGTCCAGTTTTTCAGGCCATGTTTGAACATGAAATGGAAGAACGGAAACACAATAGGGTAGATATAACGGATGTAGACCACGAGGTTCTACGTGAAATGTTAAGGTTTATTTATACTGGGAAGGCGTCTAATTTAGAAAAAATGGCGGATGATCTCTTAGCTGCTGCCGACAAAGCAAGTCGATATGATTATGATAGTTTTTATTTTATGAAATATTCACATTTTCAGTATGCCTTAGAAAGGTTAAAAGTAATGTGTGAAGAAGCTTTATGTACAAATTTGTCTATAGAGAACGCGGCTGAAATATTAATATTAGCGGACCTCCATAGTGCCGATCAGTTGAAAGCTCAAGCGATTGACTTTATAAATACGTAAGTAAATAATAACTTCAAAAACTACTTCACAACATTCTTCGGTTTTTCTTTCAAGGCAGTTGAGCTATTTTTGTTTATTACTAATTTTATATCAAAATCAAGGCGTAGAATTTTAATTCATAGTGATCTCTGTATATCTCGCTAAATGAAATAACCATTATTACCTTAAATTTAACAGGTACCCACTATTTTTTTTATATAGCCACGCCACTGACGTGATGGAAACGCAAGGCTGGAAGTCGATGATCCAGACACACCCACATCTCATAGCGGAAGCATTCCGCGCATTAGCCACCCAACAAATCCCACCAATAGGGCCGCCCCGGAAACGCGTGAAACAGAGCTGAAACCTGTAGTAAGTCCTACTACGCCTGACTGTTTAAAAATGTGTTCAATCTTGAGCCGATCAATATTTGAACTAAAAGTCGATCGTTAGTCGAATATTAATTATTATTGTTCTGTGAAGTTTTGTTAAAAACCGAGCAACTAAAAAACGATATTGATAGGCTTTGATCTTAGATTTTGTAATCAACAGTCTTTTACAACTACTCAAGACATGTTTCAAACATCCAGCTTTTTTGTATGTTGTGAGGTTTTTTGAAATTCAGTGATAAAATTAAAGTAACTTTTCTTATTAGTTCCGTCTTTCGGCAAGTGATGGTGAACCGAACTACCTCATCATAATTTTTCGGAATTAGTTCGTATTGAGATTTGTCGTAGAAAACGCGTTAAATTGTTCGGCTTTTTATGTCGTAGTTAAATTATTAATTTGCCATAATGTTATGAACCCCTTTTCCTATTAGAGGTGAATTAATACCCTTTAAGTTGTCGTGAAAGCTTCAGAAACGTAATAGAGGAGAACCTACCATCACTACGTGTATATAGGGGATTGTATGTATTTATGGATCTAATCTTAGAGAAAACCGTAATAAATTTTTTTTCTGACTGTTTGCTTTGCTTTTTTAACCCGAACGTTAGCCCTGTCCGGGGCGTTTCGACTGCAATGAAAAACCTTCTATTTCGGTATATATGTTATTGTGTTCTACTACTTTCATTCCATAGGAAGTAACAAGTCGTTTGTCCCTATATAGTAAGTCAGTGTTCTTTTTTTGTGCTTGAAGTGCTGTATGTTTTAATGATTCTTATAAATAATATTCCATAACATTTGCAGTTTAGGACACCCACTTATGTTCCTATAGAATGTGTGACAACCAATTGTTATTTAAACGCATGTCGTTGTTCTTAAATCAAGTGGTACGTACCATGCAGTGAATCGGTACCACTTATCTATTGCAATTTACAACGGGTTAAAACGTATTTCAACGGATTATTACCCTGAATGGCTTCTCCGTGATTTTCTTGAATTAGGTAAAACAATAAGAAAATTAAAAAATGTGTTATGCATAGTTGCATGGAAAAAGCTGCCAATTAATATTGAAGGACAAACCTTAATCATGTAGTAAGTATGCGTAAATACCTTCCGGCTGTAATAGAAATCGATAATCACTAATGCTAAAATAACTAATCAAATAATTGTTAACAACAGTAACATGTAATGTGTAAATACGAGTAGTGATAACTTTACTTATTACAAAATTATTAAGTTGCGTCTATGAGCACTTTGAAAATGGGAATAAAAGTACTCTTTTAGATAAAACCACCCAGACATATAGGCAGATCTTCTGAAGTTACGAGCGTGTGTCTTAATAATTTTTTAAGGTGTAATTAAACACTGGTTTTTAGACATGTTTACATCTAAAATTTATTTCTTTATTTTATGTATTAAGTGTGTACGTATGATAGTTATTCAAATTCTTAAAAAAAACACTTGCTATATTGCCGGCAAAAACTGTTCAGCTTTCAGCAATTTCATACTTTCAAAAATCGGAGTTGATAGAAATGTCCAATTAAGCTAAAAATTCTGTACGATGCTTTGAAAGTCCGCCGGACTATGTAGACACATATCAACCTTGGCAGAAACAGCCGTCTTTAGAATTATCCAGAATCCAGTCTAAATATCTAGTTACTCGAGTATATACGCCTGGATATCCTGGTCTCGCACATCCATTCCCCCATGAAACTATACCTGCAAAATTACCTAGAAAAGCGTATTCTTTGTATTAAAAGTTGAGCTTACCAATCAATTCGTATCCTTTATCATCCTTTTGCACAACTAAAGGTCCTCCACTATCTCCCTACAAAAACAACCGGAAAAATATATTGCAACTTTTTTGTGTAAAATTACTTAGATACCTGACAAGAATCCCTCATTCCAACTTTGGGATAACCAGCGCATAGCATATTATCAGAAATCATTTTAGCAGAGTAATTTGTCATTCTGCATTCTTCATTACTCAGAACAGGAACGTTAACTTCCTGCAAGATACATGCTGGCTTTCCATCTTCCTTTAATGTACCCCACCCTGCCACTGTGGCAATTTTACCCACATAGATATTGTCTGTAAAGAAGGATATTGGTTAATCCACATTTAAGGAAGATAAAAATGATTGAAGTACCTTTTACTTTTGGCAAACATACTGGTTTTATATGTTGTGTAATGGGTACTCTGTCGTTAAGCCTTAAGAGGGCGATGTCGTTGTCGAAGTTTAGAAAACTGAAAGCACCCGCTACTGCTCTGAGTACAAATCTGGATTCTGGTCGTTTGGAGTCGCTACATCTATCATGTTCGCCCAGGGTCACTTTGATCATAAACCACATGAAACTAGAAGTATTATGAGGATTTTTTGTTGTTGGGAGAAACTTGTATTACCCTTTGACACAATGAGCTGCAGTTAAGACATATCTATCGTTGATAAGCATTCCTCCGCAATAGAATCGATTGAAATAAGATAATCTGGCCATCCAAGGAAATTCATTCTCTAGCGTTGGCTGTCCTCCCACGATTCTGCTATTCTCGTTTCTTTCTCCGCATGCTAAACATAAAAAATATGTAATTTTGTAGAAAATAAAAATTACATATGTTTTGCTCTATAAACTTTTTTTATAAATTGATCTAGTTTTTCAACCTTGACCATTGCGTCAAAGTACGATTGCATACATTATCGGTTTTCATTTTCGTGGTCGATTCGAAATCGAAGAACAAGTCATTGTCTGCAACATTTTTGTTGCAACTGCTTAACCTTGACATAGAAATTTCGGTAGGTTCTTATAGGTATAGTGAAATGGATACGCTTCCGCTCTCTTTATTTTTTGGGTCTCGTGTGTTACCGAATCTCAATTAGGTATTTAGAATTTCCTCATTGAAAAAATAAGTGACCAGTTTCTCCTCTTGATTTTTTTTTACTTCATTCTGCACGTCATTGTTTTTTTAAAAAACTTAAATTGAGGAGCTTTTAATATTAAATAAAATTTATAAATACAATTTTATCCGAATCACTTACTACACTGGCATGGTGAGGCTGGTGTGTCATGTGCTGGAGGAGGGTTGTTTTGTTGTCTAATGAAAATTCTTTCAATTGCTGTGGAATATGGGTTGGCCGCCTAAAATCATAGGAGAAATGATTATCATTACTTCAATGTGTTACATATTTAGGAAAACTTCCTTGACAAAAAGTTTTTAATTTAGATAGTATATTATGGAAGGGAAATGAAACTCGTTACCTCCTGTATTCAATAGAATATATGAACGATTCTGTGTTATCAAATGAAAAAAAACTTCAAATCACTTATAATTTAAGAAGAAGAGACTTTTCATCAAATATTTAGCAAATATTTTTTCCTTTAGAAAAAAGTTAGATGAAAAAACATATGATTTTTTATATCTTGACGGTATGGTGATAAGTAAAAACTTCCGACTAACAAGAGAAAACAATCTACGTGAGCTATTATTAATAAAAACAAATGGAACATTACGATTGTGAAATAATGTAAAATAGAATTTTTTAGGTCAAATTATAATTGTGCCATCAATTTTAACATCAACCTAGTATCCATGAAACCGAGAATCTGACCAATGCTCGGTGTTCATTTCAATGGTTCTGGACATTAGCTTAATGTTGAAGTCATCAGCTTTTTAACAATTTATAAAGTGAATTCTTAATGACTATCCAAATGCGACTTCTTCTAATCTAACCGTCCTTGTAACTGTTGTCCTTTCGAAGATCTCAATAGCGAACGTTGTAAAACGATATATCATCTGTATGTTCGCAAATATTTTGTCACTTATTAGTTACAGGGTGATTAAGTTTCAACATTTATTCTGTGTTTGCCTTATTGTTGGCACAATCAAGCGAACTTCACAGGCACAATTCAGGGTATGAATGACGAATCGCAAAAAAAAATAATTATTCATTGTGTAATGAGAGACGAGGGTCCTCTCACTCTTCACATTAAATATGCAAATTGATCGCAGTTAATTCACAGTTATTTGCAGTCATCTTAATTTCTATGACAGTCTTCGTAATCATCTGGCAGTCGCATGCATTAATTTTGGAGTTGCCACCTATTTACTCATATTCACCTACTGCATTTAAGCTGCAATCTTACTGTAGGTCTTCTTAGTAGTTGGCAGTCTTCACCGATTAGTCGATCCTAATAACCCATTTTCTTTGACAAAGTTTGCACTTCCTGGCAGTTCCTTGCTAGTTTACAAGGACAACATGCAATTAAAATCAAATTAAATGAGTTCAATGAATTTAGTTTTTTTGGTAGTTGAGAGTCTATCCAGATAGATGTTTGGATTCACCAAAAGTTTCTTGAAGAAATGTACTTCTCACCTCAACATGATATTCGTTCATTCGCGTAATCACTTTGCTGCATTAAGCCACATTCAGAATGCACTCACATTGTTTTTGGTAGAGGCATAATAATATATATAGGATGTTCCACAATCAAATTTATAGGAAATATTTGACAACCCTGTAGGATTTTCAAAAAAATAAGTTTTAATAGAAATATGTAAGGTTGTGTTGGAGCTACAAATTGAAATTATAATAAAATATACAGTGTAGCGCACAAAGGTATGACGAAAGAAACTTGCGATTTTTTAAACGGTACACCCTGTATGTTTTTGTATATTAAATTGCTAGTCGAAATCTACGTTAATTTCATATAGCGTATGCTATACTTAAAATCAAGAAATCGTGAAATTATTAATAACTAAAAAAAATATTTTTGAAGATGTTCTTTTCATCACTTATTGAATAGCATTGGATATTTTATAAATAAGGAAAGCTCGAGTTAATCCAACTAGATCTTTCTTTTTATTATCAAACGTACAGTACGTACAAAAAAAAATTATAAACATTTTAGAAAATATTCTCCTTAAGGTGTTGCGTTATTGACCGTGGGTTTATTGACATATTTCTATTATTCTGCAGAATGTTATCATTCCGTTAAATATCTCCATGATATATTACTCCTCGTATAAAGTTTGTAATCCGCTCATTGCAAAATTGCTTTTTGCCATAGGAAAAGGTAAAGTACTTATTCTGAAATATTTTCACAAGGGATGGGACGAAAAATGTAAGTTAATTGAATAACCAATTGTAGATGAAAACGTCATCTTAGGAACTGTTAATCAGTGTGTTAACAGCGCAAAAATCATTGGTGCTTACGACATGTAGAACTTTCATCTGGTTGTTGACACATATTAATAGTTTTGTAGAGAATTTTCTTTGAAACGTATTGTGATTTCGACCAAAATTGGTATTCATCTTGGCTCTGAAATGTAAATGTTTCAGAGATTTAAGGAATTCTTCAGTTGCGAATTTAATAATTTTTTGAGACTTGTAAAGTTAAAACTTGCAATGTTCCACTATGGCTTTTGTAGACAGGAACCCGTTTAGCGTTTATCCTCAAATCACTAGTACCATCGTTTCGATAAAACTCACCTGTCCATCTTTGCATGCAAATCCAACAATCAGCCAGGACACAACACCAATCGCAGATAAACTCATATTTCACGGGAAATATTCCGCATGCACCGAAACAATTAAATGCCGATGGTTAAAAATCGAAAATCATTGAACTCGTTGGTACCGAAGAACCAGAGTTAACTGTTATCCATGAGCTAAAAGCAAGAAAGCAAGTTCAAAGCCGACAAGCGACGCACACCGTGTGTTTCCTTTCTTCGCGATTATTTTTATTCTCGGTCAAGTCATTCTTCTGCATTCATTTTAAATGAACCTGACAATCAACAGCACCCGAATTCAGGTTTGGGTGGATTCATATGGCAATGCTCGTTTATATTTTAATTAGGGGACTGGTTTCATCAGTGATATATTAATGTTGACGCAGGCACGCTGCTGAGTGGTACTTTCAAAGAATCTTTTTTTTTTAATTTTCGTCGAGATATAAATGAATTTCTTCACCTATTGGTTATTTAGAGTTCCGAAGGTTGATCTCTTCATTAGCAATAGGGAATCTCAATTCTAACAGCAAATATTGCAATAGCGCTCTGATCAATCTTAAATACATCATTATTGAATATCTAGTAAATTTTAATGGTTGATAAATGTAACTTTAATGTTAATCACTTCCATACATTGTTAGAATTAATGAAAATCAACGATCTGAACATTAATGCTTCTAATGTTGTATCTATTTAGAAGCCTTTTGTGATACCTTTTTATTGTCATGTAAGTTCCTTTTGTGAATAATGAATGTTCAGACATTAAAGTGGTAACAACATAATTTAGACCAGTAAGTAGCCCAGATATCGTTAAAATGTGGTTAGATTTTGGTCATATTCGCTAGGTATAAATATAAAAAAGTATAGCAATTAATTATTAAAAAATAATTAATAAAAAATAAAATAATGAAAATATAATGATGTCCGGAAGAAGCTAATTGTTCCATGGGCAGTAGCGGCCTTAAAGGGGAGTGATTAAAACTTTTGCCCAGGATACCAGGTTTACTAAGATCGGCTCTGTTCACAAGTTTCTAAAATAATGGTGTTGAAAATTTTAAAAGTATTAAAATATTGATTAGGAAATTTCTTTTAGAATTTCCAAATGTGTTGCCTGCGGATTTTCGCATATTGTAATCAGTGCGCGATTCAATGATTCAAAGACAAATTCATGTAACCAGGTTGATTGTTGTTATTTTTAACTTTTATCATATATTTTTTTAAGTTATCTTTATTTAATAAAAATCAATTAAATATCGAAGTCCTTTAGTGTCAACGAGCTAACTTTACGTTTTGAAACAAGAATGACTTTGAAACCAAAATGGCACATTTTTGACGAGAATTTTCTATGCAAAAATGTTTCATCGAAGTGTCTCGTATGAACTTCATAAGTTTGGCACTACTTTTTTGGAACATTTTTTTGCATAATCGGGTTTATACTGACTAAGAGATCTCATCGAGGTGATTAGTATGAGTATATCTGTAAGGTAATTGTTTTATGCATTTGCGAGATATTGACACTTAAAAAATTTGTAAAAATAGGTATGTGGGTACCAATATGAATCAGTATCTCAGAAATGAATAAAGATATTGCAACTTTGTTTTCATAAGTTTTTAGAACGCTTCGAAGTCATGAAATGAAGTGATTTTTTTAAAGCACTTGTTGTACAAGGTCCTGAAATATCGGCCTTTAAAATTAAAAAACTATAATAACATCAAAGTCACGTACGTCACCGGGACTATGAGCCACCACTAAGAGTATTCTTGTGTTGATGTCAACGTTATTGTGCAGTTTTTGTTTATTTTGCATTTTATTTCAAGTAATTTTCTAGTTTAACAGTAAGTAAGTATTCACAAATGTACAATTTTTAATTAATGATATGGCGAGCTTTCATCAAAAATGTTTACGAAAATGGGTTAAAGTATTTTGGTAACAATTAAGTATTTGGAATTTGTAACCCGTTGGTTTGACAAGGACATAATTTACTTTGTTTATTAGACGATTTTGGACTTCGAACTTGTTGCACATGATGTAGTAATATATTTTTTGGCGTTATTTTATGTTTTTCTATCGCATTCTTCCAAAACTAAATCAATACATATATGGATTATAATCCTCTAAGAACATGGCTTTTGGTGAAAGTATTGAATGTCGCGGCATAGTATTTCATTTATATGTAAACACTTTCGTAAACGTTATTACTTTGTGTGATTTTAAATAGTAGTTTCTAAATTTATATGTCACATCTTTACACTAAGTAACTCAAAAATTTTCGTATAATCCGATGTTTTGCTAGAACGCGATATATAAAATAAGTAAAAGGTTGAAATAGTGGCTTTCTATGACGTCAGAATGGCTCTATCTCTTTTAATGAAATAACCCTTGTTCAATATGCCTTAATCATATGATGACAGGTGTCGTTGTCAACATCAGAGTTCTAATTCTACTTTATAATCAACGTTGGAGCTTTGTTGTGATTTTTCATTGGAAAATCAATAAATTATGTTGGGAAATAGATCAGAAGAGGATCAAAGTGAAGATGGGGAATTACGACAAAGTCCTATAAACACTTCAAAATCGAAGGTCGAGCCTATGGACTACCAAAGGTAAGTCCTACCAAATTATTATGCAATTTTTTCAAAACCTTGGGCTTTTCACCAGTGGAGAGGAAGACATGGGGGATATGGATTCATTAGATATTAAGCCCCCTCAGGCACGAGTAGTAGAACATAGGAGTAAAAAAAAGGATATTGACAAGTCACACCATAGAAGGTCTGACAAAATTGAAAAACGGAGAGATGAGAGACATATGCGCAGGGAAAAACACCATAGGTTGGTCTCTTCACATAGAATTTATATACTTAGTGATCTTTACTGTTTGTAGTTCATTGTTGGAGATTATTGCAATTGGAAAAATGAAATGACACTTAAAATTATTTAGGTTGTGCACAGTTAGTTAAGTGTTGGTCTTCTCTTTTGATTGCTTCAAATATAAGGCATCAAGAATATCAATAAATGGCAAGAATAACATCTTTGTAATACATATTTGCAACAGCCCCCAACAGCAGTAATGTGAAAACGACAAGAACTGACAATTCAGAGCAGTACAGTCTAAAATGTTTTTTACTATTTTTCCATTCAAATATTAATGTCATATTTAAACAATATGAGTTATCATGAAATCTGAAATTTTCTTATAAATCTTTTATTTAATTAGGGAGAAAAGTGTGATGTCTCAAAAAGAGAAAGAGCATTATCAGCGAGAACGTGAGAGGTATTATCGAGAAAAGCAACAGTCATTTGAGCAAATGGGTTATAGTGAGCAGCAATATATAAATGAAAAAACTTTTAGAGAAAGAAAATCAGAGGAAGTCAGAATTAGACATGAAAGAAAACATAAAGAAAATCCAAAGTCAAAGGAGGTAAGTTATAAATGAAATTATTGAATAAATTCTATAACTTGTAAATTCTTATTTGACCACTTTTGCTTTCTGACAAATGACTCCAGAAAGATATTACAGTTCATAAAAGTAATCATAGTATTTTAATGAAAAGTATATAACTCATACATATACTTGGAGATAGAAAACTTGAAAAACAAAAAATTTAGAACTTGAATTATCAGTAACCTTGGCTAGTAATTTATTTTCCTTATTGTTTCAGGTTAGGCGAAGCCATAGCAAAGATGCACATGAGAAGCATAAAAGAGAAAGACAAGATGATGATAAACGGGCAAGCAAGGCTTTAGCTGATCTCAGGGAAAGGTAAACTTTTGATTCTATATTTTATCCTTCCCTTTAATTTTTTTGTATAGAATGTGTAAGCAATTTCCTTGATTTTGGATGAAATTGTTCACAAGCATAATGGTATTTGTGGACAAAATAACATGGGAAGTTACTATATTATTGTACTCTATTTTATAATTCAGGAGATTGTGCGCAAATTCTGGGACACATTGTATTAAATGAAGTATATAAGGTTGTGCATGTTCTGGAACGGCGATCAACGCAAGGAGAATATTCTGATTTTTAATATTTTCTGTAACGCGCAAAAGAGTATCTGAGAAGAACATTTTTTTGCCTATATTTTACTATTTGCTAGCGTATGACGACACATGCAAATTAAAACAAAAATCACCCGTAAATACTACATATTTTTTCTGTTTGTTTCTTTCACCTGCAATTGAGCTGCTCCGGAATATATTCTCAACCATGTATAAGTAGTAAGTGATAATTAAAAAAAATATCACATACAGGGCTATCCAAATTATAGTGTTTATTATGACAATTAGTCGATTATCCGACCCAATTTTGCTACTCTGACACAACGAGATTAGCGCAGTATCTATATGTATTCAACGCTCTCGATACATTTAAAATCGCCGTGATTTTTTTGCTTCACAAATTACTTGACGTTTGACTTCTTAAATACTCTTAAAATAAATAAATAAATTAATCGAAGATTTTAAAATAGGCATTTTTCTGTTATCGGTTTTGTAGAAAAACTATCTTCTATGAATATATGTATAAAAGAAAATTGTTAACATAGTTGAATCTAAACAGAGAATACTGTATGTTAAAATTCATAGAAATCACAAATTCAATCATTAATTAATTACGCCAATTCTTTCCTTAATCTCGTGGTAGTTCGGCAAATATTTCAATTTCATAAATTTCAGATATAAAGGATAAAGTCTGATATATTTCTTTATAAAACTAACAAGTGTTAAAATGTGCAAAAATTTAATTTGGTTTATTTTTTTGTTGTCCCTCTTCTAGAATAACATCAGAATTGAGGTTTGTATTTGTTTATCAAAATGAAATTACATTCTTGTGGCATGCAGACCAGGTGTGCATCATTATCATTACCAATGAGTTGAAAATACACTTATAATTACAAACTCCATTAGTGGCGGGGTATGTCACAAAAATGTATTTTCATTTTAACTTTAGGTTAATTGAGAAGAGAAAGAGCGACGAGGGTCACAAGCGCGAGCGACGGAGCAGAAAGGACAGGAAGTATCGCGACCACACTGAAAATCCGGAAGATCCCCTGGAAGGTGAGTAGGCTTAAAGTTATAATGTCTTGTTTCGTTCATTTGAGCTTTAAATATTTGTTTCAGGCGAAGCAGGCAATTATGTGAAAGAAATAATACACATCACTGCAGAGGACAGGAAGCACAGGAAAGAAAAGGAAGTGGAACCGCAATTGACAGAAGAAGAGAGACTTGAACAAGAACAGAGACGCGAAAAGTTATTGGTAGCAGGTATGTTTCTGCCTTTTACATTAACGTCAAAGTAGACATTGTGGTCATATTAGAACAAATACACCATAGTGGAAACAATTTTCCTAAATGACGAAAACTTACTACTTTAATATTTGATATATAATTTTATGGTTGTATTTGTTTGGTTGTTTAGATTATCAAAATTAATAAGGAACTAAAATAAATAAAATAAAATTCTAGGTTTGACCTTGGGTTTTTCTACATTGTAACTATTTTCTTTATTTCATTGTGTCTTTTGATTCCTTCTAGACATCACTTCCTTTGCAGAACGAGAAATCGCTCGTCTAAAAGAAAGAACACAGGCGGAACGTGAAAGGAGGCATTTGGAAAGAGCCTTTAAACGGAAGCAGGAGGAAGAGGAGGGTTACCATAAAAAAATCAAGATTGAGGAACAGTCACAAGTGAGTACCATTGTTTTTAATATGGAAGTGACTTAGATTGAGGGAATTAATTTTGATGTGATCAGTTTCTGCTGGTTCTTAACTGCGAGTATTCAATGGAGTAACTAAACAATTTGTGGTTATCGTTATTATAATGATTTCAATAATTGGTTGTTTTAGGTGGTAATGGTTTCCGATGTTTCCGATCAGGAAAATGAGCCCGACGAAGCGGAATCGGAAAAAAGTGAAAGCGAGCATGAATTGTACGCGAGTGACCGAAGTGGTAGTCGAAGCCATAGCAGGAGTAGAAGCAAATCAAGAAGTCCCAGTAGAAGTAAGAGCCGAAGCAGAAGCAAGAGTTACTCACCAGATGCTGGATCTTATTCAGACAAAAGATCTAGATCAAAATCGAGGAGTAGAAGTCCTAGTAGGAGCCCTAGTAGAAGCAGAAGCAGGTAAATAACTATGAAAAGTTGGGAAAATTTTTACCATTTGCAAAGTTTGTGATTTGTAGCTATTTTAGAACTCAAGACCCAATATTTTATCCTTTAAAGTTGTTAGTAAATGTACTTTTTAAATAATAGTCGATGTTTTAAGTTAATGTATAATTTTTTTTGTTATTTGTTTCTAGAAGTCATAGCAGAAGCAAGAGTTCCGAGAGGGAAAGGTCGCGTTCCAGATCTAGGTCAAGATCGCGGTCCGCTAGTCCTGAAGAAGACGAAATGCTAAAGGATAAAGATAAGCATGAGGAGATTAAAGAGAAAATAGACGATGATTTACCTCCTTATTATCCGGCCGTACAGGTAAGACGAACACGCACTTAAATACTTATATTATGAAATACTATTTAGGTTAGTTTTACTGAATCATTAACCTATTAACAGTACAACTCTGTCATTTATAAAGATCCCTAGTAGAGCACAGATATTATTAAATATTATTTAAAATATTTAAACTTTTCACACCTCCGCCTGATTTTGTATTTTATTTATCAGGGTTGTAGGTCCGTAGAAGAGTTTCAATGTTTAAATCGTATTGAAGAAGGTACTTACGGTGTGGTGTACAGGGCCAGAGATAAAAGAACCGATGAAATTGTGGCGCTGAAGAGACTGAAAATGGAGAAGGAAAAGGAAGGTTTTCCTATTACGTCATTAAGAGAAATAAACACTCTATTAAAAGGTAAGTGATTTTATTTTTGTTCAGTTTAAAGGTATTAACTATTACAACTTATTAAAAACTTCTTAAATACTCGAACCCATGTTTTTTCTTCTATATCAATAATGGAAAATAACATTAGTTGAATTTTATTTTGTTATTTATAATTAATAATTGCTATTATCATTAATGACTAGGTCAGCACAGTAATATTGTAACAGTCAGAGAAATCGTGGTAGGCAGCAACATGGACAAAATTTTCATTGTTATGGACTATGTAGAACACGATTTAAAGTCGTTAATGGAAACCATGCGACATAAAAAACAAAGTTTCATGCCCGGGGAGATCAAATGTCTGTTAAAACAACTGTTACAAGCCGTGGCGCATCTGCACGATAATTGGATTTTGCATAGGTAAACCAATACCTTCACATTTGGTCAAAACACAGTATACTTGTTTTTATAGAGATTTGAAAACTTCCAATTTACTTCTATCTCACAAAGGCATATTGAAAGTGGGCGATTTTGGATTGGCACGTGAATATGGGTCTCCTTTAAAAGCGTATACTTCCATAGTTGTTACTTTGTGGTACAGGGCACCGGAGCTGCTCCTATGTACTAAAGAGGTGAGATGTAATGTCTGTTTGGTTCTGCATTTTAAATGTATCTTTTTTTTCTAAATTTTAGTACTCAACTCCCATAGATATGTGGTCGGTAGGGTGCATTTTTGCCGAACTTCTGTTAATGAATGCACTATTTCCTGGAAAGTCCGAAGTGGATCAGTTGAATAGAATATTCAAGGTCAGTTATTTGATTAAGTGAGAAATATACTGTAGGATATCTGCTGACGGATGGTCTTTATACTTAGTTATATTTTTGTGATTAAAGGTATTATTTATAAAAAATTATTCAAAAAACAAAGATATTCATCGTATCCGTTGTGAATATCAGCGTGATAATTATAGGTGTGGGTAGATAAAAATAAAAGGGATTTCATAATTAGCTCGGGTATTAAAAAATGACAAAGAAAATTGTAATTTCAGGATTTAGGAACTCCAAGTGAAAGAATATGGCCCGGCTTCAACAATCTTCCTGCTGTTAGAAAAATGAAATTCCATGATTATCCTGTGTCAAATCTGCGGTCCAAGTTCAATACATTGAGCGAAATTGGTCTTCAAATGCTTCTAAAATTCCTTACATTCGATCCTGCTCAAAGAGTGACTGCAGAAAAAGCATTGGATCACGGATATTTTAGTGAAACTCCTTTACCCATCGATCCATCAATGTTTCCCACTTGGCCAGCGAAAAGTGAACTGGGACATAAGAGAGCATTGGCCGCCAGTCCTAAGCCACCAAGTGGTGGTGGAGAGTATAAAAAATTGGTAAGTAAAATATATTTCTTGTATTATAATAATAAAAAAGAAATGGCATAGTAAAGTATAATTGTTGCCCGCAGTTTTCTGGGCCGCAACCTTTTTAATATTACTCATAACTTTCTAATTTGGATTTCCATTCTTTGCTACGAGTAGTTTCATTATGCCCTCCTAATACTACGGACGTTATCTTTATTTCTCTACTGTGTTGGTGACAATTTTACCTATATCGGAATGGTTAACTTGATGTCTAAAATAAAATTAAGACCTTCCTGGTGCAAGAATCATGATGGGTGCCCTGCAAAATTTTCATCTTTTCAGGGAGGTGAAGATGACTACGGATTCCGACTGGGAATGGGTGTCGACATGCGTCGAGGAGGAGCCGGTTTTAGTCTGAAATTCTGACAGAAAAGCAAAAATGATTAGTTGTAAAACTTATTATATAAGAATTGTTTTTATATAACAAAGTAGTACTGGTTTGGTAACATATTTAAAATAAAGTGGAATTCAAATAAAATAAACGAAACAGACTTTTTTTTGTAATCTCCTGGCATGGCTAACTGATTTCCATGATTAAAAAAACCTAAGTAACTCATTGAAAGATAATGGTCGGAAGAAGAATAACTTAAATGAATTATAATATCAGGAATTGAAGCCTGGAAACTCAGCACGGACCATGTATTTCTTTAGCATGAATATACTGGAGTCGATTGCATCTCCGGCTATGTCGTTTCAATTTCTAACGTATTCTATAGATATGGATGTCAGGGTTCCAACCTTACAAGAAATTTAACTCGAGTGAGGTATAACACACAACACGTGGTGCATGGCCTTGTTTTGTGGCTGTCTTGAATAACGCATAACAAGCAGCGAAGGCGTAAACAACACTAAGCCATACCAGTGGGTGTGTGAATGTGAATTAAGCATTCACGCATTCACAATCAATCTTACCAAATGGCAAGGTCACAAAATGTTTTCATGCACAGCATACGTGATCAACGCATTTTGAGTTGGTTGTTTTATACGTATAGTTTTTCCAGACACTTAAAAAGGATAATGTCCAAATTTCTCTTTTACAACAGAAAGAAACTCAATTTTCCCGTAGAGACTTGAATCGATATAATAGCGTTTCTTCCTAGCCATCACCATCACTCCCTGGAGATCGAGGGTAGGTAGTACTTGGACGATCTGCATACATGTAAATACGATCGTTTATTTCGGGTTATAGTCCGTGACTGCTATAACATTCATACGCATTGCCATATTACATTGGTCTACACTGAGGAAACGCAGCAGAAGCATTTTCTCTGACTTTTAATGTTTTTTATACCGTTGGACGATTATACGATGAATAGTAATTAACCGTGGCATCAGGAATCATCTTTGCACGCTGCGTGTTGTAGAGGGCTACACATAAGTCAATTGTGCATGTATAGTGTTGTTAAAGATGAGATTACACATGTGGGAATCTAGTGGCGCCAGCACTCACGTCAGTTCTATTTGCATGCCAGTAAAGGTTTACTCTACTTGGCAAAATTAGATTTCTTTAAATTTTTAACTTGTATGCAAAATAGTTGCTAAATTTTTATTGCAAAGAAAGGAGATAAAATATTCAAAAAGAAACCTGACAAACGAAAATTCTTCAGTACCTATCAATTCGCAAAATAATTCGCAATTGCGTAAAAAATGCACATCAAGTTAGTCTCCACGATGAGTTTTGTCAGACTGACTAGACAGTATATCCTGTATCAGCTAGCCCTCCATACTCATTTTTATTAATGTTTCTGGGACACCACGTATGTATTCAGACAAAATAAAATGTCAAATTTTATTTTTTCTGGAAATGTCGAAATGTACCATTTTTTTATCGAAATTTCAAGAAATAAACATACTTTACAATCTTTTGGAGTTTGTACTTTCTTCTTTTTTTTCCGCATTGTTGTGTTTTCGAACAATGCAGTAATATAATGATTGTTACATAGCGTGGATAACATTTTCTAACATCACTGCAACAGGGAACCGTTTTCCTAGAAAATTCTATCTTTGGTTTAGATAGGTATTTGGGTTATGAAATATCACGCATCTAGTCTAAATGGCTATATAGACAAAATTAAGTAAATTTTAGAATTATGAAGTTATTAACTGGACCCCTAAGGATTCTTTCACATTTTAAATCCTTCAGATTAAAAAAAATACGCCATCCTAAGGTCGGCGTAAAAACGACCCAATTAAAGAAAGGGACAGTGATTAAACTTTTGAGGAAAAAAGACAAATCGGAGCTGCCGACCACACATTCGTGTCTTGGCTCTGAGACTCAGTCAAAGTGTCCTCGATGTCAGTTTCGCGCCTCTCGCAGATTTGTATGCGGTATTCTGACAAATCGCCCATTTTGTTTCGCCGAACTCGTCGATTTCTTTTGGATAAAATGCTGTCTCACGTAAATAATAGGAATTGGATGGTCGAGGGGCTTCGAGATCAGACAGAAAAAGCTCTGAATTTATAGTTGCCTATTATCAAGCACCTAATTAAAGACTGTCTTTAAAAAAAGGGTAAAAATAATTGAACCATTAGAAAAATTCTCCGTTAGTTAAAACTTAGGTTAAAGAATAGACAATAACCAACCAACAAATCATTCAAAATAAAAATTTTAAAAAATATTGGTGTTCATAAAGCTCTATAAAATAAAACTCGAGGGGTGTGAGAGAAGGTCATACGGTAGAATCAGCAAGACCAATTAATTGATTTCCAAAGACACCATTCGAGTGCTAAGAAATTAAACAATTAAAGTGACGGAAGAAAAGTTCTCGTCATGTAACACCCCGTATATGCAACAAATTAGGGAATTTACAGTTTGGTATTAGGGAAAACTGTTACGAAAAAAAAAAAAAATTTCAAAATTTTGGTACAAAATGACTTAAATGCTTATTTTCTGTTAAAAATGAAAGTGCATGTCTGAACGAAAAAGCTATTGCCTCAGTCACAAGTTGTTAGAAATACTTCTATGTGAGGTTAACTTCATCAATAGCCCTTAGTTATTACCAAATGGAGGCGAGTTAAATAATAGTTGAGATGATGTTATTCGCCACATTATGGATTACAAGTTAGTGCTAAAGAGATAAGTTCTGCCAAAAAATCGCACACAACTTATGTTTAGACGCAGAAGCCCCCTGAAATTTTCTTTTCTATTAAACATAAATTAAAAAGACGCGCCAGCCATCCAGCAGCTTTAGATTAAAGTTTGACAAAGCCTGGGCTCGGAAAGTGGGCCTTATCTGGGCCTCCGCTGTCTATCGGGGCCGTAAAGCGCCTGAGTTATTGTTTCTGCGTGTCACAGCGTTGATATACGGGCCATCAAAAGGGGGCTCCCTCCGAATGATATACGCTTCATTAAACGGGGCGATTCGCGCGAATCGTCGTTTTCGCCACCGCCGGTGTTTTGCGGCGTTCAAATTATCTTCAATTATTTAGGCTCTGGGGAGTTCTTTGTTTATTGTGGGATCCATCAGTAGAAAATCTCGCAAATTGCGTAGAAAAATGAATCGCATCCCATCGCATAATGAAGGAAATTGGAACTAACGCACGATTGCTTCAGGCCACGTGTACTCCAAAATCCTTAATTTCACAATCAATGTATTTAGTTAATTAATATAATTTATTTTGCAAGTGAAATTGCTCTTGATCTCGTCAACAAATATTTTCTGCTGATTTAGACAATATATCTGTAATTTATGTGTTTTCAAAATTTAAAAATGACGGAAGTACCTAATGATGCGCTTTGTAGGTTTGATAGATTGCAATACAGTTCCTTTTAACTAAACACAATTTACTAAATCAGCTTATTTAATGAACACGTAAATTAATGACATATGTATGATTGTGATTAGTTCAGGTCAGTAATCGAGACATTTTAACGCGTGAGCGTAGCGAAAACATTAACAGTCTATAAGATGTCGAATGGTGGGTATAGATATTTGCCGGTTACCCTCGAATTGGTTTACAAGTCTATTTCATGCTTAACATAAAGCAATTAAACAAATTAAAAATGTTTAACTAGTTTGCGAAAGTGCGGATGTTAAACTGTGGATAACATGCAGTATTCACATATAATAAATATCAGGATCATCATCTCAGAACTGCACCACTAGCGTCTGTCACAAATCGGTAAAATTGCTAATTGAACTCAAAATCGATAGCTAAGCGCTCTTTAATAGCTCATTGTTCATTTATCTATTTTTAATATATAAAGTTACCTAAATTGCTGGTTTAAATTTAAGTCATTCTACTTGCTTTAACAGGCGCTTGCGCTAATGAGTTTCACCAAAGTTTACCTTAAAATTCAGTTTATTGGTCAGATTTGTTACACACTTGATTGAGTTTGGAGGTAACCGCATGGCGGATACCATTGATATCATAACGCCTTAAAGAAACATGTTAATAATTGGTCGGCGATAAAGTTGTGCTAATAAATGACCAGAGAGATATAAATTATTTTGAATTAAGGCAATAATCAAATCAGGTATTCCGTTCGTATAACAGCTATAATATGTATGTTTAATGATCATTACCTGGATTTCCACCTGAGTGAAATATGTACATGCATTCTGCTTCATAATACTTCCTTCCACATGAGCCCCGCCACATAAATCACGGGATGCATCTTAATCTTCCACCCAAAATTTAGTCATAACACTCCTTCACCCAGAATCCCATCCGTCTGGCTACGGGGGGCCATCTTGGCTGGCGCATAAATATCCGGCCCGCCGGGATGTCCGAGCCCCATTCGTCGATTGTTATTCCAGCGTTCACTTGTTCTGTCAATCATTCGCTCCACGGCCTACCTTTATTCGTGACTTTTACTAATGTGTTCATATGTTACATCTCAACAAAATGGCGGATCCGGACCTCACACTTCTTTTGTGTTCCTCTGCTGCTACTTCTTGATCTGACGCTCACAAATATTGATAAGAGTCTTTATGTAGGATTTTTTTTGTTTTAAAGTGATGGTTTTGCGAGGCAGGTTCTACGAGTATATAAAATTAATTCCCGTGTTGTCTCATGACTGATGCTTTAGTAAGAAGGTAAAAGGCACCGAAGCTGATGGTCCGGCGACTAGAAGCGCTCACAAAGCCCATAAATAACCTCTCCTGACATCTGATTAATGTCATCGGAATAAATAATGTTAAATCTTTAGAACTGCTACATTAATAAGCTGACATGGAATATTATTACACTAAATTATTAGCATTCCGCTCGAAAGGCGTCACATAAAATATGGGAATTTATTCTCCTTATAGTCGCGGGAAGAAGCCCCATTGCCGTCTTTATCCTATGAAGAGCTAATAAGGAGAGGAGAAAGCCTGAGTTGAAAGTGAAAACTTTAAGGTATTTATCTATAGATAAAACCTCTATCACACGAAAATTCCGGCATTGACTGGTTTAATCATAAGTCGTAATACTCGCAAACTCGCAACGAATCGGTCGACGGCCCCTGATTTATCTGGGACTGTAAATTTAATTACCCGTCAGCTGAAAATTATGGACGCGCCCCTGCACGGAGTTCGCTAATCAAAAAAATCAATCAGCATTGATGAGAAACGGAGAACGAAACGAACAAACGAAGTAGGCCGCTATTTATTGCGAATGATTGCGGGTTGCGATGATTTAAGGGCTCGGGACGCCATCTTGAGATAGGTTGATGGATGGCGGACAGACACGCCACCTGACGGACGACCAGGATTTATTGGTTTCATTTTCTTTTCAATACGACCGGAGATGTTTGTCGATAATTGCAACGAGACATATTTGCAGTTTGTGCCTTGAATTCAGTGATTTATTAACAATAAAGCAATTTCGCAGAAGTTGCAGATGTGCAGAGGCTGAGTATCTGCTAAAAGAGAGAAAATAATTCAATAATATGCGTTTGATAAAAACCCACCTCTATTCTGATTTTTTTAATTCACACTCATTTTGATTCTTGGTGGAGGTCATTTTAATTTCTTTAGGATTCCAGAGGTTATGGTCCTATTTAACATAAAAGTTTCATCCAATATTAGTCGGTGCATTCCCCCGTAAAAGAATTGAAGAATTTGAAGTATTTTATTATGACAACCATCAATATGACATCTCACTCAGGTAATCAAGAAATATTTGACTTGAAACTTGATAATTTTATTCCAAGTGTGAAAATGCTGGAAAATTTTCTTCAATAGAGTTCCTTTAAAAACATCAAAAAGGTGTTTTATACGTAATATTGTTAGAATAGCACGCGCGATATAAAAATGCTAGGACTTAGAGCGAATATTCCATTGACATAAAATGGAGGTTTGGAATGCAAAGTGTTTTTATAACACCCTGTAGAAAAAATCGTTATTTTAAAACAAACTGCACAACAAAAAGTTATAATAAGCTTCTTCGACATAATTACCGAATTAAAGTATACTTACGACTACAAATCTTACTTGCGCCAAATTTCTTACCCCTAACCCTGACAGAAGAGGGCTTAACTTAAAGAAAGAAATTAAACACGTAAAACTCTGCATTGCGCCTAAAAGAACGCATTTTATAAAGGGTAATTGATTATATACATACACGGCTTGTTTAAATTTATCGCGCGCTTGATGAGGATCTTCGAGTGTCAACCTGAACATAGATCTTCAGGTGCGATCCATCATTCGAGCGAACAGATCATCTTAGGGTATCTAGAATTAAGACAGTGGTATAAGAACAGTGCGCTTCGATTTTTTATTGACTGTGACGTCTTTGTTATCTCTATGCATGTTATTCGAACTTATCAAAATCTGGGGTTCCTGACAGTAAAGGCGATCGAAATTGACAAATGGGTGAGAGTAGAAATTTAACAACTTTAGAATTTTATTAGGCATGTTCAAAATTTCTAATCACGCTCAGTCAGTCAAACACTTACGAATTTAGTATATTACTAATAAAATTTAACATTTGTTATATTTCTAATCCTACACGTTCGTCAAGTTTTTCCACTGCCATGTAGCGGCATCTCCAGTCACATTTGAAGTTTTAACAATGATGATTCGTATTGTCAAATAGAGTTTCGGGGAAATCCACTAGCGATTTTATTAATAAGAAAAGTGATTATGGTGCCAGAAATCGCACAGGGTACGTTCTAATTAGTAATCTTGGCAATATCCGCAGTGAAGATCTTGAGTTTCAAAACGTAAATTGGCAGACATCGCTATCATTGCCTTACTAAAGAGTTTTCAATGCATTTTCCTACTTATTTAATAACTTTGACATATAAAATGTCAATTAACCACTACTGTCCACCGACGATGACAAACGAACAGCAAACTTTGCACCAGCGGTAACGTTACGCATGTGGGATTCAATAGAAGAGAACAGTTATTTTCTACAAGAAATATTTTAAATATAGAATCTTTAGTGCTCGTAATAAAGTTAATTTGTTTTCAAATTTAATTAAAAACAGTTTTAATAAAAAGGAAGTAAAACAAACTGAATATCAGTTTCACTGTTTTTAAGAAGCCACGTTTCCAAAGGTTAATCTTAAAACAGACCTATGAGACGGCTATAGGATTTCTAGCTATGTTGGCAATTCCATCATAATTTTTAGGGGAAAATGCATGGCAAACTTTACGAATTTCCATGCATCTCCCCTTGCCGAGACTTATGGAATATGCCACCCCATCGATCTCGGAATGTCTGATTGTCTATGGAGGGAATAAACTGAAGCATCTCTTCATCTATGTTGATGAAGAGAACGAAATAAACTAGAACTCTGAACAGCAAAGCTCACACATTGAGCAGTACAGACAAGAACACTCGTGCTTACCACAGGAGGACCCTCAATAACACCGGGAAACATAAATAATATACGTAACTGCTACATTTAGAATTCTCTACAATTGGGCCCCAAATATGTGGGACACAAATAACAATAAAAAAATGTCTCGTAGCCCGGCCTCCAGGAAAGCTGTACAAAATAACCTTGTGAATATCATGCTAAAGAAAAGTAATGAAAAATCTAGAAGAGTGACGATAAACTAAAAGAGACAAGCACTCATGCGAGTGCTCTACAGTGGCTTCGGGAAAATATGGAGTATTTTTAGTGGGTAATGTGTTGCTTCGACCCAATAAATTTCTGGTGGAGGGGACGGGAGAGAATAAGATAAATCAAACACTACTCGATCGCTAACTAACAGTTGCCTTTGGAAATGTTCTAAACCTCTAGAAATGCGAAAAGCGTTGTGTGAAAATTATAGTTTATTTTTTAATGAGTAGAAAAATATGAATTTAAAAGTGTTCCTGAAACAACTCATCGTCTTCTTCACTATGAAATGGAACCAACGTTCCTGATTCTTCGACATCATACCGACCAATCAGGTTCCATGAATCCGATGCTATCTCAACGTTCACACTGTCATCCTTGGATATGATAAACATTGGTAACATCTGGTCAAGAGTGCCATCTTTGTTGCCCAAGTCTGTAGATTGGGCTAGCTGCGTCACCACGGGATCTTCATTAGATTTCATCTCCATCACTTGGACCTTTCTACATAATATAAAAATTTTTGGTGCTGAACCGTGAGTTAAACACTGTAGGTCATACTCTTCGTTTCCATCAGGAAGATCATCTTCATTTTCTGCATCTACCAAATAAGTGCTGTCTTCATGGGACTGGTATATTCCTGATATGTACGTAGCTGCAATTTTGCTTTGTCCAAACTCCTCGTTGTGACTCATCATCAAGTGGTTTTTAAATTCCTTCGCAATGTTCGTCTGGAATTTGTTGCAAAGTTTGCATTCGTAAACGGATTTTCCTGGGTGTTTCGTCGTTGACAGAACGTGCCTTCGAAGATTTTCCTGTTAAAATTCATTTAGTGGTATGTGTAGAGAAAATTAAAGACAACTGTCTGTAGGTACCATATTGTTGCATTTATAGTTGCAGTAGGGGCACTTAAAAGGTCTTGCTCCAGTATGAAGCCTCATGTGTCTCCGTAGGTGAGCGCATGTCCGGCACGTGAACGGACATACGTTACATGAGTATCTCTTGACTGCGTCATGGATGATTTTGTGTCTGAAAATTGTTGGAAATATGGTGAGTCCGATACGCCTCTGGTCAATTCCTCTTTTATCCCTAACGAGTATACAGATTTCCCTATAAAAAGTGTAAATTCCGATAAGGCCCGAACTATTCGTTGGCGAACGTGACAATAAAGTCCGCTCTTGACGCGCAGACAAGACCGGGCAGGCGATTTCGTCTCCGATAACCGTCTAATTACACGGTCGAGACTCACCGAACGTCAATTAATTCGAACGTATCCGCCTGAACAAGTGTTTGCCCGCCTAATTTATAATCTGGGACCGAACTATATGTGTACTTCCTCTAAGATTTATATGGAAATACCTGCCTTGATCCTAGTGATACTTAGTATAGTACTGCTGAGGCAAGTACTGTACGAAAAAGAATCAATCTCCACTAACAGTGGTGTTAACCTAAGTTGCGTTCTAACCGTAATTTAGTACTAATGTCCGAAATATCTTCCAAAGTCCAAAGTTGCCTCAGTCAAAATCCATGTGACATCATTGCGGTCATGAAAACGGTAAAAGATAAGGAAATCAAAGATGTGGCAACTTTTAGGTTTTGGGTACTGAAGTGAGACCATATAACTTGGCCTGGTTCCTAAATTTCACTAATTTTTCGAGTATTTGTGCGTTTAAATGAAAAGTTGATACGATAGAGAATGGAAGAGACGAATCGGAAGACCAAAAAAAAAAAATAAATTGGTGATGATTACAAGAAGCCGAAGTGTTGGAAAATTAATTGTACGCTTCAAACGAAGGAGAAAAAGTGGCGGTAAGTGAAGTGAACCCCATTTTGAGGTATCTCAAAAAGGGCTCGCCACGATTTTGCTTTTCCCCTTTTCGCTTTTACCTAGCGAAATCTAAATTTATACCATCTTTGAAATCTTCAGTTCATGCTCAGATGTCTTCAATACTCAACTGTCTTAATTGATTCTTGGTTTTGCCTTTGTATTCGCATAAATCGCATCCAAAATTTTTCTGCGGGCTATGAACAGTGACGTGTTGTTGCAGTTCGCTCATCTTCCTGGCAATAAAGAAGCAGCCTACTTCTGGGCATCTGCACAGTTTTCCGCCGTGTGTTAACATGTGTTGCTGCAATGTAAACCTGCAACAAGATGGAGTGATATAAAGTTAAGCTATTTGCTGTTTTTAATGGTGACTTATGCGATAGAGGTTTGATCTTGTGATTGCGAACGGTTACAATTTGAGATTTTGACAGGGTCTAGGTATAACACTGTTCTTTCTTCTTTTCCTTTTTCTTGTTCGTGTGGAGCTAAATGAGTTGTTATAACATTTTGGCGGGAGAATGAAAAAATGTATTAATTTATTTTCATTGGCGCCGATTTATAGATATTGATTGTCTTTAATACTTATATATTAGGTATCTATTTGATTTGATATTTCGGCTATTTATGATAGAATCTGAGAAAACATCTCCACCAATTACTAGATTCGTCTATCTCAAGAGTACACCATTCAGTAGGAATCATGTCAAAATGACATTTAAAGGTGATTCTCTAAGAAAGTTCTACTCTCCAGGGTAACGAATTTAGTTTAGGAAAGCTAAGTTTACCTTTCATAATTTCGTACCTAGTTAGTGTATGCGAATACTTCAGGCTGCAGGCACAAACTTAATTATAATTCATCAGGAGATGAATGTTTGCCTAGCTCGGCCATGTCATCCACGAACCCTCCCATACTCACAATGAACTCATTTCATTCTTCATTTCTTTAGGATCATTCATCACTACCGATTCCGAGATCTTTTGGGCAAAATTTACGATTTGAAAGCCTCCGGCGTGGTACCGCGGCCAATAAATCGCATTTTCGCCGGACCGACTTAAAAAACCGCCCGATGCCGAGATTGGCATCGCTGTTCGCGAGATGGCGCGCCCATCCCGGTACTGCAGGTGTGGTACGGAGGACGTACCCAGGGCGATTGATGGTCCATTGTTGGAATACCGTCGTAACGGTCCGAACGCGATGGAATTTCTCAATGCGAAGAATTATCGGCGCATAGGGGACAGATATTTATGTTTTGGCACATAATTGAAAGGTTCTCTCGCTTGGACACCTCTTATACATATATTATGGTCAAGAGAAAGAGATTTAATGACAAATTAACGTCAGCATTAGTTAGAAACAATAGTCACGGCAAAAATACAAAGGACGACAATATCAGTCCGCAATTCAGCAATTTGAAATCCATTTCGTTTTAGGAGAGTCGTTTCGGTAGTCAGGGGACATGTTTAACCTGTAATATATGGCGTGGTGTTAACAATTAGTGCCTAAAAAGTGTTGTTTGTGGGCCAGTCGGTGAAGTGGTGCAGCGGTAAAGGGACATAAATCGGACAGTGAGCATTTGCGCTGTTATTTACGGCTCATATTTCGTCGTAAACGGGGAGTAATTAGAGGAGTGTGGTCAGGTGAAATATTGGGGTCGAAAAGTACTTGGATGGGGCATTTACGTCTTAAAATTCCAACAGACCTAGTAGGTAAATTTTGCTAAATTGAATAAGAAATAATTTCATGATTACTCTCCATGACGAACCAGTAGATGCTACTAGTACACTGTGACCATCAAGATCCCTTACAGGGCAATAACTTCTAGTGGTCAATGGCAGTGCAGTACCTATACCTAGGCCCGTTAATGTCTTTTCTCCGACTAGAAAATTAATTACCAATATATTTCAGCTAATTTATCCGTAAACCGCTTTCATTGGCATCTCAATCCAATCATGCTAAATGACCATGTTTACTTCGCTATAGCGTGAGGCAATCTAATGTCTTTAGATAGTTATTGTTATGCCAGAAATAATGTGCTTCATTGGATATGATGGTCGGATGTTCTATGATGAAATAAAATATTAAACACAATAAATTGTATTTGAATTTACACTGCACGCCTCATGAAACACTGGAATATAAACCCTTAAAAGCGCATTTTAGATGAAGTTGGAAGTACTTACTAAAAGCGAGTATTGATATTAAAAAAGAGCTCGGATTGGTTCACGGTAGATTTTCCTGAATAGGTAATATGTGGAAAAGTCTTTCACTACATCACATGATACCTACAGCCTAACTATTTTATGAAACAATTTTCATTACCTTAGGAATAAAACTGATATTGAACGCTGAAGCGAAACTGAAGAACAGACGCACAACAAAGATCTTTTACTCCGAGTAATATATACAGGGTGTAACATATCATCATGGTGATATTTCAGGGAGCGATAGTACTCTGCAAAATAATTAAAAAAATATTCTAGGAAATAAGCATAAATGAAAAAATCCTTAGATCAATCCCAATCATCAAATGGCATGTTGACATTCTAATATCGCAGGTATAAATTTATTTTAATTTATTATATAATAAAATTAACTAAATTAAAATGGAAATTTCTCGATTAAAAATGGACAATCGTGTTGGTCTCCATGGCGCATTGAAAAGTTTTTGATGTCATTTTGAAAACATCCTGTGTACATTATAACATTATCGAGTAACTTTTTAATTCGTGTAAAAACGACGAGAATCAAATTTTCTAACTTTACTAAATATCTAAAAATAATCATTACTTCGTTGGTAAACGCTACTGAATGATTTCCGTTACATCAGAAGAAAAATATCTTACCATCCTATAACTCTTGTTCTCCATAACTGAGGACTATAAAATACGGATATTATTGCCCTCCTAATTTACGACCCTTCTAGTGTGCACTCGCCTTTTGTTGAAAGCATATTAAAATAATTTAAACCAAATATGTATTGCAGTGTTTTCGCCACCGGGTATGATTTATTGAACATAAAAGATAATAAATAATAATAAAAGGTGTGAGATAGTGGCCGTAGCCCAGAGACTTTAAATGTCCCTATTTTCTATAATATATTATTTGGTGAAAATATTTTAAATGTGTCGTCAATGCATTGCAGCTGCAATAACTTCCAATACTTTCAACATTTTAATCAGATATAAATTTGGGATTTTGTGACAGGTAATTGCGTAAAGCCATTTCACTGGGTATATTGTTCATTTAAATATCTACAAAATTTTCATATTGGTTACATTTAACCAGACTTGACCCTGGGGCTGTCTTGCTAACCACCCATTGCCATAATTCATTTTTATATCCATGATATCTAAGCAGATCATAATTTAAAGATTTGGTTGATGGGTGTGTATAATAAACACTAAATCACGTCCAGAACCTCGTAAGTCAGAGTTATCTATTCCGTGCAACCCACCCCGTAAAAAGAGTTTTAATCCCCTGTCATAAAGGAAGAATTATTGAAGCAGCAGGGCCACAGTCACGGCTCTCCGACCTCGCGATTGATGCCCTTGATGGGAACCGAACACCGAACATTTGATTCATATACATAAATAAGGGCCATACAATATCGAAACGACAGATTTATTAAGCTTGTGCCGTCCACTTTTTGAGGAGAACGCCCATAAAAGAAAATTACTGCTGCTTCATACAGAGATGGGCTAGTCTAGAGAACATTCTCTATTTCTATACGTTGAGTAAAGATGTCTTTTATGCACCATAACAAGAAAAATTAGGATAAGTTTTTAGTCTGTAAATATGTAGAAGTTACTTCACATCTACCACTACGCAGCCTCTAACTGACCATTGGGATCTTAATCTAAAAGATTTCTAATATATTCGTCACCTCTTTCCTTTTTTAAATTTTTCAAACATCATAACGAACGATCCGACAGGCTTGTCGAGTGAGAATGACCAGTCCAACTGAAGGACGTTCACTTGATGTTCGTAGTTTCCGGTATATCTGTCAGTTAACACATATCAGGCGATCCAAAAAAGATCAAAAGCATTTTTTGTGTTCCTTTCTCAAAATTCCACAGACATTGATTGAGCTTTGGTTGTTTTTTATTAACCCTGTATACTTATTTTATATAGGAAGTAACATATTATCATGGAGATATTTCAGTAAGCAATAGTACTTTGCAAAATAATTAAAAAATGCTAATACACCCATGGTCAAAAACGTACGATTTTCGATATACTGGGTGATAAAGTTTCTCATTTTTTTCTCATATTTTGCATCTTTGTTCACGTATGTCTTGAGTTCAATTTTTTATTTAAATTTTTTAAAATCAAATCAAAATTATTAAAATAGCTGAAATTTAGCCAGAGCATGTTGGATTACAGCGCAGAATAAGTAGAGCGAACTTCCTTAACTTGCATCGATATATATTTTTGCACATTCTGCGAAACGGTGAGATATAAAAATAATGCAAAAGACCAAAAAGCTAACGAATTAAAGAAGATATTTAAATTTAGTATTACAGTTCATACAGCGTTTTTAACAAAAAAGTTGGAAAGCGTAAATTAATACGTGAACCAAAAAACATAACACCCTATATATGACTACGGATTATTTTGACATTCTGTTGTAAGTCTTAAAAAAAAGATGTATAAAATGTCAAAAATTTTACTTAAGAGATACGTGAAAAAAAAACGCAAAAGATACGAAAAAGGGAAAATTTTGCCACCTTGTATATCAAAAATGGTGCGTTTTGACGATGGAACTGGCAGCATTTTTTAATTATTTTTCAGAGTACTATCGGCCTCTGAAATACATGTATGATTATATATTACACCCTGGATATAATGTAATTTTTTAATTTAGAAAAGTTACTATTAATGTTATAGAATCAGTCATATCGCAAAACAAAGAAAAAACAGCGCATTATTGTTTTTAACCTCCGTGTATTAATGTTCTATTTATATACCGGATGTCCAGGCGAATCCTAAAAATAGGAGATTAACATGGAAAATCGTTTTTAAATTTTTTTGCAGTTGCATCAAATGAAATATTTAATTGAAGTCTAACATGAAGCTCATAGTACTCCAATCTGATCATCGTTCTGCAATTTTTTCGATCTTCCACGATCAAAACAATCCTTCGGCTTCGTTTTGAGCAGTTTTGGCTCAAAACACTTTCAAATTAAAAAATGTAAATGTGCCGCGTAATCGTTCGCCACGATTGGTCAGAGTCGTCACTTTGTATTTGTTTAATTCTGACCTTGACTGTGGCCAATCGTGACCTTGCACGACTACGCGGAACGTTTAAATTTTTGAAATTTGGAAGACGTTTTCCAACAACAGGATTCTAATTAAAAAATTGAAAAATTGTGCAACGATAGCCAATGTTAAGTACTACGACCTCCATATAAAAGTTTTTCAATTAGATAATCCATGCAGGCCCAAAAAAATAAAAACTGATTTTCCATGTTAATCTATATCAAGAGTTCACTTGGACACTTGGTATTCTTCAGGTGGCACAAAATCCCAAGGAATAGCCTCAAGCTTTCAACTTGGCTATTAATAAAATATGGTTGGGAATCTCTATTGTGAAAAAATTAATGTTTCTGACATTCTGAACTTTTATGAAAGCATCCACGTGAGTTGCAAGTCTGCTCGATAATCTCTAATACCCAAGTGGTGAGCTTAAACAGGAAGAAACCGATAAATCATTTTGTTAACCGTCAATACCTGAAACAGTATTCCCGATCGCGCAATAAATCAGAGTGTTTTATTAAAAGTTATTAAAACCAGAACAACAATGGCCACGCATCCGCAACAAACGAGATGCTAAAGATATGCCGCCTGAAAAATTCTCATTTCAGCCCAAGAGATGGCGGCCGCTAACTAAGATATATCCCTAATGAGAAAGAAATATAATAACAGATATAAATAGCCTTTAGATACTGTTTCATTTACAATAAATTCGCTCGGCGCGTTATTACCGCAGGTGAGCTCGAGGAAATGGGTTGTTTTCGCACTGTCTTGTTAACAATGCCCAATAGAAATATGTAAGTAAAACCAATATTTTTCAAATCATTTCTATTCACATTCACACTAGACCACCGGCTTATCTCTAACTTTCCGCTAATCGCACCTTAGAAACTACAAACTAGACGACTATAACACCTTCATAAATCTTGAAAAGCAACCGCCGGCCCATCTGCCGGCGTCTAACTTAAGTACACATTAGCGCAGTGGCGGCATCTATATATCACTCGTTGGGTCCAGTAACTTAAACAGGAGACCGGGGAATTATGAGATAATGCGTTGGGCAAATGTCTGTTTAGGTCTTTCATCCCTCTGAAGACTTTTCGTCGTGTAGTTTTATGTACAAACTAGAAAATTATGGGCTCATAACGGACCTTAGTTACTTCTACCTAGGGCCCATGTAGAAATCAAACGTATATAGGAATTATTTGTTTTAATGTGCCGCGTGCACATCCATCTAGTATATTTTCGAGCTGTTGCGATGAACCATTTTGACGTTATTTCCTGGGAAAGTTCCCAAGACTACACACGTTTGCACACAGCAATTTTTCTTTACGTAAACTTCAGTAACCTGATATCGGGATACCTACGTGAATACCCTATATACGGGGTGTCTCAAAAGAAAACGGGTGAAGCTATAACTGAGCTATTTGTACACGGATTTTGATGAATTAAGAATCACAAAAAATTATATTTTTCAGGCTATTAAATGACGTTGAAGTTGATTTTTTTTTAACTCAAATTTGTGAGTGTTGCCTAAAATGACTTGGATCCAATAAAAGGTTCAACTGCAAACTTACACTTCACAAGAACCATTTTTGTTGGATGTAAGTGACTTTCTTAATATAAGTTGTAAAAAGATGGTTTTCCTCTGGGATGAGACCAATGTTATTAGTAATAAAATGTATACTAGTCAATTAAAAGTTGTCCACGGATTATTGCCTTTGTCAGAGATATCCTCCTTACGATGGTCTCTGAAGAGAGGAAACAAATCTACACTATCAGTATCGATATTCGGAAAATACGCATCAAAGTCACCTCGTATGTTCGAAACTAAAGAAAATATCGTAGTTACATAGCTTAACTCTTCGAGAAAGTTTTGCTCTCCACTCTACTGTATTAATTAGTGCTGCCGGTCAACTGAAAAAAATTAAAATGGACAAGAACAGTAGGTATAATCCCAGAGTATATCCTGTCCACGAATATAATGTATTTCCTTAGCTTTGAGACCTCTATCCACCTCCCCTCCTTTTGTTATTAAGGGAGATTAATTTATTAAGTGAATTCACTCAGGGACAACCTTTGACCAAAAAGTGGAATTTGGAATTGTGGACTTATAAAAACTCACACAAATTTACAATTTACATACAGATCATAACTACAGATATAGCTATAGAAACTTACGATACACCAACGATGCAGACCACAATTACGCAATTTACACCATGGTGAATATAACCAAACAATAGTGAAAGGTTATATCGTTAAAGACATATTGAAACTAACAAATTTCGAAGCAAAGGAAGACATAAAAAGACCGAAATCATCCACGCACAGATCTCTACCTAGCTGAGTTTTTGACCGCCAACTTCTCTCATGTTATGTTGTTGCAGAAATGTAAATGTTTTGCAAATGTCCACCTTCAACATCTTCCAATTTATTGATAACAAAATCACTGGGTCCTGTAACCCATTTTGCGATATTTAATCGGCAATCGAGCGAACGTTCCATAAATCCGTCCATTTTATTACCGAGCCACCAAGTTAATACGCGAATGCACTTAAGGGCACTGACTCATACTCCGATAAGCTCCGTTTAAGTTATCTGTAACCGAAACATGTATTCCACCTCTCACCTGACACATCAAAACTAATGTTTCCTCAATCATCCGTCGAAAAAATGGAAAATAAGCCGAAAAGTATTGGAAGACTTCCATCGGATCGACCAATGAAACTTGATGAGACCATAAACAAGAAGCTTTATGGGTCGGCCATTCTTGAAAAATGCAATTCCACATCACTAATAACTGTTTCTTCGAAATTTCATCATTAACATAAATTTATTGGGTCCTTTTGGTTTGGGTGGTAGTGGATGGATCCAGTCGCTATTTCATGTCGATGATTCAGCAATTTGTTAACTACGTATTGTAAAGTGTCGCTCTTTTAAAAGTTGTGCATAAACACTGCTCTTAAACGACTGGCTTATGTAAATGCGCTAATAATGTCTTTTACTTACTTTCTGTTGAAACCAGCCCCACATGTTGAACACAGGAACGATTTGCCGTCTTTGGATTCTTTTCTTTTAATCTTCCTTTTAACCTCATGATTCTTCTCGTGGTAAAGAAGATTGTTTTTTCGGGCGAATGTTGCTTTGCATGTTTTACATACATACGGTCTAAAGTATTATAGAGGTAATATAACTCTAATGAAACTCATGGTAAAATATCTTTGACGTTACCTTTCTTCAGTATGTATTCTCAAATGGGACTGCAACGAGTACTTGGGAAAGAACTTGTCACATATTGGACATTTATACTTCGGTACAAGTTTATTTGGTTTGCCACTGGTTTCTGAAAAAAAAACGCAAAATTTCATCAAAAACATCAATAACAAATTGTTCTAATTTTCTGTGCCCTCACGATTTTGTGCGGAAGGGAAGATAAGAACTTATCACTTTATGTTTTGTAACAAAAAATATCTGTTCTAAACGTGACAATAAAAAAAGAACGAAACATTGCCGCTCACCTGTATTTTTCCTATATTCCTCCAAAGCTTCCCCATGTAAAGCGACATGAAACAAGAGCTCTGCAGTTGAATCCGAAGAAAAGGAGCACTGCAAGCATTGATACGTATTTTCTGCACCGTCACTGCTCACAATGTTCGGAAATTTGCAAGACTTGGATCTCATATGATTAGTCAATTCTTGTGAAATCGTGAAGTTGTCCCCACAGTACGGGCACCTGTGGATTCAATGAAATTATTTCAACAATGATTTATTTCTCATCCACAATTTACCGAATTTTATGATCCGGATGCTGCGATTTCAAATGTTCTTTTAGTAGCAAGAAGTTCGGAAAAACTTTATCGCAGTATTCACACATTCTTCTCAACTTTCCACGTTTCACTATCTTCTTTTCCAGCCAAACATACCTGCAAAAATGTTAATACTAAAGCAGAAATCCTGCAAACGCCTGCGAACCTATGCTCCATTGTTCTTCTATGCAAACTAGCGTCGGCACTGGTCTCAAAGGTCAGACCACATGGTCCACAAAAGAAGTACCCATATTGGTGTTTCTTCCTCAAATGCCTTTGTAGAGACATAGCCTTTGAAAAACTTTTATCGCAGTTTTTACATTTATAGTCTTCACTATTGTAAAGGCTCACGTTCGAAGAATCATGGCCATTCTTCTTGCAATGGTTTAAGAGCTGAATATTTAAAGTAAATGCGCTATTGCAGGTAAGACAGAAAATATCACTTATTTTCTTGATGATAATTGGTACAGAGCGATTAATTACTGAGACGACTTCAAGATGTGCAAAGGATTTTAGGTGTTTAAGCATGTCCTCCGTGGATTCGCTACGGTGTTTACAAAAGGCACAAAAATAGTAGCCACCATGATTCTGATCATTTCTATGATGGAAGTCCGTGCTCCAATGATCTATAAACTGTTCTTGTGTGTTGCAAAAGAATTTGCAAACATTGCATTGAAATGGGCTCTCTAAGATTATGTTGAGAATGTTATCAAGCACAAGCTTTTTCGAGTCTTCAGAACTGATGTCGCCCTTTCGACAATGATAATGTGAAATCAGGTGCTTCCCCATTAAGTATCTATTAACTTTGCATTTGCAAACAGCACAAGTTTCGAAGATCTTCCTCCTACCGCGCTTCTTTGCTTGAACTGGTAATAACTGAAATTTCTCCCTTCTTTTACAAAAGCAAATTAACACGATCAACTGTACTTACTTTGACAATAGCAGGAGATTGTTGAGGCTCAACTTTGATCCTCTTAAGTGCCACTCCTTCATCGAATTCACCGTCACGTCTGGATCGTTTGAAATGGAGTTCCGACTTCAAATGCCTTTCATAAACGATCTTGGACGCTAATTGCCGGTTGCATGGACCGCACCAGTACTGCACAGTACCGCCGGATTTTCTAAGTGGTATGACATTTTTGCGGAAAGAGTAACAATTGATGATCATTAAAAAAAAAGGCGGTAAACGGTAAACGTAGGATTTCGATTACGTCGTTTGCTATGAATCATTAATCATGGACAAAACGTGTAAAAATTAATGAATTTATCCAAGTCGTGAGTGTGATATTTTTACCTCCACTTCAGATTTTTTTTATGATCACCCTTTACAATCTTGAAACAACAGTCAAACCTTAACGGAGATTCATAGAGGGTTTTGCAACGAGCCGCATCGTCTGAGTTAATATTCTCCGTTGGTTTGGAGGTATTGGTTTCGGTGTTGGGCCTTGGTTGGAGATATGACAAGGATTCGGTTTTGATGGTACCTTGAAAAGGGTTAAAGCGAGAACATTTATTTTTGAATTTAAGAGATATACAATCACGGCTTGTAAAAGTAGCAGAGTCCCAAAAAATTGGAGAAAAAATTATAGACCATAGACAGAAATTTTTTGGTTTCTTAGAGTTATTGAATAAGTTGGGCATTTAATCTTGACATATGATTCATTATGACGCACCTCACACCTTTTTAGTATAATATGCTATTTCCCACTAATAGCTAAAGATGCCATCATTGATTGTGAAGTACCTTTTTTCGCGCACAGAATGTCAAAGATTCTTCGTAATCATTTTCAATGAAATCTCACAAAACTACATTTGATACAGTAGTTTCAAATTAATTAACTAAAATTTAATATTTTTACATTTATATTTTATAATTAATTTAATACATGTTAAAAATAATATCCATTATTTCTTAGGTAATAATAGAGCTTCTACAAAGTTTTAGCATACATTCGTCAATGTTTCTCTGTATAGATCCCGGCATTCTTTAATTATTATTCCCTGTAGTTGCGTTTATTAACGCAAATTGTGTTTTAAAAACAACAGATTTCAGGTAACCCCTTAAAAAAAATCTAAAAATATTAGGTCCGGGTATTGGGGTGCTCATGCGCACAACCACTTTTTCCATTCCACTGGTTGAGGTAGTGTTCTCTTTGGTTTTCAAATTCATGAGCTTTTAGAATCTCAATAGATCTGTCCACCAGGTTAGTATATATTTTACCATTTAAATTTCCCGGTAGAGATAATGGAGCAATAACAGCAACTCTCAATATACCTACTAGCGCCAACACATTAATTTTCTGGGGATATTACGTATGTCCCTTTCGAAATAGGTACGTGCGAATTCTCGTCATGCCAATAACACAATATTGTTGTTAACGTGTTCACTTAAATAAAAAGTACACTAATAATCAAATAATTTTTTGTTAATAAGTCGAGTTTCTGCAGTATTTCTGTATGTAATATATAGATAAATCAAGTTCAGCTTACCTTCATTTTTTTGGATAGACTTTGACTTTCCTTTACCTAGGCCTGCAGGATGATGTTTACCTCCAGATGCTGTTTGAATTTCGTCTTCCCCAGGCCTCCATTTATCTTCCGCGTGATCAGGTGACGGGTACTTTCCTCCGGATGTCGGTGCTTCCTCATCAACAGGTCTCCATTTTCCTCTTGAATGTCCAGGAGATGGGTACTTATCCCCGCTCACCAGATGAATGTCGTCTTCTGAAGCTTTCCACTTTCCCTTGGTATGGCCAGGAGGTGAGTATTTGCACCCACTTGATGGTTGTGCATCCTCTTCAGGAAATTTCGATTTGCCCTTTCCGTGTCCAGGCGTCCATAGCTTTCCTCCACTAGTTGGGTATGTATCTTCTTCTATGGGCTTCCATTTGCCTTTAGTATGCCCCATAGGAGGGTACTTTCCTCCGAAGTGGTTCTCATCCTCGTATGGTTTCCATTTACCTCTCGTATGCCCAGGAGGCGGATATTTACCTCCAGAAGTGGGATGAGAATCGTAATCTGCAGGCCTCCATTTGCCCTTTGTGTGTCCCGGGGGCGGGTATTTGCCTCCAGTAAGTTCATCTTCGGGAGGTTTCCATTTGCCTTTGGTGTATGAAGGAGAAGGGGCTCTTTTCGGCTTCCATTTACCACCTAATAATGCACACTATTGTGTCACATTACAGAGCGGTTTAGCTATTTTTTACCCGTGTAATTTGGAGGGGGTATATTCCAATCCCGGCCTCCCCATTGTACTGGTGAACTGGGCTTCCATTTGCCTCCAGTGAAATTCCTGGGATGGGCGTAATCTTCTTCAGAGGATTCATCTTCCTCATACTCATATTCTTCAGAGTCTTCATCAGACTCGTCATAGACGGTTCCTAAGGGGTAAGTATGATTTTGGTTTGTATGGTTTAAAGCCAGGACGACTTAACTAACCGATTCTTGGAGGTGAATGGGAAGTTGTTCCTTCTTTCCTACGTTCAAGATTGGCAACGGCTTTAATAAGTTTTGACTGATTGTCCCCTGTTCCCAAGTCTTTTAACTGGTTTCCGCCTATCGCAAGGGTAAGAATGGTATCACTTTATTTACATGCTATTGTATTTAATGGTATATGTTCTATTTTGCATCGCGGGAAAACCCCTGATACTTTGCAGGTAAAATGCGTGGTAGCAATCAATTGAGCCTACCTATCCAAACGTTCTTGCCAGATTTGGATTGCTGCGGTTCCTGAGGGTCTTTGCTACTTCCTAGATATACAGCATTGAACTTGCTTCTTGTTAAAATGCCACTAAAGTTCTTTCCTAAGTAACATGAAATGTTTACGAATATTCATGAGGATTCTGAATCTGTTACCAGAAGTGGATTGTTCGGGCTTTTTGGAGCTGCTTCTTAATTCTAAGGATGAAAAGAAATCATCGGCTTTAAGATCTATCTCTTCAGATTCTTGAACTGGTTCTGAAAACCATGAATGTCAATAAAGGGAGGCGTATCAAAGAGCGAGCAACACTGGTCACCTTGTTCGTCAGTAACTTTTCCACAACCTGTTTTTCTGTGACCGATATAATTTTCCAAACCAAGAATGGTCGCGTGACATTTTAGGCAAAAGTGAGTGTCGTCTTCGTAGTTGATCATTATTTACCTGGAACTTCACAAAGAAGAAACAATCTATATATAGTGAATTCCTGTGAAAACTGAAGAAAAATAAATCTACCCGTTAATCGGTTAGATTCATGTCAGAAGTTTGTGTGGTGGGTGTTGCGTGACTCAACGTGATATCTTTCGAGAATTAACTTTTAGACAATGGTAATAAGTCTCGTGAGCAAACTAGGATGTGAACCTTTCGATATTACAACGGGTCTTGGCGTGAAGCGCACTGGAGAAAGTTCCAATTCGATGATGGTAAATCTATTAAGCCATTTCTTCTCATCGTATATCAAAGGAACCTCACTTTCTAGACCATCGCCTTTCAATAAACCATAACGGACGGGGCACACATAAAAGATATTCGAAAATTTACAGCCCTTTATCTGCACTATCAATGAAATTTATGATGCCATCCCTGTCGCTAACTCTACCTTATACCTCTCCTTGTCCACTCATCGGCTTTTATCAGTGAGGATGCAAAGCCTGTGTCCTTGGCCTAGTGTTTATAGTGTGTTTGCTTATGTACCTTATAAATCAATCTATCTCTAATATTTTCAAGTAGGAATTCTCGCAAGTGCTTCCCATACATTATAAAGGGCCATAAGTTTATTTACCACCACATATCTTCTCTTTGTATTGGCTCCTGAAGTGAAATATGTTCTTAACTAAATGAAGGAAAAACTCCCATACTAAAACCTTTATTCTTTTCCAACATCCCCGTGTAACGATACAGGGTATGTCTCCCGACGTTGTTATGTTTAATCGATGCATTTCTGCGCGTCCTGTCTTACGCGGCCGCCCATTACGCACGTTCTAATGGGTCCGCTTGGGCAGAAAACCGCGCAGGGGCGGCTCGTATACATTTAACGTATAAAACTTATATGTGATAAGTCTGCTTCGTGCAGTAAATGATTCGGGATTTGGTAAATTTCTCATGATAACGCCAAATAAAACGAAGTAAAATGCAAATTTTAACGGAACATCAATGACTACACTCTATGACTCTCTAAGGCAACCTTTTATAAGACACCTAAAGCGTAATCGAGAAGGGCATAAACGTAGATTGGAAGATGTTATGGATTAAATAAATGCAGGTTTTTGTAGATTCCCCCTATTGTCGCCCCCTCTGTTGTTTTACCCTCCGATAAGTGGCGTTGAAGATCATGCACCCTCTTCGCTAGACAGCTTAACTGTTACACTTGAGTCTATTAGTGGTGGTGGTGACAACAATTTCACCCTCTTTAGTCGCTGTTTTTTAGGGGTGTTATATGATAATTTCTCTCCTGCCCGATCAGGGGTGTATGTCCTGTAGAAATATGTTTATACGATGGACCTTTTGAGAGGTATGATAACGATTTTGTCATTAATAACTCGGTAAGTTAATAAAGAGTCACATACGTGTCCCTGTGAACCTGTTATTTAACTGTTTAAGAAGAAAAGGCAACAAATAAATCGAAAATAAAAAAAAAGAAATAGTTTAAGATTTGATTTGTGCTGAATTTAAATAAATTTGTTGAACATTTTATCAAATCTATTTAAAAGATAGCACTTGGTGGTGTAAGAAAAAACATGCGAGCAACGCGGGTTCAAAAATTTGCTTACCTACATGTATTGAAAGATAGATGAACCAGCTTTTCTAAAAGGTATAACATTTTCGACTTGAATTTTCCCTATTTGGGGCTCAGCTCTCGTTGGCTAAAAGCTAGTTTCCAATATAGTTTCACGTTTAAAAAATCAAGTATATGTTAGAAATTTTCAAGAAACCTATTTTTTTGAAAGTAAAGTGCGTTTTCTTTATCAAATACGATATAATGTTATTAAGAAAAATTGTTTAGAATCGGGGTTTAAGCTCATATACCACGTTTGAAAGTCCTTGGTCAACTTCACTTTTCTCTTTTTCAATTCCTCAAATTTTGTCGTATTTTCCAAATTAAAAAAAAACTATTTTCACCAATTTTTGTTTTATTAAAATGACAAACGAATATCAATAAATAGTACAAAAAATGCATAATCTCATATTACACCGTTTATTGACCAAATGAGCAATATGCTGAAAGATGGTTTCAGAGAATGCGCTGGACGTCTTGGCCGCCCAGATTTCCAGACTTTACGTTAATAAATTTTTTCGTTTCGGCAAGAATGAAACAAATATATTGCAAGGAACACAATGTAAACGATATAGAAATATTATATTTAAAAAAACAAGATAGCATAGGTAGTTCGATTAATTCCTAAAGAACACTTGCAGACAGCTTTTAACGGGTCCCTACTCTGTATGGAAAAATGTGCAAATTGAGGAGGAGATTTACTGGAGTTTTAAGTTTAGCATGAGATTGTATATTTTTAAATTTATATAATCATAATAGTTTATCACTTTAATAAAACAAAAATAAATAAAAATTAACATTTTTGATTTGGGAAATACCACGAATTATGAAAAATGAAAATTGACCGAGGACTTTCGAATTTAGCGTATGCAGGTAAATTTCGATTCTAAACAATTTTTCTTAATAATAGCATGACGTATTTGACACAGAAAAGAGTTTACTGTAGAGCAAAATAGGTTTTTTGAAATCTTCCAAGTCATACTTGATTTTTTAAAACTGAACTTATGCTAAAAATAAATCTTTAACGAAGCAAGGTTGAACCCCAAAAGGTGAGAATTTAAATCGAAATTTGTTTACCTTTTACAAGAGTAGGTTCACTTATTCGGGGACACACGATAATCATATATCGATAAATTTATTTTCTTTGTGTTAAATTCTATGAAAAAATAACTTTTTTACACATTTATTGAATTGAAAATGAAATTTACTTTCTATAATATTTTAAAGCCTTTTCCAAAAATATAACACAATCGCTAACGATGATAAATCAATTATTGCGGCTAAGTTAGGATGACAAACTGGCCTACTAATCCGCTAATTCGAACGAGATGTTACGGCCCTTCTGTCCGCAGGGATGATGGATCCATTATTTTAACCCGTCAAGCAAAGAGATGCTTCTAGCGATAACTGCAGGCGTTGCCACATTTCCACTACTCAAGACTTGCTCATTAATCCTTTAAAAATGATATCCACGGCACTTCATTTAAACGCTACGAAACAATATTAATTTCTTATTGAAATTGCTTGTGAGTTTTTGTGATCGTTTTCTGAATAGTTAGTTAATTTCAATGTTTTTGCTGAATTCACAATTATTATGGATTGTGAACTGTGTAAAACTGGTTGCAACCTCGCAACACTGCAAGTCCACTCATGCTTTCTCTTGATAAGGTAATTATCAAGAACTTACCGACCTGGCTAATTGAAGATGATTGAGCGGACACAGAAAACTGAGAAAACATATCTGTGATGTAACTGCGTTTCTTGCCTGCCGGCCATTCATCATTGTAATTAGGAAACGAAGGAAAGCCGTAAAAGAAACTCACCTTCTTTGTGTTTTCTTCTTCGCGACAGGAGATCAGGGAAGGTGTATTTAAAAAAGAAGCCAATTCATACAACGGTCTGTGTCTTTTCACTCTCCCTGATCTTGGGCATAATATCCTTCGTCTTCATAACTGCAAAACATAGCCGACGTCGAAATAAATTCCGTAATTTGCCCGCTCATTGGAGCGGATCCCAGAAGCCGTATTTTCGTAAAACGCGGCAGCTGTCATATCCATATCCATAAAGCATTCCGACTTGTCTAGAAAAGAAAGGCAAAGCGTCGTGGAGACTAAATTACGCGGGTTGGATTATGTTCGGTTCCTGTCCATAAGTCATATTAAGACTACACAAAACTCGCCATAAATCTGTCAAAAGAGTGGAGGGCGATGGCAGGCAGCCATCATAGAGCGAACGGCGCCGCCTGGTTGCCGAATTTATTGCAGCGCTGCCAGTATTATTAAACCAAATGAATTTAGGAATATTGGATAAAGCTAACGCCGTTTGTCCGGTTGTTATTTTCTTGATGGGGACGTTGAGGGTGCACATTTTTTCTTCACATATTTGTTAACAGATCTATTGCTTGCAGTGCAAACGCCAAGAGCCCTCCCCCATCTCACTAAATCTAATGAAATTGAATTACATATTAATGTGAACTTGCTGAAATTCACTTATCTATAATGAAAATGGCCACTATGTTAATGATATATAAACAAATTTCTTACAGGTAAGCTAATCAGGATTTCCATGTCCCACACCTGTAAAATGACTTTTAAGTTAACATGAGTTCTCCATAGAAAGGGTGATAATGGATGTTCACGTTTTGACATTTTAACAAATGACAGCGCAACTGTCTTTTTAGGTGAAAGGGCCGTAACTGTAAAACAGGCATTCTTCACCAATGCAATTACCTTGTACAAACCAGTTTTAACCACATGTGCCTTAATATACATAGGCATTAGTCACTAACATTCTGACTAGAAATTTTTAAGCGTAGCTATCGCACTAGGAAAAGAACGAATAAAAAATAAATCAAACATGTTCGTTTGCGCCGATATGCATTTCCTTTGAGTCCATTTTAGGTGCTTTACGCGCCCATCGGTTACGCCACTAAATACAACCCACAAGTACATTTCGCTGTAGCTAAATCTAAATATCAAATGTCTTTGATTAACAGGAGGATTAATTGGGAGTTCACGGTGAGAAGCGCTAAACTTGCCCGCATACAGAAAGACAACACCTACCAGAGTAGATGTAAATTGAAAATGTGAAGTTATGTGACCGCGCCAAAGGTAAATTTTCCATAATCCCGACTGGTTCGGGACGATATATCTTGATTTTATGGGATGGTGAGAAATGGCGGCGGTGACGTAAATCAATCTGGGGGAATTAACGGACTCGCACAGTCGGTAAAACAGCGAACTGCAACGGTAAAGCACAGACGGTTCAGAGTTGATTAAAGAACGGCGCGATGCTGCTATCGCTGTAAATCATGCTTAGGCTTAATTAAAAAATTGATATTTATGTGTTGGAGATTTGTAAATTAATATTCAATATCTACTTACTTTGCAGGATTTTCAACTTAAAACGCACGGAATTCAAATATTTAACTATTCTTTAACTCATTGTTTTTCCTGAAGAAATTATGGTTCTGGTCTTTGTAGGAGGGCCAAAGCTGCTCCTTCCAGACTTCCATTTTCATTAATCACGAGCTCGTAGTGACTTTGCTAAGAACAATACTAAATCTGCATTAAAATACAACAAGTTTAAGGTCGTTATACGGTGCTCAATGCAAACTTAAATGTAAAAGAAAAGTGATAATGAATTTACAAGTCTGTTCTGCATCCGTCAGAAGGGGTGACGGCCTGATAATGGCTCCTTACATCGATCGAATCTTTTCTATTACCCTCATAAACAGTCTATACGGTTTTCGGCTAAATAAAGAACGGTTGTTTGCGTTTCATTAAACGTTATGACTCCTTTGATGCTTTCTTGTATTGGTTAACAATAAAATGTCATGGGTTTGCATTCTAGGGTAAATTTCTAAACGGGAAATATTACAACGCTCGTACATATTAATCTAAAAACTCTTGCAACAATGATAGAGAAAAAATCAAATTCACGAAGCCAGGAAGTTTACAATCACGGTCACCCTAAGTATATGGGAATCCAGCTATACACACCTTGCATCATGGAGCCTCGATGCCAATACCTTGATAGTTTAATTTAATGCACACAAGCCCGAGATATACACAAGAGGAGCCTATCACGCCATTTGGAATAAATATTAAAACTACTGAGAATATTGAGAAAATATTCAAGCAATCATGGATGTTATGTCACGAGACCGTGGTGAAGAAGGGCGTTTTGTAGAGTATTTCCCGCATACCATTATTGTTTCTAGTGGAAATGATACTTTCAGTCAAAATCTGCTTTGGTAGAGGTAATGTTTTTAGTTGGCTTCATATATAACTTTATCTACCAATTTAAGCTTGTACTTTACGAGTCAAGGACATGGCACGTCTAGGGCCAGCACATTGGTATTTTGGGTATTTTACCTAGAAGATAATTTCCATGGCATCTATGATTCTGAACAATACCCTCAATTTGTTTCAACGCTATCATGAATATTATCTTCTTGCTAATGTTGCCCGGGCATTGATCTGCAGGCTCTAAGAAGCGAAAAAAAAATCTATATACAAAATTTACTCGTAGTAACTATTTTCGGGACACTTTGTATATTTCAATTTAAAAAATAATCTTTAACATTTGTTTGGTCTATGTAAAATTTTAGGTAATACAGCACTCAGGTTTGTTAACCCAAAGAAAAAACGTTCTTGTATTTTTATTGTTATTTTTATAAAAATTGCCCTCTTCTTCGGATCGGGTACAGTAGATTTAGTGAAATCAAACAAAGGGCTTAAAACTTTATTTTAAAAAACACAAGAACATAATGGATTATGTTGTAAGTATTGATTGAGCTTTATTTCTAAGACGTATTTTGAACATAAAGTATCCAGTAGGTATCGATTTGTTTGTGAGTGATGAAGTGAGTTCTGTTCAATTAAAAAAATGAATGGGGGTCTATACGTAATTTTAATGAAAGCACTAGTTTGCGCTTATTTCCTATTACAAGAATTTCTTTTAGATTGAAGGGAATTGATAATGGACCGCCTCTTACCGAAACTCACAAAAGGCTACCATGAAATCGTATCACTATCAATTCGATTCTTTTAATTAGTAGGTTTCCACCGTAAATAAATTCGGCTCTCATCTGTCCTCAATAACAATAAATAACGTCCGGGAAAATAAACCTGACTTTTTAATTATATTCATCAACGTAATTCCACGATAAATATTCATTTTTATGTTACGTATCCTTGGCTCCGTTTCCATTATGTTGAATTACAATGAGAAATCCGTAATAAATACTTCAAATCTCACAATAAATCGCATCAAAATAACAAAAAGAAAGAACGAACGCCGAACACAGATTCCAAAATCACATATCAAGTCTAACCAGGGACGTCCGCCAATCTCCTAACTTTCTCTTATTTATTCCAAATACCACTTTTCATACTATCGCTGTCCCATGTCAGCATAAAGCCATCCATAGGAAGCTCAATAACGAATCATAGAAACGGAGCGCAGGATAGCAATTTTAAAATTGTTGGGGTACTTGTCTCAGAACCGCCACTGCCCAAATTATAAATTAGCATAAAAATCACATAAAAATCAAGACCCAGTACTGTCGACTCAGACAGACTTGACGGGCACAAAGGTAGTTCGGGTGCCGTAAATCTTCCATGCGACACGGCAACGGTTTGGTGGTTATAGTACCTCCTTGGTTTGATACCTCAAATATTTCAAAAACTGCACTAAGAGAAACACGCGGCCTCCTTAATGTTCAAAAATAAATTCCTCAAGCAAAGTACATTCACTACGTACTCAAATGTAGTGTCGATAAAAATGTGCCTCCTACATATGTTTTACAGCGAGTATTTCCGCTTTCCTAAGAAAAGATTTTAAAAAATTGTTGTCTTCAGAACGTGCAATGCTCCTGTAGATATCGCAATGATCATTTCAATCATTTTAAGATTTACTTTGAAATTGTTGGAATTCTATTATAAATCAGGGGTATTTCTGGTATCTTCCAGCGTCGTGGCTTTGTAACGTTTTCAGAACCATGCCAGAGCAAGGTTTGTGATCTCAAATCAGAAAGTTACAACGGCGAAAGGAGGATGGAGGTTTGAATCCTAAGGTGAAAGAGTGAAGACTTAAACACTAATTCCCACCATTTGAACGAGTAGTAATAAAAACCGGCCCGAGGGTATCGAATACATTTCATATACATGATGCTCCTGATCTACCTAGTCAAACTTCAGGAGGTGGTTCACATCAAATGCTACCAAAAATGTAAGGTAAAAAATTTTGGAAGATCGCGTCCATTTTGAGGAAATTTCATTTTTTGATTTTTAAAGATTTGTCGAGTTTTGTTTTCTAAATGCTCTTATGTCTTTGTTTGCATTGTCGCTACAAAAATTTCAATAATACCGTTGCAAAGCCACTTAAATTTGTTATTTTAAACAACCATTGCGTTCATTTTGTTTATGTTTTGCTGACTTTTCAGAGGCCTGAACGTAAAAGTTTTTTATTTCTTTATTTTTGTTAAATTTTCAGCTGTCCATTGCTCTAAAATGTTCTTTATCTTATACCATTTCATACTTCATGAAAAACATATGCAACCAAGTACATTTCTACCGTGGGATGGTTTCTTTAGTTTATCTTACGTTTAAAAGATTGAGGGAGCTGTCAGTTATTAAAAACTGCTTAAACCGAGAAAAAAGTTGTGTTTGCAAAAATTGAAAATCATCTCAAACAAAACACTAGAAGTTATAAATATTGTTCAAAATGCCCTTCTTTCCGGTGCAAACAACCTTCACCTCCAAAGAATGATCCGGAGTGTGCGACCAATCTCTCATCTCCTCACACCTATTTGGACAAAACCTGTACGTATTTCTTATGCAAGTTCTTCGAGTGTGTACACATTATCTTTGCACACAAGTGTTTTTAAGGTACCCCAAACTTTTTACACCAACTGCTTGAATAGGTACCCAAAAATCAAAATCAAGTTATGTCTTTTATGTTACCGTTTTCAATGAAACTCTGTTGATTTTGTTTCGGCTCCGGTTGGTATTAATTGAAAGGCAAACGCTCAATGAAAACCGATTGACCCCTTTCAACAGAGCCAACAGATAGGAGTGATATGGCTGGGATTTTTGCTGAATGTCACACTGCCCTTCAAATATTCCTATGTTGCGAGTTCCACTGATGTTCGCTTGCTACTTTTGCCGAATGCGGCCATTTTATTGGTTTTCAACCAGTGTACTTACCATTATAGAACCTATATGACTTCATTAAATCAAAAATTTTGAATTTTTTCTGACGTCAACTTTCTTGAATTCGTTTGACCTACCTCGTGTAGTATGGCGCAAGGTGACTTCACAATTTTCTAAGAGTGGTTGGTAAGCTCTGGATTTCGTTCGCCATCTGTATGGTACCAATAAAAATATTCCCGCAATCCACGGGTCATCGTTCTCACAATTGCAACGAAATTTAATTAAACAGCACAATAATTCATTTTTTAATTCCCCTCCGCAGAAAACGAACACGTAATTGGCTACTGAACATATCATACGAAGACCACCGCAATGTAAACCTTCAATAAATCGGTATTTATGCGCAGAGGACACCTAGAATGCATAAAACTTCTTGGTTGGTGGCATTTATATGTGCAAATACGTGGTCGCAATCAGGTTTTAATCTTGTCTTGTTTTGGTTGTAAGTCACTGTAAGCTAGCCTTAAGCTACCTCTAATTAATATGTGTAAACGCTGCTGATGCTAACTCTTGCAATGGAAAATGATTAAGTTATTTGTAGATGGCAGGAAGCTCCTAGTTCATATCGAGTACTTTGAATTGGTTTAATTGATGATTTGGAGAGAGAGGTTTATGAATTGGTACTCTATCAGTTAACCTTCAACGACGCATTGCAATCCAAATAATAAAGTATTTCCAATAAAAAATAATGCACTATGATTGAATTAATACATGAGGATAAAGATTGAGGGGGAGGGGGGGTGTTGCTTGAGTCTGAGATTAAGCCTATTACAGGTTTATGCCTCATTCCAGCTCTGCGTTTAATTAACTCGAGCACCCCAAAGACCGGTTTCGACCTTATTAGATCTCATCAGTTTGGTTCATTTCGAGTCATTTAAACGCAAGCAGGAATCGGCTATATAAACGGCAAGTATGTTTAGCCCGTAGGAAAATATTTTACCAGCGCCATCTGTTGTGTCCCTTTTACTCCATCTGGACTGAATTTTCGAATGTAAGTAGCGCGACTTAGTGTACCCAACTGACCTGTAGTCAAGAGTAAGGAAAATTTATGTAAATGGTAGTAAATTTCGCAGAAAGCACACGGCAGATGGCGTTGGTAGGATATTTTCCTGTAAGTCCAACATCCTTGCCATTGACATTGCGGATTTCTGCCTGCGTTTAATTGACTCCAGATAAACTGAACTGACGAGTTCTGATAAGATCGAAACCGGTCTTTGAGGTGCTTGGCTTAATTAAACGCAGAGCTGAAATGAGGCATAAAATTGTAATAGGCTTTAATCTTCTCAGATTTTTCCCACGACTATTTGCATTCATCATCCTTACTCCCTTGAACACTCAAGCTTTGTCTTATTTAACCAAATCTGCATATATGTACTACCATTTACGAAATATCATACTCAGCATCCTTATTTTGAACATACTGGATATTAAAGAATACTGATGGATCTGTTATATCTAACCTTTCTGAAAATTTCAGATTAGAAAATGCCGATCCCTCTATGTACGCCTTCTACACGATACCAATACGCTTTGACTTTCAAATCACTTATCGGTCATAATGGAATTTGTATGTTGCTTAGCCAGTGCTTCCTGACACACAGAACACACAATTTGTGTGGTGCAACAATTTTGTGATAAGATTTGATGTATGAATCTAATATAATTTAATTCTACAAGGTTCGATTTTTTGACCATTGTCGACGGTACAGGAAGGTATTTGTTGTGTAGCCGGTTTACAGGAAAAGTCAACAAAAGTCGTTATAAACTTTGTGTATCTAGTAAATGCAACTCTTCTTAATCTTATAGCATTCTGCAAGAAACTAAGATCGTCCATATTTTCCTTCTTCTGCAAGGGCAAAAAGTATTAAGTTTTTCATACCCTTACTTTCGTTTTATATAGATTTGCGTGATTTCACTTGCTGCGTTCTTGTTGAGATGCAAGATATTCATCCGCGCGCGACAATTCACTCCAGTAAATATAAACATTCCAAATTCATCGTGTCACGAAGTCCACTAGCAGCGGTATTAGAAAATTGAAGTGCATTTTACTAATTTCGGTTTATCAGTTTTTCTCGTCGATTTCCACTTAGATGCCTACCGAGAGATTGAAAATGTTCTTTTTTTTAACTATATTGCTGCCCAATTGCCAATCGTACTACTCAATTTGTAAAGCACAGTCTGAGACAGCATACAATTATACCATGAAATTTATTACGGGACTTTTTCGAGAAAAGTAGGTTCGGATACATTCATTCTTCTGCTAACCTATGGCACGTTTATTCATTTTTAATTCTTCAATATATAACGTAAGAATTGTGGTCTAATTACATTTGATTAATTGTGAAAAACTCGTTATTTACGTAAATCTTTCAGTTTCAATAAAAACCGTTCAAATGATAATTGCAGATACAATAATGTGGAGAGTAATTTTCTTTCCCAATATTCATGCACCAAGTGCTACACGAAAGAAAATGTTAGCATATGCGTTAGCCAGCACGTATTTTCCTTTATGAAAGCTTTCTCGTTTTCCGGAGTCTTCACTCACGCTAGCTTGAAAAATTATTTGAAGCAATCTTTAAAAGACATTTTAATCATGACTTTTTTAAAGCCGAGGTTGGAGTAATAATTTCCGAGATGCCTACCTGCCTCCTTAGGTTTTCAGTCTAAATATTCATTTCGCGTTGGTTGACGGAAATGCTGGTAATGTAATATATTGAATTATGCAATTTTAATTATAACATTCACTGCAGTTATTGGCTAGCATGCCCTGTTCACCTCTATTCAATCTCATTCAAATTAAAACACGACGCAAACAATATTAATTGGACACACCCGGTAAAATGAGAGCGCAATGCGAAAACTACGGCAGGTTGACGCTTAGATTTTAGGTTAGTATTCACTGAACATATGAAAATATTAACGTTGTGCTTTGCTTTAGGCCTTAAGAATATCCATATTTACATTGTCTTTTTGTAATTCTATAAGGCATGTAATGGACACTCACCTTTTTATTGTAGACGGGGAAATCATGGAATTCAATTTCAAATTAGTAAAGGAAATTCATATAACCAAAACACAATCGACTTGACATCGCACACTCACCGTCAGAGAACTGTTGTGGGATGTCGACGATGGGCATGCGCGCGCAATGGAAGGCCTGATGTCGAGGAACAGCTGCCGCACGAGCGTTGCCAAACTGTGAGATAATTTTTATTGAAATGTGAACTATTTTTTGATAAATATTTTAAAGATTGTGTCGTCGCTAACTGCACCCTGATAATTATTTATATTCCTCTCTATATTATTTTCCAAATTTATAGGGAAATTAATGCGATATATAAGCTTTTGAAAAGTCTGAAAAAAACTTGCCAATTTTGCTACAAAGAGTTTTAAAATTACTTTGAAAAACACAACTAAAACATTTTTCTAACTCTTCCAAATAAACCAAAATTACCACATTTTTTTAATTATTGTAATTCTGCGGTATACATATATATATGTATGTAAAGAATAAAACTATAGAAAATTAGTGCATTTTAAAAAACGTGATAAATTTTATAACATTTAATACACCAACTAATCTATTTTTGGAAGATGAATAATTTTTGGAGCAACGCATGATGTAAAGCGTAATTTCAAAACATTCTGTATAAAAATTTATTTTAATTGTGACACATTTTTTATTTTGTTGATTATTTAACAATTTATGTATAAGATTACTTGCCCATTTAGAAAAAAATATATGATGTAAAACCAGAACATTTTTTGGTCCATCGCGTAAACATTTTGTGTCGAATTGTTACTTATTGTCTTGAATAGCCTATAAAGCAACAAAGATTTTTAAAAAGAGGAGAAACACTGATCGTAAACACCATTTTTCTTTGGTTTTTGATTACGTCTATTTTTTCTTTTTGGGTTTTAATTGCAAGTACTGCCAACTAAATTTTCTGACAAATTCGATAATTTTGCCTACTCGATACCATAATTCTACTATTTCAAACTGGCAACACTGCTGCATATACGCCAGTATGCCGATTACCAGGGATTTAGTTTTTAGTTACCAGATAAATTTCGAAAGATGTTATGATGAATTCAGGCATCATAAAAAATGTCTCTTTTTTTGCAACTGCCACAATATAGCATTGCTACTGATTCAAGAACAATTTCGCAAGATCCTTTAATTCCGTGCAAGCCAAGTATATGAAGATATTAAGATCCAACACGTAACTTTATTGCTGCAGCGATCCTGAAAACTTTATAAAAAGAGTAAAGGAAATATGTTTACTGGAATCATTACATTTGGACTGGCTTATATCCGAGTTCTCAACCGTTGAAACTTGTCGTTGATTTCTTTATAACGGCCGAGACTGGGTCGAGTTTAAATCGATTGATGATTGTTTTTTTTCCTCAATTATAATCTGTATCTCGAAACCCACAAACTAAAAAAAAAAACAGGGAACCAGACAGCTAATGCATCACTGATGTCCAGATCTTGATATGAAGACACGGCAGCGTGAATTCCGTCCAAGAAATGAATTGGCAGTGTAGTGATTTATTGCCAGCCTACCAACATTAAGTCTGGAAAACTGGCTCTCGTGATATCGTCAGCTTTTCCAGAGTCGCTAAAGAGTCAGAAAAACTATCGGGAGAACTCAAAACCGTCAATCTTCTATTAGTCATGCGATCACTTCTCCGATGAAATCCGACAGTACAGAAATGTCGAATATTCACCCTAATCGTCGTATGCCTCTGAAATTCAGGGAGGGACTCATGTGGTTTATATGCAGAGATCTAGGACTCTATGGACTGGAGCGCACTGGGACGCTTAGACTGTTCGTCCTTTGGTATGAGAAGAGAGGAAGTGGACATTTCTAAACCCTTTCTTGGACATGTCTATGGCCTTTGACGAACCGATCTATGTCCTCTCACGGATATGTCTGATCTGTCTATGGCCACACTTGGTGCATTAATTCGGAATTGTTTTCTGAAGAAATCAAACTATCCACGACGAAATCAGGACTCTACAATTTCGAGTACCCAATATCTTATACACCTATAGCATCTGTACTACGGGCACATATTCAAACTTGGAAATATAAAAATCCATTCGTTGCCCTTCAAAATACCGGAGTTGTTACTTCATATATAGGAGGAAGCTTCAATATCACGTTTTGAAAACATAGGAACTGTCTGTCAATAAAAGACCTGATAAGTAATAACGAAGTTGCTAATGTGGCCGTTATAAAAGTTTCTGAAATATATATGTAAGAGCCATTGCAATTTAGAAAAACACCATGTTTGGCGAGTTTGGTCACTTTCCTTAACTGTGTTCTGATCTGAATCATCTTTAGAAAGGATTTTTGTTGGTAATTTTGAGAGCTTTGTTTTCTGGCAGAATTAATATTTCGGTAAGTTTATGAAACATTAACAGTAGGGCATAGAAAAAGTATCATGCCCTACTCGAAAGTAAGGCACGTTACTCACTAAAATTAATGACCTCGCGTGCTGCTCGGTCGCAAATTTTCGACCCGTTTATAACATGCTTCTTGTTATTCCCATAATGAAATATACTATTGTATTTTAAAATCCTGAAGCAATATATAACAGACGCATCGTGACGTATCGTAACACTATTACATAATATTATGACGCACGGTTTAAAGGTTCATTAGAAACACTTATCCGTAATTGATAAATTTCCTTTAAAATTTATATCTACGTTATTTGCAAATTATTGGTAAGTAAGTAGAAAAAGAAGTTAGAATACGTATTAAAATATTTACGCCAAATTTAAAGTAAAATTCTATTTTTCAATGAGTTCAACTCGCCCTTGAAGCCGTTTCATAAACAAAATTACTTGATTCAGAATCATCGATTCATCTGCGCGCACTCAAATATTTATCTCCGAAATATTGACTCTTGGCACATGACCCATTAAGTATTTTAAATAGTTGTAAATTTTTAATAGTTACAGTTAGAGTAAAAACTATTCCCAAGATTTGATAGCAAATGCCAATTTTACGAAACATTTAAACATTTTTTTAAGTTAACATCCCGTTGTCATTTTTCATTTCTTAACATTGACGTTTGTGTAAAAACTACTACTACTACTACTACTACTAAAATTTAGCATTTGTGCCGTAGTTATCCTATACGAATTTTTCGCTGTCTATATTATATCTGGAAAAATACTGGGCGACATCTCAATATTGCGAAGTGGCCAAGTAATTAAATAGGTACCAACATCGGAAACAGGTTCAATTGATGAATTTGAGGAGAACTTATTAATGCAAAATTAATTTAAGTGTGGAGGCTTAGGCAAGCCCATAAGTGCTACAAACCAGTCCAGCATATACGATAAAGGAACTGCACTACAATATAGAACATGGAGAAAATCCCTATATTAAGAGTTTTAACATACCAGCACGGGTTAATGGATAAAAGGTCAGCTCAAATGATCATTTTTTTCTTCGACTCTGGTCAACTGCATTGTCCCGGTTGGGTATTCATTTTACGGCAGTGTACAGTTGTTAAGTTTTGGTAATTTTTCGTAAATAGTACACAGTTTCGTAAGCAATTTTTAAATAACACTTCGAAACTTATCATATTGGGTGCATTACACGACCATTCACTCACAAATTCCTTGAATAAACTATCAATTCAGAGTGAACGTAACCAGTGAAATGGGACAAGGAGGCAATGCAATAAACGTTATAATAACTCCATAGTATATTTAGGTTTATTCTGCACCTGAAACGACCAAACAATATAAATTTTAAAAGAAATGAAAAACGAACATAAAGTCCATCTATTATAAACCTGCAAAACATAAAAGAAAACCATAATGCTACATTCCGTAACACCCATTAGCCGGCTCTTTATCGCCCTTTCACCTGTTGGCCCGTCGCCGGCTGTAACATTTTGGCGGGCACACGCACAACTATCAGGAGCAATAAACCACGTTGCAGCCGCATATACCAGCGCCGCGGCGAAGATTGACAGCTCGACGGGCGCCCAGAATGGGGCCACTACCTCTCGTCGGAGGCGGAGTCTCCCACTACGCCCCGCCCACCTGTCAAAGTGACCCCGACTGGTGCGCATTAGCATCAGTGAAAGATGTGATCCCGGGAGTGACGAGAGATGACGTGTCGACGTTGCCAAATCTAGCTACCTTTCGTAAGATACGTACATTTACTGACACCTTACATGTGCTGAGTTTAAACGCGGGTTTTAGATTTGAAATATTTATAGTCAGTTAGCTTTATGGCTGTTAGACGAATTAGTGTCTTTCTATTTGGGATTTATTTATAGATTGGAAATATTAATGTTATTTTATGAGTTACATTGATGAGGATTTACCCTCGAGTGGTTTGGCAATGCCGGCCGTATCATAAGAGACGATAAATTCTTCTGATGTAATATCCCCCGCGTGGAGGAAGTTTTATAGAAAGCCACGTTTTCTTTTGAATTTCGATCGTTTAAAAATAAATTTTTGTGTTTATCAATAAGTAAATTATCAAAAACAACACAAAATCTGTCATGAACTTACTAGAAAGGTGTTAGCAGACTTTGATCTGTCTATCTTAAGTTTAGATAAGAATGTTCTTGCTAACAGTACTAAAGAAACTGATGAGATACTTCGGGTGTTTCTGAAAGCTCCGACCAATAAAAGAAATTATAGTAAAATTTAAGTTTCTCGCATCACATAATTAGTACAACATTTTTGGATTTCTGACACATTTCAGTCCTCGAATTTGTTAAGATGTATTCCTTTTATTTGCGAGTTTCAGATCCTTTGGTCTCAATTATCTCATTTCATTTGCAAGCCAATTTAAAAATATTTTGAATTTTTACGGATAATTTTCTTTTAAATCTTATATCTTTTAATTATTTTCAATTTTTATGTTTGGAAGTTAGTCTATACTGAAGGGGGCATTGCGACACATAAATAAATCGAAGAAATCTTTTAAGGGAAATGACAATTCGGATTAAAATACAAAACCACTACTAACTCAGACACAAGCCCATATAAAGGTGATTTAAAAAGCCAAAAAACAATGAAAATAAAAAAGACTATATGAAACGTCTGCGAAAATGATAGAGATATCCTAATGATTGCTCTTGACTGCAATTAACTTTGCCCTAGCTTATTTTAGCAGGACACTGAAGAGCCGGCTCTTAGACCTCTTCGCCAGTAACAAATATTGTAAATTTTAATTACCTATCTATTAATAGTTGATTTTTAGGCTAAAAATATTGTCATTAAATAATTCAAAACTTACTGAATTAGAATTTAAAGTAAATGGTAAAGTTTCAACATTTTCAATCATATTCATAACTACAGTCAGGTACTCCAAAATATCGATCTCCTTGAAAAAATTCTTCTATAGATTGCTGTATCTAACTTTACATTGTTGACCACTACTTTAATGGTATTTTGCCTCTCGCGAATAGGATCTGCAAATGTATCTTCAGAGCATTCTATTCTACCTGACGTAATTTCACTACTTTGGTCCAAGCTTTCATTATATTTTTTGACATTTTCCACGGTAAATTCAGTAACTCATTTATTGAGGGTCTGGTTATAGCATGTAATATTATATCTACAGGACACAAGTTATCCTTCCTAATATGTTTTCAGTATCTTTTAGAATTTTTCAATAACGTATTCAATAACCTCTGCTCATTTAACTGCAGCTTTTTAATCTCTTCTCATTCTTGCCGCTTATAACTTTCAATAATGACTTAATTTTTTAAACCAAGACAAGTTTAGATAAAGGGCAAATTATTGGAAATAATTGAACAAATGGTTGAGGTACCATACTACTGGAACAAAAATAGATCTAAAGCTTAAATTATGACATTTCCATTAAACGTCAGACCGATGTCAATTTAAGTACACACTAGCTGAACGTATGAGTTTGACCAGTGGGCAGTACACACGTCAGGCATTGCATGCGTTTGTTTTTGGTCGTGTGCAGTTGGCGGTACATCAAAAAATATTAGTTCGCTCAAGGTTTGCAGATGATCGACAATATATGTACACACGTATATTAAGAGCCGTTTAGATTGTATTTAAGAGTCCACGAGATGACGATTATAAAAATTAAATAAAAACATTGGTTGACTTAATGTTGTACATACAATGAGCTTTAGAAAGAAAATAAATATACGCATGTCTTCGTTAATTTTATTGATCCGTAGCATGTGAATCCGCAGAAACGTTGTGGACTCACCAGAGAATTGACTGCATTCAATCGTGCTCGATTCTATGCCATGAAAATGGGGGCTCAAAATGTGGAAATGCCAGATAGACATTATTTTAATTAGTTTTAATTAAGTATTAGTTTTCGCGTCAGATGTGTCCAAAAGGGCAATGGATAGAATAATAATTAAGTATTCAAGGACAACAAGATATTTTATTTTCTGGTCAGCACATACTGTTGGTATAATTACTTGAAACCAATTGACGTTGTTGAATTTTCAATCTCACTCTTTTGTCAAAGTCAACCACTAATAACGTCCATCATTTATGCAGGAGACGAATATCTGGTTTCCATGGGTCAGTGAGACTTTTTATAGCTGGACCGAGACATAGCGACTCCATTTTTTATTTGCAGAGCCGCCTTACTGCCAAATTAATGTTGTCGGCCTGAATTTCTTGAGTTATTTGCTGCTTAAGAAATAATGGCTTATAAATTTTAAACTTGAACTCACATTCACACACTCACAATATGTTCACATTTTAAAGTAATAAGGAAGGTGAGGATTTTACCGCGATGATTTTTTCATTGTTATCATTTTATAATGTTGGTCATGGTGGCGTTTCCTGAGTAAAAATTACTATGTGGGGAAGGTTAAATAGTTACAACAAACTCGGTTAGTTAAATACTGACAGATAAATATCAGCGACTGGCTGTTTCTTGTTGAGAGTAGATGAGACCATGGGGTGTCGGTTATCTGTGGATAGTCTGGTACAACAAAACTAAATGTAAGTTTCTGAAGGGATTAATGTTCATTTAAAGAAAATATATCGACTCTTCGATCGATTAAATGTTATAAACCCGTTTATTACGAACAAAATCTTAAAAAGCATGTGATTTTTAAGAAGAGGAAAATCTCTAGGCAGCAATTTGGCAACAACGAAAGCTGATGGCTCATCAGCGCGAATCTTTTCGCGACGCCACCGGCTCTTCGCGCTCACACACGTTTCCAAACCTGACGAAACGGCGCGCCGTTGTCGCTGCTCGACGAAGGGGAAGGGGCAACGTCGCGCTCTGTGCTGTCACTCATTTAGTCCGCGAAGGCGCTGCTCGCGAGAAGGTTGCTCGCCGCCACTTGTTCCTGATACTCATTTGTTTTTCCCTGATTGACACGATTGCGGCGAGTGACAGTCGTGACGCTCTCATCGCTTTGATGCGCCCGACGTCGACTGACAGTTGTCATTGCCGATCGCCCCCGATCATTAACGATGTATACGATTATGTGATGTGTGTTTGTTTATCTACCGGTTATCATTTGTTTGTATCTTGTTGTTGTAAATAAGGTATTTCTGCACGCAGTAAACAACCTGTTGACGCGCCCCGAGCCCCCTGAAACCCGTGCTGGGAGGCCAGACGTTTTAGGTTAAACTATGAACTGAAGTTTGTGGTCTAAAATGTGAAGGAACAATCAGTCAAAATTTTGCGCCACTTGAGGAGGCTGGAGGCGGCCGCCCCATCCACTAAGATGCCCAGGAGAAAGCAAGACTGCCCCAAGCGAATGAAATGTAAGTTTATGTAGAATAGTTGCTATTTTCAAAATAATAACGTTTCTAATACAAACGAGCTTAGTTATCGGTTTTCGGAAACTTTGAGTGTCGTCGATGAACCAAACGAAACAAAAATGTTAAAAGAGTCGAACAGCATTCGGTTCGCCAACGAATTTTCAAAGGAATTTACTCCCGGTTTATTCGGTGTTGGCGCGCTTGTCACCCTCGCAAACTCGTCGTGTAAACACGGTCTTTTTTGAGGCATTCCATTCAATTTGCGGCTATTTGTTGCACACAGGCTTTTTTGTTCTATTTATCCACTTCAGGATGAACAGATTTCCATTAGTTGCTGAGTGGCTGATTTTTGAAGATTAATGCTCAGCTTTACGCAAAATACCTCACTAAATATCGTCGAGCGGAGTTCATTTGATATTGCTGTTATTTTATCTCACCGGAATTATTCTTGTTTAATTTGAATATAAAGAATTTTACGAGTTGATTTTCCCAAGTAAACCCAGGCAGCTATAAAGCTGCATCTAACAACAGATTTTTAAATTTCCTGTTCAGCGCATCAGCAGCCACTTGTTGAATTCATACACTCGTTAGGCCAGAATTTTTTCAAATGTCGACTCTGTCAACTCTCGCTTTGCAGGAACTTTTTTTTTCTCTGCTTTACTCTTACTTAAAGTTCATCGAGAAATGCGACTGCCAGGGATCAATGTTCATCATTGTCATTCGAAACGTTCACCATGTCTTATGACCGAGAATATGAAGTATATAAATGTTAAGTTGTAATTTTTGTCCATGTGGTTCACCGCCTGGTTGAATGAATAATCAAAATTAACAAGAATCTATGAACAGGAATGACAGACGTATTTAAAAGATTTATTTCTATTATTAAAGCAGTTGCAGGATTTTATTTTTATATTGGATATGCTAACTTCCTTATCTCCCACAAAGTCGCTTGTCCATTCAGTGACTATCAGTTTTAATCATTAATAAAAAATTAAAAATGACATATAAATGTCATCAGATCACAGTTTATTGTTGGATAAATTAGAAAAGGAAGAGAAAATTCAACTGAACTGAGAAATCAGATTTTGGTTGTCAAGCAGCTTGTGACTCATCATCACGTTGGAATGTCGCTCCTTTCCTAACAATCACTCTTTCATTTTAGTCATAGAACTGTGAGATACCAGTCAATTTCGGATTTTTAGCTTCTAAAAGTACTCAAGGGGCGCCTTTGTGATTTTGATACGAAAAAGTCTCGCTACCATAAAGTACGAGGAGGCAAAAGATAAAATATCATGTTAGATCTAAGACTCTGCAAATACCTCTACAAAAACCAATAGCTGAGACAATATTATATAATACAAATTACAAAGTTTTCAATGACAGGAGCTTTAAAGTGGTACTGAAAGTGGAAGCCCTTTTCCTTATCTATCGTTTCTTTCTCGCATTTTCCTTCCACTTGCAAACTCCAGTTTGGAACAATATCTGAACGAATATAATAATTATAGGCATTGTGTTAAGTAGTCGATGAAATGAGAGTTATAAAAATGTAAGAGTTGTAGGGCATCATTTTTAACTTCTACAACCTTTCTTAATTTTGTGCCCATTTAACCTCTGCCTCTTATCGTTGATGATGAGACTCGAATCGCAAAAACCACTGCGAAAACTAATAGCGGGTACGATATTATGTGATATAAATTGTACAGTTTCCACTGACAGGTCACCTAAACACGATTTCACCGCTGTAATATTGAGACCTTTCCACCCACACGGCCAAGAGCTTAGACATGATTTAAGCTATATTATGGTATCCTTCCACCCCTGTCCCGATACTGAATGCTCAATTCTCTCCAAAAAGCCGTAAAGTTGGCCTATTTATGATAGACTCAGGACGTTTCGCCCCCGAGTGCTTGTCGCACGTTCGTCCATCCGATATCTCGCGTAGGACGTTTCGAAATTTACAACATGGCCCCAGCTTTACGTTGACAGGCCGTTGTTTTCTTCTCGAAAGGCGGCCATTATTTAGAAGGTCCATGGAAATGGAGAAAGAAATGAGCTGAATTCAAGTAATCGGATCATCACCACCGTCAAGTCGAGCGTGGCGGTTTAATTACTCACAAGTCAGCGAGATGAAATATAGATTTGGGATCAATATCACCTGTAATTAAGCCACATCTATCACAACATTCCGACTCGATGTGAATGTTCTTCGGTAATGTGCGTGCGTATGCAACATGGCGGCCACAGATCGCAGAGATAAGACGTCGCATCGCGGGCATTTTTCAATCGAAACCTGTTCCGGTGGCTTCCTTTTGCATATCGCTCCGAGAAGACTTTGGGTCGAGGTAGCGGAGATAGGCCCAATACAGTGGGAATGAAGCCTCACGGAATTCTATTATTCACTCAACGACACAAGAAGACTCTATGGGTGTTGAATCATTTAAATATTAACCATTCCAAGGTCATTCTGAAAAAATGAATTTAACGACGTATTGCAGGGACTACAATTGGTACCGGAGTATTGGTTGGGTGGGGGTGGGGAGAGGGGGACGGGAAACGGTCCGGGACGGTAGGCTAAGAAGGGTGCTGGACTTCCCTTGTTGGCGGTTTTTCTTGAAGGTAAGAGGGCGGTGATTAAAAATTTCGCGCAAGGCGTCAGAATTGCTAAAGCCAGCCCTGACCGCAATAAGACCGAACGATTTATAAAGTTTCGTCAATTATAGTCTATAGCTTTTGGTCCTCATAATAGTAATTTTAACCCGAATTAACCAAACATGTCACGAAAAACGATGGATAGACTGTTGCGTAGAACTCGTAAATCCACATGTTAATAAGTTTTAGTTAATTCAGATTACATATATTTTTGCACTCAACTTATTTTATTTACCCTAAAAACTTTTTTCGTGTAACCAAGAATGTCACCTTATGGGTCTAATTGCAATATGCTTCTTGTGTGCAATTTTTAGAAAGGAACCGTTTTAATTTCTATATTTAACAGCTTTAGTTTTTCATAATGGTTCACGTATGCGTGTGGTGTTTTTTGCAAATACTCCACTTTCGCAACCCCTCGGGTACTAAAAGTACCACACTACTAAGCTATTTTTAAATCATTTTCCGAGTTATTTTTTAAAATGTGCTTACGAAAATTTCGTTACAATTTTGATGCTTTATTAAAAGTTTCATGGACCGGTTTATAGGTAGGTATATGAGCGTCCGTGTTCATTTAAGTCTGGTTTGGGACTAAATATTATAGTCCAGTCTTAATTTTCATTTCACATCAAGTGAATATACTAAAATACTGAAGTATGTCGGAGCCATGATGTTCAGATTTTAAGCCATTTCTGCTATAATGTTCATCTCTAAATATTTATATTTTCTTATACTACTCAAGAGGCCTAAAATTCTCGTTTTTGTTTCAAATCCACCGTCCAGTTTTCACTAAATAATTTTAAGTCTGACAAGTTTTAGTTCAGAGTAGTTCGGTTTTAGTTATCTATACCAGATATATGTATATAGTATGTAGGAGTAACTTGAAACTATAGTATAGCATGTCCACTATATCCAATAGCGGTAAGGATAACTGCACAATAGATTAGCTAATTATCTGATTAGGAATTTCTTAGAAGCCAATAGTGACGTACGACAGCTTCAAGAGAAGAGTGTTTGCCAATAAATCAAGCACTTTGTCGATAATTCCAGTAAACACTTAAACTGAAGGAATCTTAATATTTCTACTGACTATGAATATTCATGCAAATCTGCTGGTTAACCATCCGCAATGCAATTGATGGAAAAGACTGGTATAGCGACTTCAAGGCAAAACAATTTAGCTTGCACAGTAAGAACTTTAACCCAAATGGCTCTAACTTTCACTTGAAGCCTAAGTAAAATCCATTAAGTCGCATATATATAGACACTTGAAAATAATACGCCGCCCAAAGAGGCCATCCGGCACTGTCTACAAGACCGTAAAACATTTTATTACACAATAAAGGCCCAGTTTGATCCCCTAAATGACAGGTTATAAGCCAATTTGCGGACGTTGCCGAGCCATTTAGTTTTTTCCTCGGTGCTATTTTTGAAATCGACCTTTTGGGTTGATGAAATTCTGATGATCATAGTAATCAGTCATAACCGCCATATTACATGGTTTAATTTCGTTCGATCAGATAACAGGCTTGTAGGTAAATTGCCTTCCTAGTGGTGCAAATTGTGGCGACAACAGTCCTCCGAATAATAAAAAAATTCAAAAAGCAGGCTAATTATTATTACAATCATTAGTTCCTAAAGAAGATATTACAAAATAAAATAAAACAAGGTTATTAGCACATTAACTGTAATTAATGTTCTGGGCGGCCATTAGCATGGTATCGTCTGCATGCGGGCTTTTAGAAATCATATTATGAATTAATATCGAATATTTCAACGTATATGTGAACCCAGAGAAATAACAAATCATCTATAAAAAAAAATCGTTTAATTTAGTTGATAAACAAAATTGTAAATCACTTCTGATGGATATTAAAACATTCATCTAGCTCAATTTCTAACCTCTGATGTATCACCTAGCAAAGATTCAAGTAAAAACGACACGATCAACCGCAAGTACGACCAAACAGGATGTGTCGTAAAAGATGTATTTAATATCGTAATTTAAATTATAATTTACATATTTCTCTAATTAATAGCCCAACGTATTCAAGACCCGTGGCGGGTTTCAATAGTAAAAATCGTCTGTTAACAGCATGTAATAATGTGCATGGGAATGTTTGTTATACCGGGTGGATTCTGTATAACTTGGTGCGTGGTTCAATAACAATAATTATAAGTAACAAAACAAGCGTATTATCCATCCATTTTAGGCCAATACGAATGAATGCACTTTGTATCGATTTTTTTTAAATCTCAATTCTATATTACATGAATCCATATGGTTCTAAAAATACATAAAAGTTTCAATGCAAGAGTTATCTTTGATGAGAGTTCGTGAATTCTTGTAGAATTTGTGCCTCGTTGTCGACTAAATTTCTGTCAGTGTCATTACTGCGGTACAATCGTTACTTTATATTGAAATACTTGAATTTTAGTAATAAAAAATTGTGTTAGTTTTGTGAGTGCGCGAAGACGATATAAGTACTATGAAAAATATAGTGGATGTAGGGCGTAAGAAAACATATGAAGATAAAAGAACGCATAAAAAAGAAGAGAATATTCAAGATAATTGACCTTCTGGATTGGAAAAGTATGTGGTAACCACGAAGCAACTTATAGTAGGAAGAGAAATGCTATTAAATTATTAACTTGGCGATAGAAAAGATAATCACATTCATTAATGTTTTCCGGGTTCTGAAGTGGTGGTTCAAGAACGCTCCGTCCGCATCTGAGGTGGACATTGTCCAAAGCAATAAAGCAATGAGCCAGCTCCTGTGATTATAGGCAATAATTGAGAAGAGTACTGCATAGTTATAGTTGCCATGATGCTACGCTGATTTGTCCAAAATCCAGAAACGGGAGGTATCACTGAAACCGGTAATTACCCTTATAGAAGATCTTGCGTACGAAGACGTTCTCGTTGGTTCTGATGTGGTTTTTCTAATCAAAATGGTGTCGATCAAAAAAGCAATGGAACATATTGAAAGAGAATTTTCTCCAGGCATTGCCAAATTGTTCAAATACCGCTTAGAGGAAGTTCTGTGAGCAAACTAATTTGTAAAAAATCTTTATTCAGTGTATGTGTAACGCTTACTTAAAATCGGACAAAAAAAGTTTAATTGCATTAGAATGACGATTTAAAAGCGCTAAAAAATGTGCGTGTTTAAAGAATTCATTAAATGGTATACGACTTCAATAATATTTTCCACTGTCAATCACAGTCTTACCTAGTGTTGAATAAAAAATTGCACGAATGTAAAGAGCATGGGTCATGCTTTATTGTGGCACTGCTTTCTTTATCGTAGTTTAAATAAATATTCAAAAATTGTCGGGAAATTAGAGATGCAAATTAAGCTGCATTTATCTGCGTGTTTCTTTAGTACACAACTCTCTGAATATCATTAGTTTCTTCCCTATGCCTTTTTTTATGTTGATTTTAAGGATTTAAAATTTATACTGTCAGATACATACGAGGATAGTCCCAGAAGTGCCCGACCTAACACTTAATGGAAAAAAATGGAAAAATATCATACTATTTCTCAAAATAGTCTACTTTGAGATTGTCGCATTTTTCCTAGCGATGCTCTATGGCTTCTCTACCCTGTTTACAGAAAGAACCTTCGATCATTTAAACATAGGCATCAACCATGGACTTCGTCTCTTCATTATTGGCAAATGTCTGTCCACCGAACCATTTTTTCAAATTCGAAAATAGAAAATAATCTGAGAAGGCGAAATCTGACGAATGAGGTGGCTGAGGAAAAAATTCAAAACCAAGTTGAAAGATTTTGGCCATTATAATTGCTGAAATGTGAACTGGTATGTTGTCTTAATGAAACAAGGCTTTCTTCGCCAAATGCTGTCGTTTTTTCCTAATTTCCCCGCTCAAACCCTGCAATAAATTTGTGTAATATTTTCCATTTATCGTTTTTCCTTTAGGGAAACATTCAATAAAAATTATTCCACAGGCATCCTAAAAAACTGACGCTATCACCTTTCCTGCAGATGAAACGGTTTTCACTTTCTTTGGGGCCGATTCTCTCCTTTGAGCTCATTGTTTGGATTGCTCTTTCGTCTAAGATGTCGAACGATGGACCCATGTTTCATCCATGGTTATGAATTGACGCAAAAACTCGGCTTTATTGCTGTGAAACTTTCTCAGAAACTCCCATGAAACATCCTCACGGCGTTGTTTTCGATCATCTTACACACAGCCTTTTCATATCAAATTGTTCGGTCAAAATACGATGTACAGTACTTTTTGAAATAACTATCGCGTCTGCTAACGCGCGCAATTTCCGCCAACGGTCTTCTAGTACAATTTTGTGGATTTTCACCACAATTTCTGAAGTGGTCATCTCATTGGGTCGACTATTGCGGAGTTCGTATTGGCGGCTCGTACGACCTCGTTTAAACTCTGCCACTCAATACTTTACAGTTGCTAAGCACCAGATTCTCCCAGAGTGAAGCCTTTCAAATGAAAGCATTGAATCACGTAGCGATGTCCAATTTTTTCCATGTTCACAAAATCTTTAAAAACGTTCACTAAATACGGCTCAACGTAGCGCCCTCAAACCTTACACCGAAGCTTTTTAAGGTTAGGTCTTTGTAATATAGGCAAATTTTTAATAAAAATCGCCATCTATATGTCTGGTTGAGTACTTCTGGAACGATCCTCGTAAACTGAAACATACGTAATACATCCAAAATTATTGATCTGTTATAGTAATCAACAGGTGAGTACAGGAGTAACTTTAATCAAGTAAATTGATTATGATAGTGAATTATATTCTTCTCAAGTTATTTAGCTTAATAGGTTAATCCATTATTAAATGTTTTTAAGGGTTAAGTTATTAAAGTGTTGCCAAATTTAATGGCTTTCAATAGGAAGTAATGCACAATATGGAAACTGTCGCGAAAGCTAACAGCACATTAATAATTTAGCTCGAGTCAGTTCGTTCGTTTCACAGACCAGACTTGAAAATTCAGACGAACCACCTCTTCCTAAGCAGTTTCGACTTTTTTTCACTCAACTAAAGCCAAAAGATGGTCGGTTGCTATGCCTTTAAAAATCCAAAGACTGCAGCTCCTTATTAAAGTTTCTTTATCTCCCTAATTCTAAAGCAATTTCCCACTTAATTTAAGGACTCCCACTCCTAGCTGCAACGTCAACTCCTCCAACTTGCATCCACCCGGTATACTGGAAAGAAAAACTAGGGCGAATAACGAATATGAAATCAATGCCACTCCAGAATCCCGCTGCAGTTGCACTCGGAGTGTCCCTGTCCGTCTCCAGATTGAAACGTCGACGTCTCCTTGCAGTGACAGGCAGGCGGGGGACCCCCGGGGGAGTGGAGGGGAGAGGTCCCTGAAGGGGGGGATAAAGGGGGTATTGTCGCCGGTGCCCGGGCAGACGTCTTTTGACCTGAACGTGCATCGCTTTGAGCCACAGACTGATCGATCGACGGCTGACGGGCTGACGGGAGACGGACAGCTCAGAAACTGGGAGAAAGGGGGGTTGGAACGAGGAGGGGGATGCCGTCAGGCGACGCTACTGACTGACCTGGGAGAAAATGCAGTTTGGCGTACGGGGGAAAGGGGGCAACGCGATGCGGCATTCTTTGTTCTGTTTAAGGTGTGCCCTTGTTTCGATGAAGGGATTCTATTTGAAAGGTCAGCTTTCATTATTGAAGGCAATCAGTTTATGAAAATGTCTATGAGAAAATGGCATGTTTCAATCGTAAAGATTTTCTGCGTCATTTTATTGAATGCACGATATTTTAACAGTTTCCTTGTTTGGCGACAGACCTCCTGATTTGTGTCGTTTACACAGTCGTCTCTTCAGGTTTCTGACAGATAATTAGCCGTACCACGCAATGAAGAATTGCGATGTTATACAGACTTCATCCTGTTTGTTTCCAGGTAGAAGGTTTGGGTTTTTACACCCAAGTGGTTTCTTTTTAAACTGATGATGATTGCTGTTCTGTTGTTGATTTTTATTTCGTTTTAATGTCTGCACTGAAGTTGTCCTGCAGTCGATACCTGTAAGTTGTCATGTTGACTGCAGAAACTGCTATTTTCTGTAGGCCTTAACCTTAGTATAGCAAGGGGGATGTGTTGACTCTTGTGAATAACTTGGTACTTTCTGAATATGGTGAAACGATCGGAAAGTCAATGCTTTTCCATGCTAGAAAAAAATTTCTCTGTTTGGCGACAAAAATTTGAAGTCTGAGCGCGGCAATACCGCTAGGTGGTCGAAGACCAATTAGGTGATTAGGTGCGTGATTTACTTTCTGTTTTAGGACAATAAGTAAATTCCTTTAGCCTCCAACTAATAATAATTTTTCTTTCAAAGTCGCCTCGAAAACAGCTAACAAAATTTCTTGAGCAACTTACTTTCGTTTACAGAAGCAGAGCGTGGCGTTGTTCCATAGGGGGTTTGCGCTCTTTGTAACCATGTCGTCCAAGCAAAGTCTAAAGGCAGTTGTTACTCTCCACGTACTGAACAAAATTCTACAAATTTTTATTGCTTTTATGCCTCCATCAGTTCGTGGCGGGTAAACCTCATTTAAAAATCATAAGATTTGCCGTTGGTAACCATTATTTTTGGGTGCAAAAGCGTTTAACTGAATTGAACAGATGTGTGGTACTCATCCTCCTTTGGTTATGTTTTATCATTATTTCCAACGTCGCGTAAATAAAATATTCAATAAAATAGATGAGCTTTAATCAAACGGTCGCTATCAACTCCGAAACACGGCCATTTTAAAATTCTGCCGATTTATCAAGTCCGGCAAAAAACTTCGTAATTAATTCGTTTCAATCGTTAAATTTAAACAAAATCCTGGACACAACCGGGTTTTATTTATTATATAAAATATGTCCAATACCTGATTCGAAACCTGAAAACATTAATTCACTCCATTCGGACGTTTCATCATACTGTACGGTGATTAATCTGCTGATGAAACAGAATTTATTTGATTGTTTTTCGTTATTTATTGCAAAATTTAAAAGGAAAAACAGTTTTATGGCCGGAGTGACTCGATTAATATGCAAAAATGTTCGGCCCGAAAAAGGTTAATGTCGAAACGCTTTTTTGATCCGAGTGATTTCTATAAAAATATTGCGTCTGATGTTTTAAAGCTGACGTTTTGAAATGATCTCCATATATTGGAAAGGTCCGGTCATTATCATTATAATGGTCGTTAATTATTATGCGTAATTGCCATGTGAAGATATAAGTTAGTAAAAAGGAAACATTAAATTGTATTATAGGACATGTTCCGTTATTATTGAAGTTAGACTGATTTGATAGCAGGGAGAAAGTATTCCCCACCAACCAGTTTATCCTTGCAGAATGTTTTTTGTTGGTTTAGGTGTCGACGTCGGGCCACATCTGATGACCAGGTCTTGATAAATGGTAAAAACGCAATATGCAGTATGTTTGCCATTGTAGAATGGCTTTAGATTTCTGCGATGTTGTAGACCAGACATTTTTCCAAATTTGTATTAAAATAATTTACCATAATTACTTATAGCGAGATTTTTTCACGATGGTACTCACAGATAAATTAAGACGTTTGAAAAAAAGTGTTTTACGAATAAAATTATTTTAATTATGAATAAGTAATGGGTTGTGACTAGATCAGAAAACATCCCTTGAATCAACCGACTAAATGATAATTAAATTCATGTCAATGATATAATCGGAATCATTGGTTTGACCAGCACATCAATATTTTACTCAACAGATGAAGTGAAATGTCAAAACAATATAACAGATCTGAAAATTTTCTAAAAATTCAAAGCAAAGATCACAGAGTACTTGCTCAGAATTGAAATTCCGTTCAAATTAAGAAACTTAATAAAATTCCCCTTTTCAAGTGAATTGGGCCGAAGTTGATGACATGAATTGTATATCGAAGGTTGTATTTAACGGTATAAGGCCGCGGTTGAAAACCAATCAAGACTGGAATGACATATAAGTCAAACCGAACCTGTTCGATTTGAATATGTACGTATTCTTCTCTTTTTATATCACTTTCTGTCGTTTTGTAATTCTGTCTTCAATAATTATAAATTATTGAAAAGAGGCTTCGTTCATTCTTGGAATAATCAGATGACTTCGGTATCATGAAATAGATCCGATCGATTCAAGCTTCTAACGATCTAATCAAGGAACCGGATCGACTTTTACTTTAATGTATCTTCACTTACAGAGCTCCAAAACACCTACCAATTAACTCCCATAACTAATATCCCTAGAACAGAACTTTGTTTGTGTCATTAAGATATCTTGGTAGATACCTCGTCATTATTATTATTCGGTAATTGGAAGCACTCGATTACGTTTAAACTTAGAATTTTCTATGTTTAAATAAACAGAGTGATAATGGGTAAAGAACGAAAAAGGAAATAGAGAATCATTAGTTTTACAGTGCGCAAAACTAATGACAAGACAGCTAGTTGAGATGGCGGATATTCATGTGGCCTTATGCTAGGCTCTATACAGAGTGTTAATCACAAACTTTGAAAGTTATCCTCTCTCAATAAATGTAAAAAAAATTTTAATAGTTCATAAACGAGTCAGTTCCATCACACATGGTGTCAAGGTTAACATCTTTGTGTAAACACTACATATTAAATTATATTTCTATATTATTTAATACTGGCTGCGTAGCTGGCAATAGAAATAACATGTCGGCCCTTGTATATGCCGACCCACCAATTATAACTTTGAGTGCCATTGGTACCAAACTAGCTTAAAATATGCAAAATCCAGAATTTAATTTTTATAAACTATTCTTTTTTTTTTCTTTGATGCTTTGTACTGCGGTGTTTCTGAGAGTGTGAATGAGGAAAAAATTATCGTCATTATCAAGTGCAGTCAAGATTCTACATGTAAGAGAAAGATCTTTAGTGCACTTATGAGATTGATCGTTGCATAAACTACACCCATCGTAATATTTGTAAGTTCCTTTCCGAGGTTCACAGTGTCATTTCACTCGAACTAGAGAGTTGGTAAAAAGGGATAAAATAAACGCACTCAGACGTGCATTAAAAAGTTTTACCGCACGTTAATATCGAATATTCAAAAAAAAATCTTGAAATTAGTATATACCACTTTGTTTGTGTGCAGTATAACATTTAGGGTAAAATAAAATGCTACTTTTAGCTCGTAAATGCGTGCAGTAAAATCACTTTACTATACGCTCGTGGTGATTAAAAAACCAACACTTATTTTAATTTACCATAAGTATTTTTCCGAACTGTCCTGTAAAGTAGTGTTCTAGGTGTATTTACCCATCCCTAACAGTGTTTCACTGGCAAAAAAGTGCTATAAGTCTAGGTAATGAAAAACCGACTTTATCTCTTCTTTTAATCCTCAGTAAACATGGAGAGTGAGGCCTGAGTTGAGTGCATTACACTGCAAGGCTTTATACCATATTTTACGGGTTTTACTTGTCTAACAAATTATCCCATGCTGCCTTTGTTTCTTAAAAAACATTTTATTAAAAAATGAATTCGACCCTTCGAAATAACTTACATCAAACCAGTCGCAAAAAAAAAGGAAAAAAACTCGGCGAAGCATTTCAGTAATCAAAAGGCCAAATATTAAGGAAAATTAATACAGTAAAAAAGCCAAATTTATTGAGACAAGGCCTCGGCTCGGTCACAACTCAGGCATTTTATGAACTTGATCCGCCATTGCTTGCATGCTGAGTGTGTGTATTGTCAGTGATGTATACATTCGAGAAGCCAATAATTTAGCCGCTATAATGCTCTGCCCAAGAAATTATGGAGATCCTGCTTCAAGAAAGAATGTTTTTGATCCAACTGGCCTACTATGAACGCGGCCATTGGAATTGGACATGATTTGTGTCTTATTAAAAAGGACGCTACCTGAAAATGTTTGTTTATGGTCTCGAAAATTTACGTTCATTTAGACAGGACTGATTAAGATAACTTTTTTCACGGACACTTTACAGAACTCAGGCACTCAGGTGCAATGCAGAGTGGTTCACTGGTTAACTATTAGTTCATCGATCGTGATTCAAACATTTCTAAAAAATTTTAAAAACTCAGGTTTTTCGTTAAAGATCTGTTTTATGTGCTTCAGATAATAGTTTCATGAGAGTAGTGTCTGCTGTTATTATATAAAATCAATACCAATACAAACGTTCGCTCCTTAAAATGAAGATTTTATTCATCACGGCAAGTATTACGATTGTCTCACACAATTCTTCCAGTCAAATTGAGGTGAATGTGCGTGTTTGAATTCTGAGCGAAATTATCTTCTCCGTCGAGTGGATATTAACCTGTTTCTTTAATGCATGCAAAATCATCCATTAATGACCCCCACTAATGCATGATTTTGCATTGATAAGTAGGCCTCGCTTGCTGTTTGCATCCCACCAATTGCAGTGTGTTGTATGCTTGTCATGTGATCAGTATCTGTAGGTTTTCCTTTTTCAATCTCAGTGACGTTCACAATCAGGTTTTCAATTGCTTTTTAATTCTTTTTTAATTTTTAATTTTCAGGGAAGAAGAGGGACTTTTTAATTATGAAAGTTCAATTGTTTATAATTTTATTGCTTTACGTTTTCTTAGTGGGCACGTATATTAATCAGCGATTAACTCACTCGTTCGTTAAATAGCTATTATGCCTTAATCTGGATTCATAGTTTCGTTAACATACAATGCAAGGTGTAACGTTAAAACATAAGAAGAATAGACTTATCACAGGTCGGTTGTTTTAAGCTTTTTTCCCGTTTCGAGTGGAGCGAGTGAGACATGACATCTGCCAATTCCGACATCAATGTAATGCTCAATATAGATCCTTAACGATAGTTTTTAGGGCTTACGTTAAATAAACTATAAATCCAACTTTATCCTTCTTACGTATTAACCTTACATTACGTCTTACGGCTCACTTTAACGGCGCCATAAATTCAGCTTTACTTAGGGCCACTTACAGTCAGGCCTGAGTCCATCATATCTAAATGTGACATTAATTATATTCTGTAAATTCTAAATATTCGCAGAATATTTTCAAATTTAGTTTGTGCTTCTGATTTCTTACATTTTTTCTTCAATGCACTTGTTACACAATAATGACTTCGAATCTCGGCAAAAATTGATCCCCCGAACAGATTTTCCCTTAGCTGCTTTATTTAGAAAGTTGCATATCATACAACCTTGAATTACGAGAGAAATTACACATCCCTAACATAGACAGATCGATATCGTGGTGCGTAAACTCGACGGCGTGACTCGACGTAAAATTGTCTAACCATTCATTCAGCTCATTCATGCCGTGGCTCACGATGAGATGGCAAATATTGGGACGAGGACAGGAGGAAACGTTCCCTTTCTCAGCAATCGAAATTCGATTAAAACCAATGTGAAAAAAGAGACAATAAATAATTAAATTACTTCGACAAGGCGACCAATCAAGTGCCCTTCGGGATATTAGCCGTCCAATATCTAATATCACTTGTCTGCCGTTCGGAAAGAAAAAGAGAATATTTCCAGTTTGATTTTCAATAATAAAGGGCTAAAAACAGAGACTGTCGCCACTGAGCCGTCAAAACGTCCTGCAAGGCTGCAGGAAGGGAATCAAGAAAACTAATTAAAACATCAAAGGTTTCCGGAGAACGACAACGTCGACGGACGTGAACCGTAACTGACGGTCCGATTGAAACGTCCCTTGTCTATCCCTTACTGAAAAAGGGTTCACGGAATGCGATTGGACAGGTTTCACCTTTTGAAGACTATATTGCTTCAACTAATAATTTAAGGTACCAGTTGTTGAAGGAACTGTGTTATGGTAGGAAACATCCCACGTAGATAACCTGATACAGGTTTAATCGAGGGTTTAATAGGGTTTCGATAAAAGTGGAGATAAACGGCTCATTATGTCAAGTCTCGTAAAGAGCTGAATCTCGTCTCCTATGTTATGACAATAACACTTATTTGCGCGCCTAACCGACGACTGTATTTACTTAGGCCAGGCTCATTTAGTGCCATACCTCCTCGCTTAACTGCTTTTATCTAAGATCAGGTCTTTTTCACCGGTTTAAGTTATACATACCGGTTTCTGAACGCATTCCCACTTATGGGCTTTTAACCAGATTTATTTGAATTCTTCGAGAAATTAAATATCTGCGCGTAAATGTCTTTCGGTCGAGGCAGAGGAAGGTCATTTTATATTGACGATTTGATGAATAAATGCAAATTTTATTTGGAGAACTGAAGTCAGTTGAAGGGCATTCAATAACTTAAATCAAATCTATGGTCGCTTGTTTTGCGACTTGAAGAGTCGGAATGTTATGCGTACCACCTCACAATGCCAAATTACAAGCAATTTGTCTCCATTTATCTTGAACAGAAGAGCGACCCATATTTTTTACTGCAATTTTCCAGCAAATCGCTTCATATAGTGTATTCAGCGTTTCGGAAAATAAGCGATTTAGATTTTCTCTTAACAGGAACTCTTCCTAATTGTCTTTTTTTCCTTTTTGCTTACATATCCAGAATGTTTTTGCATTATAGTTTTAGTACTAAGCAAGGTAATCTTTACCTCAGTAGTTTCTAAGCGCTACATTTTTCCATTATGTAAGCTTCATATATTTAACTCAAGACTTGAAACCATCTAACCATTATCATCTAGTAAATTATGCATCCGTGTTGCATGTAATGGGCATAGTAAATAATGAATTAATCCATCTTTTTTGTTATGTAAGAAACAGGGCGAAGCGTGAATGAACAACGCGCGTTACACCCATGCAAAACTTCATTGTTTGGTGCGTTTTAACATTACAAAGAATCATTGCACCAATCTTCTTTGAAGACGTTAACAAGAACGCGATTAAGTGGTACAAATGAGCAATATCGCTATATAACTGAAATTTTCTCATCAAGCGTCCTAATTGGTACGTATCTAGATAGGAATAAACTACTAGTAGTATACTTTGCAAAACTAATTAAATATACATACACTTGTGTAAATTGAACTTTATTGCTTTTTGCTATCTGTCGATTATTTCGAATCATTGGGAATAAAATCGAAATGTCGAAACGCAAACAACTATTATGTTAGCTACTAAAAATTTTACATTTAAGCCAAATACGTTTTAGTAATTTCTCGGCTTTGCGGTACATAGAATAAATCAAGACAAAATTGAAAATTTTTGCTTTAAAACCGAATATCACCGTTTTCTGTTCTGCGGTAATAACATTCCATTTCTGAACATGGCGTAGGACAATCGCGTTTATGCAAATTTCAAGAGTGCTATAGGATCATAAAAGTAAAATCACCTAGGATCGCTTCAACATCTATGTAATTAATGGATAATGGAAAATATTACCAAAAAATTAAAGGAAAGGAAAGCGGGATTGTCTTGTGTGTAGTACGGAAACGAGGATTCAGAATGGTCTACTTATAATGATTCTCTTTGTATTTTGAATTTTTAGAGGTCCTCCGGTTATTTTTCTTATTTGTGTGATTTTGTACCATATAGTAATTGGGATCTTATTATATTGCTCAAGGCTATTCTGCACAACTTTTTTTTTGAGACACTTTCAAAGACTGTTACATTAAAGAAATAAAAATTCCAAAAACCTCTGTCACATGCTCTTGCGTTTTCTTCTGCTCTCGCCTCTCCTCCTTTCCTTTTTTTTACAAATGTTTCCATATCATATATCGGTGCATAACTTAGTCATCTATTGTAATTAAGGAGAAAATACAATCAGAATTTTCACAAAGAAAAATGCGAAAATTACTTCTACGATACCCCCGGCTTCGCCCCCTCAACTCTATTACATTCAAGATTGTTCTATGGTCAGAAAATTGAATACAAGATGGTTTTAATACATCAGTTTTCACGAGTGAAGCTATGAGCGAATTGTACGTAATGCATATGAATATTTGTACGTAGCCACATTCGTAATGTAATTTCAAGCAGCCTTGAAATTTCAATATATTTAAACTGAATCCTCGTCCATCGGTCGTATTTTAGGAAGATGAAATAAAATTTGAATGATTATTTAACCAGGGAAACATATTTCACAAGCTTTCCACATATTTAAAACCGGAACTAAACAAGTTTGTGTCTAATAAAAAGGATTTAATTATACCGTGAATTGGAGTCACTCGAATGAAATAAATCGTGGATTATTTTGGGAATTGCCTCGAACAGTTTAAGTTGCAAGAAACGTTGATTGGTGTATTTTTGGCCATTTTGAAAGTGTTGTTTAATGAAGGTTCCAAAAACGATTTTTCAAACACTCCAGGACATTAATTGAGGTAGCCCAAATCAATAGGATCCATATTGCTCCATTAAACGACACATCGAAAAATTTCCTAAAATTTACAAAGAGAGGAGGTGTGTGCTTTTTACCACCTTTTAAAATTCGCACGCCCGGATCTTGCGAATACGTGGAGCAATTGCTTTAAAAAATCTCTCATATGAATCATGTCACTGTGATTAAGGTTCCTGCATAAACAGATTTATAAAATTTCTTTTGGTTTCTGGGGACGAGGTCATTGTTTTTCCACATTATTTTATAAAAGCTAATATATATAAATTGCTAATGTGCTAAATGTACTATTATAAACACAAGATTCATAAAGTTTTGGTTATTTTGAAATTAGTAAAAAAGGTTCATTCAAATCTGTTTATATTTAATATGGAACCTCACAGATTCGGGTAATTTTTAAATAAATACATATATATCAAAAAATATTTTGAGATCTCACATTTCACAATAATGAAAAGTATTTTTTTTTCCTTCATAGAGGTATTACATAAGCTAGAGTTAAAATGGAATTATTATTAATACCTAGCATTCTGTTACAGGCGTTCTCTAAGGGAAATGCGATATACTTTATTTCTAGGCCATGCAAGTTGAGGAGGGTTCTGTTACTCATAAATCTGTCACGGGGCACAATAATTAAAAAGAGTAGCAATAGTTCTGTTTCCAAGCTTATCACGATACGTCAACTGAATTTATTGTTACCAACAGACAGATTGTACCGATACAGGTCATGACATGGTCAGATATAAAAAAAAATAGAACAATCGATACCTTCTTATTACATCTTGAGCTTTAACGTATAGAATAATTTCCTATACTTTTCATGATTAATACAGGTTCAATTAGGTTAGTGTCGAGATGTCTGAAATCATGAGAAAAACTTGTTATAAACATAAAGTCAGAAATGCCTACGAAAAACAAAAATATTGGAAAGCTTTGTAAATGGCTCTCAATAAATGCTTTTTTCTTAACTTAATACCTCGGACGCAATTAATAACCCGCGAGTGTTAGCGAGGGGCTTAAGTTCTTCGAGCGAATAAACAGGTTTAAGTCGTGAGTTTTATGCCACATTTTTTTCAGCTTTGAACAAGTTATGGCAAAAAAATAAGAGTTAAATATCCATGATATTTGATTCTGGAAAGGCAATGAATTTTGTTTCAAATTGTCATCTGTGTTTATGGATTATTTTTTCTATCGCTATGAATATGTCAAAATTGAATGGAAATAAATATATGGATAAATTTTTTTTTGAGGAACTAACTGAAAGCACTAGAAAATCTGTATCGCAAAAAGAACGTAAAACGTAACGTAACGTAAAAAATACACATGCACCGATGAACGTTTTAACCCCGAAAGAATCAGCCAAATTTTTAATTTTTTGGGCTACTCGTAAGATATTTTAAAGAATACCAAAGGACAAGAAGAGCATATAATGTTTTTGATTACTGGAAATCCCGAAATATCGTTTCGTGAACTTAAAACACCACAGGTATTCGGGGCGTATATCACAGGACAGTGGACATAATAGGAGAGGGAGATATAGCAGAATTATGCAGGAATCTGTATCACATACATTTTCTGGATGAGCGATAGGCAGTTCATCGAAAAATCTTTGGATGGTCCTTTCACCGGGTATGATACCGTTAGATTTTGTTCAAAAACTGATGTTCACTCGTGACAAACAAAATGTTGTAGAATGAAATATAAAAGTACATAAAATTGTAAGTAGCGTTTTTACGTATCTGAATGCCAAAATGAGAAATATTGTAAACTTACTCCCGAAAGGGCGACTCTATCTGTATCCATCTAGGTCGGACATCGATAAGCCTGAGGCCATAAAAACGTCAATAGTACATCACATAATCTGTGTACATTATCGACAGCAATTCCTGCAAAATATTCATGACTGCTCCATCCATGCATCAGGGCGAATGGTAAATGTCCGTTGACGTCGTGTCGTATCGCCGAAATGAATCATACTTTGCATGCATCAAACCCGTCAATCATTCGTCACATAGTTTCAGTTGTGCTTGTCGGGGGCTTTTCCATCAGCCCGACATAAACTTCATTGAAATATGAACTTGTTATTGCCGTCAGTTTATTATCCTGACAGTGGCGCAGTAGTGACCGTCGAAAAAGGAACCATAAATTGCGGTGAAACCGACACGAGATAGTCCGAAGTCAACAGCATCAGAAAGGCTAGGTAGTACCCGGTAGAAGTTATCGGATCGATCACGAGCACCGGCAGTTGATTTTAGGCGAACCGCTAATGAGGAATTCCGATCTTTTACTTAAAAAGTTAAAAAGACACTAACGAAGGCTATTTGTTAAGCCGGGTCTTGACTGACTTATCGGGTCCGATACGACGCGACGATATGTTCAGTTTTCGTGGCGATTTGTTGCCGTTTTGCTTCTTTTGCGGTTTGCGTTCAGATTTAATTGAGCGCAACTTCGTACCGAGCGCATGTATTATGCAGATAACGGACGACGACGGGTACGCCACTGTCACTCCCAATGGAACTTTATTGGAACTGAGCCGAACGGCCCAATATCGATTCCCCATTACAGCAGCAATTCGCACCATACACACAAAGAACCGAACGAATAATGATAATAATTATAATCCGATTGTGTGCACTGCCCAAATATTATAAATTACCCTCGCATTACGGACTATTACGGTGCATTACATAACGATCGTATTATTTCATATTATTTTATTACGCAATGTCGTATAAGGGCATAGTTGTGCTTGGTTGATGAGGACGAATGTTGTAATTGTAATCCCGACAAATAAACTCACTTACAAAGGAGTAGCAAGATACTCAGTTTGTTAATTTAGTGTTTGTGATAAACGTTGTGTGAGGGTGCAGTGGCGCTTCGTTGATGAGGGCAAGTGTTGATATTTCAATATCGACGAATAAATCGACTTACAGAAGAGTAGCCAGATATGCAGTTTGTTGAATCGTTATTTGTCGTTGTGGTAAGTATTGCTTGAAGGCATGCTAGTGCTTGGTTGATGAGAGCAAATATTGATATTTTTGTGCCGTCTAATAAATTGACTGATGGAAGAGTAGCAAAATATACTATTTCTTGATTTTGTTTTTGTGGTAATTGTATCGTAAGGATGTCTCTAGCGTGCGACGGTCATCTGGTCTCTTGTTTTTGAAACGCTTTTTATAAGTGAATAATTACTTTAATACGTACTTTATTTTCTTTATACCAATTATTATAAAATAAAAGTTTTTGCCCCGCCGAAAAAGCTGTTAAATCAAAACTTGACAATTTTTAAAGCCGTCCCTGTACACATCGCTAAGTGGCCGTGAAAAACAGGTGTATTTATCAGCCAACCTGTCAAAAGCGTTATTTTCCCAACGGAATAAAATGCTGCAAACTTCGAACTTTATCGGTATTGAAGAAACAATAATGCACTGGATGACGCTGTTCAAAGCACTCGATTGAGCCGGACATCTATCGGCCTATCGACGCGTCCATTGTGTCGGACGGTCGATATTTTTAGAAAACGAAACCTTTATGGGCTCATTTTTCTCGGGTTTCGGCTATTGTGGGCTGGAAGACTCTTTTTTTTCCAGTTCAGTTTTGTTCTGGTCGAAATTATATTCGCAACTAGTGGCTCCCTCGCGGCCTTTGAAGAAAAGACAACTGGAAGACATTCTCTTTTCGAAGCCACTGTATGCCAACAAATTTAACTCTATTGTTACAAACGACAACAACAGCAACTATGCGGCCGTATGTCACGGTCTTAACCGAGAATCCCGGGGACAGACACAAAGATAAAGGTTGTTTTTTCTGCCCGATCTGTGACATTTGCTTAGTCGCAAATCTTGTGCAGTCAGCGGTCTCCACGTCACTTTTGAGTGATTTACGCGACTGAGAGGACCCGACTTGTCTCTTCTTGGCAACGGGCTTTACGTGTGTGCCCCGTGACTTGCAGGGTTGGAAAAGACATGTATCGTCTTTTATAGTATAAAACATAAATTATTTGGAAAATGCTCATTTTAAGCTGTGATTGTTATTACTAGTAAAATTATGGGTTTTAATTGATAAAACAGTGAAAAGTTTATTCTGGAACAGTCTTTGGAGTTAATTGAATATTTCAAGTTTCAATTAGGAGGGTAGTCTCAGAAGTACCTGCCCAAACACTTACAGGAAAAAAAATGGAAAATGTTACATTATTTCTCAACATGGTCTGCTTTGAGATTGACACACTTTTCCCAGCGATATTCTATGGCTTCTATGCCCTGTTTATAGTCAAAAGCTTCGAATGTTTCAAAAGAACCATCAACCTCGAACTCCATTTCTTCATTATTGGCAAATATTATTTTTTATCGAGCCATTTTTTTAACTTTGGAAAATAATCTGAGGGGGCTAAATCTGGCAGGGGGGGGGGGGGTGAGAAAAAATTCAAAGCCAAGTCGATTGATTTTGACCATCCCCATGACGGAAGTGTGGACTGGTACCTTGTCTTAATGAAACTAAACTTTTTTTTCGCCAAATGCAGTCACTTTTTTCCAAATTTCTTCGCTCAAATACTGCACTAAATTTGTCTAATACCCTCAGTTTATTGTTTTTCCTTTAGGGCGATAGTCAATAAAAATGTTTCGATGTTCACAAAAAACGACACCTAAACAAACACAAATCAACGTAGCATCTTCATACTCTTTTAAGGTTCAGTTTTTGTAATATAGATAAATTTTTAAAACAAAAATCGCCTATTGTACGTCAGTTCGGTACTTCTGGGACTATCTTCGTATTTCTTCTGAAGTCATTGAGCAAAATATTGCAGACCAATACCCGTATGTAGGTAGTTAATTTTCAACCATGTCTTACTCAAAGATATTTTACTTACGGCCGTCTGATGAGTACTAACAAGCACGAAACTAGTATCAGCCTGGCTTGGGATTCTTCGTCCACTGCAATATGGAACGTTCTGCTTGTTAGTGCACGGCGTTAATTTCGAATTACTTATTGTAGCGTTATTACATTAATTAAGGACAAAATAAAGTGGGTATTCGAATTCTCAAAGCCAGTTGCAGCATCCATAAAAAATCGACAGTAAATATCGTCAAAGCTCAATTTCACTTCGCATAATATAAAGTTTTATTGTTGCAATAAAGTAAGAGCGATTATTTTAAAATGCTGCAGATACTGTCGTAAATTATATTGACCTAGTTCCAGTTGCTTTCATGAAGATGTTTTCGATGTTCGAGATTTTGGATAAATCCGTCCCAATTTGCAACATTATCAAATTAACATGGAACCACTGTCTGTTATTGGTTGGTTTTTAATAATTTGTTGAATGGACCTATCGAATTGAAATGTCATATCTTTACACTTTATAAAGTCGGCAGAATTTGGAGGGAAAAAGAGGCTCGATATGAATTAAGGGCCGCACTCGAGATGGGTATAATGCGTTCCTGAATGTTATTGATTCCCAGCTGACTCGTTGATCGTTCGTGATCGTGGTGGTGTAGAGTTGAATACATTCTTTATATGTATTAAAATAAGTGTTGCACGTCGTGGTTTTAGTAAGAGTTTCTTTGGACGTTTGTAGCTATAATAGCTCCCTTAGCTTTGGCATGCGGCCAATTGTTGATTTCCGTTTACGGCTCTCCTGTATTGCATCTTTATATTCTCACTTTCTCCAGACTACTTGATAAGGTTTTACAGTAGTATTCCTTTTGGTTTTTGAAGAGATACACCGGACCTCAGCAACGTACAAATCGTCACCCGAATAAAGTGTAATAAACCAAAGCGCCTTTGGGTATATGACATAACTTGCAGGTATTTTGTTAAACCATCCGGTAATCTAAGAGTTACATTTTTACAAATTGCACTTGAAAAATCTCCTTGGTGTGATATGGTTGTTACAGAAAAAACTAATTATTGTAGATAAGACTCCAATTTCCCAGATTCAGGACAGACCTACTTATGAACATTTAACACTACTTAGAGCTTTTATTCATCACGAGAATGACATCATGAAAGCTTCTGGTCCGGAGTCGTTTTAAATGAATCATTTTTATGTGCTCTTTGCTGACAGTCGACTAAAAGCATTCTGTCACAAACATAATAAGGATTTATAGGCTGCATGTATTGTTTATGGCTGATGAAATTAGGCGACATGGTATAAATAGGCTTATTTGGTTAATCGCTTTTAAGTTAACATGCTTTGCGAGATAACTGGCTATGAGCTATTATGTTTTTTTCGACTTGAAAAAATAAACTTCTAAGAAACTGCACTGATGAAAACTTCTTTGTTATGTACTAAAATAATAAGTAATGCATTATTATAGCAAGTGAAACACACCTTGCAAAGGCGGTGAGTTAATGAAACACTGAAAGCTGACGTCTGTAATGACTAAAGCTCAATTAAAGCAGAGAAATATTATTTTTATTGATGCGATTAACAAACATTCGTCTTGTAATAAATAATGCTTATTTCGTTCCCGATAGAATATTGCAGCAATTGTGTAAGGTAACTGATTCATGAATAATAATAGCAAAGCATCGATTATTCTATATTAAATTTATAGATATTAGTAATGTCGACCAGTGGCAATGAAAAGAAAACCAGAAATCATAAACTTGGAAAGATGTGTCATTTTGACATAGACAATTCCAACCCAGAAAACTTTAACTCGAAATGAGAAAATATAGAGTAAAAGAGATTTTCAAAAATCCAAATCAAACCGTGAAAATTTGAAAATGTTTCCATACTTAATCTACTTCGAAATAATCTTAGTTATTATTAATTAATTTAACTGCTGTTCACTTTATGAACATTATGTTGAGCAGAATGTAATATAGCAGATATTATTCTCCCAACGGTTTCTTTTAGTTTATTATGCAGTTTTTGTGAAAATGAAAAGCATTTGTGGTTGAACAGCCAGGTTAGATAAACATACAAAAACCGCAAACTTGCAAGAAGTTAAAATTGTCTGACTTATTGATTGTGCGATCTATGTGCTTTGATGTGACGAATTTCATTTAAAAGATATTTAGAAATAAATATATCAGTTTTCACGAAATACGTAATTTCGATGTTGGAAACCTTTTAAACAATCAGAGCCAAAAAGGTGATTCAACAAATGATGATGGGTTTCTAACAAAACTGTCTAAAATTTACTCCATTCGTTCTCTTCTCTTACTCTTGTAATTTTCCAAGTTGTCGCTATATTCAGCACCAAAAATGGTGCCAATCTTCTATTTTTTAACGTGTCAGGTATTACACTAAAGTCACATGTTTTCTAGGGAAAAAGTGTGTTTCTATGCTTTGTTCAACTTAATATGTGTTTTCGAAAATACCTGGATCGGATTAGGGAATAACTGGTAATATTCATTCAAAAATCGTCTTCAAAACCTACACTCGAAATGTCATAGTTAATAAAGAAAGCAAATTACCTCGCCTCAATATTCATGAAACGACATTCGTATGCAGTGAACACTTTCTATTATTTTTTATCAAGAAAAAAGCTGAAAAGTTCAAGGCAAAAATCTGATGTACAGCATCAACATATTCATTAAATACCAATTATAAATCAATTATCATTTATAATGATTAACCTACAGTCTTCTATAAATATTTTTATGGATCTATTGACCTATTAGAGCGGGCACCGCAAGTGTACCTACCTGCAGTAACCTATAAATCATAGAATTATCATATTCATAATCATTCTAACATTTATTACTTCAGACCGCCATTTTATCGCTTTTTTACGATGTATTAATTTGGTTTGATTTCCTTTTTCAGCTGAACCAGCGTCGAGAGTCGACCGTTTACTTCAATAGGGGGTTCCACATATTGAATAGTCTAATGGTCCTTTTAATCAGTTACACATTCCTTATAAACTTCAGTAAATGTTGGGAAACGCATAAACACGTCGAAGTTATGAAGTTCGGTCCTGGTTCTTTGGGTGTGAAAAGAAAACCTTGAAATCGATCTTCTGTGTGTGTTTGGACTTGACTTCTGACTGGTGAATTCTGAATGTTTTGACTCTACGATTGGTTCTTACAAATGAATAGGAGGAGTGGTCGATATGTGTTGCCGAAGAACCATTTAAAATTATAATCCGCTTGCGGTTAGATGTTATGAAGACGTGAAGGATTAGGTGTTTGACATTACAAAGGCACTGGTTACTACTCAAAAAATTCACATTGTTTATAACTCTATTTTTTTACTTAGTTTGAATTTACCTCCGCTTTTCCAGTGCCGTTAACAGTAATGCATGCAAACTGCCATACTCGTTGGCCGGCTTGATGAGTAATACAATAACTAGTAAGAAATCCCACACATATTTTCTCGGTATAATAAATTTATTATAACAGAATTCGCATTCGGAACAGTGACGTGTCAGTTGTATTCTTATACTGATCACGTCGTTCTTTAATTTCTTCATAAACTCAACTGTTTATTCTCAAGTTGATGGTTATCTTTTTATCGTCAACGATTTGTAACGTGTGAGTTTTCACATGAGGGATTGATATTTTAGTTCGATGTCGGATGTGAGGATGAGCTAAAATTGTTATGCAAGAGTCAACTGATATATTAACTTCTTCCAAGTATTCAAAACTGATCCGTCATCAATCGAAATTCTATCGGATTCAGCCAACTTTTCATAGTACTAGCAAATTTAATCATGGCTTAACCACAAAATTCTCAATGAAAAATATTGGGATTCTGAGTTAACAAGTGACTTGAGGGTATAAAAATTTAAAACTATTTTTAAATTGCCCTTAATTTTGGTTTTATTGAAATCGGACGTTATCGGTCTCTTCCATAGAATGGACATAAGCAAAAGAGGTGACGCCGTTCCAAGTTGAGATATTTTGTTCAAGTTATGGAACTTTTAAGCTTGGCATCTCGTAAAGTAAATATTTCTAATTTTAATATGAATAGTCGCTATAGTGAAACTGTTCTCGTCCGTGCTCTCATTTTTTAGCTTTGGTCTAATAAAATTAATCTCTTTTGCTTTGGAATAGGACGATGATATTTGAATTCTTATTTCGCTTATGGGATTCTTTGTTTGTTATTATTAGATTGTATCAATCGAGAATGAACAAAATAAATTGATAAATCATCAGTCATCTTTTTTGGTATTTTGATCTGGCAGACATCGTATGTTCTTGGTTCTTTTTCATTTTGGAAGCCATTGCTAGCACTCCTGAAGTTTTGGACCCTTTTAGGGCACCTGTAAATTTTTGATAAATTGCCTTTCGGAAATAGAACGTCCCAGAAGTTTTAGCTAAAGAGAAACTTTGGTTAGTTCAGTAGTTTGTTTTGATTATCTTTGCCAATGTAGGGGTAGTCGTAGCAAAATCATCCAAAGATACCAGCTTCTGACCACATGTGAATAATTTTTTGATTTTTTTTTCTAGAAAATTCTAAATCCTTTCCTTATCCTATCTGAGGGTTCTCCCTTTTGTCTTGCGTCCTTTCTCTCTTCAAATTCGTAGAACTTCCATTTCTTCAGATGTAAACCATTCGGGGCAGCGAGGTATTTCACTTAGGTATTTTTAAATTATCATAATGGCAGGTGTTTCGAGGTGTTGCGGTGCGAATAAAGAAGATTAAGTGACAATTAATAATTAACAACTTGTAACAAACAAGTGGAGACACGTTTCTTAAGGCCATTGCCGCACTCTTCCATTGCCAACTCGTCGCTTCGCTCCTCGTTTTGTAAACTTAGATTCGGTCGTTACTGCGTTGTCTTATGGAACTTGTATCTTAATGTACTATTATTACATGCCATTAGTTGCGTAAGCGAGTTAAATTTTTTTAAATACCTAGTGAACGAAATGTTATTTAGAGTATTGCTACATATTAAATAGTCGAGTCCTAATATTTGGAATTTCAATAAAATAAACTTGTTATTACGTACCCGAAAAAAATATTTGCTAAATGAATTAATGTTTAAAAATGGAAAACGAAGTGATTGGAGAACGCGTGACCAGTAAATTTATACATTTATTTAATTTTTTCCAAGAATTATTGTAACAATGCGATCTTCGTCCTACTTAGACTTATAAGTGACTTCTCGATACAAATCAATTATTATTCTCCGGTATAAATAAATTAGCATAAAAACAATTATAAATGATGAATATTTAAATGATGAGGTATTCAAGACCTAGACATGCCCGGCCAATAAATATGTTTAACTTCATGACAAGCCAATATTTATTGGAACGTAACATACAAGAAATAATGGGAATATTTTAAAAAAGGCGAAATATACCCCGCTTATTAACAAGATTTATGGGGCTTCATGGTTATGGAATACCATCTTAAGGTTTTATATAACAAGGAAAAACGCGTGGTTTATTAAACCACATATTTGCTGCGGATGGTTATTTGGGTCATATTTGCTCGGAAGAATGTAAATCATGTATTGATTGGTCTGTTATTTTAATCGTCAGTGATATTAAGAGATACATTTTCAATCTGTTGCATAAGCCACACTGCCTTACATTCGTTTGAGTTTTCTCGAGCCGAAAACTATCGGTAACCATATATCAACAGCATGGCGAGTAATTTATACACGTTTGTGGGATTGTACTGAAGAATTATGACACTGGCAACGAATAATGGCAAATGAGAAAACGAGAAACTCACAAACAACTTTGGATGCATGGCAGTCTCGAGATCGCTTACAGTACACACCTTTGAGATGGATGATTGATAAATTGTATGAATTATTGCCCACGCGAAAGGTCAAAGTTGTGTAGAAAACCTGGACTTTGCGTAATAATTTTAAAGTCTGAGAAAAGCGTTTCTAGAAGAAACGTGATTAAAAATGTCGACTGTGCGGTCATAAATTACCCATATTAGTACCTGAACTATACAAAATCAAACCATCAAGAATTAACGAGGATTAGTCATGCATATCACTGATGTGTATCATATTTCAGCCGAGGAATTGTTACGGTACTGTTCTACTTTCATCATCAGTTCTAAGTGGATAATGCACAGCGACTATTGTTGTTGGAGTTATTTTTTATAACAATAGGTATTGATAGGTTTTATTGCTTAAATGTCAATCTTGATATTGGTTCTTTTATATGCTTTCAAGCCTGAATAATAATATAAGTTTAAAGCAGGCACACGATTCGATTAAGGCCTTAAGTCCCACTTTCCCAGACAATCTCCAACACTTCAAACACTGTTTCACTAATCTCTTCTAGACATTGCAGAATAATCTTCGTGAAAAATGACCATTACTTGCATATAACTTCAATCATATTCCCCACGTATCCAGGTATTAATGCAAATATATTCATTCATTATCATTACAATCTGTCTAAAACACATGTCTCAAGCCAATTTAGTGCTGGTCTAAGGGACTTGGAAACGTCAGCAAATCATTCACGGGATGACGGACAAGCGGACTTGCTCAGACCCATTAAATCAGTCACACCTGTGACAAAGACTTATCGTTAATGGTAATTAGGGTATTACGAATGGGGTATTGCCTGGACGTGTGTATTGTGGTGTCCTGATTGTTGTCGATTCAATTAGCTGCGCAAATTTATTGCTATTGCTACTTTCTTCAACAAACATTATTTTATTGTGGAACGTTCGAAATAATATTAATCTTTTACTAAAAGACCAAAATCACTTTAACGCAATTTATGATAATCAAGAGGAAAATTTCTAAACTTTTAAGGTGCTATTTATCCCTTGATCCGATGAATATGGATCTTATATTGATTCTATATTGGGATTCTGGATCCCTAAACAAGCAATTTGAAGAACCTCCATTACGAATAACTTTCAAAATCGCGAGAAAATCGGTAATAAAATGAGTCCACATCTTGGGAATTAAAAGAGGTAGAGCAGCATGTCCACTGCAAACTGATAGAGCTCATCGAGAGGATTTATTTCATCGCAATTTTTTTAAGATATTGCTCTTTGGGTGCCCGAGATATCGGCGCTTAAATTTCTAAAAGTGTTTAAAATTGCCTTCCTTAATACCTTATTCCTAACTCTAACGTATTGTCACTAAAATTATGAAGGCTCTTCTTGAGTACCCTAAGAATACTAGATGGTTGATTCGGGTCGTACCTTTCACATCTCGAATTAGAACGGTGCCTACATGATCTTTTAATTGTGTTCACGTATGTCACATATAAAGCCTTAAACAAGGACTGGGAATGGCATTCGAAAAGCCGGCTTTATGTTGACCAAGATAAGCTATTTCATTGTCCCACAGCCACTAATTTCGTCATCTACAGCATCTAAACGACGCTAATCCTACCATGCTTAAAAATAAAGTTATAAGACTTCAAACATCCTGCACATTTCACACACCAAAGTCCACAGCCTTTAAAAGGTCCAACTGGGTTTTAGAGAAGATGTAGCAAAGACCTAATAAAGAACGGTGAGGAGAATAAAACATATACAGGGTGTGTGGGACTTTGACATTAGGATTTTATTAAGAATCAGTAGCTATGTAATATAGAAATTATGGACCTAATATATCTTTTTTGTTTCAGGTAAGTTTTGTGACTCTTTCTAGAACTTTACGCGTATGTAAGTACGTAGGTGAGTAAAACAGCGTAGTTTTACGATACTTTTGGGTTTGAAGTGATACTTTAGAGGTTATATTTTGTTCATTTAAATATAGGCTAAGTCTAAGTCTAAGTCTCTGAAAATCTAAGATTTGAGTACTGTTTTTATATTTCTACATTTATTTTTGGCTTTAAACGTGATCATTATGCCTCTAAAAACAACTTAGCGCCTATCTAAATTTAAAAAAAAACTGGACAAGGAAAATATCATACATCGTAATTAACTCTTTGCTTCAAATTAACGAACAAATTTCATAACCAAGTTAATGACTTTTTTATGGAACACTCCTTAGAAGGTGAAGCGACATAAAGGGACATTTTCGGAAAATCCCTGAGAATTGATTATAAGTCATATTTCGCTTAAAAGCAATTATGGTTGCATTCCTCGTTCTTTTCCACCGTTGTCTTCTTCAAGCACATCAATAGAATTTAAAAAATCTAGCAGATCTATAAAGATTGATGATGAAGTGACATCTCACTTCACGTTCATTTGATTGAATATGTTAACAGACGCAAAAACCTGTGAGGTCATGGTCAATGCTTATTTTCTGGACCTTATTATTGAAGCAAGTCGTGTCGCATTGGGCTTTCACTATAGGTATTTAATAAAATGAGAAAAACGCAAAAAAAATAATTTTTTTTCGAATGCCTCCGAAAAACATCAGCATTTTTTTTTTGTTTGAGGCGACACATTCTCAACTCCAAATTGCACAATTTTGCCCCAATTTATTCCACTTCGTATGTTTTATGGTTAGCAAGATTCTCTGAGACTAAATTTCCATGATATCTAAAATTTTTATGACATTTGTGACATGTCTATGATTGATGTTCACCGCTCAAATGCTCGACGGCTATAAATCACAAAAATCAAGTTTAGGGTGAAACGATGACAGGTAGGAAAAATATCACGAGGCACTTTTGGCATTTCATCGAACGCTCCATTCTATGATGATGCTCATATTGCAAACTTGTGAAGTGAAGTAAAGTGAAGAAAGAGCTGATGATGTTAGGTAAATGATGGAAATCTGTAATGATCATAGAGTTTTATCCAGTTTTTCTCTTCCTTCTTAGTACAAGTTTTATAAAGTTATTGGCGCATATACCCATTGCCAACTCATTGCTTCACTCGTGCGCCAATTTGCTCTCCTATAAATGTGTATTTTAATGTAGTATTGGTGTCATAACTATTTCCAGGGTTTTCTCATTTTGTGTACACGTTATCATACACTGTATCATGGACAGCAAAATTTGTCATATTGCGGGCATTTTCATTTTCATCTATTCACAGACATGTTTATTGTTCGAAAAGGCCCACGACCTAAATTTCCGTTTCGAAACGAGTCAACATTTAAAAACTTTTCAATCGTCCTAATGCAAAAACAACTCCTCTAATCGAGTGGTGGCAAGTCGTTCATCCCGCATTAGTGGGCCCATAAATCGCCCGATAAAAAACGGGCGACATTGTCGCTGTATGCAAATAGGGGGACCGGGGGGGGGGCCCGCAGACGTCCCCGCAGTGATATATGGGGCACCGGGTGTCACTCGAGTGATGCATGGAGACAACCGCTCCGAGACGACTCGACTTGGCCTGAGCTGCAAGAAATACAACAACACTTTCCGTAATTGGGAATTTCTGATGAGAATTATTGTTCAAGGAGGACACTTTTTGTCTTTTTCTGTATAACGTTTCGCCATCGTTCACTGTGTTACGCCTCTGGCTTCCTTCTTCCAGGGACCAGAGACCAAGACGTGCGTTCAGAAAACTTTCACTCGAGCTGATGGATTGAAGTGGACATTAAGGCTATTTCGATACCCTAAAGAAATATCTGTCCATTTGCTTATGGCTTGGTCATCACTGTCCCCGGAGAGGACGGTTACCCGTCACTGTCACCTGTAGGGACAGGCAAACATTTGTTCTTGGATTTGTCAGGATTCCTGTTCATGTTATTATCAGTATCGATTTCACAACGTAAAAATTGCAAATATAAATCAAAATCGGGGCCCCCACCCCGTGCACGTCACCGGGGCACAATTCATTTGTTTGATTGACGTACAGTTGTGGCCCATAAATTTTAAATAAATAATAGATGTCGAACAAAGGATAGATTTGCTCTTTCAGGGACCCGGTTGTCAATGCACGTAATGGTGAAAAATTATACCCATATTTCTGAATTTGTGCGGGTTTGATGGTTAACGGTAGTTTTAATGCCTGATGTACTGTTGTGTAACGTGTTGAGCATAGCTGTTAAACTTCACGTGATTTTTGGGGGATTTTTTATTGGAAACAAAACACAGCATCCAAAGACCAGTTTATACTACAATTCAATAGTTTCAATCGTCAGATAGTATTTTGGTTTACCGGCAGTCAACGCGTGGCCTCTCTCCTGTTCATTGCATTATGTTTAGTAACATAAGGTAACGATTTCTAAAAGAAAGAATTTTTTAGAAGAAATGCTGTGGGTTATAAAGTTACGCATTTTTAGCAATTGCTCCAATAAAAATTATTGCTAATTAAATTAAGAAAGTCCAAAGTTTATTCTGAGTAATTACGGTTCATCGCTCTTAGCCATGAGAGCACATCTCATCGGACACCAAATACCTCTGGGAATAGATTTATCTATCGTTGCCATGAAGGTAAAAAAGCTTAGAAACCATCAGCTACATTTCAGTCCCGCAAATTTAGTTCCACTGTTTGCTGAGCAATTATTTAAATTTAGGTAGTTCGTTCACATTTTATTTGAAAATCAATTGTCACGGTTCTTAAATGAATGTTTTATAAATAGTTACAAAACGTTAATTAGATCTAATTAACTGACAGAGTTGTAGCTCAAGTACTAAATAACTGGATTTCACAGTATTACATAAAACCAAGAAGCACACATTGACTCGTGAAGCCAAGTTTGCATAACGAACGAGCGATGCGACGAGTTGGCACTAGACGACAAAACGTGAATTTTATATTATTTTTTCCTATTGAGGTCGAACAATTATAATAAAGGTAAAAAGGGTCAGTAATTTACAGTGTCTAGTAATTATATTCTTGACGAAGGTTAGGTTGATAATACTGCGGAGAAACATTCATATCAATGGCTAATGTAGCTCATAATCAAACTGCTACCAGTGCGCTAAAATACTTTAAAGACGAACTTCGATTCGGTTTCAGTTAATGTCCCAAACCATCTGGTATCATTTGTTATTGCTATTGCATACCATTTGATACGCAAAACCTCACGGAAGTAATAAGGGCAGGGGTAGACCAATTAATCCCACCCCGTATATTTCAGCGTGTATAATAAAGTCTCGTAAATAACTCAAGTTTTCGTTTGGGAAACAGCCGGCTTCACGCCACATCAGGGCCTGAGTGACGGCTATCGAGATTTATTACCGTTTACTTTCACTAATAATTCATTTTTCGCAAAGAACTCTGACACAAATAGAACAAAGGGACGCCGCAGGGGCTGCAAAGCCAGAGGCGGAACACTGAGTTCAATGGTTTTTTCCTCCATTATGTTCGGAACATCTAGGTTCCATTCAAACGTATTCAAACCTATGCGTGCAATTTTGCACCAGAGGACAATTCTTTACTATCAATCCATATTAGGTACTAGAGAATTAGTATTTATATTAGTGGGAGGAAAATCTGCACGAAATCGAGGATTCTTTAATATACAAAAAGATTTTTTTTCGAATTTGTGCGTCATAGGCATTTTCGGTAAAAGATTTATTTTGTGCAGAAATATTTGTACATTTGTCTCATCATCAAAATACATATACATATACTATCAATGGGTACGCTACTCTTCCGCAACACAAGAAAACTTGACTATTTTAAGTTAAGCCACCCCTAGATTCTACGCCATTGAGGACGAATAATAAGTTTTCAATATGGGCAATGAAATTGGTGTATTACAAAAAGTCAGTCATCCACCCAGTTTTTTGTGATGCGCCACAGGGTATTCCGTTTTGGAAATTTAAATTGGTTATCAAATTGAGAAACTTTTTTCCGGACATCATAATTACGGGAATTTTTTACCTCTTTGATTAAATCAGATACTGAATGTGCTACAATAATTTGACGACTTTAGCAAGTATCAAGTTTCTGTCATAGAGAACATATTACTCACAAACATCCTGATGTTTAATGACACCCTAGTGTAATTTTTTTGCGTAGCTTCCTTTATTGATAATTAAGTATAAAAATAAACCTAAATTTTAAATATAGTGCTTAATTTCATACCGAAAGCTACATATTTCAATTTTCCACTAAAACCCATCACTTATTGATATTACTGAAATGAAGAATAAACAAGGAAACCAAACTATGGGAAAATTATGCAAATGCACCATCTGGAAATTGTAATTATTTCATTTTGTCCTGATACAGGGTCGATTACTATTTTCATATAATTACCACCCCAAGTACTATAATTTCTACAAATACCGGCGCAGTAATTATCAATAAAATATGTGTTTTTATTCGATTTACTTGAAAGTAAAACCTAATTAGGTTCAATAATAAACGTTTCGATGTATCAAAAACACGAAACTAGTTATTAATGCTATTTCGCCATAAAGAGCATCAGTTGGACCAGTCGTCTGGAAAATTTCTTGTTATGTTATTGTAGGTGCTTTTATTTGTCTGTAGTCGGATTCTTGTAGATTTACCAGTGTTAGAGTCAAATCTGGGTCGTTCTTCGAACTACAACATGCATTACTGCTATTTGTTTCACAATTCTAGGGAATTATATTTCAGAGAATACCCCATTAGGCCTATTTCACGGACGAATTGCTTCAGCTGAATGCTCAGTCACGTGTCAAAATTTAATGTGGATATTTGGGAGATATCAAAGAAAATTAAATAATTAGCGCACTGTAAATTCAGTGATCTACACAACGATTACTCCACATACATAAACCGAAATCATTGTTTAGTAATTCGAAACTGGATGATTAGATTTTCCTGTATCGAGGGCGGTTGTTCCTGACAACTGAACCTTTGTTTACAGGCAACCAGGTAATATTTGATTTATAATTTAACTTGTATAATTTTACAAAGTAACAATCTTTTTTTTTCCTTCCATTTTTTCTACGTCAAATTCGCGATTTGTATCCTCGAGCCGTCCCTGATATTGCATTGAGAATATATCTGTCAGTAATTAATAGAATTACGTGATTGCTGAGCGATGAATTGGATATCGGGGCGATGGGTATTTCCGTCTCCTCCACCTTCATTCGTAATTCGAAAAAAATATATATCTGAGGTTCTAAGACACGTGAAAAAAATGAACTTTCTCCAATAATAATTATTGACCCTCGAATCTTATTCATGGAGCCGCAATATGAATTACCGGAGGCATTTGGCCTATAAATTAGCCGTCAGAGCCCCGACAAAAATTCAATAAAGAAGGGCATCTGCAACGTTTTACATCAACAAATTAACAGTGACGTTTTTACAGTCGTCGTCGATTTTTCCCCGTGTCTCTGGCATATTTATGTGTCGACAGTTGCTGCGAAATAAACTGCATGATGAATGCTCTATCCCTTTCGAGCCAAAGACGCTTTATATAACGATTATAAATCAGTTACTTCGATCTGGTCGAAACGTCGCGGACACAGGACCGGACCAAGACAAATATAGAGTTTAGTAGTAGGTAGCAGAAGTTAGCTAAGTAGGTAGTAGTAGGTAGCGGAAGTTTGCATCTTGTAAATACAGATTTCACGATTGGCGGAATGAATCATTCCCTGCTTTGGGTAAACCGCAAGAAAGGCATGTATAGTATTAAATGTTGGTTCCATTTCATTCTTGTGCTGAGTACGTCTATGAAAAAAGAATTCAAAATCCATAAATAAACCTAGCAACTTTTAAATTTTTTTTCTGACTGGGGCAACAGCAAGTGTGCTATACAGGATTTTTGAAGTCTTGTGATTTTGTTTTTAAGTGCCGATTAGGCATATTAACAAAAGGTGGTTTATTTCAAAATAAAAGATTTGTCGAACAATTTATCAATTAATATGGTATTCTTTTCATATTCACTACATCGACATGAAAGATAAACTTTTATTGACATTTTTTCATGTCTCTTTCACTTTTTTTGGATTTTCGATGATAATTCAGGGTCAATTCAGTATGCGGAAGTCAGGCCTGCGCGTCAAGCAATAGCGCAAACCCTTCACTGTAACCTCTGTTCAACAAGATCGATCGATGCTCCTCTCGAGTCTGAATAATAGCGACCTTCAAATGTAGTTTTATTTTTATGTATTAACATATTTTTCCCAAATTGCTAATCCATACATGAGGATATAGGAATTTAGTTAAAATCGTGAACACATATCTATATATTTTTCCAAGTTTAGTTAGGAATTTCGTAGGTACGTAAAACATTAATCTTGGCGGCAAGAAAGGACTTGGCAACGTTGCCAGGACATTATAGGTCCTTCCAAAACAATTTCCCTAGTTTAATTAGAACCGAAATATAACACACCCAAATAAATTATTTATCCAATAAGTCAGTTTTATTGCCGAACTTTCCGTAAATACCGGTAGCGCGTAGGCAACCCCCTAATCTTCCACCCCATCATCCAGCGGCCCATAAAAGGCCGGTGAGTCACGTGTTCCTGAGTGATCCAATCACTTGATTGATATCTGCCATTAGTCGGTGACAGGTTTAGGACTGGTCCCTGTACAGCTGTCGAGTCGTAGATCACAGTTCCTCGATTAAATGTCGGCTTAAGGGCCACCAAAGGTGATTCTGAGAGTGCAATTTGGCTTAGTCTCTTAAAAAATTTATTTCATTGTGATAATTGTGCCTTAAAGTCATCATAAAATGCTTAAATTAGATCAGCAGGCCAAATTTATTCGTTGTAAAAAGGTCCTAGGGTACTTATCATGTAGAAGGTTTGGACAAATAAAAAAAACGTTTATATTTGAGTCTTCTTACGCCCGACACAAGGTCGCGGTAAAGGCCCTTTGCCAGACCGTTTATTGAAACGTCAATTGAATTAAACAAGAATGCTGATGAAGTTTAAAAATTACATTTCATATTCAATTATATCTGGGAATATCAAATGCCGAGTTCCTTTGATGTCCGATTTACCCCCCCGGCAACCGGTTAGCGAATTCGCCTTTATTCTGCGGGTTCCGAAGTTCGCAATTTAGAACGAAAAACGTTTCGTTAAATTAGTTTGTTTCAATTTTTGCGTTTGCCTTTGAGAATCTAAAAGACACGGCAAAGTTTTTCTGATTAGAAGCCATTTGAACCGTATATAACGCTCTGTTCTATGACAAACATCAAAATGTTTTTAAACATTTAATAGCTCCTCAAGAATTTTTCACTTTGATAAGGTAATGCCCATTTATCACAGGTTATGTGAAAATATGCTTTTTAAACTAGATTCTGCTTACTACCGCATAAGAAAAATTGTGGCGTGAAATTAGAAATTCTGTCAAAGAACTGAAAAACATTTCGAAGTACAATCAAATTTCTTAAAGATTTGATAATGTGTTAAAATTGAACAGGGCATTAAAGTTTTTGACAAGAAATAACTCGCCTTGCACTAATAGTATGTTATAGAACAAACACGAACTCATTTCACGAATGTGACCTTTGCGAATAAGTCATATGACTTGAATTTCAGAACTTCAAAATTCGATATAATTGTCATCCAAATGGCTGTTAATGTTTATTTTTACTTCGTTTTTATGGACACCGACTCGAAGTCGTGGGGAATAAACTTATTTCCTTATTGTTGCGCGCGCAGCCTGAAGGAAATGAAAGTGTACGGAAAGCTAGAATCTTTCAATATGATTTTTGTCTCAGGAAAAAGGTAATATCCTGATAGTCATAAGAAATACGTGATATTAAAACGAATAGAAGATGTTCACAAATTCGTCAGCTCTAAGTCCGAAGTCAAAATTTCAAATCTTTCAAACATTATTCCGCACTTCGTTCGAAATTTGGTATGTATACGGGGGTGGGAAGTAAATCGCATTGGACACGTGAAATATCATGCTGTGGCATTGCTTCGACCATATCAGCATGCGTTAGACTGACATCACTGAAAATATTTGTATACGATCTGATTATTCTCAATTTACTTTCATGTAGTTAACGAAAAAGAGTAATTAAAAATTATATACCGAGTTTCGTTTAGTATAACTAGTATTCTAGCATTTGGGAGAATTTACTGAAGTTCGGTAGATTTCTTCAATAAATTAATCGTTTACTACTTACTTCCAATATAGTATTTCAGTTTGTTCTCGCAGTTTTAGGATAATCCTTTCCATTTTATCTTTGGATTGTTTAATAATCAACTTAAAGAGTTTCATATCAAAACTGAGATTTTAGTATCCCAATAAATGTTTACGGTAATAGTTGGTGACTATTTACTTACATAATTTTTATATAAAGAAGACATGAAGATTTCTACTTACTTTAGGCTTTCATAATGGAAAATTTAACAATACATATTGTTACGGCTGGCGTGCGGCCGCCACAGGTAAAAGACAGAGGCAAAAAAAAAGTTTGCCGTGGGCGCTCGACCAAGTGATTTATTGTTTCCTTTTATGTATGTCAAATATTCTGGTATGTTTGTTTATTTTAATGTTTGCATGTTTATGGGAAAATAGTGGATTCTTTTTGTATAAGGAGACTGTTGTTAAGGATGAGTTAGTCTAAGAGTGGTACAGACAGAAAAATAAGCAATTGTAATAATTGACGTTAAAGTTTTTAATATTGATATCCTGATTGACTAATTAATTATTAGTTGGCGAATTGTAGTTTCATGTACTTGTCGAGTTGATAAATAGCGTTTACGTTAAAAGAGAGTGCACGGGAATTACTCGAATCCCGCAGTCCCATCAATATGTAAAAGATGACTTTCCATCATCACTGAAAGCTACATATTTAGAATTTCGTATTTTGTTTAATATTAGATTATCACTTAAACTATAGGCGATTTCCACTTTCGAGTAGTATACATTGTTACCCAATCGACTAGGTAACAGTTGTATTTTTTTGAAATTCAGAGTAAAAGTGACGTCGGATTTCATTTAAATAAATTTGAAGCGCTGCAGGTCCGTCAACAGAAATTCCAATAAACGCACAAAGCTGTTGACTCTGCCATAGTAAAGCGTCGGCATGATGCGTGTCACGTAAGGACTCCCAAGTCTCATTGATTTGCCTCAGGTTGCCCCGATGAAATAAGCGTTTAGTTTCTTCTCTCCACATTAAAAATTAAAAAAAATCCAGCTTTCATTAATCTGTTCCCATCTTGAATTACTAAACAACACAAATGCAATTAAAGCTAAACACAATGCTCTGCGGAAGGGTGAGAATGAGAGATACAAAGTTTTCATCATCATAAAAACGACCTTTAAGACAACAAAGGTGTTAATGATCCATTCCATTTATCACGTCCAAACATCGCTCAAAAATTGGCTTGATAAATGTAACTCACGATGGCACGGCAGTCTGAGATTGATGGCAGGTATATAAAGAAAAAAGGCCGTGTCTTTCTCCCTTAATATGATGATTTTTCACCATAGTTATTAATAGAGGCCCTATAAATAACCAGAATTCCAGTAGCTTCTAGAATCAATCGGAGCTGTCGTCGGGTGGAAAGTGATGGATATAGTCCATCAGTCGTCGCGCGGCCTAATAAAAGCCATGAGTGAGTGAGTGATGCCTGTCGTTAGCGCCCTGCCGACTCACGAAAGATGGACGGAGATAGCGAGAGGACCCACTTAATGAACGGCGATTTTGATAAAATTATTCAGTTGGTGAAGGTGAGAACCCTAAAAAGGTTAACTTTTCATTCAACTTTATGAAGAAACATTTAGATCAACGCTGACGGTTATTGTAGATGAGCCACTCTCCATTCTTCCTAATCGTGTTCTGCGTACGATGAGTCTTGGTACCTGCGTTTGAGGGCGAAAATTTCAAATTACTTTATCATTTTCAAAGATCAGGAAGAAAGACTAAAGAAGTCCAAATAGACGGATATGCGACATTATTGACCAAATAAATCTTCAGGGATTTAAAGCGAGCGCGATAGCGCAATGAGAACTGCACCTATTACCCGCGTAAATGTGAAGGAGCGAATTGGAGGTACTTCCATGTAAATTAAACGAGAAATTCTTTAAAAAATCGTTGTATTCTACGATATATTCTTTGTCGAGAACGATTATAAATTTTTCTTGTAATGCGTTACTCATGCTTTCAAAAATTATTGATAATTTTAATTGCATTTATTATAACATTGTCCCTGATATGTTGCCGTTTACATACATTTAAACATTCATATACGCCCTAAATATTTCTGAAAAATATACCAAACAACTGATAATCCAACCTGGTTTTTCCAGTAAATTAATTTCAATCTTTCGCGATCCAGTTAATTAAATCAAAACATCCTTTGATGGCTGTTGCAGACGCCCCAACATCACGAACCTTAGTTGAAGCAAAGAACGTTTTCCATCAATATTTTAGTACACAAAGGCAAAGGTAGTCAGATATCCATCCCCAACAGAGATCGACGCCTCTGGGCAACACGTGGCTTTGTGTTAATTTAGGCTGTTGCTTATTAATCTTCAATCACAATACAAACGGAGATACTGATTAACTTGTCTAAATACGAGTACCTATACCTGCTTACGTCTTTAACCTGAAATATATCATAGGTTTGATCCCATGACAAGAAGTTGTCAACACACATGTTAATGTCCATTCATCGTTAATTTCTAGGATATGCACAGTATATATGTTAATTGCCAATCTAAAATTGTTATAATTTGAAACTTACAACCACATGCTGGCAATGAATCAATCACACAGGCGTCTCCCATTTCCATGATCAAAGACCAGGTGAAGACATATTGGGCCTCTCTGGATTCCCCGTCTAATAGGAACTATTTCTAAAGGATGCTTCTGCAGATTTACTGCCTTCCGGGATTAGAATTATTATATTTGGTACGGAGTGTAACATCAGACTTAATTTCGATGTCCTAGATTTAGCTACATTCCGCACAGCTCTAACAGGGGTGTATTTGAGATTGTGGCCAACTTCGTCGAATCGTTTTCAGTTAAGAAAGTGTGGCCGAAGCAATTCAGCAAAGTAATCCGAACTCGCAACAAAACCCTCTGTGATTCAATCAGGTCTTTCGGCAACTTATATGGATATTGTTCCGATTTGGCGCAAAATCCAGAGGTAAAAACCCGATGACCTGAAGGCGTTCTGGATTGGCCGTCGGTCTGTCGACGTCGAAGTCAATACAGCAAACTCATACCCTTATCTCTTAATATCCATATTTTTACCCTCCAACCTCTACAGATTAAGGTGTTCTTTCCCTACACTCGGACCACCGCAACATATTCATAGAATAAAGTGTTTCTTCCACGGGCATGTTGGGACCATGCCAGGGCGAGTTTCGCCCTTTTGAAGGGCACGCCACTGCTTTACCCGTCAATTTCCTTGGCAGTCTCGCTCCTTAACAGCCTTCAGTCTAAAAGCATGCACGCGATATATGGAGGGACATTACGTCAAGGCGAACAGATGTATAAAATAAATATCCGCGCTGTATGCGCCCCGACGAGAGCCATGATTCCGGAATGGCATAAATCAGGGCAGCGGGTTGCCACTAGGGGGCGCCCGACGTCCCCCACCCGCCGCCGATAGTCAAGTGTTTCAAGGCGAAAGAGATTTTCTTTCGATACGCGAGGAATTTATTGAATGAAGGCAGTTGTTTTGGTGTGAGAGGGTTGCAAGCCCGAGAAATTTGGTATTTTGTTGGAGATGATAGACCTGAAGAGAAATTTGGTTTCTTTTTAGAACTTAGAAAAATGTGATCTTTCTGAAAAATGTTCGATCCTCGGATTCAATTTTGGAATTTCTGCATTAGAAGAATTCGAGATTATAGGAAATTACAATTTTTTTATTTTTAAACAATTAAAAATAATGTTTTCCTTTTGGTGAATATCGAGATATATATGTAGGTACTCCTGTTCAGCACTAGTGGTAACGAATATCACGCACATAGTGCATATCCGCTTTTATTTATATTCGCATGTTCGTTTCTTCTAAATCTTATTTGAAATAAGTGATTATCGTAGTAAGATTAATGCCACTAATATGTAATTCCACTTCTACTAATCAGTCTAGAACATTTTATAAAGTTTTCGGAGAGTCGAGGACTTACGAACGCACTGAATATGTTTAAATGCCTTTGAAGTGGCCTAAACTGGTTTTAACTCCTCAATCACTGATCTATCTTGATCTTCATGTCGATGTAGGTCAATGTGAATCGAAGAAAAGACAGAAGCGACAATACTGAAATTTAGTTTTTTCTATGAGAACAAGTAATAAGCTTTCAAAAGTAACGCTGACAATTCCTTCTCATTGTTATCGTTAAATCATACAAATATGATAATGATCACGATGGTCCTAATTGGTAGTTTGATGGAAATGAATTACGCAACATTGCAACCATTGAAGCAGTGCTGTATTTCTTGTAGGGTTCGAGACCGCAGCGCCGAGCCACGAATTTGGACCACCCCCATACATGGTCTCAGTTAACCTGCGCTTGAAGCTAAATAAACTACTATCTGTAGGAGTCTTGCATCCTCTTAAGGTCATGTTAGTTTGGTCATATTTATTCTTTCTTCTTCATTATTTAACAATGAGCTACTTTTAAGCCGAGTTTTTGAGTCATGGCTTTAAGCTCAGTTCTACTAAACTCGATCGTTGGATATTATGCACCATACGTAAGTTCATTTCACATGACTGTCAATATAGCATCAATGGGTTTCTTATGGACGACGAAAGTTATGAGGGTCGATGTTGGGTGAACTAATCTTAAAGACACGATTCACAGCAATTCGATTTCAGAGTTTGTGGCAAAATACGATTAAAATGGTTTGTTGCAAATTAATCAGATATAATGTGCCCATGTCAGGCAATACTTCCTTCAGTTTTTGAGATATTTTATATACACACTATTCTCGACTCCAGACGTTTAGAATTTACAAGACTACGAATATTGTCACATAAAAGGAACATGTTCCTATGTTTTTTTTCCGTGAATTGACAAACGGAGTTCTGACGAAATGGTAATTTAGCTCTGAAGAAATGACATGATTCCACATACCGAAAACTTGATGAATATAGGGACTCATGTAATATATGCTTGAAGCCAATGAGACAGCGGTTTTTCCTGAGGTATACCGTCAATCACGTTAGTGATTTTTTAAGATAAAGCTCCATGAATGAAAGCATGTGACTTTTAATTTTTGCGTTTGCTATTTAATTGCAGTTATATGCGGAGATGTCATTGAAAATTGAATATCGATTCTGATAAATTTGATTACCGATGTTTGGAGGTATTATATTTTTGGTTCAACCTGAAATGTTGGAGCTTTATCTTGCACCACTATTTCGTTGAACGGTAAAAATAATGGGCCATATATGTAGGGCCAGTATATCCCAAAGCCATCAGCCTTGTCAAAAACTCATAATATATCGGCATCGATATCTGAAAGGTTGAAACGTGGCAACTCACAATGAGCCGACTGATGAATCGACTCCCTTGACTGATTTATGTCGAATGCGGTAAATTGTGTGTAAATGGATTCGGCCAAATGGCATCGAGATATATGGGCCTGGGGCTTTGCTGCCTGAAAAGCTCGCCGATTTTTAGCCGACTGTATTGCTTCTCTTAGGTATATGTGTTAAAAAAAGTTCTACTACCCATTTAGCAATAGTATGCAACATAAAGGGAAATTGTCAACTAGTGGTCTTCACTCATACATCATCGGCCAGCAACGTGACTGTAATCCGTATTTACGGAACAAGTTCAATAGGAGAGTGATCTTTCAATGTTTTTTTTACAGATATTGTGATATTTACCTCTATGGTATCAGTTACGGACGTAGGATTAGTGGTTACGAAGACATAGGCATCAATAATAATGCTTGTTCAATAATATAAAACTTAAGGTTCTAAATTTATTTTCATGGTTTCAACAGTACTTTGCACCAACTCTCGTTTACCACAGTCTTCCACTTCTGGACACGGATGGATTATCTCCTATATGACCCCTCTGCAGCCTAGCAACTCTACACCTGCCAGACCCCGAGTCTCAGTTGCTTTACCCCTTCTTGATATCTCAGCTGGAAAACCTTTTGATCGTCAAATATCCCCTTCCGATTTTATCCCATTTTTATGAAATTCACAAATATAATGGGTCTTCCATTTGGTGCATTAGAGCCTTAAACCCAAAAACAACATTTATTTGAATTGAATGTAAATATCAAATCTTGACAGCAATATGTTCAGTACATTAAGTCAATTTAATATGGACAGATATACGATGCAACAGTGCATAGAAATAATTCGTATTTATTATGAGAATGCTTGGTTTGTTCGCTGGACATTTCGCGCACTGCGAGAAGTTTCCGGTCAGCAAAATCGATCATCTGAAAGCACTCTTTATCATTTAGTTTGAACAAAGTGGCTCAGTTGCAGATAAGTCAACATTTGTATGTCATCGGAGTGCCAGAACGGAAGTCCATATCGGTGTGGTAAGCCTCAGTCTAACCGATGACTGAAAACTCTCCGTTTCGCGTTGTTCTCAAGAACGTGGCGAATATTGCATAAAGGTCTTCATCTTAGAGCTCATAAAGTTCAAATCATTCAGGAATCGAAACCAAATTATCATCGTTCACCATCAGCCTTGATGATCGTTCCTCAGAAACATAAAAATGATAGAGGAAATGTCGTGTTAACTGTAAGGAAGCCATTCCATTGATTATAAAAGCGTGATTATAAAATAGGCGTTTACATAAATGATATTGCACTACGATGATCATTTTTACGCTTTAGAGGATCTACCACGAGCGTGTTTCAAATGGTTTGGTCATCATGAAGCTTAATCAGATTATATGGTCTAAAACGGCTACTTCTAAGAATTATTCAATATTGAACTCTCTAGTGTACTCTTCCCTGGCCGTCAAGGATTTGTACTCTCATCTCATATTTTGTGTCGAACCATCTGTGATCTGATTTTATTTCGCGTCTCGCGCTTCACTCTGCAGTTCTTTATGGGAAGAGGAGTTCAATCTCAACTTATCTCTCAGCCAGAATCATCTCGGATCACATCACATCGCTCAAATTTCTCATACTCGTTTTTAGATATTTAAGTTTGACACAAGCTCAGGCACTTGGTATATTTTGGTTAGGCAGCAATTTAATTGTGGTATTAAGGAAGAATCGTGTGATCGAGGGTTGCTACAGACAACTTCGAAGAAATTGTGTCCTCGGCTGATGGGTCTTTCGTTTTCTGTAAAGAAAACCATTGAAAACCAAGAGTGGTTTCAACATCTGCGGGAAAACTACCGCAAATATCGAAAGCGCCAATCAGACGATCCGTTCGATATCGGTGTGATGGGAAATGTTTATTCCCGATTTATCCGTTGGGTCTCGCCTAGTCGCGTGCATCGGGGTGCAAAGATCGGGTAGTAAATTTTCATTTTTACCGTTTCCTTTTTATTGAAATTACGCGGTTATTTACTGCCATTAAACCGGATAGAACTATTCGATATTTTTGATTTAATGCGTTTTCACTCGGCTTTAGTCGGCCATGTTTTGTCAAAATTATGGATATGTATCGTTCAACGAGTTTTGGATTTGGCGTAGTTTGAAGTATGCGGTTGTTGCTGATTTATTGCCTCCGATGGGATTTTGTCGAGTGTTTTGTCATAAATCTAAGCATTTTTGCTTATTCGCGATAAACGCCAACGTTAAACTATAAATATTAATGATGCGAAAGGGGCTTTTCTGCTATGACCAATTTTCAAATCGGCAGTCAAGCCACTTGCAAACACAACGGAAAATGACCTAAAACAAAGTAAAAATGTCAAACGTTCCATGCCCATTTTTGATATGTTTCGCTGTATGTGACGGCTCAATCATGTAAAATGCCGAATTTAAAAAAAATGTGTAAAACATTGAGAAATTATCGATTTCTTGTCAGTTCTTTGAGTAACATAGAGCTTCATCCTTTATCAATAAACTGATTAACGGATTATAGTCCAGTAGTTCAATTATCTGCATCATCATTCTATGACGTCTAGTGACGCCGAAAGAATATGTTTTAAACAAAGCCACCTGGCACAAAAAGAAGTATATCTACGTCTTCTTTGGAACCTATAAGCGAAGACCGGATGGCGGTAATCCTAAGCAAATAAGAGCCATGGCCCAGTGGATATGGGGCCCCTCAAAATACAGTGAGGGCGAATTGCGAGGTATCAGCATCGGAATTGCGCGATTACCGATCAAATGGGGCCGAAAAGGTTTTCGGGCTGATTCCCTATAAAGGTTATTTGTTTGTTCTTGTTTATATTATGTCGTTTGAAAGAGGGTTGTACGTCAGGTGAAGTAATGCAACTACAAGCAAAAGTTTTTACTGAAATGAACGGAAAAAATGTGAATTATATTAAAAGTTGAGGATTATCCCTGGACATTATACCATCAGACGCTTAAAAACCTACATCTTTACATTTTTGTAGCCGTAACAGTTTAACGTTTTTTGAGGATTTGATGAATTCCAGTGCACTTATTGCTTTAAACAAAAGCACTATTTGTTAAGGTAACAGATAAATGTAATTGCCACCATCTACTAATAATATTCCAATGTCATGTCAGTACTTTACACAACAACAATGTCATTAATAATATTTTTCAAAAATTCTGAGATTTTCTCACTGAACCTTAAGAAAATACTACTCGTCCATTTTACTAACTGGCCGAACGGCCTAGCGCTTTCTTATAGCGCGTCTCCACAAGAAGGTTGGCACCCTTCGTGACACTACTCTCCTCTTAAAATTATTACTATCGATCAGATGTGCATCTTTAGTACGTCTTCAGCCGATCGAAGCGAACATCTCTCATATGTTCTGAGAGTTCGCTGGATTCTCTAGGCTACACCATTGTTATTCTTAACGACTGTGCCAGACTTCTTCGACTTTTGACTTACGTGATTCCCTACTTGTGCCTGTATCCCGATACATGAAGAAAGTAGGAAACCAGCACAGGCTTTCGTACGTTATCCACCATTTTCTGGCTAGATGTTCCTAGACGATGTTCAGCGTTGAAGGCATGCTGTTACAGGTACAATATCTACCTGAATATTTATCCTTCGGAGGTCTTCATTTACCAAGGCTCTCTTCATTTCGATTAATAATTTGTCTGACATTTTAAAAATTGTTATATCTTTAAACGCAAATCCTCTTCCAATTTCTAAGACATCTTGATATGTACCTAGAAAAGTGATGGAATATTTCACCACACTCTTCGGAGGAAAACATCGATTTATCCAAACATATATTCCCTGTTCTCACTGACAGAAATTATTCGGTTTGGCAGTGTCTCATGAAGGCATGACCAGTATAGCTTCTATATTTCAGTGCTCTGGATGCAGATACTAACACGGAATAATGAATTCACGTGTCCCCAATAAATCAATATACACGAGATCCTTACTTTCCCGGATCAAAGAGGCAGGAAAGCTGCCTGACGGATGTGTCGTCTTTGCTGTGCCAGATTTATGAGTTTCCAGGATTAGAAACTACATGAAAATAATTCACAATTAATATTTCTACGGCAGTATTTCTTGTCGAAGTGACGCGTTTAATGGGACGGTCCGGGTGATAGATAGAGAAAATTATTATTTATTGCTGGCTCTCCCGTATGCGGGGGATTTGACGATAGGAACGGAAAATAGAACACTTGGGACTTTATGTCACCCGGCTCTTAGTTATTACGGTCATTAAAATGTCCGATATTAATCAACGAGTGCTGCTAATAAACTGCCGCCCGAAAATATCGAAAACACGTTTGTCACATTCTAAAATATCTTCAGATATTTTTCTGAAGTATAAATTATGGTTTTCTGCCTTCGCCTTGATATCCAGCTATAACCACTCACAGGATTACTAGTTCTGAGACCATACAGAGAATTAAGAAAAGTTAAATGGCAAAGTTCTTAAGTTTTCAGCTATCATCAAGACTTAAAAAAAAATCTTTGGTCCTGACCTAATTATGCCGATGTATCTCCATGTAGTTTTCCAGATGCTTGCCCATGTGGTAACGCAACTTTACCGCAGATTCGTAGCAAAAAAATGTTTACATACACTCATCCACTTCTACACCATGTATACATCTTTTTGTAAATAAATCCTCTTGGCTTTAATAGCAATTTGGCCAGGTAAAATGTTAATATGATCTCTATGAGGCTTCCCGGAAATTAATGAAATTTTATCTAGTGCTGAATTTATCTCCCAAGTTAATCTGAGGATATCCATTTCAATTGTGTGATAAACAGTTATAATAATCAGCATTTATTGCATTTTATTATATTCACTTACTCACCAAGAGCAGATGAATTCGTAGCATCGATCACCCTATAGTATTTTAATAAACTGTCATTTGTGAAATATTACTAAATTACATTATGAACTACGGTATAAAACGCATTAGCAAAACAGGATCTTTGCATCATAAAATTATAACGATTTACCTTTCCGAACTCTATTTATCGTGCGTGCAACTGACTGGATTTTAAAAATCGACGAATTTATGGCCTTAGACCAACAAGGCTGTGATTTATAATTGAGCTGTAAATCCATGAAGGACGGAAAAATGCGCGGTCCATGTTGAACATGTGTTTTCTGTAACTGCTCAATCAGTTTTCATCGAACGAGGATTTTTTCTGGTACGCCACTGTCAGTTCAGCAACCTAGAAATGGGTATATAAAAAGGCTGTGATATAGTGACGGATATATTTCAGAAAAGGCCTGTTGGCGGGACACTGACTGATATGGCCTGGCACTGTCTCTGACAAGATAGATTGTCCTTCAAGAATCCATCATTCCTCTACAAACTTTAAGTTAGTTCGACCTTGTTCAGGATATATCATCTATTTACAGGAAAGTTTCCGATAAACTTTGATCTAAGAGGATTTTCTTCTTATGTCTCAGATTCAATATTGTTGGCCATCACCTTCGTAACAAGGAAATCTTTTAAAGCTTTAACAATTATTGTACGTATCTAAAATAAAATCGAACGACTTGAAATCCATGAGCAACAGTAAATTATTTAAAAAACGAACAAATTTTTGTACTCTGTGGTGTCTTACTTTCATAATATAATTAAAACTGTCTTTTGGACCAAAGAAGAGCTATTTAGAATTATCTCACTCTATCTATTTAGAATAATCTTAATACGACTAAATGGGCTTTGGAGGATAGAGCCTACCGCCTTCATTAGGCTCATCCAATATACAGAAGATGAATTTATCCGAACATAAACACTGTTAAAGCTCTCTTGAAGTGAACAGGATTCCATACAATTTTAAGCTACTTTATCATTTTTTTTTTCAGTTTATTGTCATCTTTATAAACAAGCTTGTTTACAAAAAAGCTCCGCTAAAAGTGTTTTAAATTGCTCACACAACAACACAATTTTAATTCGGTTCTAATTACTTCTAAAACCGTTAAAGCTATTTCCTAAAGCTGTTTTAGGTGGAAGACTAAAATAAAGTTCCATGATTTTTCATTAGGAGCAGTAATTATCAAGTTCCCTTACTTCTAAGTGTATTGTAAACAATGTTATTGAAGATGACCACAAAATATGACTCATTGATTTCTGATTTCCACGCCGGATTTGTTCTTAGATCAAAAAAATTTTACCAGTAGAAGATTATTAGACGAGGTTATAATAAAACCTTTTATTCCCAGGAGAAAAGTCTGCATCACGACTGAAGCGAGTGTCGCAATTGTTCTGAAGGGATGATGCTCATTATAATGCGAACAATACTATACTTTAACCAAACATTCGTATGTTCCGGAAATTAGTTAGAAGTCTCATTTAAATAATGTAAAAAAATTGTCTCAAAGATAAAATAATCGCAAAAATAAAAAGACCACATGTAAATATAATTTTCTGAATTTTTCAATGGCTATTCGGTCTCTTTATTTACTTCTATGCTTTGAATTTTTAACTAGTTACGTTTGAACTAACTAAATAATTAACAACAAAATTTATAACATTGCGTCGTTTCACGATTACTTGCCTCCTCGAAATACCAAATTTGAGATCCACTGAAATTTGACTTTTAAGGCCTATTAAATACGCACACTATCGCTCTCCATATGGAAAGTTTATTAGCCATATTCCGGAGGGAGACCAATATTTGCGGTGGGCTTGTGTTTATTACCAATGCAGCGTGATGGAATACACATTTTATCACGCTCTAACGGATTTGATGCACTGTAGGGGTTAATGTGCTTTGCCACGTATTTGCCAACAGATGTAAACTGACTCTTTTCTTATAGAATTGTGGAAATAGAAATATTCTTCAACTCGATTAATTTTTTTAAAATTTAGTAACATCTTCAATGCTGAAGCATATCCCGGTCCTACAATGCCTTCTTAAAAGGTATTTTGATTCTATCTGATTTAAAACGGCTTGCGCCAAAGCAGATCTTAGTCTTTGTAAAGAAACCCTGTTAAAGGTTTCTTGAGTTGACAAGACTGTAATACAGTTCTAACCTACTTGTAGGAAGGTTAAAGTATTCGCGTTCTTAGTAAATAAACCTGTTAATCAGGTCTTTATTGCATATTTCAAGGTGGTTTGAAGGTTTCGTTATATAACGGCTCTTCAAACTGTGTTTCCAAAGGTTCTCGCTCTTCTCAGATTTATGCTCTAGTTAGTTCAGGTTAATTTTAAGGGAGCAAGAGTGTAAATACCTCGCGAAATGTTAGTTATAAATATTGATATCGGTATGAAAAGTACATTTTTCGCAGGCGACAGTTAGCGTATTTACTCTCTATAAAGTTATACACTCGTGAAACTTTGTTGCACTCACCTACGGTTTCACTCGTGCGACAAGAAAGTATGGCGACACTAGCATAACAATATACTATTTTACGTAACTAGGCACCCTTATGCCAAGATTAAGTCGCCTCGGCGAATAAGCCAACTGTCATTTATATGTCTTCTGAGTTAAATGTGAAGTCAGCTCCACTTCCGTACCAAACTGATTAGCAATTTTACATAATGAAACAAGGATGCCACGTTGTCTTGTAGTGTAGGATTAACAAGGAATATATCCATAATTGATTCATTTGTCATATTATGGCTTCACATGATGGAATCTAGGATATTTGATGTTCGGTGACATCTGGACTGTAAAGAGTTTTTTTCAGGAAAACCAGCATCAGGTATAATGAATATGAATAACGTATAGTATGAATACAGCTTGATGCTGTTTTGCTTGATAAGAAACTCGCTTATTGTTCCCTGTACGTGATGTCTTCTCTGAACCATTATGGTTTCGAATAAGGTGAATTATATCTCCAAGAGATTATAGTAAATTTGTGTATACGTTACATACTGAAACATTTTAAATGAAATGTGGAGACGAATGCAAATTGTGAAAGTAACAAGTAGATTGAAAGTGCTATATGGCAACATGGCACAGAGATTACGTTTGACGAAAAGGAAGAGTAAGACGTTGATTCGACCTCCGTCACGTCAGTCGTTCATCTGCTGTCATCTTTAGCTAAGTGACAGGCTGAATGACGGCCCGTGCTGAAACGAGAAGGAATTTTAATTCCGACCTCCGCCGCCGACAACGTCAGCTTTGATCTACTCAATCTATATTAGGATAAAGAGACGTCTCCCCTTAATAAAGTTAACTCGGTACGTTGTAAGAAAGGGATCTTAATTTTTCAAAAATAACAAACAATAGACTTCCCGAAGTGCTTTTTTATCGTTATGTTACAGTTGGTCAAAATAATTCCAAATTATGATTGGAACGGGCATAAGTCGAGGCTTAAATACTGTCCTCGTATGCGAAGAGGAAGAGACACATAGATTATTTTTATTACAATGGTATAGTACATAAAGTTTAAAAAATAGAACTCTAATGCCTCTCACCCTGTACAAAATCCCATTATATCGGTCGATAAGCGACAGTTGTCAAGTGGCATGACTGGCCTCCGGTGTGATTGATGAATTGTCCATCATCTTGTCGGACCAAGTCAATCAATCTTCAGGTGACGCGGTTTGTGTAGTGCCCTTATTATGGTTCCAGGTAAAAGTTCCGAGGAACAGCTGATGTTTGGATGAGTTATTACTTCGGTGACATGCAAAAGTTCTTAATTGAAATTCACGTAAATCAAACCGTATAAAGGAAATTTGTTTTCTGGTCTGGGGTCTCGCCCGACAATGGTTTTCAGCTTTAGCCATAGTGTGTCTAAGTCGTTACTCAAACACAGGTTTTTCAAATTGGCGATAATGTCAATGTGGACGTTTTTCCTGATGCAAACTCCGATAATTTTACCAAACCAGACTACATTGTTATAACATAATAAGCGCAGCCCATAACCGCACCTGCCAATCAGACGTCCATCCATCGAATCTCATCACATCAGATGAAATTATCACAGTCGCCGATATTGGGACCCTGCTTGCTCAAGCATGCAAACTAAATCGTCAGATCCACATAGCAGATAATTTGGGGTACATGAATTTTCAGCCTTATTATTGCCTGGCGATATTGGATTTTCGGCCAGTTTCCCCTTCAGAGAAGAATCCGGCAGTTTCGGTCACTCCTCAATTCAAAATTCTTACGAGAATTAACTTGACAAATTCTAATTAGAATAACGTGATGAGGCATTAAGCAAATCTAAGAAATGCTTTGTTTCTCAATAAGTATTTTTCATATAATTCATTTCACACTGAAAAATCGTTTATATACGGGGCGTTTCAACGTTAGATTTTAACTTTCTGGCCGGTCGCACAGTTTTTTTTTCAATTTAAGTTCATGTTGCTTGTAGTTGTTTATGAATTTTCTTGAAAATATTATCTGCTCTGCTCCTCAATGGTTAGACTGGAGAGGGTATTTTTTCCTGTTTCGTTGCGCCCCTATTTAATCCGAACATAGCCTGAACTAATCTTCAAACATTTTTGTGGTTGACCCTAGAAAACCCTGACCCGAATACCAGAAAATTCGATGAACTTGCGGAGGGATTTGGCTCGCATTTCTTTCACGGAGCAGACCTAAAGTACAGTTTAGTATCACGTGTAAGTATTTACGATTTTTTTCTTTGATATGGCTAATTTCCAAAAATATGTCTTTATGAGTTTCGTTTTATGGTAATATATTTCTGTCAAAAACCATTCTTTGCTCATAACGTATAGTTTGTGCAATTATCGCAGGTGGTTTTTTAAGGAATATGAATATTTTCGCAGAATATTTCTCAAATCCTTTGAGTTTCTGATGTTATTCAGTACATAAAACTCATAAGTGATTGATCAATTGCCTCAATTCAAAGCCGAGAACTCCCAACGTTGAGAAAATAATGGGAAACGTAAAAAGCAATAATTCAGAAAGGCCCATTAGAAGACGTCACTTTTATTATTCCCGGGCAATATTTATAGTGATAATATCCAGAAAAATTATGTGAATTCTCTGTGTGACTTGAGTGAGTATAGCCTTCAATCAAGCTGCGAGCGGAGTGATATTGACTTACGGCTAATATTTATGGGCAATTTAGTGTCATTTCGCAGGGCACCGATATTGGTCTGATAACCACCCGCCTATAAATCAAAGTAATGTTCCATTATTGCACTCTCGGCGAAGCCGCTCTCTTTGGGATCGAAGTTCCCCTCTTTGTGTGTGTTTTAATGTGACAAACTTTACTTTAAATGGCCTTATGTATAACGACTACCATCAACCGAGGTCCTCAAGTGGACGAGTAAATAATGCACTTGAATATATTACAATTGACTCCATTATTCACGTGGTCTACAGCTGGCGTACGTGGAGACATCATATATGCAAATTACCATAACGGCTACCATAACCATAAAAATTCTTCCAATGTGAGCTATAATACAGCTCCACGTTAATTAACTTAAGTAGTGTTGGGCCTTTAAGATACACGATTATTTCGTTATTTGCATGTGCCACGTAATGAAAATCTATTTAGTCCCGTCGACTTCCAAGTGGTTGAAATAAAATAATCTTTCCGTCCGTCGTAGCTTCTTCGCAGCTGTCAGATGCATCCCGAACAATTCATCCTTCGGGGTTGTTATCATCCCCGGTAAGTCTATTATGTGACGTTTCGAGCTAGTTGACCAGACGTCCCCATTATCGACAAATGTCCCACTGACTGAATGCAGTGGCTCGCGAATTCTTACCAGACAAAAGACGAGTGTCTCTGACAAGTTGGCATTAAAGTATCTAAACGGATCGTCTAGGCGAAGAATCTTTTCGGAGAGATTTGCTGAGTTGGATGTCTCTCGAGGAGACAATAGGTTATAAAACAAGAATAGCCTTATCTGAAAAGTGGAGGAAACAAGAAAAGTATGACTAAAATTAATGTTTTGCGAGCTCCTTGACTTCAGTTTGATGGAATCAATTCACTTTAAATCAGTTAGTCAAAGTGTTAGTGTTCTCCCAGACATTGGTTGAATGGATTTTCTTGAAATCTCGCCATATTGAATTTGCATGAAAAACTTTAACGTTAACGTTTCTTTATATTTAAAGGCACGTTATTTCCCTTGCGACAATTTAATCTTTGCCGCATTTAGGTGGTGTTGCAGACATAAAGAAGTAAAATCGTTTTTCCATTGCATTTTTTCTATAAACTATAACGTGACAGTCTTGCTTCAATTCTATGACATTTCGCTTGTCGAGAATGACCATACATTTTTTTCTCAATACGGTCCTGGTAAGTTTTTTTTTTGGTTTAAAACCCATTTTTTTTATCACAAATTCGTCGATTTACATATAACACTTAGCGATTTACGGAATCATTCGGTTTTTAACTATTTTTCGTATTATTTTTATGAAAGATACATGGAAGGGTTACAGAAACTAGAACGCTCGAGTTAGACGTGATAATTTCATTTTCCCGTTGGCTTCAAAATATATCTGTTGATTCCAACAGGATGGCTCACCCGCACATAATGCAAGAGTTGTGCAGGAATGTCAATCACATAGAGGTTTAATTGTTTATATTGCATATTATTGTTATTAGACCAAGGTACCCCGGCCGGCGAGGTCCGACTGACAGACCCAGATCGTCCAGGTTCTACTGGGAAACCCCCGCCTTCTTAAATTACTTGTGAGGCAATGAAGCATAATGCAAGTTCTGTTTGATAGTATATTTTATGCTTTTTTAAATAACTGTTCTAAAGTTTCGTTACGTGGAGTTGGAGAGTCGTAATTTTACTAAACATGTTCATATTTATATTTGCTTATCTCGACTTCCCACAAAGAAAAACCATAAAATCTCCTTGTGGTTCGTCTAAACTTACGTGTTTAAAACAATTGCATATGTATCAGGAAAAAGAACAACAAACTGGGCTTAAAGCCAATTAAAAGGCTCGATAAGCTCTCTAAATCGAGCGAATCAGCTACAAATCAGCCCGTGTGTGTGTGAGTGTGTGTGTGTGTGTGTGTGTGTGTGTGTACGTGTATTTGTGTGTTCAGCGAAGCTGCGGGTAATATGCTAAGCAATGTGGGTCATTCTCGGCAAATGTGCTGGTACTGGGAAAGACTTTTTCAATTTCAATTACTTAAAATAACTCGAATCACCTGTTCATGGGGTGTCAATTTATCATCTCGCAGATTTCTATGCGAAAAATACGCCTGGATGAGATCTTCCAATCTGTTTTTGGTAAATACGATTTTTATCTGGGGAAGCACTCTCTTATCCATCATACTACTAGGTGTAGTTTTAGGTAGAATTTCCCTTTTATATGCTAAAAGGCTAAAACGAAGCGAATAAAGCATTGTGCGTTCTGTTATCAGTATGAAATGCGATACACATTTAATCCAACAGGTGTCGTTTTATCAACTGAAAAGATGAATTGACAGAGTAAAGTGCGTTTACTGGTTAAAAGCGATTCAGTGCTTCCTCATGCTCTTTTTGGGCGTGAGTGAAAAATGACCCTGCCAAATTAGGAGTCGTTTTACAATGTTACACTTTGTGAGCTTCGAAATGTAACTAGAAGTGACACTTAAACACCCTATCTCTATGTGGTCGTTTCATTTTACTTCCCGAAAAAGCGGCATGCTAATACCCATAAAAATCCCAAGCACTTTATCTTATTGGACCTCGGACTCTACAATGACCCGAAGGAAACGCTGAAATGTTCCTTTCTACTCTTCATTATAAAACGGGGCTCCTATTTCACGAAAATGGGAATACATAACCGTATATAAGCGGGGAATAGTGACCATATTAACACTACAGTCGGATGCAACGAACAGTCTTAAAGGGGGAGTATTTTCGCAGACTGGACGGGAGAAATAATCAACATAATAGCTATGGAATGTTTAGATATTTCTTTTCAGTCCAATAAACCCTTTTCGAGTTTCTTTGTAGTTTCGAGATTGTTTTCGAAAGTTCGTACCTAGATTTTCGAGGGGTATTGTTGATTTTTTTTATATGTGCTGTAACGAGGCGCCTGTATTGCCTCTAGGGGAATAATTTTGCAGTTCCCTTACAATCCTATTTTCGTTTGTGTTCAGCAGGATCTACCAATTCAATCAATCATAACAAATGTTAACCAAGTTCTTGACGTTTGTTACTTTAGCAAATTAATCAACTTTCCTTTGTATTTCAGTTTCGTTACGACGCCCAATAAAGATGGTTTTTAGTACGTATAAAATTATCAGGTCTCCAAGTTCCAATCTCTAGAAACGACAATTTCCATGGTATTATCCTAATTTACTCTAAGTGCCAACAAAAATTTTATCTTCAATTAAGCAAAGGACTCACACATGTTTCTTCTAATAGACTTGTTCGGTATTAAACGCATTTCATTAGTTCATTTTCTTGGACCAAGTCTGAAAACTCGTTGCCGTGAAGTCTTTGATCTCACCGATCGGTCAAGAAGGTTGATTAACTGATCCTTTTAACCAGGAAACGTTTGAATATGATTGATATCGATGGATTGGGTTGAGTGGTTAACAATGGAAATGGTACTATTATTCGTCAAGTTAAAAAGTTTTTGTTTTTGTATCGTTTTGCATTAAGGTTTCAAGCACCGGAACCTGATTTGTTTGTTATATGATATAACGTATGTTATATATAACGTTAGTCTTCAAGCCAAGTTGAATTAAGTAGATTCCGTTCTCAGTTTGTGAGTCAGATCTTTGATGATAAATAGCGAAATGTCTTAATCAATGCCCTACGTTTACGGTCCATCTCCTACTATGAGTTTTTTAACGACCACCCATTGGGTTAAGCGTAAATTGGCATTTTAACCGATGATTTCTGGCGGCATAAACTTATACGGCGGCAAAATGGTGGAATTTGCTAAAATTGTATAAATCATCCTTTCCCAGTAAAATCGTTTCCGTTACTGAACCAGAATTTTATTTGCAAACTCTAGATGCCCAGACAAAAGTTTCAATCCCTCTCTGCACATTGTCAATTAAAAACCGAAGAATGTGGACGGTTAAACCTGTGTCTGGGAAATCGTCTTTGATTAATCGGTGACACAATTCCAAAACACTCTGTCTAGTCTGTGTTTGTGTTAATTAGGCACATAAAATTTAGTTAAATGAATGAGGGTGATTAACGTTAAAAATAATGGCGCATTTCCAAATAGCTGATCTAGCACTGAGCTTTGGACGTTTATCTATCATCACACTAGCTTTTGGGATCTTCATGCAAAGGAATAAAGTAGATAAATTGTTGGTTCGAAAGTCCCGTTTTAATTCGAAAGCAATAATAATCCTCCACTTTCATAAATACTAAAAGCTTAAATTATTTCCATCAATTGGGCTAAAAACAGCGCTCAACGTCATATGTTCGATGTGACATGGAGATAGATAGCCTGCCCACTGAAACGTCAATGCGGGCCCATAATTCTCCAGATTAAATCCATTTGAATAATATAACTTTAAAATATTATACATTCTGGCTTATTTTATTGACGGCTTGACATTTTATAAATAAATTACTCACATCGTGTTTAAATCGTTTTGGGTAATTCCACAGCAAAATGCCAACTCTCCAATATCAATATATGACTACTTTTAATTTTCCATCGAAGGGGTCGATATAAATTTTAAAGCTAATTAACAAAATATTGGGAAAAAAAATGCTGAAAATCCATTTCACTTTTGACTATATTTTACCTTTTTATATAAGATTTCGCTAATTTAAATTTAAATATGATATGACGTTTGTTTCCAATTGGAGAAGAAAGTAGCTTTCAAATTTAAGCGACGGTCAGGCAAAAAACCTTATGATAAATACGGTGCACGACCTTATGAAACGTAAGCCTTACATCATTTCTTTTCTGTTGGGCACAGTCAAAGCAATCATAGCAATACGGTTGTAAGGCTCATCATCAAACTGCTAGCAATGTGGTTATGCAGCCATATTCGTTCGGAATTACAAAAAAATATTACGAAATAGGATCTTCGAGGCTACGTGTCGGAATATTGGTCCTTGAGGACAGCAGAGTGATCTGCTTATTATTAAGGTCATTTTAGGGTTAAATTAGTAGCGTACCGTCAATTTTTGCACAACGGTGCATTCTATTGTAGACACATAAAAGTAGAAATGAATGGAAGTTAAATTGTATGAATGTCGCTTTTCACACAGTAAATAATAAATTAATTTGGACTCGTGGCTCAATTATGTACCCAACATTTATGGAAATTGTTTCTCTAAAATAATCTACTTCTATAACCCATATTTTTTCTTTCATTTCAGGTAAGTGCGCAAATTTCACCCCTAGCTGGAAACCGATAAATTCAGTGAGTAATTCTAGAATATCTAAGATGCGCTTTAATGTTAGATAGTAGGAAATCAAAAACCGTGTGCAGGAACATAACCAGGCAATCCCCTATGGCAGTCATTTCTATAAGTGGCGAGTTTCGTCCTCCGACTATGTCGTGAGTACTATAACCTCATTTAAATAATTATCGTTTAAAGTAATAAACCGCAGAATTCCAGCCAATATTTTAGCGATAAATCGGCATCGACCGCCTCTTCATATCGAAAACCGCTGCCTCCATCTCCCTCCGACACTTAATTGAATGTCCAGGTGGTGCGTGGCCAGCTATAAAGTGTCATAAACCATGACTTCGCATGTCCATATAGTACGTACAATACAAGACACCGAGCCCTTGTCTCGTAAACAAGACATCCGGCTCATTTTTAGTACTAGTAACGCCTCGGTTCTCGTACTATACCAATCTGGTGGTAGGTGATATCTGAAAGGTTGATATCCTGCCTTGGCAAGGAATTATTAGGTTGTTCAATCAGGATGTTGGATCTCCAACCATGCTACTGCTTCAAGGAATTTGGAGAAGTTTCGCACAAAGGTTTAAAATAGTATATTATGTAATAAGGGGAATTAAAATCTCTACCCGCTAGCACGGGATAGCAAAAATGCGAAAAATCGATATACCAAAAACCATATATCGATTTTAAAAAGCGATGCATGGAGAAACAGGAAGGTAAAATTATACGGAAAGAACAACGCGTTTTTGGGATTAAAAAAAAATCTATGAGCCAAGTATTCTATGCTGAAGGTATACTTTTTCGATAAAAAATAGCGTAGATATATCAAAATGTCAGAAACTTTTGGTGCTTCTAAAAAGGCAAATTGTGTCTGAAAGCCAAAGAAGGTTAAAGCGTTGAATGCAAATCAAATCACTAAATTGCAATTGCAACCTTCTGAAGATTCATATCTTTTAATGAAGCTAAGTGGTAATAATGTGATAAATATTTCCATACTTGGACACTTTCGAAGGTTGCTCTGATCAGGGGAATGTGGTGTGACTCCGTTAATTATTACTGATCATGGCTCTGTTATAATTGTGACTGCAAAAACCCCAAAGGATCATGTGGATCGAAGATTTTTGGTTAAAAAGTCTAGTGTAGAGAATGATATTGATATGGTAACTGTACTGTATGCGGTACATTGAATTGAGGAACGAGGTACACAACCGATCTTTTCTTATATAAAGTAAAAACAAATGTCTTATTCAATCTGGAGGTGAAAACTTTTTTGCTAAATTGTCAGAAAAAAATTACTTCTTTTCTCAAATTACCAGGTGCCAATCTCTACTTCACGTACTGTTTTGGATAACATCTAGTACACTTCACCGCATTTGATATAAAAAAATATAGGTAAATAAATTTTTGGTCAGTTTCAGAAAACTTGTTCTGTTTCCAATGCTTCAATTGTTTGTGCTTGTCCTGTGGCACGTGAATTAATATTATACTTTAAACTAAACCAGATTAAATGAACCAGTTAATTTTTCTTACAAAATTTTCAAACATCAACATTCCTTTTAATAGTATTACTTTACTTGTAATTAAGAGATATAGAAATCGTTTTAGTTTGTTGATCTTGTTACATCAGAGTGAGTAAAAAATTGTTTACTCCGTTGGGAGAGAATTATCCACTTTAGTCGTTCTTCAAAAAGAATAAAGTTGTTTCATTAATTTTTTAAAATGCAAAATTCTATCCAATCGCACAGTTTCCTCAGTTATTGTTGCAAGTAACGGAAAGAGTGTCAGGAAAAAAATTAACTCTCGGTAGCCACTAGTACTTTTAAGATTTCCTTTCAGCCTCGTATAAAAATTCAGTTGCACAATACATGTTGAAAACGCAATAAATAGGAATTCAGGCATGAATTAAAATTTTAACAGTCGTTCTTCATGTAATTAAATGAAGAAGCTTTAAACTGCTTGATTCTGCCATTAACAAGTGTGAACGAAGGTGAACAAAAATTATTCAGATCAGTTGTCCACAGATTTATTTTCACCGTACAAAGTCTCGTCGAAAGTTCTGTGTCCCAGTCAGTCTTTTTCGATAAACTACTGACAAATTTCCTCCATAAACTGTGTTGCTCCTTTTCAACTCGCGGTTATATATCTCGGTCTGTCTCAGCCTTTCTTGACTGGCTAATTTATCAATTGGCATGGCATGCTCTAAAGCCGCAGAAAGAGATGAAGATAACTATGAGTTAAATATTAACTATGTTTGCTGTTAAAACTTTAGGACAAAAGCCAATCAAAAATGCCCCACTTTGCTGCAGCTATTTTTAAGTGAAGCTGCAAGTGACATGGGAGCTAGTTAGAGTGCTCTTATAATTTTGTTACGTCTACTGAAAGGATGACATTAAAGCAACTTAAATAACCTGTCAATCAAAGTCAGGAAACGTGAGCTAAAGAAACTTTACGTCTCGGGCAAAATCCGATGTTTTAATGACGTGTCCATCGCACATGACGTTTCATCGATAGAAAGCCTCGGAACACAAACACATATTGGAGCTCCGAGTAAAAAGTTGAAAGTTTGCCTGTAAAAAAGAGGGGCCTTTCTTTTCGTAGGAGTAATATTTAATAAATTGAAGTGAAAACTTTTTTTTTTTTTAACAATTACAAGGATTTGACATGGAACTTCCAATATCTCCCTACAGAAGGGAATAAAATTTCCGGGTGCTGTGGAGAAAAGCAAACAAAAGCAGCAGGAAAAATATAACTGTATCAGCTTTGAAACACAATTGTCTGTTGCCATCAATAACGAAAGTTTCGCAGTAAAAATGTCACACGGCACAATGGCGGATAACAGTTGAAACCACACGTGTCTCAAACTTGATAGAAATGTTGCGATGCTTCTCAATCTGCCTGATGTGTTTATGAGCCCTCCGGGATTCGATCGAAGGGAGAAAAAATATCCTTATCATAATAAATTTCGCAATTTAGCGACAAAAAGTAGCATGGGTAATCATGGTAAATTAACCTTTTTACTTCGTAAATGTAATACTTTGGGCGATTAAGGCTCAGCGTTCCACGAAGGACATTTCCAGGCAGACGTATTATTAGGAGTTCCCGATCAAAGTTTTTCCCAATCCCTAATGATAAACTTGACATAAGCAGGCTAAATATGTTTAAGCACAGAAATAACAATGAAGTAATAGGAGCTAACGTCTCCGGCCCAACATGCCAAATTTTAGATTTTAAAATTACTAAAATTGTCCCATTTAGGAACAGGACTTGCTACATGAATTAGTACTAAATGCAACGTCTGAAAAGGGCCAATTATATATGGTGTTCTTTTTAAAATGGGATCGTCCATATGACTCACAGTTTTTTGGGACGCCCTGCACATTCGAGGATGTCGCGATTTTAAAGCTTACACGATATCGTGAAACCATCATATTGACCGACGAAAAATTGTAATCGACTATACAGTAGAATACTATCATGTTGCAATCGATCATACAATGTCTCCAACACTGTGTGAGCGATTCGAGTCAACATACAGGACGTTACTTATAATTCATGTCAATTTAATCTAATCTGTGTTCCTGTAATATTAGCTGAAATGAAATGTGTTCAACATGGGCTTGGGGATATTTACCACGAGAATTCCTCTATTACAAGAAACGAATTGAACGTAATTTGCATAATATATTTGTTTCACTTGAAATACTTATGCGCCGCTCAGTTAAAGATACTCCGGTCGTTCAGGTTGATACAATATAGCAATCGGAGCTGTAACGCAGCCAATCTTGTATTCCCAGCACACAACAGAAGAACATTATACGAAATGACTCGCGAAGTCAAACTTCTCGAACTCGTCTATATTTTAAATAATTCTAAAGCCCATCAGCCCATATATACATGGAGCAACATCAAACTTTTCGCATCGGGCAACTTGAGCTTGAATCGCGAATGTGCCATTCGGTTTGAGCGAGCCTGCAACTTTGTCGGTTTCGTGTTTTAACGGTGCCCTCCGGTTCGGTCCAACTTTCCGTCTATGTAAATTTTGCGTAATAAAGAAGCGGGCGAATTGTCTAATAATAAAAATACGAAACGGTTTGCCAGAGTTTCATTTCGTCTGGCACAATGCCACGACCGACGATGCACCAGGATATCGTATCGTTGTTGAAATGTATTAACGCAAGGTCTCTCACTGAATTTCCGGCCCGAGATAAGCAGATCCTCTTCCGTATTCATTATCGTCAATCCCTGATGTACTAAAATTGGGACAGGCCTACAATTCGCAATTAATTAGCATTCCTCATACACGCTGAAAGGTGACATTTCTTCCTCGGCCGCTCATCTCCAGACATTTTCCAGGAAACTCAGCTCGGTTTGTGTATTATGCTCCACGTCACACGTGACGAGCAGTCAGTGGCAGTGGCGTCTTGGCTTCATCTTTGTGCTTTCACCACTTGGGTACTAACTAAGCCGTAAGTTAAGCTTTAGTGCGGATGTCATCCTTGTTAAAAGAAAAATTACTCAGGCGTTTGATACACGATAAATTTTTAAAATGATCTTGCACCATGAAAAAATGCAAGTTTGACACGGTCCAGACATGCGTCTTATTTTCATGTAAAAATAGTTCGAAAATATCGTTTAATCATTTTTGAATGGCATTTCGAGAAAAAGCTTTGCGGCAGAGCGCAACTCTCAGCCCGCAAACGCGTGCGTTAACGCCAATTTGCCGCACGCTCGTAAGAAAACATTTTTACCGTGCGCAAAGTAACGAACATTGAATACCCGATATAAAGTAGAATTTAATAACAGCACAAGGTTACCGGTGAAAAGGAAAATGTGATATTCATACGAGGATTTTTAGATACAGTGTTTATGTACGGCTCAAGCTATAGATCGTATGAAAATATCTAGCATGGTTTAAAAATAGTGTCGGGTTCCTGATCTAATACTTAGACAGTAAGGAGGCGAACGTTATCCTATCGTAAATCACCACTATTAATACTACACAGTATTAAGGATCAATGATAACAGCTGGTAGTTCGGCTATTAGGAATCACCTCATGGGAAAACATATCTCTCGATCACCATCAACGTGCAGAAACTTCTTCCTGATCTTGTTAGTCAAACGGTAAACAGCGTTTAGTTATCAGTGAGTGACGTTGTACCCAGTTATTGACCACAATTTCTGTTCTGCCTGCGCTACAAAATGTCACTGGGGTTCATTCAAAGGAGATACGTTTGTGATGTCTATGTCAAGCTAATCCGCTGAAGGGAGCCGAAAGGCGAAATGTATCATTTATTTCGGTTCAGACGCAGGACAGGACGCTTGGACATCGATTAACGTTGAAGAAATTTAGAGAATTAGGATGTTTCTGGAGCCTGCAAAAGGCTTAGGTTGGGCGTTGAATAGGGAGAGTGTGAGAAGCACCCGCTCTCCAAAAGTCCACTTCCAGCGGGAAGGGCGTCGTTTTTTGAACCGCTCTGACCTTCCTGCATAACAGCATTAGAAGAAGCATACTCCGACCAATCTGTTTGCTCCAGATGAGATCCTGCCAGTTGAAGTGTGAATGACGAGAATTCAAAATCTGGAAGATGGGAAAGAGCTCGGAAAAGCGTCAAATGGCCTAACATCCTGAAATACTCACGATTTTCGTATTTATTTTGGTGTGGAAAAGGGAACCACCGAAATTCCCCTATGGGAAGTGTATGAGAGGTATATTCTAACAAGGCACAAATTGGCATTTTCGAGTGAATACAAACTATTAAGCAAATCACAAATCTCTCTCATTCGAAGATTAATTAAACAGACTTCTGTTTACTGAGGAACACAACATAATTTTAGGTCGCGTCTCGATCACGTCTTCGTCTTTTAAAATGGAATAGATGATGATTCTCCGTTGTTGTCGCATCTCGTCTGTGCTCTTTCGTCGTCGTTTGCTGTCTCTCATTCGTACCGTCTCCCCTAGTTACACTCTCTGAGTGAATAAATAGAAAACAGAGCTAGCTATCGGCAGATAATTTAATTTAAAAGCAGATGAATAAAAGAAGTTTGCTGCATCCCGGGAGTTTGTCTCGCGTTCTGAGGAAAAATTTCGCGTAATAAAGGCCTGAAGCGTTGAATGAACTGAGTAGATGAGTTAGAGAAATGTTCATTAGTCTCAAGTTTATCCTTTGTAGGAACAGGTAGAATTACCCAAATGGTCCAAAGTATGGAGCTTTGAGTCGTTACCCGGGGTCGTCTGTAGAAGTTCCGGCATGTGTGTGTCGAATGTAATTGATTAATAGTGTGCCAGCGACAGGCACGGCTGGGCATGCGCAATGCTGAAACTACTCAGTAAGTGGAAGCTGCGACATTAACTTGATATTCGATAACGGAATTGGATGCGACAAGACATACTGAGTCCAATGCTTGCCAATGTCAAGCGGTGGGCATATCCAATTTTTCAATATACAGGATGTTCCTTAGTGATGTGCGCGTATTTTAAGGTGGGATTCTACATGAAAAAATAATGATAGTTTGTCATATAAAGTATGTTCCAAAAATGCTCCGTTATGATAATACGGGGCTGCAAAGTTTTAGAAAAAAAAAACTTTAATTAATGAATATTTCCGAAACCGCTTGAGATATTCCAATGAAATTTGGTATGTAAAGATAGTTTATAAAGGGTCATTAATTGCAATAAAAATATCCGTTTCAATGCAAACTTATTCAAAACTATTTTAATACGACAAATAAAGCAATAGACAGTTTAACACATCACCGGTTGACATCGTAATGAAACATGAATTACAAGAAACAAAAAAAAAACGATTTTTACAACAAGTGTTGCAAATGACCCCCTTCACTTAATATGCACGCCTTCGGCCTTCTCATCGAATTGTGCACTCTTTCCAATATTCTCAGAGTATATCGTTTTATATCACATGCTGCAACTATCCTCTCTTTTAATTCACCTACAGTATTAATGGGCCTATCGTAAACTTGCATGTATATTAAGTGAAGGGGTTCATTTGCAACACTTATTGTAAAAATAGTTTTTTTTTGTTTTTTGTTAGTTGCAGTTCATATTTCATTACGATGTCAATCCATAACGTGTTAAATTTTCTATTATTTTCTTTGTTGGATTAAAATAGTTGTGAATAAGTTTTCGTTGGCATGCATATTTTTCTTGCAATTAATGCCCCTTTATAAACTGTCTTTACGTGTCAAATTTCATTAAAGCATCTCAAGCGGTTTCGGAAATATTCATTAATTAAAGTTTTTTTTTTCTAAAACTTTGCAGTCCTGTATTTTCGTAATGGGGCATTTTTGGAACATAGTTTATATGACAAACTATCATTATTTTTCCATGTAAAATCCCCCACCTTAAAATACGCGCACATCACTAAGGAACACCCTGTATATAAATTTCAATAGTAAATACTATTAGATATTTTTAGCTTCTTTCTATATATATACCGTTTGGATTTCCAGGCAATTTTTCCAGGCAGGTTCTGGTTTTGCACATATATCCGGCCGGAAATGTTACTCCGCAACCAGGGCTTACAATAGACCGGAAAAATATTCCCGTGCGGCCCGAATAGATTACGTTTAAAATTTACACATGTAAAATTAATCTTCAAATGCAGAAAAACAGTATCACATTCTCGGTTTCTGATGATTGCCAGCCTCGGTTGCGCCTCGGAAATGAATTTACATCGTTCGTCGCCTGAGAATATGTTACTTTTTCTACTAGATGCACAATGTACTATTACATCGTCCCAACTTCATTCATCTTTCAGATCCATCAAATTTTTATACATAATGCCACATCACTCCGTATAGAAAGCATTAATACACCAACGACTGGGTGTTCAGCTACGAGGTCTCACCAGGCAGTCAAGCGAGTAACAGAGGGCATAAAAAAGGTACAGGATGAATGTAAGAACTACAAAAGGCCATCAAGAGAACACGGTCTCGTGCGAGTTTTAAATTTCAATTAATCACACTCCCGCCGCTCTGTCAACGCTGCGAGTAGAATTAGGTTGCTGGTTTACGATTTGAAATACTTTGCATTAATAACGAGGCTTTCCTGCAAATGGGATTTTGTGTCGCAGAAGGACCTTGAGTTTTCTACTCCTTTTCATTTAAAACAACAACAAAAAATGTATTTACTCGTATGGGGGTAACATAAACAAGGACTATATCACCCCCCTGTAGCCAGTCTGTTGAATTTAATATTACTTCAAATTTGAGAAGAGTTACGTCTCCTTTCTCTCAGATGCAGTCATAACCATAAAAAACTACGACTATCGTTTTTTATAAGACCCATTCAAATAAATTACGGTCCACGAGGCGTCGTGGGGAATAAATTCGAAAACCAACTGCTCTTCCTCATTGTGCCGAAGAATTTTCTTATGATTAATTAAAACATCTTCATAAATTTGTCGTTATTGTCGTAGAGGGGACGATTACACCACGTTCGTCTAGATTAAAGCAGGGGAGTATTAAGAAACTTTTTTCTTTTTAAAACGAATTTCAGCACAACAAAGTGCTAGAAAATTGGCATTGAGCACTAGGCTGTAATGACTGGTATTGCGATATTCTAGTTTTGTAAATTCCAGTATCATAGATGGACCAGCCGTAAGCCAGAAAACTGATATAGGTGAGAATAATCTTGACTTCAAGATGGCCGACGGATACGAAATGAAATTCATGTGAATTTCTGCGAAAAAACGAAATGAACAAAGTTCAATATGTTGTATAAATTTAAAAATTTTCACTACGATGAAGTAGTCGTAGCGCTACGCTCTTGTAGTGAACTGTATGGCTACACAAAGAGAAGACACTGACATCTAACACGGTTACATCCAATCAAACGTCCAATTTTTTGGTTATTTTTTTACGAAGGTGCAGTAAAGTGGCTTAACTGCGCGCATTTCTGAACTTTAAGTTGCACTTTATCGCACGTCTATCTAATTAGTATGTGTTAGAGTCAACCTTTGTTGTGCGCATTTGACATTGACGTGTGTTCAGTAAAATTTCTTCAGTATACGCATACGTGTGAATATTTCACCGCACGCTAAAACTTAATTCAACTTACAGAATACAAATTAAGTTAGCACACTATATGCTTGCAGGAAAGGTACTGAGCCTAACACGTGCGGTAGTATCTTTATCATACTGGATGCATTCGGCAGGCGGTAAAGTATCAGTGTGAGCACTTAAAATGTAGGCATCAAAGCTATACCCATTAGATTTTTTTGAAAATACTTTAATCTTCACGCGGATTTTCATTAATTTTAAAAATACTAGTCGGCACCAGTCATGAGCTGAACCGAAGTAAACAAAGTAGAATACATGTGTATATAAGAGCATGCGGAAAAAGAGCATTCGTCATCAACTTGCCCATCATAAACATAGGATCATATTATACTAATAGATGTAGTAGTTATTTATCTAACAGTTCGCGAAATGACAGAGTCCCAACAATGTCCGAACGAGTACCGCTACATTATCGTTTTACTACACCGTTATATGAAATAGTTATTTTCTTAACAAGTACGGAAACTCGTCCTTAACCGCACGCTGCATGGAGTTGAACGAATGGCGCGAAGTGCAGTTTGGTCAGTAATAGTGCTATAAAGACACTTACCGACGTGTTGGAGACAATATTTTTCATATGAGTGCATGTCTCTTAAACTTTTTTCTTCTCGAAGTGCAATTAAATATTATATGCACAATATTACATGTATAATATACTTTGTTTTATCTGCGTTAAAAATATTTACCGTATATGTCCGGCGAAGTGCTATTTTTTACTCACAAATCCGTGCGCTAAAGAAGGTTTACCGCACGCTCGCAGGATAACGTCACGATGTAGTGGCATTTTTTCTTACTACTTTTCGCATCTACTCTATCGCAGGCTGTTTGCACGGACCCACAGCACATTTTATACCTGTAGAATTAAGTAAAGCTGGAAACTCGCACCTTCGATTAAGATGTGTGTTAATCAAATTTAAAAATATTTCGCACAATAAACAAAAATAATATTTAGTACAGTTCAATACTTTACAGGATATACTCAATGCACAAGCTGTGAATGTCATCGTTTTTAATTGCGTGGATGGAGACAAATAACTCGACCCATTACAGGTCGCACAATTATTTTTATCGAATCTTAATACAGATTTATGGGAGGAATTAAAAATATTAACTCGTTCGATTTATAGTCGACGTCAGCCATCAATCATGGACCCCAATTACGAAAAACATGTCAATAACCTCCGGCCTTAATTTTCGACGTGAAGAAGTAGTTAAATATGTAAATGCCGCACACTGAAACATGTTCCCGCTCGGATAAATCAACATATTGCTTTAAATAGAGTGATTTATACCAATTATCGTAAATTTCGTTTTGTATGATAGACCGTACACACAAGCCGTAAATTTTACTTTTATTCTATGTAGTCTTTCGAGTGGTCCACATGAATGTCCCTAGTTGAACTGAAAAGAATTTCAGGGAAACCAGCTATGGTACGTTGGTCGGACATATAAAGTCAGTCAAAGCAAGGGTCTTTTCCTAGTTTACGAATTAACAGTGTCAGTCGCAGAATTTCGCAATTGAATTACAAAAAATTTCAAAGTTTGAAAGACTCGCCTCAAAATTTCACATGTCACAAATCCACTTATTTGACAGTTTGCGTCAGTGTCACAATCATTCATTATTTACACAGAGAATAATATTTATTTTCCATCACACCGTCCGATATTTTGTAATAGTTATTCAATGAACAAGTCTATTAACGGTGGTGATTAACAGTCTGGACTATTCACTACCGTTACGCGTTAAGAGGAATTGAGACTATTATTCGCTCAGTAAAACAAACGTGAGTCACAACATTGTTTGATCCACGGCTTTGTGAAAAAATCGATAGCAATAAAATTATAAACATTAACAATTCATTGACATTCGTTAAAATGATAAACAAAAAACAAGACATTTTTTTCAAATTTTAAGCTTTCTTCAAATTCTTTCGAAAGGCATCGGAACTTCTAAAACCTGGAAACTGTATATTCTTAAAATAAAATTTGCCCAATTTAGCCTCACTTCAACCTACCTTGTATTTTTTATGGTTACTGAGATCTTTGTGGTTGAACTTCAGAAACAGCCACCCTGCATTCGCTCACATCGGGCATTTTGTTCACGTACAATTTGTGACAGTCATTACCAGTAAATCAGTTTATTTTTACCTAAAGAATTATGTATGTCAGGATCGCGAGTCCATACTCGACCTAGAAGAAGATTAAGGAACGGTTTTTATATGATTTAGAGTTTATTTTGCCTCTAAGAGTTACAAAGTCGCGCAAAGAAGGGACCATATTACGATCTCCCCATTGGAGATTGGCGAATCACCATATTTCAGCACCAGTCAGTGACATATTAATGACACCACGATAAAGAATATGAAAGTTGTGGGGATAAACAAATCTATAAATAATGTCGCTCTCAAAAAGGGACTATCGATCGCGACATTGGAAGACGGCCGTATTTTTGTATTGCCAACTTCCTTTTTCTTCTCATCAACGTATGCGATACGATATTTATAATAAGAAATCGTTTTGATATGTGTAACTAAAAGTTTATGGGAAAGGTAAGAGAATTGGTTGAAAAGCAGAGCCCTCGCACGATACTAAATCTTTGCCCCATCTACCCCTGAGAAGTTCCCTCTGCGTTTCCTGCTGCGCTTGATGGTTCCAGAACAATAAAATTGATAAAATACTTGAGAACATTAGCGTCAACTGGGAAAGAAATGTGACCTCGTGTGCCGGAGGTCTGCATTATTAGTTGTCTCAAGCTGAGGAGTTATGTTTTTGATGAAGTTTATTTATATGGCTTGCCATAGATCAAGCTTTACGCCACATCATTACATTAGTTCAAAACAGGTAAGGTACATCGAAAACAGAACAAAAGAGATGTTAAAGCGTCCTACTTCTGATTCAAATTTAGCCCATTCGTCAGGCTGTTGTCGACATAAATCTGTCATTAGCTAACAAGTACATCGTGCACCTCGGCTGTTGACGAGGCGGGATGTCTCTTTTCCACGGTCTTCGGTCAGTGTTGCCACATAATTTTCATTTCAAGATTGAATAAATTATTTCAACACGTTTGAAATTTGTTCAAAAGAAAATGATAAGTGGCTAATAATAGAGACAAGAGCGCCAACAATTTTCATGGTCGGTACAGTATTTTTGCACAATTTTTGGAAAAAGAGTAGATATTGATAACTTTTTCAAAACTTTTGTATTATTTATAGAGCGGCAAGGCTGAACGATCTAAGTGCCAAATTATGGATATCACGTTTATTAAGTGAATTGAAGATTTATTTTGGGCGAGAATAGCTTAAGTTTGTAATTTTCAGCGTTTACGTAGAAATAGTTACAATGTAATAGAATTGAAAAATGGAAAATGCTAGCAAATCTGCGCTCCGACTTTTCCAATGGTTGCATCGATTACTACAGATAAGAAGAGGAATTGAGTATAAATAGCTACAATATAAAGCACCTGATTATTGGATAAATTACGAAAAAAAAATTAGATTTGAAATCAAACAAGAAAGCCAGCGCATGAAAAAAAGTTTTTAAAACTTACTATTTTTTCGATAGAATTGCTGTAAAATCACTTTCTGCAAGTGCATCGTCACTGTTTTTCTAATTAAATTCAGTTAGAAAAACCCTTATTAGCTCTGTGTCACTTTTTATATTGAAAATATGTAGTTTGCATTATCCGAATTGTGTCGGGCCCAAAAACTTCTTATGGGGTTCCGTTCATTGAACAGAAAATTCCTACTTATCGGTTTTATCCGGGAAACTAAGTGACCTTCCGGCTTGTACGGAGCTTCGCTCATTTATTGTGGCAAAAAGCTCTTTAATAATTTTTCTTTAGAGTTGAGCAGCCAGCCATCCAGATTGAAGCCTTTCTGGCTTTTTTTGCATTTTTGGCAAAGGTAATTTTTTTTCAACAAGTTTTACTCCAATGTGCAAGCTTCCATTTTCTTATCGTTCTGCTGCACCGATATGTGTTTTTTTTTAATTATTATTCATTTTCATTGTTTCTTTGTAATTTCTTCTGCTCTCGCATCATATTTATTATTCTACCTTTTGTGTACCATTATTTACAAGTATTTAAGTTTAATGATTTCTTTTAGTCTAACAATTTCACCTTAAGGTTTTGGCCCTCTTTTTATTGTATTTTTTTTATGTTTTCGTTGATGTAAATTTCACTTGGTTGTGCCTGATAACGAATAAAGTTTGCATGGATAGTAAATTTGATTGCTTTGGAACTGAGAGGTGAGATATCCAGATAGACTGGTGCATTGGAAACCACGGACAGTCAGAACTATTTCCCCCTGAAAGCATAATAGACTATATTTCGTAACAGTTAAGTAATAATATTCTTCGTATACTTCAAATTTTTTGAGGAGTACATTATGTAACATCTAAATATGCTTAAAACTCGTTAAAAATATTTTTGCCTTGCTTTATAGCAGACAATACAGGTTTGTAGTAGTACTTTTATGAGGATCAATTTCATTATTCATATCGAACATTATGATTTATGAACCGAATAAATATTCATATATTTTCCATTAATTATTTTCTTATATAATCAGCGACAGCTGTTTTTTTTGTGCGAAACCAAAATCATAGCCGGCAAATCATGACTTGATAAATAGAAAAAATATTTATTTCAAATACTTACCTCGTTACACGAAACACGTGCATTAAATATTCAATCTTCTTAAAGCTCCAAGATTATTAAAATCGATAAATATGGACATTAATAGTACAATTAATGGCATATTGTCGATTTATTGTGCAATACATTTCACTTTGCGCTTGATGTCGTTTTTTCTAAAAATATTGAAGTTGACTGACCCACCAAGAATGAAAATTTATTTGTAGCGTCCTGTGATGTTTATCTCCTTAGAATTGAAGAGACCTTACCGGTACCACTATCACTCGATGTATAGTTAAATGTATTAAAAGTATCTATTTCGTTACATCTAGTTGTTTTCCAGTTTGACGGGAATTAACGTACATTCCATTGTTATTCTGTCAAAATATATAATTTAGGTACCAGGTCGAGTTTAAAGCTAAAGTTTACAGCTGGGCTTAAAACATGTGCCTTAGACCTTAGTTTGCAATGCAAATTGGTGTGAAGTGTTAGGCTAAAGTTATCAATTTGGAGAAACGACAATGGTGAACCATACGACTGAAACATGTACTCGTGCTTCTGGAATTGGAGGGAATATGAATTCGTAGCGAATGTAGGTCATACGTAACAATCATCAATCAACACGCATTTAGTAAAATATAATCATTTTTATATTAACCTGAAGTCTATAGCCGTTAAAATACTCCTAATTCGTCAACCCACTTCTGAACAAATCACTCCCGGTTTCCATGTCCGTGACTCACATTATCAAATTAAAAAAGCCTTAATTTTATGAGTTGTAAACAAATATATCCTCATTTGAAATTCACATTATGTATTAACATTTTATTATTTCTTAACTGGCGCCTTAGATTTCCGTTGTGACCATAATAACTGTCCAATTTAGATAGATGAGTGTCAGAATTTGAAGATTTATTTACCGCCTGGGTTGGGCTAGAATTTGGGCTATTATGTCACGATGTTAATTTTTATTAGTGTTATACGTATAGGCCTTGTAGAAAGGCAACATATCTGTTAAGCTCTTGTCCGTTCCATAGCAATGATAGATAGGGTTTTATTTTCGCTCGTAACGCATCAGTTCTTGACTATCTACAGGGAGTCCCAGAAACGCTGATACAAATGAGTATTGGGTGCTATCAACGTGCCTAGGATGTTTGATGGGAAAAGTCGGCAAATTGATACGATTAAAAGACGGAATTTGAAAATTATTTTGTTAAAAAATTCATTGAAATTTAAAGATATTTGCTCGTTTATCTACAATTTGATAACATTTCCAAGAAATTTAAGCGATTTGAGTATAGGTTCTTTGGGCACATTATGCCTAATTGGTATTAAAACACACTGAATAACAGTGACATTTAACACAATGAGGCATAGACAATAAAATGGGTTTTGTCCGTTTCGGACGCTTCTGGTGAAATGTTAACATAAGCCAGTCGTGTTGCGGCTGCTGCGGTAAATCAATCCAAAACGGGCCCCGTTTGATGCGGCCACGGCCGTGAATTACGGCCCTGCACTCGTTTTGTTCCACGAATTTAAGCGATATGTTTGCCTAGGTTAACCGAATGGACATTACCATGTTACGCGTGTGTCAGCCTTCGCTTTTTCGGGAGCTGAGTCGTCCTCGCTTTATGAAAATTGAACTCGGATTTTATTAGAGAGATACAGTTCAGGTCGAGAATTCGAATTCGGACTCGTTCTCCAGAAAAGTTATTTTTCGAGCGATAAAATCCAACGACGACGCGAAAGGGGCCATTCCGAGCAAACCCTGCTGCCGGACATTGCGGCAATAATCGTTCTCGTTTTGCGTAATGTTGCGTACACGGGACTGTCTGTCTATCCCACGTGGTCGATTTGGATAAATGGGAATGATTTCGATCACCTTTTTTTAAATTGACATCCTGGATTGCTGCCTGAATTGCTCTTGCGACGTCAACAAATGTGACCACTCCTCTATTTGGTAATTTAACCATTTATGAATTCAGACGTTTCAATGGTAAATACCTGTATTGGCGTAAAGTGACTCAAATAAAACGAAGACAAAAAAAAATCGACCTCATTCACTTGTACTCATATACAAGGTGATACAAAATTGAGTGCAAATGTTTCAAGGGAATATTTTTGAGGTCAAAATGAGACTATTTCTTCCTATAAACTGGTACCTTAAATGCCATCTTTGGAGCTGGAGTCATCAAAAGTTCGGTTGAAAAAATTGATAACCTTACGGCAAATTGTGACGGCAGTTGAAATTTGCAAGTTCTTATTCTTTTAGGAGCCCTATTGAATTTTAGTTTCAAAAATGATGTAAATCTAATTTATGAAGAAAATAAGTAAAAACATCACGAGCTGCAGTCACCAAATTTTCTAGTTTGTCGTTACTATAACGATACGATAATACTATCCTTTCGTTCAAAAACGATTTCCTTGCAAACAACTATAGTTGTACCAAAAAACAAAAACGTAAGAAATAAAAATTTTTGATTTTTTCATAATCTACTAGATGGTGATTGTTAAATTTAGTGTTTCTCGGTGGAAACATAAAATGTGGACTGTACAAAGAGTAGGCCCCCCTCCAACCTTACTGAAATTAAGTTTACATCATTTTTGAAACAGAAAATAAATAGAACGCGAAAAAAACTACAGCTTGCAAATTTTCATGAAATTTGATTGGTAACTGTGGTCACAATTTCGCAAAATCGATGTTTTTACCAAACTTTGTATGACTCCAATTCCGAAAGGGTGCATTTTAGGGTACAGATTTATAGGAAGGAATAGTCTCATCTTGACCTCAAAAATAGCCTCTTAAAATATTTGCATTTGATTTTGAATCCCCTGTTGCATGCTTTGTCAGAGCAATATTTGTTGCAATGTATTTCAGCAAGAAAAAAATGTTGAAATTCTGTGCTGACTATGTGTCAGGATGTCCTTCATTTAAAACCGAGTGCATTTGCAGGTATGTAGGTACTAATAAATGTGTTAACCTCATGAGCAAGTAAGACAGATTATCTCGGAAAATATTCTACATATATGTCTATGTCATGAGGAAACAAAGGCGTAATGATCGATAACTTTTTGCTTTGCAAATAGAGATTTTTTGGAATATACAGGGTGTCCCAAAAACAAAGATGCAACAATGTATGGGGTGTTAGAGGATAAACAACTAGAGCAATTCAGTTAAACTTGTCTTATACAAAAGTTGTTTTTTGCTTTCTGCAGGGTGTCAAAGTAATTTTTTTCTTATTTTGTAAATTGGGAATGAATTTCACAGTTTTTGATTTACAGATTTGAAATTGCTTTCAGTGTTTTTTTTTCAATTTTTCCTTATTAACTGGTTTTTGGAGCTTTCGAAAACCATGGAGAATTATCGTTAGTGAATTACCATACTATTAAGTAGTATTGATGGCTGCAACCACTTCTAATTTGTCTGAATATATAAATAGATAGATAGATAATAGAGAGCAGTACACATACTACTTTAATTACTTATAATTGTTTGTGAAATTACTATATGTAATATTCCGTATTAACCTTCAGTATATCTCCAGTCGAAAACAGAAGAAACTCCCGCCAACGATCGTCGAAAAACCCCACAGATACATCACATCAAAGAGAGATCAACCTGCCACTAACTACGCTGTGTGACACAATGTCCATCTTTAATCGTGACAAGATGACGGGGGGAGGGCAACGGATGGCTGTCACAACCACTCACAAACTGACTTTTCAAAGGGCCTTCCCCCCACTCCTTTCTAGTTCTAAACATCGCGAAAGGGCATCCCGCGATGCGAGATGTAAACAGTTTGAAGTCAGTTCCCGATCCGAGCGGATCTCGGCCGACTGCCACCGATCGGCGCCGGTCGGCTTAAACGAGACGAGAGCTGCTGAAAACAAACGCCTGCTAATTTGATTTTCAGTTGTTTTCTATCGAGTGATCAGTGATTTTTTCTTGAGTGTTGAAAATATTTTTTTTTGATTGTTGGTGATAAGAATGGACATTGGCGGTTTTGAGTTTGAGGACTGAAGACAGGTGAAACAATGCGGAGCAAGAGTGTGCCGGTCAACTTGTTGATAAGGAAAATTCATACTGCTCTAGGTAAACGTCAACCACTGTTTTTACATGTTTCTGGACGGAGACGTTAAAAAGTTTAAGTGAATTCCACCAAATTCCCATGAGTCTAATTTAACAATTTGCGCACATAATAGGCATCATAACGAAGACGCCGATGGTCATCATAAGGAGAAAACTTCCAATAAGTGCTACTGCTTTTTGTATTTTCTCAAAGTTTAATTGTTGTTTTGGTCTCATGCTATCTAAATCTCAATAGAATTTTTTTATTGTTTGCAATTTATAGTAAATACACAGTTCAACTCACTAAATAGAAAATGTTGCGTGCTGGATCTGAAATGCTTCTCCAATGGTTGCTAATATATCATCGCCCACTTTTGAAGCTTGATTTTGATTTACCCCTGTTTCTGTTTATCATGTCTCCTAATTTTAAACGGAAACGCAATAAATTATAGTAAAACGGCTTGAATGTAATAATCAACCGCATTTTTGGCTGGGAAATATAGTGAAGAATGGTCAGAAGTAATAGCACAATTATTGCATGAATCTGTTTTTTGTTTTTTTATTTTATTATAGTAGGTACTTATTATTACCCTTGTAGGTAAATCCACCGAGAAATTGCTGCAAATTAGATTCAAGTTGGGACACAAAGTTAAAAAATTGATATACTAAAGTATAAAATGTTCGCAGAAAGCCGATGATTGAACTTTTCATTACACGAAATCAATATTGTCACTTTTTTATCACTTCTCTCGTTTCCCTTGGAGCCACCGACTTCAAGAATGGAAAAAAAATCCTTGGTTTTTCGTAATTTTTTTTAGTGATATATTAAAAAAAACGTATGTTTTGACCAGATTTCCAGAGCAATGACAAAATAATGGCACAAATAGGCAGTTGGAAGCATTACAAATATATTTGAAAACATAGCAGATTAGCGAAAAAAAAAATTACAAAAAGTTTACTTTTTAGTTCAATGTAAATCAGATGTATTAATGGCTACTTTTTTGGTTTTTAGAAGGTCCTAGCAATGCATAATTACAAGAATTTTTCCAGGGAAATATGTGTATGTTTTTAATAGAGGTTAAAGTTAATAGGTACCCAAACAATAAATATATGTACATAAAGCAATTTGCATGTTTGGAAAAGAATGGTGCTGAGAACATCAATGATCTGATCTATAATGATATTGGAAAAAAATCTTGCTTAGCTCTCAGTCTATATTATATTGGCTCGAAGTATAATGCAATGGGTTGTGGCATATTGAATTACCGGTTTGAAGTTCATTGTGTCTAAAACGTATGCTCATTTCTGCCTTCATTGCGTAAAGACTACTACCAGCATTGCTTTGGCAAATGTTTCAATATTTAGAGTAATACGATTGGAAGATTTTCATCGGTAGTTCTGTCTACATTTCTATTAAGCAAATTCGATATTGGAATAAAGTTTCAACTTCCATCAAGTGATTCTTTTACCGACTGGAATATACTAAATTCTAATATGGCAAATTTCAGAAAAGAAAATAGTTAAAGAGATAAGTGGTACTATTACTTTGCATGTGTTCTATATTTTCAATTTAAGTACGTTTACTTGATGGTAACTATGGAAACTACTTGTGGACTTAGATGTTCCAATCAAACGTTTATTTTTTTCTCGGTGCCTAAACCAAAGTGTTGTGGCTAGTGAACTTTTTATACTTACATATTGTCGGTAATGAAGGTTTTGGCTATATTCATTTGATCCATAAAAGATATAACATATAGGTATTATGGAGATGACAAGGAAAAGGCGGGAACCTAAATAAGCAGAAAATTTTCTTTAATAAATTAATAATTTCAGATTCACCACTAACTGGGATGGTGGCTTTGGTAGTAGTGTGTTACATAAAAATTATTATGAACAAAAACCTGTCAAAAAAGAAGATATTTGCAGAAGTATAACACACCTACCTCTGAATATATCATGGGTATGATTAAAAGGAAGTTTCTCTATACCTAGAGACGCTGTTAAACATGGATGAATCATGGTTTATATTAGTTGTAGATGAAGTTATAGCCAAACTGCGTTCGTTTAACCGCTGCCAAAAAATTTTCACATTCAACCGGAATGGGCCACTTCGTGAATAAATGAACTTTAAAACGACATTTACAGATTCTCATCCACTGTTTTGGAGGCAAAGATATAACCTGTGGAAGAATTCATAAGAATGTTCAGGTCCTCAAGACGATTTTCATTATCTCTAATCTGTAAACAAAAGTTGAGAAATTAATCTTCCAGTCAATTCTAATAGATATTGAGGTGTAATAGTGCCATTAGAAGATTAGAAAATATAATTTGTATGTAAGACATTGTACAAGAAACCATTTACGTCTTTGACAACATAAAATAAAAAACAATATCAAAAAATATATATCATAAAATAAAAAACAATTCAAACTTCGGCCGCAGACGCAATCTTCTTCCAGCGCTCTACACTAAATACCTACTCCGAATTTTCTAAAATTCAAAAGCCCCTAAAATTTGTACGGTAGACTGCTTTCATTACTGTCGATATTCGATTGAGTTTCAAAAATTAATTTCAGGATTAGCCATTGATTCCAGACGTTGATATACTGATACACGGAGATAGATTAATGTTTAATATGAAGGAAAGAAATTTGTTCTTTGTGATACTATATCCGGGGAGTCCCAGCTTCAACGTAATACGACTAATAAAAATTTGTAGTTATATCAGATAATTAACATTTTATTACGAATTTATGTCTTCTTTTACGGCCACCTAAAATTAAACATTCAAAACTAACGAGGGAGATTATTCCCAGTTATTTAACCTCCATTTTTATACACTGGTGGAATCCCTTGGCGGTCGGACAAATGACTCGGTGTCAAAAGGGCCGCACGCGCCACCACAATGCGGCCTCTCCTTTATAAAAAGATTCCCTCTTCCGACTTCCTAGCTCTTTGCCTTGCTACCGACTTTTCTTTCGATTGCTGGGTTGCCAACACACACAAGAAGTATTTTTCCAATCTCCTTTAGAATTTCATGTGTCTTAACTCCCTCTCAAGCAAAAAATATTTGTTTTTTTTTATATACAGTGTGTCCACGGAAAAGGATGCCCAGCATGGGGATTTGGTAAGGGGTGACAGTTGCGGAGTTCTGCGCCCCAGAGCGTTACATGCTCTCTTTAAGACTGACAACGACTGCCATGTTGAAGCTTGTACAAAACTGCGATAGAAGAGTGATTTCAGTTTTCAGCCATCTCTTACCATAATATGAAAAAATAAAAGAGGGATTCTAAAGTTTCGATTTTTTGATAACTGAAAAAAAGAAAACAATTTTGCGTCGTTAAAGTAGTCCCTCAAATGCACGACTTTTCTCCCATATGGTCAAGTATGTATCTACAAGTATTAGCATTCGCAAAATCCCCGTTCTGGACATTCTTATCATCGACTCACTGTACATTTAATAAGGCCGAGCAGTGCTTGAAAAGAGGAACGGCCCATTCCCGGAAAGATTTCCGACAACAGGGCAAGTTTGCAGTTTCTTCTTTCCTTATTATCTGGATCTCGTCGCATTGTTCCAACAAAGTCAACCCCAAGCCAATTGTTAACCTCTCCCGCTGTTTGATGTGTCGAAGGGGCCCCAGAGACCTCGATACAGGTTTAACTCGATCGGGTTTGGGGAGGATAATTTGCACCGGCAGGGTTAATTGAATTTTCAAGGGGTGGTTTTGTTCTCCCAACACAGTTCTTTATTAATTTCTTTCCATAAGGGCACCATCTAAGCGATGTGTCAAATAGAAAATGAGTGGGTTTTGATTGCCAGTTATCAATCTCCTGGAGGTTATTAATACGTTGGCACTGAAAGGTGAATGGCAGGAGGTAAATGATAGGCCCATCTGTTTAGTGCGAAATAATCGAGTGAGGCTGAACGAGTCGAGAAAAAGGAACTGAATGTAATGATCTCAATTATCATTTATGGAAATTGCTCCGTATAAATCAAGGGGGCTCGCAATAATCGATTGAGCATTTCAATCTGATGTAGGCTGTCACTCTGTAGTCTACTGAATTAATCGAGGCTGTGTGCAAAATAAAAAATGCCCTCAAAACAGAGGGATACGGAATGAAAAGACAGTGAAAGATTTCTCGGTACGTTTATATTTTAAAATTGATACGAGCCTGGATATTATGACCGCATTTGTCAAGAGTTTGATATTAAATCTCCAGATGGGGTCATATGTCTTTTACAAAAGCTGTTCTAAATCTTCGGTAGTGTAATTTAGTACCTGGCATAAATCAACCGGTAGACGGCGCTGATTAATGGCTCTGTAACGCTTTTTTGAAGGGCTCCTTCTTCTACGGTTAAAATTCTGGACGTATGGAAATATTTGTTCGGATTAGACAAATCAAGTCAAATTAGACAAGGCAATAATGTATTCCTAACCGTCTGGTGGCATAAACAACGAAATCAATCTATTACAAAACGGTTTTAAGAACTGTGATTAATAAAGTTAATAAAATGTTAACGAATTGCTTAGTTTTAGTTTTAAATTAAGTTCACGCGAACTCTGCCTGTGCAAAAATATTTATGCGGGAGCCTGTGGAGGTTTAATTGATTTTTTTATAGATTTTTATCAAACAGTAATGGTAACCAATTGTCCAATGAAATTTGTATGGAACATGAATAATTGGAGCTCTTGGAATTGAACTATCGATTTATCAGTTACATCATTTGCAGCCACAAAGAATTGCTAAATAGCTTCTGGAAATAATAAAATTACCTACTACGCTAACGGTCCTTTTGTCATCCCTTTTATTGCGACCTTCAATTTTGCTGAACCTCAGCATTTCAGTCACATATTTGCACACTTTCAGGCATCAGAAGTCCCAGTTTTCTAACTACGGGACAGTCATGTACGATACGTTTTAAATTTTTTTCGCCCCCCATCCGTAATCGGCATTCTCTGCCATCCCTATCATGTGTACGTAGTCATTCAGCTGACAGTAGCAAATTTTCAGTCAAATGACGACTCAGGTTTTTTCCAAAACCTTAACATGACGCGAATAGTGGTGGGAAAGCAGGATGACAGTTACACATTTGAGTCTGGTGCGAGAGAATACGCATCCTCCTGAAGCAGATAAGTTTTAATGGTCAGTTTCGATGCCCTTTAACTTCTTCTTTTCTGGTTCTTCAGCCAGTTTTCGTTATTGTTTTTCATTAATTTCAACTATTTCTAATGCAGAATGAATGTTGACATGTGCTAATTCTCGAACACCATTAGGGCACACATAGCATTAATCGAAGCGAATAGGACGTTTTGCGGTGACAAGGTTCAGACGTATATTAGACTTTAAGCAACTCATAGCATATGCAACGTTTCTAAATCGTCCGCTTTCGAATGGACAGGAGTCCTACTTCGGAATGTTAAAAAGATTTTGCCAGTCAGCTGCCTGGTTTCTAAACACTAAAACGAATTCCTCTTTGACGTTCTTCCTTTTCGGCAAGATGACGAAATAACCGTATCTTAACATGTAATAAATTATAGTACGAATTCATAAATGGTTCAAAAGTCAACTTCATTGTTTACAGGTACTTTCTTTTACATATTACCGCTTCATTGAAAGCAGATTAAACTTTGAGCAATTTGCCACCACGACATACAATAAGTCGGCGCTTTTTTCAAATCGCATGAAGATTTATTGCAAATGACAATTCACGCAGCAAATATTTAAACGTTTAATTTAAAGTTGGTTAATAGTCGTCGGCATTGGAGTCATAAAACTTTTCAAAGTGACTGCCTGCGTCTTTCTCTTACAAGTTCTGATTAAATATTTATTCTCAGATAAATAGAACTTGTCGTGAGTGACGTTCTTTTATTGATATAATATGTTCCATTATTTAGTATCGTGTAATTTCTTCATTTCTGCTATCGTACAACAATCGTACCTCGCTGCAAAAAAAGAACAGGGCGCTATAGTTATCTTACATTGGAAACTTTGTGATAAATACGTTGCCGCAAAGCTTCTTTCAATTTTATAAGAGAATTTATGTTCTTTGAAGAACCATAGCTCGTTCGAAATTGCTATTTAGGGATTCAATCACTTAACTGCTTGTTGAAAAATATATGAAAGATGCCATCATGACGACAGTCTATTTGTTCAATTTCATTTTCAAAGAAACTGAGCCATCCAATTAAATTTTCATTAAGAAATCTGCTGTACTTGGATGATTAAGCGAAGACTATCACTTCGAACATACCCGATTGCACGGGAAAGCGATTTACATTTTTACTCGACTTGGGGGGAAATGACGCTTCATTTGAGCATAGAAAAAATGTTTTTGGTCAAACATCCTCAAAGGTGCATAAAAATCTCATAAGGAAAAGTAATCTATTGTTAAAGTGTTCGAAACCAGTAGAGCCTAAGTGAGCTTAGCAGCTAAAAAATGTGCACCTGACATTAATGTTCATTCGGAATACGTTATTGGTTAACTTTGCCTCGCCTGTAACCTGAAACATCATAGGGAGATCAAGGTTGAGTCACCCACCATACGACATACGGACAACAAAGGCAGAAGCCCTGAGTTGTTGAAGAATCTGGCAGTGACTCCACTTGGATTCCCAGCTGCCACTCTACAGATGAGAATATCCTCCAGAATATTTATCGACTTAAACCGAATAATAAAAATTGGTTAGTTCGTCATCGATCATCTACAGATTTAATCTATTTTCACCTGTTCTAAACGTTAAGAGATCGCACAAGATCAAAGAGTAACTAGTCATTTATTGCTTCAAAAATGGCAGAAAACGGATCCCTAATTAGAGCTATGGAACTAAATAATCAAGGTTTATTAATCCTCTCTTCAAACATCTGGTCCGGATTTAAGTGATTTAGTGTTGCAGGTGTAATTAGGGTTGGTAAACTGTGGGCCTGATTCTGTTTGCTCGGTTTTTCTTGGCTTGCACAACAGACGTAATGTAGAGCAAGTATGGTCTGGTTGTCTTTGCAATAACCAAAGATATAGATGCATTTAATTAAATATGATTTTTCTAATTTTTCCGAAAAAACTGACATATATCGCGATCGCAACAGGTGACGAAACATTTCGTAGCTAGTTAGATAATATTTTACTTGTTTAAGAACTTACGAAATGCCCATGTATTTCATATAGAGTGAAAAAAACTACGAAGGGAACTCATTAGGGAACGTTTTTTTTTCGTTCGTGCCATTATGCGGAATATTTCACTCGTTTCACTCGTTACGTAAAGCTGTGCATTTCGTAACTGTAGACCTAGGTAACTACTATGGATGCCATAAAACTGAAATCGTAACTCGGGGTAAAGTAATTTGATTATCCGAAATGGAAACACAATTTACTCGCAGTTAAGTCCAAGGCAGCCAGAAATCCAGTTCTTCAAAAATGTATCGCGAAGTGGTTTCTGAAAAATTAGGATTCACCCCATTCTTTTCGGCAAGTCAACATTCTCTCTTCATGGTTTTACCTCCTCATCATTTCAGTGACTATTTCCGTACTCAGGACCTTTCTCTCCCCATTGAGTAGGTGAAATTGTCGTCGTGTGTTCCATAGCATTAACCGCGGTTGTTAGGAACAGTAAATAGACACATTAGGGACCGATTAGCGACTATAATTAATGAGTATTCTACCTTTCGAAAGCAACACGTGGGCCACACAGAATTCCACTTTAATAAGATATAAAAACGCAGAGCAAAGAAGCAGAGAGAAGTCCATCCATCTAATCCCACTTGACACGAGTCGTCCGATGGCGTCTAGTCGAGTTTATCTGGTTTCGATAAAATGGTGACATCTGACGTCCATCAAGTCCAATTAATCGGTTCTTGCACGTCGGGAAAAAAGTGTCGATGCCTTAAAAAAAGTAAGCTAATCTGACCTGTCAATCTTTCCTCACATTATAGCCGAACGACTCAGGTAGATGGGACTTTGTCTGTGTTTTAATTACTTCTTCCTGGGATCAAAACAATTTTAATGATGTCAGATGTCAGATTGTCGGTTGTTGTCCTCTTACTAACGACATCCTTTGTCTAGATCGAGGATTTATTATTATTATTAAGGAAATTTCAGTTGATCCCTTATACCGGTCTGCGATAAAAATTAGGAGTGGTGATCGAGGACGTGCTGTGATGGCTTTCAAGTTCTGCCAGGGGCAGATCGAAAAAGTGTTTGATGTCGATTGTAGAGGAATTGAAACACGATTTCAACATTATCCATGAGCACAAACATATTATTTCTAAGCAGGCAAGACAGGTAAGGTGCCTCTACCATAAATTATATATCCATCAAAAAACCTATTTTTGGAGCAAACATTATTTTCATTTGGCATTGTCACAATGATTGATGGACAATTTTTGTAAATGTATGTACATATTATTAGTTTCGAAATGCTCTACCCTGGCTGCCAGTCACTTTTTACGGAATTTCATCAATAACGATTGATTGATACCTGGCAATCAATCAACTTAATATCCAGGTGACAGCGCACTGCGACCTGCTTACTGATCGATGGACTAGAAACTGTCGTAAATAACCAACCAACAACCTCTAATTTTTTTGTATCAATGTTCCTGTTTTATAATTGATTAATTATCCAGCATTAAGAGAGAATCCTTATAGTGTCTGATGTTGATAAATCTAAATTTAGCTTCTAATGGTGAAAACTTTCCGAAGGTTTCACAGTCGATTACAGGTTTAATGGAATTGCATCTGTATCTACGCTTCATAATTGTATTAATTCTTCCCAGCATTATTTGTTGAATTATCTTTAGCACCAATCTATCTAAACTTAAGATTCAGACGTGATTATCTAATATCTTAATTAACCAACTGAACAAAAACGTTTTCTGCTCGTGTGCAAAAAAATGTACTCTTCTGTATCTAACTTTCTTCTAGAACTACAGCGTAAAACAGGCTTTTGGATTCAGGAGGTGCGCCGCAAAATAGTGATTTTACACGGAATTTTACATCATCGCTAGCCAGCGGATTATTGGTACGAGTTAGTTTGTTCATGAAATCAAATTCTTAAATATAACGAAAAATTACAATATTCAAGATAAACGAAAATCGAACCAGTTAACCGTCCTAATTTACCTGACCTCCTTTTATAGCTTCCGAGATCTTCATGTTGAACCCAAAAAACCGATACCCTTTGTGCGCTCGGGGTTTTAACGTATTTTAGATATGGTGTCTGGTCAGTGCGCTAAAAGGCGAAACCCGGGAACGTTCGGAAAATGGAAAATTGCATATCACTTCCTCACTGTGCTCTGGTTGTTGAACACGACCACATTGTAGCCATAGTCAGTTTTGAAATTAAAGCCATTATTAACATTTAGTTGTTATGCGATCTTCGGTTTGGCAAATTCCCCTCTTCCAAAAAATACTTCTCCAACGCCCATGGGGCACATGTTCCTCCAGTAACCTGACAAGATTTAAACAGCTTCCAGCATTCAGGAAATTCTTTTCTGGATAATCAAGCGACAAGTCCGATTTTCGTACAGTTAATTTCGGAGTCAGACCCCGTCTGACTGACGGACAGTTTTATTATTGCCCAGAAAGAGCGGAAAGAAGAAGAAAAGTATGTGCTAATGGAACGCAATATGTCAGGGCAGAGGACGAAAACAGAGGGGGTGCCGATTTCGTGGAGTGAAGTTTCAAGGTTTTGCGAAATTAGCGATAATGTACAGACAGACATAGGTGGATTGATATCTCGTCCGTTATCAGCTTCCTAAAATATTTGTATCCTTTTATGAGTTATTACCGAAAGCACATCAATCAATCTTCCTTACGACACTGCTGCATATAAATAAATAAATGTTTGCAGCAAATAGATTTGATGTAATTTATGATACCTGGTAGCCTATAATACTCTGTGTCAGTTAAAACGGGTTTGATGTATTTCGTCTAGGTAGCAAACGCACAAACAACTAAAAATGCTCGTGTTTGTTAAAAGATGAAAGATTGTAAATCTTCTTCATTTCCTCGTTCAACGTACGCAGTAACTTCTTATCTGCCGTCAGTGATAAATTCTAATTACTATTTGAATAGTGCAAATGGTCTAAATCTCTTAAAACTGGGGAGGAAACATCCTCCGAATGGATCAGTGCACCCACTTCTTGGCATTAGAGGCGCCCACGTGCTCGGATACAATTAGCACATGACTTATGGTCGCTATTATCTCAAAGCACACCTCTCCACTTACGGTGACTTGTCCATCGCGTTTTATGACTTTAAAAAATTACAAACCCACATTGAGATTGATGGATCTCGGGAGCTTTCAGACCAGTCATTTGTCTTTCTTCCGCTGAACTCATGAGAACAATAATGCCCTTTGATTTCTTCTCAAGATAAGTTGTTGCATCTTGGGTTACCTAGACCCAGGACAATCAGAGAATAACTAGACATATTTTCCTAAATGCGGTTCTAATTATAACGACTGTCCGTACTTATCGTGGCGAATTAAATATTTCCCCAAGCGTTTCCCAGCTTCCAGAATCAATGCTCGCCTCGTCATTGATTTCCAGACGGACAGCAGGATGGGTCAGGGGATGGTGGGGGGAAATGTCACTCGGACAACGACGCTGTCACTCTCCGAGACGTCTATCCCTGAAGCTTCGTCTGCGGCGACTTACCTTTAAAATCGATAAGCTGCATTTGTTTTATCAAGGCATTGTCGGAGGGTTTGGCTCTGTCTTAGGCAGAAGGATAATCCGGATTTTCCTGATTTTAGAACGTATAGTTTAGAAAAAGCAATATCGATATTTATGCATTACACCTAGAGTTGAAATAGCACGTAAACGCCGTGATACTGTGGTAAGTTGAATAGGCAGCAGATTCCCAGGAACTTTGCGACATAGAGAAATGCGCGTAATCAAATAAGTGTAAACGAATTAGCAGGATACAAATGGATAAAGGAATTAAGAGGATATAAATGAATAATGAGGCTTGTATTACGTATTAAATACTTGGGATATGTTCCCCTACGTGCGAAAATTCCTCGAAAAAAAAAACGATACTGTTACTTTTCACACTACTTCTAGTATAACCCATTAGTCATAACAATACTGATAACGCTATTATGATGTAGTGTTTCACAGCTAATTAGACCCAGTCAAACCTGCTCGAGACCCTTCTCGTGTTAGTCATTTAGATAATGATGCCCATTGTTAAAAAATTTGAATCAGATGTTGTCCATGTGGATATTCGTAGTGCTACGTTAACCATATTTTTCCTACATAGAGTGTTTATCAGATAGCGCAGATGTCCAGCATGGGGATCTGACCAGTGCTATTACCGAGATGCAAAACGGTCGATTTTTTATTACCTTTTTAAATGATTTTATGCCATCGTGGTTTTCGCTAGTTATTATTATCTAAATAATTTTCTGGGTTCTTTACATCGCATCATTCTCTCTCGTCTCTTACCTTTTCTTTCGCTCTCCGTCATGACATTTTCTGCACCAATTTCGGCTCGCAGCATGTATTATGTGTGTTGCAAAGGAATTCTCAGATGGTACCATGGAACAAGTGCAACCTTAAATGGTCCAATAGATACTAGTTCGTCTGTTCCCCTAGAACATTCTTGGACTAGATCGAATTTTGTCAAGTGATATTAAGTCTCTTGACATCTTCGTATCATCGATACTCAGAAACAACGTTTTCTCCCCTTGCATTGAATCGGAAGTATCCCCAGTTTATGCCTCGCCGTTCTTCGCATGCATGTCCGTGTTAATCTGAATGAATTTCCTTTTGCATGACTACTTTTAACTAACAACCTATAATATAATTAATTGATTTCAATTAGTAAGACATAAAAGCTGAAGGCTGACTTGATCGTTATCATTTTATTGTTTCAAATTAACGCTTATCCGTAAATGTGAAATCACACACCCACTTCGCCACTTAAAAATACAGTAGGATGTTAAGCAATAATAATTAATAAATCATTATTGCCAGCAATATTGTTATATGTCAATGTTTCGTCGTGGTTAGAGAATTATTGTTACATTGTTGTAAGATTTTTAGGCCTTGTTCTTGTTATTTCTAACATAAATCTTTCTTTTTTTGCAGGTAAGACATATTGCAAAGTTTCCTTGCCTGATCTCACCTAGAAGCCTATGATAAGTACGGGTATATGATAAGTAGATGCAAAGTGTTTTGAATCTGTGACCAATATCGGTTCTAAAAATAAGCGTTATTGCACAAAGCTAATGTCGTTATAGGAAAGAGTGCAGCAGTTACAATGTAATAAAGCAAGACTAAGCGATTAGCACGCTGCCTTAATCTGACATATTTACTTCTGTTTGAAGCTAAAAATATCATATTTTATGGCAGCTTGTGCGGAGAACTCAGCACCATTTTAAATTTAAATGTGGAGGCTACTTGGCTCGTTTTGTGCAACATCCTGAAGAAAGAATGTTTTTGCTATACCAATCATTCCTTCCTTAGGTAATGTTTGTTTCGGGAAAACTGCAAATGTTGGTCAATTACCACCAATAGAAAGTCTATTTATGCATGACGATGATTAGGGCTCGGTATCAATATCAAGTTGGGCAACTAGCAGGTTTGAATGATGAAACTCGTTACGGTTTCGAAAACGCCGATATTTTTACCACATGTTAACCAAGTCGTACCCGCTCCTGTTTGATTCCAAGGAGCTTCCTGACCAACCTTGTTGAAACGATAAAAATACTTTTCTTTTATATTTATTTTTTGCTGTGCCAATTTTGCAGAAAAGCTTAGGTTTATAAAATCTTCATAGGAAATATGTATACACTGTAGTCTGCATGCATATGCGCTATTTGTTGCAGTTCGAAATGTCGGGATTCTTACTATTTTCATGTGTAATAATGACGCTGCGCTGTATATTGTTAAGTGCCTCGTTGATTTGTAGTAGTTTTTGGGATTTTCAATTTTTCTTCACGATCTTTCCACTACTTCAGAATGCTGTTTCACAGAAATTTATGTTGTGCATCCACCAAGAAAACGAGCCGATGATACAAATTGATAGCCAATGCTGGCAAGGATTAGAGGGCAAGAATATGATTTTCGATATAAAATTGACTTTTGCCACGCCAAAACACACTAGAAAGTTGTCACTTCTCTGAGGGTTGCAGAAAAAGGCAATAAACTTGAGCATTAATAATTCTTATCGGTGTTAGTCAGTTCAGGCGGACAGACGTATTGAAAATGAACCAAATTGCCGAACACCCCATAAGGAGAAACCAATAAAAACCATTAGATCCTCGTAAAGTCGCACCATAAAATTTAACGGAGTACAGTCAGGGAAAATAAATCCAGGTTTTCGTTAGTATGCGCTGCAAGTCCTTTGATTATTGCTTCTACTTTAGATCTAAGAAACCGCGTGCTCTCTCTGGCACACGAAACTCTGAGGGTATCAATTCTAAAACCTCCCGTGGTTAATGCTTTAGCAGTAGGTACCTAAAGAAGTGTCCGATAATAAGTTGCCGAGTAGAGGTGCGAGTATCGAAAATGTCATAGTAGGTACTCGTATATCTTCTCCGGGTGGACAGAATGACGAATGGGTAGTTGGTTTAATTAATGCAGAAATTTGCAGAAACGCTCAAAATTCGCTAATTAATGGCGACGTAAATTAGAACAACAAATAAATCAGCAGTAAAGTTGCAGTAGCGTGTGTGTCAGCAACGATGCTGACCGCAGTGGCCGGTAGCAGTACAATAAAACGGGCAACGGTCCTTCTGCATGGCCTCTCCTTTAATTTAGTAACGTTCGTTAACGTGAGTCGCATTAATTTCGGCTCGAGTTTTCGCGCTACAGCCGATGCTGATTATGTATTTGCTACATGTCTTTGAAATTTATTGGCTTACGAACTTTCCAGCATTCAGCGGATTTCGACTGGTCGAGGATACCGCCTTGCTTCACCTCACCCTTTTAATTCGTTTCCCTATTTCTTCACTATTCGATTTTCAAGTGGCATTTTTTGTCATTTTTTAAAGTCAGACGGGAATTTATTGGACGTTGTGGGTCGGAACCATAACGAATCGACACAAACTATAACTATTTCTTGTTAACGAAACGAATTCTTACATTTTAAGACACGACAATGACGACAGGAGCGAGTACATTATGTAACTCTTTTTTTTGTCAATGTTCATCAACTGTATAGTCAAAACTTATTCTTCAGAATTATATCTACTTTTAGTTGTCACTTTTAACGATGGTTTTAATAGAGCTTTAGGATTTTGCATAAAAAATATTCCCCGAATTATTTTGCCAAAAGTTTGCGAACTTCTTTCGATCTCCAACAAGTGGTCGCAGCTTAATTCCTCTCTGCCTTTGGCTCTTTTATTTCGGTTCGTCCGCGCATAAATTAGTGCGTACTTCTGGCATGGGTGAATTATCTTCTGGCATGGACGAACACTCGGAGTGTTCTTTACCTCCAGTAAGCAGGCACTGACAGAAAATCGAGATCGCTCTTTACAAACACATGCATCACCCTGTCGACTGAAACACGTGATTCAAACACCACAAACATACTTTTGTTGAGTTTCAGCCTCGGTTGCACGTTATCCTTCACCTTTTTTTTTATCGTTCTCTTAGCCGGAGCAATATCCCCGTCATTGCGCATTTCCTAAGGATCCAGGGGTATTCGCTGATTGGCAAACTTCTATATAATTTTTAATTCGAAAACAGCATTAAAGATACATGTGCGTAATGAAACTTTAAACCGTATGTAATAATATTACGTAACCGCGCCCAACTGGGACACGATTGATCTCACCATGACAACCGCGCTATGATGCGAGTGCTCTATGTGTTGCTTCACTACTTTGGAGTACAAACGCAGGCGTCATCTTCAGAGATGAGTGGCATGATATTTATGATTTTAAGGGAAGTTTTTGGTCAATTGCCCCGTCCAGTTTAAAATTTTTTTTTGGCGTTATGGAACTTGGTATGTCCTGCAAAATGCATTGGGCACTACTCGATGGCAAGCCATGTTACGTTGTTCAACGAAATTACTGACCTCGCCTGCGGGTCGGTTGCAAACTTTGTTCTCGCTGGTAACATGTTTCTTACTGTTCTCGCAGTGTAATGTAGTAATTTCTTATGATTACACTTAACTACAATTCCTAATGGCGGGCCCGCCGTTTGTGACGATCAACCGGGTTAATGTATATCTATCTATTCTGTTGATAGAAATCTGATTGACAAGTGTCTCTTGTTGCTTGGCGCTAAAATAGCTGTTATTGAGCACAATGCAATGCCGCATTCTCGACCTAAACCGTGTAACCTAAAAATATTTTTAAATGCTCCCAGCAATTAAACACGTCTAGCCACTCAGAGCTCTATTAATAAAACAGCTTGTAGCGATCTTTGCCATGCATCAAACACGGCGCCCATAAATCGTCTTCTAGTGTGACAACTGTTAAAATTGCTTGTTAAAATTTTACAAGTCAAAGGCGTAGTTGGGGGGACTAGGTGCTAATAATATATTTAGTACACACCACTGGGAAATAAACATCATACGACTTATTTGAGAATTGGTAAATTTACCTTTTCGGGTTGCAAATAAATCATAGAGAGAGGTGGTACAAACGAGTCTTTATATTATGAACACTCTTTAATCACTATGATACATAGGTAGTTATCAGCTTTGCAATTTTAAGTCATCCCGGGTATGTTCACCTTTACAGTCGTGTAAATATGTGACATTTTAGTTTAGTAAATTCCTTTAATTCAAATTTGTTCGAGGTGTACGATTTGTAGCGTTCTAGCGAGCAAGCTCGCGGAGTGGGGTGCCTAACCGTCGCCCCTTTTAAGCTCAGTTGTCCCTGCTCCTTTCATACTGCGGATACCCATAAAGAATTTGTTTATCTCAGATTGCCGTTTTATTGGTCGTCTGAATCGACTCCACGGATGCCTAACTTACAGATTATGGCTTTCCTCTACGTAACCTTGCCTTTTTACTCTTTTTTTTTGTCATCTGGTTATTATCTCGGTCATCATTTCGTTAAAACTCGTCTTACCCCTTTGGAATTGAACATCTCGGGAATTTTATTAAACAATGCACTCACCGAGCATCACCGTAGTTCCAAACGTCCTTAAAATAAAAACACATCACGTCTTAAGTTGGAGCTACGTTGGAAATCTGGAAAAACTTAATGGGCGTCGCGAAAGGATTGCATCAAAGACCACCCCGGGCCCTTTTTCTAGGGCTAACTTCCGAGGTGTGCTGATTGCAGCGATCATCAGCTCGCTTTGCTGAACGAGTGAAAAGAAAATAAAGTGATGGGGAAGGGCCCGAATGCCGCTAACTTTATTAGACGCGTCTAGTTTCGATTAGAGCCCCTCACTTCCTTCACCGGTCTTTGCTTAATAGGATATTTCGTATGGGGTTTATCATGATGGGAAGTAACAAAAATTAATTTAGTTCACAAACTCACTTGTAAAAATCTGATTTTGAACATTAGACGAGAAATACCTTCCGTTGATAGCGGATAGATGACTTTCTCGGCAGCTTCATCAATACTGCAGTAAAATTGTCAAAGACATAGACATGAGAGTTTTAGGATCAGAAGAGGGAGTAACGAGGACGGGCCTAACGTAGATTTTACAATTGGATTGAATTGGTGCTCTACGCCGCGCATGTCAATGTTACTATTTACCTATCAGTAGTGTGATCACATATTACCTAAAGCCATGTTTCCTAACATCATTATCTAATATGGGAGATCGGGAGAATAAATTACGTCAAGTTTCATTTCACACGAGTGAGCAGCATGTTTTATCTTCGAAAATGTTCGAGATAATGGCGATCAAAATGTTACACTTCGTTTATGGCCGGAAGTAGATCAGTGCATTTTGAAAGTTTTAAAATTTGTGATTGTCCAGTTTTTTTAATTTTTCATCTCGATAATATTTTATAGTTCCGTCAAAATTCATAGAGAAATATGGAAACCAATTGTGCCGTTTAAAACCGGTAAAGAAGCGCCGTAGTGATGGGTGTAGGCTCAATGTTAAACTGGTTAAATTAGCGACAAGTCACGCCTTCAAGGGTAACTTCAGCTGCAACGAAGAATCAGAAGAGTGTCTAATGTTATCGGTCAGTGAAAATCCAGAAATATCGCTTCGCGAAATTTAACATATCACAGGTATTTCCAAAAAGGCAGCTGGGTTTGTTTTACGCAAACAAAGGTACCAAGGCATTTATCGCATTTCCCTTGAACGGGATTTGGAAGAAGCCCTAGATAATCTAGCTTTGGCACATAACAATCGTTACCTTGAGCGCACTGTATACTATATAAAAGCTTTGTAGGTTTTATATGGTATTTTATAAAACTAATTGCGGTTTTCTAACCGCAATTAGTTTTGGTATTTCTAAAACTCGCCTTGAATATAATTGTCTAATATGCATTAGTTATAATCTAACACATCATTTTGTTTGATATTCGAGCCCATTATTTTTGACCTTTTAATATTAGTGGATTACCTAAATAGCAGTCATGAATAACTTACCCCTTTACATGGATTAAATCCCTCTATTCACAACTCGTCATTGTAATATTGATCAATCAATTAGGGTAATCGAATTCAAACACAGGCTGCCTTTTGCTTTGTAAACATGACACATTATTATGCAAGTTACCGGTATATTAACAACAGACTGTCGCCAAGGAAGAGATTCAGGAAGTAGGGCCGTCTGTCAACTGTCACGTATGGGCGCGCCGCATTTGTCATGGTGAATCATGGCACATACGGCCATGTCAACCAATACGCCTGACAGATTTATGGGCCGAAGCAATCGCCTAAATGCCACTTTTATGACGTATGACTGTTTATGTTTAGCAGTTATTTCCTGGGAATTTTCTCTTGCAAATTGAGATCTGGTTTGGTGCGATTGGAATTGTTCGATCATTGCCGGTAAGGCCTTTCCGATACAGGGGAAAAAAAGGCAAAAAGCATTCCGTTTTTATATTTTTGGTGCGACTAATACCAGAAATACCAGTGTCACCGATTGGTGTCCATCAAGGAAAGTGATCAATTGTGACGACTTGTGACAAGTAGTGTTCACTTTTCATTGGTGAGACAAGCCATTATTTCGTTTGTTCTACACCGTGTTCCAGTAATTGCAAAAGCATTTATGTTTGTTACTCAATTTCAGTTTATTCTGACGTAATATCCTATTTGATCATCACAAATTTTCGTTTGATTTTGTTGATAAGTGTACTTTGCCCAATCATATGAATAGTGAAAATACGCGCGTGCGCGCACGATGCATTGTTTGTATTAGTTTGCGAGTCACGATTTTCAGGCTATGAGGGGTTTTGTCGATTTTCAAAGGTAGACATACAATGGAATGGTGTATTATTGGATGCGCATGTAATGAAAGACCTCATGAGAATAATTCTTATTATGTGCTATTGCATTACTGTACTTTCCCCAGGGCTAAAAGTCCTCTTTAAAATTACAAAATTAATACCAGCAATTTGAGAAAAAGGAAAGAAGGTTAAAATTGGGTGAATGATAATTCCTCTTTATTCATCTGAGAAGGCAACTGAATAAAACTTTCAGTGTTATAGAGTCGACTTCTTCTTCTATGAGAATTACCAGATTTTCCAGAGTAGCAAAATTATCCAGTGAAGTTATTTATGAATCAAAGAAATCAATTTTTGTAGCAAATAAATTAATTCGTGGTATTGGTTGTCGTTCCCAAAGGGTAATAATGGAAAGTATCGACTGTTACAAGTCCGAAATGCATTTTTGTGCTTGCGCGCACAGGAAAATTCTGTTTTCCGGACCTGCAATAAAATGTTATTAAAAATATTGAAAAATGTTTGAAACTAGACCTTGAATTGAAAGTCGAAATGTCTGTTTAAAAAATCTAAGGGACTTACTTGGAACTGTTAAATCGGTAATTTAAATTTACAGACAAAAATATACTACTCGTTGACTCCAATAGAGGAGTTACGTTAGGTCCTTTTGGAATTTACTTTTTAAAAAAAGTAAATAAAAATACAATTTATTAATTCATACACGTTTGTCATTATCTTCAAGAGGATGTTCAAATGACTAACTATTGCTAATTATCCTTATTATCTTAATCTCATCCCAATTCTGTAAGTTTGGTCGTGTCAAGAGAAAATCTTCAGCCTGATCTAGAATTTTTGATTTTATGGCTAACAAAACATATTCTTGCTGAGATTAGTCGTTATTGAAATATCTTGCATGGAACGTATCTATCTGCTTAAAAAAAGTTCTAGTTTGGCAGGGGTTTCGTCAAAAGTTTTCAATAAAGAGACTGTAGATCTCAAAGCGTCTGCCATAACTATATTAATATCTAAATTACAATTATCAAGGTCTCCTTCGTTATAGAGCTGATCAATATTATATTCCAAAATGGAATTATTACTTTTATTACTAGTTTCTGAATTTGCTCTAATGCCAGGGTACGTTATTTCACTTAAAATTTGTTTTCTAAATTTTTTCATGAATTAAACATGAAATATTTATAACTTAAAACAAGATTCCTCTGGTGATGAGGTGGATGACTTACTCAGTCTCTACTCAATTTGTGTTGACGGTTCCTGTGGGAAGAAGCTTTGCCCGAGTTGCACTGTTTTTTTTATGGTTGAATGGGTCCTATTTCCGACTGACTGCTCGTTGTTGGATTTACCAAAAGGCGATGCGGTCAGGAGTCACGAGGTCCTCTTGTTTTTTGCTTGATCCTTTCTAATTTGTTAAGACAGAAGGTGCTGGTTGCAGGGTGAACTTTTTGAGAACTCAGAATCACGAAAATTAACGCCACTTTCTGGGTCGTAGATACTCACACCACTGATTCCCGATTTTTCACTTATACATGCACCCGAAAGGATCCTACCGACTGCACCAGCTACGTTAGGTCCTTTTGGAATTTACTTTTTAAAAAAACGAAATAAAAATGCAATTTGATAATACAATTTGTTAATTCGTTCACGTTTTCCACTATCTTCAAGAGGATGCTTAAATGACTAACTAATGTTAATTACCCTGAGCTTTTATAATAAAAAGATGCTGAGTCTGTAGAACCTGGAGCGTGGTTTTGTTTTGTTGACAAAATGTGGGACATGTGTCATTACCTTTTACAGGGGAAATGGTCATATAACTGAGGCATGACCAACAATTGTCATTGTTAAATTTTTACTAGAGTAGTAACTTAATCATATCAAGAAGACGTGTTAAATTTTTTTTCAATTACCCATGTATCACAAACGGTGATTATTGCACGTTCCATCGTGCATAAAATGTCTTTATGATGCCCGTATGGTTATTACGGGGACAATATTAAAAGTTGCGGCATGGTTAAACACTTTGACAATTTCATAACACTTCTTAACGCTTAAAAGCTTCAATTGTAGTATTGATGTACTTGCAGTAAAAACTATTATATGATATTCGTGTTTAAGAGGCTTTAAAGCTTTTGCGCCTTATAAAACACTCCGCTGCGCGTCGTGTTTTGTAATGTCGCGCGTGCTGTAAAGGCCTTTTTATACGCTTTTAGAATATTACTAAAGGTTGGCTTTCGAGGTTTTATTATAGGGCAGAGAACTTGTTCGACAAAAAAACTCCGAAACCCCACATTGTCGGTACTGCATGTGAGATTGGAGCAAAATGAAAGAATTTTTGATTGTTTTAGGTTGAAGACGTACGCCCTATGAATTTGTCTACAATTATTCATACGGCATTCGACGTTAAACTTCAAAAGCAATCGCGAAAGAGTCCAATTTAAACGCAGGACCAACAGAGCAGACAAACATCATAAACGGGCGGCGTCTTGCTCCAGCATTATCCAGTTAATTTCCCACTTATTCCCGTTGATTTTCGACTTTGCGTTGCCCAATTTCGCCTAATACGTCCCGGAGGAGCCACAAAACATTTCTGGAAACGCGTCACCGACCGACGTCGACGAAAAACGAATGAATAGACACAAAAGGGAGAGATAAAGAACGCCAAGCCAAAAGGAATAATGCATAATTCGCTCATAAAATATGTCGGGGCTACGAATTGAACGCTATCCTTCAAAGGGGGCAGGTTCGACCTAAGATTTATTGGGCAATAAAGTATTATAATTAAACGGGCACAGAAACCAGCGATGTCACTCGCTCTGGATCTATAAATCTAAAGGGTTCCCCCCCCTCCCGCCTCGCTGGACTACGTGATCATGCGGGGTGAAAGATGAAATGACTACCTCTAATTACGCGGGAACTTACTACAGACTTCGAACTGAAACGGCTGTAAAATCCTGTATCGCCTTCAAGCATCAACCGCAACATCAAAACCTAGAGTTTATTTACATTATTGTTACTTTACGAGTGCTAATAGATTGTAAAGTTTTTGTTAAAGTCTCCGACAAAAGGGTTGCCACTTGAAAGGTAGTAAACGTATATAACTCGGGTGTAAATACGTCATTAAAAGGTTGTCGTAGTAAATTTCAGAGTAATAAAGTTTTTTTTTTTGTTGGAGGGCTCTGAAATGGTGTTCCCAGTGCCTTAAGCACTAGAGGCTGGTATGAGGCGAAAGATGAAATTCAATATTCGTTGTTGCCAGATACAGATTTGAAAGACGACCTCTTACGTCGCCCCGGCTCAAAAGAAGCAAAGCACTTTATAACGTCAGCCTAAACGTGATTTACGTCCGAAACCTTATTTTATATAACGTCACTGCAGTGAAATCTAAATGTGTCAGGGGAGCCTAATTTATTGGTACTCAGTGTATGCTTCGTACAGGCGTCACATCTGCAAAAAGCAGTATATCCGTCGTGTGACGCAAGATAATGACAGCTCTAAATCAAATTATGACAGCTGGCTTAAAATACCCTCTTGGTTAGAGGCCTTTCGGGCACGTTTTTAGTCAGAAAACTTTTTCGGTCTCACGCAACGATTTATCGACGGAATATTCATAAATTTTCATTTATTTCGGCTTGTTCCTTTTGTTGGCGTCGTTGTAAGGGACAGCGAATTACAGGGGGTGACTTAAAAGGGAACGCAATGGTTACGGAATATACCCACCGAAGTTTCGCGTTTCAAAGGTCGCCTTTGAAGGAATCGAAAAATTTTATAATGCCGACGCATGTGCCTATTTACTGCCAAACTTTTACGACTAATAAATATAAGCATTTGTTTGTTGCTCGTTATTTATTCGTGATTTATTTGTAGCGAGACGTTCAGAAGCGGCACAAGTTTGAGCGTAAATAACTCGCGAGCTGGCGCTCCTGATCTTTTTCCAACGAACGTGTTTTAGATTCGCGGCCTCATTGTTCTTTATGGATTGTAAATAATTCCCAATTTAATTTGCTTTCGGAGATAATTGTAGTTTACAGCCGTCAACGAGTTGCCAGGCAGTTTGTATCCGAATTATGTCTTTAAAGTCAAGCGATGATAGATGTACAGGGTGTCCCATGTTCGACTCCCAACACGAGCACCTCGGAGATCATAGTAGAGAGGGTCGGTTCGTGACAGCAGTAGTTTGCCTTTTAAATAAATAAAAAAAAAATCCGATTACCTCCGGAGATATCGGGAAAAAAACCGATAATTGCTATTCTAATTTTCGTTTTTGCTTTAAATTACATAGAAACGTGAAAATTGAGAACGTTTTCTTAAGGCGCTTTCTCTCACACTGCAAGATCGAACTAGCTGTTGGGAAATGCGACGTTTCGATTTTTCAATACCATCACCATTTTTCTCCCAAATAGGAACCTGACGGTTTAATTTTACGAATTTGGCTAGTTATTAATAATTGAAAAACAACCATGTGTCACCCAAATATAGTTTGTATGTACTTGCGTTGTTTGTTTGTGTCCATTTCAGAAATTAAACACAGAAGTTTTTCTAAAAATTACGTTAGCGGTTCTTCCAATATTTAATCAGTAGAATTATTAGCCTTTATAAGTTTAATTTGAAAATGCTCTTTGAATGTGTGAACAACCAGAATATCTAAAATACATATATTTTTAAAATTCTGACAATGAGTACTTTTCATCCAGACGTGGCAAATCGACAAATGTAACATACGGTTGTTTTTCAATTATGGATGAAGAGCCGAATTCGTGCGAAAAAGGCCAGCTCTCCATATAAAAAAAAAAATTGATGATGATATGGAAAACTCGAAACGTCGCATTTCTGAAAAAAACATTTTCTTGTTGTAGCGCGGGAAAAAGCGGCTTAAGGAAGCATTCTCAATTTTCATGTGTCTATGTGATTTAAAGTAGAAAAAAAATAAAAATAAAATAGCAATTATCGTTTTTTTAATGTCTCCGAAAATAATCGAAATTTTTAAACAAATAAAAAAGTTGCAAAATCTCATAGTCACAATCAAAGTTGTGTCTCACAAAGACACAACTTTGTCTCCATTTAATCAACTCTGTATTTCCTACGGCATCCTAGATCTCCATGTTGAGAGCCGAATATGGAAGACCCTAAGTCGCTATCCCTTCGAAACTCAATTATTGTTTTAAAACCTTTCAGGTGTGATTATAAGTCTCAATATCTGTGAAATCTTGCCGTCAGCTTCGTATTATCACAAATAGATACCGACGCTAAAACTTGAATTGCATTTTTACTAGCAATGATATATGGGTTATGGTAGATTTTAAATAGTCTTTTAGGCCACAGGGAGACCGAGGTTCGGACTCAGTCTAGTAGGGACGTTCTCAAAGGCCAGTTAAATTCTCCTTCTCAATTTCGTGATAAGTGAGAGGCTCCTAGAACCATTAACGAGGGGGATAACTATCTTCACGTTTCACCTTAACTAGGCAACGAGTATTGGAGGATTAAAATCTGAGCATATACATATTATAGCGCTGTATTTTAGCCAACAATAAAATAAAATATATAAATTTAAAAAATCGTTACTGTATCTCTAATCTTAATTCGAACATTTTCCGAAAACTTACATTAATCGTAGTGTCTGTGTTTCCCTTCCATCCGAAATTTCCAACTTGCAGATCAGAATCCAATTTGCGGCGCTTATACCCCTTGTTAGCCCTCACTCAAGGTGTCTAATTTTTTGACCTAGACTAACCTTTAACTTATCGATCTGATTTGAACTAACCAAAACGCACTGAGCTATTGAAAAAACTGGGATGACAATACCTGCTTTTGCCAAAAACCTCATGTTTCGTGTCGGTGAAAGTGGTATATTAAGATACCAGTTTTATAGGTAATTAATTCATTGTCGCATCAGTCCAAGTTGTAAATCGAGTAACGAAGCGACGGGTTTTGCAATTAATCTGCGTGAAAAAGACCCTACAAATCCTGTATTTTATTCGATTTTTTAAATTTTTTATTGAGCAGAATTTTAGATTTCGTTTTCATATTTATGTGATTTACAAGAAGCATTAAGCAGAGAATACAGACCTAAAATTGTGAAAGGTTGTGATACCTGACCAACGGCTGCAGGAGAAATCAAATAGGCATGTCAGATTGGTAAATTATTGTTTACATTGCTAAAGGTAGGGTGATATTTATCTATGATCTATGACTTAATATCGCTCGTCCATGGCTTATTAAGGGGTTGTGTCACCGATGAACTTGAGTTTATTCCCCAACTTGATTTATTTATCAGAAACTACTTAACAAATTTGATCAGTAAACCGAGTTTGAAGATAAACTCGTTTTAACTTCGTTGGTCCCAGTGCTTGCAAATACTAAATACAGAACCCGTTTGTGTTCCCATCTATGGTCTAAGACCAGACCAATCAGAAGAAGTTTCATTATCACGTGATCTTGACTTCTCTGTTGGATAAAAAACACATTCCTTTTAGTATGCTTATCGTTTTAATTTGGATAATTTCGATCGTAAATTAAAGGAAACACCTGATTTTAGTACTTTTAACAAGATAGAGTACATGTGAATCGAGTTCTTACGCCGAGTAGTATACCTACAGCTTAAACTCCTCCTGCCGTTAAAATGGAGATTCTGATGGACACTTGAATCCCACGTCTAATTTGAAACTAAAGGTATACTGGCGGCTAACTAGGTAAGGGAGTGTAAACCGAACTGGATAAGTAATGGGTTAATTTCATAAATCTTGAATGTTAAGTCATAGATCATAGATTAGCACAAACCCACCTTAATCCGGTTCTTCCAGGTTTGTGGGAATAATACCATTAATTAAAGTATCACTGTTTTACGGCGCGGAAAAGGCGTCATTTTTATCCGCGGAATAGAAAAAAACGTATTATCGGAAAATCGCAATCATTTTGCAGTTATAATTCAATGTTTTTCAATTATTTTTTAGTAATCACGGAGGTTCCGTGATTGCTAAAAGTAGAATTTGCCTGTAATGTAGTAAAACTCCTCTTCTTCTATGGAAACGACCGATTAAAAGGAAACTTCGTGTTTGATAACTTTTTTAAAATTGTAAATTGATTCGTTTAGGTTAGACGGACAGATAAAATCTCTGTGGAACGAGCTGCAATCGGCGATGATTCGAATTTTTGGATTATGGGACTCTAATCTTTAGACTCTAAATTTCAGCACTTACAGGCTTTTAATTGACAGATGAATCTGGAGCTTTTGGCTCATATTCAAAAATATAAAATTCTTGCCTTCCAAAATGTCTATTGTTGACACTTTTAATTCATGCTAGTTACACGTGTCGTATCGCTCACGGATGCATGGTCACCCAACCTTTTGCCAATCCTCCGTCTTGCCTTTGCATTGTCACATCTATCGAATTTCGATGTCGTGATTATTTCGATTAGACAGCAGCCAGCAACAGCTGAGAAGTCTAGCTGGCACCTGTTCAGCAGTCCATCAAACCGACGACTATTTTTCTTTTTCGGATTATGAAAGCTAATTAAACCGAATTTCCTGGTGAACTAGCATTTTCCATTAGGACTGATCGAGAGTAATTGCCGACGATTTGTCGTGAGTGGTCATTGTTAGGTCTGTCGTGTCCGACGCTAGGTATTTCGGTTGTTGCTCTAGTTTTGTTATTCGGGACACTTGTAATGAACGTCTAGCTTGACACTATTATCGCATGAATTATGGTGCATTTGGAAGCTATTATTAATAAAGTTTTGGTTTTAAACATTGTACAATAAAGCCTTGAATTACAAGCGCGAGGTGTTTGAAGAAAATATAAAACACTGAAATATATTTATTAATGATACTATCAAGTCAAATTCTGGTGGCTCGTAAAGTAATAAATACGATTAGTATTAATACATGCAATGCGGTGCTACCCAGTTTCAATATAGTCGAAATTTATTAGTTTACAAGGTTGTATGATAATTATTGTTTTAGCCTTAAAGGCGGCAGGTTTACACATATTTAACGATAATAAAGAATGTCGCTTTAAGTGCCGACTACCGCTTATGAAAATTGTTATTTTAATTTTATTTTAATAGCAAACGCGCTATTGTGGCGCTTTATAGTATTTTACGCAAGTTCTCTCTTTTTAGTTTGCTTACCAAATTAGAGTTATGATGTGTGGTGGTAAATATGTATGTTTACTATTGGCGGTATCTCGTGGCTAATTGTCTGATCTTGCCGACATTAAAACTGATAGAAAACAAAGTTCAACGACATTTCTGCATTTAAATAGACGGCGCAACAAATTTCTCTCCCTGGTTTCATCAAAGTATTGTGAAATGAGACAATATTGTACAAAGGCCGGTAGGATATTATGAGTAATGCTAAATGAGCAGATGACTTGTGCTCTTCAAGAAGAGGATAATAAACAAGTTATAGGACGTCCTTTTCTGGCTATTGCTCTGACTTAGCATTTAGATAGCGTGATGATGCTAGCAAATTTTAGAGCTTAGTCAGTTCGGTCCAAATTCGTCGGCAGAGGGTGTCCCATCTTAAAATAGTTACCACTAGACTATTCTGGCCGCAGGTGCTAGCTTATTAACTCCTCCAGTATCTTATTAGCTTGAAAACCAAGCTAGTTCTATTTCTACAAAGTTGGCGATATTAGTTTTTTCCTAGTTTAGTCCCGGTAGCGACTCAAATGTGAATATCTCGTAAACTCTAGGAGCTGTAGAAAAGCTATTGTGAATAATTTTTAAATTTTAATATCTACGTTTCGGCGACGAATTCTCGATATCTTGTAAACTATACTTGAACTGGTAGTTTGATGGAAGATTAATTCCACGGGAATCGGCCGATTTTCTGTCGTTCTTACTTGTTGCCATGGAAATGGTCCTATTAGCAAATCTTCTAACCACCAAAACATTGAGCACTTCAGCAATTTGGCACTTAGCAAACTGCAGCGTTACTTCAATTTACCTAACTATCGGTTTTTTGTTTCAGGTAAGACTCCCACCACCATGACCGTTTCTAGCTAAAGCAACATATCCGATCAGGTAACCAAATGCATCTCTCGATTTTTTTCACCAGCTACCTATCTTTCATATAATTTAACATAAAGAACTTTGACACCTCTGAAATATAATCCAACATCGCTACACTCCCGCATCGCGGAACAAAAAAGGTACAACTTGATTTACGTTGATTGACACAACGTGTTCCTCTCAAAGAATGACAGCTCTTGTCTCCACACTTTCATCATGACTCGCTGAATACCACAAGAACAAGAAGACTAGAATCTCAGGTATAAAAGGCCGTTTTAGGGACCCAATTCTTGAAGTTTGTACCTTAAATTCCCTTTCAGAACAAAATCAAATTTCTTTATGGAAATCACTAACAGCTCTACCCAATCGATATTAAATAATTTTTTTCAAGAATTTAGATTTAATATTGGTAACGTCATTGGGTAATGGGATAGTTTAATGTGCATCTGGGTTAGAGAATAGCGTCCCATTGGAAAAGCATTAAAGGCGATTGTCAGATATTACAAGATACTTTGAGAGACTTTTGAATAAGTCGTCGGTCGATTGATTGAGTTTCATTTAATTGTTGTTTTCGAAGAACTATTGACAACCCAGCGTGGAAATAATTGAAGACTTCGGTCTTTGCAAATTCGTTCGCTATCTTAGGTCAGTAAACTATCTCACTATTAATTTTTCACCTTCGACGTGTCCGTCATCCGCGTTTATAAGTCCATTGAGGATGGTGATTGGTCGCACGATTCGCAATACCGGGAACTAATTGTCCCAGGTGTATGGCACTATTCTTCAACAAAGCCCATGACAGGACGTTGCTGATAAGACATTAGATAGGAGAAGAACGCCGGCATAAATACGGGTCCTCGTGAGATACGGTACACAGAGGCTGAAAGGCGAATACCTTATGCCACCGAGAAGAATGCCTTATAGGAGAAATATGCGCTCAAATGAAAGACAATAGGGCATAAATTGTTGCAGTTGCCACTGTCCGACTGAGAGGTCGTTTTATCGTTGAGTTTAGGGGATAGGGTGCATGAAAACGCTACGGGATGGACACAGTAACTAGTCTTCATCACCTTATCCGAATGGATTTTTATGCACATTTGGTAAGCACTCGAGGAAGCTTCACGTTATTTTTAACTTCATTAAAATTCACAACACCACGAAGGGAGTATAACCAATCTGTGGTACAAAAGTATGGAAACCAAAGTAAGCGTGTTACCAGACTGAACTCTTCACATGCGCTCAAACATCTCACTTGAGTCCGGTTCAATTCTATTTCTGTCAATGGCATTTTCCTCAAACTCGTCTCTTCTTCCTATTTATCCAATTATCCTTCCCCTACTTAGCAATCTTAGGCAAAATTTACGATTTTTCCAACGTGATTTTCAGCCAGCTTGCAGCAATAAATCGCATTTAGCAGAAATTTTCATTTTAAAGAGATTGTCATATAAACCTATAAAGCATCGGACACTTTATTTTTGAGATACAGCTAGAGTGGTCAAGTTTTAGATATATTCTTAAAATGTTTTTTCTCAGATTCCTAAAGTTTTTGAAGTATTTGAATCAAACTCGGACTCGGAGTTAGTTTCCATCCGCTCTTTACATACACTGATAAGTCTAGAGAGTTGGAAAATTTGTAAAACACATTTTAATCGCTACCAATTGGAAAAAGAATCGTCATTTACTTAGTGAAAGGGCAAATTCGTTCATCTGCATTCATTAGCTTGTTTCATGGCCCCGTCTTTGACTCGGCTGTCAATATGGCTATGACAATACACTTGCAGCCTTTTCGTGTGGCAAAACCAAATCACCTTGCCGGTCATACCTTACTTACGTGAGGTTTAAGTAACCTGTAGAAAACTGTACGTATTGTTTTTTTATTGTCTAAATACAAGGAGAATACGCATTTGGCAAGTCCGTGGCCGGTTTCAAAAATGTACAGAACGTGAAAATTAGTACATTTTAAAAACATCGATCTCAATGAACTGTCGAATTTTCGATTATAGACATAAATTATCAGGTTGGCATGGTACAAACTAGGAAAATAAAATCTGTAGTAAATATATTAGAACCTCTTATTGCCCTGCCAAGGAAAAGCAGAACAGGGCAGCGAGAGATAACCTAAATAAAGGTATAAACGAAAGCCTTGATGTTGATGCGCTCTAACGAGTGAGGGTTGACAAGTAATAAGAAGACTATCAGCCTGGGTAGATGGCGAGGGGTGCGTGGGGGGCGAAAAGGGGGTGACGGATGAGTGACAGGGCTCATTGTGGCCTCGTTTTGACTGACGAACGGCTGAATCGCTTTGTTAAGACATCTCAGCGTTGCCGCCTTGAATTTTATTTTTAAGAAATAAGAATTATTTGCGTTTCGTGAGGCTCTAATATATGCTAAAATCACGTAATGAGCTGTATTTTCTAGAAATAAACATTTGAGATGCATCAAAACCAATGTCGGAAATTCGTCGTTGGATGACTCGATAACCCTCCTCTAGACACATATGCGGATAATCCAAGCTGTTCACATACCTAGCCTATGTGTACGCAGTTTATGAGCTATGTTCGATTTCTCATACAGCTCTACTTGAAAATGTTCGTTTGGACAATTTTGGCGACTAATTTAATTTTGCCCACAATTGGATTATGGCAACGTAGCGGTCTTTGGCACACTAACATTGCAATATTCTCTCGTCGGTGTGATGAACAAGTAGACAGGTGAAAAGATGAGAGCTTTTTAGTTGAAGTAAAATTAGCGTGCAATTCTTTGTTTCTTCATATATTGTTCTGTCAGTGTGCGAAAATAATGAAAGAGACATGGTCATGCGATATCGCGGAAACTTTTTTAAATGTGCATGTACGATTTCAGCCGCATAAATTCGATACAATATGATTTTCTCTCTCATCCTAGATACTTCGATACAGTGCCAATTTATTATATTGTACATTGCACGTACCTACCTCAGGTACTCTGGTTAACTTATTCAGGCGGCATAACTATTATAATTAGATAAGTAAAGATTTATTATTTCCTTCGGCCAATCACGCCACATTTCTATTACATATCACACGTGTATTTCAGATATTTTAATTCTCCGTAAACTTGGTTTACGTGTTATAAATGAGTGGTCAGATTAGAATCATTGGCAGTCGTTTATTTGAGGTGGAGTTTTGGCACTAGAGTTGGCATTGTATTTTATTTCATTGTAGTATTTTATATTTAAATTGTTACCTCACAATTTAGAGTTGCCTAAGAGGTGAGGGACCAGTATACGTGATAACAGGGGCGCTGCCAAATTTCCGAGCTATTTTATTTAATAAATCGAATTTCGGAACATTTTGAATGAATAATGTGAATAATCGCCTTCACTACGATGACGTTGTTGACACCCATTTCAATATTAAAAAAAACTTATCACCAAATTCACGTTGCTGTCCGTCTGTCCTTGTAGTTGATAATGGATGAGCTAGGAGATCGACATCTTTGCCAAATGCTGATAATTTTTCCCTGCTAGGAATATACAGGAAGGCCTAATGCATGTAGTAGAAAAACTTGTATCGTGCATTTGGCATGGAGAAATACTGCTGCTTTGCAAGCAAATTATAGGAATTGAGAAGTTGCCGCAGAATGTTTAACCAGTATGGAGACTCCTATTGAATTACTTCGGATATTTTTGAATTTGATCGCCAACTTCAACAACGACCGAACCTGCGACATACATACGTGACATAAAGTGGCAGTTAACACTTTGGACATATATATAAATATAATATATAAAATGAAATTTACCTATAATTTACAATTTTTTCACTCCGTATCGGCCAGTAATAATTGGCACCATTGTTTCTGGGACATCCTGTGGGGTTATCTAACACCGCCTGTATAAATAGCTTTTGACGCTTTTTTGGTTGTCCTTAATCCGTCCTTGGCACCGGAAAACCATTATTTTCAGTAGCACTACCTGCATAGGTAAATGCTAGGCAAGACACTCTAAATCTCTGAATCGCAACGACTCATTACAATGCGAAAAAGGCAGCGTTTAATTGCATTCTGAGGCGCCAACCCATCAGGCCATCAGACGTTACGTGCCCGAAACCTGCACTCCTGCAATGGATGGATTGCAGCTACACGATTGACATACATGTGTGGGTGGTTGCCGACCCTGTTGCATATTAATGGCTTCGGAATTTAATTTATTACCAGCAATTCCACCTGCATAATCTCGTTTGTCCGTTTGACCTGATGATGAATTTTCCTGCCAACTTTCCGTTCAGGAAAAAGTCAGGGATATCGCAAGGGTCACCCAATACTTCCAAAGCAAGCGATATCAGATTGCCGTTAATGAATGTGCGAGAGAGAGAAAGAAAGAGAAAGAGACAGATATAGAGAAAGACAGAAATAGAGGGGGGAGGGAGGGAGAGAGAGAGAGAGAGAGAGAGCATTAACTGCGACGATTCGGATCTTTCGCCAATTTATAGAATCGTCTGTGAGATCCTTGTTCGTGGCCGCTGGGCTGCTTCTGACTTGGATTCTTCGTGTAAACGGCCCCAAACATGAACAATTTGTTGATAACATCGTTGAAGAACGAGCTTCTGCGGTATCTGCGAAAGTTTTTTGTTCGCCGTTGCAATAGCTCACATGCAGATCGATTAAAATTGCTCTGGACACGGTTTTTTGATCTCGTTTACTTGTTGTTTATGAGATTCTTATGCCTCTAGGCAGGACTAGGACTCGGCAGATATCTAATTCTATCATCACTTGATTCACTTTAAAGCAAAACGTTCAGTAAAAAATGTATTATAGATTCCAGTTGGTCCCATTAGTTCGCGTTCATTACTTGTTACAGTTTGTTGCTAATGATGAAATGATAAATGTTTCTACGTCTGGGTGTCTTCTATGATTCGAAAAAAGTGAATGAAAGTTCTGATACGGCTAAAGTTCGATAACGAATACAATGGCCAAGTCATGTTGAATTTGTCCGGATATTTTTTAATATGGCCGTCAATTTAAATCGTGACAAAATGAGTAATATGTGACGTAAATGACAATGATAGCTGACACGTGGAAACTGTTTTCTGATAAGAGGAAACCAATGTGACACGGATCTATAAAAAATTCTACTCGTGCAAATAAAATGTTTGTTATTATGCTGGAAGGAATATTGGAATAAATTCAAATAGTTTAGTTACAAAGGGCTAATACCATCCATTTTATATATACCAATTGTGGCCTAGGTAAAAAAAAAATCAGAAAAATCTGTTTATTTATTCTTATAGTAATATCAATATTAATATATACGAAAATAATTCGATACAATACAGGCACATTATATCTTTATATGAATCAATCTCAAAAACTTCAAGAATATCTTAACCAGTAAAAATAGCTTTTTTTTAGCTTACTTCTCGTCTTTTGACTTCTTCTTTTGTGCCCTTAGCACTTTTCTCTTGTTCAGTAATAAATTAATTAAATGAATAAAGTAACATTCTATAGAATTAGTTTCTTTATCGACAGTTCCCCAAAGCTCGTTTCGCTCACTAATTCTCACTGTGTAATTTACTAAATTTAAACAATGGATCGCCAGGACATTCTGTTCTACCTACTATGTAATTACGTTTGAATCCCGTATATTTCTGAATAAATGTTATAAATGTGATTAATCTATAAAAGACTATATACGATATCGTCAAAAATCAAAATTATTTTGATGTTTGGGTTTATATGATTTGTTTCAAACTAATTAGAGAGCAACTATACGGCTAAAACCTTCGAGTTAGTTAAAGTGAGTTCAGGTCATCACAAATTCCACTACGATTTTTACCTGTTAGTCAGTTTAGCTACCGATAATGAAATAATTATTCAGCTAAACGCAAGACGCAACAAAGTTAGGATAAACCAACAGGAGGCCGAGAAAAAGCATTATACTCGTACACAACTCGTAATTAAAGGCATGTTAAGTACTTCAACCGCCAAAATTACTGACCTCGCCTGCAGCTCGATTGCAAACTTTCGTTTCGCTCGTAACATGCTTTGTACTATTCTAGTAATGTAATAGATTATTACACGAACGCTAGTGGTAAAGCGCTACTTTCATCGCCCAAATGAGTGTGGCATTATGTGTGGTATTTATGTCTATTAAACCCACTTTACTTCAGCCCCTCATCCCCACATTCACTTAAAATGATGTTTTTGTTAGTTGGCGCAACCTGTCGGAAGTAAATTATGTTTTTCGAATGGTTCTTAAGTTAGATATAATAGATACCTCGGTAAGTGTACCAAAACGAATTAATCGTACTTAATCTTTGAGAAGTTATAAGGCTCTCAAAAAGTCGGTTTTCATTATATTTCATCTGCATTAAATTTTAAGTAATGTACTTTATATAGGGACCCTAGCAACGATTATAAATCTGGATTAACCTGAACTAAGGTTGTAAAAGTTAGGATCCACAAAACTCTTAAGTGAGTTTACCTTCACGTTAATCTGCATTAAAATACCATTGTTTGCAGTTATTACAATGACTACATCCAACTCATACCGACATAAATGGAGTTGCAGGCCTTAAAATTGTCCAAAAAGCTTACTAAAATTCGCGTTAGTTCAAATCTGAAAGAAACTTTTTTGTGTCTGAAATAAATTTCTCCATAATGTTTTTCGCCAGTGCGGCTTAAAATCTAAAAATATTTCTGGGCCTTCTGGAGGACGAAGCAATTTTTGAGGTTCAGAAAATTTCGGTTTGCTTCAACATGTTTTATGCATTAGTCCAAAAAAAGAACCCTTTTAGGAGATGTCGCCTTTGGTGCCGGATGCTACCGCTTCTCTGTAGGCAGAAAAGTAAAGTTAGTTCTCAGGTAAGAGAAACGCTACTAGTAGAAGAAAAGTCTTTTGTTTCCAAATATCTACTATCAAAAATTTGCCTGTTCTTTACGAATTACGAAGGATGTTAATGGGTAAAATTTTGACCAAAATATATGTAAAGCCAACAGGAATAAAAAGAACGTGGAAAACGGACCAACAAGCCACAAGATCAGTTCTCGTTTCTCGTTAACGGTAGCGCTGTCGTCGCATAAACTCGTACACACACGAACGAACATATCTATAACAAATCAAGGCTTGACGATAAAAAAAAACCAACGTTGAATTCCTGCTACCCGGCAGCAGCGAAAGGCGGAGTGAATCCTGCAACATCTGACCAATGACTCGACGAAGCGACTCACCATGTAGATACAACTGCTTAACGATACTAATTACTTTGATTTATGTTCGTATTGTTCATTGTTGTAACGAGAACGCCCTCTTTTGGAACGCGCTGGAAGGAGGTAGGATTCTGTGAGGAGGGGGTGTGGGGGGTGGAGGGGGAATTGCTGCTGTTCTGGTTTGGTTATTGGGGTTGTTAGTGCGTCCCTTACATAATTTATTATTATTATTATTTTATGTAAGTTAAATATAAAAATCGAATGTGATGTTTTTGCTTTAGTTTGGAAATGTTTTATCTCCTATGAGTTTTTGGTTGCTTCCTGATGCCGTACTCAGGCAAAAATCTATATGCTCAATGTGCTGATAAAAAAATAAACAAGTTTATAGGGTAAATGTTTGTCTTTACCTGTCGTAGGTTGCCGGCCGCACGAGAGTGGGGGAGATCTAGACAACAAACAACAATTTTACGACACGGCTGGCCTTATCTCAATTCATATAAAAAGTGTCTTTATAATTCCTCACAGTTCAAGTTTTTTAACAGTAAAGTTAGTGCTTCTTTACTGAGTAATAGTGTGTTGTTCCTGAACATTAATTTCTCATTAACTTCGAATCGAAAAGATTTTCCTCGTCCTAACTATTTCAATTAATCTGAATTAGAACAGTAAGTAGGTCCAAATTTCTTATTTAAGTACTTATTGTTACTTAGGGTGTTTCCTAATTGATGGCAAAAAATTTAAGGGCTTATTTCTTGTTCAGAAACTTTTTCGTATAAACATGGGATCTAAGCGGATTCGCTTCCGAGATACAAGGCGTTTTTTTTTATAGCCGCCAGAATTTATGAGACATTTAGAAATAGGGTGAGAAATTTGGTGTATAGGGCGGCATAACTAGATTTATTTGCTGAAATAGTCCGCTATACAAGAATCTCTGAACGAGGCAAATAAATGATAAAAATGTGTTTTCTTAAATACTACTTTCGTTAATTATAAAAGTTTCCCAGGGCTAATTAATCGCAATATATAATTTAGTTTAACATATCTTTTGTAATCATCCACAGTGAAGTGATAATTGCCCTTTCACATCCTGCGGATCTCGCAGAATATTATTACAAGTATTATTTGGAAAAATGACTGCAAACCCTACGAAATATGTGTGTTGCCTTTTGGGCGCCAACCTGACTTGACAACGTTTTAGCATTTGGGTTAATTTTTTTAGTTCAATAATTTGAGCAGTCAATGCCGATGATGATAGAAGCGCAAGGGACGTGTTTTCGATTTTTTTTCGACTATTTTTAATTTTTGCTGTTTTTTCACTTTATTTCATAAAATAAATTTTAAAAAGTCCTTTTGAAACCATCTAACAACCCTTGCCCGTAAAAAAGCAGCGCAATACACCGAACATCAAGGACTCAAAATTTGTATTTAAGGAAGTAGGGCCTTATTTGCAAAAATTAAATTAATGTCTAAATTGTCTGGCCCTGCCCTGTAGTTGACAACTTCCAATGGAAAAAATTAGGGATAAGTACTGTCTCGATATAAACATTTTTTATTGTTTTCTTCTGCCTCTTCTACTTCCTTATTTTGCCAGTCACGACGGACCAGAAATTGTATCTATCTTTGACGAAAACGTGATTAATATTGCTTCATTCACGTGGGCAAAAGATCTGGTTTTTTATAGCGCTAAAAAGAATATTTTATCGATCCCCTGAATATTTATTTGGTGGTAAAGTGACATGATTGGCTCAAGGGCGAATGTATTTAAGAGTGAGAGCTTTTTTTTTCTGTTAAAATTTTTTTAATGTATTTAGTTGTCCTTTAACAAGTTGATGTGAAATGACTAAGTGGAGAGCATCTCCGGTTTTTGCCTCAGCTTAGTTCAACCTAATATTTGCCGGTGTAGGCTCTACCTTCTGAACCACTTGAATTTTCCCACAAATACGTTATATGTATGTATAGCAATATTTTTACATCGTACACAATTCATTCACGAATGGTTGGCAATTTAAATGGTTAAATTCGTTCGAAACTAATCGCTAAACTTTTCAACGACATCTAAACTTCTCGTTATCAGTCCAGAAAATCCAATTCCCTCGTTTGTTTCCCTTAATGACTACCAACCCCGCTGATTGACAACCAAATGAAAATCTGATTCATTGTCTCGTCATCGCCTTTGTCTTTTAGACTGTTCATTATAAACTTTCTTTCGTACTTACGAGGAACTTGCTCTATCAGCCTCTGAGACTATTAATATTTTACTTGTCCTTTGTTTTTGTGTTTCTCTGTCCTATTCTAGGTATGGAACGCGAAACGTCTTAGTCGTCGTTTTTATTGTTAGGGAGACATTCAAACTAACTGAGTTTGAAAGTAATAGTTTCAAATGGTCTGAAGTAATCGGGCTCGTAAATTGGAAAATTAAGGATTCGGTGATGGCGGCAAAACAACAGCTGCAAGATGGGCCTCGAGGAGTCGTCATCTTGCAAAGTTGAAAATTATGCATACTTGGAGATGTTACATGTGTACGTTTGCTTCAGAAGCAAAACCCAAGATATTTCAAGTTTTGTACTTCTTCCATTTGCAATATGCAACGTAATCTTCAGTACTTATCCTGAATAAAGTTCTTAAAGGAAAGTATGACTGATGATATGGGTTCATAATAAACTGGACTACATTAATAAAGATTAATATACAACGTAGCGCAGAAATACTAAATCACTCAACTAGTGACATCTGCTGCTCGCCTTGAACTATCACGTTTTTCATCGTCGCCATTGCTTGGAGGACGTATATACCAGGTGTTGCCCATAATTGATGGTGCAGGATATTTATTGCTGCTTATGTTTCGTTTTAACCAGGAGCATTCCTATTATTACTCACCTGAACCGAACCAACACGCATATTTTAGGCATTCTTTGTTTCATTTCCTTCGGTAGCCTTTCACTTCGTCTCCAAAAATACCTTTGTCTAGTCAAACTAAACTAATTGCAGTGCCCATTTATTTCCAGTTGAATTAAAGCAAATTAAAATATCTCTACGTCATAGAGCCTCTCGCCAATAAATAAAACACTAAAACGAAAAGTGCGATAAATCTCCCTTTTTCTCATCCGAGCTTTATCAAAGACGCAAGCAGCCGTGTTTCATATTGAAATATGGAAGCTTACATCCTGCTTTTTAATGTGTCCGTACCTCGGGTTCTGTTGCAAATTACCAGCCGAAGTTATTTCGCTGATAACATAATTCACTTAACCCAGCCCTTCCACCCCGATATTTTGCAAAATATCCTAATTTCCCTTTATTATTGTTTCAGGGGAAGGCGGGGAGGAAGGCTCACCAGAAGAAGGTGACGACAAACAGGAGGCAGAGGAGGAGACAGGCTCCATAACTCCCACCTCGACGTCTCCTCCTCCCATCGGTGAAGAAGGACAGTCTCCCCCACCTGGCGATGTCCCTTCTCCAACTAGTCCCAGAAGCATTAATGACGATTCTACTCTAATTAGGTAAATTATCTTGACATCGCAACTGTCGGAGCCGAGGGTAATTGTACTGTTTGTTTCAGAGAATCAAATTCGAGGTGCCACTCCCGCGGCTCAACAGAATCCCAATCCTTTTCCAGGTACCATTCTGAAGAAAGCGAAAGAATGTTGGCAGAACGAGCAGCTCTCCTGCACAGCGCTACGTTAAGTCCCGTGGGAGTCGCGCTTCCTCCTTCCATTCCAGCAGCGTTACTCCCTTCTCAAAGTGCCGCTATGGCCGCCTACCTCAACGCAGCGGCGGCCGCTGCAGTGCAGTCTCATCGCTTGATGATGACTTCACCTCTTCCCGGAGGATTTACCAGAGCGCCAGTATCTCCCCTAATAAGTTCCACATCGAGCCCTCCAGGATTATTAGTACCTCATGCTAACGATCTTTCTCCAAATGCTGAAGGAATCTTGGATTTCAGCAGAAGGAGCAAGTCGGGAGACGAAAGTGATAGTGATGCTGTTAACTTGTGTAAACCGGGCACTCCTCCCGCTACCGAGGGCGGTAGCGCTCCATTAGATTTATCGGTAAGCAGCAGAAAAAGGAGTTCTGACGATAGCACTTCTTTGCATCAGCCTCCACATCGGAAACCGAAGATGGAGTTTAAGCCGACAATTCCTCCGTGGCCTCCAGGGTTGGGAGCACAACATTTGCCATATTTTGCGGCTGCTGTCGCTGCTGCAGGACTTTCGCCGAAAGCGAATCCTGCGGATTTATGGAACGGCAAAATTAAATCTGCTCCTCCGGTTCCGAGTGAAGCAACCAAGGCGTTAGAGAAGATGAGCGAACTAAGCAAAATTGGTGGTGAAGATTTGTTTAGAAACATGAGCAGTAGCGTGCCCGGAAATTCTACAAGTAATAGGCACAGTGCCTGGCAAAGTCATTGGCTCAATAAAGGGGCGGAGCAAGCTAAAGACGTTTTAAAGTGCGTATGGTGCAAGCAGAGTTTCGCTAGTCTGGCTGCCTTGACCACTCATATGAAAGAGGCCAAACACTGTGGTGTTAACGTTCCCGTCCCTCCGATGCAATCAAACCCACTACCTTCCCAATCGCAAATGATAACGTCGCCTTCAAACACCAGCACTAGCACGTCCTCTAGCAGCTCCAACAAACCTAATCAATCTGACTTGAACATGTTGATCAAAGAAACAATGCCCCTGCCCAGGAAACTAGTGCGTGGACAGGACGTATGGCTGGGCAAGGGCGCTGAGCAAACCAGACAAATATTGAAATGTATGTGGTGTGGCCAAAGTTTCCGGTCCCTGGCCGAGATGACTAGTCACATGCAACAAACGCAACATTACACGAATATCATCTCACAGGAACAAATAATTTCGTGGAGGTCTCATGATGATGCCAAAGGAGGAGGTGGTGGAAGTTCTAGCGGGCAAACTCCGCCAGGTGGGGCCAGCAGCCATGTTAGTGCAGTACTAACCTGTAAAGTGTGTGATCAGGCTTTTAGTTCCTTGAAAGAGCTCAGCAATCATATGGTAAAGAACTCGCATTACAAGGAGCACATTATGAGGTCCATAACTGAGAGCGGGGGTAGAAGAAGGCAAACCAGAGAGAAACGAAAGAAGTCACTTCCTGTTAGGAAATTGTTAGAACTCGAGCGAGCGCAGCACGATTTTAAAAACGGTGAAAGCGGAGGAATATTGGACAAACTCCGAGATTCCGCCGGTGTTGGCAGAATTACCTGCGAGAAATGCGGCAACAAGATTGAGACCACTATGTTTGTGGATCATATTAGACAGTGTGTTGGAGGCATATCCAGTAATCAAAGAAATTTCCTTAAAAGTGCCCTAATGTCAAACAACGTGATATTACCTCCAGAAAGCCCTGATCGCAGCAAAATGAAAACTCCCTCGGATAAATCCCCATCCCCAACACAAAGGTCACCCTCAGTATCAGACGCCAGCACTAAAGAATTAAGCGCCCCTGTCGAAGCAAATAATGGATCCAGCCCCTCAGTTCTAAATGCCATAGAAAAACTCATTGAAAAGAGTTTTGACTCCCGATCGAGGCAAAATCCTGGATTCCCTGGCCCCGGACATACGCAAGCCCCCATGGGATCGAGCATCCTTAAAAGGTTGGGCATAGACGAGAGTGTTGACTATACTAAACCCCTTGTAGATGCACAAACTATGAACCTCCTCAGATCTTACCACCACCAGCAAAGCCATTACAGTCGTCGAGAACGAAGTGGGAGTGAGTCCAGTTCAATGTCCGAGCGGGGTAGCAGTCGGGTGGATTCTTTAACTCCGGAGAGGAAAATGGAACCTCCAGGGGTACCCTTAAGTAGCACTCCTAGATCCACGCCAGATATCAAGCGAGAGAAAAGCCCGTTTCCCGATAAAAATACAGAAAATACAGAACAGGTGACTGTTAAACGTGAAATTGAGGACGGGGATCAAACATCCGCATCTGATACGGACCTCACTGTAAAAGTTAAAAAGGAAAAGGAAGAATGTCCTGAAGATGAGCGGCATAGCTACCACAACAATGGAGATGTAAGTAAAGAAGACGAAGAAAAACGTAGAAGTCCTCAGGCCAGTACAAACGATCAAAGTCCATGTAGAAATTCAGCGGGCAGCCCTGCAAGCAGCGATCGTTCAGGAACACCACGCAGTACCACCAGTGAAAGGAAGAGCGAAGGAGGTAGCTTAGGAGCTCTAAGCTCAATGTTTGACAACTTATCAGGGGCCAACATTTCCGGTGATGGTCCCACGACCTCGGGAGGCAAGAAAGGCTCAAGCCACCCACTGGCAGCCTTGCAGAAACTGTGCGATAAGACTGAAACTCATACTAACAACAGGACGCATCCAGCAACTGTAACCTCGGCTTCAGTTCCTAGTACCACTTCAAGTGCTGCTAGTACCACCCCTGGAGCGATATTGGCCTTTAGCTGGGCTTGTAACGATGCAGTAGTGACCCCGGACTCGATAATGAAATGCGCTTTCTGTGACACCCCGTTCATCTCCAAGGGAGCCTACAGGCATCATTTGTCCAAAATGCACTTTGTCAAAGATGGTGTAATCCCAGATCCGGTGACGCTTAAATCGACGTCGGGGGCGTCGAGTAGTGGTAGCTCCGTGGGGGTTCCATTGAAAGGGACAACAGTGCTTCCTGGGGGTAGCGGTTCCATCGCCGCCCCGAAAAGTCCATCGAGTGGAGGAGGTTTTGAAGAAAGCCCACACTCGAAATTCCTCAAGTATACTGAACTGGCCAAACAGTTGTCCAGTAAATACGTGTAAATATTTTCGAAAACACATTCCTATTTTGTAAAAAGGGAGGTTGTAAATATAAATTTATTTGTGGATGTTTCAATGCCCTGGTTGTTAGTCTTGAAGGCATAAGCCCGCTCCTCCAGGCGGTATTTTGTGATGTTATCATATCGTAAAAGAGAAAAATGAAACCCAGTAGTAATATGATTGTAGTATAGTCGTGAAGGTTGTAAAAATTCTTTGCATTATGCAAAAAAATCTCAAGTGATTTTTATTGTTATACGAATTTTGAGTCACTGTGTATATATTGTATAAATCAGTATTTTATGAACTTTTCGCAATTTCGGGACGCCCAGTTAAAGTCAAATTTTCCCAGGGAAGGTTTCAAAATCGTTTTCTGTTTTGTGATATTTTGAGTGTTCATACTTATTATTATCTTATTGCGTAAGAAATTTTGAAGCTTTCTTAATCAGCGAATCTCATCCAATCCGTACTATATTTATTTTCGTGGTAGAAACATGAAGGGGGATTTATTATTAAATTTGACTTTAACCGACCGACAGTCTATTTTGAATGATAACTAAGATAACAAATTAGTTGTTGGTTTTAAACCGGAACTTCTAAAGTATTACAGAGACGTAGTGGTAAAACCTATTTTTATTGTTTAAGAAATAATGTGTTTTTGGAAAGAATACAAAATATTATAGTGTCTGGGTGCTCATTTTTGCAAGATTATTCACGCCTTTCTGGAGAAAATTTACGTTTTCACTCAATTATCCTCTTTCAAAGGAAATCAGCAAAGAGTCAACGATTATTATACGTTTGGAAAAATGAGTTTCCGGATCCTAGAACTTAGTATACGTATTTCGTAAATATCTCCTCTTCCATGAAATGTTTTAAGGAAAAACGACTATTTATCAATAAAAATATACTACACTGAATAATACAAAAGATGTATACGCATTAGCTAATAATCTCGGCAAAGCTCTTTTTATGTTATATTGAAAATTTTAAACTTATTTAATTATTTTGTTGTATTTGATCGCAAAAAGCTCAAATAAAATATATGTTAAAAATTATTGGTTTCATTTTCTCACCTTGTCACCCCGGCATATGCATATTTCACGATACGTTTTATATGCGAAATTATTTTCGGAACAAAATAATAGAAAACTACGAACAAACATCAATGGCGTTCGTAAAATTTTTCTATATATGTAAATGTCTTAAATGGAATCATGCCTCAAATTCGTTTGCTCTATTTAATGGTTCGTCTGTATGTGCCAATTTTAAATGTACCCAGACACCTCATACAATATACACCTTTTATGTACCATGCAACCGAACATCATAGATATTTCTGGGTTGGGTTCACCTTTCAAGTACCTTTACCAGCCTTAAAGCATGGGTAATTTCTTCTGTTGATTAGGGCTACCAGTGTAGTAACACTAAAGCAGCTATTGTTTGCATTTGAGTCGTGAGTCGACACTATCTTATGACTGAAAATAAATATTTATTATTCTGCATATTTGATGTGACGGCAGTGTAGAAAATTTCTCAGATTATATTTTGTCAGGTTGTTATTCGCCCTGGTTGCAGAGTAACGGATATTTTCGTTCGCATTTTTACGTGAGTGAATTATGTTTCTCCCTCAAATAATAGCTTTTGAGGCGTGAAAATACGCCGCAAAGTCATTGGTTTCAACAACTTTTATTTACTTTGAAAAATAATTTTGGGAAACTAAAAACTAGTTAAGCAACCTAAAATATCCTCAGCCAAAACTGTCTACAATGTTTACGCAGTCATCAATGATTGACTAAGCTACTTGTTGATATATCATATTGGGTATTTTTAGGTTCATACATACATACAGGGTATCTTCGAATTACGTGGCCAACATAATACCGCAGATTGTTTGAGTGAAAATAAGTCGATTTAACTAAACTTCCCTCAGTCCAAAAGTTGATAATTATGGAGCTACAGGGTGTTAAAGTTGAAAAAAAAATCACATTTTCTTTAATATCTTTCGATTTCTTTGAGTTAATTTCACTAAATTTCATATTTGAGGGTGTTTTAGGATACGAAATTCAAATTTATTAACGATTTAGTTGTTTCTTCTAGGGGGCGCCACAAGCGACCATTAGGACACATTTAAATCTCTGTAACTTTTTCGTGCCACGGTGTATATTATTTTGGTATTTAAAAATCTTTTTCCTTACCTTTTATACTTAGAAAAGGTATACTTTATTGATGTCGCTAGAAGCAACGGTTTTGGAGAAAAACGCATAATTCTAATGTGCTGCATATTTGCGTTAGCGCTTTTAAGTAAATAACTCAGTTGGCTATGTTTTTAATTGACATTTTAACACTTGAATTTGTTTCTCAAATGTCAGTTTTTTTATTTAGCCCTCAGTTTTTGTTGTCAGTTTCGCTTCTTGTTCCTGTAAATATCCATAAGTATGGCCAATAAATTCACTTATTCTGAAATGGTGGATATGCTGTTAGTTTATGGACTTTGCCGTTGTAATAGTCAAAAAAGTGTACCAGTTTACAAGGAAAAATATCCTTTCCGTAGAATTCCAAATCGGAAAACTTTTATTAATATTGAAAGGCGTCTCCGCGAAAATGGCAAGTTTGAACCTGGGCATGCAGATTCTGGACGCGGACGAACAATAAGTACAGTAGAAATGGAAGAAGAGGTTTTGGATGCTGTTCAAAGAAATCCAAAGGTCAGTACACGAGGTGTAGGACTGCAATTGGGAGTTTCGAAATCACTAGTTCATAAAGTTTTTCAAGAACAATTGTTGCACCCCTATCATATTCAAAAAGTTCAAGACCTACAATTGCCCGTGGATTCTGCTCAACGTTTAAATTTTTGTCGGTTTATAATCCACAAAAGAATCGAAAATCCAAATTTTAATAAGAAAATTTTGTTCGCAGATGAAGCTGTTTTTACTAGATACGGTATTTTTAATATGCATAATGAACATGTTTATGCTTATGAAAATCCTCACGAGACAACAGTGACTCATTATCAGCATCGACTTAAAGTAAATGTCTGGGCTGGAATAGTAGATAATTTTATTGTTGGTCCCTTTGTAATGCCAGATACGCTGAATGGTGATAACTACTTGAACTTTTTAGTACAAACTCTACCTATCTTATTAGAAGATTTGCCTTTACTCCTTCGTCGTGATCTTTGGTTTATGCATGATGGCGCATCTCCTCATTTTACTTTAAATGTAAGGCAACATTTAAATGAGGAATACCCACAACGTTGGATTGGAAGAGGAGGTGATGCACCTGTGAATTGGCCGGCTCGACCACCAGACTTGACACTCTGTGATTTTTTTTTATGGGGTGCCTTGAAATCAAAAGTTTATGCATCTTCAGTTCATACGCGACAAGAATTGTAGGCAACAATAATTCATGAAGTGGAATTATTGAAGAATACCCCTGAAATATTGTTTAGAGTACAATGTAATTTCTTAAAAAGGATGAACTTATGCATACAGGAAAATGGTAAACACTTTGAACATTTGTTATGATAGCAGATTAAATGAAAAAAAATTAAACCAACAATTTACATAAGTTAATTTAATTAATTAGTAAGTGTTATTCTCGCTTGTTGTTGTTTCTTTGTTAATTATTATTTTTGTTTTCTATTTAATAATATCTGATTTTGAAAACTTATTGTTATACCTTTACTAATAATTATTTTTGAAAAACTTAATTTTTTTTAACGGAAAATAATTTTAAGGTAATTTGCATGCATCATCAGGCTTAGATGCATTTTTCTCCAAAACCGTTGCTTCTAGCGATGTCAATAAAGTATACCTTTTCTAAGTATAAAAGGTAGGGAAAAAGGTTTTTAAATACCAAAATAATATACACCGTGGCACGAAAAAGTTACAGAGATTTAAATGTGTCCTAATGGTCGCTTGTAGCGCCCCCTAGAAGAAACAACTAAATCGTTAATAAATTTTAATTTCGTATCCTAAAACACCCTCAAATATGAAATTTCGTGATATTAACTCAAAGAAATCGAAAGATATTAAAGAAAATGTGATTTTTTTTTCAACTTTAACACCCTGTAGCTCCATAATTATCAACTTTTGGACTGAGGGAAGTTTAGTTAAATCGACTTATTTTCACTCAAACGATCTGCGGTATTATTTTGGCCACGTAATTCGAGGACACCCTGTATATCCGCTGAGATCGGACGTGAGAATAAAAAAATTCTCATGTTAGGCAAATTCTCATATGCGTATGTAGTGTATCTAAGGAGAGAAAATGCTTAAAATTAACATTATATTGAATTAATTGATGTTTCATTTTATTAGTTTTCATTACTTTCGATTTATCGTCTATTCCGCATTAAATAATTTTCCTCGATGTTAACTAAGGACACTGCTTACGGACTTAAATATTCAACAAAAGTGTTCGGTTTTTCCTGTGTAGAGAACTTTATCCGACCAGAAATTTTGAGCAATTCCTGGAAAATTGTACGGAATAATTGGTTTGACACAAACATAAATTTTTAATGTTCAGAGTAGTTCAAGTGTTGTTAGAACTAAAAATTGTGTCGGAATAACAATTCCCTCCGCTGGTTGCATCCGATGGTCCCGCTTCCTATCGAAATATCACTGAAAGGCAGTGGGTGCCTAGATATCACAAACCTCAAAATTCACTACAATCCAATCCAAAATAACCCGAACTAAGCTTATTTTCTTTCATGAAGTGAATTTTCTGAAGGCACCCGGCTTAGTGTGTGAGTCATTAATGATCGATTTCGTACACATTGAACAAATATTTAAATAGTCGGTCGACGAGAATAGAATTTTTACCATTTCTCCGTCGCGACAATATCGACTTTTTCTTCTCTAAGTGACAAAAATCTTGAACCAATCGTCTTGACGTAAGTAGACGCTGTATGACGCTGATGTAGAAACTAAAACAGAAAAAACAACTAAATTGACAAAAAATCTGATGCACTTGTTATCCTTTAATTTAAAATTTTCGTGAAGTTTTATAATAATAATTGTCCCACATGTTTAGTGCGTTTCTACTGTTCCGTACATTTTTTAATTGAAAGAGTGGCTGTAGCGTATACGTATCAGTGAGGAAATTCTTAACCAAGGGCATTTCTACCGTCCTTCTCATTCATACACAAAGCGATGAAAAATGATTTGGCCGGCATGAATAATAAATTTAAAGCCGTAAAAACCACACCTAGTGTTGTCACTAGTTATGTTTTATGTTCACTTCAACTTAAAACACGATTATTATTAATAACAGAAAGATATTAATTTAATTGTTTACACACGTTTTGTTGGGTTAATTGCCTAGTTACATTGGTGTTTTAACAATTTATTCCCTAGTTAGTTTTTCAAAACAGTTAAGTAATAGGCATGTTATAGGCGTGTATCAACCATGGATCTTGCGAGATTATCATAATCTCATAATAATTCAAATGTGATTCCTGTCGATTGTAGGAGATGGTAATTAATACGTTCAGGTTAGTTCAGTTGTGCAAGAAAAGTTCCATTGATATCAAACTAGGGAATTGCTCGTACGTTATAGAAAGCAAACAGGATATCAATCAATAATAAATTTCCAATTTTAAATGTTAAATCCAGTGGCGTCATTTAGGTAAGCTTACAAGCAGTTATTTCATTTTATATATGCATTAAGTGGGTTACTCTGAAGCTAACAAAAAGTGCATGCATTTTTAACAGACCGTACATCCATCACAGTGAACTGGCCCTGAAAATTAGAAACATCACAACATTTAACCCTCAAACCAGGCCAGACCCGGGCAAATACACAAAAGTTAAGGACCCTTTCGACTCATTCATAAATAATTCAGACATTGTGCATATTTGTTGTGAGTGTGCGTGCGGGCGGAAGTAGACATTTTACTACTCTACTGATGTCGTCATCTCATTTGGATTTCACACACTTTTCTAACTGGCAGCATTTTATGTCGTGTGTAAATGGCCGTAAAGTTCTCCTCAGGTAATTATGTTAGCTAAATAAATAAGCAGTTATCATTTTTGTCGGTGACATGGTGACGATTTTATTAGAGCACCAAATATACTGAACAGCCCTGGGGATATAACGGCAAGGGTCCTCTCTAGGCTTGCACTCGTGGGAAATAAAAAATGTACTGCTATGGCCGAACGATAATATAAATGCTTAGAGCTGTAAAAATCTCTAATATTGTAAATATTTAGATTTCAGTTTCATGACTGTTTTGTAGATCTTGATTCCGAACAAGACGTCTAAACGTTGTTTGTAATTACTGATCAGAGCAATAATTGTATTTAATAAAAAAAAAAGGTTCATTACGTATTAGTTTATTCAATAAGTATTTGCATTTTCATTATGTGTGAGTTTACCGTTCTGGTAAAAATTTGTATGTCATACGCTCTCTCACGTCGTTTTATTCCTTATGGAAGGATACGTTAGAAAATTGTCCAAAAAAAGTACCGAATTGATATCTATTCGTGGGTACTTTCCCAATGAATTACACAAACGCTAATAATTTTAGCGCTCTGCGTTATCTAAAGGGAGGTAGCGGGTCATTACCGTTGCTACTTGCATGTAAGGGATTATTCCCAAACACAATAATCCGCCTGGAACGTATGGAACATACACTCTCCCGAATATAAAATTAGGATCACTTGGAAAAATGCTCAGAGCTTGAATACCCAAATTTAAGAGGCACTTTTCCAGCTCAAGATAGCTGTTCTTCGAAATCGAACACGATCTTAAACAATAATCAAATGTGTCGATGGACGATCGACAAGAAACCGGCCTCGTGCCAAAAATTTAGAAAACTAGTTATCAGCATTTTTTGTTCTGTGCCTTTATCTGTCCATTGCAAATTCTACTAGTGGTTTCACTACCATTGTCATTTTGTCCTTTCGTTAAAATGCCGATAAATCCTGTCTTCGTGGCTATAGAAGATTTGTCGTGGACAGTGCGAAATTTCTAAGAACTGTGGAGTAAATCTATCTAGTGTACAACGAGAGTTTGAGCAGTATGAAGAGACCCAGCTGCTGATTCGAAGACCCGGATCACGACGAGGAAAAGGGCCACAAGATCTAGAGGTGACCGCTTTCTCGTTTCTATTGCTTTGAGCGGCCGAACCACCACCACATTTGTTCTTCAAACTCATCTACAAGAAGATGGCAAAGTCAACTTCTTGTAGATGGCAGTCGATCAGTTCAGATTCAGTCAAAAGGCAGTTGATCGTTCGGAGGCGGCTTCGTGCTGCTGAATTATCCTCTCGAACTAGAGCTACAGAGCCTCCGTTTTCTCGTGAACACACCGGGTTGCATCTTTGAATTGTGCACGAGAGCTCTTGGCTTGGACAGTAGAGGATTGAAGTTGCTTATTTTCCGATGAATCTCGATTTTGTCTTATAGACTCAAGCAGACTTGTGAGAGTATAGCGACGACCAGGCGAGAGCATTGTCCAAGCGTGTGTTGCTGTATGGCTTCCATTTGGGGGAGTCTCAGTTATGACGCGGGAAGGGCTTTTTTTTTAAGTTCGTACGCAGCTAGTCTTCATCCAAAATGGGACTCTGAATGCCTACAGGATCCTCACAGAGGTTCTACAAGACCATGTTGCACAGTTTATGGTTATTCTTCTAGAAAGCACAACCTTTATGTATGATAATGCACGATCCCACGCTGCTCGCATGGTTACCGTTTTTCTTGAATAGGTTTTGATCACGCCCTTTGGTTGGCCTGGTCGACACTCGGATTTGGGTCCGACAGAGCCTGTTTGATACGAGATAAAAGGACGGTTGCGGAGACATGTGCCAGCTTCTAAGGGCCCCAGAGAGCTTCGCGAAATGCAGGAGCAAAAGTGGGACAATCTTCCTCAGAATGTAATCCAAACCCTGATTCGAAGCGTGCCTCATCGTTTACAAGCTGTTGTCGCTGCTAGAGGGGAAAATACTCTGTACTGGAGTCTGCGAAAACTTTCATGTTCGGGATAAATGCACGTTTTTTTAATTTTATTACTTTTAATACATTTTTCAGCAAGAACAAAAATTCCTTTTCATTCGAACAATCACGACAAAATCACCGTCTAAAGTCAGTAAATTACGTTAGAGACGAATTTTTTTAAAATAAACTATTAACTATTAAATTAAATGGATAATACGAGGTGACTCTAACTTTACGCTCGAGAGTGTACTTATAAGAGAATGCGGCTTCACCTAATATGAAAACAATTCTTCATTCTTTTGTGACTAACAAAAAAGATCATAGCATTATTTCGTGGGGCTTGAGATTAAGAGAACTTCACAAAAATCAAAGAATAGAGGGAGCCTTAGTAACAAAAGGTCGATTTGTTTTGAGGTCCTTTACACGATGTTTCTCCCTCGCGTTGTGAATCATTTCGTATTTTGAGATTTTGAATAGCGACCGCTCTGTGATCGAACAACGCTGTTCATTTCAATCATTCATGCGAGCCTCAAACAGGATTATTAAAAGCAATAGGTATTATCTTAAAATTCGCAAATTATCCGAACGCATGGAAAATATTGATAAATTTGATATTGAGGTGTTTGGACAAATCTCTCAAAAGTACGACACGCCGATTGGATCTACTTCGAACCGTTGAGGTGCACTAGATCAGAAAAGTTGAAAATTTGATGACGTTGTGGGTTAGTGGGATTAATGGAAAAATGTTGGAATCGCTCAAACGCTTACAAAAATTATAGTATACAGGGAAAGAGTATATCTGTTTTTTAGTTGGTATCGTACGCTAAATGGTACGTGTTAGATATTTTTTGAGGCAGTAAGTCGTTTCCATGCATGTTGGTACTACGATCTGTTATAACTGAGCAACTTAAATATTCAGTTTATGGATTATGCAGTTAAGTTACTCAAAGCGCATATTTTTACAACTCAAAATAAAACATCTTTATATCAATTTCATCCTCCCTTTATTAAAAGTCCTTATTTATGTTTCCGGATTTATTACCTCTCCGCAAATGTTCCAGTTACAGATGCCTCGAGCTTTAGAGTTTTGATGTCTTCGTCATAAAACTTGATTGTCTTATATTGAAGTTTTCCTATTAGCCTTTGTTGATGGCATCGTATCTCACTTGGCAAAAATTGGCGCGGCTTTGTTTCTCGCCCGAGGCCATTAGTGACAAAAGTTTCTCTGTCGCAGTCTGTTGTAGGCTCGATTTCCGAGTATAATGAAAAAGAAAGTTGTATTTATCGGTGACAGTTGATGTCCTAATGAAACCGTGCCTTCTTCGAAGAGGAATAATTTAGCGAAGCCCCGGTTTAATCAGCAAAACTCCTCCGCAGAAGTATAAATTCTAAACTTCTTTCACCAATGTCGGGCCGTCCGTCTTCGAGCTGACAGCACAACATTCGCCGATGATAAGACTAGTATAATTTATTTGCTCCTTTGGAATTAGAAACTGTTAAGGGTAAATATTTATATCCACTTCATGCTAATGGCTGCAGAGGGGAGTTTCGTAATCGCGATTAGGAGCAGTAATCTTCCAATGGAACCTTTCTGGTAGGGTTCGAATTGAACAGCAAACGAACACGAGCATACTACTTGCGTACTCCGGGCTTGGAAGTTATGCACTGTCATTATGAGGACATCTTTATTACAATTCAGGGAATTATAAAATGGACTGGTTATGTTCAGGTACTATTTATTTGACGGGAATATCGCGTTTTGTACCTTGTTAAAATATATGACAAATAAGCATGAAATTGTGACCGCCGGCCGGTAGCCCAGGACACCCTGTGGCTCATTAACATAAACAGTGAATTTTTTATTACAGCGGAAGAATTACCGTCACTTTAACCTGTTGCTCCTTCAAGCCCAAATTTGTTTATCGCAACTTAGTGTTTTAGTAAGAATAACGATTTTTCATCAGGTAATTACCTGTTTACTTTCGCCTATAGGTGCACTATTAAAACTTTAATTAAAATCAACTAAATCATTTAAAATTGACAAATTCGAGAATCTTTTTCTGACAACAAATTGATATAAATAGCTTCTATATTGCTCGTGCCTTCTAATTAGCTCTAATTACCAAGGTAAGAAAACTCCTTTGCTGCACAATAACACCACTTAACTCGATTATGTAGATAATTAAGCAAAGTTTAATTAAAAAATATAACTGATATTTTTATTGCAAGAGTCCTATTTGATTAACAGAAAATAACTGTGTGGGTAAATGAATATAAAGTGATATTTCAAAAGTTTTTGATATTTGGACGACTCTTCCATTTGCAAAACGATTTAACGCCGTGAGGTTTTTAATAATTTATGGAATATTAAAATTATTTTACATTACCAAAATGAACGGATTAATCATACGTGACAGCGTTTTAATTTTTTGCTTATCGCCCTTTAGAAATACAATCCCCATGACGCCACTGTTTTGGATTTAATTATGTTTTAAAATCACGTAAAAATACCTAAATAATTTATTTCAATTTCGCTGTTAAACAAGCATGAACGACTGATTGGCCAAACGCGCTGATATCGATGGCACTTCAACTCGAGTACATTGGCGTTAACAGAGTTAACTAGGGGTAGATGTTATATCCAGTGATTATTTATTGCTTCGGCTTGGAAGTTTTGGAGTATAAGATATATGGAGTACTGCTAGACTGAGCGAATCGCCCCCTGGCGTTAAGGGTAGCAAGTGCTTATCGGAAGGTAGCAAAGAAGTCTGTGCTGTTGCTGGCCAAGGTCTCGCCAGTCGGATTGAGAGTGGATCAGAAGAGTTTTGTGTGGGAAACCGGAAAGGAGAGAAGAGATGATTCCGGGAAGAGATTACTAACGCAAAGGAAGAAAATATAAATAAAATGCGAAACCAAGACTAAATACCTTAAAGCGCGACTAAGACCAAGACTGTCTGCAAAAATCAGACCAAGACCTGTTCTGTAAGTATCGTATTTCTGGTAAAATTGCAAGAACTAGAATACCTGCGCACTAAAGTTTTGCAAATCTTGCATTTTTAAAACATTTTTGCAAACCGTTGAACTTTGAATTCAATAAATTCCTATTTCGTCAAATAACGAGGTCGGGACACATGTGCATATTGCTGGCTTGGGGAATGTTGCAAAATTTTAATTTTGGTAAATTTTAGATCGTTGACCTTGCGTGATAGGCACTACGTAAATTTTTAATTTAAAGTTATAATTGGAAGGCATACCGAAATCATACGAACTAATTTCTTTCAAAAAGATAATACGAAACGTTTAGGTCTCTTGTTGAAACGCACTTTCTGGGTCAACACCCCCTGCAAACCGTTGAGATATTTCCCTCCTTACTTAACAATATTCAACGAATTGAAGGTTAAACAGGAAAGAGGGCGTTTGGTCTTCAGTGTTTTGTTAACCGAACCAAACTAATTCGTCACTTAAAGCAAAGAGCGATTTTCTCTAGCAGACACAGTAATCATTATCATTTTTTTTCTTTTCATATCTTAAAAGTAACACGAATTTGAATATACAATATAGCTTTTCACGTTGCTAGTCTATGTACCTATAGAATTTAATATGGTTGCCGACATGCATCGAGGTGCAATATTAACATCAGAAAAGCAGGAGCGCGATTCCTGCGTCTCCTGCGAGATACACGTCGTTAGTTATAGCCATGGCATGATTTAAGAGGGCCTTTAATGGCCCAATAAATAGTGGCATTTCAATACACGACACCGATCACGGCCATTTTGCTATACATTAACGGTTAGGTGGCCCGCCATTTGAGTCAGTCTTCGGCTTTTGCAGGAATCGCTGGTATGCAAGCGATATGGTTTGACGCTTTGGCAGGATGCACACTGTGAATGACAATTATGCGTCCAAGACCGTTTATCTCCTCTGCCAAAGCTTGATGGTATATGTTCGTGTTAACTGGAGGATAAGCGTTCAAGCCAGGTAAAAGGAAAAACTACGATGTTGACCTTAACATGAACTACGGATCGGCGTGTAGAGTTGCATGTTTTGAAGGTTTTACAGAGGTATACTTCGAGCTTTACTTGGGCAGTTTCTTCGTCAACCGTACCGAAATTCCAAGAGAGAATGCAAGTAATCGCACAACTTTCCATATTTTGGTTCATCTAAGTAATTTTGAGCACACAACTTCCGGGCATGCAGCAGATTACTCCCCATACTTGAAATTGTATGCATCCATCAAGTTTATTCCGCTTCTGGGCCCCATTATCGTCAGACGGCACGGTGAGATCGATGATATACAAAAATTACACAAAAATAAAATAAAACAAAATGTTGATATGGATCAAAGTGGAAGTTTTGATCTCTTGAAATCACTTTTCTCGACTTAAATTTTGAGTAAGTTCGGGTCATAGTAATTTTTACCGTGGTGAGAAAAAAGTGAGGTCATTTAAAAAATTGTGCAAATTTTGTAAATTTAATGTTTAATATTGAATCGAAATCCTTATTTTGGTTTTTATGAGTTTATTCTGGAAAAACAGCAAAATTACATTTCAAACGAAGTTGAACCTAAGTCATCGTCAAGTAAGAACCCTAAGGTCATTCGAAAAAAAAAAGGAACAAGTAAAACTATACATTCCTAAAAAAAATGAAAACTAATGACGTGTGTTTCCTTCTCTTGCAGCAGTGACTGTTTCAAACTGATGAGGCATATTTAAAATTAAATTCCGAATCACATTCTGGTGACTGTTGCTGCACTCCTACCATAACAACTCTATCACGTCCTGGGTAGTTCTTGGAGCTGGTGTATGCTTTCGAATACATCAGTCCAACTCCTCTCAGACATGTTCAACGGGATTCATGTTTGGACTAATTGCTGGCCAGTCGAATCGCCTAATTCCTCCCTCATCCGGGTATTCATTGGTAATTCTTGCTGCCTTGGGTTTAGCTTTATCCAGCTATCTTCGCCCGCAGTCATCATAAAAGCGTTAACTTGATCTTCCAGATCTTTCATAATATACCTGACCCACCTCGGAAAGGAAGTCGCTCGTGGACACAAGCCGGGGCACATCTCTTCCGAGGTCTTCTCCATACTCGCCCACGCCTTTTGGTCTGAACCAAAAATACAACCCATCTGAAACCAGTACCTTGTTCCATAATCATCATTTCGCACCAAGTGATATCGGGGAAAATTCCACCTTGCAATTCGATGCCGGCGATGCAGTGGCGGCCCTGTAGCCATCCTTCTACTGATCAATCCAACAGCACAAGTCTTTTTCTGGGGATCGATTCAACTTGAACTAATCTCTAACTTAAAGACACTGAAAACTGATGGTATAATAACTGTTTTCTCCCTGATCCTGATCTTCTAGTTAGCAAGTCAGTCTGCTGATTGCACTGGTGTATATTTTGTATAGAACATAGGTATTTACCGACAACTTTTGCAATTTCAAGCTTTCCTCGACCGACTTGCATCAATGCTACAATTCTTGCTATAACAAGGTCTAAAGGTATTATGACTATTAGATGAGTACTACAAACAGTACACCGTGAAACTGATAGGTTTTAGAGGGAAAAATCGGCATTAAACTGTGAAATATGAATTTGTAATTAAGTCGAATTTACGTTGTTTGTTAAAAGTAACGTATAACAATACGATAATACACGGCAACACGTGGCAATTAACAAATGTGAATTCCTCGAAATATAGACTGTCCACCGTTTATTAGACCAAGCATTCCTTGAATAATTTTATTTCAAAAATTATTTTCCTTCTCTTAAGTGACCCATTTTTTTTGCTCGCTAGTGTATTTCTATTAAGCCGGAAAGAATACGGCGGTTCAGGGCGTGTAACCATGCGGCCTCGCAGTTAAGTTTCCGAGGTTTCCCCATCTAGTAGATATTCACCTTTTACCGTTTCATGTCGCAACCTGCGGGATCACCTCCAGCGCAGCAAAGTGCCTCAGATGTGCCCTTTCGGTCCGCCAAGCGAAATGGTCAACCGGTGTCCATGTCTGGCTATGGAGTAATGAAGGCCCGCGAAGTTTCTCGATTCTTCGAGCTTCATAGCGATCAATCGATTTTTGGGACTTACATAGAGATAGCGTGCCGAGATCTTTTTGGCGTAAATTTCCTTTACAAAAAGCGGTAATATGAGATAGTGGAGGGGATCACTTTTGAAGTGAAGGGACTGCGTGAGGAGCCCTTCCGAATAAACAGTCACGGCACAAGCTGTCAATCTGAATTTCGTCAGGCCTTTCTTACGTTCTAAATATGCATGAAGAGCTTTCCGGTCGAATTTACCTTCCAGATTAACTTATCAAGCTGATCGTTTTAAATGTGGGTATCGAGTTAAAGTTAAAACTGTGTTATCGCACTAAGCTCATGAGTGCATTTTTCGAGGCCAATGTCACATAATCCGATTTTTGGCAAGTAGAACTGATAATATTCATTGATGCGATGTCAATTAAAGAAGATTACGCAAATTTTGTACTCAATATTATTGTTGCAATGCAGTAATTATTTTTTGTCGAAGTGTGTTTGTGGTTGGTTGGCCGGTAAATCTCCGAGCAACACATCCAATTATCTCGCATTATTTTGTGCATTTCGCCATTTTGCAGACGGCTTCGGGCATGAAATATAACGATGCCGATGCCGGGGCTCTTGGCCAGTAATTAAGCAATCTATCAGGTACGTCTGATACTCAACTGCGAAATGAATTTACGCTTTATCCATAATTCAAATTTATTAAGGCCGCGAAACAGTTCCTGACAGGAGACTTATAACTTGGGGAGCGATTGCCCAACCACCACAGGTAAGCTCGAATTCTCCCATGGAAGAATATGGAAAATTCAAAACGACGAGCGTTGTCCTCGACGGACGAGTGAGAGCGAGCATGGCGGCGCAGTTATTATTGACTATCTGTCTTAAGTTGTAATTTACGCCCTTAACATTCGGGGTGTAAAAACGGGTCCCAGTCTCAAACGCATATGAATCATTATGATGAATTAACGACAAACATTTAGAAAACACCCCTCGAGCGGAGCAGATCTGAAGCCTCGCCAACGGACTCCCGTTTTGTCCCCGACCACCCTTTATTGTTCACTTAGTTCACGTTAAAATACCGGGGATGAGCTTAGGAAAATGTCACCGAGAATTTCTTTCCAGCGATTGGAAAGTGAGTCTTGAGGGAACATTCGAATGACCAATAATCACTCTACTTTCTTGAGTAATGTTTTATGGTGGCTCTCAATGATCAGGTTAATATTGGTCAGATTAAAGGAAGTCTTCCAGAAGATCATTCAAAAAGCGTCTTGGTTCTGAAATGATCTTCAATGATTGAGCTTACACAAAGTCACGTTTGATAAATTTGCCGGAATTAGTTGCATTTCGTGTTCTTTTGACGATAAGCGATACATTTTGGTGAAACTGGTGGTACATGAAGAGGCAGCGTAATGGCAGGCTTCCATAGAGCAAATATGTCTACATCTAATAGTTTGATGAGATTGACTTTAACGTATGTCGTCTCGCTTTTTTTTCCGAAAGTAGCTGAATAACAGATTATGTATGATACGCAGATAACTCATTGTTTACCTAGCGAGCTAATCGGCCACAATGTTGCCATCATCCCTTGTTGTTTTCTTTATGCTTGACATGGAAATGAATGTTAAATGAAAAGCGTTGTACTGTTGGGTTTCGGATTTAAATTATGCTTAATTTAGGTAAATTTATTCTAATTTTATGAAATCTAGTTACATGTAGTAGTGGGAAAAATTCTATGGATATGGGACGGTTGTGAAATCCTTCCGAATCTGACGCTTTAAATTAGATATTAACTGGACCTTTGGGTCATAATAATGTACTTTCCAACCTTGTTGTGTAATGTGCTATTAATGATTAAATTTTTTGTTCCGATACCGTACAACTAACGACTCTGCATTAAATTGACTGGCAATAATCTGCACATTTTTGAAGATTACTCAAGGGCTAAAAAACATGGATCATAACAAGGTGAAATTAGAAAATGGGAATCCTTTTCTACACAACTTTTATAGCTTTATGGTAGTTCTTTTTTGTTATTAATTGTGTCCTAGATGGAAATGAACGTAAAATATTTATTTATTTATATTAATTATTTCATTTACAGGGTGCGGCGCAGAAACCAAGAGTTTTTTAAACGACTAGTACCATATCGTTTACAATGGAAAAATTGTGAAGAATTTTATTATATTTCATTTGTCACCACGGAAACATCGTGGACGTTAGAACATCGAATATTTGTTTATATTTGTTTTGTGAGGAGTGGTGAGTCTGACTCCAGTTCACCGTGGATGTCTTCACAAATTCGATATGAATCGAAATTATTTTGTGCCTGATCTTACGTGGGGTTAACAATCTATGAGCAAGAGGTTCAAAAGTGTAAAAAAATTCCCTGGTGTTTATGGACTCCTATACGGTTGCTTGACCTTTCCTTATATGATTTTTTATGGGGTTATCTGAAAGCATGTGTCTTCGAGGTTAAGCCACGCATATTGGAAGAATTAAAAGGAGCAATCCGACATCAAATCACCGAAATTTACGGTCACCTGCTGGAAAGGGCAAAAGTCAATCTTTTTAAACGTCTTCAATATTGCGTTAACGAGAGTGGGTAGCACGTGCCAGATTTAATGCTATGTTTATAATTGTAAAATGTCACGTTTTTGACCTTGTTGCTTTACTAAAAAAACAAAATACATATCGAAAACTAACGATTCCATAATTATTTGAAAAACACTCGATTTTCGTGCCGCATCCCGGATCAGTAGAAAAGGGCTATCGACCTTTAGGTCTTTCTGCCCTTGAAGATACTTATAAGTACGTTTATGCTTGAATTTTTCAATTTAGTGATAAAAATGTTCGATTAGGGTTGTGTTGGTGAATCGCAAGCAGATGTATTTTGTGAGTCTGGTTATGCAGAGAGGGTCCAGTACGATCCAGTTATGAGGGTTGTTTTTCCACTTTTCTTGTATACGTCTCAGTCTCTGTGTTATCGTTGAAATGTTTGTGAGTACGTAAAACATTTCGTAGAAAGGGTTGTATAGCTCTCGAACACAATTCTATCATATAGGTGAAAACCAGTCTGAGCCACACTGGTTGAAACTTAATTCGCCCATTGACAATTCTGAGATATCGATAATCTTCGATGTATTGAAACAAGATGAGCGCTAAAATCTCAATAAATGAAATTTCACTTGAATGTGCAAATTTACAAGTTCTGAATAATTTCAATATTGAAAATCTTAACTGAAAACGGATTAGAATCGGAGCGAAGACTGTTAAGTATGTTTTCTCGTTTGTCACAAGAGACAAAATCAAGAGAGAATACCATAAGAGGTTTAGTTTCGGTAATTTGATATAGAATGATTTTGTGTTCAAATAGTCAATTTATTATTGTATAATTTACTTGCAAATTTTTGAAATTTTAATTCAGACACTTTCCAGAACCAAATACCACTTTTAATAAGATTAAAGGTCGTTCGCGGTTCTTTACGCGAAGGTATTAAAATGTAGGATGGTATCAGAGTGGCTAAATTTGATTAATTAGCAGCTGTGGTTGTGAGTTGTGTCATAACAGCACAGCCACCATGTATAGATAATCGGTAGTTTCCAGGAATATTAGTGAAACAATATTTGCGGAATAAATGTTCCTTTGACGGCCAACAAACACGGCATAGACCCGACTGGTCGTGGCAGTCTCTGATTTACCGCTATTGAAATACAATAAGGCTGAGAAAATGATTTTTGGTCACTGTGTGACATACGTGATGTTTGCATAAAGACCGCTTGTTAAGGGTAAATAGAGCCGAACCTTAACAGTTCACCACTATTTGCTTTGACCTCGGTGTCCTCGTACATAATTTATTGCGTTCCCTAGACACATAGAAAGCGCGGTTAAGATTTCCTATATTTTTATATAGGCACCGTTAGCCAAGAGTTACTCAAATATATCGGGGCAATATATCTCGTGTGTCCCCATAAATCCCCCACTATACATTGACTCCTTATTCATTGAACAACAGTTTTATGGCCGCGGCGTAAATGATGGGCCTCTCTATCTGCAAGCCAGCGGCCTTCATCTGGCATGAATGTCTTGGATTCGCCTCTGAAAGGACCTTAAATCATTCCAGTAATGGCGCTATGAATCTTGACGTCCAATTGGATCAAATTAAATTTCCCTGAGAAGACTATGTGCTATTAGAAGTGACCATCAGAAGGGTTCCCATACCCCTGGCAAAAGCTTCACTATCACATTGTTAATTATGCGAGTTAATAACACGGTTTTAGGATTGTAAAGTATATTTTAGCATTAATTTATCGCCGTGGTGGCGGCCATTAAAAAAGGACCTAGCAAGAGGTTCGAACGAACGCCTTTACAATATCCGCAACATTGAGTGATTGCTGGGCAGGCCCAATCACGATAATGCTTTCTGTGATTTATAATATTATAAGTCCGCATTGAATTGTACAAGTCAAAGCAGGTAACTCCCCAGTCATAAATAACATATTTCCCTGCAAAACAGATCGCGATAAGAAATAAACACAGCCAGGTTAAATCTGCATTCTAATTAATGATTATGACGTACATTTATTTTGCTTGTCATTATAAATTTTATATTGTCCGTTCTGGGTCTGTGATCAATTTAATAAATAATCATAATTGCGAGACCTTTTTCTTTGATGGAATGAGAGTGATATTGTGGAAGGTTCGATGTACGCAGAGAAGGTACGTGATACATAAGCAGGAGAGCTTACGAAGAAATTTTCAGCTGGCACTTACTTTTACCCATTTAAGTTTCCTGTTTTTTTTTAACCCATGTTCTTGACACCCAATGGGACACACCTAGAGAACAAAATTAAAATTCTATGGCTTACGACCGCCAAATTGGGACGTAGACGGAAACATTAAATAATTAATGCGTTATCATAATATGGTGTGCCGTCTGAATGCATGCTCAAAGTACACTGTGTGTAAGATTTGTTTTTCAAAGAAATGTAAACAGGTGTACCACCTGCCCCGGCTAGAGGTGCCCCCCTTTTCCCCTTCCAACCCTCTCAAGCTACACCCGCATGTGCGTACGTCTTTGGCCATGTGTAGCACGATGTGTGTATGTACCTACCTACATTTCGCGCACATCCCTGATGAAACCAATAAGTAGAAACACATGTCGCCAGGTTGTTCGACAATATCGTTCCGTTTCTATTTAAACGTTCTGTTCCTTTTGTGGGCTTGCCACTGACTTTCCTTAGATGTTCATGCGCTCTAGACTATTTTATTATGCGTAAAAACAGAATTTAGTTTATTAGTGCACGGATTCAGTTTTCACAATATATACGAGGACAATTCTAGAAGTACTCGACATAACACTTAAAGAATTTTTTTTGAAAATATTTCATTATTTCTTAATATAATTTCCTTTGAGGTTGACACACCTTTCCCAGCGGTGTTCAGTGGCTTCTATACGCCGTTTATAGTAATATATATAAAGTATATACATATATGGTCAACATCTAGGGATATTCCAGATTTTGTCAATAAAAATTTTTTTTATGCATAAACCGAGCCTTGAACATACTTATGACAGTTATTTTTATCTTAATTTATCAAATGCCATACTAAGGAATCTCCATAAAAACGGTTTATAGGTAAACATAAAAAACGATTTAAAGGTATTCTAAAAATGAATGGTAGTATAAGGAATTAGTGAAAAGTCTTAAAAAAAAACATACAAATTAAAAGTTTAAAATGGAATATGTCTTCTCCGTGCATTTATGGTTGTCCTATAACGACTTTCCATGTTCAGAATCGGGTTATCCAAATCTTAATTATTAATATCATTTCAGGCCTATCGAAAAGCTTGGAATTACTGATTTCAGTCTTGAAATTCATTTTGGTTTAGAAGAACCGTTCTCTGAAGCAAATCCCAAGCACACTCGTTCGGGTTGAGATCGGGAGATTGCGAGGGGTAGTTAAAAACTGGAATATTTTTGCTCTTCCAGGAAATTTTTAGTGATTGTGGCAGTATGTAGAGGGGCATTATCATGTATTAAGATAAAATCTGTCCCGATGTTCTTCCTGTATCGAACAACAAGAGTTTCTAGAACATTCCTAACATAATCGTATCCTGATAAAAATCAATTTAGAAAAACGAAATTGGTTTTAAGATCAAGTGAAATTCCTGCCCACACTGTGATTGTACCTTCTCTGTGACTGTGAACTTCCGATGTGTATTGAATTCAATTTCGCGTATAAGGTGCTCTCTGAACACGTGCTCTTTGAGAACATGGATGCAAACCGAATCGAAACCCATTCCTAAATAAAATGCTTCTCCAGTGGTTCGGTTTCCATATCTCATGTTCTTGAGCCCATGCTAGTCGAGCGGCGCGATTCCCATGGTTTACAGGTTAACATCTCCAAAGCCTTTTGAAGATTAAATTACCTTCTCTAAATCTTCTGTAGATGGTATTTCTGGAATCAGCTACATTCCGAGTCCCACGTAGAAGATTAATTAAATGGACTGCAGTCACAGTATCGTTTCTTCTAGCTTCTAATTGGACATTACAGTCTATACGGAGAGTAGTCCAGAGAGAGATCCAGAGACGAGAGATAACACTCTGAGTAGTTCCCATGGTTTCGGTAACAGTAACTTACAATAGCCCAACTTCGAGCATTCCCACAGCTCGTAACATTTTATTTTCACTCAAATGTCGTCTAGGCATCTTTAAAATAGTGAAAACTAAAACGATTGAAGAACAATGATCAATCGGCCTCTAACAAAACAATTGCAGTACAATAATTTCATATCCCAAACTTAATATTATTTTTCTATATGCTGCATTTTTTATATGTACACAAGACTGTTTACAAATACCTCCTATCTGTATATTTACAGTTATAAATATTTCAGATATCATAACACGTTGCATATATAACTGTAAACAGATAGAAAAAATTTTATTGATGAAAATCTTCAATATCCTTAGATTTAGAGCATATGTGTGTATGTAATATAGTACATATATAAATATAGATATGTATGTCCTATTGATAAAAAGAAGCTTCGAATGTTTCAAAATAGGCATCAACCTTGGACTCCACTTCTTCATTATTGGCAAATGTCTTTCCGTCGTGCCATTTTTTTAACTTTGGAAAATAATCTGAGGGGGCTAAATCTAGCGAATAGGGTAGATGAGGACAAAGTTCGAAACCAAGATGATTGATTTTGAGCCATCGCGACGACGGAAGTGTGGACTGGTGTGTTGCTTTCGTTAAACAAACTTTCTTTTTCTTCGAATGCGCTCGCTCTTTTTTATTTTCCTCGCTCAAACGCTGCAATAAATTTTTATAATATTTTCCCTTCATTGTTTTTCCTTTAAGGAGATAGCCAATAACAATTATCCCACGTGCATCCCAAAAAACTGACGCTACCACCTTTCCTGCGGAGGAACGGATTTGCCCCTCCTGTGGAACCGACTCTCTCCTGTGAGCCCTTTGTTTTGACGGCTCTTTCGTTCCAGGTGAACCCATGCTTCGTCCATGGTTCTGAACCGACGCAAAAACTCGGCTTTACTGCTGTGAAACTTCGCCGAACACTCCCTTGGAACATCCTCACGGCGCTGTTTCTGTTAATTTGTGAGTAATGGCGGCACACACTTTGCGTACAGCCTTCTTGTATACATTTGTTCGGTCACAATGCGATGTATAGTACTGTTTGAAATGTCCAACTTCCAGTAGAGTTTTGAGTATTTTCATTCATATTTCTGAAGTGGTCAGACCTAAAGAGTAATTGGATCGACCACTGCGAAGTTCATCTTGGCAGCTCGCACGACCGCGTTTAAACTGTGGCACCCAACATTTTACAGTTGTTAACGAAGAACCAGATTCCTCCAGATAGAAATTTGACTCCCCTTTCATGTTGGACGGACTAAGACCTTTCAAATGAAAGTATTGAGTCTCGCATCTGTGACCATTTTCTTCGTGTTCACAAAATCGCTAAAAGCATTCACTTAAAACGGTTTTTACAAAAGTATATTACAAAAGTAACATGGATAAACTTTTAACAAAATGATGGCCATCTATATGTCAAGACGGGTACTCCTGGGACCAGCTTCGTAATTGGCGGCATTCCGCGCGTGCGCTTGCAGTGGCAGCGACAGGGAAATTTTAAGAAAATAAAAAACTGTCGGGAAATTCTCATTTTTGTTATACAAGTCAATCAATGATATCCGGTCTCTCATTAGGCCATCACAGCGTATCTCCGAGGATTTTTCGTTGGCACCTGTAATATATTTCTACCTGAAAAGCTAACACAGGGGCTGTAAAACCGCACTTATCAGTCTTTTACCGCTCCCATTACCCGGCGTTTAATATTTAACCGCTCGGCGCTGCGCTGACACGAGGCGTCTTTTTAATACCTAACTTTCATTAACGCCGTCTTATAAATCTCTATTGTAACGGAAGCGCGTCTAAATATAAGATAATATCCGAAGAATTATGTAAGTGTTAAGTTTTTACAAGCGCAGAGGAACGGTCTTTTTTAATTTACTTTTTATAACCTCAGATCCATTTAGGAAATAATGACTTTTCGGAAGTTTGTCGGCGGTAAATGGGGAATCGATAAATATGGAATCCTTCGTTACGTAGAATGGGATATACGTGTGTAGTAAGGGTTGTCTAGGTTTAACATGCGAGTGGCTGATGAAATTTTTAAGATAAGGAGAACTTGTAAAACTGTTTGGTCGTAAAAAATATTACAGCTAATGCCACGTTTGATTTCTTATCAGCTATTAATCATGTTAATAAAACTTCAAGCAGTTTGTTTATTGTATGTGATACGGATCCAATGTTACCACTGATATAGTACATTTCCGTCTTCGCCGGACGGTAATTGCAGCTGAGGTTTTCGCTATCGCGAATAATAAACGGCAGAAGACAATTAAATAAACTATGGAATTTTTAGTGTATACACATGAGTGGGAGGGGCGACGAATATGAAGTGGGAAAACAAAATAACGAAATGTAAATTTACCGTCAAATCCGCTTTACGGTTATTTTTCATCTAAACAGAGAATGAAATCGAACACAAATCGCCACGAAATACAGCAGATAATTGAAGAAATCGTTATTGGTTGCTTCATTTCTTCAATTATCCGGTTTATTTATATCCCCGGAGACCGTAAGAGATATAACGTCGTTAAATTGTGGCGTTTATGACAGTTGCCAAATTAGCCACTCAACAAAATAAATTTTTTGAGAATCAGAAGATATATCATCAAGAAAAACTAAAGATTTATTAAATAACATTTATTTTTTCAAGTCCCGTTTTGAAAGATATTTTTCGAATGATCACATTTTTCCCCGTTCACATCAAGCATTTTTGTTATCGTATATCAAATTTTATTTTTCAGAAGAACAAATACCTTTAATACCCTTCCATTCATAACGTAAATACCTCTATGCCAGCGAATTTGGACGCGCATTCACCAGTTAAATACATGATTTCATCCAGAATTTTAAACATAAAAAATGTTATTTAAAAAACAATTTTCAGTACAGCGATGAAAATAAGGAAGTGTCTGAACGGTAATTGGACATGGGTGGTAGTAGTAAATGTTGAGGGTTTTTCGCAAAATTCAGCAGTATTCAAGTTCTCCAAGAAAGAGGATGTTCGGTAACCCGATGACATGTGTTTCCATTTGTTTTTATGAGGCATGTGTGTGCAGCAGGTAAGCACATCCATCATGGTCCGAAGACCGGCATATGCGGGTGCCGAAACGGTGGAAAAAAAGGAAAGAAAATGGAAACAACAGGCAGGCGTTAGCCTCGCCATTTTCTGGATTCATCCACAAACTTTCCATTTCGAACTGGCCAAATCTCTATTTTTTTTTGTAAAAGAAGGTACACAACTACGACTAATGAAATTAGTGAAAATTGTTATTTAAACATTATCAAGAATTTGCAAAAAGCCAGTGCGTTCCTGGCATTAATTTTATTTAGATCTAAACGATTGGATTCCTGAAATTGACAGGACAGAGATAGGCGGTCTATCATATCTGCTGACAAAAGGCGATTGCTCTTAACAAGCAAATATTGGAAGCCATTAACCCGTCTCGTTCCCTGAAATTTATGCCCTCCCAAAAAAACTAAGCACTAAGAAGCACTAAATTTTGCTGATATCTTTTCGCCGATAATTTATATATTTTTGGGGTGTAACTTTGGCAGCCATCTCTACCCTTCGCTGCTGCTTTTCGCACAACAGTCATAATTTTCGGGCTATTTGACTGCTATATCTAATATAAATATATTAGGGAGAGCTTCATTTGAATTTCAACATCCGTATTACCGTTCTTCTTTAAAAACCAGAAAGCAGTCTCTGACTTAGATATAGTCTTATGTAATAAAAATGCTCTTGATTTTTGAGAATGTCGTAGAACAGTGAATCCTAAGGAAGGCTTAGCACACACTTTTATGCAAAATTCTAAAAATATCCACAATTTAAGAACAGATTCAATTTTGAAAACGATTTCTGTGAACTGGAAAATCCAATTTGAATTTTTTTCAAGTTTTATCCAGAAAATTTAAAACCACTTTTTCGTAATAGTTCTTGTTCGCTTTATAATGAAATTCGTTTTCGTTAGTGCTCTCAACTTTACTTTTTTAAATACTTTCTCAGTTATTTTTAAAGATATTCCAACAGAGTTTTTAATTGCGAATTAATTTTAATGTTACAAGTTGACATTAATTTAAATCTTTCAGAAGTGTGTTAATTTTTGCTAAATAAATAACATATGACAAAAGTACATTGAAATATAATTCTAATTAAATTCTTTTTTACAAAAATTATAAAATTGAATCGGTGAAATTCTTTTTTTTTATGTGTGAGGACTTAGTTCTTATCTCATTCTGGTTAGGACGCGGAGAACACCCATACAGCAACACCAGACGGCTGAATCAGTTTGCGTAAGTCCCATGTAATTCACTGAAAAAAGTCGCTGCTGTAAAACACTTACTGTCCACACATCTCCAAGCAGATTTAATAATATTGTTCCAATTAATTTTTTTCACATGTTTCTTTCCCACCCTGCATAACATAACTCAAAAATACGAAAATTAAATATCTACATTTTAAGAATAGCTTAATTAAATGAATCCCAAAACAGCACAAGATACGTAACGAGTGTTTGTATGAGATTGTGCCCGACAGCAAACAGGTAAAAATCGCACTTTCAAAATTCGATTTGGTTTGATAGTTCCGAGAATGTCGCGTCGTTTATGTCCGGGTGTCCCAGGACACACGATGACCGAACAGGAAACCGGGGTAGGGCTCAAATTGAACTTAAGTAAAACTTTTCGATACAAAGCGGTAAAAAGTCAGGGACGGACGTGCAACCAGACCGTGCTTGTTCTGTCCTGCGATTTTTCATTTAATTTTTATGGTAATTTCGGGATTTTCAAGTTTTGGTCAAAATTCACTTTTTAAAATGTATTTTTAAATTCTTGAAAACACCGAAGGACTTTCAGCGAGTTTTGTCAAGGTTATGTGAAAGGATGAAAAGCAAAACTGGAAACACCGTATCTCTATTATCGCATTTTAGATGTATCAATCTCCTAAAATCTATTTTTACATTTTCTTCACAATATTGTTCATCAGAAGCATCTCCAAAATCCCCTACCATAGAGGCTGAACACCCTTATGCATCTGGATTTGCCTCCGATCAGGAGTGTGATATTCAATATAAAAATATTTTATCTTTTCCCTGTTAGGTATAACTTGACCGATTGAAAGTCTTTCATTTAATTTGTATATCGGATTTCTCGCTCATAGACAGATTGTGATGAATGTGCCGCGCTCATCTCACTTAAGAAGAGTCATTGACGCGTTTCGAGATTTCAAGTCACAAATTTGGCGCTAAAATTCGCTTAATACGTTTCTTTTGGGCGGCAATTTAGTCGAACATTTGCAGTCCAGCCATGCGATTTTCATCAGAAAAACGAAACAAACATCGGCAAATTACCATTTCCCTGCCTGCTCTCCATCGCTTTCGCCTCCGGGAATTAGCAAGAGCCCAAAGAGATTGATATACCCCGACGTATAATCCAAACCATAATGTTGTAGAATGTATTCATTACTTCACATTAAGTCGCAAAAGTTATTTGTAACTCCCAATTCAGGTCCCTCTGTGTCAGTTGTAGGGGGCGCATCATCATTTACTCGTCTTTGTCTTTGCTTCGGTTTGTAGGGGTCTCTAAAATTAATTGGGCAAATTTGTCAGTTCGTGCATCACATATTTTTAAGTTCACCCCGGTTTTCGATGGTTGATTTCCGTCGATATCGTCATCCAAAAGCCCTACAAACTTTTCAATTGACGTCAGCTAATCAATCTGCCGTTTGATGCGCCCCGTTATTTCTTGAAGACGCCGCAAGTCTTCGGATGGAGTTTGAAACGGGTCTGACAAAGTGTGATTGATTGAAATCGATTATGGGAGCCCATCTACCGTTTGTGAAATAAAATGGAGGTATACCTGACTTTTATATTTGTTAGTCGAAGTCGCGAAATTAAACGTTTCGGTTTAAGGGATAACGTTGAGAAACCATGAAAATGGAATGCATTTGCGCTCTCCAAGTCATTACTCTAATAAAACCAGTAGCGAACACACTCACTATAAGTACCCATGCAGTAAGTACCCGACCTCGAGCGATCCTTTAAATCTCGGTACCACCGCAGCGTATGTTTGTACGTTGTAACCGCGGCTGTCAGCAAGCTATATGGACGTAAGTAGCGCCTTATTCGGTACTGAAAAAGTACATTAAAGTCGTGACCGAGTCGGCGAGTAGCAAGAGGAAGGTTCAATTTGAAATTCATCCTCCTCAGTGCGTGGTGACTCAAGATTAAGCAGATCGGTGATTCTGGAAGGAAAAAAATGAGGAAAAACGCGGCAGCTCCCTCGTTACAAACGTTAAGTCGCAGCATATTTTATGCGTAATTTGTCACGGACACATCCGCTGTCAAAATTCTTTGTTGCAGGATGGGAACGGCCCTCAAGAGATGCAAGCAGGGTCAGCGTTCTTGTCCATATGTCTCGTTACTTATGATAGTCATAAATAGGATGTCACACTCACCACAAATGTGCGAGATTAAATAATGACCGCTCGTTTGTCTTGCGTTTCACGGACTGAAGGATCATTTTTATCTTAGTTTGTGCGATTTTGGTACGCTCGGTGCGACGATATAATGATGCCAGATAAGGCAACGTTTAAGGCAAAGGTCGCCGTAAACCAGTAAGGCTTCGCAACAATTTAAACCAATCCGCAAGTTCATCAGAAGAGGACCGCGAACAATAGACCGCTGGCTTAATTCCTTCGAATACGATGCAATATGGAGATAAGCAGATACGGTTTTCTTTCAAGGGGCCCATAGATCTGTCAACGGAAAGTCATTTATGTCGTCCCCGAAACGATAAACAAATCGGTATCTGCGCATGCGGACTGCCCCTCAGTCACGATCCGACATTTGAATACAATAGGGCCGCGGTAAGGCGCAGATTTCACAGGGACGAGATTGGTCGCTGATGTTGTCCAGCCAGTACCGGATTTATGACCAGTACTGTTTAAACTGTACCTAATGACGACAGAGAGCCCACTCTCTAATTTTCGCCAATACTAATATACAAGTTTTAGGCATGAATGGACCATGCCACAGTTGATCGTTTTGAGTTACAAATGGAGCATAAATGGCAATATTGCACAGAAAATCATTGTTTCTGTTTCTATGTTGCCTATCATCGAATTTTTTTATATATATAAATATTTATAGAAAAGTCATTTAGGTAAATGCCCGAACACGGCGTTGATAACTGGATCATCTCCATTCCTTGGCTCGTGCGCATGCGTTGCAAGCAATGAAAGCAGCAACTTTATTTAGTTACTGTGCTATCATACGTCTTCTTGCCATAGAATGATAACAGTGGGATAGAGCCACGGGTAGAATTGTGAATTTATCTAGCTTTTTCAGGCATTATCGTCGTTGCTTTGGGCTGGTTAGATCAAAGTGCTGCCGGCTAACTGAACTTTCTACGAAAAATATATAGTCTGCATTGATTTTTTATACTATTATTTCAAAAACATAAACACGACTTATAGCAGTTTTTCAAAGGCTGAGGTCTTCAATTAGTAAGTGAAGTGTTAAAAAAGTGGGTGTCCCAAAAATCTTGATAGCTTTAAACTCTATTAATTTAAATAAAAGACCTTGTATATTCGGTGATTTTTTTAAATCAGAATGTTTTCGTTCATTTAATACTGTTTCTAAGGAGTTTATTATAAGAGTTAAAAAAATAATAAAAAAGGTGTAGGATTTTTCCTAAATCGCTTGAAAATGTTCAACATAAATGTTTGTGGCAAGGCCGCAAGAGCAATCGACCGTTCAAGTAGAAATGCGAAGACGACGCTGGGCAACTCGACGACACGTGTTTCTACTTATTGGCTTCATCAAGCATGTACGAGGATAGGATAAAATATTTCCGGCCTCGAAAATAAAATAATTTAAAATTGGTCGAATCATTTTATTTTTCCACATGGTCTCCCTGAAATTAATTTCAGTTAGCCTAACGATTCTTCAAGGCGCTATGCCGTTGCTATAAGAAGATTTGTCCAATTCTTCAAAACACACATTTGTTGTGGATATCACTTTAGCATCTGATCTAAAATCTCTAACTAGTAATATTTTTTGTCGAATTCAGGAACACACTGAAATTGGAAGGAATCAAATTTAGTGAATAGGATACACGTGGCAGTAATTAAAAATCTAACTCTTCAATTTTATCCAACACGGCACGAGAATTGTGACGTGGTGCGTAGTAGTCTGGATGGCACAGGACGTTCTTTTTGGCCAAACCAAGGCGTTTCTTTAGAATCGTTCGATGTAGTTCTTCTCAGAGGTGTGAATCATATGCTTCGTCCATGGTTTTTCCTTTTGCAAAATAGTCAATAAGAAGAATAACATTTCCCGTTCCCCTATTGTTTCGAATCTTAAAATACAACCGCCATAATCTTTCCGGCTGATAGAACAGTTTTGGCTTGTTTTGGAACAAGTTCATACTTTTCTGTCCACTGTCAGGACAACTCCTTAGTTCTCGACGAATAATGATGAATTCATGTTTCATCCATCATAATGAAACAACACAGAAAATCGGTCTGGTTCCTTTGAAATATATTCAAACATTGACGTGGAATGTTTCCGTGGATCAGTTTTTGTTTAGGCGTCAACAGACGCGGTACCCACTTTGCAGACACCTCTCTCATGCCTAAAAATTCATCCAAGATATGATGTGTCCGCTCTTTCGGTATATCCACAGGGTCAAACATTATCAATCAATTTTAATGTTCGGTCATCTAAGACAATTTGTTGCACTCTTTGGATGATTTAGGTGGAGATAACTGATTTTGGCCTTTTCAACAGTGTGGCATTTTTTGTATTGATTCTTCTACGCTTAAAGCCCGGAACCAATGATTTAATGGCGGAAAACAATGAAGATGAATTGCCTAATGTAGGGTCTAACTCAGGTTTCACTTCTGTTGGCGTTGAACTTTTGAGAAAAACTATTGTGTGACAACACACACTTGGTTTCTCTCCATTTTTGACAAAAATGTAATTTGTGGATATATATAAAGTGAAGACATTAAAAATACGAGTATATATATAAAAACGTTAAATTCGAAATGTCACTCGATGTATAGAATGATTTTAAAAAAAATTATATTTCAGTCATTATGATGTTGGAAACTTTCCATCTCATTCTCGTATATGCACAAAGTAGATTTACGCAGGTTATACTGCGCATGTCCGAGGAAAGACATACGCGTATGCGAGGGTAGCCAGCAAAGCACGAGGGAAAAAGACAAAGCCAGGAGACGGGGTGACTTAAGCCTTTTGTAAAAGTACTCAAAGTTTTCTCAATTTCGGAGATAAGTCCAGAATATCCATGGCAGTTTGATATGATTATTTGTTAAAATTTATTAAGCTGGAAAATGGAAAGTTTCGTGCAGATAAATATAAATGTAGGAAAAGTCAGTGCCGCATCTGCAAAAAAAGATTGGGCGACCTCAAGCAACTGGCTGAATCTGACCAGTCCTACCCTGAGCTAACCTGAACTATATTGCAAAAGCGCAATTTTGCCGGTCAGTTCCAATGGTTAATCCATGCAAATAGCGTTAAATTTTTGAAATAATTTCATATTAACTAAATTCTAATATAGTTCTAATCCGTTTTATGCACATTTTCAGTAAGTTTTCTTTAGGTAGTTTACTTAATGCAAAGTTGTTTGTCCGGTATCTACCTACATAGACATATTAAATATTATTAAAACTGGTTTGGGTAATAACAGCAATAAATTAATAGCGAGCCATAGCAATAAATACTCCAATATGAATCTTCTAATCGTAGTTGATGCTGATGGACGCGCTCCATCCCCCGAAACCGTGAAATATATTCACCACAAAATAAAAGTTATTATTAAAATTATAATTTAGTGCTTTTAATTTCTATATATCGTTATTTATGGAGCGAGAACTCTCCCCTTAATCCTCGGCTTTCTCATGCGGGTTTCAAAGATTGACTACAGTGATGCCATATTTCCAAATAAAAGGTCTTCTTTAGGACTTATCTCCTAAAGCCCATGACCGTATTTTGTCCATGTAATTTTTACTGTGATTAGCTTTAAAGAAATAATATACCCATTTTCTTGAAATTTTGAATGGAAAAAGTGTGCAAATAAAATTTGGCAACTACGAAAAAGTGAAAAAGGGACAGACTTCGTCAGCAACGTTTCACCCCGGACCAAGGAGTGACAGCCAACCACAAAGATCGGCCACGATTTATGTCACTGGTTCCTTTTGTATTTTACCTAACGCACCGTGCATTAGTCCCCATAAATCAATTTTATGGTTTTGTAAATCAAACTGCCTTAATGGGCTCACACGTTTCTCCACATCTCTCAGCAAAAGCGCAGCCATTATGCATAGAAATCGCCAAGAGCGCCGTTGAGTGATAAACGTAAAGCCAAAACTGCTCGAGATTTATTCGGATGACCTTTGACACCTCGAACGGAACTTTCATTATTCGTTTATAGTAGTGAGTTTCCATAATGAAACACTGTAAAACCATTAATTCACCACATCCTCTATAAAATCAAAACTAAGCAGCTCTGTTTGCGTTGTAACACCTGCTGTCAACCTGAAGCGGTACCGTGGGTTGACAAACGGGCGCTTCTTTTTCAAAGGTACCATTTTAGAGTGACGAAAGACCTAAGCAAATATCGTTTACGAGATACTGACTAAAATAAACAGGGCATAGTAGGTATAGTTATTCAACGATTGGGTAACTGAAGAGAATGGTTGCTTTTGATGTAGGGGTAAACAAAGGAATTTTTGACTTCACAAGTACCTACGTGTGTAATTAGACATTAAATAAAAATCGGTGAATTCTTATTTAAAAGTTCAGTGTCTGTTGAAATATTGTGGTTTTTCATGTAAATTTTTTATGGTATCGAATTTCTTATGTGAGATCTTATCCAATAGGCGTGTACCTTGGCTAGCTTACGAGGATCATGAATACATTGAACGCACTTAAGGAAGTCTTTATCCCGAAAGTAAAGTTTTTGGACAAAGAGAATGTAATATTATGGGTTACTGAAAATCCCGAAATAGTGCTTCGCGATATTGAACATACCACAGGTATACCAAAATCAACAGCTGGGTTTGTTTTACTCAAACAAAGATACCGTCGCTTTAAAATTAGAATTCGTCAGGGACTCCAACTCGACGATGACGAAAGGTGAAAACCATTTTGCGAATGGTCAACATGGAAAAGTGACCAACAATGGAATATTTAGCGAAAGCAATAGGCGTCACTGGTCCAGGTAGAATCCCGATATCTATAGAATTGCGCATCACCAACATCGCTTTGGGTTTAGCACGTGTGTTGGAATATTTGGCACTCGAATAATTGATTCCTTTCTTTTATAACAATTCTCTTACCGGCGAGAGTTATCGCATTTTATTTGAAGGGTATTTAGAAGAAGCCTTAGGGGGAATTCTCCGGAAGATGGATAGGCACTCACTCGGAGGATCCCTCGCCAGCCCGTCCTCCAGATATAACCCTGTTAGATTTTTTTCTTTACAGCTACATCAAAAATCACGTTTATCGCCATACTTTTGAGATGGAAAAAGAACTACGAAGGAGAGTTCTTGAAGCTTTTCGAACTATCTCTATTACAGCTACTCCCTTGAATGTGCCACTTGTCTTCCGTTTAGCGAGGTCTGTATCTATTATTGTTTACAAGACCCCCATGCTGGACATCTTTATCTTTATCAAATATATGTATATATCTCATACTATATGATGACCTGATATATTACTCACTTAAGAGATACGGGCTACTCAGCGAGTTTTTACTTTTTTGTGAATGATAAGTAATGTTTCATTGTACCAGATAGTATCCCTAGAGGGAATTTGAAGCAGAAAAATAACCTATTAAAGACGTCTTATCTTGTTAGATAGTAGCTTGGGCTAAAATTTAAAAGTACGCCAAAATCTGTAAGTACCCAAAAACGGTATATATCATTATTATCCACCAAACCTTTATTTAACCTGTTGCCTGTTGTAAACTCACCCTACAATCTAGTGTAAAAGCTGTTCAGATTGAATAAACTGTTGATCCGTGCCGTCGGCGGCATCGTCGGCGGCGTCGTGACAGCTCACTTAGTATCGCAGCCCCCGAATTTTTCGCTCTGTGTCCCAACAACACTGGCTGACACAAGGCAGCACAATTTTTCTTTCTTTCCAAGGAACTCCCATTCATATACTTACTACTACGAGAATCATTTATTTATTGAAGCCAGAAATAGATAGAATATTTTGAATTTGTGTTAGCTTTAACATCAAGAGAGTCACAACGGATTCTAAACCCCCGTTCAATGCAATCTTGTGCTTCATATAAATCACATTAAGAACTGAATTAAAACTAAATAATATAAATCGGATATTCTCAGTATCCTCCCATCAGTCGGTTCGCGGACACATAAATCGAGCGGACGTCAAAAGATGAATCCGCCCAATAGCGGCGAGCATAACTCACTGTCCAGGTTATTTATAAATCTCGAGAACTCCTACTATTTATGCCAATGGCTATCTGTTACTCGGATATATGGACCGGTCATTCTTCAGATAAAGCTACACTTAGGTGTTGTATATTATATCCCTTCGCCTCGTAACTCGTGTCACTGGGTCTCTCTTTTTTGTAGAAAGACAGAAGATGTTTTGATGTAAATGCACCTTTTAAGAAATATTTTCCCTTAGGCTTCCTTGAAATAAAAATGCAGTGGCACACATTACGTGAAATGTTCTATGTCCCGAAGAGACAATAAATATCCGTTCCCGTTATGTTTTCAGAATTATTACGTTTGTGGTGCCTCGAAGACATTCAGCCAAGTCACTCTCCTAGAACATATTTTATCGCATAAACTAATCCGGACTAGACGGTTCTCAAAGATGACTGTCACGTCATATTAGTGCAGTTTCTGTAGCTTTACGTGTTTCTACAGCCGTTGCTCTCGTTGTTCCTTACGAAACGTAATAGGAACTCTTTAGAGTGCATGGGCGTAACAAATATATACCTACTAGTTTAAAAGAGACATTTACAAATTAAAAAATTAGCCCTTAATGGAAAGACAAAAAAGGAAAATACAAGATTTGCATAATTTCTTGACACTTCTGGCTTTCGTACAAGCGATATTCTGGCACACAAATGTACGCATTGCCGGAAATTCGCGATATATTTTTTTATCAGTTTTAGTCGTATTTTCCCTGAATTGTATAATAAAATCTTGTCAATTTAACTTTATCTTCTATTCTTTCATTATTAACTATTTTTGCTGAATACAGTTTTTATCCACTAATAAATCGATTTTTTAGGTTTTTGCTTTTTGAACACCCCATGAGCATTACGATCACTTGGAGTAAATCCTAACAATGCGCGTATTATATCTCCCCATCATTGTTCTCTTTCTGTTTTCATTTCATATCAGTATCATCTTCTTATATCTGTGATGTTTTTTAGCAATTTTTGGACGCACCATCGACACCTATTTGAAATTAAATTTCTAGTTTTTTACTCACTAATATTTTTCCAAATTATAACAAATTTTTGACCACGCTCTTGGTAGCTGATTGGGAGTCGAGGAAGTATTAAGTTGTCTATTAGGTTTAGATCCGGGCGTCGGACTGGCCATTTTGTTGATATTCGACTCTGGAAGATATACCTGACGATAAAAGCGTCACGTATTAGAGCTGATAACATGATGATCTAAAATATTCTTCTCAAGGAAACTGCAACTCTCGACACCTCTTCTTGGAACCACCAAGTCCGTACGAGCTCCGAAGTTATGAATGCGCACACCATCACACATTCTTCACCAAAAATGAGAGGTTGTCCCGCGTTATGCTTTACAAATGTCCATCTGATTGTCGATGTACACAAATGATAGATGCCCATCTATCATTCTAAAAACAAAATACGGACACATAGTGACTGGATATAACATGTGTCCAATCAGTCTCTAATTAGTTAACATATTCTCGAGCAAACGATAATTGTTTTGTGGGAGGTGAAACTTTTTTCCGCCCACAAACCACAGTGGTTTCTGTTAGTGTCAAAAATATTCAGTTTTTACACTGCATGCTAATATTTAATTGAAGTTGGAAGACATCATGAAGTAAACAAAAAATCCTGGGAGAAAAAACATTGCACGAAACACGTGCGAAAAGATTTTAACCGCACACGTTTGCTGACTAAACTTCGCCACTGATCGTTCGATCAACTGCTCTCAACATCCAGTAAAATCGCTTTTCGCGCCTATTAGATAAATAACTATCGTTTTTCTTTGTGAACTCATGGGCTTCAACGAAAATTATTTGATAGTATTGTCATTAGAGATAAATAGTAATTTTCCTGACAAGTGCGGAAAGTGATGCTTGCCACAAGAGTTAGGGTCAATATTTATTCTGCGAGCATATTTTGACCTCACATACTCTATTTAATGAGCGGATATTCCAGTCACTTTCAGATAATCAATGTGGAAAGTGACCATCCATATCACGTCAACGTGACAATCTTGGCTTCGTCCTGCGACATTTCGTCGAGCCAGAATATTCATCACTTTTCTTCTAAATACGGTCTTGAAAAAATGAAAAATTTTTCTGCAATTTTCCACACAACTTTTTATTACGAACTCATTGAGGTATCGCAACGGGGGTATATCTGACACAAGAAAACCTGCCAGTGCCGTATTAAAAAAATTATTAACATTTTTGACAAATGAAACGTCACTGGATGAGACCCACACTGTCACGTTGGAGTTCACGAAGAACTGCATTGAATAGTTTTAGTATTTAGCTATCCATTACAACAATGCGAATTTTTTTTGTTGGAAAATATCGTTTTTTTTTTAATAACTGGAAAACTAAAAATGGTTCTATAGATCTCTTCGAAAAGCGAAACGGCTCTCGCGACTGCGCAACTATTCTTCTATTTAACTATTTAACTCTATTGCCATTTTGGAGATCCCCACGCGGGACGTCCCTGTCTCGGGCGCGCTGCATACCCCAAATTTTACGGTTTTGCTACTAGCCCTAACGGCACCGACCGGTCTTGTAGCCCCAAATTCATTTGCCAATTTGAATGGGAAATTTTCATACGATCCCTTTCGTTTTCAAGACCCCAACTATTCTCTGCAGTTTGGGGAGTAGAAATAAAATAAATCTAGTAAACAGAGAATTGACTACCCCACTGGCTCTGCATCGTCGTGTCACTTTAATCTATCATAACATCTCGTGATGGGCTGTCAAGCGCTTGTCTCGCCTAGCGACACAGTTTTGCCATGAAGAGGCGTATTGTGTCACTTTACGATTATTGTTCTAATTATTCCGAAAGGTGAAGCGACAGCGACACTCGCTGTTAAAGTGACGTTGCCCCTGCGAAGGAAATTCAGTTAGAGCTACGTCACATTCGAGCTGTGTACGCGAAACTTTTGACGGACTCATGCAGCGTTTTTGCGACACAAACGAGGATTTCTTACTTTAGAGGATGAGAAAACTGATCTAGAAAATATTCAGTCAAACGGAAAATTACTTACTTTCGTCCCCATACCCACTCATATCGTCGACACTGACAAAAAAATCCTGAGAAATCCACCTGTCCGGGACGGGTCCTTATTTTGGTGCTCGCACGCCCTAAGTGCAGATTGGATCCTTGAGGACTCTATATTGGCCACGAGGATGCGGGAAAGTCACCGACTTATTGAATTTAGTCGACGCCAGGTGTTTGGTCTCGTAATATTAGTGCTATTGGTCTTTTGCCTTGTATTTGAGGGTGAATTGACATCGAGAGGTTTTATAATGTATTATCTCTGAAGGTGGGGACGAAGGCTCCCTGAGAAACATAGCGTTGCAAGAGGTAAACGCTTAAGTGCACATAATGGACAGTGGTCATGCGGTATAGAGTACGAAGGCATGTGCCACACTGATAAAAGCGGAAGAAGGTTAAAATGCCATGTGACTTAGAAAAGAGAACACCCCGTAAAAACGGTTTTATTTAAATAATTTTCGATACGCATGTTTGTATATAGGAGCACAAAAAACGACTAAATTTTCCGCTATATTTATCAATGCATTTACGAGTTTAGGAGGAATTTTAGGTTTTTTGTTATTATAAAAATTGCAATAAAATATCAACAATATGACTGCAAAATATAATTTATTGGTATGTAGTATGATTAGAAAACGCTTTTAGATTTATCAAATATGCCTTTGCGCAGAATGCAGCAAAATTTTCATTAATTGGGCGAGTTTGAAAGAGGCCGAATAGTGGGTGTACGAGAGGCTGGTCGATCATTTAGGGAAATCGCCACTAGACTGAAACGTAGTGTAAACGTTATAGTGAGATGTTGTCAGAGCATGGGTCCGAGAAGAGCAAACAGGCAAAAGAAGAGGTACTGGACGATCTTACAGAATGCCAAGATCGCCACCTTCGAATTATGGCCCTAAGAGACAGATTTGTGTCGTCCAGAACGCTGGCAGATCAGTAGTTTGCTGAGTATGGAGAGCCCATTGGGATTCAAACTATTTATTACCGGATAAGAACTTTGGAACTGATTTCCTGCCGTTCGTATTTTGTGTTACCTCTCACTTTAAATCATCGTCAAAATTGAGTGCAGTGGTGCAAAAAACGGATACATTGAAATCTGAAATGGAATTATATCGTGTTTAATCCAGATTCTGTTTGAGTATGCACGTTTTTCGGGCAAGAGTAAGAAGACGAGGTGAAAGACGGTATCCTCAGTTTACATACAATACAGAGGCGTGTCTATCAGACTGTTTGGGTTGTGGTTTCGGGCGCTATAGCAAATAGTAGCCGGGTAACTTTATTGTTATTAAAGGCAGTATAACAGCTCGACGATATATCCAAGAAGTCCTCGAACCTCATCTCGTACCTCATCTGAAAACTCTTGTTAATTTAGTTGTCTAACCTAAGACCTAGCAAGACAATGCACGACCACATGTGGCTCGAATGACTATGGTCATCTTTCAGCAAAATGCAATCAATTTGCTACCTTGTCCACCTCGATCTCCAGACCTCTCAGCGATTGAATATGTATGGATTATTGTAGGTAGAAGGTTGTATAAATTACCTTATCTTCCACAAGTCCTAACGGTGCTATGTCATGCTGTCCAGTTAGCCTAGAATGAGATTCCTCCCAAGAGGACATCAATCACCTCATTAGATCCATGTCTAGATGTGTACAGGAATGTATAAGATATCGCAAAGGACTGAAAAATTATTATTATTTTTTTTTTGGTTTTTAACAATTAAATTTGTTCGATTTTTTAATGAAGTATTTGTTTTAGCGTAAAAAATTGCTTAAATAAAACTATTTTTACGGTGAATTCTCTTTTCTATATCACCCAGTATAAAACGAAGTCCGATCAGTGCTCTCTACAGGACCGATTCATTCATACCGCAGAAAATTAAAGAATGTGGCACTCCGGCAAATGATACATATACAGTACTCTAATTTCAAGTAGCCACTTTCATTATTTCTTGTCTCACTTGCTTGTCCTCAAAGTATCTCAAGATATCATAAAAGTTTTTTTCCATTACTTACTATAAAAGATACTTTGAGCGTCTTGTTGAGTGACTGTGAACTTCGTTTTCCCACCAACCGCTGAATAGGTTAATAATAGATTAATAATTACATATATATGGCTCACTAGTTACTTAGCGAACTAATGAAGATGGTTTCCATGTAAATAAATGTCAAATAAAACGTCATAGTTGATGCTGTGATTCAAGGCGTGTTGTATTTTGGTGTTTCCGATTTAATTTATTCTTAATTTAGGTAAGTATTTAATTTTCGTCTTAGACCCATTATAAACGTAATTATCGTTCGTCTTAGATCCCTTATAGACATATAAACGTCTTGGATCCCTCGGTATTACGCGCTTCGTGATTTAAACTTGACGTTGAAGTCATAATGATCCACTTCACTTCCTTGATGCATATTAGACTATTACTTACAACCATATAAGTAATGTTGACATTACTAACCTTATTACAAGTTAGGAGTTGTCATATTACCTCCAGTACTTGCCGACCTAAATTCGCACCCTCATTTACTGTCCTGGATTCCGAGCCTAATTTAAATATTTCTAGCATTGGTTCTAACATACTATACATTACCTATGAAGTTTATAGCTTCTTCCCTTCGCTTTGTTCTTGAAAGCATGCCAGTAAAGCATTAAACTTACGCATCTGTACTAAAATTTTCAAATGACAGACATGAAATTCAAGAATACCATTTTAGTTTCAAGTTACAATCGTATGCAGTATCATGAGGGTGGTAAGCAGGTTGTTACGGCATGCTAGGAACTTTTACAAGTTGAGTTAGTGAGGAGGGCTTTGCAATTACTCTGTGACGGTAATAACCAAGTATTACACGCATCATACATAATACTTGATATAAAGTACAGCTTAACATCATGATATGGTTGAACAATATGAATATTTAAAACGAAAACTCTAATGATGTATTGACCTTACCAGACATTTGAACCAGACATCATATCTGAGGTCTGATACGACGGATCATGATCTAACATGATCCCATGGATCGTAGAACTCTTAGGCTTATAACATGGTGCAGATCTACTTTTCTTCACGATATCTAACGATGAAGATGGCTGTTTCTGAAATGAAAGCACTATCTGGACGAAGGATACACAATCGAAAGATCAATTCGTTTTTGATGTGCGGAATTCTAAGATGTGCATAGTCGACTGGCTACCACTCCAACCGTTTGATATTCACACTATGAGCAAAACTCTATTCTATTCAAAGCATCTAGCGCTGCACGTATAAGAACCTACCGTATATTGCAAGTACCAGGCATCCAATGCACGGTCCTCTTGACACCCATGGACAGAAATACGACGTGCGGGCGTATATTTACATCTTGCACCTTCTACTCTAATGAAATATTCACCGACTATTGTTTTCCGATAAATAATTGCCACCACTAACATTCCCCGGGCATTTCGACAAAGGATGGCTAGCATGGTCGGGATTTACGGAAAATTACATAACAACGACTCTTGAGTATAGTGTAATATACATGTGCATCCAAGGACAATGCAGCGATCGTGACTGCCCTCTTAAGGGGAAAAATTGTAAATATCTAGGAAATTATACCATTTAAAGTTAATGTTGCTTTTAAATAGTTCTTCGTAGATTATTGTCTTCCCTGGCCCTTTCACAATTAAAAGAAAATCCCTAAAAATGTGTTTTGCCAAAATTTTATTTATGACATTTGATGGATTTACGAACTCGAATGAGCCACAAGTCCTTTACATGTCTATATTGCCCATGAGAAAGTAAGTAAGCGCTTACCCTTCGATAAAACACTAGGTCTAGCTAGCTATTTCAACTTCCATGAAATAATTTTACACAACATGACGTAGGGACACATAACATGAACTGGCAATTAATTTTACAATGAAAGCATTAACACCCAAAAATTCCCCATATCTTAAAGTTTGCGACTTCTGGGCTATTTTTGAAAATCTCTTTTAGCTTAATTCCACTATCTGGTTCAAAAGCCCTTTTTTACTTTGCTCTAACAGATAGGCTGATTCCTTGAACCAGTTGTAACTTGAAGTGCAACTACTAATCCAGCGTAAACTTCACAGCAAGTTACTTGTACTATTAAGTGGACCAGGAAATTAATTAGCTCTATAGGCTACTTACTGGCCTTTTAGCGTGCGTAACTACAATAAAATTTTCCCTCCACGCTACATAACCTCTGAGCTCGCCGAATGCGAACCACTTTATTTCATAATACTGTCCGAAAAATAACACTTTACGTAATATATTTGGTACAGGAATTGAAACATTACATCACTAGCCAGGAAACTCGGTTATTTAGGAAGTACCGGGCATATTAGTTAACGAAGCTTCCCGGTACCGCGTCGGTACTTCCTGGTGAACAAAGCCTGTGTTACATATTGCAAGGTTGAGATGCAAGTTGCCAGAAAATTATGAACTGCATGCGCAGCTGATCGTTCCGTAAGAATCGTTTACGACCTTTTTGCAAATTTAATGGTTTATTTTATAACTTTTAAGCTGCTTTAAGTATCAGAAGTTACTAGACGGTTTCATGAGAACGTCATCTTTCCTATCAGAAATGCATTAAAAATAAGTTCGTAACGATTTTTTGAAAGCTGATTTTGTTGTTAGGGCCGAATGTGGTTCTACTCCTCAAGTTTCGGGACGTTGTTTATGGAAATGATTGTGATGAAATATTAACTGTAGTTATTAGAGATGTAACAGAGAAAGACGTCAACAAGACAAAAATAATGAGGAAACAGTTGAAAGTCAATCGAGAGAGAAAAAAATCAAGTCATCCATGTGTGCGTCGGCTGGAAACAAATGAGCGTTTCTGTCAGTTGACAAAGTGATGGAGTTCAAGTTCAACCCTTTCGCGTTAGGGAAAATACGAGCGAGATCTGATAAATGGAGGAGTGACACAAGTGACTGATCCGACAATACAAACACTCAAATACGTAGTAAATTCATATCCGCGGTCGAGACTCGTGGCACACGGCTCACTCTCTGCTGGGGATAGGGCGGATTGCATAGATTGCATATTTTTACATTTGCTATCTGCGTGCTTTAATAAAAGGAAAAGTTATCAAAAATCTCATCACAGTTCTTATTCCGCCTTAAAACTAGGACGGAAACGAATTAATTTTAGTGGAGTCTCTCTTTAAGATAACCGCGAAGAAAGAATTCTAAGTGGTTCAAGCGTGACGACCTTACTGTCTAGTCTATGGCACCACTCCTGTATCCTTATAATGATAGAAGGTGTCTAATTCGATTGGTCTCAGAGTAATTCATTTGTGAGGCGAGGATTGTGTGGATCTGGTTACAAGTCAGCCGAAGCTAGGATTGAGGACTCTGTTAAAATAAACGAAACAAAAAACAAAACCTTTGACGACCCAGTGAGTGAGCTTCGTAACGGCAGCATCGAAGAACTGAAAACGTTGTTCGATGAAGAGGATCATGACGCGTTAATTTTATTGACGAACAATCTTTAAAAGTTAAGATAATATCTGAATGTTTTTGGTCTAAGATTATTGGGCCGACTACTTAATCGAATTTTTGAAAATTTTCGGAAAACCTACTTTTTTTTTATCGATTAAGAGGTTTACTATCAATATTTAACGTAAAACGAAAGGTGAGCTGCAATGGAAAATCGCGGAGAAAGGTTCGTTCCCTTTCAACCTAGCATACATTTAGACAATTATCGACCACAATTTTTTATACTAAAGAAAGGGAGAAGGGTGAACAATGTTGGATTTTCCTTTCACTTTTTTTACGACATGCGTAAAATGCCCTTCTATTTGAATACGGCATTGAATAGGGGAATGTTGAGATTCCTTACGCGCTGACGTGATTCTCTTAGGTGGCTTTCTTCTCTAAAAGTTCCAGTTTTGTATAGGCCTTGAGTAAATGTTAAAAATATTCTACAATCCAGTTATTCCAGTTGAACCGCAAAACATGGATTGGAAAGTAAGTAGATATTTTACTCATAATTTGATAAGACATGACTCTCACAGTGTTAATGCATGTCTTGGTTGACCAATTGAGAAATGCCTGTGTCGTAAAAAAATTTTTCAACCTTTATTGTTAATGTGTTTCATTTCATTGGAAAAATTTTGCTATTTAAACTTTTTGAAAATTCTTGTTGTTTAGTACCTATGTATTGGTATAGCCATTTCTACACAAGGGGAGATAACCTTAATTTTGTCTTGAGTCATGTGGGTAAAAGTTACATTGCACTTTTGTGAAATCGGTACCTACAGGGAAAAAGCTTTATCTTCGTACTAAATGCTTTAAATTCTATGGGTATCAATTTCCAAAGTGACTATTTAAATTTTGTTCTAGAAGTAGGGAATGGGCCAAAGGAAGGGGTGCTCAATTCTTGTTGAAGCGCTTTGTCGAGAGAAAGAGAGAGAGAAAGAGAGAGAAAGAGAGAAAGAGAGAGAAAGAGAGAAAGAGAGAGAAAGAGAGAAAGAGAGAGAAAGAGAGAAAGAGAGAGAAAGAGAGAAAGAGAGAGAGAAAGAGAGAAAGAGAGAGAAAGAGAGAAAGAGAGAGAAAGAGGGAGAAAGAGAGAGAAAGAGAGAAAGAGAGAGAGAAAGAGAGAGATAAAAAAGACAGAGAGAGAGAGAGATATGCAACAATGTTGAAGTAATTTTCGATGGCGTGCTGTTTTGTAAAAAAATATATTCAGCTTAGTAAGAAAATTTACTTCTCCAGTAAATCGTGCAATTTATCCCACACCTCCGGAGCACCTCCAGCCTACTCCGGTTGATGGATGAATCTGCAAACAGTGCATCCGGCGGTTTCGGCTGGCAAATCGGCTCTGCGACCTGTTGATGGCGTCGGGATGCTGCCGAATGCATCACCACTAAAAAGAGCAAAAAAAAACGGCAAAAACATCCCTGACACTGATATGTGTTCGACAAATTAGCGCTTGCCACTCTGCCATTTTTTACCGGACTTTTTTTCCGCTCCGATGCGAATTGAATCAGTCTATTTCGGACGATTAGCTTTTCAAATGTCACGTAATCTGGGAGCCTAAAGTCAAGTGCAGAATTTAACCCATTTACACGTGAAGTTCATAAATCGTAGAAAATCTGAACACACACCCTTGGAACAAAATTTAAGGGCTCTACGACCCAAATTGCGGCAAGAAGAAACTTTAATTGTGACGTCTGCTCCGGCAGCTTAAAATTGACAATATTGCCAGAATCTCCGGTTGGCAGGCTCGTATTAAGAAGATATCTGGCTAATTTATGGTATACGGGGTCCTTGATTCTCGCTCCGACCGGTAATATATTCCAACATTAGTCTCACTAGTGTCTGCCAGAACGACGATGCTGGATTCAAAAGCTAAGCCGAGTTGGGACATAAATACGACCCTCTGGATCCGCCTAAGGGGTTGACGAAGTAAAGGTGACAGTTTTATTGCTTCATAATAACCCGAACTAGTTTAATTTGAATTAGAGTTTAAGGGTAAGTGGCTTTGTCTAACCCATCGTTGTCGGTCCTCATTTCGAGTCACGGTACTTTATGGGAAGCGAACGATTCGCCCAAATATGCACACAATTTAACTTGATCGATCTAACTTACCTTAGGACCCGTTTCGATAAATCGAGAGGATTAATTAAGCCAGCGTCACACTATCTCGACGCAAATCTATACCGCCGTCTCGTAATAACTTTATAATTTAGTGCGCTCTGAGCCGAACCCTTTCTTCGACCAACACGACTCCGTGCATAATAGATTGCTTACATTTTAGTCTGGATTCACCTTAAGGTGTTATCTTACGTACGTAGATAAGGCTGAAGATCACCGAGGTTAAGTAACATTAACTGTTTATTGCAATTTATGGTTAAAGTTCTCGAAACGTTGAGACGGCTGATGCTCATATCGGTTTAGTCACGGAGTACATTTAGTTTTGGATTGGGATTGTGGCTATGTTTTGGACGATTGTGTTCCTACATGTCCCTTGTTCTACCCGCATTGTCGATTTCGTGACGTGATCTAGGAAAATATTACTCGATTCATATTTTACGGTGAATCCTAAGGTGCTGAATTGCATTCGCTGGCCAGAACTTCAAGGCTTCGATTAACAGACAAGCAGGCATTATCGAAGCATTTTTCTCTACTAGCAGCAATTACTTAGTTGGCGCTAGCAGCAACTAGTGTCACAAATTGTGTAAACTTGCCATGCTGGTTACGATGGACGAATAACACCAGCAGGGAGGACGATAAATTGCATCGGCTTTTCCAAGCTATTTTACTAAAAATCGTTTTATTACAACGATTATCGAGACGTTCCATAATAAATCCTAACCACAGCATAGGTATACAACGTGGCCTAGAAGTGATGCCTAAATTAATTCATAATTCAGCGGTTTGTTTTTTTGGAAAAACCTTGGGACCCTTCGATTTTTATTTTGCAATGCGGTTCTTCTGATAGTAACATTATGTATACAGGTTGGCCTATAAATAAATTACGACCACCAACTTCATTTTTTCAAGTGGAAATATTTACTTTCATTTCATTTTCGGAATCAGGGTAGAATTCCAGGTATGTTTCATGTACCCAGTACTGTACCTAAATTCAACAGGTCTCGAAAAATCCACGACGGAACATATCAGTAAGTACGATGGTGTCGCATGTACAACTAGAAAAAGTAGCCTTGGATTTTTTTTTATCAACAAATATTCCATTTATATGTATAATAAATGTTTATTTCTTACTTTCCTCAATAGCCACATAATAACTGGGTGTATTAGTATAGGTATGCACTTACGGGTAATTTTGGTATGAATGTGGGTTTTTTGGAAACTGCATGAATTTATTTTCCTATTTTATGCGAAAGTGTTGGCGAGATACCACTGGGATCTTTTGACAAAATATGAAAATAAACGAAGTTTTTAAAGGACAGACTCTCCCGCAAAATTAGCTGGTTATTTTGAAGCACGAAAACTATTTAGTGGAATATTTCCCTAATAAAGTAAATTGGTGCCACGCGCACTGCTGGTACAATTTCCAGTAATCTCCTCCTCTTGTTTCTACTATTATTTTCATCTTGATTTCACTCTGTGTTGCATTTTTTCGTATTTTATCCGTGTGGTCATCCCCGAGGTGAGACATCTTTAAAAACCACCGTCAAAATTAACTTTTCACTTCACATTGATACATTTTATTGGTACCTGCCGGGCAATTACCGCTGTAACTTTTCAGCAGTTCCTCAAATGGATAATTTAAGATTCAGAGGAGGGAAATATTTGATGAAATTACGTTTCGCTTCATTTGGTTTTAATGCGTTTTATTTTCTTAAGAAAGAATGAGTGTCGTGGCCTTCCCAAACTTTATCTCACAGGTAATTTATTTATGTTGTCAATCGATTTATCCGTTACAGATGGTGTGCAGTCTTATTCACCCGTATCAGCCTACATTAAAAATCCCATTTGCTCTCATACTCGTCACGACGTACTTCGGTAAAACAGGAATTTAATAATGTATTTAACGGAAACAGCGCATCTGATCCTAAAAGCCCGGCGTCACTTCCGTCACTCACCCTTCATTTTATCATAATTAGTGACCCATTACCACTAAAAAAGACAAGGGATGGGTCCGTGGCATTATCAGAGCTTCGCCAGTGTGTTCCGTTCCTGACGTTAATGCGGTTACTTCAGAATTATGTCAAATAATTAATGGTAAGTGTGTGTCCGTCCGCTTACGGCTAGAAGGTAACAAATGACGGTTGTCGCATATGCTTAAACTAAAAACTTTGTTTAAGTGTGCACCGTTGAAAAGGACGAATAGAAAGAGAGATAGAAATAACGAAACGGTTCCCAATTAAGACGTGCCGTGAACGTAACGAGTGGATGTCGGTCCGGTCCCGTCCGCAATTTGTCGACATCACTCTGTCCGGCGTTTCTCTTTCATTCCAGTCATCGTCCCAGGACTTCGCCCGTCAATCACGTCTCGACTCTGTCACATCTCTATTATTTATCCCCGAGAAAATATCTGTATTCTGTCCTCCCGGGAAATATTACCGGTATTAATTATTTTAGGTTCATTCCTGCCTCTCTTTTAATCCATTTTGAACACGTTTAAATTATTGAAGAGATTTGCTTCAACCGTTCATCAGTCTTTACAATAACTGTGGCCACAGAAAACTTAAAACTCTTCCTTTCAGTATTCACACATTTTTGACGCATCTCATGTGAATTATTTCCGATGCGCATAGTGGGGACAAAAACGTAATGATGAGCCCCCGAGAGAGCCAATATCATATTGCAATCACTCTTTCGGTACCCAAAACATCGACGGTTAAAAATTTAAGTGCAGTTAAATCGGGTACCTCTCGAAAAATTTTAAATTTTCGGAAAAATTTCGAATTTTTTGAGGTGATATTTGTTGAAACGTGGGGTTTGGAAGGTTAAGCAGGAGAAGCTGCCAGTGTTTTTCCACTCGCGAATGACGTTGAAATCTTTCAATTGTACCGAAAATATCCAAATTTCTGGACATCCCGCCGGAGAAACACGATAGGATCTCAGATGTCACGTGAATGTCAAGTGAAGACAATATAAACTGTTTTTAATCCCCACCAGAGACCAAAATATTCGAAAGTTGTTTTACAAAGTTTGGTTTGCGTTCGTAGAGGTGCAACTTTCCGCAGTTTGAAGCCCCTGTGCCACAAACACGATGCCCCAGTGCTACAAATCACACAACTTAATTCCATTATCCGGGCTACAAGCCATCAAGTCATATAGTTTGCGAAGAGAATACAATTTTCGCGGAACTATTTATTTTCCCCAATTTCCTCCCCATAAATCGGCCTCCAACGTGCACCAAAAACGCATTACGCTATAAACTTTTCCGCACTCATGACTCGCTGGCGGCCATCTTTCAAAACCGTTTTCTGTGAAGCAGTAAAGCTGTTCATATGCGGATGACGTACGGCCCTGCCGTCCCCACTGGTGATCTATTGAACGACACATTATTTTTGTGCCACCCGAAGAATTCTTTTAATAAAATTTTGACATTTTTGTGTGCACTCGACTTAAATAAAGCTCCGCTTTATGCTACTACTACTCAGCTGACGTGCAGGAAAAATGAGAGAACACAGAACTGCGAGTAGTTTCTAATACGAATCCTGATTTTCTTTTATATGTGAAAATTGGTATTGACTCGGATTAGGAACTCCCGTTATAAATTCGAGCACAATATTTTATTATATGATTGGTATGTAAAGCGGGACAGATCTGCCGAGTTGAAGAAGTGCGCTCGTTATTGGATTTCGCGTGATTCACTGTTTCAGTAATAAAGTAGATGTTTTATTATCGACAAGTCTTTGGGGAAGCGAGGAAAGATCAACGGCACATTTCTTGGGTGACAGTTGAAAAATTACTTTTTCTCTGGGGTATTTTAATGTTACATTATCACTTCTATAAGCAGGAAATTGCGGTGGGGCAAGTAGTAAACAGAGCGTTCCATGAGATCCGAAGAAATGCTCGTTTGGAAATCCTCGTGATTAGCCGAAAAAAGGAAGATTTACCCGCCCAGATTAGGGGAAGAATGTATCAATGTCCAAAATACACTTGCGAAAGGCAATAAATTTCCGGTTTATTTGACTGTTTACCCAGCGAAAAAATATAACCTCTTCTCAAATGATGCGCGAACGACAGATACATGAAATAAAAACAGCCATCGCCATAAATTTCCCGGTAAAATTTCACAAATTAAACAGCCTGTCAAAACAAAGTAAAATATCGTGTTTTCTAATTTTAAACAAAGCATTTTGTTTGGAATGATTGACCCATAAAATTTCCTGTTCGACATTGAATGGGCAAAATTTACGATTGCCTAAAATAATAAGCATGCAATCAATTTATACATATATATTTTATATTTGTTAATCATTCATTTAATGTTCATAATTTATTATTATTATTATTATTATTTAAGACCGGCTTTCGTATCAGGCATCCGTTATAAATTAATTTCTCTGCCAGGGATCGATTTTGAACAAATTGATTTAACCAATGATGCCAATTCAGCGAATAGACTTAACACAGAAGCGCTAGGAATAGTACGGGAGGTTCCAAATTCAGACCGCGTCACTGAGACCTCCAAAGCGATAAAAAATACCGGGGCAGTTAAATAAAGATGAGTTGTACATTTTTCCAATATCCAGTTCCGAAAATATTCTTGAAACAAGGTGAAATCTCTGACTTTATTGAGAAAGGTATGGAAATCAATCTAATTCTATTTTAACCGCATTTTCTGCTCTATGAGATTGAAAACATAAGAATAATACATATTTTCAGTTTTGATGTTTAAATATTGCACATTAGGAATGAGTTCCTACCAAACGGCAAAATTCCGACCAACGATGCAAGTAACTCTAAATTGCGGCTTTAAAGTGGCCTTAGCAATTGCCCCGACAGTTAAGAGAGTTTTACGTTTCTTCTAAGCCGAGTTGTGGAATTGTGGCTTAAGATTGATTCACCCTCGTAAATTTTCACGTTCTCAAGAAAAATATTAAATATTTTTAATGGAAAATGGGTGAGGAGCGGATTGAACTAACGGCTCTTTCCCACCCACCACCGTTCGTTTAAGATCCGTCAGTTTACAGGCCGCTGCAAGGACAGAGAATCACTGATTGTGAACTACATGATCGATTCTGGTGAATAGCTACACCGGCGCACGCACACTGCTGTTGCCGTGAAAAATGCGCTGGGGCCCACGCGGCTTGTTAAAATGTCCTGTGTGTCCCGTAAAAGACACCTCTCCCACTGAACTGAATATCAAAGTCTTCTTTGATTAATAAAATGTCTGCAATCCCTAAGATATTGTCGCCTAGTTGCCTTATTAATAGAAACAAAACCACAAGGAATAAGAATTCCCCGCCCATCGTTCCCTCTATGATATGTGTGACTTAGCGCAAGAAACACATAAATCGCCTGAAACAATAAAACAATCCACAACTAGTGCTAAAGTATAATATTTCACGATGTATCCCGTTTCGTATTATATTGAAAAGATAAATCAAGGAATCCCAGAAAGACACATAAAAGTATTGTCGCTGTCCCCAGTTTTGAGACATTAAAAATATAAAAGTCCGGCCGCAAACGTGTCTTGAAATCCCACTCGATGGATTTTTTGGGATTTTGATGTAATTAGCTTGTGGGCAATTTTTGCCAAGTCAGTAAAGTTTTAATTATTGATTTCGTCAAAAAATGAACGTTAAATTAATAGTCCTGCGGTGGTCTCTTCTATTAGACACGTTTGCTGTATCGTTGTTTTAAATGGAAATATAGACGTAAAGTTGACGTAAACTTCTCAATTTAACGTTGGCATATGCTTTCACATTTTATGTGGCCGGAAATCATAAACGTAATACCAATGGAAATTTATAGTGATATGTCGATGACAAGTATTTTCAACGTCTAAATTATTTCATAGAATATTTGGAAAATAAATTGAAATCGCCCACAACAGCATAATGTAAGTGAAAAAGCTTGATGGAATTGGCAGTGGAAACTTTGCTGAGTTTCTTCGCACTAGATAAAATATTCGGGTACTAAATGTTTCTTCAACCATCAAGTATCAGGTAATGTAGGTATCTTTTCTGTTCGAAAAATATAGTTTTTCCACTCCCATATCTGTAACGTGTAAATCAGATAAGAATAATCCATCACCAAAAAACAGTAGTTAAAGATAGGTGTCTATAATGAAAATTCAAACCGTGCGTAATGATATTACGTAACAGTTATTTAGAGACGACCAGGTCACGATGCGCGTGTAACACGAAATTCCACGCTCATACAACTTTTTAGCGACCCTGTAGTGATAAAATTAATTTCCTAATTTCGATGTTAAGATAATATGCATTTTACATTGACATGGAAGTTCCATCTTTGGTAAAATTAGAGTTATTGCGTAGGTTGCAAAGTTTTGGGCACCCAGTATTTGATTCCAACTAGGATTTAGATATTCGGACACTAGATTCAATACCTATTTAAAGTTAAACAAAACAATGTCAATTTCACAAAATCGTTTACAGCAACCCCGTTACCCAATGAACTTTTCGAAAGTACAGGAAATTATATTCGTCAGTGTCATATCCATTTAAATGGCCTTGTCTCGAGCATCGATATTGTTTAAAGCATTTAAGGCTCTGGAAGTTACATTTATCAAAATGATCCAGTACAATAACCCCTAAAGAGTTTTCTATAATTTGTTCTACGATTTGTTAGTTCAGCTGTCATTACGTGGTTTTATATAGAAGTATAGGTAAATCAGTAATTAATTTCGTAGTCCTGGAACTGAACGTAAGTTTAGTGATAAAATATTCACCAACGAATAAATATAAAATATATACACAAAAAAGGTAACTAGGCAGTAAGTAGCATTTACCACGCTGATTCGAGTGAAATAAATACATGAAAGGTATATTTTTGAAACTAGACTATTTAAAATTTCTTCTGTACTATGCGTGGGACTCCCCTAATTAATGAAAATAAACGTCATCATGTGTTTGAGTCCTTATTTTTCTTAAATTGATAAACTAAACCCTAAAGATACAATGAAGCTCAAATTTAAATTCAAACCACATAATCACTATTATTTCTTGTTGAAATAAACATAACATTCCTCGGGTTTTTTTAAAATATTGTGCATGCTAGCCGCCCATGTGGACAGAAGAATGTAGTAACCAGTACCTCCTCCTACACCCAATGCCGTTTTTGGATTTCAAGTCAATTCAGCCGTTATTAAAATGAAAATAAAGACGCTTTTTTCATAACCACTCCGTATATATAGACCTATCACAACATTGACGAAATATTAATAACAGTATTCTTTACGCTTTAATTACAGTTTCCTAGGAAAGCGATGTCTTAGTATGCCGGCCGAAATATGGCGTCAGTAACAGTTTCAAATATTAATGACGGTTTTGCCTACCATTACCCAAAAAACCACATAAATGTAAAATAGATAATGTTTTATCGCTACCGCCATATTACGACAGCTCTTTACTAAGAAAATATAATTTTACTGTACAGGTGGCGAAAACTCCGTAGATACCGCGAACCACGATGAAGAGTGCCATCTCTCGACTATCGCTTGAAATATACATTGTCAAACCTTGAGGTTTGTCTTTTACTTTTAGATTGATCGTTGTTAATGGTTATTGAATTTCATAAAATAATTGGAGATGTTGTCCAAAATTCTACTAAAAATTCTAGTTAAATTATACACTGTGGACGTAAAGTAAGAAATTATGGAGATTTCTCAAAAATTAGTAACTTGCTGGTACTGCGAAACACAGATAGGTGGAGCTAATGATATATTATACCACTGCTGGTTGAACATCTTCATTTATATGCATTACATATTGATAGGTATTCGCGAAGCGAGGCCAACAAACGCAGGGTTCTGGCCTCAGAACGCCGGTTTTGACAATATTTTTTATTGCTTCCACAAGGTCTCTTGCACAAGTGTCGACCAAAGGATCTATGCACGTCCCTACTTCCGCGCCTTTTACTCAAGGATGATAATATTACTATTGACAAATACACGGAAGCGATCTGCAGACTATAATGCCAAAATAATCAATTTTTTTCATTTGAAATTTTGATGTTAAGAATGTGTCGTTTGTATGTCTTGCTAGTATAAACAAGGAGCAGGCCAAGAATTTGCTTTCGGCCCTTAACGTGGGATATATCATTGCCATGACAAGAGACTCCAAGAAGTGGTCACTTCTATGTGACCACAGAAGATTAATAATTATCAATTATGATTATTACAGTATAACCTTTTCGAAATCCTTGAATTTGGCATTTCATATATTTGAAAACTTATTTATTACCAATTTTGTATTCGCCTAGTTCTGTATCCGCCCTGGCATATAACAAATGCTTGGGTCGATAAAGTTCATTTACCGAAAATTATCTCGTAATATACGGAAGCTTGATTTCTCATATTTTAACGTAAAGTTTTCCTATTAATGGCGACTAGCAGGTCGACGGACATAACAATAAATAGGGATTTGGGGATGGCCGGGAAAGACGTACATAAAGAGAATGAGGATTACCGACGAGATACGGCAGAGGAAGGGGGAAAGACGTACCCGCTTCCTATCGCAAACAAATTAATCATAAATTACGGCTATTGCCTACACTTACGTCACCCTTATAATTATAAATTTACTTTTATGGCTCGACCGTATCAGAAATTTGTAGATATTGCCGCGGCTTTATGCAAATCCTCGCTCGTTTTGGCCTGTGTTTTATATTCGAGTTCATTTGCTTGACGCGCTGTGAACGATTCACGTTTATTTATTGCCGAATTTTAATATACAAAATGTCGGTTAATATACTTTTGTGTCAATAAATTCACCCCGAAAATTCCGGTTATCTGTCATATTACAACTTTAAATGGATGCCAAAAACTTCGTTGATACTGTTGCCAAAGTTATATTTATGAAGCTTCGCTTTATGAATGTTTATTAAGCTCGCGGTAATTTCGGAATTTGCCTGCATCATCGTCTTGAAAATACCACTCACCATTGACACATACTGGATAAAAAGAGAGTTTCGATTTAAATACAAAAACTACCCTCCGATAGTACCGAGCCGGTTCCCCCGCGGGCCTCGTCCGATAAGCCGTTACGGCCCCGGCACAAAGGCCTAATTAGCCATAAAGCGGCTGATTTATAACGGCACAGAAAATGCAAATATGAAATATGAAAATGAAGATGGCCGTAATAAAAGTGATATACGGGGCTCCGCAGAGCCATTTGTGAAGGCGCCATGACTCACTCGTCAGTTTTATGCGCGGACGTCCATCATCCGAGTGACGGGTGCTGCTCCAAGGGATCCAGGGTTGGATTCGATGGGAACAGAGCTCACACACAACTCAGTTTTAGTGTGAGATTTTGTTGACATGGGGAAAGTGTTAATTAAACAATTTATCGGTAGTTCAGAGGAATTGCCAGACTGCGTCATGTTCTAAGAACGATAAACAGTGAATGGCAATATGTTATTTCAACTTTAATTTCAAACTTTTTGCGTTTTATGCAGAAATGCAATGAAGCAAGTAGAGATTACGAAACAGAAATTTGCAACCGCGTCGCTTCGGCCCCTTTTTCAATTGCAATGTTTTGCCGTCTATGTTTGCATGAAGTCTAGTCGCATCGTTTCATAGACTAGTGGCTGTGTTACTCTTATCTAATCCTGTGATAATCTATATTTCCAAAAAGATACAACATTTTTGATTTACTGAGAAGTTAGTTGAGACACGTGGATCATCTTTCAATGGGTGGAACACTCTAGTGTGACAGTTTAAAAGCAATAAAATAAATAGCAAAAATTTTTATATATTTTTTTCAATTCTGTGTTACTCTACTGTATTGAAAAAAATTGTAACCCTAAAGGTCAGTTAAGGCCAAAATGTGCCTGTTGCCTAAAATTGGCGACCTGGAAAATGAGTAGTGTTCAAAGTGGCTCAATAAAATGACATCTCACTCTTAATATACGGATGCCCTATTCAGTTTCAAACCTTTTTCCCAGCAAGTTGCTGAATAACAGTTAAAGCATAGATGAAAATGTTCTCAGAAACTAGAAGAAAACAGAATCGTATTGTAAAAATGCGCCTTTTGTTTGAATTATTAAAAAATAGTTTTCTGTAACAAACACGGCGAAAAACTAGCGCATTTACTGCCGCAAAATTATTGTGAAGTTATGAAGGAAGCTGAGGCAGTAAATTCGCATTTATACTGAATAAAACGCTAACCATTCTTGGGCGAATGATGCCGATTAAATTTGAGTTTAACTCTTTTAATAATTTTTCTGTAATATAAGAACTGAAATCGGAAAGAGAACAAAGTAGTTAGAGTAAGACATGGGTCACGAATTTTGCCTCCAACAGCCAGCATCAACGTCATTCTGTAAAGGAAGTTTATATCTGAAATAACGGTAAAATGACGAAAAATGTTATCAAATGATGGGGTGCATACATGATGAAGATTGGCTATTTCCTGAAAATGAACTTTAGTAAAACACAGCGAAATTTAAGTTATTGCACATACATGAATAGCGATAACCATTTAGGTGGATGTGAGCGATCTGCAACACCTGCTCATTAACTAGAATATGTAAGTTCTGGAAAATCCAAGAACGTAATCATTTTTCACTCATTTTTCGCATTAAAGCTGATACTCTCCAGTTGCTCCAATTCCGAATACTCTCAGCACTTGAGAGAATTTGATTAGCTGTATATGCTCTTGCGGAGTGTGCATCAGCGAAAAATAGCTAAATCTGAAACAGGATGCAGATCATTTTAGTTATTTTTCCAATTAACCATTTTTCAACTGCACCACAAGAATAAATCAATCGCAGCTTCCCATGATGCGTGTGTACATCGTCTTTCTGTATACATCAACGTGTCATCTCGAAAACAGATAATGCATAAATATTGATACAATGAATCAGTCATCAGGAGAGGATGATAGACAACCGCGATTTTTTATAAATAATCCTTCGGGAAACGATTTGTTTTGGGATCCGATTTAACAGTGGCGTAGGTACCCACAAAAAAAACCTTGAATCGTAGTAAAATAAGCGTTTCGATTTGATTACGTCCTGCACCAATCGAAGTATAAATTATCCTTCCTCGGAATCTAGATGGGACCGACACATAACTTCCCTTTTAAAGTCTAGTGCTTATGCTGGCCTCAATTTTATTAAAAACATAAATCTCTGGCACACAAAGAGTTGCGATAAGTCAACTCCGGAGCAAGATGGAGGCGGCAATGGCGTCTCTTCGTCCCCTTTTTGCGGTCACTGATTTAGTGCTGACAGAAAGCGTCACCGAGGGTTTTTGCAGATCTGGACTGGCTCACTAATTTTGGTTATTGCTCTCCGAGCTACCAGTAAATCATAAAAGATTTCAGTACTATCATTATAAGCTAAATTTACGTTTCTTTCAAGATAAACTTGTGCATAGTCAGCGTGATCTCAAAGGGATTTCCATATGGGAATCTGCAGGTTGTGCCTGTTCCATATCAATCCGTACCGAGCACGTAAAGACGAACCAAAATGTAAGTTATAGAATCCGTCATCGTAAATTACTATATTTTATTGAAGTGTTTAAATGAAATATATTTTATGGTATTTATAAAAGGCACGGATTTATTTAGAAAGTTGGGATTTCGTTATAAATCGCTACCTCCAACGAGTTATTTACGATCTACACGACGGAGACTGTTGGGGTCCTCGGATCAGTGTAGGAGGTTAATGCTTTCAACTGATTCGTCAGCTTTCGTTTTCTAATATTCCCTGTAGGATGTTTTTCACACATCCCTGCCTTTTCCTGATCTACTGCATCAAGATTAAATGAATAATCCGATTTTCTTCTCCGCGTAAGGAACTCTCACCGTTTCCGAGAGACCAACAGTGGTCATCCCTGAAAAGCACCTCGTTGAATACTGGAAAGAAGTTTGTTACCCATAGAATTTAGTTAAAAGTTTGATAGCGGTTTCAGGTTTCATATTGATTTAGATCGATTTCAGATTGATAATGTTTATTTTGTTGTTTTCCTGCGTCTAGGCTTTTGTAGATTCATGCTTCTAGATTCGCAGATCCATAAAGGAGTGCAGTCTTTGGGAAATAGGCGGGAAATAACCCGATGTGCCGAGGTCAAAGTTTGGTTCTTCTACCGGTGGAGCGTCGTGGATGAAACAAACGGTACAGACCTGCTATCAACTGGATGGAAACGTTGAACTTCAAATTTACAGGGTGTCTAAAAAATAATTTTAATTGCATGAAAATTCCTCCGAACAACGCTATTAACTTACTTCATCACAGAAAAGGAAAATAAATGTCGCATTCTTAATAATTTCATAAGTTTCCCCGTCGAGACCGCATCGGAAACGGGCTGTCCATTCGCGGACTGGCTAATCCTAAGTGAAGGAGCGGTTATTAGAGCGGCCAGCAATGTGTCACAATTAATTGTTAAATATCGCTTATCGCCGCCTGAAGTTACGGGGGATGACAGCTGTAATTAATCTGCGTTATTTCGGCCAAGACGGGGGATTCCCCCAGGAGTCATCCGTACGCCGATGGACCTCATCGGGAACCGTCGGCCGGTGATCCGCTGGGATCGGGCCGAAGATGGATTTAATGGCCGGTGAAATTACTCAAGTATGTGGACTGCTTTACCTAGCACGTGTACCGACTTATTAAGGATCCGAGCCTTGGAGGGGCAATTTTTGCCGGAAAATAATCCGGAACTCTTAACATTTATAGACGGCGGAGACAAATCGAACACAAACGATCGAAAGGTCAAAGGAACGGCAAATGCTAAAGAATAGTCACGACAAATGACGCACGAGCGGTTACGTGATTGACAGGTTCATCTAGGGCGATCGCAAATCAAAAAGAGCTTTGACATTGTGCGCCATTAAAGAATTTCTAATTACGGAGCCCCGGGGAATGAGCGGATCGATTAAAAGTCGGACCTGAGATTGACGGTTCTCAGGACCATTTCAAAGAGGCCTTTGTACGCGATCGATGGCCGGAACTGCACTTGTTTAAGAGAGATGACAGCAATTTTTAATTTAAGATCTTGCTTGCTGATCGACGTATTGAAATTATATTATTACATTAAAGTTTCAATGCATTGTCTGCGATCCAATATAAAAATAGTCGTTTCAACATCATTCCTTACTCTGTCGAGTCTTTCATTCTCATCAGCAACCCTTCTAAAATCCCTTAAATCTGGTCCTAAACTTCAAACGCATCAACAGATACAAATCACGGAGTATAAGTACGGGAATGAAGACTTATTCGTGGAGTCGGGAACGAGGATTACCTAGCTGGATTTCGAGGGAGAGGTGAATTGTGATTGAAGCCTGACCGAGGAGTTTAAATATGTCAAACGTAACAGAAAGCGGATGTGGAAGGAATAACAAAGAATTCCTTTTTCTCCCCTTTGTCTTTTCTTCACAAAGGATTTTCGGCAGTTTACCTAACGATCATAACCGAAAAAATATACACGCAGGACTAGGAACATATCTGTAACTGTCCAAAATGTAACGAACATTAATATTGGGCACGTGACGGTTCAAATAGAACCGAACAGCCCCATTTTGAACCACTTCCTAGTGGTCTCCAAAACTCAAAAATAGCCGCTATGAAAAGTTGATTCTTGTAATGGGACATCCTGTATATTTGGTCCCGCAGAATACGCGTACGGTACCTGCGTTTCTCTACCAAGATCAGCAACTCGTTTCATTGAGCTAGGACTATGATAGATTTATAATGGAAACCAGTATAGCAAGAAGCTTTTATAATCAAACCGTACATAAAATATACTATAGTGATAATGAATATGTGTATAATTCAATTTGATTTGTCTTTTTTCATTTGAAACACAAAGACGTGGAGGTTGAGGCAAAGGGCTCATGATTGGAGCATATGGGGTCGCAAAAGAAAGACCGCTTCAACGAGAAACAGTTTCTTAAAAGGAATTTCATGTTTATGAGATTAGCTGGGTTCAAATCTTACATAAAAAGTTCATTTTTTTACTGTTCGTCTCAGTACTTTTTCAAAAAGTTCAAGATATTTTTAGGTTAGGTTTATAATTCATCGTTTTTGCTTGCATGTATTTTTAATGCACATACTCTCTGCCAAAGGCAAATGGCCCAAATCTAAACGTTTTCGTTCCCTTCCGGGGAATTCATGAGACTTCTACAGCCATTCTCTGTACTTGGTTTCGCTTGCTGGATCCATAGTAAATGCACAACCAAACAGCGCGAAAAATGTTATATTGGGTTCTTAAGAATCCTTTTTTTTTGGCAGAATAAGAATGAAACTGAAAAATACAGAGTTTTATAGCAAATTCCAAGGGGTAGTTAGTCAGTTAATATTTCCAATCTCAAAGAGAATTTTCAGTGAGCATCATATAACCAATATGATGTATTTGTCTTAATTTAAACGATCCTCTATTTCATATGGTTAGCAGACCCCATCCCATATTGAGGAGATATATTTCGGACTTGCACAACTTCAAGCGAGGAGGGAACATTGTGGTATTATTGTTGGAGGCGTTATTGCAGCTTACAGGTAAAATCATGAATTCTTTGAACATAATAAATCATTCGGAGGGTATCAGTTTAACATGTTAATACTTTACGTTTGACCAACCCTGACCGAACCCGAGAAGTGATATGTTTGCTCCTTAGGCGGGGACGGATCTCGGGCCTATCGGACACTGCCGGTCGATGTAAAACAGTATACCTGAATACGTTTTAAAAGTGATATTCTATATTCAGAAGACGAATTCTCAGCTCTGTGTCTCTTTTCAAGATTATATTAAATGCAGCTGACTTGAGACTTGCAGATCTGAGTACTTTAAAATAGCATTCAGAGATAAAGTTCCATGCCAAGCTGGCTTTTGGAATTAGTTACGGCATGAATTGTATAGGCACTGATATTACATTTTCGGAAGTATTGCGGAGCCCTGTTTGGGAGATTTGCATGGCTAAAAACACATCATGTTTAAGTAGTCATCGGTCGATGTAAATCTCCTAATACATGCAAGACTTACACCGGCACCTGGATGGATAGTTGATCACTCTACATTCATCATTCGCCAGAGCAGAGTTTCAACAGGTTCCGGCTAAAAAAATCACTCATTCATGCTTCTATTGTATTTTTGAAACGATATGATCCAGGTATGATCAAATGTTTGTTTAGACTAAGATGTTCATTAATATAATGAAAGTGTTAATTGACAAGTCTGGTTTTAGTTGTTCAAAGAAGTGTTGGTTTTCTTTTCATGAAGGGAATACTTCAGAAAGAGGCAGGGTGTTTTGACTCTTTTGTGTTCATTATTAGGAGAAAATACACGATTGTGGTTAATAATAAACTAATCTTTTGAGAAAAGAATCTTTCCGGCCGCCCTGAAAATATCCCGTTCCACTCCCATTGTTAAGATTCACATCATGCTTCTTCAAGATTTTGGAATAGGAACATCTGCAAAATAACCATGTACTGCCAGAAAACCAACAAGGATTGAGGAATGGAAGATCGACAAGCACAGTGTTTCATGTCCGATTGAAGAGGATAATTGATGATATTGAGTCTGCGCAGTACCCAGTTGAGGGTCTTTTGCAATCTCAACGTGGCATTTGATTCTACCAACTATGAAATTCTTCTCAACACAATGAATCCACATATTTAATTCGGGGAATAGTTTAGAATTATCTTAATTCACAGCAGACCAGATCTAGTGCGTTGTCGTTAGCTGTTTAAATAGCTGTTTTGGATGAGGGAAATTCTAAAATGTTCAAACAATATCATGGTGGTCCACAACTCACAGACTAAGCATAATCTTAGGAAAGATGTGCGTTAAAATGGGGGAAAGTGAAGGTATAAGAAGGCAAGTTAAATTTATGGGTTTTGAGTTGGAGAAGACTTCCAGTTGGGAATCTCTCCCACTTACATATACCTCCAAGACCTGATATTCGAGATCTATTAAAATGGCGATAATATGCAAAAAAAAACGGAGACCTTTAGACAAAGTTTCATATACTCTTCCTGATAACATAATGAAAACCGATTTCAGCTGCGTTAGTACTAACTTTGTTAAAGAGAAATTGGGGAAATTCCTTCCCCAAAGGTATTTTTATGATTAGAATGAATATGTTTCAAAAAAAATATTAATTTTATGCGACATTAAAAAACAATTAATTTAATTAAGAATGGGACATGCAAATTTCATAGTATTTTTGTATCGAAGGCGATGATGCCATTCTCTTATAATGCACGAACGGAATTCATAACTGTACTCTAAATTGTGAAACAATAAATATGTTTTTTATTTTATTTTATTTTATTTTTAGTTTTGATTAATTCTTGATTGAGAACGCGACAAGCATGAAAAAATGTGAACACGAAAATAATATGCGGTTTTAGTGCAAAAGGCGCCTTAGTAGACAGTTAATTATGTATATGGTGTTGGACATACGACAAACGGAATGATATAAGGGCCCAGACAAACGGAATAGAAAAACGAATGGGAAAGCAGAAATGTGCGGAAACTTAGAAATTAGTTGCTTAATATTAATAGAGATTTAGCAGAGATAAGACTTATGCCCTGAATGTGAGACCTATGAGGGAGAAATTGCTTAGGATACGTTTCAGCTGATAATTAAGGATATTTTATCTACCCGAAATTGTTTCGGGGATAGCTAGCAAGGTGGGACTCCTGGCGTAATTTCTATTATTAATTGGCTTACAAATAAATACCATAGAAGCTTTAATCCGCAACTACAAAAAGTTTATAGTCTCGGTTGTTTATCAACATTTCTAGTTTTTTGTGGGAAATGTCTTCACTTAGAGCCTACTAAGTCGATGAAATACGTAGTTAATTAATCTAAACATTAATAAACACTCATAATAAATAATCATTGCAAACCTTCCTTTTACAATAAATAGTAATTTTCATAATGATTCAAGTTCTTTGACAATTCCTGCACCATGTAAATAAACAAGACATTAGGTAGAGACTTGTAGAGAGTGAATATTCACTTTTCCATTGGAGTTTTTTTATAAACTTCAGTATTATATTCTTGGTTTCATGCTGTGATATTTCGTTGGACGTTACAAGATCCCCATGCTGGATATCCTTATTTCGAATACACAACGACATAAGATAATTTGCGAAAAAAAGCTAATATTGTCCAACATGCAAATTATTATCGATAATTGACGTGAAAATCTGTAGAAGCAACGAAAAATACCTATTTTAAAATGAGAAAAATAAAAATTGGTCCCCTGTTCCACCTTTGGCGCCAGCAGGACGCCAAGGTTTGATTCGTTTAATCCAGTAAAGATAACGATATCCTCTAGGTACTAAATAGTGGTAATGACTTATCCAGTGGCTCATCGTGCACATGTCGTTTAAATACCGAATGAAAATGCAAATATCACAGACAGGTCTCCGGTAAGGCGAAATATTCGCGCATTAGCCCGAACTGCGCCTCAGTCCAATAAATACCCGTTAAATCTAATTTGCGTAAAGTACGGCCAGTCGACAGCGAATGGCCGCGTTCATTTCGATATAATTATGCCAAGCTGTTTAATGTTGATGTGCGTACCGGGTTTTGCACTGGACATCTACTTTATTTACTTATTTTAAGTGATTATATAATGGTTCATTTATGCGAAGCTGACGTGTTTTATGGCGGCCACTGCTTAAGCCGTTCCGTTTTCTTCTTCATTTGTCACGCGATTTATGACGAAATAGATGCGAAGTGCTCACTATAATTATAAAAAGAATTATAGATGATTGAGACCACTCAAAAATGGTGAATCAAGGAATATGAAATGTAACAACTCAATTTAAGTAGGAATTGTTCGAAATGTATGGAGTTCCCTAGGAAGATATTGAATGGAGAGTGGTGAAAAAGTTTTCCTCTACTGCTATTTGCGTCCAGAATGCTGCGGCAGAAATGGGGAAAGCTGAGCAGGTCTTCAGAACCAGCGAAGACTTTTGAGCTCCAAGCTTAATTCGAATTCCTCTATATTAGGCCATCGGAGAGCATTAATTTATAGAGGACCTCGGTGAGAAGGCATTATGGTCTTTTGCCAACTTCTGCCACATATCATTGCCCCACTCCTTTTCTCGTGCGCCCCATCACTGCATTGTGTGTCCCCCCGAGTCGTAAATCAGCGGAACAATGCAGAATGCGCCCCGCGAGCCGATGCCGCTTCTGCGGCTCCCGAGTTGTCCACGTCTTCTCGACGGATGGTGACATTTGGGGATGGGACTCTCCACATGGATTTTCTGTGAAAATACAAAAAGTTAATAGACTGTAAAAGATGCGAGGTTAAGACGGGGATAAATTGTAGTTTAAGAATATGCCGTTTCAATTTTTGCAAAATTTTTTTGACTTTCACAGGTCTTCGAAGGATCAATTTTTGGGATGCCTGAAGTGCTGGCCTTCATATCTCGCCGTTTTAATAAATTCTATCAAATGAACCTTATTCGACGCTGGGTGTCTCAAAAACGAGTAGAGATTAATATGAGGTTGCGTCAACACAAAATCTGTTCCGTGATTTGGGTGGTTTAAACACGAAAAAATATACAGTACGTTTATCATTCATATAAAATAAAAAAAATTACTTAATAAATTTACTAATAACTTTTAAAATCATTATTCACGCAAATACTTACTCAAGACGAATTCCAAATTCTCCTTTTGTCAACTACTTCTGAAAAAATTAGTTAACAATAATTCGAATTCACATTGTCAAAGGTGGATTGTAGATCGCCAATTAAAAATCGCGCCAAGCCGTTGCCACTGTCTTAATTCGAAATACTTCTGGTTACTTTTTTAAAACAATGCTAACCTGAATTAACCTGCCATTTTTCACCTTTCATGCAGTAAGTCGAATCCCAACGATAGATGTTGACACCAGCGGCCGGCGATATACGTTCCTTCGGTCGTGCTGTCACAGCATTCGCGAACGGGCGTAACTCTCGGCCTAAGATGCACTAAATTACCATAAAACAAACTGGTACGGTTCGATGCTGGTCCCAGATAAACAGTGATCGATGGAATTAAGACTTAAATGGAGGAAAATGCTCCGAATACCGGCGCAAGATGCGTTGGTGATGACCGTCGCCATCATGTAGTCCATGCCGTTAAACTTGGGTTATTTCCACTATTAAGAACTCCTAATGGGCCATACAGGATTTAAGATTCTCGTATTGAATCAAAAAAACACAAAAACTTACCAAACTTGTTTTTTATAAATACAGAGGTACCAAAAATAGTTTTTTTTTCTTTTGACTTTGAACGCCCTGTACAACAACACTTAAACAAGGAGAGACCATCCTTGGGAAACACATGCCGTGTCTCTGAAAGTTTGTATTAAGATTCCTCTTCTTATTACCTATGCGACTTTTAACTCGAGAAATGGAGTGAAAAACTAATTTCAAAAGCGACTTTCCTTATTTCGCTTGAAATAATCTAATTTAAAATGGCGACTCTACTACTTCCAGGCGACCTCTTGCCTGTCATTTTCCACCTTCGACGTGTGTACCTCAAAAGAAACGAGTGATCGCAAGGGAAATATGCTGCCGGAGCGACGAGAGGTGTAGTTCGAGCTGAAGAAGAAATGAAACGCGTTAACATGTCGTTATTGTGGCCTTAAGGCAGTGGCGGAGAAGGCTTTTCTCTAGGGATTTTTTTTTTAATTAAGGAGGAAAGAACAGCACAATCGTGACTGAGAGATTTGAGTAGGAGAAATTGAGGAAAAACTTATTATAAAGTTGGTTCAAATAGGCTTGCCTTGCAAGCCTTTGTATCCGTTGCAGTGAGGTAAAGCCATGTGCATGTCCGCCTATGCCATGCGTCCTCAAGAGCATTAAAAACGTTAAGAGGCACCTGTAAAATATTTATTGACATCTACTTTTTCTGTCGTTACCCGAGTTGGTTTGGGACTCCGCGACGGTATCTCTTCGCCATTACATCACCATATACAACTAATATTAGTGGATGTTTTGACATTTTCCGCGTTTTTTCCTATATTACCTAACAGTAATATTTATGGCCCATCGACAAAATTTCCCAAATAAAATAACACTTTAAAATAGGCACTTTAAAGTCGTTTACATCTGCTTGTTTACGCTTGCCAGCACCGAATCTCCGATAGGAAAATAAGCAAATGTTCCGTCAATTGATTGAAATAGAGGTTCAGAGTTGATGCTGCATCGTCATAGGTCTTTCAGCCAACGAATGAATTCATCATTCGGCCCATTTCATCTGTCAGAGCTTACCATCTGATCTACGTCCCGAACTTCGTCGGTTTCCTTCCCGAATGTGAAAATATTTCACTGAGAGAAATATGGATTTGATGTGCACTTACATCTTATCTTTGTCCACATTCTGGAAAATATGTTAGAATATTCTAAACATGTTTTTGTTTAAGATGCATCAAGTGACTCACGCGCCAGAGCCCTATGGGTACGTGCGTGATCTATGAATTTATGACTCGATAGTTTTTCAATTTATAATTTTAATAATCGAACATTGTTTAACTCCAGAAAGAAATGATATCATTCCCGCTAAAATACCATTAACCTTCAGAGGAATGTTATCGTCATATGATCTCTATATGTTTTTTTATTAATTTCTTCATCGGGGATGATATCCTTTATGATAGGCTTATCCAATAATATTCATTCGGGCATACAAAAGTAATATTCGGTGTAATTTCTGTAACTGTGTGTCTTGCAATTATCACAATTTGCTAAATTTTTTTAAGACGTTCCTAGTACGGGGAGAATTTTTGGAAATATGTTGTCCCTTTTTTGCTTCTGAGGGGATGGGTGTTTACGTCTAAAATTGTAATGTTTGGCTTACGTCAGTAATTTTTATTTTTTTTTGGTACGTGAGTAATAGAAAAGAAACGACAATCTTGGCACAATTACCACTATTTCTATTGAAAAAAACGAAGCCCTGTATAGTTTAATATTGCGTAAGTCCATAAACAAAATGAACTTTTGGAAAAGGTGTATATATTTCTCGAACTAATGCGACTCTCTTATATTCCAAAGGATATTGTCATCACTAAATTATGAATTTTTAAAATTGCATTTCATCCAAGGACTAAGGCATTCTGGCTGGTGCTGGACCGAATATTGAGGAAAAAATCGAAAAAAGACATAACGAAATAAGAAAGTACGATATTAAATCAACATGGAACAACCAAACAGCGTAATATGGCATTCCATTGCTTAAGTGGGTATGCAAATTAGTCGGCGCAATTCCTCTTATAATTAAAAGTTCATCTGGTTCTTGTAATCCCGATTTGCCACTAATAAAATTAACCGTATTTACGTCCGATTTTATTAAATATTTCCCGATAATATTAATTAAAATGGCGAATATCTACACGAGTCCGGGCTAATAAACCTATCGGCCGGTGGTGGCACTGTACATGTTGGGCCCCATATTTATGACGGACGGACCGTGTTTCTCTTCGAGATAAAAATTCATTTCTCAATCATATTTTAGTGATTTTATTGTTTAGCCGGGATGTAAAGTGGCATAGTTGATTGTGCGCAGAATATAAAGTTACTTATTTATCGGTGTGTAATTTATAAGACGCATTTATTATGGCATTGCGTGGTTGAAGCGATCCTCCACTATTATGGGTCTCTTTAATCGACTGATCAATTCAGAGTTGCAAATAAACCGTATGTCCCATCGTTAGAGGTCTACGGTCCTGTCTTACTCTTATTAACGTTAATTGTTTTTAATGCATAATTTTTTTTTCACGCCACGGATTTGCTGGTTAAGAACCTTATTCCATTGGTCGTGGTAGTAATTTGTCCCTCTCGCGGTGAAAACACTCAAAATGAATTCTTATTTTGGGCATTTTCAAAGAACGCCGTTGAGTTCGTTCTTTGAGAGGGGCATTAAGAGCATAAGCTGTAGCTCCCTATTGATATCACAAATAAACCGTAAATTTAAAGATTGATGCATAATTTATCAGCCATAAAATGGGATATTTATGTGATTTTTGTCATTTTAATAGAGTCGAGTTATTTTGCAGTATCGGTTTTCAAAAGTGCTTTTGCTGATAAACGTGCGCCACGGCTATCAGATGAATTCCCATTTTATTTCGGGGTGGTTTATCTTACGAACCAAACATCAAAACAATTTCAAGCAGTTATCTTGTCAAATCCGTTGGATTAATATGTATGGTTTGATGATGGTTTCAAATTCTCGACATTGCACATGATTGGCAAGCGGCTGCCAGCAGAACGACACACAGCATTCGAAAATTGAACTTTATACGTGGATCTCGTATAAAGTGTGCAAATGCTTCCCTCGTAAACAACATGTTTATGCCGCAAAAACCTCACGCTCGCAAATCGCGGTGCATCCGTGCCAATCTGCGCCCTGATGGACGGCAATCGCTCCCAACTCCGAATACTCCGACGTTGCAGGGCCATCATTTTCACCCAGGGGTCGTTACGTTATTTTCCAGTGGCGTGGAATATTTTAGCAAACGTCAAAAGGAGCAAATAACCTTAAAACGGAATATGTGACACTTCCAATAAACAGAGTGTGTCCAAAGTAAAGATGTCCAGCAGTGGCAATTTCGTGGATAGTAATCCATACATACTTAACGAAGGGAAAGAACAATTGAAGCTTGACCCTTCGCAAAAAGGGCCAAACAAGGTAAATTTGAAATCGGTGATTGCTTGGAATGCAATGCAATGCGGATTTGCGTGAAAACACCGCATTGCATATACAGACGCTCGATAACGTAAACACGCGATGATGGAAATATTGCGTTGATGTAGACACAAAATTCGCACTATATGATCAAGCGAAACGCGCGCTAACGTAAACAATGTGTACCCTTGATGACGTAGATGGTTGCACAAGCGTTTTGTCCCTGAGGTATGACAATCAATTTGTAATCACCAATGCTTTACACACCCATAATTTGAGGATTATTTAATTTGTAAGTAAAAATTTCCTAAAAAAAAACAGAAGCCTCCTATAAAATTGTTATTACTATTAGATAATGCACCAAGTCATTCACCAGAGTAACAACTGAGGACCGAGGATGGGTCAATTTTGATCATGTACAAGGTGACCGATATTCGACTCTCAACACGAGAATCTCGGAAACTGTAGGAGACATAGAGCCGGTTAAATGGAGGGAAACTTGATACTTCACCTTCTAAATTAAAAAAAAAAAACGATTTCTTTCGTAAATATCCGAAAAACCTCGATAATTACTATATCATTATTTTTTATGTCCTAAATTACAAATAACATGAAAATAGAGATCGCTTTCTTAAAGAATTTTTCCCGTATTACAACATGAAAATTGTTTTTCTGAAATCCGACGTTTGAGGTTTTCAACATCATCATCAACTTGCTTTTCCAAACGGGGATCTGATTGTTTTTTCACGAATTCACGAAAAAAGTCAGTGTACATTTTCGAAAAGCAACAATGTGTCACGTTTGCCGATTTGTGCCGTTTAGATCAAAAATATTTATTTTCAGAAGAAATAATACCGTAATATTTTCATATTCCGCGTTAGTGCTTCGTACTGACTCCACTTTCAAAGTAAAAATTGAAAGCTTCTATGTCAAAATGAATAGCTCGATAAATATCAGATATTGATCACATAATAGACATAGACGCGTTGCAATTGGTGTCGCGATCGCGGCTCTACTTATATATTTAGAAAAATATTTAATTAAAAAAACTTCAAGAACCAGTAGTTGATATTTTAAAACTCATTGTTGGAAAATGAAATTTTTTAATGACGAAAAACGTAATATGATCAAAATCTTCTATTCTTCATATAGAAATAGTGGTATTGCCGGTCAGGAATATTTTGAAGATTATCCAAAACATTTGCAGCCACACAGAAGCTATATCACGTTACTTGACCAAAACCTGGTAACTTATAGCACTCTTAACAAAGCAACAAGTCGGGAAGAATAAAAAGTATTTCTTTCATAAAGAAACAACTTTGCGTCCATTTAAACGCCTGTTTCTCGTACGATTTCCGAAATCCTTATGTTAAGAGTCGAATATGAGACACCCTGTACACACTGCCCAACCGATAGACCAGCACGTAATAAGACTCACCAAACTATACTACCGAAAATTTCTACTTTCATTTGTCTTATCAAAGAATCCTGGAAATATAACTAAAGCTTTGAAACAGGTAACATTCCGGGAAGCTGTTTTAAATTTGAACATGGCCTGGAATGCAATTAATCAGCAAACTATTCAAAAATATTGGAACAATCTCTTTTGTACCAACGATTAAGATGAAGATGATGTTCCCTTGAGCGTAATTAGGGAACAATTTCTATACAATGCTGATGTTCTTGTGAGTGCGTCATTGGATGTTCTTGATTTATTGAAAAGTGTGAATACTAACATTGTTTGCAATGCAGATGATGTTAATGTATGGAAGAAGATAAGCAAACAAATTATGTTAATAAAAAGGAAGATTTGACTAGTGACGACGACGATTACGCTCCCATTAAAGTTAGAAGTGTGGTGATTGACGCTTAAGCTATACAAATTTATAATCAAGCATTAGATTGGGATGATGGGAAAAAATATCATACACGGATAGTTTTTCGTAAATTGCGGGCACAGCCTAAAATTTCATATTATTTTTCTTCTAATTAAAAAATACTTATCACTATTAGAATATTAATTTGTTTTGTTACATACGTATTTGTATTAAATGTTTCTTTAATAAATCGTTTATTATTTAAATCACGTTCATTCATCCAATCATTTCGATAATGTGAATCACACTTGGTTTGAATTGGTTTACATTATCGAGTGTGTGATGTATTCGTTTATTGACGCTCCAATTTAAAAAGACTAGTTGAGAAATGTGACCTTGCAAGACACTATTTTACATGCTGCATCGGAAAACTATACCTCATATTTAACATTTTTATAAAGATGTCTAGCACTCAGGGCTTTGCCTCAGGGGAGTTAAATTTAATACCGTTATTCGTTCCCGTTGAAAATATTATTGACGTTTCAGGATTTCTCTTAAATGTTTTGCAATCAGCGTAACGTAGGGGCAGTAAATATTTAACCGGACCCAAATGCACACTATACATTTTCTAACGACTGTACAGGGTGTCTCGAAAAATTAAAAAATACATTTTGAGGACTGGTTCTGGAATAAAAATATCATACTGTGTGTTCGAGATAAAGTTATCAAGTGTGAGGATCTCGTAAACGGTAGTGCACAGTTTTTTTTTCTAAATTCGGTCCTGGTAAGCTTCATGGCAGTGTTGTTAAATAGGAGAAAAGTTGCCCATTCCAAGGAGTCGTCGTACGCTGCCATCAAATTTGTGTTCATGCCGTGTAAGACTGTCTGTTTATTTTTGTAGGTTCAGGAAATGTTTGCGCTCACTGCACTGCAACTCATCAGATGAAGAATTAAATTATAAAAGTACACAATAGGTGACGTCAAAAGCCAATTTGGTAAAGGATCGGATGGTATGGCAACTAAAATAATAATAAACCACTATTGAGACACCAGAAATATGCAAATACAAAATATGGATATCGCACTGTAGCCTGTAGCTGATGTATGAGGAAGACAGTAAGCACTAATATGTTAAGTGCATGCCGAAATTATGCAATTCTGTTGCTCAGAAACAGCTTAAAAGCATTTTTACTATTATTTGACGAAAGTAGCAAAAACGCAAGAAGGCAGTTATTTTGTCGTAACAAACCTGAATACGATGTTTTCTGAAATAATACAATGTTTGCACTTCCCGATATCGCATTTTAAGCCTCGAATCAGTCAATGTCTCTAACTTACCACATAAAAAAGGAAACTTTCAAATAAGATTAAGCGTGCCGTCAATCAACAATTTGTTAAATGGTTAGATTGTATCCATAAATATAATGCCAAAAAAGGCTGGCTAGAAGTGCGATATTCACTGAAATTTAATAGAAATTGCTTTGTAAATTTAATTCATGAGGAGAAGGATTATTACAGTGATTGTAAATAAAATTGGTGTGTAGTAAACACACCACGATAGGTAGTAGGCATTCTTTACCTTCCAAATAGGTATTCTAGGTTTTTGTAAATAACTAACATCGGAGCTACGCGGCACGATTCGCTATTTCCTGTTCTCCACACAGAAAGAACTCTTCTCATTTAGATGTGTAATATAAAATTAATTTAATTTGTGAATTTAAGATGTTTTCTAAAATATAATCGTTGATTATGCCGTCCCCTAAGATGGTTCTTATTTTTTTTGTGTGTATGAAAAAAGTGTGTGATGCTAAAAAACCCACAATACAATTTTAATGCAAATTGCGAGATTGAATAATAATAAAATGTTTGTACTATCATTTTGTTCACAACTTCACTAAATTTGTAAAATAAAAACTTTGTGTATGACATGTAATCAAGTATAGAAAATTTTAAAAAAGTGCTCAAAAATATTGTAACCAACTTGTATATTATTGTACTTACATTCTCATATGCTGAAATAACATGTTAAAATGTTGTAGATGAAAAAATTACATTGTAATTTTTATTATTTAGTTTAATTCTGGGTCGCTTCAGTTAACTACCTGACTATATGGCGAATGAACATAATCTACTATTTCTTTTGATGTTCAGTTACGAGGAGCGTTCAAATATAAAACGGAATTTTGCCTTAACATTTTATTTAGCTTGAGAGATGTACTTATTTTTTGAATCAATGCGCTTTTGACATCATTGGAGGAGTTCTGTAAACCCACTTCCATAGAATGTTTTTGGTTGAGCGCCAAATCACCATCGTCTTGAAATTTTGAGCCACCTAAACTCGTATTTCTTTCAGTGAAGTCAAAAAAAAATGAAAATCAAATGGTGATAAATCTGGACTGCTAAGTGAATGTAAAGGAACTTTCGAATGCATTTCGAATTTGTAAATTTCTCGACGTTACATATCAAAATTTATGGAATTAGGGACGTTTCAAATATAAAATTTTTTCTATTGCTAAGCATCAGGCTCTTCGTTCTTTCAATATTTTTTTGCGTCGAAATTTTTGGAGATCTCTCGTGCCGTGGTTGTAAGCAGTAAAACACCCACTGACATAAGATTGATACACCATTCAAATACCTGGGTTTTTGATAAAGTGAATTGTACTTGAAATTTTTGCAAAATATCACTTAACTTGGGCGCCCATTCATAAGCTAATCACTTGGGCCTGAAAATAAAATTCCAAATTTCCTTTAATGGAGCTTTCCTAGGAGCGTTAGTTATTTCATAAACAAGTGTCTTAATGACGGCGCTCAATAATCTGAGAGGCAACGCAGACGGCGAATGAAAAATTATCTTCAACGGTTTTAACGGAATTATCTTCAACGGAACACGATGAAGCTGTAAAGGGGGCTCATATGTTACTCAACAACCAAATTTAATTTTCGTAAACAATTAAACTAATTGTCCTGCATAAATACTTTTCTACTTTCTATTTCACCTCAGAACATTTAAATCAATCTCTGTTATGGTGGTTCCGCCACTGCACTGTCATGATCCATACCTGCCGCCAACGGCCCTATATCTCGCTTTTTATTACTGGATTTGGAAATTATCGTTGTGGATCCCGTAATTCAGAAAGATTTCATTTTAATGTGCTCCACGCTAATACCAATATGAATCAAATTATTCGACGGACCAGATTTTGTTTGCCGCTCCAAATCGCATGTCGCCATACGACTATAAATTGATATTGTTGCACGATACACCCTGATTTTACCCGATCCAAATTACCTCCAATTCTAAATGGTCATGTTTGTTTTGTTGAAATTGGGAATTAGAAATCCGCCTCATTGAAGGTTGAAGTCAGCAAATGTTCCAAAGTCAACATTGCTTAAATGTTTCTTGAAGCCGGCAAAAGAATTTAAGTGACTTATGGCACAATCAGTTCCGTTTTAGATTAGTTGCTATCGCGAAGGAATAAATAAAAGGATTAACGCTAACAATAAGTTTTTGATTTGTAATTATAGTTATAGTTGAAGTGCGTTTTTTCGATAAATTTGTAATATTGTTTGGTGTTCTTGCTTTCTTAGATCGTTTTTTATCGTGTTATAGACATTAATTCGGAACTCCACCAAGACTTGGGAATATGCTAAATGAAGTCAATATACTATTATCACTTCAATCCTCTATCCGCAACACAAGAATTGAGGGGAGAATTTCATATTCAAGAACGATTCAAACAAAAAAAAACATTTGATGAATAATATATTAACAAATCGCCTTGGCCTTCCATGTCGTCAGATCAGAATTCTATTGAAACTATGTGCGATTTTGTATCCAGAGCAGCTTACCGCCGCAGTAATCACCCCAAAACGGGACAGTAATTCTCAAGAGAATATAATCGGATGGATTGTGTAAATTCACCGATGTGTCAATGTATTACTGAATAGGAAGGAACGGTCGTATCGACCATTAGTTGAAGGGCAGTTTGAAAAAAACATAAAAGTTAGTCGTGTTAAATTTACGTTGGTAGCGAGTGTAAACATGTCTTCCATCACAATTTTAAAGTGTCAATATCTTGTAATTACTCTAGGCCGAAGATAAAGCTTCGGATGCGGGAAATGTTCTGATGATACGAACATAAAGAAGAGAACTGATTCAAATAAATTTGAATGAGATGAAAACCTCGAGGTCAATTGCACTGAGACTAAAGGCAGTTGTGGTTTAAATAACAGTGGAAAATTATTATGAAAAAAGTGAATATGAACAAAGGAAATGATGGTAAAAACTTATAACTAAAGAGTTTGAAGAACACCTAAAGCTACTAATGATCTCAGGATTGTGTCATTCCAATACTGGAACACACTAGAGATATGTGGGTATGTGTTACTCACCGTTTGTATAAAGCGACTTTATCAACAAGTGACAGGCAAAGTAATAGCAATATCTGACATGTGGCTTATGCTGAACTATAACTTATGTAAGCACTCCTTTCAATACGATTATCGATATCGATGAAAACTCTTTCTACATAGATAGAGGACGAGATTTAGTCAATATATTCCGTCGAAGCCGGTGAAATGTAGAATCAACATCTGGTGGATTTGTGATTCAGAAAGCTCATATCCACTGACTGGCCAAATATATATCTACTGTAAAAACCAATCCCAGATAGATAGAAGAATGAAGGTGAACGAGTTTTAGGACGAATCATAACAATGGTTACTACTATTAGAGCTTTTCTCTATTGTTGGAACCTTAAAGAAAAATTAAGACTTTTTTCCTTTCAAATCTACTATCAATGAAAGGCAATAAATTATGAAAATAGCTGTTATTCATTTTTAAGTTTAGTGAAGAGTCAAATTTTTTTATTCGTTCGTATATGCCAAAAAAAGGAAAAATTTGGTGTGATTTTTTGCTACGTACGATTGACAAGCATTTTACAGGCATCTTATGTAGTTTTAATACAATTATTGCAAATGCGAAACGGGAAGGTACACCAACACCTATCCATACACTCAATTATTAAGGTGAGGTGGATAGTAATAAAATATACATTGAACTTGACTTCTTTCAGCATTTCAGAAACACCTCATGAAAGTGCAGATCAACTCTCCCCTATCAACTATAGTGTTAAAAAAGGCTGATTCTACAAGTTTTCAGCTGTTTATGAATCCAAGGCAAAATTCGCATCACAATGTGCCCACACCAAGGGTATTACTTCCCATCAGAAAACATTTCCCGATAATTCCGGCCTCTTGTGTTTCCTTATTCCCATCTGCGGTTAATCAGGACCTGTCGGCTTATCTTGAGTCCTTCATCATTACCGGTTTTTGTTCATTACCGAAACATCAACTGGCGTTCAGATGGTGCAGCTTGATGAAAAATCTCTCCGAATTGACGGCCCTTTTATTTGCAGATTTTCTCAGTTCGTATCTCATTTTCGCTTTCTAGCTTAAACAATGAACCATAGGACAGCTATTGCGGAACGAACGCTAACGAATAACGGTCATTTGTTCCTCAAACTTACAGCCTCAAGCTGTACGCCGCTTCAGTCCAAACGGAGCAGTACGTACTTTGGGTTATAAATGCTGTTTTTCAATTATTTATTGAACAGATATAAGAGAAGAAAGTGAGTTTGAAGAGTTAAAATAGCGTTAGCGTGTTCTCATGAATTTTAACGTGACATCCCTAATATAGCTGATTGGTTTGGCTGTCGAGGTGACAGGCCGGTAATACGCTCCGGCCATCGAATGTCATTTTGCTAATGGGATCTTAGCTTCTAATCTACGCGAAATAAAGGAAATGTTCTGTATTATAAGAGAATATTACGTACGAAACTAACTAATCTCGTTGGCCACGAACTACCCCTGCATATTACGTATTGGAAGCAAAATGGTAAAATGCAATCGTGAACTACCAGAAATAAGCTCAATTGATCTTTCGCTTTTGCGATTCTTTGAATTTTTCCTTATTAAATTAGAATTCTTACTTTAGCTCTAGTGTGAATTATTTAAGCAGGTTAAGTCAAAAAACATTTTTACAACTTGGGCGGTAAGAGTGTCAATTTCGTGCCTAGACAGCAAAAGAGGCACTGCAATAAGTGTTTTGCTTGACTGACCTGTTAGCCATCTGTTTGGTTCGTAGTCTGCTTGGAAATTTTGACGGAGATAGAATTATTAGGCCATTCAATAAACACACTAAAAGGCTTATGGGACACCAAGGTGACCCATTTAAAGAAAGTTAGGTTTAAGTGGGACCTCGAAAAGACGATGTTCAATATTATTATTTTGTTAGGAAAAGTCCACAGTTTCATGTTGCACACATTTTTCTATCCCCTTCGGTAAACAAGTTAAAAGGCATATGCATTGCCTATGAAGACCCGATATACACCGAATTAATTAATTCTCAGTCGACGGTAAACCATTTTAACGTATATCAATAAACATACACTTAATTGAAACATTGTGCTATATGTAAATTGGTCCGGGCCACCGTCGATGCATTTTTTAAACCGAAATAAGTTCAGTGATATTTGGTCAAGATGTTAGTTCGGCTGGTGGTTGCTCTGCAACGCGTAGTCCTCAGTAGAGTATTTTTCATTGTGCATCGCTTTGAAAACCAATTGATGCAACATTCATCTCCCATCGACAAATGCATGAAATTAATAATGAAAGCACCACAGTTCTGAAGCTATAAATAGCACAACTCGTATAGTTTACAACCTGGACAATCGTCATTAGCATATCGCATCAGTCCATATTAAAATGGTCATTTCGGCAAATCGTTCGACAGCACGAAATCAGTCAGTCGTAATAGAAATATATAGTTTTTGTTAATGAAGAATGCGGCCGTCAGGAGGCGTAATGCGGTTATTATTTATACCGGGCCGAGTAATGAATGGCATAACTCACCGCGTAATTAGACTCATAATTTTGAGCTAATGCGTTAATGCGACCGCGCCGCTGCCAAAAATGATTGAGCCTTTTGTAGTCTGGAAATTTTCCCGTCGTTTAGTTTAATTTGTGGCCGGTTTGTCAATTTTCATTACTGTTTTTGTTGCTTTGCTTCCATTTAATGAATCTTATTAATATTAGAGATGTGGGTGTTTTATGAGAGAGCACCTCCGATTTAATCATTGTAATAGGGGAAGAACTTTGAAGAGGTGCCCGATTTGTCAACTCCATGAAATGCTTTTAAATTCATCGAAATAAAATTTTCTGGATTTTTTTAGATACACGGTTATACCAAAGACGCATTTACGAGTTAGTTTAGTTCAGTAAATCATTCACAAGTTGATTTAAATTAATCTATATAACTAATTAGGAAAAGTATCTACTACAGCGATGAGGGTCGAGAGTTTTTGAATCATATCCTTAGAATCATTTGCCGCAATTTAGGTGAGTTTAAGTGTTTGAAGTTTAAAATTACGTTAGAGTTATCAAACTATATTCAATAATAGATCTGTTTTTAACTTCTATATTGACACACCCTGTAAAAGTTCATACCAGAAATTAATAGGCAACAAATCACGATATAATTTCTAACCTGTCCCGCATCTGTTTAATCTCTTCGCGTCGACGAAAACCGACTCAAAAGCAAACCGAGAGAGAGAATCCAGAGGGGGCCGCAGGCGTGGGGGTCGAAAAGCTCGTTAGGAAAGGGGTGTGCGTACATTTCGAGAATTTATAGACAAACAGAGAGCCGTTCGGCCTCAAAATCTACGTTCAAAACTCACATTAAAACAATGATATACGAGCTGATTTAAGATATGGCCTCATTCCAGTCACGGTCCCTTAATTTATATCAACGTCGTCATTTTATCAATTACAAAACGAACGTCTAAGTTGCAACCGTAAATTTCAACTTTGTGTTTGCTAATTAGCTTTTGGAAAAGTTTGGCGCCGGCATTCTGGAAAGAGATGGATAGATGTGGATCAGCTGATATTTAATCATCTAGAAAAACCGTAAAGAATGTCCTGGTGAAGCAGTATAGCTTCTACAACCCCCGTGAAACTGACAACTTTGTGGTAGGTTTCGATGAAGCAAAGATCATTTTTAAAGGTAGGTACAAGTTTTGCTTATATGCGGCCGAAAATGTCCATTACTCCTCGCAGTAAAGTAACATGTTTTCAACCAACGATGCAAATTGATACACGAGGAGCACCCGAGGCATTAAAGCCCGAAGAGTTATTTCGACAAAATGAAAACTTGTACAAAACAACAGGAACCGGTCGGTTCCTGTTAAGCTGTCGTAGTAAAGCAGTCGCTTTCCTTGTTAAAAAATTCATAAACGCATCTCGCGCCATTTGTGACATAAAAGTGGTATTTTTACATTTCAACGCATTTTTGCTTGTAAATTGCGTCATATATAAGTCATTTATTTACTATTAGGTTATTCTGTCGTATCCAGTACCGTGGAAGTGTTAAGAAAAATGACCATAAATGGTTATCTACCTGTATTTCCTACTTTTTATTTAACTGCACAGGGGAGGAGGTCTGTCACAAATGATTATTTCTCTATTGTTTTTTAGAAAGTGATAAGCACTCCGAAAATTTTGCTTTCAAGCTTCCCGACATGTGCAAAGGCAAAGTGAGTTGAGAGAAACAAATGATGGCCTATCGCTCTTTAAATAAACAGTAAATGGAATATAAGTGGCAATATCTCGATTTTCAACAGACCTAGAAACGAACCATGCTATGACCGGACGTTGAGTAATTTAGTCCTTTGGAGCAAATTAATGGAATTTCACTGGTTTTCCTCAGCAAATGGAGTTTTGCTCAGGGCGAGTGAATAGCGATAATGAAGGTTGCCGATCAGAGAAAACATTGGAAAAGTGGTCGGAAGCGATCTCAGAAAATCGAGGGTCAGAATGCCCACATCGGTTCCTTCGCAAAAAAAAAGTTGAACCCCAATTCTAAATTGAACGATCTTGTTCAACCGGACCTTTTGTACCGGAAGTTCTGAGAATGGACGGTAGTAACAAGTATTTCCCTAGCTAGTGCGAAGTTTGGACATATCTGATTGTAGTTTCCATTATAGCTACGAAATTTCTAAAGGCCGTTACAAAGTATACAAAACGCTACACAAAATCAATGAAATCAAATCAATCATATCTAAACAATTAATTCTTAAACGAAATGGAAAAAAACCATTTGTATATACTTAAATGTATTATGTTGGTAAAATGCGTTAATGTCTAATGGTAGTTAAATAAAGATGCTCAATAATGATATTCAGTTCATGGGATAAAGAAGTGATAAACTGTAAATTTAATTTATGTAATTTAGGCAGGTCTTTTGTTACTCCGAATTTGAAATGGGAACTGTTATTAACAAAGCAATGTTCTCAGAAACCCCGAATGATGAGAAATATTTTATTAATGCTTTGCAAACATGCGCTGCAGTTTTTCCGAGGATAAAGATTACTTGAGCGAATTTTGAGAAGTTCTCGGCGAGCGTGAGATAATCAGGGTTGCTGAAAGTAAATATCTCTACGTAAATTACTTGGAATGGCCTTGAAGGTGTTTCAATTAACATCTTTCCTATGCTTAGGTCGATCACAAGCTTCGCGTTGATTAACATACTTAACAGAGTTGTTTTAAAATTTGTTTAGAAATTGTTCCATCTTAATGATTGCGTACTTTCGTTCATATCTCTATGATTAGTTTCCTTAATGTTTTTTTTTTAGAGAGTTTGGGCAGGTTAATACAGATGAACATTTTTCTAGGTATCTTGTAGATATTGTTATTTTTGTGAAATCGCAGATGAAACTGTAATATTAATTATATCAGTACATTTTCAAGAAAGGATCTCAAAAGATCCTCAGAATTTATAAAACAATAGAAGTGTATATCACCAAACATTAGACATAAAAAATTCTTCAGAAAGTTCAAAAAGCTTCTGTGGAATTCCTCGGGGAACTAAAGTGATTGGAGTTTTTGGGAATTTGTATGGAGACTTCCACATTTATGAATTTATATGTTTCAGTGTGAAGAGTACATCCAGAAAGAAGATGAAAAGAAAATGGGTTCAACATAGTTATTTTGAAGGTGGCCTCTCGAACCTAGAAAGACAACACCTGAGGTCATTAATAAATAAAGTGAATGTGAAGGTTATTCACCAAGAATATAATTAAGTTGCAAAGATAATATAAAGTGTATTGGATACAGATTAATTTCCTTTATTATTTAGGGGCGTGGATACGTGGAGTATTGTAAAATTTAATTTCAGTTTCACCATTGCGAGAACGATCTCATCCTGGTCCCGTACATGAGTAATTCCTAATTTAGCTTGGTAATCAAAATTTTCAATGCAAAAATAAACGCCCCACCAAATACGTACGAGTACATAGATGGAAAAAGACATAAATATACCTAGGGTCAGTCAGATATAATTTTCCATTATCAAATCCATGATCTCGGGGCCATATCAACTTCAGCTGTCCATTAGCGCAAACGTAATTAAATTTATGTACCATAGAGTTTCGGTGTTGTCGATACTATTCGCCAGATTATTTGTAGTTGTCGCATTATGCGGATTTTAAAGTGGATTAGTTTTGAACAGCAGTGCAGATTAGCCATTGCAAGTTATGTCACAAGATAACAATATAATGGAGGCACATTTTCATATACAGAACTGAATAGTCCACCCGTAAAGTTAATATGTGCAACTACAAAGCCGAATATTTATCGTTCAGGTTCAGTGGTGACGATTTTAGCGTTGGTGCTTAAAACTAGTCACATTCCCGAACGAAATTAGGTTCAATAATTAAAACTGGGAGGGACAAGAATGGCGGCATCAAAAGATGCAGAAACGAAACAAACGGGTTTCATTGTATGTGCCGCATTCTGCTCGAGGCGGAGGGAAATTAGAGATAGCGCAGCTCAGAGTCTGATACCGACAATCGTGGAAATTACACTAGTGAAAACACTCAAGGGAATTTTACCAAACAGGTAATTAACAAGTTTGATGATTTTACTTGAGAGCGGTCTTGTTTAAATGAAAATTGAAAGGATGCCGGCCACGGCAGCGACTTGACGGTTTATTGAGAAGTTGGTTTCGGGATCTGACTTCGGAATGTTTGCTAATTAGACATCTACTTTAGTTTTTCTGTAATATTAGTTTTTCCATATAACATTCACAAACGACGCATCGGCGTGGAAAACTATTATTGCATTAACCCATTATATTGTTATTAACCTCTAACATCGGCAAATGCGCATGAAAAACGGCTTGCAGGATATTTTTAACCGTTCGTACTATTCAAAAGCAAAAATTTTCTATATATACATTGTGCATTGTTACATTTAAGCCAAATTGATGAATTAAAGGTAATTAACCAGCAAATGTTATATCTCTCCGGAGCTGACTATACCAATATAGCAACAATTATTTACTAAAGCAAAATCAAACTTCGTGCTTTAAACATTTTAATTTTGTTTTAGATTTTTGCACGTATCTTCCAAAGAAAATCGCCTACCTACATGATGCACATTTTCCTCAACGCAAATTAACTGTAAAAGGAAACCCCCATGAAAACGCATTTCGCCTGCGGCCCTCACAACCGAAGCTGGGGCCCCAGTCCCTTCCTGCTGCGCTCCTGCTACGTTGGCTACAATTTATAGCGTTTGACGAGTGCTCAGACACGCCGACTGACAGGCCCGACATCTTCGATTTGTCATCTGGAGGCCTCATGACCGTCGCTGACCCGACTGCGGACAGCTGCATCGTAATATCGATTCCGAAGTGAAGAAGAAGGAAAAAACGATCAGGATTCTTTCTTAAAGTTTTTTATGTTTGATGTTTTAAGAATGGATGTCAGGAATGGAGAAGTGGAGAAGGATAGAGGGTGGGTGTTGCGAGACACAGTTGTTGCTTTCTGGTCTTCGTGCAATTATGGCTTGTTAGTTATGAAGGCTTGATTAGGAGTTCAACAGTTTCATTGATTATTATATACTATAATTAAAATTATTTTCTGTTGTATGTTCTTCTACTATAAAAAAAACCTCAAAATTTCCACTCACGTCATGTGATTTCTTAAGTACAAAAATAGAACACTACCCTATACAATAATGGCAACATGCACCTGGAAAAGTTGTGTAACAAGAGAGGCATGACTTTTAAAGCTATTCATAACGTAACAACTTTTAACAATTTTTTTAAAGAAAAATGATAATTAAATGTTGATGGCCAGTTAGGTGGATACATGGACAAAAAATAAATAAAAGTTAATTGATCATTTGATCAATAATCATATATCTCTTACTCCAAAAAGTTCATTGTAGTATTACAGATTAGTTCGTGTTAGATCCGGTTTTAAATAATAAATTTGTTACTTCATTGGTCAAAATAATAGAAAGACATTTTTTTGAGTAATTTTGAGCGCTCGGCCGATGAAAAAATTGCCCGAAAATGGGCTTATCAGGTATATAACGTGATAATTACTTACCTCCATGTATTAATAGCTTTTTTTTGTTTACAGACATGCGCCATGCATTCAGTTAAATGTGCAAAGCTGGGCAAAATCGAAGTTAGGGAAAGTGAAAAAAATATATATATCAACGTTATTTTCAAAACGCCACCAGCTATATCCAGGGTGGTCCAGGTTTGCTCATGGAGAATATCACATCTTCTGTGACATTAAAATTAGGAGAAACACTAAATACAAAAGTTGCAAAAAATGCTATAAATTATATTTTGAAATTTTAAACGAAATATACAAGATGACACAAAAAATAGGGCCGGGCCTGAATTATCATTTTTGTAAATAGTGCAACATAATAATTATTTGGCAAATCTAATCGAAATGGTTTAAACACATGAGAGAAGTCAGCATGTTAATAGAGTTGAAAATGTTGAGTGTGATTTCACATTAAGAATCAAGCAACGCTCAAGCTCGAATTGAAGTGAGCGCGGCACTCACTGGAATGCAGAGAATCGTGTAGCTCACATTAGTGTGAACGTACTGATTACTTTTCAATGCATTAGGTGTTGAGCTATGCTTGAGTAGAGCGGGAGGAACACTTTAATATGAAACGAGTTTACTTGCCTATTAATACACGAGTACGTTACAATGTTTTTCAAGCAAATGCAGATGATGGTCAATTAGAGCCAATACAATTACTGTTATATTGGGTATTTTGTTATTTTTCTTAAACTATTCAATATTGATTGTATCCCGTAAATAAATAAATATTTTCGGAAATCATAATTTACATGGAACAGTATTCCACAACGATTTAGTGCAAGCGGATTCCTATGTTTTTAAGTTATTCAATTATCTCGAATGTCTCAGATGACATAAACATGTGGATTGTTAATTAAAGTGGTGCACTCAGCTTTGCTTTTCGTTGCCTCATCGGAGGAAGCCACTGGATAATCAAACATCAAAAAGTTATTTAATTAGAAGTGAAAGCGAATATCAAACAGCATAACAAACTTAGTAATTCGTTTATGGAATCGCCGACAAAACAATTAACCGACTTATTCGATTTTGTGTTGTTTGGGCGAAGGTTTTTCTCTTCAAGCGAGAACAAAAAAATCTCCTTTTAGTAAGGTCGTTCTTAACCCACATGGAAACACACACATAACGGAAATAAATTCCCTAGAATTTGCTAGTTCAGTAGTATTACAAATGTTTTCTTACTTCCCCACGTTCAAAGGCACATAGTCTAATAATCTCGAAACTTCAGCAATGTCACGTACGATCACCGGTATATCGCAGCGATGTAGCTAGGAGGTCGCTGCCATAACTTCGAGACACAGACAGTCAAACGAACTGCTTGTAAATATAAAGATGCCTGGAATGATTATTGTTATTGAGCCCATTTTGGAAAAATCGACAAATAGACAAATGATTCATGCAAAATCAAAGTCATTTCGGGGGAGTTGCTCCGGTAATTTACAACAAAAAGCCCTGGAATAAATATCCAGACATGCCGAGATCGTGGTGATAAAAGTACAGCCCCTTCTCATAAACGTTATCGTCAAAATGGCAAAAACTTGAGCTCATGTCTGAAATATTCTCTAAAATATGCAGAAAGTGTGTCGTTTCATAGCGAAACACTGTTAGTTCTTTGTGTTAATATTTACGCTTCATTATGAACTGAATCCGCTCACATCGTGCAAGTCTTGTTAAAGTTGGGCACTTTTCGAGGCAATATCCTGCCGACAGGTAGTTTTTAGGAGAGCATATTTACTGGTTTTGAGGTTAATAGTAAACAAAAGTGTCTTATCTTCGGCGAGAAACTGAATGCTGGGGAAGTTTGGAAACATTTTTGAGAGCTGCGCAACTGTGCCAAACTTATAGCAAAATAAAATAGTTAATTGGATCAACTGCACGAAAAGTATCTATCATGCACCAAATTCGACACCACAACGAGGTCGACGATTTTCAACCGAAGAAATGCGGAAATGTACCTCAGTCGTTTCCAGATGAACTGACCATGTGATGAAGTCGAACTGCAGCCACCGTGCGGTAAAGTAACAGTTTCTCTTCTCATTGGGTAAATAACTATTACAGTTATTAAACTGGTATTTTCCAACGCGAGGTGGCGGGTTGAGAAATACGAGGACGCTTCAGTGTCCGACTAATCTATTTAGGGCTTAGAGGGAAGCGTATACAGTCCAAAACTGTACCACGAATGGTTTTCGGGATATGGCAAATCACATTTGTTAATGGAGCACCACGCAGTTTTTTTTAAGGAGTAATCTTCATTATTTCTTTTGGAAAGAAAATTAGACCCATACAAAAAACTGCTTAAAAAAGGAAAAAAACTGTATCGATTTGTCATGTAGTATTAGAATTCTATTTTTTAAGTTGTTGTCATCAGGGCCGTTGCTCAGTACTGCTCAAAGCTAACTGTCAACTTTTACCTAATTTTTGTGTCATGGTATCAGCAACAAGTAACAATAACTCTACTAGATCTAAATAATGGAGAAATCAGTCATCGCAATAGGTTGCAGAAAAACCTACGAATTGCATGCAGTGAAACATGTCTGTGATGATTGACAAACCGTATAACGTTTCAAAATAATACACATTTTTAAATCTTTCATATTGATCTGAAACTTCAAAATTAGGTCTTTCTTATGTGTTTATTAAAAATTAAATACCTTAATAAATACATTTTCTATTAAAATGCACAACTTTAGACAGGTAGTACTTGGAATAAGGTAGTTGCTGTTATTTTTAAACGCTTGAACGTTTGTGGCAAAATAGGATTTTAGGATGTGCCTGAAATTGGAGAAACCGTATTTGGTGAAAGTAGAAGGAAAAACGGAAAATCGCCGCTGACAAAAGACGCTAAAGAAATTTGATTGAATTGAATTTATTTGAGCTTTTACCATTCAACGACAGCTTTGAGCCTGCAGTGGTAACTTATGCTCATCTAAAAATGTTTTTTTGTATGTCCTATAGTGACGATAAATTTCTTTATTATTTAGATATAGTATAGATGCCACCATGGCGAAGATACCAATAGTTAAATCACCTCAAAAAACAATTCTGCGAAACAAAACCGTCTGATTTGTCAGTTAGAACTTTAAAATACCATGATAGCGCATAAGTGCATATAGGCTAAAGTAGAGGCTACTTCAGCTTAGTGTTGATTTTGGGCTAGCAACATAATATGAATTATGCCAATTATAATATTCCAGACATTGTTAGACTCAGAACAGTCTGATTTTTAGGAGTTTCGCTTGGTACATAAAAGCGCTGATAATGTTGTGTTACGTTGAACATTGTGTCTCAAAATGTCGTTCCTGAATAGTTCGGTGAATAATATTTTTAATCCACTTTAACCATGGCATGTCCGTCACAATGCAATAACATTTTTAATTGCGAAAACCGACCGAATTTTATTCAATAACGCTGCACTAATTTTATGAAATTTCCCTGCAGTTTGATCCAAAGTTAATTATTCTGGAAGCTGATTGATGTCCCAAATGAAAATTATAATTGTTATTTAATATTTAATAATCCAAATTTGACATTACGTCAATCACGAATTTATGCGGGCTGGGATTAAAAGCGGCCCGAGCCCATAGATAAATTTATTTCGCAGTCGTTTCGCAGTAATTTTGTAATTTTACGTCGTTAGCGTATTATTGATTGGAATTTGACCTGAATAATGTATGCGGCATAATTTAGAATTATTTAAATTATCGACAAATCTATTATTTATTTGATTTTAGTTGGTTTTTGAATGGAATTGATGTAAATAATGTCGCATAATGCAGATGGATAATACCATTCTAATGACATCGGTAATGTGAAATATGGATACAGATATTTACAAATGTTTATACCATTGATGATAGTGGAATTATTGCCACTCTCATCATATAACAGAATTGACAGCTTTGTACAGCAAAATTCATAGATTCTAATTAAATCTTGTAGATCTTTATTTTGACGCAGTTCCTGTTTGCCTCAAGCAACTTCAAGTCTCTTAAGGTAAACTGTTCAAAAACAGTAAAAGACTTTAAGTATATCAAGTTCGTTCGACGGCATAACCAGCTAAATGCATTAACTGAAAAATTGTAAATTGACATAATTTTCTTTTTCGATTTTGTTGTCATTTTCCCTATGAAAATGTACTCCTAATTATAAACTCAATCACATTTTTCACGAATGTGCTAGAAAATTTAAGTTACACTATTTCCAATGGGACTCTTGGGTAGAAGCACCGTCCTTTCATGTTTGTGCGATAGACAGAGTAACTTAGTTCTTCAAGGGATCTCAAATCCAATGTTACAGCCATTTTTTGACAACTCCTGCAGATAGAGAGAAAATATTCATATAACAGGTGTGGGATGCTTTGACAGCTGTATGAAGCGTAATAATTTTTGTCTATAAAGGGTATCAAAAATAATTTACAAGTGTACATTTTGTTTTTTTTTTTAATAGAATCTCATGAATTTTTGTTAATTTTACGATTTCCATTTCAATTTTAGATAATTTCATATGAGATACATATGGTCTCCAATCAACGATTCACAAATTATAGCAAAATGTTTTTATTTTTACAAGGGTATATTGAACTGGAGAAAGATATTTGGTCTTGGCACAAGATGAGTTGCCATTGCTACATGAGAACATTCTCTTGGAAGACATGATATGGTTGTGGTAGTTGCAAGATGGTGCATCTGCCCACAATTCCATTAGAGTTACAGTATTTTTAAAAGTAACGTATGGAAATTAGTTAATAGAGACCAGAGCATTCATTAAGTGGCCAGTTTGCAGCCGAGACTTGACGCCCCTTAACTTTTTCTTATGAGGATATCTACAGGATACTGTCTATTTTTACAAGCCTCAAATTTTAGAAGGTTTAGAGACAAGGATGAGAACGGCTTGTGCACATGTTGCCCCCGTTATGTTTGCTCAAAGAAATATAATAGGGGAATAGAGGAAAATCTCATCCGTAATTGAGAATATTTTGAACCATATTTGTAAATAGACCACTACTTATTATAATTTTGTTTAATGCTTTTTATAATAAAGTCCTTAATAAACCTGAAATTTGTTGTAACATTGTTGTAATTGGTGAATCGTTGATTGTAGGCCATATATACTTTATATGAAAAATATTTACAATTGAAACGGAAATCGGAAAATTGATGAATATTTAGGAGGTTCCTTTGGGAAAAACAAAAGACATACCCGTAACATATTTTTTTGACACCTCGTATATAAAAATTATTACGCTTTAAACAGTTCTAAATACATAATCTAATTATGTATGAACATTGTCTGACCATCTGCAGGAATTTTCAGAATAATGGCTCTAACATTAAACCTGCGACATCCTGTGCTTACATTCTATATATTTCCACCTCAACACCTACAGGGTGTCTTAAATTCGCTGATTTTACATGTTAGCTCAGTTAATATGAAAGCCAAAAACTCGTGCAAATATTATAACCATATTTGGGTTTCCGAATTATCAAAAGTTGCGAAGCAGTTTTGATATTCCATTAAGGGTTGGGTTTATAAATCCTGAGGGGAAGAAAAGTGATCAATTTTAAATAAGACATGGGCTCAGTTAGACCGGGATTTAAATTGTAATCTTCAATTTTGTCCTGCTTGTAACAAGATGAGCCAATGTGCACTAATTATTAAGTTCGTTTGACCTGATTCTATATGCGTATGGCAAAAGCATACACAAGACAGGAAGTATACGATGAGTTACATAAGATATTGAGGACAGAAATATGAAAATAATGGAATACTAATGTCGACATAGCCAATAAAGCTGACGCATATGCCGAAATAGTTCAGAAGGCCTTCAGTACTTTCACTAACTTTCTTTTAGTTAAGGATCTTCAATGAAGAAAATTGGAATTTGGTGACGGACGACTTACAGGTACAGAACGGGATGAAGCACTAGCTCATATTGAAAACACAGCATGTCTATCCCAATTTGGCTTTAAACCAAAACACTTGACTGTTCACCCATTTTCCTCGCCACGCAATGGACAAAGCTAAACATACAAACAGATAAAGAGCAACACAGATTGGACTAAGCTTAATTACAAAAATAAGGCGTCTAACTATTCACTAGACGAATGCACACACATGAGGAGAGGGACAGAAAGACTGCAACGAATACAGACAAGATGGAAAAAGAGTAATCACAAATGGACTATTGAAAGTCACACTTCACCACGCTATTCGTCTTACAAGCCAAATAAGAGAACCCAGCTTCCTTTTTCCTTCAAATACTCTAAAGGAACAGTTCTAAATGTATTTTTTTGTTTCCTTTGCATTTTATGAATGGTTACTTATGTATAATGTAGCTGTTTTTGTTAGAAAGGCAGAGAGAACGAATGGCTCATAGCCTGTGTTTCTAGAAACAAAGATTATATATGTACATACATACATATGTACGATGAACGAGGAACTGGACACTGGACATGTCTGATGGTATCTGAGTACGGACTGCTCCAGTAAGGGGGGTGCTTTTTGGAGGAAAAGAGGTAATAAAACGAAAATTCGTAGAATAGAGAAGAACGGACAATAAAAGGCGGGGATTCGAACAAGAGCAGAACGAGCATCCAGACAGGACAGAATCCTGCCCCTGCCCATCGCGCAATAATATTTAAACATGATTAGTCTCTCTCCTCGTAGCGCGGACGATGCAAATCTCCTAATGCCTGATTATTTATGGAGCAATTCAAAGTCATAATTTAAATACTAAGTGTTATTGTTAATATCAGAGGCGAGGGCCGATTATGGGCGAGGAGCAGGGGGAAGTAAGGGGATGGAAGACCGCTATCCCGGTCGCCGTGGTCATTAGCACGCCCGGACCTACAAGAATGGCCGCTAGATGTGTGCTTATCCCGCCTATAAATCATTACAATATGCAATATAATTCCGGAGAGGTCTATCTGCTTTTTCGCAGGCAGATGCTCTTTATGCGAGTCCTGGGACGCCAGCTCTCTAAATTGTCCTTCTTTATTGTTTACCGTTGTCGCCGGCCTACCTGTATTTAATTTGAACCTTTTGTCTTTGTTTAATTTTCGACGTGAACGGCCATGCTCTTATCTCTTATAATTTATTGGATTATCGAATGCACGCACTGTATAGGGTGTACCGAAAAAAGGCCTCATCAGACTAGCAGCTAAGCAGTTTAGCAATAGGAACCTACATGTCATTCTCATACTACCAGTATACAAATGCATTCGTGAGCAACCAGCACCAAATCGGTAAAGATAGAAAAGTAATATGAAAAAATGCAAGAATATAAAAATTTTGTGCAATATTAGATGAAGAAACCCATTCCCGTGTGCAAAAATCGGTAATTAGAAGTCACTTGAAAATCGGAATAAATCAAGTCTGGAGTAGACGAAACAACTTGAGAATTTTTCAAATAATTCGATAGTGCAATAATATTGTGTGTGTATTTACTGCATGTTGTGTTTAAAATGTCAAAATTGATATGAAAAAAATGATGTGAATGTAAATTATTCATGGATGATATCCCGAGACCTTCAAGTTTGATCGGATTAAAACCTGCTTAGATAGTTTTTTGCAAGGTTTTGTTTCAACAATTGAGGTTGAGACTAAATAATTCGACGACGAAATCTCGAAATCGTAGATCTAGGAATTTTATCCCAAGAATGATTTGGTCAAAATCTTTTGCAAAAAAGCAAAAATTTTCTAAAAATGTCCCTATGCAAATTTTACGTGATAAAACGCGAAGATCGAAGGGTATATGTCAAGATTACTTGCAGAAATATCATAATCTCTGATTATTACTTTAATAATACAAGAAAATAGTAACAAAAGGTCTATTTCCAAATTATTGGCTTTCCAAATTCGAGCATTTTGCATCACGATGCTTTAGACATATGGCACCAGAAGGCGCCAGATTTTCTTTATTTTACCTCTCCAACAACCCCTACTGGTTTGTAAGCTGTTATTTCCAAATAAAATAAATACAGAAGAATAAACAATCTGCCTCAAACGTATAAGACATATTAAGTAATATCGACAAACATCTGGAAAGGAAAAGGAAATATTCGGCACGTTACAACATGCGCATCTGAAGACGAACTATAAGAAGCGTAGTCTAGTCTAGAAAGAAGTGGAGCACTTACGGCACACCATCTAAGAGGAAGGCATGAATATCAGCCAGAACAAGACGTGTTCCATTAAAAATCTGCTGTTAAGATCGGAATTCTTCCAAACATATTCCTCCTCCATAGGATTCGTTAAGAGGTACAGCGATATTGGAAAAACGATAAACAAACGGAAACAAAACATCTAAGCCACGAATCCGGCAGGCCTTCGAAAGACTTAAGACCCAATCCTGGCTTATCTTACAGGGGAGAGGTTGTTCATCTTAAATATACATTCAAGGAACTGTGGTCTAGATGTAGAACTCTATTAAACGTATAGCTGGTATGAGATCTTCATGGAGTATTAGAGTAGAGCATTTGGTAAAGTAGGTAACAGAAAAATTGATATCTAATAAGGACTGACTTAAAATAATTTTCGGTTTTTAAAGGCGGTAAAAAAAACTACTTTTTTTCAAAAAATTTTAGGAACGTACTGAGACGTATTGCTTGATACATACTGTCCTGAACTTGAATTAAGTACGAATGTCACGGACACTCTCAATTCAACAAAACAACGATTACTGTCAATTGGGATATTCTCGGTGTATCTAATAGAGATATACACATATAAAGTTTACCTAGCGCAAAGACCAATAAGCCGATTTTCAACCCTGGATATAGTTTTTCAAATATTTACCTTTCGAAGACTTCGAGACAAACGAAATCCCCAAAATGTCATATTGCCGCGGAATTAATACCAGAAAGATTAAAGTATCCAAGAATGTTGCACCTCCTCTAAGAAGACAAGCTAAAGCTTATCTAATACCCAAAAGTTTCGGCTGCGCGTTTGCCGCTTAATCTTTGCAGTGTTGCCTCGCGTCGCTCCGCTAATATCTTAATTCCAGACATTTGAATAAATGTTAATATTAACTGCCGCTGCCTTCGTCCGAGATATTACGTTTTCATCATGCTCTGATGATTTATTCCTCTTCTTGAGAAACTTGAATCAAGTTGTGCTGATTGCCTTCGGCGGGGGTGAAATCCGGTCTACGGTAATCAGCGTCTGTCAAGTGAAGGGTTCAATTTTGCGGCGTAGAAAATATTTTGTTTGTAACTTTTCGAGCAAACAATTCGTCAACATACCAATTTTGAATTTCAATTGCGTTATCGTTAATTTTGAATCTTCCTAGTTTAGTATACAGGATGGCCATCAGCAATTTCATAATGGGTGATTTTCTTATTACTAAAGCTACAAATTCCATTCATGAGCCGAAGGTTAGCGATTTTAATGCAAAACTCATTATCATTTTAAGACTACTGAAACATGTGGAAGTTAACTTGCAGTTACGGTCAATGACACATTGGTTATTTGGCCCTTAAGTAAATAAATACAGTATAGCTGGATTTAATGCTACAAGATGTTATGTGGATTAGGAATTTTGATGAAATTTCAGAAATAACAATTTGCTTCCTTCAGTAGTAAAAGAAGCTCTAAAAGATTAAAAATATAAGTGTAAATTACACAAGCAACACTGGAAGAATGACAACCCCGGATTGCCTATAACCGCACGAACCAAAATTTCTGTGTATGAAGGAGGTAACTAAATAACGGAGACCAACATCAGTCAATCATCAAATCATCATTTAAGTTTTTGTTTAAAGTACTATTTTGGATTTCTCGTATTTCTTTGGTACTTTCTCTAATTTAATTTGAGAAAGAACATTGATGAAGCAGGCTGATTTCCGCACATGCAGAATACGGTCATTCTGTTAAAAAGGAATGAATTTTAATGTAATTCTATATGTTGACTTTCACACGCATTTGAACGCCAACTTTCTTTCTCTTGCCTAATTTCTCCAATAATTTACTTTTAATTTGTGACTGTTCATGCTCAATTTCATTCTATATCAATCGGCAAGAATCAATTGCAATCGATGGGGTGGCCTCTATGCAAATTTGCTTGGAAACCTACATTTTTTAAGTTAATTACTTTGTTTATGTTCGTTGTACTTACTACTGTGTAGACGTTAAAAATTTCAAATCTAATCGGATAATAAGGCCGATCCGCCAGAAATTATTTTAATTTTCTTTTGAAGAGCTTCACATTTGCGATGCTCTTGAGCTCCAGAGACAGATGATTAAACATCTTTTTCGCGCTGTCCGAACTGAACCATGGCATCTGGAGCAAATCGGTGTCAGCAAGGGAATCCTAAGTGTTTTCGTTGTGAAAACTTTTTCTCCATTTGCAAATTATCTCCATGCATAACATCGTGACGCTTCACAAACATCACAGTTATTCTCTTCATGATAAACAATCACTGCAGGATCAATAACTTCTTGGATTATTGCCTGTTTTGAGTTATTTTATTGTAAAATCTAAAACAGTTGACTATCGGTTGAACCTAACGTACCTCGTTTTTTCCTAAACCTGAAATTTCCGTCCCCTCCGCGGATTATCGAATAATCTAAAAAAGAATTGGGCAACATTTTTTTTAACATTTCATTTTTTGGCTTCATTTTTCCCGTTCGCAATTTGACTGCTTTTATTGGCCATTATTTTTCAGGGGGGAAAAATTGCATTATGTGGCGACCCTAGATTTTTTATTAATCGGAATGAGATATACATATGAAGTTTGTGCTCAGGTTTGGATGATTCCAGTAACTTGGCGCAAACCATAAAATTAACGATAGTTCCTACCACAAATAGCGTATTCACACCTTTCCCGATAGACTTAATCCCCTTTCGGTGGGTGAAACAAGTGAAAGACGAATGCCTGCCGTAATGGGGGTCATGCATCACGGGCCGATGAAAGTTGTTTCTGCAGATCAGCAGGAGGAGGCTGTCTATCCTTCAGGAACGGTGAGTTACGGCCACCGCGCCCACCGATAAAACGCTTTAATTAAAATGCCGTCTTCTCAGGATTGATGAACACGAACGAAGATACTGAGTCGCACTGAATAAAGCTATTGTGGTTCTGATACCATTGTCGTTTCTACATACGAGTATTTTCGAAAAGTGGCAGAAATCGCTTTGAATAATTTGAGTGTAAAGAGAATACACTGCAACATAGTCGTTCAGCGTGAGGAGCATGTAAACGGTAACACACAAATTTTGTTCAATGGCAGAAAGTTGCTCATTAAACGCGGTGATTTGTGTAGTAACAGAACAGAAACAGATCTAAAAAATTATTTTCGGTTTTTCTCTTATATCGTAAATATATTCCAATTTCTTTTTTATATTTTTCCCGAGTAGTTAATAGGAGATAAATGAAAAGTTAAACCACTTTTCTGTAACAGTTGGGTATAAGCTTCAGCATGCCAATGTTGGTTTCATTCAATGACATTTCGTTTATTACGGTTTATCATTATCAAAGTTTTTCTTCAAAAAACTACTGTAGTAAATTTTTGTCGACTTTGATGCAACTTTTTATTACAAATGCTCGCATCAAAACTCATACCTTATCGTTTTCAATCCTTCTAAAATCTTAAAAGATTACTTAGTTTTCTGTTGTTCCCTTGAAATTCTTCTAGTACAACACAACGGTACAAAACTAGTGATAAAATGTTACTTTTCGTGTCATAATGATGAAATTGAAGGAAGACTGGTGTCTGAAGGGATTGTACAGTGTTTTACCGCTATACTTTGTTTTTGTGCTATTTGTTGTTTATTGGCATAGAAAAGGAGCAGATAATTTATCTTCATTTTCTAACAAGAACCTGCCAAGCGGAGAGCAGTTTATTTTGTGCATTTGAATGACAGATCAGAACATGTTGCGTTTCGCCATCTCTAAAAAGGCGCAATAACCACTCTAAAAATTGCTTGTTGGGACTGAAATGCAGTAGATAGGAAATTGGTTCATTCCGTTTTATTCGTTAGTATTTCCAATGTTCTCTTCAAGGAGGGAAGGAAATATATTTTACTTACGACCATGTATTGCTCAAGTGGAAGCTGTTCGATTTTTAACTGCCATTTTTGACGTGAATGGAAAGTCAGCACTTTCCACCCAGATGGATGTCAAATGATGCCTTAAAGAGGGATTAACTTCCCTTTCTTTTGTACAACTTTCCACATATCTTGTGGAACTAATAAAAAAAAGCTCTAGACCATATTCAATCTAGAGCATGTTATTATTTTTTTTAAATTTCTGTCGACAGGCGTTTGGTTGCACGTACTGGGGTTTATTTAAACATTTTTATTTTCGCAAATATGTAGTTATAAAGAATGTGAATAATATAATAATGAATATGTAAGAATAAAGAATTTTTTGTCGTTAATCATAGCTGAGTTTTTAATCTCGGCAGAAAAGATACACTTTCCACCTAGATGTGCACTGCTGTGTCTACTATTAATTGTTATGTTATAATTACAAACAAAAAAGAAATGCGTCCTTATTTTTAAAATTTTTATTTACTAAACAAAACAACTGTGCCCTCTTTCCCCTTAAAATTTCATATAGTTATCAACCTAAAAGCATAGCAGTCGTCCCTAACATCCCTTATTATCAGCCCATTTTCCTACCTTCGCAAGTTATACCCATTCAAAACTATTTCTGTTGTCCTAATACGAGAATCCGCTAAACACGGAGCGCGTCGTTCTTGTTTGCATCAGTTCTTACTTTAGAGCATTTTCAGACAAAGATCAGTATAAAGACCGCAACAGACTGAAAAAGGAAAGAATACTCGGCATGTCCGAAGAGTTACACCAAATTGAGCTTAATCAAGCAAGGAGGAAGTTTCTCTAACACCTTCGCAGTATTATCGCCAATTCATTTGTCCTTGTCTTTTTGTTATCAGTCGAAGGCTGGTGCTCTTTGTCTATTACTCCAAGGAACTATTCGCACACGAAATGAATGGAGATATAGTTGGAAGACTTGCCGCCAGAGGTAGTGAGGATTGGAATTGTCGATCGGTTTGGTAGCTGGCTCATTCTGAGAGCATCGCTGCGACATCTAGGGGGAACAGACTGAGTTATGGAGGATAAAACTGATTTTTATTCACACAATTTTTTATTTAGTTAAATATGGAACTGGTCCTGTCAATGTTCAGCCAACCTCTCTTGTCAACTTCTTTATTTTAAAACTTAGAACAGTTTTAAATATATTAATAACTATTATGATTGAACCGAGTTTTTCTTGTCGCAGATACTATAACCAGAGGCATTCCCCAAAAATGTTTTTTCCTATTACATACTTGCAATAAATATATACTGTAGATAAATATTTGTTTTATATATCTATCTATTTTTTATTTAGTGATAATTTAGGATTAGTTTTAATACGATTTTTAACATGATTTTTCATTCGTGATTCTTATAGAAGGCAGGTAGTCTTCAGCGACTAGTTAAATTATTGACTAGAGAAATCTAGGGTATTCGGTGCAATGCGGTTGAGATAAAACTTTTTAACTACTAGACTCCATACGGGGTAAACGAAAATTACAAGATAATAAAAACTTTCAGCTACCTAGAAGAATAAGACTTAGAGCTAGTGTTTCCTAATTAAAGCTAAGTTAAAAAAAAACTTGCCCAATATTGAACTTTAGCTAACAATCAAGATAGAAAAAAAAATGTTAACCCACAATTTTGAATGGCAAACATTAAAATTAAAAAATACCTTTGTTTCTTAAACAATGTAACATGATGTGGCATAAAACCAAAAGTCAAATATTACACAGCAAAGTAAAGCACAAAATGAACAAACTGTTCTTTAAATCAATAAATAATAAACTTGGGGCATATTTTGTTTGCGGAAATTCTATTTCGGAAACGATAATTTACGATTACGTAAGTTTGAGGAGGTTTGGAGAGACCGTTATCCAACAAATTTCGACTGTTATCTAGATGCGAAGTGTTGATTCAGGACGCTTCCCAAAATGAGCAGGAATGTCGCATAAATCAAAACCAAAGGGCATTCAGCGGACCGCAGCATAAATCATCAACGATATTCCATGAAACACATTATGGAAAAATCACTTTGACTGAATTTTCTAAGGCACAGCTTGCGTTTAGTAAGAGTGCAGGGAATAAAGTTAGGGGAATAAAGGATGTACAGGGTGCTCCAGAAACGATGGTACAAGTAGGTGTTGAGTATTAGAGGATAAAAAAACATAGCGATTCGGCAGAACTTGCATTAAACAATAGTTTGTTTTGTTAATGTTATAAATAAATTGTGTTATATTTTCACCAGCGCCTTGCTATCATAAATTCACTGATGTCGAAATGAGAAATATAGTTTGAATTTCTGTGCAAATAAATTTTCGAAGTCTTCATGCTTCTGGCAGGTACGTGGAAGTTTATTCCAATAATAGACAGCCAAATCATCAAACTTCCAAACGATTTTGAGGCAAATCGTGTGGGCTGCTCCATTTAAAACTAGATGGTGAAAGACTAAAAATTCTCACTGTGGTGCACGAATAGGAAATTTTCTTCCGAATACTGGAAAATACAAAGACTAGCACCAAACGTAGTTCTGAACCAACGGGAATCAGTCAATCATCAAATTGTATACTTTTGCGGAAAATGAAGCTGTCTCCATACAATTTTACACTTGTTCAAAATTTGTTCCGAACGAATTTTCAACTCGAAATTGATTTTTTGAATTTGCGCTATTCGTTCCGTCAAAAGCAACATCAGGACCTTTGGTTCTTTAATAGAATATTATCCGCCACCATCCTTAGAATTCAGAAAACTTAGGTTCAATGATAAGGCACCACTTTCAAAATGACTGTTAAATTAATGCGTGGCGTGATAGATATAGGACCAATTCGAATTCCGGCAAAACTTAACGGGCCATTTAAGTTCTTGGAGAAACGAAACTGAATGTTGTATTTAAATGGAACTTGGACACACTGTAAAACTCTGAAAATTTTTAAAGCAGTGAAAAAAATAGTTTGACGGCTGTCCAAAAAAAGTTACTTGAAGGAGGCTGTAAGAGTAGAGTTTTTGTAAAGGATAATTAGAGAATCGCGGCCTTAGAGCTGCAAATTAAATCTGCTGAAAACAAGCAACAGCAGCACCGCAAGCGGCGCCCACTGGCAGTAATTACATCGTCCGCTTGGCAAATGCATCCAATTTTCCCCACCTTCCCCAGTTGAACTCTTAAAAGCATGCATATAATCATTAACATAAACTACACTTATCTGACAAGGGACTACGAATAAGATCAGTCTCTGCGAGAGAGGGCCGTGCTATGTATGCAAAGCGCCATTTTCTTTATTGTAGTTTTGAATATAAATAGTAGATGGCTTCGGATAGGTTAAGCCAGCAAGTTTAAAGTTTCTCACATTTTTGTTGCTTCTCTAAAATCGCGCTTTTAGCTTTTTGTAGATAACCCTCCAATCGTTTACAATTCTATATGGTCTCCATCTTTCCATTTATAAGAAATTCGCAAGTCCTTTACAGATCACAAACATAGAATTTAAATGTCAATCTGCTCTATTCTGCAATCTTCAGAACAGGTATTCTAACACGTTCTTCTGTAGTGCAATGCTCATCGTTCACGTCAGATCTTCACCATTTCCTGCATTGTGTGGTACATAATATACGCTATGCCCGTTACACTGAGTTTGTCTTCTGTTTCTTCTTTGTTTTTTGACCGATTGAAATTATTATTTCAGACCCTTAATATGGTAGACGGTACTTGAACTTGACTAAGTACTTGAACAAACTTTAAAGAGTTAATGTTTTACCGATTTTGATATAAAATTTCATTTGAACATGGATCCGTATTGACTTCAAAAAAAATTATTGTTTGGTATTGTGATTATATTTTCGTTCAATAACATGGCGACTTAACGAAATTCTGGATACTGGGAATGTCGATGATGATAAACTTAAATATTCATTTAATTTCTTGTTTAATCTTAGAAAATGTTACATACACTATTGTACCTGGAATTAAATAACTATAACTCTTAGTGCTTGTCGCTGAAAGCAGCCATTTTGAAAAAAAAATGATTAAACTTAAACCTGCGTTAGAAGTTTCTAAGTTGAGTTACTGAAAGTTTTTGAAACATAAGCGGAAGGAAACAGTATTTAGCATCATGTGTTATGTTAACATACCAGTATACAAACCACTATCACCAAATTAGTCAAAATTATATAAAAATAAAAACTCTCGAATCTTAATTCTAGACGAGAATTACCCTAACCGTGGGACAGAAAGAGCGGGACCGCAAGCCTAGCCTCCCAGATCACCAAATTTCAATCCTTTAGATTATTTTCTGTGGAGTTATTTAAAGTCACTAGTTTACAAGACTTCAATTCAAAATGAACAAGATCCAAGAATGTTAGAGGGCGCCACATATAGTGTTGTACCTAAATTTAAATAACCATAACTCTTAGTATTTATACCGAGTGTCCAGACGAACATTAGACATAGAAGATTAACGTGGGAAATCGGTTTTTAATTTTTTGCTCCTGCAGGGATCATCCAATTGAAAAACTTTTATATGAAGGTCATAGTACTCAAGACCGGCCATCATTCCGAAATTTTTCAATCTACGAATTAGAACTATTTTGATTCAAAACGCCTCGGAATGAAAAAAAAATTGAATACATAACCGTTTGAAGCCACGATTGGTCAGAATCAAGACTTAGTGTTTGTTTAATTTTCACCTTGACTGTGATCATTGGTGGTGTCGAACAGTTGCGCGAAATGTTCATATTTTTGAAATTTGAAGGCGTCTTAAGCCAAAACGATTCTAATGGGAAGATTGAAGTAATTGCACAACGGTGGCCGGTCTTGAGTAGCATGAGGAATCCATGTAGAAGTTCTTCAATTAAATATTCCACGCGGGTGCAAAAAATGGAAATAGATTTCCTATATCAATCCCTTATGTTCGGAGTTTGCCTGGACACATGATATATTGTATGTAATGCCCTGTAATATTAAACAAGAAATTAAGTAAATATTTGAGTTCCTCTTTCAGATACTCCCAGTATCTAAAATGTTGTCAAATTGATATGTTATTGAACAAAAATATAATCAAAATACAAAATAATTTTTTTCTGAACTCTCACATCTTAAGAACTAAACCAATACCGACTTATGTCCATGTTAACTTTTTATCTTAAAATAAGTCAGAGATTCCCTCTTTAAAGTTTGTACAAGTACTCAATAAACACTTTTTCAAAGTGTTCATTAAACTGAAGAGTTTTTCAGCATTTCTGTTTAAGCGCAAGTGCCATCGACACTTAAATTCTGCGTGCCACACACTGTACCACGTGCCCGATTCTGAAGCGCAACCGTGAGGATCTCGGTAACTCTAAAAGACACAAAGTCGGTTTACAGATTCCTCACAAATGCTTTGTTAAGTCTGAAAATAAATTAAAAACTAACTAAAAAATAAATTTTGAAGTAAATCATTCCAAAATTTGCGATCCAGGAAAAAAGCTTCACATTATTACTTCATTATCCTTCAGGTTTCTAAGCTTAGTTGGCCAGTGCTTTGGCTGTCTAGATCACTTCCATTTACTAAAACACGTAATTATAATTCGAGTATTACACTTGCATATAAAACATCTGCAGTGGTAAAGCCTTGGGAGATGAAACATGACAACGGAGGTTAAGTCAGTCGCAACAATTCCGTTTGAGAATAGAAACAGGGTGACCACAGCCTGTCCGGTTTTCATCCGGATCTCTACTTCAAAGAAGAGCTTAGTTCAGGAAATTCTCCGACAGCTCAAGCTTAACACATTAACTGACGTAACCGCACGACGTTTTGTTTGATTAATTTATATCATAACTAACGCAGGTACTTCAACTAAGTATATAGATTATAGCCGAATAAATAACAGCCGTAACCCGAATATCATAGATCCAAACATTTCAAAGCTAATCCACAATTTATGATGAAACTTACATGAGCCAGAGCGAGACTTATCAAATAAAAAGGAGGGTTTATTGACTCAATCGGCGATATTATGTTCTACATCGGGTTTAACTTATTGGCCTTAAGCTGTGTGTCCGCTGGCTAGATTTTCCAATTGTGGCCAGTATTGTTGAGAAATACGACTTCGAGATATGATCGGGCATTGGTCAGGCAACGCCAATGAACTCGGAGAAGCAAACTATTTTACAAACTGATGTAGGGCAGGAGTATTCACATTTCAGGCAGATATTGCCGAGCCGCGACTTAAATCCCGAGAAATTCTCAGTAAAAATATTTCAATACCCCTCATTTTTAATCCAGAAAGTAGACATCCATTACGGCTAGGCCGGGGAGTGCTGGTGATTCATGTATTGTTTCCAGACAGCCGTAAACCAGTGAAAATTATGTCCCTCTGTATAATGTACTCTGGATCCGGGCGCCAGTTACTTTTCTGAATTATACACTCTGCCAGATAAAAAATGTAAATGATGCCTCGCGCTACTGCAGGGTTATTATCTCCCTGGCTTAGTGCTCCTATCTTCCTTGAGGGATATCATTCTGTTTGTTTTCGTGGATTTCAACTTATAACACCAACCTGCGGAGGAAAAAATGTGGAAATAATTAGATCGCGTCTCGGATCGTGTGGAGGAAAAGTTTCGGAAAAATATTGTGCTCGGAATGAAACCCAGTCGTATGCAGAGCATTTGCAGTCTTGTGAATTTATTTTTAAGAGGATTGACCAATTTACGGTAGTTGTTCGAAGTCTTTACCCTGTTGCTGAACGCAAGATCTAGCTCGATGTACTCAAAAATAGACGTGACTTAAAGGACTGGCTTGCCTTCGAATAGCCGTCGTAGGTACTTCAGCGAGGTTACAAAGATCTTGGACAATTAAACATTTCGTTGGTACCTAAGTGTTCTGCATAAAGCCCCATAATTTAAAAATCGAGGTATGTCAGATCGGGTGCCCGAGGAGGCCCTGGGATAAGATCACCACGAAAATCTAATCGGCCTGTATTGTTTGCATTAAAATGGGGCAAGACGTTAAAAAAAATCAACATCTTGTAGATTCCCGCAGTCACTTAACATATCTAACTGTGTAGGCATTACAAATTTTCTACATTCTTAATTTCAGCAAAAATTTCATAAACTTGCAGAACTGTATAGAAATTTTTTCAAATAATTTTAAAGTTTGGCAGCCTGTATCTTGGAAATGAAGCTTTTGTGGAGCCATGTCCACAAGAACTTTTCTCCACAAAATATCCTGAGGAGTCACATCCTGAAATTTACGAAGGTTTTGCCGTGCAAGATGTGTCAGAGGTTTTCGGTCACGATTGCATATCCCACACAACTCGAATTTTATCATATCTTTAGCGAATTTTCTCGAGTTACTGCAATCACTCACAATTGCACTAATTCTGTATCTCTGATGTTCATCTAATAATCAGTCTTGAATCCAGACTATAAATTGACAGGCTAGGGACAAGGAGCAATACGGGTAATTATTGACAAAGCATGGGAATATCTCAGGATGTGTACTGCAGTTCGACTGTACAATATGGTCCAAATTCGGAAGATAAAACATATCGATAGGATTTCCTTCGAATCTACAAGAGATATAAAAAAAACAAAATACGTTTCGTAGGTTGGATTTTCATAAAAGAGTAATTACTGCAATCTGCATACCTCTATCGTTTTCTGTTTCGTCGCTACAGAGGGTCAGACCTCAAATATCAAAAATAACACACGGAGTATCTTTTACAAGTCGTATTGTGTTTTATTTCCGGTTTAACTGAAGTTTTTTCAGAGTTGGTCTTATTTCTAGTAACGCAGATTGAAGTCCTATATCTCATACGAAAATTTCATTTTATCAACGTACCAGAGTAGTTCTAGAGTCTGACTCTATCCAAAATCCTCACTGCTTCACATCCGCGATTTTGTGCAATAGGAAATATGTGATTAAAAGAGCAAGAACAAAACAATAATTCTGAAAGCGCTAAATTATCATGAAATATGGTGGGCTCAGTATATCTCGAATTTGAGTGCCTTGGCTTCTTTATACATGCTTACATGTTTAGTAGATTCGTATGTTCCTGTATGGATGGAAAACTTCTATAAATTGAATATCTAGTGAAAAATATTTTTTGAAGTTTTGGCCCTCCGCTCAGGTGTGCAGAAACCACTGCGCGTCGTCGGATCCAGGAGCGTCGTTTAGGTAATCCGACGGCACCGGGCGACGCCTATATAATTGCCCCCGGTTTTCAATTAACGGCTCCAACAAATCAAACCGTTTTAGGACCGAGTCAAGCCGAAACGACGTTTCACTGCCTTTATGTTCTTCAATCCGCTGAAATATGGCCCTGGAGAACTGCTGAATACAAAGAAAAGATAATTGGATGGGTAGAAATTATTGGCTCCAGTTTATAAAGCTATTTTGCATTTGCAAATAAAAACCATTTAGGAATTGATATACTATGTGATGATAGCATAATATTTATTTTCTCTTCGCGTGCATGACTATCTACTTTCCAGCACCCACTTGCCTGCAGAAAGTTGTATATTGGCACACTAGGCTCGGCATTGACGGTAGCCGAATTTGACAAATGAGTGAGGTTAGAAATTTGGCAAAAGCCAAATATTGTTAAAGATGTTTTAAGTTTCCGTGTGTTTAACAGAATAATTGAGGTTAGAAACATAGCACCTTTCAAGAAAACTTGACTGGTGTCACTGTCACTACTCATTATTTGTACGCGGGGAACAGCTGCTTTTCATGGCAATTTAAGATAAATTAGAATGACATATGTTATGCACCTAAGAAGACAAATATGTCACTATGACTTACGTGTCAGTGGGAATGTCAAAAAAGAATGTTGGACAGCCTGTAAATTAACATAAATAAATGAAAAGCCTTTAAAAATAGTTTAACTGAAGCCTCAAATAGTTTACTAATAACATCCACAAATGCTCTAAGCAGTGTATTCGTATATATCTCAGAGGTCTGTGGCGCCATAATATCTAAATATCAATTGCTACACCAGTGACGCAATTAATCTCTGAGGCAACTAAACAGGTGCAACCGATATGGTGGAAAAAAAATAAGGAAAATTAAAAAAAGAGAGAGAAATAGTAATTCAGAAATTTTTAGTCGTGTTTTCTTTTGAGATAGAATATGAGAAATCATATGTTATAATATTTCCGAATGCACATTAGTAATGGTGTATTTTAACGCTAATGGTGGAAAATGGTACCTACATCATAATATTATAAAGAGAACGAAATGGTACAGATATGACGGATGACGATATGGTAAAAAATAATAGAAATTTATTACTCTACAACTTTAAAAGTCGCTACAACAGTCAACAAAATGGCCATTAATCTGTTTATGTTTGTTTGTTTCACTTCCTTGTTATGGACACCATTATGACACCGTAGGAAATAAGTTAATTTCCTTACGGTAACCCATGAAAAATAAGATGAAAGTAAAAATAACGAAATTTTCGATATAATTTTTGAGTAACAATACTGTGACATGTACAGAAAAAAAAATTCTCAACTTCTACAATGTTCGTATATATTTTTCCCTTATTTCCATTTCGACACTGTTCAACCTCGACAAGGAAGGCTTACTTACTGCGACTATGTCTGTTCGTCCTCAAACTCATAGGTCACAATCCATAAGACCTTTCTTTACCACTTTGCCACCATGCGAATCCATTACCCGGAATGACAAGTAGTGTCCGTGTCAGGCTGAAATTGTTTTAAAGGCTCTAATTAATTAATAGTGTTATGTCGTGTTGAAGACAATACATTCGTCCTTCTGTTGACGGAACACACAAAGGAGTCGTCCTGACAGGTCCTTTGTGAAGACAACAACAGAGCGCTGGACCTCGGGGAAAAGATCTGTCCGAGATGTCCGAATGAGTGGCAATTAGCTTCAGGATAGAATAATTAGATTTAGCTTGCCTTTAATGTATCCGGTGCATAGAGAACAAAGTCTGGAAAACATGTTGGTCTTCTGAGCTCGATAAACAACGTTTTATCGCCGGCTCTGAACAAATATAACTCATAAATGAGTGCAGTGGCACAGCAATAATGTTGGACATGGTTGTTAGTAATGGACATTAACAGCCCGATATAAATAATTCTGGAACAATAATTTGCTACCCTTGCGTTCCGGTTTAAAATAAAGCATCGAAAGGACAGTATGTTGCCGTAATTATAAGTTTTAACTGCAGTTGCCGTTCCACCCCCATAACGTATCTTAATTGATGAACCGCACTGCGCCAGGTGGAACCAAACGTCGTTAATCAGCCCTCATGCTTGTAGAATATGTTCTACTTTAAAGGTTAATATTTAATTACGCGAGAAACACATCCAGGCATTTACCCCTCGTCATTTCCCTGCCTCTTTATATAGCCCTTAAGTTGGCTCTAAAACACTCAAACAATAAAAACCACCATAATCATAACCTAAACAAGATAAGGCCTGTCTCGGCCATCCTTTCAACCCCTAAACCGTCTTGTTTATCGTTATGTCTCTGCGATAATTTAAAATTATAACAATTATGCTAAGTGTACTTAACAGACAAAATTAATATTCAAAATGTAACGCTACAACTGTTACAGCGTTCTTAACATTAACAAAGGTAAGTTATAACACTCTTCTGCACGCTTTTGCTCAAATAAAGTAAGGCTTAATGGTAAGGGCTGGTGCAAAAGGCTAATTTGCCATGATGTGCATGTTAAAATTTGGTTTAGAATATTATCAGTTGCTGATGTTTTAGTATAGTTATATTTGAGCTGTAAAATTTATACTGAGTGTCCCGGCGAGCTCTAGACATAGGAGATTAACATGGGAAATCGGTTTTTATTTTTGCACCTGCAACGGATCATCCAATTGAAAAACTTTTACATGGTGATCATAATTTCGAAATTTTTCTAATTTTCGAATTAGAACCGTTTTGGCTCAAAACATCTCTAAATGAAACAAATTTGGCTGCCCCGCAGAGCTGTTCGAGGCCACGATTGGTCAGGGTTCAGACTTTGTATTTTATTCTGAACTTGACTCTGGCCAATCGCAGCTTCGAACGGTTACGCGGGATGTTTAAATTTTTTTAATTTGGCGGCGTTTTGAGCTAAAACGATTCTAATTCGAAAATTGGAACGAATTCGAAATTATGATCACCATGTAAAAGTTTTTCAATTGGATGATCCGTTGCAGGTGCAAAAATAAAAACCGATTTCCCATGTTAATCTCCTATGTCCAGAGCTCGCTGAGACACCCGGTATACTTACGAATAAAAGTATACTTGAATGTAACATAAATAGACTTAATTTTAGTAAACCGCATAGTTACATTAGATCATATTATTTATTTCTAATTAATCTAAAAAGCGCTGTCTTCAATCTGAAAATCTAATGGACTATACATATAGTTGATAATGAACTGTAGTCGTGAACAAAGTATTATTCTTGCTTTTTATAGCTATCATTTGTTATTTGTTCGAGAAGGCTGCGCCCCTCGTCTACGCCTCGGGACGTAAAAGTGTGCCTTAGCGAGCAACTGCCATAAAAAGGTCATATATCAACATATTACTATTTAAAATAACCCCCTGTATATTATTTCACATAGGGATTCCTTGTAAAAGTACCTATACAGGGTGTCCGATTTTTTATACCAATTTTGCAATGCTCGAAATGTTAAAAATCATCATATTAAATGAGAAAAATTTTGGCTTTTTTGAAAATAATAAAGTAACTCATACTGCGTTTTCTGTCTCTCTATTCTTTGCGAAATTGCTTTTGGTTTATGGGTGCATAGGAGAATATGAAAAAAATTGAAAATGCACTTATTTATAAGCCGAGACGTATTTAGGAAAGTTAAAAAAGCTAAGAAGAAACTAGTTTTTGATCTTCTGTACAGCGCTTCGAAAAGATTTTTTTTGTCAATATTTGGTTTCAAAATATCTAAGGGAAGTCACATATTTTTTATGCTGTGATTGGGAGGTAAATTTAATTTCCATTAGATTTCATGTTAACACTTTTTCGAATTTTCAAAACACAATTTGGTCCAAACTGGTTCTCCACATACATAAGTACACACACATATTAGACTAGAGCATATCTTGAATACTACAACAGCTAGAGAAATTTTAAAGGATTTTTTTCTTCTTTTGGTATTTCTCGGAATATCATAGCAGTATAAACAACTATTGTCGCGGTACATAGAGTCACTGTAAAAAAAAGAAAATTGTTTCTTATTATTTGACCTTTAGTAACCTAATCTAGCTTATCAGCTTCATTAATACCAACCCAAATCCCACAGTACAGCCTTAGTGTGGCTTAAATGTTTTTAGAGATAAAGATACTCTACAGAAAAATGTTGCTGTTTTTTTGGGGAATTTTTGCAAATTAATAGAGCTTCAATGCTTTTCAGTTTATGAATTAAGCACTCCACATGATCTCATGCATCTAGTAAACTATTTGGATGTAGTCAACTACTACATAAATTCTACAGAGTTCCCCATATTAAATTATTTACTTTGATTAGAAAGTTTTGTTTGACTTCTAAAATCGCATAGTTTAAATATGAGGAACCTTCTGTCATTGGCACAATATTTATGTTATTGGGTACTATCTGTGCAAATTAATCATTTAGTAAATTACGGGTTTATTAACAAGTTTTTCTCCTATCAGTTTCCACCAACGTTAGTTAAAAAGAAATATAAGGAAGCTATAAATTAAACTTCAAACTGATTAAAAATTTGCACTTTGTTTAACCTTAAATTGATAATTGCTATTTTAGACAGAATTACCTTGATACATGTATATCGATATTTTTAGATATTAAGGGTTCAACATAATTTTGTACACAATACACCTTTTGTTCACTTTTAGAATTTCTTGCAGCTGAAGTCCATGTTGCGGATCCTCCTCATGCCAGTAGCGTGAATTAAGAATAAGACTGGAACCATGTGACGCTAGATGCCTGGAGCTTTAAATCAAAATCTAATTTAACCGAGTCCACCAAAATTGGCAGAAGGCAAATAAATTCACGGGCAATTGGAAAGTTTGATAAAACAGAAAAGTATCTTTCCATAAAACCGATAAATCAGCCGTAATCGTTACAAATGCAGTCATACCGGGGCGCCCATAAATTATATATTCGTTCTTCAAAATGGGAATTCGCGTTCATTTTCACAAAATTACCGTAAATCAGTCGGTGACGTTGAGCTTCAAAATGTACATCGGAAAAAACTTTTTAATTTATTACCAATTGCAGAGCTATTCATTTTGTTTGGTTCGTACACCATCCACTCTGGAATAAAACTATGTGTATTGTGCGAGACCAGTTATTGAATTTTATTTATGTACGTGGCTTGTCACGGAATTGGCATCAGTTTAAACTTGAATTACGAGTTCCACTCGGCCAATTAACAAATTCCGCCCTATTAGCTTCCAAAGGGCCTTTTCACAACTTCGTTAAAACAACAGTTTATTATAATAAGCCATGCGCACGACAAAGTTTCCACCTAAATTATAATACTTTTCCTAGCAAACTTGTTCCGATATATTCCTCAAGAGGTAGTAAATAAGGACCGGACATCTAAATACGTGGTGCTTAGAGTCTGGGGACCAAAACTGGACTTTGTCCGGCAGGTTAACAACGATATTTACGAAACGGAGCAGACGTATATCGGGCACCTTATAGCACACTGTATAACACGTTATGGGCCCGGAAGGACACGGCATTAGCGAAGAATTTCAACGACGTGTCCCGACGCCCATAAGTTGTCCAGTTTAGGATATTGTGTTCCGGAATTTATCGAAACGAGTTTCCTTATAGGGTAGTGATGACAGGAAAATAATAATAAATTGTAAGTATAACGACTTTTTGGATTCCTATATCTGAAAACGCGTTTAGAGTATGTTCTGCAGCTAATTGCCAATCGAACGTCGAAAGCACATATTTTGATAGCTCGTTTGAGAGCATTAATTAATAGGTCTGCCCCTTTCGATACAGATGCCCCACTCAATAAAATCGAACTAAACGAGAATCAGGTAATCTCGAATATAATTTAAAATGTGTTATATGCGCAAAAGGTATTGCGCGTGCGGAAAGTGCAACTTTGCCGCGCGTTGATTGCAGGAGTTTGGTCAGAAATCGCATCTTCAACTACTCATTTTTGAAAAAAAAATTAAAAGGGATATGCACTTTCGTATTAAGGCCCTGCTCAAAAAATTTAACCAAATTGAGATAAATGGGAATGTCTTAAAATAAATATATACACAATGTTTTCATCAAAATTTACAGAAAATCTAAATTAATATAAAGTTAAAGTTTTCCTCGTCAATAAACTTGAATTTTAAGTTTTGTTTCATATTTTACTGCTCTCGCTCTATTATTTCGAAAAATTGAAAAATAATTTTTGGTTTAGTCGCATTGCAATTAGCTTATCATGGATATTCGTATATAAAAAAAGATTAAATTTTAACATTTTTATTTAAGGATCGATATTTAAGTAGGGTACCATTAAGTATTATACAAATAAAACATATAATGCAAAATATTATGAAACACCCCATATATGAATAAATGTATTTGAATTAAATTAGATTTTTTTTATACCACCAGTTCTCGAGAATTACTTCAAGTTCGATCGAAAAAATTTGGTTCGTTTGTCTTTTAAAAACAATACACCAGGCTGCAAAACTCAGATATCGGATTAATAAGAATAATAATCACCCCTGTATTAAGTAGCTTTCTAACTCTTTCCCTCACTGCCGGGTAAACATTAATCAAGAAAAGAATTCTGCTTCTTCTAGTCCGCTCGCTTATGATACGAAAATATGTTCTGGTGGTAATTAGAGATAAAAAGTTTCCGAATTAATTCGACGGTGATTTGCGCTTTTCCTCTGCGGTCCTTGATTGGATTTACTTAATTAAAAATTGATATTCGTGAATAATAAAATTTTTAATTGACAATCCCTGAACGCCGAAACTTCTGAGCTTGGTTCGGCCCTTTTACCCTTTATATGGGGAGAATTTTCGCAAAATTAGATCAAACGTATTGTTTCGAAAAACAAGATATTCGGTAAGATGTTATAAAAGCTTTTGGTCACACTCATTAAAAGGTTTTAAACGGGTTGTACGAATTTAGTTTAATTGCATATGTCGTCAAATTTAATGGACTTTAAAATGCCTTTTCGAACTTTAAATTTTAGAGCAATTTGTTACTCCTGTTTTTAACCAACGAATAAATGTGCCTTCATGTTTTTTTTTGGGGGGAACGCCCATAAACACAGTGGCGTCGAAAGCTACCAATTATATAACTTATTTAGATAGAAATTTAAGGTGAGATTTGTTTGTGTCCTTATGCTGAGAAATTCATGAATCGTGACGTCGCAGTTTGTCTTATTGTTTAGAGTTAATCGAACGCATAACTTAGAAATTTAATCATTTAAAATCGCGCATAAAAAATTAAACTGTGGATTTTCTAGTTTTTCCCAATTCGTTTCGATAGTGCAGGAACCTTTAATTCGATATATTGAATTCCGCATGAAAAGTTTCGAAGAGTGTCCTAGAATAGCAAAATTTTCTCCAGAATCTAAAATCGATGTTTCCAGCTGATTTCTTTTTATTTTAAAATTAGACAAATAGTGCTGAAAGTGGTTACTACCTACTACAGCTTGCGACAAGAAAATGTGCACAAAGTAACGTTATGCAGATTTAGATCCGAACGGTGGCCTAAAGGATCAACAAAAGTATATTTCCATCCCAATTATTTTGTCTTTCCCATCCTTGTTATTTTTTCTCGATCCCTTTGATCTCACATATGTTTAAGTTATAGATTTATTGAATCAAACAAAGTATTAATTAAAGTGGATCGTAAAAAATATTGTACGGCTCGCCAAGCTTCTAAGCTACCACTTGTTCATCCTGCAAAACACTGCTTTCCAGTATTATAACGTAAATAACTATTTATTATGAGAGTAAAACGTGTTCAAGGATTTAATTTTATTTATAGTTTGCCAGATAGCGACAGAATTTAGTTTATTGTGCCTTTCAGGAGATTTAATAATAGTAGTGCGTACGTTTTTTACTGTACAGTGCGATAAATAAACTTTTAGAGGGAGTGAATGCGGAAATCAGGTATATGTTGACTTCCTGTAAGTTCTCTTTAATTGAGTCCTTGGCTCTACACTTATTAACTCAAATTCAACAACGACTCAAGCAAGACATCATTTTCTGCGCTTGACGTGTAAAGAACTACAACAAATAATTTTTTTGCCTCTCGGACCAGGCTCCCATTTTTTAAATCCCAAATCTCATTCTCAGCATACAGGATGTTTTGGTTTTTTGCATCAGGACGTCTACCACATATAACGAAACTATATTTTTTAAAAACGCTGCGTTACCGAAAGGCAGAGTCTCAAATTGTATTATTTTTCAAAGAAATGTTTCTACTGTTTTTCCAGAAATCGGACACCCTGCACATTAAAATTAAGATTTACATAATCTCGATCACGGTCTCATAGTAGTAATCAATGTGATGATCTTGGTTTCAAAATATGAGATGGAAGGGGCATACAGTTGCAGGTTTGTGAAGATTTATCCGTTCCGTGTACCTGTCTCCAGTTCTATCAATTATGTACTATGAAATTGTATGTAATGTGTATGGAAAGGAACTTGGGATTGAAATAAAATATATAGTGGGAATCAACCTGAATGAACCTTAAAGGACCTGCATGTGTGAATACCACATCATGATGCATGCGTGTGCACTTTTATCTGTCCCACTTATAATTTTCTTTCTGCAACTCTTACAAGTTGTTGCTCCAATTCTAATGCTACGAGAATAGCCTCGTAAGTACCCAACTTGAAAATTACAGAAAAGAAAATTGAAAATATTAAATTGTTTCCCAACATAGTCTCCTTCAGGATTGACAGTTTTCTCAGTGATGTTTTATGGTGTCAATATCCTGTTTGCAGTAAGAAGCTTCGAATGTTTCAAAATAAACGTCATTCTCAGACTCCACCTCTTCATTATTGGCAAGTCTCTTTCCACCAAGCCATTTTTTAAGTTTGAAAATAGAAAACAATCCGAGGGGGCTAAATCTGGAAAATGGGGTGGCTCAGGAAAAAGCTCAGCATGTGTGATGGCGGAAAAGCGGACTGGTGCGTTAAGTTGATGTAACGAGACTTTCTTTTACGCCAAACGTAGTTGCTTTCTCCTATTTTTTTTCTCTCGAACGCTGCTCTTATTGTGTATAATATTCTCCGTTTATTGTTTTTCATTTAAGGAAATCGTCACTAAATATTATCCTACGTGCATCCCCAAAAAATCGAGGCCATTACGTTTCCTGCAGATGGAACGATTTTCGCCTTCTTTGGAGTCAATTCTCCCCTTTGAGTCCATTGTTTAGACTGTTCTTTTGTCTCAGGTGTGAAATGATGAACCCATGTTTCATCCATGGCTATGAATCGATGCAAAAACTCGGCTTTATTGCTGCGAAACTTTGCCAAACACTGCCTTGAAACATCCTCACGGCGTTGCTTTTGTTCAATTGTGAGTAATCGCGGCACTCATCTTGCGCACAGCTTTCTCATATCCAATTGTTCGGTCAAAATTAAATGTACAGTACTTTTTGAAATACCTGTCATATCTGCGAACTGGCACAATTTTAGCCGACAGTCTTCCAGTACAATTTTGTGGATTTTCATCACAATATCTGAAGCGTTCACATTTGGAGTGTCATTGAGGCGACCACTGTGGAATTCGTTTTAGCAGCTCTTAGGACCGCATTTAAACTGTTCCAGGCAATATTTTACAGTTTTTAACGAAAGACCAGATGCCCTCAGAGTAGCATCTGACTTCGCTTTGATGTTGGATCAGCTAAGACCTTTCAAATGAAAGTATTGAATCACGCATCGATGACCAATTTTTTCCATGTTCATAGTCTCTGAAAGCGTGTACTAAAAGCAGCTTCAAAACAAACTCAAATGAACGTAGCACCCTCCAACTTGAGGCATAAGCTTTTTAAGGTTAGGTTCTGGTAATATACCAAAATACTTCTGAGACAAGCCTCGTATAAAAGATCTCGACCGACGTCTGACACTACTCATTAGCAATTGCAAATTCGCGGAATATTTTTAATATTATCGAGTCGATCTTGCCTCTAACGATGAGGATTACAAATAATAGTTTAATGCTCTCAATCTAAATCCTATCTAGTGCTTGACGAGATAAAGATGTGGTAAAATGCCCTGGATAAACCTTTTAGGATCAAACGTCTTTGACAAAATTGATTAGACAGGACAAGCGTGTGGTTTTCCGACATACAACCTATCTCAAGCGGTGAAATTTAATGGAATCAGACACGCGGTAAGTTGTTGTGTCAGTATGTTTTTAGACCTGCTAGATAACGGTAAATTAATTTCACCTAAACGATGTCTATCACCTTCAACAGACATTATTCCGATAACAACAACCTCCGCCATAATCCAGCAGCTTTGAGCAGTGATATTTATACAACAACATGACATAGATCACACCACCGTTAAGTTACATTTAGTGAAGAGGGGTCTGCATGAAAACTGAACAAATCGTACGTTTTGAAACAACGAGCAAGGGTGGATAGTAAATTTTGTCCCTCGGGGTAATATCCAGCAGATGCTGCAGGCTTCTAATTACCTTTAATGATGTATGCAACCGGATTTACTCAATTTATCGGCAACGAAGCTCTGAAAATAAAGCAAATCGTTGCGAATGGATTCACATATCAAGCAACATGCTGCGTAGATGCGACGCTAATGTTCGGCCCCAACAAGGGCGCGTCGTATGTGCCACAGTGCCATTGCAATAAGAGGATAATTGACTATTTTAATGTTGTCTCTAATATTCGGTGTCGCAGATAAACGATCGTAAATTGCTGATTTTTACCCGCCATACCAATTACGGGAAAAAGTTGATTTTATCCTACTTTGCAGTGAGGTTGCAATTACCTCAGGGTAGGCGTTAGGTATGGAAAGAATAATACTGTTTAGAATTTTCTTTGTTAGTAAAGACGAATGGGATTATTTTCTTCAGATATATTCTTCTCCAATATATGCTTTGCTTGGTGCAAGACGACGGCCACCAGCTTCCTGTCTCTTGTGGAGGTTCGTGTTTGCGACTCTAACCTGCTCAATCTGACTGTTCAGTGTTTGCAAGTTCAAGTAGCATCTTTACTTCGAAGTTCTGTTACATATTTATTATTGTCTGCTATGGATTAGTCTCAGCTAATTTAGAGATGTAACGAGAATTATCGACTGTTCAAGTACATTGTGAAGGCTGGTTTGATGGAATATTGCCATGAGATAAATCTGGAGCCACACGTACGTGAGGAATGCGGCAATCCCAAACAGTCGCTGTTTTGTGCATTGATATTCGTGTTGCGATTGTCAGACCTTTAACCTCCAGCGCCAACAACCGCCACATAAACCTATTCTACTAAAAGATCTTTGACTGAAAGAGCAAAAATTTTGTTATTTGAGGTCATAGTAGATAAACCTGAGAACTTATCGAAGGGAAGAAATAACGCATTTTCGTTCATCCCAACCATTACAAGCTGAGCTATTTAACGTATCAGTTTCGTGCTCATCTTCCTCATAACCATCAGGGAGAATATTTCAGACCCAAATGTTGACCGCACTATCAAAAAAGAAAACGTATTTTTTACAACTCCACCGGACGTCCTCATCTTGGACACAGTATGTACTCAGATATTCAGATAGAAAACCTCGACTCGCTGCTGCGATTCTAATGACCAACACTCCATCGAAAAGGAGCAACTTTGACTTGAACCCCGATATTTTTCCCAACTTTAAACCCCCACCCAACAATGTCTTCCCGTTTTATATCGGTGGGGTTCCCTGAGGACGCCTTCCGGCTCTGCGATAGCATTGTATATGAGGTCCGTTAGACTGGACATAGTTTAAGCCGTCTAATAAACCAGGCGCTATCTGGACATCAGTCGGGAACAGTTTTGCGCTCGGCGTGATCCCCGAGGTAAACATCGTAACTCCTGCGGAAACGTTACAGCAGGAATCGTGGTATCGGCTCCTGCGGGTAGTTGGAACATAACTTGTGCTCCCCGTAAGCCAATGAGGGACCGGGTTTTTTATGGGTGCCGAAATGAGACGGTTTAGCTTTATGTTGCTTGTCCGCCAAGTTTATTGAAAATTGACGATTCCTGCTTACATCGAGAAGGCCAACAAATTACAGACTGCTGCACGTTTCAGTCTCCCTAAAAACCGGTAGCTCTGTTTATTGCCAGAGACAGAGGGAATACAGAAGCAATTAATTAAAGACGGGGTAATAAAACGGAACGCTTCATAGTATTTATATTTAAGAGTGGAAATTAAATCTGAGATATTCAAGGCGCGGCATTAGCGAAAGATCCTCTATGGGCAGTAAAAGTGATTTGTGTCGGTGCAAATAGCCGGCATCGCAAATCCTTCGCCATTCTTCCGGGGCCAGGTCCAGAAACAGCCAGATTAGCGACTGCGGGCGACTAACACCAATTATTACAATAAAGTGAGATAAGGTCTTCTGTGTGAAGGTTTTGAATATACATGTACCACTAGTTAAAAACTCCTTTTTCCCTTTGGGAATGTGATGGTATTAGATTTTGGGAGGTTATTACACATTTATTCTCTTTGGACACTCGACGCTCTTTGTTCTAAAATAGTTACTTCCACATCGGGAATGTCAAACTCGACATTTACGCACGCAAATGAGAATTGTTACCCGAGTTGGACGAGGGCCACAGTCGACACACCCTCGTCGGAACAGACGAGGGCGGCATAAACAAATGATTAAAGTCGCCATTCCAGTATGTGACTCTGTTACAGCCTGAGTTTTTACGGAGTAAGCGACATCAGAGTCCGGCCCTGGAAAGTGTTGATGAGTGCTGTAGCAACCCCTAATCACGTGCATCACGTATTCATTTCTCTCGTGGCGTCACTCTGAAATTAATACTGTAACTAATTATTAAAGAAAAATTATTTACGCCAGAAATTATTTGTGGTCACGGCTGAACTTTTCCAAATGGCAGATCCCCGATAAGAGCCCGGTAAGGATGCTGACCAAGAACATTACGAAATCAGGAATAGTAAAAGGGTATCGAAAGAGTTCCATTTCGATATTGTTTTGAGATCATAACAGTGCGATAAAGTTACCGTTTTGATTGCGAAATGCAACGAAATAAAAAAAGATATTTATGTGATGTCTGTCACATTTTCCCAGGATTGCCCCTGCAGATCTTTAAGACACCTGCTGAAACAATAAAGACACATAAATTCATAAGGTAGACTGTCCGAAATTGAGAACGAGAAACAAACGGGGGAAATAAAGGAGAAAACTTTGCGTTCTCTGTTTAACATAATTTAATTTGTTAAAGCGGGCTAATCCCATTTTTCTCGAGGAACGGAGAAGAAGCACTTTTAAAAACGGTCCCAAAAACAATAATTTCTCTTTGTTCGCAGGAAAATGACAACTTTTATTTACATCGGGGGAAATTTAAGAAAGATTTCCTCGGAGAAGACGGACCAATTGTTTGTGAATTCTTGCGAAAGTACAGCTTAATACATTTTAAGGGAATAAATAAACTGCCGCCGGGTATACACGGTAGCACAGGAAACAGGAAGGTGCTGATTATTTATGATACATTTTTCTCTAATTTACATTTTTCTTACTGGTTTAAAATGTAACTGAGCGCTCTTAAATTTTATTAACTGCCCATATTTCTTTTCTTTTGAGACATTAAAATCATTCCAAACTACGTCTTAATTGCCAAAGCTTTTTGCATAAAATACGCATAATCGGGCATCATCAAAATTGCTAAGGAGGCACCGACAGCACAAATTAGTTGCAGCATTTCATCACTATTAAACTCACAAATTCAATAATCATTATTCTCTTTTCGTGGGAGTATTCAGCAAGAAGACGTACAAATGGGGGATGAGGGTAAATTAATGATCCATACAATGAAACTCTTGTCGAGCAACAATTGAATTCGGGCTAAATCATTTGTCAGGCGGAGTATTAACCGTTCAAAATTGAATCAGGACGGAAAACACGAAATAAGTTGTCTTTAAGACCAGAATAAGTCTCGCTAGTTGGTGCCTAAAGGGTATATAAAAGTTTTTTTCCAATTTTGCCAAACAAAGTGATATTTTTCCAATCAAATCTAGTGACTCGACGGGTTTCGTTTCACAAGAAATTACTTAATGAACGCAAACACCTGCATTTTGTAACTCAGTTAACAATTGGAGCGAGCAACAGCAGTACTTGCCGCAGGCTTACAGATACGAGCAAAACTGGAATAAGTTCAAAATTGTTCTTTTTTCTTTTCATTTTTCCAACGCATTAAGGAACGTAATTTCATGTGGCTCAAGTCCCATCTTGCCTCGCTGATCCCGCGAAATCCCACTGATTTTACAAAAAAAAAATGCATTTCCTAACTGCTTATGTAACTAGCTATTTTCAAAGTTCGACAAATAACGTGACAGTCTTTGAAATTTAAGCCGGTGATTAACCAGCTTTCGTTACACAATTGTCCCGGCTTTCGTTTTTTGTGCTACTCGTCGAGAAAAGGTCAAAATAGGATGTGAGTTCGATAGACGAGATCAGATTTTTCGAAAACCTACACTTCTAGGTCATGTTAAAATTAAGGTAACACATGCAGATATTGATATTAGATTGGCATAGCGCCAATGAAGCGTGCCGCATTAGTCCAATGTTAATTAAAGTTAATACCGTTTCATCTTAAGACTAAATAAAATATGTGAATCATATATTCAAAAATTATGCCCTCCAAACAAATTTCCCTCAGAAAGTTTGCATAATCTAAACGCTCCAAGCCAAAGTGATAAAAAGTAATTCTAAAACGTAGCCAAACAGACTAACTAAAGCAGTACAGTTTATGTAAATAATGCAGATGAGATTTTTCTCCCAGTCGGTCATAAAGTGTGGTCTTATCCGTTGCCGCGCACTTAGCAACATTTCCTTATTAAATACCGCCAACTAATAAGATCTGTAAGGCAGAATTGCCCCATATTTCTCTAGATAATGGTTTCTGTCTTCTTTTTAGACTTCTCGTTGCCACTTTCAGACAAATATTCGCTCGCGAAAACGAAATATTCGAATACGGAAAGGAACGTGTCGGTTTAATAATTTTCCTTTACGATTATTTCTTGTTTAACTTTTCGCGCTGATATTAATACAGAGTGATCTTTCGAGTATCATATCACCATAAAGCGAATAGATGGAACTTTCTGTATTAGAGTTTTCACGTACATGCCCGTTCAGAAGAATATAATTAAACCTTCCCAGAAACCTCTTCGGTTAAATAAATAAGGCAATTAGCTTACTCGCTTCTCTTCCATAGCCGAAATTGTGCTCCAAAACTGACAGAAATTAAATGTTTCTAACAATTTAACAGTATTAACTAGGAATACAACTTTCCCAACAAATTAGGCTTGCCATTTAACACAGATGTCCACTTGTCCGGAGCCCTACAGAGGGTCGCCAAATATGTTAATCATTTTACGTCCGAGTGACGTTAACTGGACGTATACAAGGCGTGTTGCATATTGAATAGCTTGACCGGAAGCGATCTTGACACTCGCCGAGAGATGGACTTTGCAAAATCGTGATTGTATTTGAGCTAGATTATAGCTCCACAGTTCTCACAACCTATTGACACTGAAACGACATAAATAATAAACTGGCTGAAATTTGAAACTGTTTGTTATGCTAAAAATTCCACAAGGAATAGTTGCTAACTACTCATTTAATGAACTAATGTTTCATTATGAGTCTGGAAAATAGCATCTCCTATGAGCTTGTAGTAAATTCACCCGGGAAGTCGTGGAAGCACGAGAAAATGCATTTCGGCATGGGTAATGAACGATACCTTTCCTTATTAGGCAGAAACAATAAGGAACGTACACTGTCTGTATAGGATCCTGCAAAAAGGCACCTTATGCAAAAACTGAAGGATTTAAATTTCCTATGATGTTTAGACATATATAAAATGCATTAAATAGTAGCAGCTCGAGCATCAAAATAATAGTATATTGTTATGCAACCGTTTTATTATACCCATTTTTCACTCGGGGAAACGTATAGGCTTGAGCCGGATGCGAGAGGAGCAAGCCTTGCGGGGGAATAACGGCCGTAAAAAGCGAATATAATACTATGCTTTGTCCACGGCCATTATCTATTACCTACAATAAAGTCTAATGAAACCAAAACGATATTGGCCTTAAAAAAATTACTGAAATGTCGAACTCAAAAGGCAAATTGTCAAAGAGCGTCAAAGTTTCCGTCTAACACACCGCTCCAGCTAGAGGTTTTGCCTTGGGGCAACTGGTGCGGGGGGCAAGTTCGGTTCCAAATTGGTTCAGAATACTGTTAATAAATGTTTAGAGCAATGTCGCGGTCTGCTGGTTACAACAAGAGCTATTTCAAAAATTCGTCTGAAGTGCCGTCAACCACAACTGTGATAAACGTATTTACTCATCATGCATCGAACAATAATATTAAAAACATGAAATCATCCGGGAAAAACATCCAACAATTGAACCCTTTTTCGACATATTATCGCATTCCAGTCTATAAAAGCCCTAAAATAATCAAACAGAGTAATGAATTTGGGGACGTAAATAAACTAAATGGCACTGGCATTTTGGCAGGACTTAATGTTCCAGTTCTCACGCCATTGCCCCAATAAAAATTATGGCCTTTTGGGTTTGTGACTTCTCATTCTGCGCTTTGAACTATTTAACCATTCATCTATGAGCACTGGGTAGAATATAGTTCATATTCTTGAATCGCGAATACATTTGAGAATCATGAGACCTTTAATAACAAATCCTTTGTTTTGGATTCTGTTTTTATTGGGGAAGGGACTTTGCAATAATTCCATCTGGATAAAAAAAACAAACGTAAAGAACTGTAGGAGCTAAAGCAAGCAGGCAGCCGTCAATAAATATAATTCATCCCCATCACGTTGCTCCTTCGGGAGCCGGGGTAAAACAAGCCATTTGAATGCATAGTTGTCCGTCAGTCAGGGTGACATTACAGCCCGGCGCGACCGCCGTTTCTCTCCCTCGGTTCCTCCAAATCGCCAATAAATTGTCATAAAACCGTCAGATCGTCTGATTTGACAGCTCCAGGGTAATTAAAGATGGGATTTATGTGAACGTTGCCGCTCGGTTCCCGATTTCGGGGCTCCGGTTTGTGAGCATTTAACGTGTCGGAACTTTTATCTTGAGCCGCCGATCGGCGTCGTATCGTTTCCAAGTTAAAGACAACGATGCATGGGAATCTACTTATGCTAAATTGCATGAATATTTAATGTTTGACTTAAAGGTTTGTGGTACCATTCAGGGAGGAAAGGGGACGGGGGGGTTACTCGATGGTAGATGCAATTTTTGTGGGTTGGAAAATCTTTTGCTATACAATTTTCGAAAGCAAATGTAGATTTTCACAGAACCACATGAACAAAAAAGGAGCTTTTTGGGGTGATCGAGCAAACGAGTTAACTGCTCTACTTCACGTAGTTAATCTATCTCGCACGTAACTTTTCTTAAAGTAATAATTGTAATGAGCGGAAGCTCCATCTTTCTGAAACCGAATCACGCTTTATCATTCTTCTGCACATTTGGCAGCAATCTTGGTAAATCGTTATGCAAGACGTCCTTGTACCATGTGCGTTCAAAAAATGAGGGCACAGCAACACGGGTGCCTAATATCTTACTACCTAAGAGCGATTCCATCAAAAATACAACTCAAATTAATCGCTTCGTTGAGCTCTATCAGCCTGCACTAAACGGTTTGCTCTGTCTGCTATAGTTCCTGAAATATTGAGTAACATCAATACGGACTTTATGGACTTTGAGGAAACTTAACTTCGAGCGGTTTTCAAATTCCGTTTTTATGGTTCCAGAGCTTCAAGGGGGATATCTAAGGTCAATATAGAACCTCATGTATCGAGTGAACCAATAACTCAAAATTCACAACTTTTTCTGGTAAATTGAAAACGACGAAACTGACCAATGCTCTTTCATCGTTTTACCGTTTTGTGATATCTTTGCGAGAAGGGGGTCAGCTATTTGATCTAATATGAAAACACCGCTCAGCATGAAAGTATTCCTGTACAGTCAGGCCACTGCTATGTAGAATAGTATTGATGATTGTTGCTCCGTAGACACCACTAGGTAGAACAGAACTGAAATAAAAAGTTTTCTCAAAAATTATTCAATTTGAATTTGCACATAAAAGTATTAACGAGAACACGAAGAATTGAAAAATCTAAAAAATGAAAAACGGTTATTTACCCTTTGAAGGGTGGTTCATTACAATTGTTTATGAAAGATGATATCATGTAAATGACCTTTAAGGCCCCGGTGGCATGACCTTATCCGTTTATGAAAATTTTCGACTATTCTAGAGCTCTATGCTAACTGGCTCGCGTCGGATCTTCTGTTTCAACTCTACAATGGTGTTCAGTTTATTCTTGTAGGCTCTTCTCTTCAGATACCTACAAAGAAAAAAATCCGCGGGAGTTAAATCATACAATCGCGGCGGCCAATTAATGCATGTCACGGGAATTTTTGGACCACACTTCAAATCGTCCTCTGAGAAACTCGATTTGAATCACGCTTCATTTGTACTCCAAATAAGATTTGATATAAAACACAATATCAGCAACTGAATCTAAAATTATTCGTTAATCAATAAGCTAAATGCTCATTACTGTACTTTTGAGTCAGTTCAATGAAATCCTCATCGAATTAGCATAAATTACTCCTAGTGCCAAACTTTCAAACGATATCGACTAAAGACGATTCAAAATAAAGCAACCCGTTCGACTGTAGTCATATTTCAGCTTCACCCTATTCTCAATAATACAGCCAGTATCTGATATACTGTAATTATTATGCTTCATTTTATACGCAAAGTTTGGAGATAAAGTCACATTTGTAATAAAGCCCCGGGTAAACTTCACTACTTTAATGATTTGTGGCTAATTCAGTATATCTCGCAGTGTTTTTAAAAGTTGCCTTTGAAAAGTCCTGAGCAAAGCTCATTCGGTTTTATTACAATGCTTTTTTGTGGTGTTTACAGACAGATTATTCGGATATATTTTTAATCGGAGTAATATGGCCTTTTCCCCTTAGTTTGCTCAATTCATTATTCGAAACTTCATTATGCGAATTTTAGATCCATCCCTGAAAACGCTCCATTAATTTTTAGGGTTATTGTTTTACGATTAAGCGTTATTTAGGTCCGTGATTGCTGACTTTGAATTTAGTTGGCGAAATATGGGAGTTGTTTGTTTAGACGCCCCTCCGTCAGAATAGTTCTCGAACAGTATAACTGGCTTAGATCGACAAACTTCACTCTAGCTGTAAGACATTGATTTAATTCCGTGACCCTAATCAAACGACCAGATCCCACCCCTTCAAAAAAAATTCATCAGTTGGTCACAAGACACATTTCATCTCGAATAACATGGGCCGCAGAGGCTCTCATGGTGAAAATTGGTGGAGCATCGCGGAGAGACTTGTATAGATAACTCATCAAGCATGATATTTACATGAAAATATTATGCTCTTTGTAGGTAACTATCATTTCGGGTTCTCCCAGGATAAATAAGCAGATGTTGCTGAGAATCTCCTGGAACGTTTGGAGAAGCTCCTAGAATACATATCCAAGACGATTAAGAAAAAATTCGCGAATAGGCAGTTTATGCGACCCTAAAAGATGAAGACTTTAATAGGAGACGACGCTGCCGATCCTTTCACGATCGTTCGGTGCTTGCATGTGTGCCATCTTCAACAATGAAAATCTCCGAAAAGTTTTCAAATTTCCATAGTTTAAATCCAATAGATGAGTACCTGGTTAATGCCTTAAAGTGGGTGACGCCATACTTTTAACTTTCTCCGAACCAATAATTAGATACATATAAGTGTAGATTTTAATTAGATTTGGGGTATAAAATGTTATAAGTCTGAAAACTTTTACTGGCACAAAACCTCAGTATATCACGATGGCTATCTTTATTTCGGTTCTGGGTGTCGCTATCAGCCGAAGGCAGCCTTCTTAGCGACGCCCTTGTACGCACGTACGTCGATATAGTGACACTCACGCAATTTAAATTTAAAACCTCGAAACCTCTAATTTCGAGCCCTTTCATGGAATAAGAAATGCGAAAAATTTTATTTGAAGCATGAGAATTTCTGCTACATATTTGTTTACGTTTTAATATATTTTCCTTCAGGAAAATGTAATTGACCCTAATTAATCATCCTCATTTGTGAATGATCAAATAAGAAAGTTATAAATACATACGTGCAACATAAAATTATGGGTAATTAATCGTTTATGTTGTGTGCCTAAACACCACCTGACCACACGCGTAATATTCCGGCTGATAACGTACAGATTTTTTTTATAAAAAAAAAATTATTGTAATTTTCACCAACCAATACCCATGAATGATGGTGAACCATACGTAAAGCAGACGATCGCCTTACAGGGACCGAATTTCGTAGCTGCCTCCCCCCCTTATCGATCTCATGTACTGCTGTATGCGTATAAATTCAAATATTTAAATAGACCTAAATTGAAAAGGACTTTATGGCGCTGAAAACTGTAATAGAGGCTTAGAAGGCTTAATCCTCCTAGCTGATCCAGGCCTGTTCAAGAACACAAATCACCCTTAATTGCATCAAAGGGCTCTCCAGTTTTCCTAACTCATTTCACTGCTAAATCAAATTTATGGATAAAGTTAATTTCCTTGCAGACTTCATAGTGTTTAATTCCGGCGGCCATTATTTGTTTTATTGCCCTTAGCCCGGATCTAAATAGGGCCTGCCACCAGCCAAATTGCTTTGGAAACTCCTGGACTAATATGACGATGGATAGTCGATTTAAGCCCATTCGGACGAGCATACGTCCATAATTGAACATAAAATATTCACCCCGTGATGCCTACGGGAAGGGTTAGCATCTCGAAGATTTGATAATAATTTACAGACCAATAATAGCCGATAAAACAGTGAATTATTAAAGACCAAACACTGCAGTAATTGTGCCGGTTTAACGTTTAGCAGGGCCATAAACACCATTGCAAACAGAAGGCGCTGTGAACCGGTTCCCGCAGTGTATACTCTGCACTTATTCTCTAAGGCCATTGTGTAGAGATGACACATGATCTACAACTTAACTTGGAACAGTCAACATTCCTATTAGCTCGAATAATATTGGGTTTCTAACGGCCTTAAATAGGTTTAATATATCGTCCAATCCCTATTGCCGGAGACGATAAACTTGGTAACATTCGGTTTGGAACAATTTTGCCACTGGCAATAATTACTACATTAAATATACTCCCATATTCATTTAACACAGATAATGATTGCAACAAACTAAATTGTTTCTTTGCTCATCTGCAAATTTATTTTGAATTATTTGAAAAAAACGAAATTTTTGCATTTTTTTCTAATTACGGCCCTGGGTAATTTTATTTTTTGTATTAAAATCTTTTACAATTCATTGATTTTTTTCATTGATCCAGTGGCCTAGATCACTTGGGCTAGTGGATCCATATTAAAAATTTACTGTTTATAATTTGAATCTTTGCATGTGCGTCATACATACGAATCGTCAGCATCAAATCAATTCAGGATCAACGGAAAGTATAACCAGTGACGTCTCAAAAATTTTATGTTTTTGGTTTGAAATTAAAAAAAAACTGATATACAAAGGCAGGTAAAGAACGAGGAGGTGAAGAACTATTGGGTTAAGAAGTAAACAACAAAAACAAAAGCAATCACAAAAACTGTTTATAGTCACACGGACCATGGAAAAATCATTAACAAATATTATCATTCCTTTCACGCTTGTAACAAATAACCTACTCAAAGATATGTGTTCATACCACCATCTTTACTCAAACCATATACACGGCCATTCTCTATTTTGACCCGTTAGTCTAGTCTATAGAAGACATTCATACTACATCTCTATCTTTGTTATTTGAATATTACGTGTTCCCTATACAATCTAGACACGTACATGCTACCTAATTCGATGTACACGTAAAAATCCAAACTACAAACTATACGTTAGAACTACACAATAAAACGTCGCCATATTACCAAAATCGCTGTGACCATTTTCATACGTGCATGCTCGGTAATTAACCGCCTCTTGTACATAAAGGAGCAAAAGCCCGACGTGTATACAGAGTCACTCATGTAGTAAATAAATGTATTTTTCCATTTTTTTTTGGAACCCCATGTATATTGTGACGTTTTTGGGGTCTTTGAGAAATTCTGAACATATTTCATGCAACATATGCCTAAACTCAGCAGAATTCGAAAAAAAATTAAATTAATAAAAATAACGATAGAACTATTAATACTTAAAAAATAACAATATAAACTATTATAATTTAATGTATTAAATGTTCAAACTGTACTCTGCTGAGTTCTTAACAGTGGGCAAGCCGCAATTCAAATTTGTCAAGAACTTTTCCCATCACTTGAGGAGATACTTGTTGAGTTTCACAAAACCCGATAAAAAAAAGTCCGTAAGAGTGAGGTCAGGCGATCAAGCAGGTCACTTTAATAGCCATATCGCGCCAATATTTCACTAACCGTTGAATTTAGAAACGGATATGTTAAATAAAGTATGATCAGAATTTCCCAAAAACTTCATAATATATATGGGATTTCATAACGAAAAAACGAAAAGGTACGTTTATATACTACATGGCTAACACTGCATACATATCTGTTACGTTAAAAAAAATGCACAACAAAAAACAATATTTGACGTAATCCAACATGTTCATTAAAAATATTTCCTTCAATTTTTAACGAATTTATGCGGTACTTTTGGTCCTCTATGTATATTCCGCAATTGTCATCACTCACATTTACCACGGCTCCAGCGTCCGTAGTAACCTTCGCTAGATCATTTCATCCCTTATAAATTTTATAGTGCACAACATCGAAATAAACCATTAGCCGAGGGGTCAATCCTAGAAGCACAAAATACCGAGCGATAAAACTTTATGTATATTACATGTAGTTTCCCTAACGCTACGTCCATATCCAGCATGTTTATTACGTCAAAATAGGATGGTCTGACAGCTATATGTACTAGTTTCTAATTAGAGGGTCAGCCCTCAAAGCCTCGGGTTGCGGATATGAAAGTGCCGATTAGGCCTCTGTGATGTCTATGCGCCCCTAGATGTATGAAAGAGATAAAGATTTGGCATCGATTAAAGTTTAATGTGTAAAAGCGTTGTAATATCGAACCAACCGTTTGTCAGCTAAATACAGGAGCACGTGCCACAGACACGTGTAGGAATCACACCCGGCCAATAAACAAGCGGAACACGGCATATCGGACAGATAAATTGAATAACACTTGCGAATAAGCACCTACGGAGCGCTGGGCTATGACACATTATGATGGAAAGCAAATCTGAATACTTAGAAGGTTGATTTGAGGTTTAGAGATTTGTTGTAGTCATTTTTTTTTATATTTAAATTTCTGTCAGCAGTGCAGCGGATTAGGCGCTTTTTTGTAAGTATTGCTGCAAAAATTGAATCGCTAAAAAAACTGTACTTTTCTAACTCTCCTGCATATACATGATTTTTTAAGACACAGATTCTAACAGAAATCAGCGCTAAAAATCAGTGAATTAAATAAAAAGTAAATTTAAATCAAATTTTTTTGTATATTTTTCGAATGTCGTTCTATCTTTTCAACATACTGTATATTTAGTAAGAATATTTTTGAGCATCAATGGTTCAATGCGTCTTCCTTAATTGTCTCGAAACAGTTCAGGGCGCAACATTTAGGACGATTTTTTCAATAGGAGCGCTAAGGATTTCAATTTAATATATTTCACTGTTACGTAACTTGCCGTGTTACGTAACAAATAGAGTGATTACTTATGAAGAGGGTTTAGATGGAGTCTTTTAACTGACATTACCTACCCATGAACGCTCAAAATAAATTTTATATTTTCTCTATTTTTGCTAAGAATGGAGTAGCAGACACGTTTGTAAGATGGTCCCAAGTTTCAATGGAACTTATGAAATGTCTCTGTACTACAGACCTTCCGTAATCACCCCTATGATGGAACACTAATGTCGACTTAGTGGTCATGTTACAGGTATAATACACGGATATCTTGGTAAGTTTATTTGAAACAAGCTTGTTTGGGCAACATTTGGGTTTTAGCATTGAGGTGTCTATCTATCAAAAGTCACAAGGTAAATCGCCTTCATAAATAATCACTACAGTTGTTAATTCGTATTATTGCTTATAGCTCCTTTGGAAAAAAACACAGCGAAATACGTAGATACGCGTTGAAATCCTTTGTATTCGCATTAAAATAAAAAGCACTCTATATAATCAAGCCGTGCCACAACGATATCAATAGAGATCAATCGATTTGTTTAAAAATCTATATTTTATATTGGCGCCAATACGCAGTTCAAATTTCTGTTTTTAACTTTAGCTGCAATTGCAGAACTGAGTGCTTATAAATCATAAAAACGCACTGTATAATCCACGGTAAGAACATAACAGCACGGTTTTTAGAGGACTCAAGTTTTAGAGTTGAAAGTTCCAACTTTTAAACAACACCTGTACTAAAGGAGAAACTCTGTCAGCTTACAAATGGCCCTTATTGAGACATAAATGGGTTTACAGTCCACGTAGCGTGCATTTGAAGAAGGACAACCATTGAATCAAAAGAAATAGTTTTATTGTGGTGTTTTTTTTTTTTAATTGAGACAAGGTGATTATCTGAAACCTCACAGTGGGTTGTGAAGATAGAATACACCTAATGGAGGCCGAGGAAGGTCCTTAGCTGGAGCTTTTAGCACTCCCGCAAACTTATGCATAAACTTCTGTTTTGAAAACCAAAGTGGGAAAAATAGACACAGCAGCAATTATTTCTTCGGTAAGAGACTGCAAACGAAAATCAACCATGACTTGTAATACATGTTATATTTGGGACCAAAACTTTTTTCAAATTTGATATAAAAATATCACGACTGTGAAAAAATTAATTTGATGATGCCCGCTGGAAAACGGAACCGTGAACAAAAAAATTGCTTGTCACGTTTTTACGGTGGGTTAAAGTTAATTAGGTGCCTCCCGATTTACATCACATAAAATTTATAAGGAATTTGTATAATTTTCATTACTATGCGTTAATTTTCCAGCATTCTTGCAGAGTTTTTGTTTCGTTTTTAGAAACGAATTTTTTGAATTTTTTCTCATAAATTGCCAAAAGAAATGAAAGAGCACTTTCAGGAGTGAGGGTATGGAGACGTTGTGCCAGAATGAAGCAAAAAATAGAGGGTGTCCTGTTTAAAACTATTTTACAATAATTTTTGTCCACCCTGTATACAGTCGTATATTGGAGAAAAAATGTTATTAAAACAATTGCTATTGACGATCAAACATCTCAGTGACATCAGATTAACAAACAAAAGAAAATCTCCCCAGTGTTGGCAGTTAGAATTAAAATCTCTCGCATTCAGTTTAATGGTTACACAAAATAAAGAAAATGTCCTCATTGCGAAATAAAACTAACAATAGTCGTATTTCCTCTGTAATGGGTCCAATATTCTTCGAAACCGCTTTACCTGAGAAGCGTTATTGTGAGTGACGAGAGATCCCCGGTCCAGAATGCGACACTAACAGCTACGGCTGGATGAAGACTTACGAGATGTCGGTGGGTCGCAGGAATTCAGATGACTCTGATTAGCGTTTACGGGGTTTTATTGTTATTTTTAGTGGAGGTCGGCAAGAGGCAATTAGAAACGAGCAGGAATTACGATCTTTACCTGCTTCCCTATTCCACATTGTGAAACATGATCATGGTCTGAGGGAGACGTTTTGATGTTTTAATTTGTGGCAAGTTTGCTGTGGCCTGCTGTGGTAATAAGGAGATCTCCGTATGCGATTTGCCGTTTATTAGTCCATAACATCGTGCCATCTGCCGTGACCGTCTCGCGTAGATAGCTTGTCCGACCGAGCCATTAACACGTCCAATATCCATACGGCAACAAGACATAACCGAGATATGAATGACGTGACTAAACCTAAACGGTTTTCTATTTCCTCGAGCTGGACATGGTTGGGATGGAAACTATTTCCTTGCGAAGCGAGGAAATTGTAAACCAAATATTTTAATGATCGCTGACAGCGAAGTTTATTTTTGGTTTACGTAGTGTCTTTTGGAAACAAATTTGATAATACAGAGTGTCAAGTTGCGGGCTTTTGAGTTCATGGAAAAAACTGAAAATTTCGAAAAGGTTTTCGTTCTTCCCTCAGCTTATATATTCTATTCAGTGCGACGGTTCAATGTTCAACAAACATCATACACTATATTTTTCCAATTTTGTCATAACAATTGTGCATCCTTTTAATTTATAAGATGATCTTGTCATCACATCTTTCCAGAAAATGAAGTTTTCTGTGTTATCTCTACACTCTGGATTATTTTGGCACGTCGCCAAAATTTTCAACGCCATGTTGGTTGAAAACAATTTCACATTTTGCGGCTTGGTAGTAATTCGCGTGGTTCACTAACACGTTCTTCAACTCCAAACTTCACAACTTTGCCCCAGTTTAACTGACTTCGTATCTTTCAGGCTTGCCGACAGCCGCATGGTTGATCGCTAGAAACAACACCATGTATGCCATAAAAACAATAAATAAATTTATAAAAGTGAATGAACATTTGGTATTGTTAACCTCGGTGATGACGCGTCTGCACAGAGCAAGGACGTATCTATAAACTTCTTGCGAGAGTTCTCTGACCTATTGGGTCTTCTTGATTGTAACCTGGGACGCCCTGTAAACTTGTAGAAATTTTTAAAACCTGTTCATAATCCACTTCCAGTCAATAATCATTTTTTTCGCGTAAAAAAGTTCAATTCTGAAAAAATATATTTAATTACTAACACCGAGGAGTAATAAAGCGCAATGGCGAGAGAGAGGTCACCCTTGCATCCTCACTATTTAATGTTCCCGGAAATGTTACGGTGCTTTCAGGCAGCGCGAAACCGGATAATCCAAATCAGACTTTACGTCCGAAATTAAACGCAATTAGGACTTTAGACATTACAATCGGCCAATATTTTTATTAAAAAACCACATACAGAATAACGCGAGCAGTTATTAAGAGACGAACCGAACCGGACGTTACCGTATTTTATTTTTATTGAAATTGAGTTCCTGCAACGGCTGGTAGCAAGTCGAAACAGGCCGTTCGTCCGTCGGACTAATTAAACTATATTGTATTGCCTTGTGCGGACTCCCATACGAACTAACAAGTAAATATGTTTAATATTCGGAATTCTCATCGGATTAATCCGGAACACGCAACCTGCTACGGATTCTATGGCCGATTATGAAGAGAAACTGCTTTGCTAACGATTATCTCAGAAAAACTTTTATTATCCCCTCGTATATTGCTGCTTGGACAAACCTCGGTTAATTTTATACCATTTACATCCCTAAAGGCCAAATTATTAATGCGCTGTTAACTTTAACCTCAGCTAATCGGAGCTAATTTCCATAGAAACCAGGAATCTGACCAATATCCAGGGTCTTTTTCGCAGTTTTCATGGCAATTGCTCTGCAATTGAAGTTCATACATATGTATGTATTTATAAATAAAAAAATAACTTGCAACGTGCAGTGCATATCTAATCATTTATTTGGTCTTATGGTGGTCAAAATGTAGTACTAACCTGAACGAGACTAATCTGTGGCGATACAAAGTCTAATCTAACTAGGCAGTATATATCGGGCAGGTCATGCATAAATCCCTTTCTCATTTGGCATAATCTACAGTAACGTCAGTTAACACCTCGACTTGCTAACATTTCCTGCCCCGATTGCAATAAAGCAGTGGTGCAGGTCCGTTAATCAATTTCCAGAATTATGGGACCGGACTGCGCCCCATTTTGATTGTTAAGAGATAGAATTCGGCTTGTGTTTGAATATTAGAAATATTTAAGAGAATTTTTTTCCGTGAATTTTGCAAAACTCTTGTCCTCAATCGGTTTGATTAATGGATTTCGTGAGCAGCTTCGGTGTTTGGTGAAGCTTGTAAGAAAATCTGTAACGACAAGATTGAGTTAAACTCAGTACGCATCCCAAACTACAAAATAAGTCTAAGACAATTTTCAAGTAGGTGGCCTTTTTGGTTTAAGTAAGTTTAGATCTATAGATATAGATTGTCCCGAATTGCAACTACAAATGATTAAAATTTTTCGACGAAAAACTATTCTATTTTGCTACACAGCCTGTCCCAGATAGAGAAGAACAGCTTAGGGTTCTCGGAAACTATAACAGATACAAAATTTTGACAGAATTCTAACAGAAGTCTACTAAGATCTAACAAAACTATACAGAATTTGTGGGTTTCGTTTTTGGCATCTTTTACATGGCTACAGTCAAAAGAATGTAAGTTTTACATTATTAAAACACACTTTCGAAAAAATCATAGCAATGTTGCCAGTTTTCTTCTCAAATTCTTACTTTTGAAGATAAATTGTTAAACTTTTGTTTTTCATATAGGCACAATATCGAATATTTACACCTTTTAAAGCGTTAGAAAAGTTCTTTTTCATTGATGAATTACATTTAGTATTTTTCTTAGCAACCATGTTACCATGTTAGAACCAGTTACATATTGCCATTAAAACATTCTTTGATGACTCAGCTATGATTTTGAACTATAACAATGACACACAATAAATAAATAAATGCTATGGAAACGGTGAAAAGAACATATTTATGTTTAGAAAATAATGATAGTTTAATCGAATATGCGAATGAAATATTTAATGAATATGTAATGAAACTTCTATTCGATCCACATTTAGCCGTATTATTGCTACAAAAAACATAATTTAATTTAATTACTTTTTTCTTATTTTATATTGATGTCGGGAATAAGCATAAATAAATATAATTATACACACATCAAAAGAATTTAAGGTTTTCCAAATTTAAAATATTTGTGACAGTTCCAAAGCATTTATTTATTTATTGAGTACGATTGCTATAAGCGAAAATCATAGCATGATTTATCAAAACATGTTTCTATTGCTATAACTTATAGACTCTCCGAAAAAAATACCAATGTAATACATGGCTTAAAAGGAAGCTTTCCGATAATTTTAAAAAGGCAAATATTCAATGTTGCGCATATATAAAAATCAAAAGTTTGATCATTTATCTCCAAAAGTAAAGAATTAACAAGAAAACTGGCTACACTACTACGCAACTTGATCCTAATTGTATCTATTTCCATTTCCAAGATCCCCATGCTCTTTATCCTTATCTGCAAAAGACTATTTAGGATATAATCGAAAAATTATTTGTTATTGAAATACAAGGCGTCAAAATATGGATTTAAAAAAATCAAATTTATTAATTGCCTCCAAATCCAACACACATCGAAGAAGCACGCTTTTTGCAATAAAAAACGTATTTTTAGTTTGACCAGAGGCGTCCATACTTGCATATCACTAGATATCTTTAAATGACACCCTGTATTTTTAAATATTAGCGATTTCCACGTACATAACCTCGCTAAATTTGTAAAAAAAGTCTTGCCCTCCATAGCGTTGCTTAATTGCCTTAACTGCTAAAAGTTATCGAGTGCGGTCGCGACCATAACTCAGGAAATATACGAGCTGATCTGAAACTACACATATAAATTTTGAAATGAAGTTCTGAATGGGCATCGGATCGCAATAATTGCACAAGTCCGCGAATATATCATCGGACGATTGTATTAACGCGATATCTTCACTAACTCGGCTAAGAATCTCCGTGAGACGTCACCGAGTCGGCGATTTACGAGTCTTAACCCTTCCGAAAGGCTTAAGTTACGCGGCCCGATTATTGTCTCCAGTATCTGCATTTCCAAACCAATAAGCAGCTGTGTTCCCAACTAATAACTTCATCCCAACAATTACATTAAATAACGTCTTAAGACTAAGCTTAGATTTTCTTGTCTAGGGAGTTTGAGGATTTATGTGCCGGAATGTTTTCAAAACTACGCAACGTTAATTTTTTTCTTTAGTTAACATTTCCAGCCATAATTTTCGGACAAGAAATGTGGACACTAAAATATGTTCGAGGTGACTCCATTATCGATTTATTTTAAATGCAACACCCTATATTGTATAACATTTTTTAATTTGCCGGCATGTTCGAGGAAAAATATATATGTATAGCATATACTATTCCGATTTTCAAATAGTTTTTAGGTATTCACGTTTGAAATATCTCCTTGCACACTTTCAATAGCCGTAAATTGCAAACGGTTTAAATTTCACTTCCCAACACTTTTCTATTTCTAACTTTACAGCTGGGGTTATATAGCAAATAAGATAAAATAACAAATAACATAAAAATTTAGTTCGGTACTAATGTCATAAAAATTTATTTGGTGAAGGGTTATACAGCCTGAATAAAATAATACTAAAATAAGTCTTCTAACATTTTATTTTATGTTGTCTGGTACTAATAAATACTTCTTCCTGAACTTGGGTCCCCTCAGGGGTCGCCCTTTTCACCCTCCCTTTGTAATCTATGCTGTCACGATACACACATCAAATTATGACTTGCAGGACAAAATATATATAAGCCAAACAGCATACATGTGGATCAGCACAAAACTATGCTAAAAATATATAAGTCCATCTGCAGCCCATTGTTAGACCGTGAATACATATTGGGGGTAAATGCAATGGAAAAAAGTAAACAATGCAGACCAATAACATAGGAAATTGCAATAAAACTGGTTACAAAGCACGCAACAAATTGCTATACGAATATACATACACGAGAAGAATAACTGATTGACTGCTACAAATCAGGAAAGATGGAAAAACAGTCGCCACAACTGAACCATTCTGAACCCTCTCTGCTTTACGAGACAAACAGAACAATTCTGCTTTCTTTCTTCTTCAACCACTCTTAGAGCATTTCCAAATGTATTTTTTCCTTTTTTTTTGAATTTCATGAATGACTATTTACGTATACATGTCAGAATTTTTCTCATAAGGATACACAGATCACGTGGTCGACAGCTTCTATCACTGGAAATGTACAAGATGTTTATTAAGTACTTGTACAATCTTTAATGAGTGAATCTTTGACAAATTTTAAAATAAAAACTTCATATCAACATAGGTCTGTATAGACTTGATTTTGGAGATAAGAAAGTAACTTTTTGTGTTTGTAATTTTATTATATTTCTATTCAATAACATATCAATTTGACGAAATTCTGGACACTGGGAGTACTGGTGATGTTGCAGTTGAAGTTGAATTACTGAGAGTTTTGGAAAAATAAGCCAAAGAAGACAGTATTTGCCGTCATGTTTTATATTAAACTACCGGTTTAGTAATGACTATCACCAAATTAGTGCAAATTAGATAAAAATTAAAATTCGCAAATCTTAATTCTGGACAAGAATTATCCTAACCATTGGATAGAAAGAGCGAGACGGCATATTCGGCCTTCCAGATCATCAGATTTGAATGCATTGGATTTTTTCTTGTGGTTACTTAAACTAGTTTATAAAACTCCAGTCAAAAATGAAGAAGATCAACAACAAGAGAAGAAAAGCACAAGACATTTGAATCGCGTGCCATTATTAATCAGGCACCACGTATGTTCGAAAAAGTTCGTAAATCAATGCTAAATCGAATTGATTGATGTATTCCAGTAAGCGGCAGTCATTTTGAGCAATAATCGTAAATGTTATTAATTTATTTGAAAAAATAGCTTAGTCTTAGTCTTTTAAGGGATCTAAGTTTGTCACATCATAATGCAATCAACAAGACATATTTATCCATTCATTCTTCAAAAACTCTTAGTGATTCAACTTACAAACTTCAAACGCAGGTTTAAGTTTAAACCCGTTTTTTTTCAAAACGGCTATTTTCAGTCACAAATATTAAGAGTTACAGTTATTTAAATCCAGGTACAACAATGTATGTGGCGCCCTCTAACATTAAATAAAAAAGTAAGTAAATATTTGAGTTTTTTAACACCAATATTCCCAGTATCTAGAATTTCGATTAAAATTAAATGCTTTGAACAAAAATATAAACCAAATACTAAACAATTTTTTTAAGCGCTGTATCCCAAAGATCAAGCAGACAAGGATTCATATTCACATGAACTTGCTATCCCAAAATTAGTCAAAGGATTTACTCCTTGAAGACTGTACAAATACTTCATAAGCACCCTGTATATTGTTCAATTTTGGCAATCATGTTAAGGCCCATAGCCTTTTCATCGAAGTTTAAAAAAAGTATTGAAACGTGGCCTGTAAATTGAGGCCCATTTTAACCTGCGAATACCGGTACTTTTCAACTATCCGGGAAAATGGTTATTAATCACATTTCCCAATGCCGCGTGTGCTCAACGCCTTCAATTAAGACCCCTCTGTAACAACGTCCGACGATGCATATAAAAACAATAATGGATTTTAGATAATTAACCGCACATAGTGAATGAATTTAACATATGGGAGATGGGAAGCTTTTTAGTGCACGTACGATTCTATAACTTGACCCATCAAGAAAGTCCGCTCTTGTCTTCAAAATCCTAATAATACGCGCCCCACTCCAATCTCGCCATCCCGGTTCTGATTGGTATTCGAGATGCACAAGGTCGATTGTTTTAATTGTTTCTCCGTTCTGTGCAACATACAATTTAACCGGAAGCACGTATATTCTAAATGTTGTAATTCTACCTCTAAAGCCGTGCACTAAACCATCCCGAACGCTACCCGGAGACACAGAGAACGCTTTACCTGAACTAGCAATATTTTTCGGCAATATCCGAGCTAGAGTCGACATTAGAATAAAATTTAGAATGCCCTCTTTCTGTTTTTGTTTTTGTTTTAACTAATGAAAATTGCTCCAGGAAACGCGGAATTGAAGTGAATACAAATCGGCGTGTTTTACGTTAATTAACGTCACCTGAGAGGGAGAAAGATTCTAATAAGACACGTACTATCTATTGGATAAACAATAAAGCAAAATTGGGGGTGTTCGATGAGGGGCAGTGCTTTCAGGAAGGGACAGAAAAGATGGTATTGATTCCCCATCAGCACGAGAAATAAGGTCAATCAAATGCGACGCACGTCCGATAGTTGTCCATCAGGTCCCGATTTGACAGTTTGTATCGCAAGTAAGCCGTCAGCTCGTGCCTGGTAACTGCCCGAATATCGTAAACTTTCATTTCTCCAGGAGCAAACCAGGGGTGGAGATTTCCTTATCGGTTGGACGCTTCAAATTTCTCAAAACAAAAAAAACACATCTCCTGTTTAACTTAGTTTAACAAGAGCAGTCAGTAAAAAATGGTTTTGAACTGAATTTTAGAACAATGCAGCAAACTAAAGACGCTGAGGTGTAGAAAGCAGCTCAACTATTTTTAGGAGTAGGTCCGATTTCCAAGATCGTATTGATGGCCTTCCGATCGTCAATCGTCCAACAAGAATTTTGGAATTACTATCAGTTAGGTAGAGAAGATTGCATAAAGAGGAAGTCTGATGTCATGAATTTTCTCAATATACGCGGTGTTCGTTTCTGGAGCTCAACCGTGAGAAGCTTGGCAAGCTTGAAAGGTACGAGGGCAATTAAATTGGGGCAGAGTTCTGCAATTTGAAGTTTGTGAATATACCGTTTCAAAATTTGGAAAATTCCTATGGTTTTCAGAGGATCAAAATTCACACGAATCTAGCTTCAAACTTTAGTCGAACCTGATTTAAAAGATGCATTTATTTCATCGTGTAATAAATTGCAAATTTTATTTCATTACTTTAGCATAAAAATCGCTACACGATCACTGGCGCATGAGTCAGAGTTTTCATTTAAATATGTGATAAATTAGCCATAACCGTTCCGAATTAGAAAACATATTCAAGTCAATAAATGGAAACACGTGTCCCAATTTACCCCACCACGCCTCTTCTAAGAAATTGCTTGGTCTTTTTTTAGATATTGATCACACTTTAGTTAACTACGCCACTGAATCACGTCAATTCTCAATGCGACCGGAATTTATCGAAACAGAGGCGTGCAAACTGGAAAAGCTTTCTTAAAGTAAAGCATCACGTAGATTCTTTATATCAGGGTATCAGGGATGCGGCGAACGGGACGGACTGAAAATAAGGATTTGACGTAATAATGATTTCAGGCAGATTGGGACTTTTCAAGTTTTAAACTCTTGTGCTCAACAAATATAGTTTTAACAAATATTTAACAGAGATGTCTATTCGTGCGAGCGATTAATAATCGCGACTCTTTATCACTCATTAATACTGCATTACGAAAACCAAAGCGTACAACAATTCTATATTAAATATAAAAGTCACTCTACTTGCTCAAGTTGATTTGCACTTCAGTTCGAAATCGAAAACCCCTGGGTCTAAAAATTTTATCTTTTAAGAGTGACAGATACTGATCACGTGCAAAACATAGGTTTTGTCCAATAGAAGCAGTCATGACCACATTAAGCCAATCACATCACGAGCGCAGAACCCTGCATTAATGATTATTGTATACTAGATCACTTGCAAAAGTAATTGGTTCTTAAGCAATGAATTCCTGAAATACCATCAAATCATTTGATTCTCCCTTCAAAAGAGTGGCAGGAAGCTATAGACTTTATTGCGGACCCATGTGAGAATAGCTCCCCAGTATGAAATCCTTAATTATCACAATACCTTTAGTCCAATCTTCGGTATAAACACAAATATTCTTTGGAGTTTTTTGTACAGTCAATATCCCCTTATACAAAACTGGAGACGTTGCAGAGACATATTACCAATTTTTTTACATCATTTGTCCATGATTTCTTGAATTCCAGTGTATACATGGTCTAGTCGTTAATCACTTCATCGTTAATCATAATGCTGCATTGTCAAATTTCCTTATATTGCCTGTACGCCCCAACATTGACCTTTTCCCAGTTTTCCACCATAATGTCCAATTGTGCGTCTTTTACTTCATAATTGTTAAGGGTCAGAGTTAAGTCAAGGATTCTACAAGTACCATAATTTCCGCAGCGTCTTCCAAAACTGGAGATTCTCGTATACCGTTGATGAAAATCACTAGAGTATGACTTACTCTACTCTCAATTTTCATACATGTGCTTATGGACAAGTTAAAACCAGTTTTTCGGTACACAATATAACCGTAGCTTTGCCCACTATTTCCGTTAAGGGCCATAATTTCCATTGGCACTGGAGGCTTTGTCTGATAAGAGGACGCCTGCGCAGTAAGATCCTACAGACCTATTTCTTACTCAAAAGTAACTGTAGAACACACAGTTGTTTCAGTAAGTTTTGGGGTGTCAAGAAGTTTGATCTTAATAGAATTATATTTTTCCAAAAACTTCTTAGACACCCAAAATTTTTACGTATAATCTCCATTCTTAGCCAAGAGCGTTCCGTAGTCGTAGCTGGTAGTCATTAACAAAAAATACGAAAGAAGTTTGGTCCTTGCAATTTTTTGATATAGGAATCATCTACCTGAGAATCTGTGTTCCATTCATTGAATGTTAACTTTTCAAAATCACTGAGGGACTCAAAAGTAATGCCATCGATTAACATGTACATATTCACTGACGCTGGATATGCCAAGATTGGTTCAAACACTGGAACGTTTCTATTGGTTTTACTTGGTAGGACCTGGGCAAGTTATCAAACAAACCTTTAAGATTAAGACTGCCTATTGCGTGTTGGGTCATAGTAATTGAGTGACTAGTTTTTGTCTATCTAACCAATACTCCATCATCATCAGAGGACGACCTAGCTAAAAATGTTTAAGGTCATCCAAATTAGTCTTGGTAATGTTGCCGAAATTACCAGCCATCAAAAAATAATCCTTTGCAGTACCATAAATATCTCGTCATGGGTTATCGGTAGTAACCAAAGGTTCAACAATACCTAAATGATCAATTTCGCACTTGAGTTGAATTTATTACATGTTGAAGAACAATTATTCAACATCAACTGCCTTAGATATACTAAATAAGCTTGATTTTTATACCCTCCAATTGCGTATTCATTTTCAACTTGTACCATAATGATCGATCGCCCTTCCGTAAATTGAAGGGCTGCTATTTTGGGTATCAATTAATTGAACCGTTTTTAGAGAAAATTATGGATGTTATTGAAGATTAATAGCTAGAGAAATACACCCTTGTAACATAGTCCAGGTAGTTTGTATTGTCCTGATTGTTATATTATTGCTATCTCTGAGTAGAAAACCCGTAAACCCTCCGAATTCAAACTCAGCACAAATGAAAGGTCCAGATCTTATAATGACAAACAAATCTTCTTCTTGAACAGTTCGAATGAATATTTCGATATAGAGGGAGTCTAACATTTCAGATTCACCCCCACCAAACTCAAATTCACCCAGAAATACGGTCAATTACACAGAATGTTCCAAATTCTATAACCAGTATTTCAGTATTGATAAAGGAATAGTATGTTATATACCGAGTTGGAAACTGTCCATTACTGTCGAGAGGTTTTATATTTTACCGAAATGGGCAATGTCGAAGTTAACAAAAATAGGCACTTCGACATTTTAATCGTCCCTTAAATGGTACAATTAAATTTTACACCCGACGTTTCAGCTTGACGTCTCCATCGTGAACATATGATAGAAAAAGACATAACAGATCGTTGACTATTTTATTGTATATTAAATCCAAGAGAGTTCGTCGACTTCAATGATTAGGCCATTATGGGTTTGGTGGTTGTGGGCACTCATCAAACGCCCATAAGTAAATAACCTCGTGTAAGAAGTCGTTGGTTCTTTTGCTTTACAGTAACCATGATGTGATACTAGCCACATTTCTTAAATAGATTTGCGAAATGAAACTATATCCTTTCATTTCATAACCAATTAAGATATGGAAATCACACAAATCATCAGCTCTGACTAAGAAAACTGGTACTTTATTTGACAAATTAGAAAATGCGCATTCATCTACATCTAGCGAATATCTTTTACCTTTTACAGTTTTTATTGTCCCAATTATTCTCACTTTACTTTGGATAGGCACTCTGAATAAAAGTATTCTACAGCTCAAAATACTCCAAGGTTAAAGCACACTAAGCATCTTCCAATAATGATGTTTAGTTATAAACCGAACTTCAATTGGAATCATTGGGGATTATGTGCCTAGAATGCGTCAACATAACAAAACAATTCATTATTGATGGATAATGGACAATGACCTCGAATACTTGACGCACAGCAAAAGAATAATTTATTAACTTCATTTTAACTGTATTTCCTACAATAAATTACTTAGTTGTTGTGCAGAATCCTGATTATCGACTTAATGTGACGACAAACAATGGATAGTTGATACATATATGCACATTTAATGCCCAATTAACGATGAAAAATGCTTCAACCCTTATTAGATTGATATCCATGCAAGTTTCATGTAATGAAATTTTCCATGATATTAAATCCAATAGCTCTTAATTTTCTCAATCTATCCCTCCACTATGCCCTTGGCACTCTGAAGTAGTGGATAGATCCATGAAAAATCGTAATATTCTTACCACTGAGAATAAAGTTGGATCGGTCTGCGTAAAAACTGGATTTGACACCACCTGAAGTGAAATACTCGTAGTTGGTGGGGATGTCTGCTGCTGAAGAAGTGTAACTCGTCAGTTATTAAAACCACTGATAGAGCTTAAAGTAGCATTTTTGTTTTCTGAATGAAGTAGAAGAATTTCGTCCAAAAATATATATATGGAGAGATTTTGAAGGATCTGATTATCTACTTTACTTTTTAAGAGCTCATAATAATAAATAGGAAATTTCTCTTAAGTGAGGTAGGTATAAGTCTACCTTAAGAGATATTATTTTATTTATCTAATATATTTTGTTATTCTTAATAAATAAGCAATAAATAGAAATTATTGATGGTATGTTAAACCATAACTCAAAAGGAAAACAAAAAAGCAGAAAAGGACTAATTAGAAAATTCACATTTCTACCGTTATTTTCGATCTTCCACGGAGTTATTCAAATCCTCAGCGCATCATGTAGACAATCAATCTCTTAACTCTGATCCTAATTTTAAATTCCTTCTTCAATTTTTGTTAGGTTTTTGATCTCTTCTAGTATTTTCGTATTTTTCACTATTTTCGTAGAATTTACAAAAATATCTATCAATGTAAATTAAGAATATAAAGAAAGTAAAGAAAAACTAATCATCTGGTTCATTATCTGAAGCAATTTGTAACACTTAACCGAAGTTCTTAAAATAAAAATAAATCTCAAAGAAAACGAAATTATAATCACTCTTGAAAAGAAAAACGCAAAATATGCGAAAAATACGAAACTTTGCGCCACCCTGTATATCTAATATGGTGTATTTTTGATCGTGGGTGTATTAGAATTTTTTAATTATTTTGTATAGAAGTATGGCCCACTGAAATTCTGTATAACGATATGTTACAGCCCATATATGTATGTAGCTACTTTCACTGTTTTTACCAAGCGTTACGAGTGAGCTTCATCGTAATCAGTATGAAACTAATGCGAGAATTTCGGGTTCTTGAGAGAACGAAAAATTTAATTATATGTACAAATATATGTTATTCCAATTTATTTAAACTTTTGGTTTGCTATGAAATTCAAGTTTTTTACATTCTATCTATAAATTTAATTAGAGTCAAACTAAATCTTTAATCTCAATCATTCAAACGGTCAAATATTTAGCCTCTTTCTTCTGTTTTAATTTTTACCCTTTAAGCCGATTTGGTGAATCATGGCTTCAGATTGATTTTGTTAAACTCAACCCTCGTATCTACGAATACACATAAGCAAATCGTTTATGCTATATTGCTGTTATTATGAGAGCAATGCATTTCTTACAGTCATCAAAATTTATGAGCATTCGGTTTAAGAGAACCAGCTTATGCCATAACTGAACATTTCTAGCACTTAGAGAAATGTATTTTTTCACATACGAAGCGCTGTTAAGCTTTTTTTCGTGTTGACACCACGATACTTAACAACCGAAAAGCCTTCTCTCTACGTTGACTGAAATTTATTGAAAACTATAAACGAGCTTGCGCACTAGGCCACTAAACCGTTTTCAACGGCAAAATTACAAAGCCACAACTTCTTCGGGGCTAGAGAGTGTTGGCGACGTTAGTTATAGGTTTTAATTAGGACTCTGTCCGAAACCAGCTCGTCTAATCACAGACCGGTCATTTCCTGCCCCGTTTCCAGGATAATGTCACAGGAGCCATTCCAAGTTGGTCAATCCTTTAAAGGGCGCATTACTCGCGTCCAATTGCCCACTAAATTGGACCTATCTTGACACCTTTACTACAATTTAGAACGCTCTTAAAGAGGGCCCCGCAGTCCCGATTTTATGTGCGTCCTGCGATATTCCTTCCTTTGCTTTCCTGTCACATTATATGGATTTAAAGTGAGAGATATATTTGCTGGAGAGACGACAATTTGAATTTCCTTTAGAGAGGATAGGGGTTGCATGGTCTTAATTCACTTTGCCTTAAGTACCTTGGCAAGCAATCCTTAAATTTGCTATAAAATCGATGGGCTCAGAAAGTTTTCCTGCTATAGAGCTAGGACTTAGGCGATTCGCCTAATAAAGCAATATGATCGGGCTATGCATTTTAACTTTTAATCGCTACCTGCTCTTTTGCAAGGTCGTAAAATAATTCAGGTGACAAATGGCTCATTTTAGTAGGCAATAAAACTGCAGTAATTAAAATTATTATAACCAAGGGACTCCCCCTGTAAGTTTGAATGTCTTTATCCGCCACATACATCATGTGAATAGGGGTGATTTTCGGTAATTGGCCTCTAAGTCTCTGGGTTTATGAAGCGATATTCTTCTTTTATTAATGAGGTATTGGTTAGGAATTAGTTTATACTTACATTCCAAGAATTAAACTACGTATATTAGTGCCTCTAAATAGGACGAAAATGTTATATAAGTATATTAGTTATGTGTTATACAGAATGCCAAAAAAACAAAGCGTTTTTAATTCTTTTGTTTACCTATACTTGAGCCTTTCATGTACATATCTCACGCCTCACCCTGAACCATACAATTAATATGAATAAATGTATAGGCAAGTTTGATATGAGTAATGAAGTTGTCTTAAATTCCAAATATTATCCTAAAAAAAATTTTAGCGGCATAAAGCAACACAATTGGCTCTTTCAAGAGTTCTTTAAATCAGAATCATTATGACATGGTTTAGGTGTATAATAGAGCTTTGTTAAAGTAAATATAGATTTATCTCCGGTTTTCTATAAGCTTTTTTTAATGTTCCTTTGTATATTGACTTGAGTAACTGTAAATTCTGATTACTTAACTCTAACACATTTAACATTTGAAATGAGCACCCCATGGTAATGGCATATGATGATCAAGATAATAATTCCAGTACTTTTAATAAAAAGCCTTATGAGGTCATGTTTAAAGCCACTAACTTATTCTTCATTAATACATTATTGACTTAAGCTGCACCCAGTTAGCTCAGTCCTCAGATCAATCACATAGAGTAATTTTCAGAAATAGACCTATGAAATACACATATAGAAAAATATCTTTTTTAAGGCCACTTATTTTGGGGTGTTAAGCTAAAACATAAAACAAAAAGAAACATGCCAATAAAAAATAATTACTACTTAAAGCTAACGTTCAGGTTATGCGCACGCTTCAATGTTCCATTAGTTAATATTTCTTAGAGCATGTCTAATGTGATTTTATATATTTGAGTATATCTGAGACTGAGAATAACCCAAAGTTTAAAAACTATTATCGATAAATTACACTTTTATTCATTCTTCCAGTTCTCCTAGGGAAAAGTACCTCACCTGAAATAGTATTGTAATTGAACTGTAGATTAAAACAAATATTTTTAAGATTATGATAACAAAAATGAAAGAGAGCGATCTAGGAGAAATTTACCAATATTATCAATTTATTTCTCTCTGAGTCGTACAACTTGGAGACTTAAGACAAAGAGAGATATACGATTTAATCTATTCAGCTCCAACGATCGTATCCGAACAATCAACTGTCAAATCTATGTTAGATATATGACATTCTTATCTGACATTCATCTCGACATTTTCGTTCTCTGTCTTACCTACGATCACAGACTGACCTATTAACTCCAGCGGTATCTCTTTATTAAATAGACTATCCCCTTTAACCAGCGCCAAACACTTCGCAGTGGAATTTATGGAATGCGAATATATGTAACTGATTCTTCGTAGCGTCATTTTTGTTGCCCTTTAACTGGAAATCTCTATTGACCTTGAACTGACATTTACCGTAGAATGTGGAAGAAAAGCGGTATTTTCAGTATTAAGAGGGTTAGTTTTTTAATTATTTTTTAAATTTTATTTGTATCTTTTTAACGACTATCAGCTCATGCCGTAAGTGGCACATACTTCCAATAAAATTTCTAGTTATTTTTAAAGGTATTGTTATCTTTGAAATTACACGATTTAGAAAGCTCATTAAATAAGGTAAAGTTGCTCATTTAATGTCGAATAATTTATTTGAAAGAACTTTTTTAAATTCTTTTCACTAAAAATTCTATGCGAATGAAACATGATATATGTAAATGCCTTATACAACATTATTTCGCTCGTTTCAAATTTGTAACTTCGTTTATTGGCAGTAATTTTATACGATTCTAACACGTGAAATATGGTTTTTCATTTGCAATTTAACTAGTCGTCAATGCCTAAATCGTAACAATTAACCACATTATTAAAAATATTGTTAGTATTAGTATTATTATTAGTATTAGTATTATTATTAGTATTAGTATTAGTATTATTATTAGGATTAGTATTATTATTAGTATTATTATTAAAGAGCTTTTTGTTACAGTGTCGTTTCCTATTGGAAAGAGGCAGACATGTCCCAATGATGGAAAACCAGACACCACTTGTTACAGTTAAAATTTATATGGCACAACTAATATCCTTATTAGGAACACATGAAAGTTAAGGAGGCCCTAACAAAGTCATGTTTAGTTGTACTTGTGTGCAAATACGTATAACTGCATTGAATTTTCTAATTTTTATAGTTATAGAGACTTTGCAGTGCCAGAATTGAAACAGTTCCTCTTACGAATCTAACAGCTTTTAAATACGACTCTGGAAAACTATTTACGAGCCACTTTAGAGACAGTGGAAGAGCGCGGACGGGCTGCGTCATCTCGCGTCGCGACGGCCGTTTTATGCAGATAAGCCGGTTTTAATTGCACCAAGGAAATCGCAATGGCCCAGAAAATAAACGAAACAGGAATACATGTTTGGCCTCCGAATTGCGGGTTTGTGTTCCTTTTGTAAACCTTAGTGTTTCACTTTTTTCCGTGAATTATTTATTGCGTTTGATTCCAAGATAATGCTACAACTTTTATAGAAATCAATATCTAGTTTTGTAGCTATTAAGACACTAAAATATGTCAAAAATTACTGATGAAGAATAAAATATACTTCTCTTAAACTTGTATCTATTTACGATCAAATCCTCCTTAAATCAATGTCAATGTCAAACTTGTCAGAACTACTAAAATCATCTTCATGATATAAAAATTATACAGGTAAACTCATTGGTATGATGAATTTTGAAACAGCTCGTGCACGACGTCGCAGTCTGACAAAAATGTACAGTGGGCGGCAAAAATGTAGATAACATCAGAAACCAGCGTCTATTCGTGATTTCATCATTTCAATTTAAAGTCACACACAAATTTACTAGTTGTGTGTACTATATGAATTAATCAGTTTTTGAAAATCTATTTGTTTTGTATTTGCAGCAAAGTAATTCGACATGTTAACCCCTGTATACTATACGAAACATTGGCAGTCAATGTCAATTCAGACATGGCAATAATCATTTGTCCGCTATACAAATTTCTCTTGAGTTGAAAGAATTAGATGTTCAACTTGTGCTTTCAAATCCTCGCCATACCATAAATCTTTCTATTCTCACGGAATTCTCAGTCTGGTAGGGGTACATATAGTCCCCTTGTTCTTTTTTTACACACAAGAAGAGGTTTTATGTATATACACAAATTGGCATTTACCGAATTGTTGTGACAATTAGAAACGAATATTTTTATCAGCTTTATATAAGAAAATTATGATTCTACAATGCAGTTTTTAATGTGTAGTATAGAAATTCATATATTAAAATTTCAATCTCATGTTAGCCTGTGTTTTACTTGAATTAACTCACTTGCTGGGTATCGCGCTGTGTATGTTTAAGTTCTGTTTTTACTCTTTCATCACGGTGTGTTCGCTTTGATGTTTTTGCTTTAGGCGATTTAGCTAAAAGAACCAGAGGCATAGTGTTCTTTTTTAACTTCTACTTCTGTTCGGGCAATTGCAATAATTTCTCTTTGGCACAAAAATCATCATCCGAAAAGTGTTTCGGGTATATTCCAGAAAGTTTACTATTGAAGTTATGGTCTTGATAGCACTTTCGCAACTACAAAATTACATACATTTTTAATTTTTGAAAAACTGAATCATCTGTAACTCAACCAATATTCATTTTGAAAAAAATTCATCTTAAAAGCAACAATAAAAGCAAAGATCAAACTTGAAAAAATCTGTACGCTTTAAACTATACAGGGTGTCCAAGCGAACATTGAATATAGGAGATTAACATGGGAAATTGGTTTTTATTTTTTTGCGCCTGTACGGATTATCCAATTGAAGAATATTTATATGGAGGTCATAGTATGCAAGACCGGCTATCTTTCAGTATTTTTTTCAGTCTTCTAGTTACAGCCGTTTTGGCTCAAAACGCCTCCAAAATTCAAAAATTTGAATGTCCCGCGTAACCGTTCGGCGCCATGATTGGTCAGAATTAATGTCAAAACACAATGTCGCCAACAACGTAAGCGTAAACACCCCATTTCAAATTAATTTTCCCTTTTTGCTGATTTCTAACTTATTTAAGAATTAATTCAGGGAAAAATCAATGGAAAACCTGAGGATAATTATTATGTGGTCTGCTTTGATGTCCCTACGGTAAATACGCAAGTTTTGTTTTGAATTAAATTTAAAATTGCCCGCGAAGATTCTGTCTAGTAAGTGAGATAAAAGGTTAGGTTATGTCTTTGTGTTATCATTATGGGGTAATAAGAAACTTGCGTATTTACCGTAGGGACATCAAAGCAGACCACATAATAATTATCCTCAGGTTTTCCATTGATTTTTCCCTGAATTAATTCTTAAATAAGTTAGAAATCAGCAAAAAGGGAAAATTAATTTGAAATGGGGTGTTTACGCTTACGTTGTTGGCGACATTGTGTTTTGACATTAATTCTGACCAATCATGGCGCCGAACGGTTACGCGGGACATTCAAATTTTTGAATTTTGGAGGCGTTTTGAGCCAAAACGGCTGTAACTAGAAGACTGAAAAAAATACTGAAAGATAGCCGGTCTTGCATACTATGACCTCCATATAAAAATTTTTCAATTGGATAATCCGTACAGGCGCAAAAAAATAAAAACCAATTTCCCATGTTAATCTCCTATATTCAATGTTCGCTTGGACACCCTGTATATGACACGCGGAAAGGCACGATGATGTTTTATGAGAGAGAGAAACCAAAGACAATACGCTCATGCACAAAACTACCTGCAATTTAACAAGCTCACACAAAAACACCTAATATGTGATGGGCAGTTTTGCACATGTGCATATAGCACTTTGTCTATTTCCCTCATAAAAATCATCGCGTCTTCCCTTCTGCCATTTATGGTTCAAAACAAAATGACTTTCCCAATTTCTATCAATCTTTACTGTGTTTTGAATTTCACAATTGTTTCGATTGTAGGTTTGGAGACGTCTTGTTATTTTTACAGTGCATATTTAGCTTTCCCCATCATAATAAATTCAGGACCTAAATTATTAGTGATGCCAGAATTCAGGAACTGTCTACGTGGCTTGTATTTCGTGAACATGGAAATATTTGCAATCAACAGGCAACGCATTAATAATTTTTAGTCTCAATTGGGCTATACAGGGTGTTGCATCGCCGAACCCACCATAGGAAAACCTATGCAAATTTCAATACCATGTAATATTATCTTCTCTGTTCGCTTAGGGGCAAAATTATATTAGACTTTTTTGAAGATTATTTTATGAGGGTATTCCATATAAAATATGAAAAATGTTCTTGGGACTATTTGCGAGATATTTTCAAAAAAACTTTTCTAAAATCTGCAAACTGCTAATGCTGCCCTGATATTTGTCTTTTTTTAAACCATCGGCAACCAAATAATGTATTATTTAATAGTATTAGTAAGAAATAAATAAACATTCCTAATTGAATTTCTAAGTTAGTGAATATTCAAATAATTCCACTGTTTCCAATGCAGGACCATTTAATGATGTTTACTTTCTTTCCTATTGTGGAGGATATTTAAAAAAAACTATAGTAAAGATAGAATCGTTTCAGCAAAACTCATTTGCCTAATGTCGTAGTAGATAGTAAGGTGACGCTTGCTAGTGGTCTAATTGAGGAAGATATCAGGGCAACATTATAAGTTTGCAGATTTTAGAAAAGTTTTTTTCAAAATATCTCTCAAGTGGTTCGAAGACCATTTTTCATATTTTATATACAAGTCCCTTATAAAATATCTTTAAAAAAATTTAATACAATTTCGCCCTTAAGCAAATAAGGAAAATAATATAAAATGGTATTGAAATATATATGGGTTTTTCTATGGTCTGTCTGACGATGCAGTACCCTGTATAAGGGAAAATTTTCTTAAGGCGGATCTGTACTATCAGACAAGCAATAAACTAAGTGGCTGACAGGCCATCTAGGCAAGTAGGCCATTTCCATGCACGGAAACAAGTCTCATCTAAACAGGACGGGATTCGTCACTAAAGCACAAGGGAAAACCGATACCTAGATAAACAACGTCGATCTCAGCTTTTTCTTTGTTTTCGAATGCTCCTCTTGTCTCGATGTGGAGTAAATATAAAATAGTCTAATTTTGCTCCAGGTACGAAGATATGATTTACAGGATGAAGCATTAACACACAGGAGATGATTTTTGAATGACAACATGAATTTACGAGTGCTTGAATACATGCCTTCGAATGTTGTAACTGAATTTGAATTTCATTAGAAAGATTAAATTTTACGCAAATAGTCACTCTCAGTGATGGAACAATCATGTTGATTTAATGGCCATGTCATAGGTGGATCTAATAGGAAATCCTGGTTAGCTTACCTGTAAAAGGCGAATTTAGATAACATTTATGTTTCATCATAGGCGTGATTCCACATATATGACAATCGAAGTTGAAAATCGGAAATAATATTGCTTAATCAAAATTTAAAAATAAAGCTGTGTACTTTCTTAAATATCAACTTTAGGTAATTAAAAAATTGAATATGTTCACTGATTATGAAATGGCATTCATTCCATACAGCAAAACATTTTCCATTAAAATGATAAAACTCCGTCACCAAATGGGTTTCAACTATCGAGACATAAAAAAATCGCCAGCCTCCACTGGGAACAGTCAGCAAATAACAGAATATTTGTTTGCTGGTATTTCTTTTTCTGAAAAAATTCAATCTCGCTATTCTCATCACAAACAAATCATACTTTTATGTAGCTGAATACGACGTCGTTTATATTGCTAATATGGATAAGCCGCAACGGGGCGAACGACTAAGACAAATGGAAAAAAAGACTCAAAACTGGATGACCACTAAGAAACTCACCAGTAACGAACAAAATAAATCTTTAGAAGAAGTACAGAATAATTTTCATTTTCATTTTACATTTTCGCATGTGGCTAAATTGAATTAATTGACAACGTAGATGAGGAATTGCTAAAAAATGCTTATAACTCTGATGATAAAAACATTGTTAAAAATATGAAAATATGCAATATAATATTAAACACCTTCGACATTTCCTACAGTAAATTCTATGTTATAAATGCAATACTATAAACGTGAGAAATGGTGTATTTCTAAAGCCACATATTAATTACACAATAAATTAATAGTTAATTTTCGTTAATTTTTGCAAATTTGTATGGGTAAGATTATAAATTCATGGCGTTAATAACACTATAACAATTTTTTTTTTCGTTTTTGATATTTTGATACACTGTCAAGGACATTTGCGTTTCTAAACTAGATACCATGTTTCAGTAAGACATTAAAATACTTACCCTTTATCATGGTTTATCCATATCACTCACTTAGTGTCCTTTGTAGATACGGATTATAGAAGGACCTTATTCTCTTAGAAATAATTAAAACATGAGCGCTCTTTGAGAGACACTATAATTGGGTGCGTTGACTCACTTTGAAATATGTTTTCCTTCCTTGCTTCTAATAAAGATTAATAACGACACGTACATGGCTCATTATTTACCTAGCGAGTTAAGACGCGTTGGATTTTTGTGTTTTTGATTAAATTTTTTTCTAAATTCACATAAATTAATTTAATTTTATCAAATCTAACAGTAACAAAACTTATTTACTATTCTCAAATTATTTACTAAGAAGAAATACACAATAAATTAGAAAAACTGCATCAGCATACTGTCGTTTGCCAAGCAAACTTTGTTTTTTTATGACTGGCTGCGCCATCTATAAAATATGCAAGCACTACCTGTGAAACCGGAACAGATATTTTCTGTCACCCTAGCTAGTTTCGGCTACTCACATCGCTATAGCGCAACAACAAAGTTACAGATATCTTTTTACCAAGAAGGTTAACTGACCTTAGTTTAGGATAGATGCACCATAACAACAATAATCGAGTTCTATTTACACAAAAGGTTTACTTTTCTTCAAGAAATAGTAGAAGCAACGTTATTGTGACTATAACTAACAAAATACAAGTGTTATCTAAACCAAGCTGGGAGGATTTGCAAGAAATAGTTCTGAGGTACCTCTACTGATTAATATCTAGTTCAGTGAGAACCTATCTACTTAAAAGATACATGCCTCAATCAACAATAAATATAGGAGTCGTGATTGATGCATTTTTGTACTTTAAAGTAATATCACAGATGCCCAAAATTGTTAGTTTAGAGCCGTCAACACTCAGGACATTACTTGAACATGTTCTTTTTATAAAATTTAGAAGTTATTCCAAGTTTTGTGGCCATTATTTGATACATCAATACTCTTTACTTGCAAAAAAGAAGATAATATGATTCAGTTTTATCTTGAATTATTTTCTGTTCTGGCTACTGGTGCATATATGTTTGAACTAGAAGAAGCCTGTGAGGAAATGTGATCGACAAAGTTCTGGGATCATCGATAAATCAGATATCTTACTTTCCTTACAGATAATAACATGATGTTGATGGAAATGTGGATCTTTCATCCAAAATGTATTGAGGACAAGTGAATTTCAAGATCGAGATATAACTATTTATCCAATCTTAACAACTTTTCAAATTTTAAGCACTGATAGTTTGGGAAACTGAATAGTAAAGGTATTTAAAATACAGATCATATTAACTAACTAGATGTGCTCTAATATTGCTCTAAAGTCAATCTACGTTCTGGTTATTCTACTGTATTTTTAAGGTTTCAGAGCCTCACTGGAGGTGTCCAGGGTCAGTATAAGATCCATATCTGACAATTTGGGCATCAAACATAACTTCAAAAGGTTAAAATTTTCTTTAAAATTTTTAAAAGAGCAGGAGTGCGTAATTATAACCATTTTCAAAATTTTAACTTCCAATCAAATGAGCAACCCAAATGGCTATCGCATTAAACTAGTTGCTGTGTCTTTCAATTCGAATTTTTGACGCTATTCGTGTTTACCCAGAGATTCCAATTGCTAATATGTTCGACGTCTTTGAACCGAATTTCTGATTCTTGATTAGCTTTAACGGAGAAAATTCACAAATAAAGTAAAGATTCTATTTGTTTATATACATTTTTATGGTTAGGATCCACAAGATTTGCCTTGTCACTTGTCAATGCCACGTTCTCTGTCAAATGTTAGGGGATCCCAAGTTTTTATTTTTGATTATTAATAGGGTTGTTCATAAGTGCACAATCGTGCGAAAAGTGATACTGTTTGCACAATAAAGGTATGGACTAAGATAGCATTACAATGGACATATTAAAAATATAATTAATTTAAGTTATTTTTATTTCCAATTTTGCTCGAATTCAGCTGGTCAAACGTTTGTGTAATTTCTGGTTGTATCTCTGTTTAGCTTCATGTACCTTTACTTTACAAAACGTATGTTCTGAGTTTTCGTAATAATTCTTCGGTTTTGTCAAAAAATGGTACAATTGTCATCCATTTGGCACAATATTCATACAATCTATTAGTGGCAGCTCATTAATTTATCTTTTCGAAATTTTAGATTTCAAATTGGATAAAAATTTGCAATGGCTCAACAAACCGTACGACAAACCTTAAAGCAAGTAAAGCCGATCTTATCACTGGATAAAGAAGAAGCGAGAAAAAGAGCATTAAATTTATACAAGGCCTGGTATCGTCAACTACCTTTCATAGGTTTGTGACTAAAATGCATAACTTTAAGTTTATGTAATCCATTTAATCAATGTTTATATAACCAAAAAATGATGTTTACCACTGGTCATGTTTCTCCAATCTTAAAAATTAATTTTCTTTTGCGTTGGAAAATCTTTTGGCAAAGTTTCTCCCATTTAAGTCTTCAGATCTTCTAATATATTGTTTTGTAGATTATAAATTTTCTCAAATCCCAAACACTGATTGCCTTTGTTGTCTTACAACCTTTAGTGTTTCTGATAATTTGCGAAGCTAGAAAAGCACCACTTCATTATATTTATATTGGAGAACCAGTCATCTGGGAGGCAGGTTAGGTATTTGGATTTATTGATATCAGAATCTGGAAGAAGGTAATTTCGAGCTGTCATATCTATTATTCCACTGAGACTACAGTCTGGGAATTTACCCACATAAATAAGATTAAAATTAAAGTTTAAGTCATGTCCTAACAGTTTTGTGGTGAGAAATTAGTAATCTAATGTAGTTTGGCACATTAACACATACATAATTGTGAAAAATCTCTCAATGATATGATTTAAAATTTAGTCATTCCTTGCATTACTGCTTGGTTAAATTTCCAGAATGTAGTGTGAGTGCATCCAAAAATAAGTCAATAATCAATAGATTGGAACACCTGACTTGCCCTTCAAATATCTGGTACCCCAACACAAATGTAATAAAGTGAAACACTTTCAGAGGCAAGAAGAAAAGAAAATTAGTAAATGTTGCGCAAGAGTTCAGAAAATCTATCACACAATGTGTTTCAAGGCTTAGATTTCAAAAGGGGAAGGGCAAATTGAGTAGAGAACTTTTCCAGTAGATTTGTCAGAGCAAAGCAAAATTAATTTAGAAAATTGGAAATATGTGACCAATCTCAGAGGGTAATTTTTATAAAATAAATAAACATACAAAAATATTATGTCTTGGAAGAGTATTTTCCAGGATTCGAGTTTATCTATGTCTGAGTTACATTGATGAAAATTGTATTTTTTGGTAGTTGCTTAATGTAAGCAGTGAGACCTAAAGAAAAATTTTTAAAGTCAAGGTTAAGTCGTTTTAAATAAATAAGTTTACTTACAGTGAACTTCATGTTGTAGTTAAGCAGTATGACATCCCAAAAACCGTCGAACAATGCAAAGAGAAGCTTAGACATGAATTTAAAAAACATGGAGAAATAAAAGATATTCGTATTATTGATATGTTAGTGATTAAGGTGAGATGGTTAATTTACTTTTGTTAATATAGGTACCAAATGACTTTAAAGTACTGGTAGGACCAAATTTGATAATTTAATTTTTTTTATACATTGGCCATAGTTCACTTCGAAGAGCAATTTGTGTACAATACATTACAAACTGTCTCCAACATAATTTGTTGAAGTGTGGTACTGCTTAAACATGCGACACTTCTTCATTAAGCCTAAAAATCGCCTGGAAATGCTTAGTTTAAACTTAATATATTGTTTAATTTAACAAAATGTTTTTCATAGTTTATAGTTTTATGATCTATTATAATAATCTGCGAAATTTGCTTTAATTTCAGGGTCAAATGGAACTAAAAGAGACAGTTAATTTTTGGAAACAGAAGAATCATATAATGACTTACTTTAAGGATACATGGGAACCTAAACCAGATGACTTCTTATCTAAATTTTTATCAGGCAAAGATTAGAAAGTATTTCAGGCAACTGGGATGAAAACAATGTAGAAATAGGTAGCGTTAGTTTATAAATATCTGTTATAATAAAAAAATTGATTAAAGATCATATGAAATAAATTCAATAAACTGTTACCATACACTGTTTTCTGAATTGATTTGTGATTAATATTCTGGATAGAACACGGAAGGATTTCCCAATCAATCCCCACATAAGTTATTAGAAGAGATAATGTGCCAGAAAAATAAATAATCCATTTAATTGTAGGTTTCACTTAATATTTAATTATCTATATAAAAAGTCTTGTTCACTGACAATGTTAGAAAACAATATAAAATAATAATTTTAAGTTTTTCACTCATGTTGTCCAGTAAGGTCATAGTTCTGTATGGAAAGGCTTGTTTCCAGTAAACCTAGAAATCAAATCCCAAGCCCATTTTGGTTGGTCAGCAGGAACCATGTGACCAGCGTTTCTCACTAACACTTCTGTTAAATTTCCTGCCTGCTTTACATACCCGGCTAGTTCAGATTCGACATACCATTGATATCTATAAATCAAGCAAGATATCTCAAACTTTTTTTACTCTATAGATCCACATAATAGTAAAGTAACAAAAACTGTAGTTTTATAATTAAGCTGCTTTTGCTAGCACTCAATTCTACCCACCTTGGTGCCGTTTTGTACTGATCAGCAGCAGAAAAACTTAAGTTGATTAAGTAGTTTTCAGTTAAAGGATAGGCCACTATTATGTCTAGCTGCCCGTTGTAGATTAAGACCCTGTAGTTGCTCAGTAATTCGGATATCCACGGGGTTACACTTTGCATTACATCATTCCTGAGATTCACCTACGAGAATATTAGTTGTTTGAAACCAGATGGATGTCGGAAAACAATATGAATATATAGGTCGACACATATACTCCTTTGAATCTATACATCTAGAGAAACGGTACGTTTTTATCACTCAAAACTGGCAAGTTATTTTGTATTAGAGGGAGTACAGGATATACAAATTTTGTGAGCACTAAATTTTGTATTGACTTAAGCTGAGTTATGATTTGCAAGATACAGGGTGATTTATTGAGAATGGAACGTGACAAAACTTAAGATAAGAGACGCTAAAATATGACGATTGGACTCACATAGCTTATACCAATGTTGTCTGTTTCTGAATTACAGGGTATTAAAAGTTGAAATGTCATTTCAAAATACTCTAATAACTTTTTCATAGCATGAACACCGAAGTTGGTATACTTAGGTTTTGTTTACATTAGTATAAGGTATTTTGGGCTCCGTTTTCATATTTTGATGACTCTTATCTTCGGTTTCGCCGTGACTCATTTTTAACGAATCACCCTGTATAACGTTTTTTGTTAATTTTTAAATATGTATACCCCTATACTAAAAAATAAAATATATCAACAAACATGATTCTTACCTCTACAATATTAGTTTCATCGCTAAAGGTAGTATTTCCAACATGAATTGCACTTCGCACATCGGCTCTCTGCAGATACTTGGACATAAACGCTATCTCAATGTCTAACGGATCAATCGAATATAAGTAGTTGAAATAGTTATCAAATCCAGAGATATTTTTAAATAACGAAGTGTGATTATTCAAATCACCGTTTAGGAGTGAGTCAAATATCTCGAAGGCTTTGTCATACTGTTGCTTCTGGATATATTGAATACCCTGGGCCTCATAACTTTGAACAATTTTTAACGCATTAGAATCGATAATTCCCAATTGATAAAGATACAGCCCATATTTGAGTTGGTGTTCTGGGTCGCTGAGACCATTGCCGATGCTCAAACCTATTCAAATGTGTGTCTTACGTAATAACATGTCAAGATTGAGATTTGATCTTACCCTGTAAATTAATTTTCAATTTGGCACTTGGGTTATTTTTCAAAATCGTATAAGAAATGGCGGGCACATATTTTCCCCCGTAGGACTCCCCAGCGATGAAGAAATTATTTTTCTGAAGATCAGGAAACAGAGTGAAAAATTGGGTTAAAGCGCTGTATAAGTCTTGTCCAACTTTAGTTTCATTTTGGGCATATCCTCCGGTAGTAAAACTGAAACCGGTTCCTAAGGAAGAAATAATTTTTAATGAATCATCCTAGTGTTTTTTAGTTCAAAAATTTCTTTGTAGCCTTAAATCGGCAAATTAGTAGTTGAATAAATGACAAATCTAAATCGCATGTGAAAATGAATTGTTTAGTTTTTGTAAAACTATCTGTTAGGAAGTTTCTGAGACATGTGATTTCGTATTAAATTAAAATAAACTAAAAATTCCCTACAATTCACCCTTCATGTATCGTTAGAAAAAACATATAGTAAGTATTCCTTCATGTATTCTCATAAAATTGTATGGTGATGTAAAGCACTCTCTTTTGAAAAAGGCACATATTTGGACAACTCCTTTTCAAACACAATTAAATTAAATATTTTTATTTTAAAGAGCATTTTTTGCTTTATTAGAAACCCTTCAACGTTTACTTTAATCGGCTTTTTTTTAAACAAGGCTTTTTCCAGTTTTCCTAGATAAAACTGAGTTGAATAGCACAGCTTTAATTACGTGGTTGCAGCAAGGCCTGGGAGCCTGTCGCCAACTGATTTTAAGCCTCATCTGGAAATTTATGGTAGTGCTTATTAACCTGGCGTATATTGAGATATAATTTAACCATATGTTACAACTCAATCATTTTCACTTGTATTTCACAACCTTGATGTATAGTAGTATTATACAGGGTGTAAATAGTCAACACGGGAATACTTCAAGGAACGATAGGACTCTACAAAATAATAAAAAGGTGCTAATAGACCCATGGTCAAAAACGCCCCATTTTCGATATACAGGGTAGCAAGGTTTTATATTTTTTGGAAGATATTTTCAACAATTTTTATGATTTTGTTTACGTTCAGTTTAATTTTTATTTTAAGAAATTTGAATAAATGTTATTATATACTTCGGATTGTTGATAACTAAGCCGGATAATTATTTTTTCCTTACTTCTTTTACATCTATAGATCTTTTTGAAAATTCTAGGTTATCGGTAAAGGATACTAAGATATCGTAGAATATCAAAAAACTAAAGAGTTGAAGAAGGAATTTTAATTTGATATCAAAATTCATACAGTGTTCCTAAATAACGTAATATCTTATATATGGTTACCGACGATGTTTATGTTTTTTTGCAGAAGGTCTTAAAAAAAATAGGTGTACAAAATAAAAATAAATTACTCAAGGCATACGTGAGAAAAATGTAAAATATGACAAAAAACGTGAAATTTTGCTACCCTGTATATCGAAAATAATGCGTTTTTGACCATGAACCTATTAGAATTATTTCATTATTTCGCAAAGTATTATCACCTCCTGAGATATCTCCAAAAGGGTCTTTATTTATTAAAGAAATAATTAAAATAATTCAAACAACACTCTTACCTACAGGATTGTCGATGTAAATAACATTATGGTTTTGGGTCCACGAATATTTCCTGAATTTAAGTCCCCGTTTATTTTTTACATAAAACGGACCATTTTCGGCAAACAGACCTATCAAGCTAGATGCTCCGGGGCCTCCTTGGAGCCACAAAATTATTGGTGCAGTTTCAGAATTTACTTGGGCAGGGAAATACCAGAAGAAGAGGTTTGAGTTAAATTGCTTGTCTACCGTGAAGTAACCTGAAAAATTAAAGATTTAATAATCGAGTGGAATAATTATAAATCAAAATATGTAGTAGGGTATACACATACAAAATTATCTATAAGATATAAAGGTAAGAAATGACAATCCGAATACAGAAAATTTCGTCAGAGAAAAAAAAGAGTATTAACACTATGCTGGAGTTACTCAGGGAAAGTGGCCTATTAAAAGTCACGGACAGTTAAAAGAGATTCTTCTAAAAATCTGAAGTACTATTCATAATTGGTAAGTAGGTAGATATTTATATTTGCTTAGTTCAATAGTCACAATTTTACTAAAATAGAGAGATCAAAATTTGAACATGTGAAACACTTTGTTACAAGTTAAAAAACGTATTGTATATGTGTATTTCGGAGATTTAATAATTCTTAAGTTTTAGTATTATAATATTATCATTAACGGTAAGATAAAGACGGGTAAACTGACGGAGCCATCTAGGGATGAAGCATTGCCCAATGAGGTTACTACTACCGTCAACTTAGTGTCAGGGAATTCCATTTGGACTGGGATATCTTCCGAAAATTGATGACAGGTAACAACAGGAAATGGGCAGTTGAAATATAGATACTATAGAAAGGTAGGGGACAAGAGTAGTAGCAAACTCGTTACTTTATCGTTCTATATTTTGATAATATATTAGCATTCCTCAACTGTGGAAAAAGTTTATAATGTTATTCCGACACTAACACGTGTACAAACTGATGTATATTTACAGTCCGTTGTAAAGATACATCAGTTATATTTTACAAAATCACATCCTATCATATTCAGTTATATGGATTTCGCCACTTACGAAAATTCGGTTTAGGTGTAGGCCACGATTTACCAAATCAGCCTAAATATCAAAAGTAACAGAAGTTTTATAACGAGCAAGTTCTTACCTGAATAACTGATTTCTTTCTTAAATCCATTGAAATATACTTGAGATGCAGATTGGGCCTCTTTAATCTTGTTTTGTTCAATTAGAGGGGTAAGAATTAATGGTTGTCCAGGATCAATATCACCTTTTTCGTCAGTAAAAACTTGAGGTCTTAATGAAGGATAGAAGTTTGGAAATGCTCCATGTGCAGGATGAAATAGGAGTAGGGCATTTAAATATAGCATTAACGATGTCATGGTGGTTTGAATAGTTACGGCACTAAAAAAAGTAGAACGTTTTAGTTTATAGGTCTATCCACAATATTCTTAAATTTGTTCATAAATACCATGCATAACAATTATGACCCGATCAGGATAAGTAAGCCATAAGTTAGAGGTTATCAGAAATGCCTTTACATTGTATGAATATCTCTAACTAAAAGGTGTTTCAGTTTTTATCTGTATCCTTTCAATGAGTGATAGAAAGTCCCACAATTAATTGAAAAATGCACGTTTATTCACAAAATTATGGGACGCTTTAGGTTCAGATTTTTTGGAGTTCTTCCAATTTTTGAGATATTAAGTTGAAATTGGGAAAGCACATTTCTTTATTTCAAATAAAAGCTCACGTCAAAAAGCACATTTCTCTATTTCATATAAGAGCTCACGTCAACTGGCGCCTAAAGCCATGATTTAAAAATCTATAGGGTAACATTTTTTAAAGGTATCAGGCCCTCTTCTACCCACAAAAATTTTAGGCAACTTACGCCACTGACGATCTAAAAACCCCTCTCCTAAAAATGTGAAATAAATTTGAAGTTCTGCGCACTGGTGTTTTCCAAATAAATGCTACATAACTCGAGAATCAAGGTAAAAATGGGGCATTTTAGTGATAGCTACTTTTGTAAATTAGTAAAAAATAGGTGACAAATATGAAAAAATGCAGGAGATAGGAACAGTAGGTATTTACGTAACTAACTAAGAAATGTATAATTTCACGAAATAAGTGAGATTTTACGGGGTATCCTGAAAGCTAACATATGTATCGTAGTTACAGGTTCCATTTGGTAACCGAGGTATGAAACGAGAACACCTACTTTCTTTATATAACTAGTTATGAAATGAAATGGGATTAGTCATCGGTGTTGGTTAAGAAGTCTGTCACTTATCGAAATTAGAAATAGTTGCTTATGTTTTATTTGGATATAACAGACTTTTTAGTGATGTTATTTTACAGTTGATATTGTGACAAAAATATTTTAAAGTTGAAAGAAGAATAGAACATTTTGATTAGTTAATGTCCATATATCACAAAAAAGTTTAAAGTAGTGAAGAGGGGTCCGACCCTATAAAAAATATCACTTTATGGATTTTCATACGAACTTTTCCCACCAATTGATGTGGGTAAACTCTTATGAGAAATATGAAATCCAAATTTAAATTTAATATTTCCAAAATCGCTAGAGAAATTAAGAAAAAATGAAAAAAATTACGCTTTTACACCTATATGTTTGTTGTGTTTTTTGCAGTCATCTTATTCTGTAGTTTACTACCACCCTTTGACAGGATACAGATTAAAACTAAAACACCCTGTATAAATAAATATCTGCGCCTGTATTCTATATTTCTTAATGCTTACGTGGGTATGATAATGATTAGCTTACTAGGTAAATAATAGGTGCCATTATGAACCTGTTATTCAACTGTTTTCGAAAAAAGGAGATGACGTGCTTCAGATATTTGGCATACCCAATAATGGTCTTTTAAAGCTACTGGTGGACGAATTAATTTAATAAAATAAAATAAAATCAAAGTCTATTTTATATTTCCAAATATATATTCCATACCTTTTTAGCGTACGATTTATACAGTAATAAATGAAATTTACAATTATAATATCATATGAACATAAACACAGAAAATGCACGGCGCACAACACAGGACCTGTGACATCAGATATATCGGTCGGCGTCGCACGTCGCGCTTTTGGCGTTTGGCGTTGCTGTCGTTTTCGGCGTCACGTCGGAAGGAGTACGGTGTTGGAACAGCCATAGAGCGGCCTCTTCGGATGAGAAGAATGAGACAGACTCTTGAAAAGAATCTCTTGTCCCCGATGAGGTGAATATTGGTCATTTTTAATTTTGCACCTTGCCCTAAAAACTGCACCATTTTAATTCTAAACTTACATGAATGTGGCAGTGCTCTGCAATTTTTATAGGAGAGTTCTCGTTCACCTAACATTAGCGGCATTTCCGCCCGAAAGTGAGTTAATTACGTTCTGTCAAAATTCAAAATTTAAAATTCGAAGTTGTTTCTTTAACGGACCCGTTAAAAATTCTTGCGGATCGGTATGTCGGAAAAAATGTTTTTAAAACACTTTATTTTCTTTTATTTTTACTTAATTAATCACATATGTCATCCGGATTTCTCCCATTTTTAAACGAAGTGTAAAACAGACATTTCTATAAAGCAACTTTACGAATATCAGAAACTCATTATCGAAGATTCCATACCCCGATATAATAGCATGTCAGGAAAATAAATTAAAATTGTGTGTTAATGTGGCTTTTTTGGCCCAGACCCCATTTTCAGCAAGTTGATGGATGCAAATACTTATAAATAACAGATAGCTTCTTAAAGTTCACGAGGAAGAATGCCATTATCTTGGCTACTGTTTTGATAGCGCTGATATATTTTATGGGATCTTCTATGTAACCATTAATATTACTTATATTAGAAGCAGCATCATTTTTCAGCTCTCCAACGTTATTTGATATTGCATGGTGTGTTTTATTCGTCGCATGTTGATGTTGACCTTTATTAATACGTACAAAAGATAATTTTTTAAACCGACATTGCCATGCATTTCTTTCTGTTAAGTTCCAATTCACGAATGCTATTGGTTTTGCCCCAAATGGAAATTGAAACCGTTACAGACTGTCTTATTCGTACAGAGTGCACCAGTGAAAACTTTGCACCCGGCTTATTTTAAGCTATGGCGACGCGTCAATTTCGTTTTTGATATTTCAGCATTTAATGCGGATTCACCAAAACCACCCCTTCGCGGGGATGCATTCAACTTTAGAATCTCAAATGGCACTATAAATTGAGTGATATCTCAATTGAAAGGGCTCTTAAGTCTGATTGTCAGAATGTGTTTTTTTACAGTTTTTTGTCATTTATTGAATCATAATCCAACGTAATTCGCAAATTTTGAAGTGGGTACAATCTCTGCAACTTACAATAAAGTTTGAGGTGGCTACGTTTAAAACTTTCCCAGTTTCAATTTATTAGATTTTCGTCCACTGCCTTGCGTTTTTGCAGGTTTATTTCACAGTAATTCAATTAGATGAAACATTTCAAAAATCCCAACTACTTTCGATATAAACATTGTTTACAAATATGTTGTAAAAAGGTATTTTAAATGAAAAAATTACTAACAACCAATTTACAAATCGATATTTTAACTCGCTTTTCTCGCATTCTTAAAGAAGGGTAAATGCGTTTAGTGCTTACTAATTTCAAAAACGTTTTATTTGAGAGACTGGAGGATTGAAATAACTTCTCGTTATTCTTAATATTTTATAAATAACCATAGTGCACGGATGCCGGCAAGAATTCTCAATCAATGCCACCCAAATAAACACACCTCCGATGTTTACGTGGCCAGTTCGGTTTAAAAGTTTTGTGAAAAATGTTCAGTGAAAAATAAAAAACGCCAATCTCTAAATGCTGTTAGAAGTGAGACTATCGAAATTGTCGTTTTTTTGATCACGGGGAAAATAGGGAAGTGGATCATAATTTGAATATTCGCAAGGTTTCTGAAATTTCCAGAGTTTCTAGCACAACTTGTCAAGGTATTTTAAAAGCCTACAAGTGCCATCCGTATAAATTGCAATTAGTTAAATAAAAGAAAGAAGACCCTGGTTTGCAATTACCAGAAAAAAGAACTAAAACCGACTGGCAAACGATCAAAATTTTTTATATTCAGTATATTTATACGACGAATGCGCTTTTTGAACGAATTAGTCTTTTAATCGTTAGAAATTAGATATATTTTAAAATAAATTGCAAATATTAAATACGTTCTGCTTGATTATTTTTTAAATATTTAATTTGACTATTTAATATGCATTTACTTGACACACTCGGGCCATGCCAATTTTTAGTCGATATCGTTCAAAAATTAAACGACATCAGACACTAATGTTAGGTCTCTATCGATCATTGAAATTTATGGCATCCTATTGTTAATAACAGTCATTAATTTAATCAATTTCAAGTTATTAATTTCATTTAATCAATGAAACATTCAGTACTCCGTTCTGTTCCGCGTTGGTTGATTATACCAACGATATTTGTTTTGTTAACCATAATAATCTTTTATCATTATCGGTACGATTTTTTCATGTCTTGTTCCATTTTTGGCACACTTCAAACCATTTGTCGTGTCGATGTGGTGCATCAACGCTTTGATATTTCTGTTGAGATCTACCTCACGCGTGTTGAGTCCATACAGCTCCCTTTTACCTTTCATCAGTCTCAATATAAATTTGGACAAGGTATGTTTTTTAGGAAAATGGGCTGGAAATATTCCTTCCGACTCGGCTTGTGTCGGTTTTGTTTAAGTTTACTTGTCCAACATCGTATTTTGCAGGGGGCATAAATTGCTGGAGGTCAATGCCAAGGGCCCCAGCTCTATGATCTGTTATGAGTTTGTTGGTAAAGCTTACATTGTTTATCTTATTTGTAAGATTCCTTGTTTGAAATAAGAGGTTCGATGTTTAGTCTGAATTCCCAGGAATGTTGGCGGTGTATGTCGCTAAATAAACTCTGAGTTTTCGAAAAATATGTTCAATTTTGTTGTATTGTTTCTGTTAAGATATTTCTTGTTAGTATGTTTTGTTGTATGTTGGAGAGTAGATGTATGTATAGTAAGAAAACATGGATTTGGTCGTTTAGGTAAGAGATAATAAAATGGAGTTCTCGCGAATGTTTAAAGAAGCGGGACTTGCTTTGCAAAGCCCTACTTTTGGTTTAGGAGATAGAGTTCAACTAATACGAGAGAGAATCTAAAAGTAACCGGCTTCATACTTAGAGAAAAAACGTTTTGGAAAACGTTGCATTATTTCTAAACCTGGTTCTCTTTGAGCTGGACACACTTTTCCCAGTGACGTTTTATGGCTTCTATACACTGTTTAGAGTAAGATGCTTCAAATGTTTCAAAATGGGTATCAATTTCGAATTTCACCTATTCATTATTGGCAAATCTACTTCCACCGAGCCATTTCTTCAAGTTTGGAAATAGAAAATAATCAGATAGGGCCAAATCTGGCAAATAGGGTGGATGACGATAAAGTTCGAAATTGAGTTGATTGATTTTGGCCATCGCGATGACGGATATGTGGACTGGCGTGTTTTCTTGATGAAACAAACTTTCTTTCTCTTCAAATGCGGTCATTTTTTCCTAGTTTTTTCGCTCAAACGCTATAATAATTTTTCATAATATTATCCGTTTATTGTTTTTCCTTAGGGGAGGTAGCCAATAAAAATTATAAGCGGTACACACCAAAAAATTGACGCTATCATTTTCACTGCAGATAAAAGTTTTCGCCTTGTTTAGAGCCGATTTTCCCCTTTGGGCTTATTGTTTTGACTGTTCTTTCGTTTTTGATGTAAAGTGATGGACCCATGTTTAATCTATGGTTAGGAACCGACGAAAAAACTGGGCTTCATTGCCGTGTAAGTTTGCCAAATATTCCCTTGAGACATCCTCATGGTGTCGTTTTTATTCAATTGTATTGTTCAATAAATTATTGCGCCAAAATTGTCATGTTTTAGCCGACGGTCTTTCAGGACAGTTTTGTGGATTTTCATCACAATATCTGGAGTGGTTAGATCTGGAGTATCATTCGGTCAACCACCGCGGAATTCGTTTTGGCAGTTCGTGCGACCGCGTTTAGACTCTGCCACTGAATATTTTACAATTGTTAACGAAAGACCAAAATATCCCCTGAGTAGAATATAACTCTTCTTTGACGTTGAATGGATTTTTTCCATGTTCATAAAATCTCTAAAAACTTTCACTAACAACGGCTTCAAAACAAACATACATCAATCTGGCACCCTCAAATTTTAGACAGAAGCTTTTTTAAGTTTAAGCTTTTGTAATTTAAGCAAATTTTTGACAAAATAATCGCCATCTATATGTCAGGTCGGGTACTTCTGGGACTATCATCACACATTAGTATGTACTTATATATTTGGTAATTTTTCTGTCAACTGATTGCGACAAGACATTTCGTAACTGTTACCTAACGAAGGACCTAAAGAATGAATTATTCATCCGTAAACTCTTGGAGTTAATTAGAAAAGACTTTATATTTGATTTACGTTGGCTTAAAACAAACCCATACACAGGAGTAATTATTCATCGTAGAACACTTGAATTTAACGAGAATGTTCCGTCTGAAACTTGTACCCGAACGTTCAGTCTTGACATATTTCATAGGGTGCCAACATCTGCGATGAACTGAGTGTTTGCGTAACACCCTAATTGTCGTTAGGATAAGCGACACCGGGTAATTACAACGTCACCCTTTGACTGCGGAAATATTCTTAGTTTTAGGTTCCCGTAACAGTCTCTGGCACTCGAACAATTGCTTAATCCATTTTGCTTTAATGGCTTTAATTAAAGCTTAGTGAGGCAAATTCTACGGTTTTTATGGGCCTATTTTAAGGCTGATGGGGTAGTAAACAAGTGCAATTGTGAAATAATGCAATTTGAAGTAATTAGGATGGTTGGGACATTAATTTGAAATGATTTTTGTAGTTGCCAATGCAGCACTGACTAACATGAAAACATAAATTTCCGAAAGATGATGGGGATGGCTGGTAATTCTGAATGATTGATTAAAGTGCTTTAAATGGCGACTTCATAACGGAAGTGTCAGAATAATAAAAATATCCATTATCTCCTTCTTCTCCAATAGTCTTTTAATAATAAATCACTCTCAAGACATTTATGAAAACGCTACGTTACCAGAATATTATTTATTTGACGCAAAGGTTTTATAATGTCTTTCCGAGTATACCGGAATTAAGTGGTCCTTTTCAGGGGACACCTAACAAATATATCTTTTTATACGAAAGATCAAGTTACGGCATTTGTAATATATAAAAAAAACATGTGGCAATAAAAACCAGGAATAAAATCGTGGTCGGAAATTTGCTTGACTTAATCTAAAATTCAGCGTATAGCCACGGCTCCTCCATAAACCTGATCATAGACACTACCGTTCCTATTTCGGTCAGTTCCAGCTCAAAAATCACCTAACTTTTTTCTTCACATTTATTCTACGCATCAATTCAAGACTTTGAGTTCTTAACTGTTATTTCTGAGCCCGAAAAATGATAGGAATCATACTTCTTTTAGGTGATTTCCAGGTAGATGCTTATATCTGTTCGCATCAAGCAATTTTTCATTATGCCCAAAGTTAAGGCACACTTAAGTGAAAATCCCGGGCGATTTTTATTTAAGGGTTCATTAACTTCAAGCATACTTAAAAATTGATGCAAACGGCTATTAAAGGGTTAGAATTTCCTTGGCTAGGGCTACGAAAACGATGAAAGTAACTTAATTATAATACCGCAGAAGATAAATATCACGACATTCACAAAAAGGTAATATTGGTGGCGTTTTGTCAGTTTTCGTTGCTAATTTAGGTTTTTGACATTTTCAGGAGAGAATGGAGATAAAATTAAACAACTTTTGTGTGCAAAGTTTTTCTCTAAAACTTCTCAGCAAAGGTTTTGGATAACAAAGAAAGTAATAAGAAAAATGGCTTTTTGTTTGACAAATAGTCATGATAGTGTAACATAAGAATAATGAACTGGAAAATACAGTCAAAACGGGTTATGAAAACGTACAGCAACATATGAAGGAAGTTACAAGCCAGGACAATTGTTTTTACGATGGAGACACCATGTAGGAACTTGAAGCAATGGCCAAAAACAGTGAAGAGGGATTGAATAAATTAACGAGCTTTTTTCCTGAAATAGGTGAAAATGCCAAAAATAAAGTGATAAAAACTGCAGTAGTGTAAATTAAAAACGAGATCATGGACAGTATAATGCAGCAGATAAGCAAGTCTAAGGAAACGGAGCAAAAGCTACTAAATTTTAATTTCATTAAATTCAAGGATGTTTGTAATGACTTAATCAATGATTATAAGTCTCATAAGAGACCAGAAAGTCCTTCAATAATTGAAGAGAGCACAAAGTCATCAAAGAAGGGTTGCTCTTTATGATATCGAAATTATGATATTTAGATGAAATAAAGTGGCTTATAAAATAGCGCTACGCTAAAAAACACCAAAAGGAAATTGAAAGAAAAAAATAAGGCTGATAGTATTCGTTCATTAGAGAAATTTCTTGAAGATAAGTTTAACAAAGTCGAAAGCAGAAAATCTTCTTAGGATTGGAGCTTTTAAGAAAAAATCAAAGAGGAAAATAATCAAAAATTCTCTAAAAATTACACTCTTAAAAAGTTAGTCCAAGACGATGACAAGAAAGCCATAGCTGAAAGGGAGTATATTTTCACTGGATGATAAAGGGCTTCAGCGTAGGTTGGTGGTTTTATTTTCTCAGCTGTAATATGGCGATTTAACTTTTTATTTAAAACGCTATGGTGTACTAAGCGATGAGGGTTGCGAGTTTTAGAATTTAAGGGGACCTGTCCCGCAAGTATTATATATTTCAACTTCTGAAAAATTTCGCCATATAAACAGAAGAATGGTTAAATCTGATAGAAAAATAACAGAAGTTCATACAAGTGCTCTTCGTTCTCCAACTCTTTATAGGAATCCGTAGCTTAATTGCACATTTCGTTATCTCTGCCTTTAGGCTTCATTGAGTCGCATATAATTCGTTTTGAGTGAAGTTTCTACTCGATTAGGTTTTAAACCATTACATCATTAACAACAAAATCTTTGATATCTCAAGATCATTCCCGCGTCATCGCGTCCCCAAGGCGAAACTTCAATTTAAAGGTCTACTAATACTTAAAGCTGTGTACTAAATACTCTGGCTGCGGTTATGCCCATGGGAATCCCATTAGGTCTATTTCGAAGTGAGGCATATTAGGGGTGTTTCTTGTTTATTAATGGAACATATTTCATATAGTAAGATACAAATGCTGTCGAGCGTGTTTGATGAGCTGATCATTCACGCTCGATGAAATTTATCGCACTTCAGATTAAGAGCCTGTATCATGTATTTACATTTATAGGAACATGTAAAATTACTTTATTTTTTGTGGATCTATGGTGCAACGGACAAAATAATCTTTAAGGAACATTGTAAATTTCACTAAAGAATCTATGTAAACTCAGAACATAATATGATGCGGTTATATATACTGGTAATTATGCGATAAAATATCTTAAGTATCCATTACCTTTTGGAAATAAAATGAGTCAATGACATTGGGTCGTCTTTCGAATATTTCGACTCTCTGTTTTTTGAATGAAATTCAAGAGCGTAAAGGTTCGTGAGCAGTGAGAAAGGGTATAATAAAGATAGAAAACTACAATTACGCACATATTTGCTTTGACTCTATTCGAAAACATACGAACGAAACTAAACTGTTAAAATAGAATTTATTACGCCAATCTCGCATTACACGCGACATACAATATGGTAGTTACCACGCCCTTTTGTGACTGCACCGACATCCTAATAAATTTCCGTGACAAATTTTACATTATAATTGCTGTTATCACTCTGGTTAATTAGAGCGTGTTCCGTTTTATACAGAAAATGTGCCTGGCAATTGCGAAACTAATGTTATTTGGAACGCAACATCCTTTTCTGGTGCTAGAGCTGGGCGAGTCGCATAATGATTATCGTTCGCGGTATTAAAAAGTCATTGGGTCTTTTAGTCGTTCCATTTCATGAAGGCATTTTCTTTATTTGAAAGTTCCAGTGGTGCTTTTAATGAACAGCCAGGATGCCACGCGAATCATGAATATAGGAATTTTACAAATCCATTGACCAAGTCTATAGACACATACAGATAATAATTTTGATTCATTTTTCTCGTGCAGTTTAAGTCTTTTAGACGTACAATAACTTTTTTGCTACTATGCACATGCAGTTTTAGTGAGTGCAAGCAAAAGACAATTAGGTGCTTCATGAATGCGAGGGAGATAGGCTACCGTCGTTGATTCGCAAGCAGTACGCCTTAATCCGGGGACAAAAAGGGCTTGCTTTTCAATTGAAGCGTTCTAAAAATACTATTTCTACCGTGGTGTTTATAGAGGTAAGGCTGCATTAAAATTTATCGTGGAATTTGTTCTCGGAGTAGGTGTTCAAATTTGCACGTATGCACGTAAGTTGTATCCTAAAAAATCATGTAGAATCACACTCCTCCTCGGTTTTAGGAGTACTGCTTGCGAGTCAACGGCGTTCGCCAATCGTTGACAATGGAAGGGGAAAGGGTAACCTGTCTTCCTCGTACTCATGAATTGCCCAATTGCGTTTTGCTTGCACTCACTAAAACTGTGTGCATAGCAGCGAAAAAGTTACGGCATATCTGGATGACACCAGTTACATTAATTCATATTTTTCCATTAACACTGAATTCCTTAATAGTCAAAATTATGCCCCTAATTTGATATCTTTAATTACCAGCTATTATAATAACAGCTAATAGAATAATCTACCCTTTTTTTTTGTAAAAGAGGTAATCCTTCATAGGTATATGGCCTGGTGTTCTGGAGATCTGGTTATGTGAGATGCGTCCTTGAGGGGACGCCTACCCACTAAAAACCTCCTCTCTTCATTTTTGACCCACCCCCCCCACCCCCGGGACGTTATATGGGGAGAGGAAACGAGAGAAAATTTTTGTCAGTCATCCCTCTACGTCTGCCTTAGCTGAATTCCCCAACCATGTACATCCAGAAAGCCCGTGTCTTTCATCCTCATGCTTCATTAAGACCTCCCATCCTTCGGCCATCCACGCTCCGAAACTTCCATGCTTCATCCTTGCATGCTGCGTTCCTCCCTCCTTTTGAACTCTGCTTTTTTCCTTACAATCTATATGATCATACCACATATGCAGTCCTAATTTTTCGCAAATCTCAACATTAGATCCATCACATTATTCGTTTTAACGTCTTCACCACATCCGCCTGCCGCTATTTCTTTCTCTCCAATGCAACGTGTTCACAACAAAAGGCAGTATGACGGGCATCGTCCCTCTCTCCGCGAAATCGGCAGACGTACGTCGTCTCCTTTTCTGTTTTGTACAGGTATGCGCCATGCATCGCCATAGCCTGCGTAAAGGAATAATCAGTTTCTCCTCACTTGTGATTTTCCATCTATCTATATCTTTAATAAATATCTTTGTCCATCTTTCACTTTTGTTCCACCTTTCTTGCCATCTTTCCATTAGTTCCCTTCTATGTCCTACTTTCTGCTCCGTTACCTTCTAATAACAAATATCCATTTCGATAACTTACAGGCCAATCGGCAGTACTCCGGTTGGGACCTTAGCAGCCACCGTTGACACCGTGCAGTATGCAGAGGAGGCCATTATGGCTATTCTTCGGTTGACCTCTTCTAGGAGACGATGGTAAGTACCCAAACTAACAACATTTCTCCATATAGGTGTAGCGCAAAGTTGCGTGGACAGAACGAAGCTTGCCAGAAGTCTTGTCGTCATTTGTTGGGGATTCGCGATATTTGAAACGATTCCTGCCATTAAATTTATAAGACGGTGACTTTTCTTGCAGGCCTCTTTAATGCGTTCTCTCATATTTATGTCCTCGTCAATATCCTGTCAAATCCTGCACTCCCGAGTAGTTCACACTTTTAAAATTTTGCACTCCTGTGCTGCCTATTTTGAGCTTAATTTTCCGTATTTTTCTCTGCCCGGCTAGAGACACGATCTACGTCTTTTCGACTGCCGCTTCCAAGTGCATTTCCTTCAGTTTTCGCATAATCTGTGCCATCGTGAAGTGTGACTTACCCACCAGTTCTTCCCTATTCCTTTCCATCAGGATCATAGCCAGTTCGTCCGCATATGCGACCAAGCTGACGCCATCCTCAGATTGATCTAACCTGAACTAACTTCAACCAACTTAAAATAATTCGAACTTTAATTTTTTTTAGAAAATTGAAAATATTCACTAAAGATACCCTATCTGCTGGATAGTCAATCGGTTAGTGTGGGACTCGCCGACATGCCTTCTTCCTTACGACGCCGCAGGGCCATGGCCGGTAGGGTGCGCTTCGAGTAGAAGGAGCACCCGCTAAAATCACCCCCCGTCATATTTCCTTACGCTATCCCCTGGATCGGAGTGTTTCGCAGTTTTTGTTTTAACTTCATTATCCTGCATAATATTCTATTACAGCATCGTCACGTTTCCCCTTTCTCTAACATTGCTGTGAACTAACCTGCACTAAAAATTATACTTTCCAAAAAGAGTACGCTGTTTTCTTTTGTTGCTGTGAAAATTTAACAAGTCCATTATTTTTCACACCTACTCGAAAAAAATGTTTTAAGGGAGAAAATTGGCACTGTTTAGGCTAGTTCCGATTAATACAAACCAATTTGGACACTGTGGATGGATCAAACTATTCATATGTCTAAAAGCGAGAATTTGCCTCTGAAATTAAGGAATATGGGGTATCCAGTAATTGGTATTATTTTGAGCGTATAATTACGAGCACAAATGCGCAAAATGGCTGTTCTAAAATGCATACACAACTAATCCTTTAAATTCCACACTCTTCGCTGCTAGAGATAAATCTGCACAGGACAGTCATCTATTGTATAAACTTGTAAATCTCATTCCATTGTTTTGAGCGTAGTCCTCGGTGAATTACAATTAGAGTTGTGGTCGAGTTTGCTCGGCATTTGTTCTCCGTTCAAATGGAAGAGAAACTTTACTATTAAAACCTTTACCACCTTAAAGATATTTCCTATCGCTTTGGGGCTTTAGGAATAGTTCCGAACTTATTTCGGCGACCATTTCTCTTTCCGCGCTTGCTGAATACGATGCGACTCGACGGGGAAGTTTTAAACTTAAAATGGGACAAAAAAGACAAGGTTTAGCTATTTAACTATTTAGATTAAGGTTGGATTATCCTGAGGATTTAGGTATATCTCGAAATTTTATCTGTAGACGGCGCCTAAATCTCCCTAGCATAGTTCTCGCGTATTCTATTGAAACTTATAAAAAAACAGTGAAAATCCCCAAGGGCAATGAGGTCACTCAAACACACAAAGTTAGCACATTATACAGGGTACATCAGGTTATAATTACAGAACTTTGGCACTCAATGGAGATCCAACTAGGGTCTAAATAAGGGTCCTCTAAGTCACGTATGTCATATAAACATCCATGTATGAGGGAGACTCTTAGTTTTGAAGCTGTATGCTGATGGACAAACTTTAAGGGCGCGTCAAAATAAAAATGAAGACCCTTCAAAATTCGGAAATATTTGCAGCGAACGAATCTATATTTTAACAATTATTGTATGAAGTTTATGTACAGAGAAGTTAAATTCATCTGATTGGCCATCTTAGCACAGCAGCGAGTTTTAGGCGCAAAGGATTTAATCCAAATGTTTCTTTCCGCCCCAAATGGAGAACACAAAGTAAACCACTGGAAACGCAATATAGACTAAAAGCCAGGAAATGCCTAATGGAGCTGCAACTGGAATGCATCTTACACCCGAGTTGAAACGTGCCGTGTTTTATCATTGTGACTACGTGGCGGATAAATGGCTAAAACAATGCATTTTCCTCGGAGAACGACACGTCAGAAAATGACCCTACTACTTATGAAAAATTAGGTGAAGGTGAAATATACAACACGTAGTTCGTATTTATAAGAATTTTTGTAGAAATATGGCTAAAATATTTTAGGAATATTTTCCAGCGGTAAATATCAAGTTGATAAAACCGAAGACAGTGGAAATCCTTCGAGTTCAATGGCATAAAGGCGTCTGCTTACTAAAGTGCATTAACTTCAAACACTAACGGCGAACAAAAAAAATTGAACGTAGCCGAACAACAAAGAATAAACGTAGCCGAACGTATGCGTTTGACTGGAGTATTCTATTGAATGTACGCAGTAGAACATGTGCTCCAATGCATGTGAATGAATTTGATTTAGTTGTTTTTGTACACGAAGTGTGTACGCCGGTCGTCAAATAAATGTCATATTTAGGGACATTTGTTTGATGAGTCATAGATAACCCTGTGCTAGTGACTTTATTAGAGATCATGGTTTAGACCATGTATGTGTCAGTTCATGTTAGTTACTTCCCTTGATTACTTTTGATATCAAATTTCTCTTTCACAACTATTTCCTACATTTTCAAAAGCATGACCGATGATGTTTGTTAATGGAACACGCTGTGTATCACTTTAACAATATGTTGTGTCTGAACTAGTGTCTTGATACACGGCTCGTTTACTTCATCCCTTCCTCTGAATGCTTTCTCAGGACTACGCTCCGACGAGACAAAATCCCACGTCTCTTTTTACAATTGACAAGTTGTGTATCTATACTTTACCCACGTGTAATCCTTATTCACATAGGGGTAAAAAAACCGAGATCACGTCCCAAATGTATATATTTTACACTCAGAGATTTTCTATTCTCGATAATACCACATAAACGCGCAAGAAATATATTTCGCTAAGGGGTTTCTAAAGAAACTTGTTAAAAAGCGGCCATTATTAGGAAATCGTAATTTTCTTTTCCATTGAGCTTTCCACTTTATTTGATATTGGGAACGATTTTAACTACTTATTTATCTTTCTAAGCTTATGCATCCATTTGGTTAAAAACGATTTTAAAGGAATATTATTGGCAGAAGAGGATAAGAGAAAATGTATTTACCAGGCATCGAAAAAAGCTTCTTTTATGGTAATGTAAGAAATAGTATTAAGGAATTTTTGGTTCTCGATAAATTTTCTTAGTTTTAAGGTAATAGTCGAATCTTTGAGTAACAGGCGATTAAAAGGAACTTAAGAACATCTAGTTTTTTTCTTTAACTGTATTGGTTCTTTGCATTTTACATACGAAGACATACTAAAACATCTTTCGACGAAATGTTTTGCTGGACGGCGTTTTCGTTTGAGTAAAGTATTTAACATACGAGAAAAATTGTTCAATCCTACGAGATACGTTTTATTAAACTGTAACTTTTTTAGTTAGCAACTTTATGCCAACCAAGCGTTTAGACGTGTTTCTTCTTGCTCGACATCCAATCACCATCTTGTGTTTAATGAAAAAATATCGTAAAGCATTACGTGTTTGTCCTCTGCCTAGATAGCTTCATTTCTACCACAATGGTGGGATATAGGAGGTAGACAGTGGGATGCTATTGATATTATAAGGAGCAATATCTGTTTTGTTTTCAATAGCATCTTTTTATTAACTTGCACTACGTCAGAGGCACAGAATTTCAGTAGCATGTTTCTTCGAATGCGTTTTAACTAGAATGCCAATACTTTAAGCAAAAAAGTGTATATTTTCAAGTCGACCAGAGCCCATATACAATCCGCAAACATCATTATATCTCGGTAATTTATATAAAACAAATGATAAAAAATCTTATTCTTTAGGTTGGAACCAAGAGCATTGAATTATAATTTTACATTGGGCCCGTTCGACAGAGCCAACGGTTGTGCAACTCTTGGGATTTCTATTGAATGACATAAACAGTTGCAGAATAATTGTACAGTCATAAAGTTAAATGGAACATACATCGAAATTTCAAAAAAAGAGAGCACCGTAACATTAAAAGGAAAGATACCTAGTCACGATAATAGCGTAGAAAAAGAGGATATGTTCGTTAAAAATCGGACGTCTGACCGGACCTACCTGTAACTAGTATCACGTAAATCATGATTGATGAGTTTCGAGACATTCTGTACAGTTTTTATCTCATGAATACTCGTTTTTGAGCGATGTGGCAAAAAACAGCAATAAAGTTATATTACATGTTTAATATATTTCCGTAATACCGCAAAAAACTGTCAATATATTAATATAAATATGGCCTTAGTTTCACCATCCGATGTAATGAAAGGTATATTACCTTGAAAACTTTATTTTTAAATGAGCCCTGGCACTCCAGTTGTTCAGATATTCTATTATTTTTTTTTACAGATCCCCTTTTGCGGACGTAAAAAGGCACTTTTAAAACCGTTTAAATTTATTTTTAAACATTTGCGGACGTGAAATGGCATTTTTTAAAGTTTTTTCATTACATTCACTGATGGATTATAATATTATAATTATAAAGTACATATGGCTGTAAGGTATATATGGTTATATATACATGGTTTATTTGTGCACGTCTTACAAAAAATATTGTTTGCACCTCTAGCGTAGTGGTATATTCTATGTTGAAAGCGAAATTCGCTGTTCACTTTAAAAACTGTTTTCGTCTCTTCATTTTATTGGATATCTGTCAGTGTTTTTAAGGTTATTTACAAAAAGACGGGTGGAAATACTTCGTTTTTAGTGGAGATTTGCTTTTACGTCAGGCACTAAGACACAGCATGTAATAGCAATGAAACATGAAATTATTAAGAAGAAAGGCATGCATAGCTTGATATAGCGGTGAATAATTCCAAAATGGTGCCATTTACTTAGTAAAACTAGAAGAAAAAAGTTTTTGAATTGCAGAGAGGATTTGGTTATTCAGAAAAAACGTTCAGTGGCGCACGATAAGAGGTTTAGGGATATTAAAAAGTATCTGACCCTACAACAAGTATTATCTAGTGCATTCAAGTTATCGTTTGATCTGTCTAGTGAAATAAACCTGCAAGAACATTCGTTATTTTAATTAAATGTCTCAAAAACTGCCAAAGCTTGAAATTTAATTTGGGTGACGATGCGCCTTCTTTGCATTACACAACTTGACAAATAGTGATTATTTTCTTCTTAACTCTAACAACCCATGAAATTTGTAGAAAATTTCAAATTCAACTGATGACAGCGGAATTACGTTGGTAAAATCCTCTCTAGCTTTTGCTAAAATATTACAGCGATGAAACTGCACGTATCTTTCAGATACGGTTTTCTGAGCGAATTTGATGGTAGCCGAAGCAAAATTTAGACTCGTATCGCATTGATTGCATCTTATTTTTGTCAATGGTAACCATAAAAATATCCAGACTAAAATAAGTTACACGTTGTCAGGTAATTCAATTTGGTATTATTCTAAAATATAAATGTCATTTTGGGACATTAAGAAAATCTCGTGCTTGCGGGTTCATATGTGCGGATTTCGCATATTTGAGGATGTGGCGCTGTGATCTCATTGAGCAGAGATAAAATATTCTATTCTCGATTGTCATATTTTTGCACATTGAATTGCAAACGAAAAGGTTGCAATTTTTTTGCAACATGTGACATATCGGCAAAAATCCAAAGGTTTTGCGAAATCCGCTTGGAAATCAGCTTATTTGCGTCAATGATGTCATATAGTTTATTATTAAAAAACTAGATTTTTCTGAACTTGCAGCAGCGAAATATACACGTACACAATAGAATAGTATAATATTAGCCAACCTATATAAAAATTATTAAAATATGTTGGTACTTTAATTTTTGAACAAAAGGATAGTTCCATCTGCATTTTCTTACAAAGACTTTTATTTGTAACTAAGAACCTTAATCAGGCAGTTTCTAACAAAACTCGAACAAACAAATAAAATAATTAAGTGGAAGAAGTAAAGCCGCAGGGAAACATTACTGTTCATCAGTATCTTTTCAGCGAGCAGCCTTTTGGGCACCGTATTCATTTTTCGACGGGTTTCCTGGCAAGAGGGAGACGGACACTGTAATGAACGAGGAAACTCTCGGGGAATACGGAAAAATTCCATTAGACGCGAAGGAAAGTCACGATTTGAGAGAACTTTTTCACCTTAGGTTTGCCTTTAGGAAATGTGAAATTATTTCTAGCTAAAAATGTATAAAAGAAACCTGTAAATGGGATTTTAAGAAGATGTCGTTTACTTATTAGACATTTGGTTTTTGTTATTTAATTTCAACTTTGAAGCTATTTTGATCGATTTTTAAATTCAGTTCTCCCCTGATGACTTCTCGTTCACAACACACATGTTACATGTAAAAGCAGTGAACATAAAAATGTCCATATTTTACTTTCTCTTTCACGTTTTTCTCCATTAGTTTATATATTATTCACAATTTGCTGGAAATTTATAGTAATATAAAGTAGAAGCTCTTGGTAAGTCGAGATAAATGTGTGGCAGTTGACATTAATTTTTACAGAGATTTATTAATTTGTATACAGGTCGATTTAAAATTAGACTTTGCTTAAAGTTATTCCGAAAAATCTCTATCGCTTTTCTTATATGAAAAAATAAAATGAAATTTTATATTCAACACCCCCAAACTTGCTGATAACGTATATGTTCAATGTCTGCCGGTGAGATTTTGAGCGAATTCCAATTATTTCTATACTGATGAGCACGTGTATTACACAATAACTAAAACTATACAATCTAAACTACATCCATGTTTTATATGATTCATCCCTATTATTCAATAAATATTTATGTTTTTTACTTACCATTTGCTTTTTGGAAATTGGTGTAAAATTTGCTGACGAATCATCAGCTAACACTTCGATGTATAACAACAGTATAAAATCGGAATGTTCTTGAGATTCTAAAAGTCACGTGGTATGTAAGCCTTCCAATGTATGACATTCGTATAACAATAATATACCCAAGTACATGTAAAGTATTCCCATGTAATGTGGAAGTGCCGTTCAGTAAGACATTCAAGTTATGTTTCGTACGTGTACCTGATGATTGTTCAGAACATTCCAATTATGTTATATTATTTAATAGCTTCGAAATGTTCATTTCCGATGTTAAATTCCTGAATATATTTACTGAAAGAAATCAATTCCGATTGTTTCTAATAAGCAAAGTAGATTATTTTTACATTTTTGCTGGTAGGTACCCTAAATTTAAATTTTAGTTTTTCTTATTGGTGTTAATATGAACTGCTTCTGAAGTCGTAAACATTTCATTACGGGTGCAGAGATAGTTGGGATTATTAAAAAAAATTTATACCTGTGTCAGAAACCTCAGTCAGATTTGAAAAAAAAGTGTTTGTACTCCATGTGGGTATACTCCGTGTTCTAAATTTAAACATTGTTCTTTTGTCACACAAATGGACAGGTAATGTGTAATACCTACGAGTACACTAAACTTGAAGGAGCCAATAACACTAATCATGAACGAAGCCACAAGTCACGAAAAAAAAACAACAATTTAATACAAATTTATTTATTTACATAAGTGTTTCAAAAGTTCAATTATTAAACATGCAGATTTTACATAAAGCTTTCGAGATTGGATAACATCATGATTTACGTATGTACTCTAAGTGAATATCACATAATATTTTAAATTGCAAGTTCAAGATTCCGTTAAAAAATAAATAGGTATTTTCTCTCAGTTTTACTTCTGCTTTGTCCAAAATAAAAAAAAATCAATTAGTGACTGTGCACAAAAACTGATATATGTAATTATCTTTGGGAGCAAAAATATTTTATCTGGTACCATCGCAACAAAACGTTATGAGGTTCATTATCGTTTAATGTATTGATGCTCTAATGAATATATTGTATGTGGAAAGTAATGCCAAATGTATTAGTGACGAAATGGAGTGTTTCTGAACTCAGGTAATGTGTCAAAGATAAATAATTACTTAATGAGAGGAAATAAAATTTTCAATTATGTTAAATATTTACCATTGACTTGCGGTAAGGCATAACGATACCGTGTGTTGCACAGAAACTATCATATTGTAGTAGACATGTTCACAAACGAGATCTCAATTTACAGTTTACCTGCGATATTTGACTATGTATCTTTACCCCTACCGTTAAGTTTGACTGAGGTACATTAATAAATATAAATAACTCAAACCGTTTTCTTTCTCCCTGACAATAATAATTATTTAAATCAGGCCTATAACATAATAAATATTACTCGAAGAGAACACTTTTCGAAGGGTTGGTAGGAATCATATGAAATATTTGGGAGACGAAAGTGTTGCAACGGGGCTCAGTTATGCGAAAGCAAATAAAAATGTTGATCATAATTTATCATAAATTATCCAATAAGATTGTACATTTAGTTCTTCATCGCTAAACCAAACTGTTGGTTTATGGAGCGATTAATTTTCAATAAAATTTTTTACCACAAGTGACCCTGAAATTTTACAATTTGGCCTTTCTCGATGTAGATTATCTAGAAGAAATTAAAATGTTGTGTATTCTTGACGAAAATTTCCCTCTCTACAATTTGTTTGAAAATATTTTAGTCGGCGCTGCCGCGTAACATTTTCGCCATCGAACCAATTAAATAACGAATTTTCAATTAATTTAAGTTGAATAACTTAATTGAACCAAGAACATCACTTCGTCTGTATTAAAATTTTAATAACAAGTCTGTACTAGAACAAAAGCTAAGAAAACTGAACGCGCTGCAAGTTGCATTGTATGTCCAATTCCTGCAGAATTCCCAGTGGCTGCACTTGACGGAGCGCTCACTGAAAAACAAAACACACTTAAAGGAAACTACGAAGTAAATGCATTAAAATTTGCTTTTCTTAGACTCTTTTGAATAAAGAACCTGTTTACTGGAAGCTTTCAGGATGAGCGCCTCGTAAAAAAGTTTCATTGAGTTTTTAGAGATGTATTTGAGCCTACGCAACCACTTGCTCTTTGTAACTGGGTCTGTGCTCATGTGAGAAATTTCCAGACATGACCATATTAAACGTTAATTATGGTAAGGTAAAGTGTATGCACAGAAGAGTTAGTCTTTCGAGTCCCGAGGTTGAGTTGACGAAGGCAATTTGTAGTAAATAGAGTTGCGGTGAAGTGTGCTAGTGTCTTCTGAAACTGAATTGCAAATCAACATATAAAAAAATCATTAAAATATCTTTTGGTCCTGACAAAGATCCATGAGAATATGGTTTTCGCTTAAACCTTGTCGACAGTTCAGATAATTATTTTATTGTTACGGCTTAGGGTCATTTAGAGTCTTTAGATCAAAGTAATATCGAACTCCATCTAAAAGAAAATTTTCGGACAAATCAAATATTTAAGAAGTCGTTCCATTTACAACTGTAATTCAGAAAAAGAAAAACGTATTCCACAAAAATGCTATATATTTATCTTCCATGGGACATTTGAATGGTCGATGTGGAACAATGCGGTCATACATTATTCTTATGACGCCGTGGCATACAGTGTGTAATTGTGATAACAAAACACAAAAATGAGGTTTTAGTACTGTTTTAAAACTTGAAAAAAGACCTCTTCAAATGGAAAATGATTTACTGTTAACTTCATTCGAAAAACAGTAGGTTGTTCCACTACTGACTTTAAAAATCACGCGATTATTTGGTCTGCCCAATGACTGTGACATACGTTTTCTCCCCTTGTATCTAAAAAAGTCATATAACAGGTTAACGTGACACGTATGTGACTATTTATCTAGGGAGCTAAAGCATAAGTGGGTGGTAATGTCGCCATTATCTCCATTGTTGACTTACATATGGTTGCCGTGTAAATGCTAGTGGAATAAAACGCCACTGGCGGTCCTTCATTTTTTAAAGTTTATTTTAATTTTATCAAATCAGGCAGTGGAAAAGGTTACAGATACACCGCGGTTGTGAAATACTTATGCCTCTCAAGTAATAGTATGCAGTAATGGAAAGGCTGCGCAATTGCACGACGCGCAGACCTGGATCTCGCTTATCGAGGGCTTTCTCTGACGCACCATCGATTATCAAAAAAATGCCTCCGTATCAATATATTCTTTGAGCTGTTAATTCTATTGTTTCGAGGACGCAATTTGAAAAGTTGTGGAAAATATATATTTTTTAATTAATTTAAGAATAAATGATTTTCGTCTGTTTCAAATTAGCACAGGTGCAATAATATTATACAGTCGCCTACCTCTCGCTGGAACAGGATGCCGAACACTTTCCAATTCCAGTTCAGCCTTTTCCAGGTAAATCGGCGGAATTTGAGCAACGCACTGAAGAATCAGCCGGCCCTCGTTAAAATGTATTAAAGACAGTTTAAGCTCTAATTGCAAATCGCTCCAGTCACGCAAATTCGTTCGTCGCAGAGCGGCGAGCTCGCTCTGATTCACCTGGAAAATGAAATGAAAAATATAAATAAAGCGATATCGATTAATTTTACTAAATGGGCTCGCAATATTCCACGGAAAAGAATGATACATAATTTTTGTTTTGTTTCGGAGCTTATCGCTAAATTTGCCTCCGCATGTAACACATTAAGCGAGGAACAATGAATGGATCAGGGAGGCAAAAACATTTTGAATAGTAATTCTCAAGTATATTTCGATGGTTCACATTAATTAAAGTAATAAAAAGGGCCAGACCGTCATTAATTCAGAAACCAACTTTTAAACGTAAATAGAAAGCGGGTCTCCATCATTTCTTAAGTGCTTCTCAAGGAAGCAAATTGGGGTAATACCTAACGAGCTGCAGAATCCACGCCTAACCTATATAAGCTGAATTTAAATATTCGCATGAAAGCTACAGGTGGCCTGTATTTCTAAAAGGTAGGAGTTTGAACAATTTCGTCGTAAAAAGGCTTCTAACACCAAACCTGTCCAGCTAATCTAGCTATTGACGTGTTCTCAATGTAACTGAAACTGAACTAGCAAGAGCTGCTGGAAAGTAAAATCCATCGATATAATCTCTTCTCAAATTTCAACTCGATCCCAGACAAAGTTCTGTCTCCAAGAGCATATTCTGAAAGTTTCACCTAAGATCTGAATGATAAATTTTCTTCGGAGAAGTTTTTTATCTTTTGAATATCTAGTAGGCAAATCACGTAGCAATCAATTAAATTATATTCTGTAAATTTTCGACCTGATTTCGTAAGTGGAAATCATCGAAAAACGCACAAGGTTGGCGACAGAGATCCAACAAACCTTCAAAAGAAACAAATTTGGGCTCGGGTAATGAAGAACCAGGGATGAATAATAATTGGCCAATTATTAAATTAGAATTCGGCATGATGGAGAGATGAAGTAGCACGGATCGTTAATTAAAATTTATGGAAGGTATTAGAAAAAATCAATAAAGCAACGGAAATATGTTTCGGTGTTTTTATTCAGTCGTTCATGCAGTCTTGGAACAGGCACAAATTGATTACGATTCGTGGGCATTAGAGATATGGGTGGCTCAATTTTCTACGTTCATTGCGGTATTGAAATTACCACATGCCATCATTAGGCAGCTATTTTGGTGCCAAGGGCTTAAAACTCAACTTTTACGCCCGGAACTGAAAGTTTAAATTAGGGCGAAATGGTATATTACATTACGAGAATAGTAAGAAGCTTTTAGACGCGAGACGAAAGTTTGCGACAGTATGTTTGTGGCGGTGTGCTGACCGGGCATGTCCGCTCGACGTTTAGACGGCCAGTGGATGGGTGTTTGCTTCTTGTAATAGTTTATCAAAAGATGACCGCTCGCTAGTAGAACGGCGAATAAATTAATCTAGTTACTGGTTAATTAAATAAAAAATTATTGTTAGAATGCAGAGATTCCGGACATCTTTATAAATTTTTTTAAATTTTGTTTTAGAATGTATTCCCTTCAGTTTAGACAATATTTTTAGGAAACACCTTGTATATGTACGAGCGTAGTCCCGGAAGCACCCAACCTGACTTAAAGAAAAACAAAATTTTGGAAAATATTACATTATTTCTCAATATAGTTTTATTTTCTAAATTAACACGCTTCTCCCAGTTATGTATGTTCTACGGCTTATTTACCCCGTCTATAGTAAGAACCTTTGAATATTTTAAAATAGACATCCACCTCGGACTTCATTATTGGCACATTTCTTTCCACCGAGTCGGTTTTTTAAGTTTGGAAGTAGAAAATAATCTGAGGGGGCTAAATCTGGCGAATAGGGTGCGCGTGAGGAAAAAGTTCGAAACCAAGTTGATTGATTTTTGCCATCGCGATGGCGGAAGTATGGACTGGTGCGTTGTCTTGATGAAACAAGACATTCTTTTTCGCCAAATTCGGTCGCTTTTTTCCTGACTTCTTCGCTCAAACGATGCAGTAAATTTGTGTAATATTCTTCGTTTATCGTTTTTCCTTTAGGGAGACAGCCAATAAACATTATCAGAAATGCATCCTAAAAAACTGCCATTATCACCTTTCCTTCACATGGAACAGTTTTCGCCTGCTTTGCAATTAATTTTCCTCTTTGAATCTATTGTTTCGACTGCCCTTTCGTCTCAGGTGTAAAATGATGAACCCATGTTTCCTCTAGGGTTATGAATCGACGCAAAATCTCGACTTTATTGCAGCAAAACTTTGCCAAAGACTTTCTTGGAACATCCTCACGGCGCTGTTTTTGTTCAATTGTGAGTAATTGCGGTACCTAACTTACACACAGCAATTTCATATTAAATTGCTCGGTTAAAATGTAACGTACAGTACTGTGTAAAATGTCCATCTTCCAGTACAGTTTTGTAGATTTTCATCGAAATTTTTAGAGTGGTCAGATCCGGAGTGTCATTAGATTGATCACTCCGGGGTTCATCTTGGCGGTTCGCTCGACCGTGTGTAAACTTTCTCGCCTAACATTTTACAATTGTTAAAGAAGGATCGGATTCCTCCAGAGGATAATCTAACTTTGCTTTGATCTTAGATGGACTAAGCTATTTCAAACGAAGATATTGAATCACGTATCAATAACAATTTTTTTTTCTGTTCACAAAATTTTTAAAAGTATTCAAACCAAAGCAGCACCCTTAATCGTTAGAAAAAAAAAAACATTTTAAGGTTAAGTTTTTGTAACGTAAGCAAATTTTTAACAAAAAAAACTCCATATCCATGTAAGGTCGAGTATTTTTAGGACTCTCCTCGTATTTTCTTGATTATGTAATTCTGCAGTCAATTGCGAGGCTTGAAGAAGCAATCATTAAAAGCCCATGCTTCAACTCACCTTTATTGTCATGTATTTTGTTTCGCCTTTGTGGTTATTTCATTTGTGTCGTTTATGTCGGAATTTTACATTTCATTAATAAAATTCATTATGGCTTGCGGGTCGGGGCTTTGCCATAAAGGGGTGCTCTCAGTGATTACGAGTGGGAACTGTGAAGCACTTTGTCTTGTATGCCCGCATGTGGACATCTTCTGAATACATCAGTCTTTAGGCGCATCAAAGCAACATAGGCCTTTTTTCGGGATTATTTTATCGTGAGGAACATTGCTTTAGATTTTGGCACGAGATGCTGTAAATGACGGAAATATAGGCTTAAAAACTAATGCTGGCCAGGGATTCACATTTATTTTTACAGGGCATTCGTATTTTTGTGCTATGTAATCTCCTTCTATTCACTATAATCAAAATTTTGTGTAATAAGTATGTGTTTTCTGATTCAAAGACCCATGTGAGCAATACTAATGAAAGGAGAAACTCGAATAATCAATACAACTTCTCTTTTGTTCAAATTTTAAAATGTCATGACTTTTTCTTTTAAAGTTCACATTGTTTCGCAGTTAAAACTTCCTTTATAGACGTATTTTCGCCGGGAAATTTGATTCAGACATCCATAGGTGAAGCACTAAAGAGGGAAAGAGACTTCACGGTTTTCGACCAATATAAACATAAAAATCGATAGCTCAAATAATTGACTCAGGACTTCTGAAGCGGGAAGTAACCACTTCATATGTTCCTCATTCGTGGACAAGTGCTCAGTACAACAGTTTGAATTTACTGAAAAAAAATTTATTCGGTTCCTATCTTAAAAAAACAAAACAAAGTCTTAAAAAGGACTCTCTGAAATGAAACGAAGGAAGATATCTAAATGGATAAGTATTTAAATTGGTTTTCGACTAGGCGCTAGGAAAAACAAGAGCAAAAACTTTAATACAGGGCATTAAATTAAAAGTACAAATTACCGTAATGTTATTTAAAATAAATTTCAGGTCTGCTGGAGGCCTGGACGGGTAGGAGGAGCAGTTGGCGCGTAAAATATCACCGTAATCCAGGGGCTCCCTTCCCACGCTGATCTGTGGCGGATGTTCCGGAATTTCTGCAAAGCGAATGATTAATTAGTAACTTATCGGTATTCGTTAATTACCTTTTTACGTTGGCTTAAATGTATATAACATGAATTTCCCAATGCTAGCAGATGCAAACAATTGCTGGATCATGATTTTCTGCATATTCGAGTATTAAATTAATGTAGTTCATTAGGATATCACGATCGTGCAGTTGGCATGCAGAGGCTATGCACATTGTAGTAATTTAGGTAAAAAGCAAATAAAAATACTTTGCGAGAGAAACTTTTAAGGGAAAGTCCCTATACAATGCCAAAAACCTGATTAAAAACTTTATCCTTACAAAACATCAGCCGGGGTTGAAAGTTATATTGTTCCCAAAATCAAATCAAAACTTTTACTTCGGATGAAATGTGTGTGCTGAAGCAAATCGACAATTATGTTTTATTACTTGTAACAAAGTTTAATATAGTACGGCCTGATGACATTTTTATATTCTATGTATTCTAAAATTAAACGATCCACAATAGAGGTTTCCCAGTGCCGAAAACACTTTAATTCTAACTTGCAATTTACATAAGCAGGCCAGCCATTTTTTCTTTAATTTCAAAAATTCGATTGACCCGAGGGCATATGGAAGTGTGCGACCATTCTGAATTTCTTACACGTCTCATGTGTTGCGATTCACCAATAAACACGTAGGCAAAACAGACACACACAAAAAGACAAAAAAATCCCGAACAAAGAAAATATGACCGAAACCGAAACACTATGAAAACTTCTGGATGAAACATTCTGAAACTAACTGTTTCTGTAGATACGTAGCCGAAATTGGGACGCAGCTCTCGTAAATACGCTAAGTAAAGGATTTAGTTTGAAATTATGTGGGTCCTGCCTGGACACTTGTTTGTTCCGACAGTCAAGATAACACTGGAAAAGATGTATTGTGTTCGCTACAAAGTTTCTGTTTTTCAAGAATTCAGATACATTCGGAGGTTGAACGGAGAAACGACTTTCGCGTGAAATGAACAACGTTTGATTGCTGGGCCGTATGTGAAACGTCGAGAAGACTTAAATTAATCGCTCTCCTTTTTTCACCCTAAAAATCCCTTATTCATACGAATATTTCAGCTGTCCAGACAACAAAGATGTAAACATTGCAAGCATAAAACCAGCAAAACTTTCAACCGCAGAAAAATCCCCATTCCGCAAACAGCATTCAAAGCGTTAGGTCCTATGCCAAAAAACGTAAATCTGCACCGAGTGACCATTATATCTGGTCGTGTAGCAACAAAAGCAGGAAGAAAGCAAATGTAGCGAACATATAAATATAAACTTGAGAGGGAAAATTCTTTTTAAAAACTCATTCATGTGAGATGCAACGGGAAAGTGTTTTACTTACGCACAACTGACATGGACTGTGAATCTATTCTCGTGTGAATATCCGGACCGTCTGTGGTGACTTCGCAACTAAAGTTTCCAGCCAGATTGAATTCGATATCCTTTAGAACCACTTGTGTCAAGTTGGAGTTGGCCATCTGAAAGGAAAATTGACGCTTTAAGGTTGTTCGGTGAGACAAAGTTTCTGTGTTGCGTATAATGCGATGAATTGTATAAATGGAAGTTCCGGTTCACTCCATCGAGAAGATCGAGATAAGTTAGAAGCCTTGGACGTTAATATAAGGAATAGATCAAGGACGAGAATTTTGAAATATTGTTGTCGCGCATGCAGGATTATCATATGCGTTTCTAAATGGGATAAGGATGCCCCCCTCCCCCTCCCCCCCCTTCCCCCCACCCATTGTTTCTGTTGGGAAAATCCCGACGTAAGGATTTCGCACTAATGCAGCGTCCTAAAATCTGAGAATAAAAAGGAAAAGAAAACATATCTCAATCCTCGACCTTCTGTTACATGCCGAAATATGGGTACCGCGTTAAGTACCACACATCTGGTCTACTTCCCTCCTGATTTATGGCTGGCGAGTCGTAAAACAAATATAGGGCAGCAGTAAATCAGCATGGCATATCTCCTATCGACCCGCGCAAGTGGCCCAAGAACCGTAGGGTGGTAGCGATAAGTTAATGGTTCGAAAGCTTTAAAGTGATGACCTACCCACTTTTTCGTGGGAAAAAAACCAAGGCAGAGACAAACTCTTCGGGGGAGGAACATCACCCCTGTTGGAGCGACAGGGAGAAGCGTTTCTCATCTCGTCGCGTCAACGAGGAAATTCTCAACTCTCCCGATATCGAAGATAAAATTAATCTTCAACTGCTTCTGACACATCTCGTTACAAATCGAAATTTGAATATGGTTATTATAGTCAATAATCTGATTGCCAATCAAGCCTCTAGCTTGTGAGTAAACATAGTGTCGTACGTGTAACAGTGTTTCTGTAACCTTTGGACCCCCATTATCAATTAAGAAACCCCGCCAGCGTAAGTGGATTGCCTCGTGGGTGCCTAGTGAGGCAGTCACTATTGTTAGGCAGGAACTCCGGAAGCCCTGGCCTAAACAGTTTCAATTATTTTGCCGTAAAAATATTCTCACTGGCTTTTTCTAAGCACATTCTCTGAGCATTAGTGATGAGTAGTAAATATACTGCGTTACATGGAAAAGAGAACACCCCGTAAAAATGGTTTTATTTAAATCATTTTTAGAAAGCGTGTTTGTATATGGAAACACAAAAAATGATTAAATTTTCAGCTTTATTTATCAATGTATTGATGAGTTATCAGGAATTTTATTTTTTTTTGCTATAAAAATTTCAATAAAATATCATCGATATGACTGCAAAATATCATTTATTGATGTATAGTGTGCTTAGAAAATGCTTTTAAATTAGCCAAATATGCCTACACGAAGAATGCAGCAAAAATTTCATCAATTGGGTGAGTTTGAGAGAGGTCGAATAATGGGTCTATGAGAGTTTGGTCGGTCATTTAAGGAAATCGCCCCTAGATTGAACCGTGGTATACACAGTATAGGGAGATGTTGTTAGGTATGGTTCCAAGAAGAGCAAATAGGCGGAAGAAAAGGTACTGTGCAATCTCCAAGAACTACAGAACGCCAAGATCGCCGCCTTCGAATTATGGCCTTAAGAGATAAGTTCGTCTTGTCGAGGACGTGTTTGGATCAGTGATTTGTTGAGTACAGAAGGCCCATTGGAATTCGAATCATTTATCGCCGGATAAGAAGTTTTGGACTGATTTGTTACCATCCCCATCTTGTGTTATGCCTCACCTTAAATCAACGTCAAAATCGACTGCAGTGATGCAGAGAACGGATACATTGAAATCTTGAATGGGGTAATATCATGTTTAGTTATGAATCCAGATTTTGTTTGAATATGCATGGTGGTCGGAAAAGAGTAAGAACAAGACGGGGTGAAAGCCAAGATCCTCACTTTACAATATAGGGGCATAACCATCAGACTGCTGGGGTAATGCTTTGGGGCGCGATTGCCTATGGTTGCAGGTCACCTTAACTTTTCATTAGAGGCAGTATGACAATCCAACGATACATCCAACAAGTCCTGTAACCTCATCGCGTGCCTTATCTGATCACTCTTGTTAATCTAGTTTTCCAGCAAGACAATGAACGACCACATGTGGCTAGAGTGACTATGAACTTCTTTCAACAAAATGCAATCAATTTGCTACCTTGTCCATCTCGATCCTCAGACCTCTCACCGATTGAATATGTACGGGTTATTGTAGATAAAAGGTCGCATAATTTACCCTATCCCCCATAAACCCTAGCGGGGCTATGTCATGCTGCCCAGTTAGCTCAGCATGATATCCCCCAAGAGGACGTCAATCACCTCATTAGATCCATAAGAATGTATAAGACATCGTGGAGGACTGACAAATTATTTTTTTTTGTTTGGTTTTTAACAATTAAATTTGTTCAATTTTTTAATAAAGTATTTGTCTTTGCGCAAGAAACATGCACACTGAAAATTATTTAAATAAAACCATTTTAACGGGGTGTTCTTTCTTTTACGACACGCAGTATAAACGTGAGAATTAATTATGCAGAAACTGTTAGAAGTCGGTGTAACAACTCTAGGAGCACAATCGAGGGGTGCGCCACATGGGGAAACCCGGGGGTTTGTGGCTTGCTCCGCCATTCAAATACTGGAGAGCTGGAGAGAACACCAGTTTTTGGGCGATCAATTTAAAGATACTTTTATTACAAAAAGCAAATTTTTTCGATTTCTTTACCTTGATCTAGACGAATCATTATTAGTCGTAGAGAAACAATTTAAAAATAAAAGTTGTGGAGAGTTTTATTATGGATAAAACAGACCAATCAGATTTGATGTGTCACCTGTTATTTTCGTTATATGACATAAGCTGTTTTTAAATGGAAGCCGTTGTGGGTAGAATATTGTTTCGAAATATTTTCGCAAATTTCAAAACAATATACTACTTATAGTTTCACAACTGCATTAAAATTAATTAAATTGTAAATAATTAGGAGATTTTCGTTAGTTTCTTGCGAATAATTTCACTCATTATACAAACCTGTACATTTCTTGACTGATTGCATAAATAGCTATTTCTCTGGTTCCAGTTGTTGCGTCGCATGATAGCTTTGTTAATTGGACACACAAAAGACATAATTCCTTATCCACGGTTAAATACCTAGAAACTTCCTTTAAGTAAAGTCTTAACAGACATAATAGACCGACTAAACTTAAACTTTTACCCCATTTCAAAGACTAACTGTAGACGTAAGTTTCCGCATAACGTTTTATTAATCGCGGTAATGAAATTCCAAAGAGTTTAAAAGTCGTTTCGTTCTACCGGTAAAATATTAACGCCACTTTATTATGCAAATTTTAAGCCGAATTAATTAAATATATTACCGTTACGTAGAGCACTGATCTTTCCGGCTCTTTAAGGTTTCCAGGGATTCTTTAAACTTTGGGCTTGTTAGTTGATCTAGGAGAAAAATCCTGCAAATGGAAAATTAAGTCCGCAGCTTTGTTTTTCGGTGCTTTGGCTATTTAAATGTTAAAGCGTTACTGGATAAATCTGGAGTACTAGTAAAGTGTTAAATGGATAGGTGATGTTGAGAATCATGTAAATGGGATGATGTAGAGTAAACGTTTACATCAGGTATTGCGCTATTTAAACAATTTTGATATTTCCCGCAGGTTTTTTCTAATTTCATCCATGAGCTTTATGAGCTTAGGAAATAATTGCTTAACAAATATTTCTCTTACGGATGAGTTTCCGCGATATTTCGCAGCCTAGACAGGATGGAAATGATGGGTTATGATTCAGTTAACACATGCAAATTTTGCGGATGAAGATAATTTCACAATAATTCATGTTAATTATGTTGCTGGTTGGCCGCGGGAAAATTGCAAAAATGGGATCAATTTCTTGGTACGCGTCAAGAAATCTTTGGTTAATATAAGGGATTTTTAATTATCCCATTCCGAACAGAAAAATAACAATTCGGCTGCAATAACCAGTTTTTTAATTTCATTTACACATCACTATTTTTTACCTGCCATAGACAATAAAATTGAACCTTTCCATTTCTGTCCTTGTATTTGCGCAGGCATATTTTTTAAAACCGATTATAGCGTAGATTAATGTTGACCATCCCATTATTGCCAACACGGCCCAATCGATCACAAAATTTAAATAACCCAAATAAATAGAAATATGCAAACAGCGATATTCCGGGCATATTTGCATTTATTTTTATTGTTGGCACATGATAGGTGTCTTTAGAGAATCAATGAGTAATATGAAAAGGATATTTTATCAATTCTATCACGAGTCAAAATGGAATGAATTTCCTGTTAATTTTTAAACTCAAATTAGTTCTGTTTTGATGTATTGCAATTAAACTTTATGTGTTCGATCACTGCTAAATTGATGGGATTTTTGGAGTTTAATTACCTCGATACAGAAAAAAATTGATGATTGGGAATGTATTAATGAAAACTCAGTTCAAGAACGTTAAAAAAATTCAACTTCATTATAAAGCATATGACTTTGAAATGTGGTGAATATTAGAGATCATCTTGAAAATGTATTCTTTCTTGAAAACACACAACACATGCGGTAATGACAATTTCGCCGTTAAAATTTAAGAGCTAGGTTACGTAAGTAGAATACAAGAGCTATTCTGCATAAGTATGTTTCGTCATCCACTATGGAGATGGACATTATGAGAGGATGAAGAGAGGAAGAGTTCAAAAATTTAATATTCCGCTGATGCTATATCTAAAGATATACATCTACAGAAATACGAAAGGCTCCCATTACTCTAAGTTCGCGTACTTTACGTTAAATTATTGCCAAAGGAAATGCAGAGGCGAAGTTGTTGTTTACCTCTAAATAATTGCCTCGGGAATAAGAAACGTAGATTTGATCTAGACTGAAACATTCAGCGCTCGCAAAAGAATTGGCTCCAGTTCAAAAAGACACTCCATGTTTCTAAAAACCATATGTCTGCCAAACTAGAGTCGAGCATTCTCGAGAATAATGGCTTTTTACGATTAAGCTATTTATTAAATCTAAAAGGCACTGAAGGAATTTTAAAAATTAAAATTTGGCATTCTTTTTGGATTAGTTCAATAAGAAAATATCATTTTTTTTCCCAGTTGTAATAAGAGATAGATGGAAAGTAAAACCACTTTCTTATTGCAGCTTTTTATTGGCTTCAACATGATCATCTTGATTTAATTTTATGACATTTTGTGGTTCAAAAATTTTAACAAACTTTTTTCTAAATACGGCCTTGGTAAGTTTTCTTATTCGATTTTAATATAGCTTTCTGTTACAGATTCATCGATGCATCATACTTAACAATTTAAGCAATGTCTTGGTTTTTAATTGTTAAAAAAAACAGTACTTAAATAACATTGTTCGGTCCGGTAAGAGTCAGTGACAAGCAACGAAATTTTCAATTCAAGAAATAGGCATTGCTAGTACGGGGAGCGCCCCCTAGTCTAATCTATAAAAAAAAACTTACCAGGGTGGTGTTTACATAAAAAAGTTGGTACGTTAAATTTCAGAAAAATGTTGAATTGAATGAACTAAAAAAAATATATGTAAACTCAGATATTCGGCTCTATTTCAATCATAATTTGGTCAATTTAAAGTCGTTCTAAGGTAAAAATATTAGATTCCCTTACTTACATCTGGAGTCACATACAATATTGGAAATTGTTTGATGGGGTTCGGTAACTCTGATGCGTCGTATCTATAAAATTCATGACTTCCTCGGTACCACTTCACGGAGTAAAGTTTGTCCTCTTCTAGGTCGTAAGTGCACCGTAGCGTAGAACTGCCGCCAACTTGCACCACACTGGGTTCTATTGACAGTGTAACGTTCCTTAGTCCCAAGATATCTGAAAAAAATTGTTGTTTTATTTTTTTTTTGAAACTGAACGGTACAAAAGCACCTTTTCAAGATATTGATTAAACATTTTATCAAACTGGGAGGAAGTTATAGTCACCAACTTCAAATTTTATGCACGATTTTAAAGTTTCTGTGTGGTATTAAGTTCATCTTATTTGCCCACGAGGATAAACCGCTTTCAACCTTCAGTTATAAGTTGTAAAATCCGATTACGGCTTTCCGGTTTATAAAGTAAATTGAACGATGAATTTCATTGCTTCTCCTGGATGGGTTTTGTTTTGTTTGCGGTGGAAGATCGAGTCAATGTCCTTGGATATTTTTGCAGTGTTTCTAGACAGGTATTTTTGTATCTGGAAGAGATGTATAAATTTCGCGACTCTGCTTTGCCAAGATGAAATTGCAAAAGCTACGCAAACATCAATAAAACTTCATGCAAAAACTTCATAAGTTTTAAATATACAAGATGTTGCAAAATCCACGGATTGGCTATGAAACCGTGAGAGATAGACCCTTAAATGGAGGAAAAGTTGCGGAAAAAAAAGCGAAGAAAAAAATGCAGGCCCGGATTTGGAATAATCCGGCCGAACTGAGTGCCCGTAAAAACGATATGTCACATCTGAGAAATACAATAATTTTATTGTAAAGAATAAAATGTGCCTCAAAGAAGTGTTGTTGGTTCTTGAAAAAACGAGCAGCAAAGCCTTAAAACAAAATTTGGTCGTGTTCGGTTCTTTAGAAAAAAGCAATTGGCGTTTTTCAAAACTATTTTACCGAACTAGTTAAAATTGAAATACCCAACTTTGCCTTAATTTAACGAACTGTCTATCTCAGGGAATTGCAAAAATAGCAGCGCTAACGAATTGCATTTGTAACATTGTATTATATCAGTTTTAAAGTAATTCCACTAAACCTACAGAGGACAATGGATTAATAACTGAAAGTATATTGATCCCTTGAACTTAAAATTCCGAATCTTCCTACTCTATTTTCGAGACGCGAAATTAATTGTGTAGGTGTTTTAATTAATCCCCCGACTGGAAATTTAACAGAAGTAAATTCATCTATACCTACTGGGTAAAGCTGTACAAAAGCACCAGGTGATTAAGGTGTATCACATACATTACTTCAACGGGAAATTAAATTTTATTTAACCTCACTCGTAATTGGGAAGTAGGGAGCTTTTAACGGGTCAAGTAAATTAAGCAGTTAGACGTTTGAACGGAAAGCTATTTAGTTTAATTTACTGCCACATTGTTTGCTTAAGAGATTTGGGGAAAATATAACAAATGCGAGGACAGGGTGTCCATTTTTCGTTGGTTTATGGAGACAAGGCGAACGGCGGTAGATACAAAAGAAGAAGATATGTTCGACCTTAGAGAATCGGGTTATCTTAAGGGATATACTAGGGATTCTTGAAAATTAATCACTTTCAATTCTTCGTTGCACTAGGACTATTAGCTTAACAAGGGATCAGAAACGGTTTTTCAGAAAGAGTTTCCATCACATCTATTAGCGTTCTCAGATTTTTCCTACTTCAAATCTAACAAGTAAAGTTGTTAGATTTGAAGTTATTAAGTGATAGTATATTTTTACAAATAAGGCACCCTATGCATATTTACGTCGTTATTCCCCCTATAACCAATTTATTATGCCCATAACGAAATACAAAAAAATATATCAATTTTGAATATTTTCCTGGATACATTGAAGTACGTTTTTAAATGTTACGATATTTGGAGCTGACCTACTGGATTGAATTTCATAATTTTATGATATTCAATAGTAATATATGTTTTCAATTACAATTATTTATTTAAAGAAATAAAAAAATCCGAAAAATAGTCAATGCGTTCGGAAATATTCAAGGAATATTTTTAAAAATATAAAAAATAATAGCCGATCGGATATATTTGCCAACAGAAAATTATTGATTATCATCAGAATCGGTAAATAAATAATTATTTTGTGGCTTTAACCATTTTTACGTAGCATTCAATTTCCGTTTATTATAAATTTTCAAAATCGCAGTTAGTGGTTGCACATAAGCCCGAATAAACCTTTTAACCCTGTATCGTATATCGAGTGTCCATTTCTATGAATTATCAAAATAATGCAAAAATATGCAGAATTTTTCAATATGGGTACTGTTTACAGGTAGCGCAAACACATTAACTGCAACGGCAGTTAAACCGCTTTGATCGGATCGATGCAGCATATTCGTATGCCCGGAGATTAAATCGGAATTACTGGGAACTATTGATAGAGATTTTTATTACCAAAGCTTTAACTGCGAATTGGCACTAGAGAGATTAATTAAAATTAGAAGTTAAGCGACACCTTTTCGTTTTCATTTTATCGCGAATATGCACAATAATGTACCAACAGGATTTATCAGTGCGATGATTGCAGTTTCAAGCAATGTTCGAAATATTTCAATCCATATTAGATATTTTCACTTAGCGTATGCTCATTTATCTGTGTGTGAAAGTGGGCGATATTTATTATGTGTAATTAATCTCTTTGTAAAACGTCTTGAAAATACAACATTTCTAGCAGTTCAACCTAGAATCCTGGAATGGCAAAATTGGATTTTAGTCTAAAAAAAAAAAATAAAATCCATCGCCAGCATTAACGTGGTCCCTCAATAATTTTATGTAAACCAAAATTATGTGAAACCGGTCAGTAATGGGACTCTTTGTTTTTACAAGTCGATAGAAAGGTCGTTCTGCAGTGGTTTTCGAATTAGTATTTGATATTTCAGCTACCCTTTTCTGTTATTTCTAGACGATCTCGAAAATGTATCACGCTTTTTATTCTCGGGGATATTCTAATACACCGAAAAGCTCTTTCCTCGAATAGGAAATTGAGACTTCGGGTAAAAAACTCTATTTAGCGCCGTAAAAGCATCTATAAAATGTAAGATTCGGGTGTTTAGAGAGAACCATTAGATCAGTGGATCATTACTTAGCTTTGAATTTACAAAGTAAAGAGATTGTAGGCCTATTTGGGTTTTATTTTTAAGTTTTAGACCTTATTTATTGCGCATTAGTGGCGGTGAATTGAAAGGAAATTTCGTGTATTTCCTGGGAAATAGATATAAATAGTTCACTTCCCAACGAAATACGTTTTTATATCTATATGTATTGAAAAGTATTCCCGTTGTGAATTTCTAAATTTAGTTTAGCCACCAAACAATGAACTAAAGTACAACTCACAATACTTAAAAATAATTTCTGAGTTTATTTGTGGAAAGCTCTGTTGATTTAAAGCCGAAATCTAAAAATAAATAGGAATCTCTTGAGTTGTCTCTGCGAACATCTGGAACAATATAATTAATTGCTAAGTACGACCCAAGTGCCATACGGCTAGGCCTGTGGTGATTTTGTCTGAAGGACGTGAAAATTGATGGTGTTATGCCGCCAAAATTTAGTATTTTTTGGTCCCCAGTCATACATTCAGATCCCCAAATAATAAAAAAAAAAATATATATATATATATACCTTTGACACAAAGTTGAAATATAACAGCATTCGAAAATCGAAAGAAAACTAATTAGATGCCTTTTCTCAGTTCGTGATAGCATCCAATTAAGCTCGTTTAATTATCCGCTGCTTTAATTAAATAAATAGATATTTGCCGAATGCCCAAGGAAAATCGACGTCAAGAAAATTCATCAAGGAGGTTGTGTTTTAGTTTACAGTTTAAATTTACAGTTTAATGAATGTTTCACATCAGAGAGAGTAAGAGCCTTTCACGTGCTTTTTCGCGCATATTTAACACTTTCTGAAATTTAGTCGCACCATTAGCTGAAATTATTGAAAACTTGATCCGGATTATCACAGTGGAAATCCGACCTTCTTTGGTCATTGTAAATCCGTTCATTACCAATTTCATATTGGCCAACTACTCGATGCTTTTTGGTATTTAGCGTAACTTTGTCGATTATCGAAAATAACATTTTTTTTTTGCTATTTTGGAAACGTGAAGCACATTGTTCTGTGTCCATTGTTAACTTGTTTTTTCTAATATCCGTGCTTTAGCGTTTATTTTCGCCAGCGCTATGCCCGTTTGGCATCTTTACTTACCTAGGAAGTCGTGTTCTGTCCAGGACATGTTGGGTGCAATATTATTCCTAAGGACGCATGTGTGTTACTTGTGTTTCCTTGTGTTTATTTGTGTGACGTGCGATGAAAAATTTTACTGCGCGCATGTCACTAGCCATCCGTTGACATTATCCACAAATAATTTTGACACCGACATATGTCACTTTGTTGTGGGTTTGGTACCACTCCTTACAGCACGTGTGCGACGAGATGCTAGTTTCAGCTGCACATGCGTGCAATGAAGCCACCGTCAATTCATTAGGAAAAGCGATATTGGAAAAACAATCGTTACGTAGAGCAACATCAACTACACTATCTAATGTTATGTGCCAGTAATATACGAGTAATTGAATTTAGTTTCATCTCATAATGAATAAAAAAACAAGTATATTTGACAAAGAAAATCTCTTAGATCAGCAAGAATCAGTTCTTGTTCGCCTTATGTTTGACTCGAAGTTTCCTTTACCCTTGAAGGTGGATTATATTAGGCATTCCTTAAAAGCAAAATTCTCAGACGCAAATATTCCATTGTTGTTTTTATTTCATCGAAAAGGCAAATTTCTAAGGAAACTAAGTTCTGTTTGACTTTGGACCTCTACGTTTTTTTATCTCCATTTTCAATATATTGAATTCTCAAAAGCTGTACTATATTGCTCTCGCAGAATCTATCAAAAGCAACCTTTTTAGAATACACACTTTGGCATAAGGGTACTCAAAATGTCTCTTTGGTGCTTGTACAATCTTGAGGGAATTACTATTCATAGACTCTTCCTAACTTTTTCGAATTAAAGTTAGGTGTATAGGTGCAAGGTGCCCGCAATGAGATGGCTCACCCCTTTATCTGGATACCTAGCAGATTCTCAAAAAAATGTTAAATAAAACATGCCAAAATTATATTTTTAGTAGGATAGTAGTTCGTAAATACTGACAAAAATTATTTTTATCTTCTTTTTTTCACAGTTTTATTGCCTATTAGTTACAAAAATCTGAACTACTCTCCCAGGGCACTTTTTTGTCTTTTTCAAGAAAATAAGTTTATTATCAAATATTACGTTTCATTCTAAAACCCATGTGAAGTTATATTTCAGTTCATTTTCAAACATTTTTAATCACTTTAACTTGAACTAACGTGGATTTCTTTTTCAGCGTTTCAAAATCTTTTGATCGCGTAGCATAAGTTTTTTTTCATTTTTGTTAAAAACACCAATGTAGACATTATATAAGTGACTCTATTATTTTCCCTAAAATCTTGTATTCGTACCTTTTACAACTCAATGTGCCTTGATACCATTAAAACGCAACAAACATATGCCGCTGGTTGTCCAGGGTGCAGTTACCAACAGGTGCGTAATGCTTGTCTCGTGTCACGGGGTAAGTTTTGCTGCCGCCACACCTCATCTAATTAAAAACATACATTAAGTCCCGTCTAAAACGCTTTCATGGGTCGGAAAATGTCCCTGATGGGGCCAAACCCAATGCAAATATGGTGGAAGATTTCATGCGAACGAATTTTTTTATTATCAGGCCTTTCAAGGGAGCGTCCCTAATTTCCTAATGGGATAGTTCATATTTTTTAAATAGACCGGTAATTTATTAATAATTACAAGATGGGTGTTTTCTTTGACACTTGGGAATACGCAATTTCTGGCACGTGAATGACACAACACGCATTAAATTTATTAAGTATAGTTCAAATGTGAACTTTCAGAGAATACGTAAATTATGAAATATAGCAGTTTATTGTGTAACTACTGTCAAAAATAGCAAACCTTCATGAGTTTTAAGGTCACTGATAAAGACTCACGAGAGCGAAAAGTGATTTTCGATTGTACTTCAAATAGTCTTTTATTTAGTCCATCAGAATTTGTCTGTTTTCAAGAGGCACTTGGATAGTCCCCGTCACTATTTCATAATTTTATGCGCAAATCATTCCTCTTAGACTGCCGTTTTTAAACTTTAATACTCCTTTATGAGATAATAAGTTGCACTCCTGGCTTCAACTGCGAGTAAAAAATTCGGTATTAGATTTCTGTTATTTTAATTATACATAGAGGACAAAAAGGCCCGCAAAAATTCAACAGAAATGAAAGAAAATGGTTTTTTATGCTAAAACACGTCAAAAATGGTTGTTAGTAGGTAACAGGGTTACACGTGTAGTAGATAAATGTAATTTTTTTATAGAGCCTCATGATTGCTCTAACGTTTTTAAGTTCGTTGAGAAATTCTGATCATATTTCATGTAAAATATTTATGTTTCAGTTCAACAGTTTTCGAAAAAAATATACAAAAAAAAGAAGTAGCGAGAGAACTATTAATACTTACAAAATAACAATATAACTTATGGAATCTTCGAACTGTGTCCCGTTGACTTCCGGACAGCGGGCAAGCTGCAATACAGATTCCTCAAGAACTTTTTTTTGTTGTTTGAGGAGGTATTTGTTGAGCTTCCTGAGTAATTTTAGTTTTTGACTCTTTTGTATTGTTGGGCTTTTTTAAATACATCTTACGTTTCAAATATTTCCATAAAAAAATTCATGGGGGTGAGGCCGTTTAGCAGGCCACTTTAATGCCAAATTTTCCAGTAACTGTTGAATCACGATGAAATGTAATTGGAATGTTTCAAAGAAATCGAAACACCTCGTAAAATACATAGGTTTCCATGAAAGAAAGAGATGAAAAAGTACATTTATCTATTACATGGGTGACCTTATAAACGTGTTTGTTACATCAAAAAATGCATAACTAAAAACATTATTTGACGTGTACTAGCATTTTCCTGAGAAATATGTCTTTCAATTTTTAACGAATTTATGAGGGATATTGATTCTTTATATAAATCACAATGAGCTCGGGCAAGTAAAACTAGAGGTGGGACTCAGAGACTTCTTCGTGGAATTACTCTAGTTTATAGATACGTCGTGTATTATTTGTGTCGATATATGTATGTCATCTAATCTATACTTCTGTAACGGAATTATACTACAGAACAACAAATTCTTGGAACGCTAGCACTATCTCGTTAGCTGTTTATACAGATTCTATAAGATTTTGTGTCCTTTAGTGTCAAATTACGCCGGCTCGAATGACGGGTTCAGCATTGTTGCCACGCAACACTTATTGTGGAAGCTGTCGCTGACTTGCTTATTTTAAATATAATACAGTGTACAGTATTATATATTTAGACTAATGTTAGAATTTTAGTGTTATTTCATATTTCAACGTTCAATATATTGTTTTTCGATAACAATTCGATTAATTATTTTGTAAATATTCACCTTCGCAACTTGACGGTTGTTGCACTTCTCAGCGCTGTGACTTCCAAAGCGATTCAATTATATTTGAGCCATGCAAATTATGAATTAGTGGTTAATTTAGACATCAGTAGCATAACTCTCGTGGAATTCGAGAACTGCCCAAAGCATTCGTCGACGTAAACGTTTTGAATGTAATGATCCGAACTCACCTGAACATATTCATGGAAATTATATCCCTCTGTTCTGGCCCTTAATTGGCCATATAACAGATTGCTTTGGCAACTACTTAAATAGGCCCATTATTGTATACATAGGTAAATCCCTTTACCACCAGGTGCAGGTATTTTAAAGCCAAGGCAAAATTTATTTACGTCTGTTGATTATGGCAAGTTATACATGTTAGAGAAACTTTTTTTCGTGGCTCTTTAGCGAATGGGTTAACACTACATTAAATTTTTTGTGATTTTATGCTAGATTTTAGACATATGCGCATGTTGCCACGGAGCAGGAGTACTCTATATCGATAATCAGCTAGGCTAGTGTGAATGAGTCGTACTCGGTGAATTTAGTGAGACATTTTTATTCCATGTTTAAGTAATTTTTTCAATTGTACCTTTCTTATGTCATGTTTTTTTAGGTTTAGCTTAGGGGTTTGTCTACTTCGCGAAAGCTCGTTTCTTATAAAATATACAGGGCAATTTTTTCGGTTTCGAAAGTGGCCGTTCTCTTACGCATTTGAGTATGGACAGTTGTACTTTTTCACACCGGTTATAATTAACAAAAGTAGTAAAAATAGTGCACAGAATATTTCATTGAGTTGACTTAGCGAGAATCTCGAAAGAGAAAGCAAAATGAAATTATGACTCCTCAGTCTTGGTAGTTGTAATGGCTTTATTCAAATGAATGCACGAAAACAGGGAACCATCAACAGAATATAAAGCTGTTCGTTGCTGATTAACTTTGTGACATAGAAATGCCTCAAACACTGATTAAAACAAGTTAAATATTAATTTAATGTACTTCTGGGAAATCTCTAGGTTCTGTAGTGTGCCTAATTGGAAATCAAAACTAATAGGATTTCAACTATTTTCGATGATATAAGAAAATAGTAAAATTTCAATGTAAAGAAATAAATGAGGCGCGTTTTCCGAGTGACTTGAAATATTTTCCTTTAAAGACGTAAACAGGAATTGTATAAATGCGACAGTTCAAAATAACTATTATTTGGAAAGAAGCTATAGGGAGCAGTTTGAATAACGAGACCTTATTTCAATACATCGGCATCGATGCAAAGTCGAACTTTCAAAGACAAGCTTTATTGGTTTTGAGAAATAAATGTTTTCCCTATTTACTAAATTTGTCAAGTTACGATATTAAATTTTGATCGAAGAAAGGACGTAGATAACGCTTTAACTTGTCTTCAAGCTATTTTTGTCCATGACAAACGCATTTAAACTCACGTGCCGTCCATAACTTGATACTATTTCATACCGAAAGGGTGTAACTGAAAATGGTATTTACTGCCTGCAGACTTCAATTATCGTGACTTTTTTAAAAATACGAAGCTTTCAAAGTCTTAAAGCATTATACCTTTTACCTGAAACTACTAGTGAGCTATAAATACATACGTATTTTATGGTGTTTGTAGCAATTGTGAAAGGTGATAAATCATTCAGACTCTACGTTCACGACATTCAATGTCTACACTGATTTCTTCGGGCGTCAGTGACTAAGCCGGGAATGAACAGATTTCATTAACAACTATTGTTTACTTGAACTTTTCGATTTAAATCTATGTTTAACCATGAATTGAGTATCTGTGACTAAAGAACTGTCTAATTTTTAATTGATGACATACGTATCTTTTTTTTGAAGCCGAATTCGTTTAAAAGAAATAATCTTTACGTTCTAAAGTCGAGGTTTTATTTAAAAATTTATTGAACTTAACAATTGCATATAACAGTTTTTGGAGTTTTCGAAGAATTCACAGTCGCAAAAAAGGATTAAGTAAACGGTGAGACAAATCTGATCTCAAATTGGGAACCTAAATCGCAGTACATTATTTAAGGCCCAATTATAGGGCTTAACATTAATTAGAGTGCGAAATATGTCACTGTAGCAACGCAAAGCTCTCGCCTGATTGAGTTCAAAACCCCGGCTTAAAACAAACATTTATTATTTTCGTTCTTACCATACCAAAATGTTCTTGTTTAGGTTTTGCCTTCAATGCAGCATATGGTGCCACCTGTCTTAAGTTAAACGTGAACACCCGGCTACTCACTTCAAAGCATAAATATTTTTCAAGTTTACGGATTCGTGTTTCATTTCCCCCAATGCGAATTCTCGCAACATCCCCTGTTTTATTATTTTTGTCGACTCTGTCTGTCTCATTGTCAAGAGGACAGAAATGCTGAGCATGCGGTTACTAACTGGAGTGCATGTTAGACAGATTTGAGACAACACATTCAAAGCAGATGGGTCCAAAATTCTAAAAATGAGTATACTATCCAAATAGTACACGAATCCTAAGATCTTGTGCACTACGGAAATAGTGTCATCAATCAATAATAAATCAACCAATCAATCATAAGAACTAGACGTCTGAATAGCATTATTGTACATTAGAGTGCTTAAGCCACCTAGGGTTCAATACTGTATTATCTCGCACCAGGTTAGTGGTCTCGTAAAACAATTTTTAAAAGAATTTTTTTTTAATAAAAAATTGTGCACCGCAGTAGAAAAAATCAAGAGAATCATTTATACCACTTTTTTAAAGAAACCTCTCCAGGTTGTTGGACGCGCCTTTCGTGCAACTAAACATACATAAAATCATATTTCAAATAAAGTCCAGTTTGTTGTATGTACAGTAGTACTCATAAAGGTTCACGTAAACCGAACAAAACGATGTTGAGGAATTTTTCACATTTTCGATATTTTTATAAAACTTTAACATCCTCTATCTCGAAAATTCCAAATTGCAGGTATTAGTTCATTAATCAGGTTGGAGCTATTTCCAACGATCTGAATCTCATTTTTTTGGCATCTACTTTTGCACCACAACTTACAAAAGTCTGGTCCTAAAGGTGTGCATAGACGATTAAATTAGTAAATACGTCCAAAAGTACCTGATTAGAATTTTTTTTTTCACTTGAATAATATCGTGCCGAAATAAAAAAAAAACGGCACCATTATCATCACGGCATTTATGATTGACGAACTGGCTTTTTTTTGTAACTCCCCGAAAAAGTGCAATTTTGGTACTACTTTAAATGGTGGATTTGGAATTTTTCTAAAATGATCTCAGACATAAACTCATAAATATAAAATCGGCACAAGATGTCTCTTATCTCCAACTGGCCATTCTGGACCATTCATTTATCTTCCTAAAAGGAGTTAGCCAACCATTGTATTCCTAAATAAGGTGTCACTGATTTATTTTCCTTCTTCTGTTGCCCCTTGCCTGCAACATTCACTGGGATAAAATTGTATAACAAACAAATATAATTAAATTTCGCCTTTCGCTTTGCTTTCGAGATGGACCGGGTTGGCGGCATACAGAAACGATTTTGGCACCGTTATTAAAATAGTTTTGGAAAATTGTCTCTGTTAGCTTTTGATTTTCCTGAAAAGTTGCTAATTAATTTGTCGTTCCCATGGTTCGAGTTAAACTTAAGTTAAATACTGGGTTTTGAGGATATTTAATAGCGTATGCGGTTTCGTAGGTTTAGTTTTTAAAATCGTTTTGCGAATGCAGATTGCGTTCGGTAACGGTCATATGCGATTGCCGCACTATTGTGGGTTGTAATCAAAACTGACCAAAATTCTAGCTTTCCCATAAAGTACTAAAAAAAAACGACTAGAAATGATTATATAATTCCAAGAACAGGACCTTCGATTCCTGTTCATCGCGTTTAAATCGTACTCAGTAAGTAGATTATCCTAGGGACTGCTAAATTACTTCTATTCGATGATGATATTGCAAAATAAAGAAAAGCCAATTTATTTTTCCATCTCGACAAAGCTCGCATCTTTTCGATATGAAAGCGTCACCGGTAATTTAATTATTGCTTTTGAATTTCTGCTTAGATAGAGATTTTAACTGAATTATGATGTATAGACTTAAGAAAAAATATCGAACAAAACGAGTTTCAAACCTTTGTGAGTAAACTAATTTATGCTATTATGAGAAAACCATTTATGCAAAACATGTCTTAGTTTGACTGTGAGGCAATTTATTATGTCGCAATCTATATGAAACGGGAACAAACCTTCAATTTATTTAAGTTGCACGCGCTAGAGTCGAGTTCAGAATTTGGAATGCAGCATAACCGTCTTAAGCAGTGCAGGTATTAAGCACAATTTAATTAGGACACATTTGTTTGTCTCTATTGAAACCATGGAGGAAATTCAGAGAGTTGCTACAAGTAGTAGAAATGTAGTGCAAAGGTCGATAGGTAGCTATTTGATCAAGTGGGAGTGGTTATTCGAGATATAGAGTTGAGGCATGACAATGCAAATGCATTGGTAATCGTATTTTGGGATACCGCATAAGATCTATCTAATGTCAAGTAAAAGGGAAATGCAGAAGGAAATATCCTATATTATATAATTTGAAGTATTCGTAAGCATCATGCTTATACCAAAATTTTCAATGCAACTATTTAGATGTATAATAAACTTTTTTTATCTGATTTTGATTTTCATGAAATTTTAATTCCTTCTTTGTAACGTACGTTCCTTATTATAATAGTTACTTAACAATCAAGTATATTAATGATGGCGATTAACAAATCGAGATATGTACATTACATGTAAAAACTCGAGAACAGTAACACAATTTATTTTATTGAACGTAAATTCGAAATAATGCGAGGCCTAAAATTAGGTTCCATGGGAATAGCTCAACAGAGAAATTTTAACTCTCATGAATGTGAGAAACCCTTCCTCAACGGTGTGACGTCACAAACTGATACACTCGACGTCAACAAGGCAGCGCAACGTTCAGTGAGTTGGAGATTACGGGAGAAATTTGTCTTTTATCGGCTTACAGTGCCGTTCAATTATTTAATTATTCGTTAAATTATTTAGTGTTTGTACTAAAAATGGATGATCAAAAGGTAACCTTCTAAATAAAGGAGTATTAATGGTGGCGACATATCGCGCTTACTCTTAACAGTAGAATCTTCGTCCATAATGAGATCTGAGGGATGCCATAGTAGTCGTATACTACTTCAGATTCTTTATTTAGTTACGTAAGAGTTCTTCTGGATTATTGATTGATATGCCCGTAGGGACGAAGTGCCACCCTCCCGATTCTATTATACAGCCTTCCCTATTATCGATGTTAAAATTTAAATGCCTGGAAATCATAATCTGAAAGAATTAACAATATGTATTTTTTTAATAACGAGTTGCTGCAAACTGTCCTATGATTGCAAATAATCTGGTGAGCCGTGTGACGTCAAAACGCTAATCGCCCCACCGGGTAGCGTCTGCTTCGACAGATCTACTTTCCGCATATTTCGAAATTAAAAGCCTTTTAACCGTTTTAGACCTCGACAGAGCCCTAATAAGTCTGAAAATAGTGCGTTGCAATATTACAAGTACAGGATTAGGTACTGCAATGTTCAAGTGATCGGTCATAAAGCAGCACAATGTAGCAAATGAATTGCATTTCAAGCCACTATAGATACGTACCTGTTACTAGCACACACAATGCGAATAGGAAACACAATAGTTTGCAGTTTGCTCTTTGAGGCCACATTATCACCAACACATGTTACCGCTCTGCAACATTAAAAAGAAAAATTCATAGTGTCCCTTACACACGTGACATCTCCTCAGAGAGTCCGTATAGTAAACGGTCATAACATTAACCAACGGGATGATATTCGTCCTCAAACACAATAACTACTTTCGGCACCCGACAAAGATGCATTTATAAAAGCGTCGCGACGATATCGGCGAAACCACGAAATAGACGTCGGTGCGCGTCGGGATGCATACAGAATAGAAATAAATGGAAGACCCTTCAGTTCACTTCGGCGGGATAGATTTGTGGTGGCTCAAGTATTGCGCGTGCCCCTGTATGTTTTTTTTTGTGATATATGACTTTCCCAACTTTTTTAATTTTAGAGGAAAGTGTCAAGTTCCGGCTCCTAATGGTTTTCTTCACGCAAGATTTCGTAATGAAATTGAACACACATTTTCCAGGGGAAATATATCAGTTTTAACGACTGTGTGCGAATATAGTTTCAAGATCGGCTTATCGAGGGTCGATCGAGTCGGAAGAAAATAGGTGATTTGGGTGCTTGAAAAATGCCGAGATTTATGATTGGAGAACTCGAGGGAAAAGTGAGATTTGAGTTTTCCGTCAAATAGTCCTCAGTTAAAAACGCAGCGTCTTATTTGCAGAAGAACGGGCCGAAAACTCCCCGATTTCAATATAGATTCCTGGAGCAACAATATATTTCCCTGAAGGAAAAACCGTAGACATCCGTCCTCCAATCAAAAACTTATGCCCCAGTTTGACTATGTTTTAGCAGCTTATTCATTATTTATGAGGCAGCTCATCTATTCATCGCACCGTCCACCTACATTTCTGAATCGAGGCATCCATCCATCATCTGCTCGTCCGTTTGGCATATTTGCCCTCATATTTTAGTATACATTACCAATAAATTTAAATAAGATGAGAAAGGCTCCCTTGGAATTAATTATTTGACTCGTCGCACTACATACAGGCAGAATTATGAGTTTCGCACAAAGGCAGAGAAATCTCAAATATTGAACTAGTATGATAAACAGACGATTTCAAAGTACCTACTTTAAATTATGAATTAACAGTTACTTAAAAGAGCATCTCAAAAGACTGAAATGAAAGAGAAAATGAGCAGATGCTGCTGCTCGTCTTTAGTCAAATATTCCCTTTTAGGGACAAACACCAATAAGGTAAATTTATAAATAATGTATTTAAACATTGCAGTGTTAAGTTTGATTTTCTTATTTGGTTGATAAGTTTGATTCGAGTATCGAAAGGCGGATGGGAAAGATGAGAAATCACCTGCGAATGTCGAACTTATAAATTTCAGTGAGTAGTAGGTATCATCTTTGGAAAAGGGCAAGATGAGGTAGGTTGGCTAGCGTTGCTTCACGTAGAAGCAAGCCCGTTTTTCTTCGTATTATTCGTAAATGCATACTGGATGAGACAGAAATTAGTTGCCAAATGATTTTAAAAAAAGTTAAAAACATTAATTTACAGGCGTGAAAATAGGAGCTTAATACCCACGCATTATGAAATAATACGCAGGCCCAATCGCCATTCTCGGTTTCACAGGAAGTGAGATTAATTTCTTTGTTTCAAATATACCGCTGCCCAAGTCAACCTCGCAATGCTAATTTTTACTCTAATTTTAAAAATCCACGCCTTTTCGAGGTCAAATTGCTCAAGCCAAGAACCTTTTTTATATAACTTTTTCCCTCTTTTACAATTTACGGAAAAAGGTGCAGAATCAGCATCCCAGTAGCGAGTAAAGTACATGGCTTTATTAGGGACGCCAGTAAATTGTGCTAGTAATTATACTCTCTGAGTGGGCATGCGATTTAAAATCTACAAATTTTGTGTCCAGACAGTGCTTCCTTAACACCTAGTTTCATTAAACCTTTCCACTAAAAGTGTTATTTCCAATAAGATCATTTACCTGGGGCTTAACTTGCGTCAATTCTCTCTCTTGAAATAAATTCAGGCCACGTTTGGCGAGCTCTATTCCCATAGGAGCCTGCTTGTTTCTTTGGTCTCGAACGTTACGTATTATGGCGTAAGTCCGGAATGGATAAGAGGAAATATGATTATGGAGTTCGCCAAATGGTATGGGGTGATGAGAAGTACCGAGGTGAGACCTTTTAATTACGCACAACATTACGCATTAAAATGTTCCACAGCTATGAAATCAGCAACTTTAGGGAGCATTCGAGTTTAGTATCTCACGAATCATCAGATGGGTGTGTCAAACGCAGCAGATTGTGTAAAACACCAGGCAGGTAATAAGAAAAATGATTTTAGAAAAATAATTATTATTAGTTATAAAAAGATGTGCAAGTTTCTGTGTAGTCGTGTCTATTCTGTTTTGTTGGGTAAGCTTAACGTTTTATTGGGCTCATAATGTTTCGTAAGGGCAAATGTGATAAAAGGAGGACGTGACTGGTGTACTACATACTCGTAAATTGAAAGATTGGATAACCGTAAGCGAATATAGCACCTTTTTAACCTCTTGTAACAGAGCTCTTATAAATCCTTCTTTGCATTGTTCTGTTAGTCGAAGTAAATCTGCTTTATTCAACAATTCCCATCATTAGCTGAAATTACGAATTTCTCCAAATAAACAAAACACCTCGAGATTAGATAATTAATCATTCGGCAACTAAATTTCGTAATTAAGTGCCAATAATCTCAGCAATTTCGTCGAAATTTCACGTTCAGTCATCACCTAGAGAAGCTGATGGAACGCAGATTGCCTCCTTGGAATACCCGTTTGTGTCAGTATTTCTTAAACTGAAAAGCAGTTGCTCTTTCCAGATTGTGGAATTGATGAAGCAAAGTTACCTAGTTTGAAGTTTATAATTGGCGAATATCGTATGTCAACAAGATTTAAATTGTAAAGTTACGTTGAAGCGTAAAACATTAAAGGTATGATCGAGTTGAAGATCTTAATGCGTTTAGATGGTGTTAGTGTTCGAAAGGCTAATTTTAAGAAGAGCATTAGTTCCAAAAGGCCTATAGAGTTTAAAGCAAATTTCCGTGAAAATTATGTTTTTTGGCTCTTATTCCCGCATTAAAACATATCTTTTATAGCATTGTGCCGGCTATACATTATTCATTGTGTTCTGATACATTTTGATCGATTTCCAAGGAAAAAGCGAATGGAAAGATGATTTGGAAATATGAGGTTTAAAAGCTGAACTTCTACATTTTCTTGTACTTCAATTCGAAAAGATTATGAAAGAAATATTAGGGACCATATTTTCCATTATATGTCGTTTTTCTGTTTTTATTTTCAACAAATGTACATATTGAATATTGTTCACTTTCACTGTATGGAAAGCTAATGTTTTTTGTCAGTGACATTTCGAGTTCTTAGTGAAAGTATTATTACGTAGGTTTTTATTTTTTCAATTATATACCCCGATGTTTTCGGATGGTGAAGTGGTTTAAGACCGTCTAGGAGAACGAAATTTCAATACGTTCCCTGAATTAGTAGAACAACGAAGTGAGATGATAGAGGGCAAGTTAGCGAGGCAACGTTTGAGTCTGACCAAAATTAATTACGAATTAAAAGTTCAGAAAATTTACGAATTTTGAAATTGCCCTAAATGTTGTGTAAATGGAACCGTTCTCAAACGTCGTAGTGAACGTAGGTTGTCTTTTTCGTATCTTTAACGAACTTTTTCAATTGAAACAAAAGCATCAGAAGCATTTAGAAACCACCGTGGCATGATTCAACAAGTAGTCAGAGGCCTTTTGGACGTAGACATTGCCAAAAATCGATCTTGTGCGGGGCTGGCAGTCCTTTGGCGTCGTATTGTCGGACTTTAGATCACATTTCCAGTCTCCCGGTATCGATGGACCAGCCATGAAACTACGCTCTGAAGACGTCCTGCCTCGATTATACAAATGGCCCTATTGGTTTCACCGGCAGGAAGTTTACGTCCCGACATTATTGCCAAAGAAAATTTTCAGATTAAATCGGAGTTGAGGGTATAAACTTGAAACAAGTACTGGTCTGACATTCTTACAAATAACAAACGTTAAGAATATGCCCGAACCTGAAAAAACTAATCAAACGAGGAACAAAAAAAACGGTCACCCTAGTAAATATTCAAATCCTCATATATGATAGTTTGGTAAACAATAATCGTGCGACTTAAAATAATCTGAAAATTTTTGAATTTCCTTAATTTTGGTGGAGCAATGTCTTGTAAAAAACTCTAATAGTGACAGAACGTTCGTCTTGAAATAAAAGTTGGTAAAACATTCAGGAATTATGCTAGGGAATAGAAAATCGTTCATAGATCGATTCATAGAAGAACCAGTTGATGAAAAACATTCCACAAACCATTGATGTTAATAAGTTAGCCTGGTTCGCAGGTCGTTCGAGGCTCATGGACGACTACTCGAATACAGAAAAAATGTTTTTGATTCTGGATACGACTAGAATCCAAATCATTCTCATATTGGTCTATTTCATGTCCCCGTTCTTCAACGTCAAGCAAAAACGGGTGTGTTGCGAGCTTCACTCCACCATGTGCACTTGCCTCTGTTCCTCTTTACGAGTGCCCATTAATCCAGAATATCTCGAAGGTACGTAAAATATGGAAGCTCGGGCACATTAAGGGGTATTAAGATTTTCGTCCGACTATATCTTAGAAATCGTTTGACACACAGCTTTCGCAAAAAAATCCAAACTCGAACTAATTCATCTTAAATTGCTGGAAATAACTTGCTAGCTCGGAAATAGGCCTTTACGGGACGTATCATTAATGTAATTTCTTAAAAATGTTTACCAACGTTTTCCTCTATTTATTTAAATCAAAACTCATATCTTGAGAATCGCTTATCGGTGAAAATACAGCTTTACTATTTTAAAGAGCATATTCCGCTCTATTAGGTGCACTTCAAAGATCGCCTTTATGGCCTTTACTCTAATCGGTAGATGGCTTTTTTAACAATGCTTTTTCCTAATTTTGCTGGATAAAATTGAATGGGATAATATAGCTGAAAATTGTATTGTCGTGACCAGCTTTCACACATTAAGTAGTTGTAGTCGAAATTTCTGGAACGTTTTAACCCTTTAAAAATATTTGTGGTGGTTTCACCATTGTCTGTAAACTTAAATTCTTTCTGCAAAGTTTTGATTAAATTTATGCAATCTCGTTTATGTTTATCGAGAAAAATTGGTAGCAAAAAGCATTGACTTTTAAAGACTGCTGATTAAATTAAAGACCATAAAGACGATCTTTGAAGTGGGCCTAACGGAGCAGTAAATACTCTGAAAAATTCTGCCGAAATTTCTCCCATTAGTGGCAGTGTTCGACGTACGAATCGTTGTTGTGTTAAACATGGAAGTTTTTGCAGAGTTTGAGAAAATTGCAACTTCTTTATGTTAGACGATTGGTCTCTCGAGATTCTTCTCATTTTCAACTAATTTTCGCGAAAAAGGGAATACCATCGTTAAAACTTATGCACCTGTTGTTGGCCATATTCGTACTAATATTCGTTTGAAATGAATTCAATGTATCAATCGTCCATCGACGTGTGCAAATTCAAATCTAATTCCGCTTTTCGGAAAATGCGACAGCGACACTCCATGCTAAAATGTCGACATCGAGATCAAGCTTGCTACTCGAGGCAAACTTAATGTCAATATGAATACCATAACGTTAAATAGATTCAGCTCACGTTCGGCATACTCCGTCCTGGCGAAGGGACCATTATTCTCGAGATTTTGATTCTTGGATAGAAACCGACTAAAAATATTCAAAGCTCTTCCTCAACTCCATTAGTTCCGATTTTCTAACGGACTCGTTTGATGACCCTTTCGTAGCCACTGTCAACGACAAGTGGTTTAATAATTAATGCCCCATTAATGTTATCACTGCCGGAGCTGAGAAAATAATGTGGTGTAATACACCAAAGCCATCAATCATACAATAATAAGGAAGCTTGTTTCTAAGATGTCTGGTAAAAAGTTGCAACTTTGGCCAGTAAATCTCCAAAAACAGTTTCGGATACTCTGACAAAAACCGTATCTTTGTAAACTTTCCAAAGCCAAACGTTCGAGAGTGGGTTTTTCTCAATTTTTTGTTATTTATTTATGCCAGTGTTTGTGTGTATCAGGGAAATCTGCCGATGTCACCAAGTGCTTACGCTATGATTAATGTGCTGGATGTGGTCGAGTATAGAAGTCTAGAACTTAAAAGTTTAGATCCATTTTAGCTTTATGGTTCATATTTTACGAAAATCTTGGAATTGCCTCTATCGCAAACATCATAATATCAAAACCAGACATCTAGTCGATAAACGACCGAGGGAGACATTTTCAACGGTGTAAAACTGTCACGGCCGAACATAAATTTTATTTGCGTCCAGCTGGAAACGTGGGTGTATAAAGTCTTTACCTATTTTCACCAAGTCGTATAGATAGAGTTACTTTGAGACACGGTTCAAGTAGATATACTGGGCGTTTCAAAACTATGGCATCAAACTTCTAGGGATTGCTCAACGCAACAATAGAAGACATTCGAGTATAAGAGGCCGGGACCGCAAACGTCTCCTTAAGGCGCTACGGCCTTATTTACTTTTTTTATCGAGTTTGAGTACTTTTTATTTTTATTTATTTGTACAAAATAATACTAAAGCAATTGTTCAAAATCTTGTCTTTGAATTTCGTTTAAACGACGTACATGGTTTCTGTGGACTTGGCTAAAAATTTGATAATCGTTTTAAACTTCTTCAAATGCGGCAGTGATTCCTGTAATCAGGTCTTGGTCTGTTTCCAATGGCGTTTCATAAACCAGAGACTTTATATATCCCTATAGAAAAAAATTTGAAGGTGTTAGATCGGGTGATCTAGGGGCCCACCGAACTGGACCGCTTCTGCCGAGCTAATATCGTCCGAGCTAATAAAGCGCCAAGACGATTTTTTGAAAAATATCTGTACTGTTATTGTGCACAATCAAATTGAAATAAAACGTGTTAAAACTCGATAAAACGCGTTGTTGCACGTAACTGTCTTAAAGCATCATAAGGCCGTAGCGCCTTAGGGAGACATTCGCTGACGCGGGTTCTTATCCTCAGAGGTATTTTATTGTTGCACTGAATTCTCCCTAAAAGTTTGATTCTATAATTCTGAAACACCCTGTATTCGTTCACAGAGCAGATAAGATGAATTTAAATTCAATCACCTATAAAGGGGAAAAATACAATTTTTCTAATTTTGGTAAATAAAGCGACAATTTTTAGTAATCGGCCCACATGACTAAAAAAGTTTGACTTTTCTACTATTTACGAAAGCAAATACTCTTATTTTATGATTGGGGTCATAACAAATCGAACCACTGACAAGAATGCTTGCAGCAGCTATGCAGCTTGAATGGATTCGGATACATGTTATTTTTTTATAATTTAAAAATAAACTCATTAGGAAATTGAATTTTGTATACTTCGTGTGATTTTGCTCGTTTTTCTCGTCTCGCTCGCCATACAACATAATACAACGTAATCTTGTTATTGCTCGAAAATCGTCTATGTGTTTTTTTGTTGATGAAAATATACTGATTCATATTTCTAACGTTCACGCTTTTACATTTTTATACGATTGTGTAATGATTTGGCAAACGTTTTAATAAACAAAACTATTAAAATATTTATCTGTTTTACATGCTAAATTCCTACAGATCACGAAAATTATTCATTAAATTATCATCCAAAAACAATAATTAGTACTATTAACAACACTAAATATACGGTAGCAATTGATTGGAAAAGTGACGTAAAACATATAAAACTCAACATATCCTATACTTAATGTCATTTGTATTATTTATGAACGTATATATGAGACATATGTCTTAAACTTGTAAGAAATATATTTCAGCACCGTCCATATATGCAGTATTACTGCAGAATGGAAAAGATATATTAAATGGACGTGCTTACTAAGTTCACGCATTGTATGACCGTATGCAAATGTCCATTGATCCAACTATATGCTACTATATCTCAAAGATCAATTGCCATAGAGCTTATACACTACTCACGTCCATTTTCCTCTCCTGTCTAAATAAAATCGTGGAAAGATCGATATAACACCACTTTAAAAGGTTTAATATAATTTTTTTTTTCAATTTTTATAAAAAAAAGGTCAGTTTTTGTGATCCAAACCAGTTTTAAATTGTTTTTTTTTTCGTAACTAGTTATATAATGAAAGCTGATACCTTTATTTTGTAACTCAGCTATTAATTTGGAGCAGCAGCAATAATGATTACTATAGATCAATATGTATATAACATCGTTAGATGATGCAGTTTAGTGAAAAACGGGTCAATTTGCAGGACCTGGCTCGTTACACAATGCTGTGCATGTCCTAACTCGACATAAATCTGGTTACACTGATTACAGAAACAGCTATATTATATTTGGTTTTTTCAGTAAAACTGAAATAAATGTGAATGTTATAGGTTTAATTACACGGTTGGTTACGGTAAGCTTAGATCTTGTAGATAATAGAAAGTTCTAGTGCACCTTAAGAGAACCCCCTACGGCATTAGCGTACCGAAAGCAATTACAGCTTAGGGCTTATTTTGGAAGAACTTTCCGAGATTAGGTTTGTTGTTGAAATGAGCGCCCCTCTCTCTTTTCTAGATTGTATACAAATATATAAGCGAAAAAAATGGTCCCTGTACAAGTGTTGTCGTTATAAACAAAATATTTTTTGCCAGTAATGGAGGGAAAAATTGATTATTCTATGTTTAAAATCAATTTCGTACTTTATTTTGATTTCTACCAATTTTTTAATAAACTCAATCGTTTTGGATCATAGCGACATTTGAATATAGGAACTCAATAAAAGCAATAATGGTTTTTATTAATCATGAACCATTAAGGATATTGTTTGTAATAAAACTTTATTGGTCACGATAGTGTTGTTGTTTGTCCAATTCTTTCAATTAGGTAATTGTTTTGTAGATTTCGATAGATCTGAGGAGTACTTTCGGAACACACATCGTCCTTTTTGGACGGGAGAGAGGGGCGGAGAACGGGGGAGGGGTCACAAATTTGATGATGCTTAGGGTTTTTTCAGAATCTACATAAGTTCTAGTTTCATATTCGATTTGGAATTAGAGATAAAGTCGCAATACGAAGAAATTAATGTTTCCTGATGATGATTTTTAAGGAAAAATGATTGGTACAAACCGCATCTCTCTATCATTTTTGCGCTCTCGCTAAAAGGGATCCCCCAAAAGTTGATATTCGTGTGAGGACCCTACAGCTTGGTGCCTTACAGTTTGGATGTTCATTCGATGAACGATTGATATTGTACTTTCTTAAAATCCTGTTTTAAGCACTAAAAAACTAAATTTTAGATTCTTTCGTTTTTTTCTAAATATGGTAATAAATAGAACGTTTGTTATAGGGACATTATCGCATTTAACAACATTTGAGAGAAGGCGAATCTGTTGGAAAGTTTAGATGTTCAAGAAGTAATAACTTTTTCAACGATAACGTAAAAACGACAATTTTCATCGCACTTTATCTTAACTGGAAACACTGTTCTGGTATCGAGCGGGGGGATATCCTATACTGTTAACTTTTGCCCCTAGAGATGAAACTTTGACAGTGACCCGTGAACGCAACCCGCCATTCATGGGAGTATTGTTGGATACGAGTGGCCAATTTAAAAATTTCAAATTCGATAAAAGTAAATGAACCATAACATGAAGTAAAATAGAAAATGAAAAAAATCTATATTTTACAACTCGTGTTTATGTGTTGGAAGCGAGCTAGTAGAGTAACAACGTAACAACAAAGGGGTCTTGTAATTATTTACCGATAGAATTGAATATTTCGAATTTTTTAAAACATTTTCTGAGGCGAAAATCATCTCGTTTGGAAGCTTCCCGTGTAGACCTGTTTTATCTCTATTTTATTCTCAATTTCTCTGTATAATTGACTCATCACTGTATCAATTTTCTGTAGGGAAATATCTTCACCCATCTCTTTAAAGCTCTCCAAGAGTTTTACCATATCACTAAGGTATGGAAGAGTTGCGAAATTTTATTAAAGTTTAAAAATGTTTATATTTAATTTTTATAGATGTCGAACAGCGAGTTAAATGATTCCACCTCTGGAACTAGTGGTTACTGTTTATTCATGCATATCATTCTGGACGACCATGTATATTGCCATAACGCGTCCGCAAAAATGTCGTTTTTATTCAAACGTGGTGATTTTTTTTTTAAGTTTGACTTTAGTCGTTTAGCTGAAACTAACGTTTAGTATAACCAAACAATTATGGCACTTTATCGTCTGTAAACGCAATATAATTTGTCGTAAATTCGTGCTTAGATGAGCTTTACCACACGTAGCAAATCAAAGGCACAATAATTATCCAAACTCATTCAAATATCCATAGCCACGCAGCTATTGTGACACATTTTATAACTTTGTCACAATAGATGCACAAAAACTGTCACCCCTTTAGAGATAATTAGGTTTCAATTGGCAAATTATTTTTCTAAAATCAATTGCAAAAGGTGTATGAATTTAACCCCGTCGGGAAGGATAAAAAGCTTCAAATAAATTTAAACGGCTTAAATATCTCGAGCTAAAAAGAAACCCACGATCTTCCCTGGCAATTAAACGGGCGTTAATTTAAATCCCCTTAAATTCTCCTCCGAACGGAAAATACAAGGGTTAAAAAGAGTTAAACCCCTAACAAATTTTTAGTAAGCAATATAATTAAATTTCCAATTTGTTTTCTTTCTGCAGGCGCTGAACCAAGTCCTATTTCACAAAACATCGGAATGAATGACTTTACCACCTAAAAAAGGAAATTTCTATACACAAGTGGGCTTAACCGAAAAATATTTATAGCCTTATTCTGGCAACAAATCAATGTCGTTCCATTTTTTTTATCCCACGAAGGGATATGAATTTGCGTTTCTAACACACGACTCCCTTGAGGTGTTTTAAAAATCGACTACAGAGGTGAATTTGTGGATAGGAACATCTCGTAGCATGAGACAAAATATTGCGAAAATATGTATGCTGTGTAACACGCTTACCAAGCCGCAGTCCCAAGGGATTTCTCCATATGCTTTTTAGCCTGGAACTTGATACGGTAACACTCGACAATAACTCCTCGTTTCCATGCATTTTAATGGATTCGTGACTGCTTGTAACTCTGGGTCTTTAGCAAGGAGTAAAATACTTGTTTACATTTTTTAAATTATATATAATATCGGAAATACCGCTGAATAATTTGAATCTTGTGTAGGAATATTGTCTGGATAGACCGTTCGAAAACTTCTGCATAGAGAATCATATTGACATCCGCTCATGTGGAAACTACTCACTTACATACGTATGTCTACTCGGGTGGAAAGGGAGTATTTTTCACCAGATCGAATATCAAATGATACCTTAAAGAAGTTTAAGACAGTATCAAAATGTGTTTTCAGATCGGCAGTGTTGCCAAATAAATTTCCTCAATACTCGTAAAAGACTTTTTTTCCGTTAGTTGTTTGAACATCGGTAGTGGTTCGCTCGAAGGTTTTTTAAGGATATTTATGGAGTAGCTTTCAACAACGTTGTTTGTGACATAAATAAACACTACTGTATACTGATGCGATTGAAAATTTGAGAGTTTTCAGGGTAGAAATTAAATTCCAGTAAATCGCACAGGAGCACTTGGTTCCATAAACTATAGGCTTTCCACGTGTTGTACTTTATCGCATTTTCAAAATGTAAATAAAATTTTTCGACTTACTAGAATAGAAATTAAACTGGAACAAAGAAGAGCACCGGAAGAACCACATGGCGTTTTGGCACATTCGTTTCGAATTACTAAATTATAAAATAAAAAGGAAAAAGTTGCCAGTACAGCACTCAACGGTAGTGTATTATTTCTCACGTTACTTTCAAGCAACTATTAATAAACTGTAAGAGTTAATATGATTTATTAGAACTTATATTTTTTAAATTAATGCGAATAGATTATTTAAAAAAAAATGATATGCAAGCGTCTCAATTGAAAAGCCCTTTGTGGCTGACATTTTTTGCAAGCTGGTATTTTTTTAGAACACTCCGTGTAATGCTGATTTTTTGTTTTCCAACAAAACGAGTTGTCCGACATGACCGCACTTCCGGTCCCAATCAGCAGTTGCAATAGCCAGGCCGATATTGAATCCTGTGATCATAGCGGGCCCCTGCATATAATATCGCTGTAAATTATTGTTATATGAAACGGATGAAATCAAACTCCCCCAAAGCTCTCCCTCGGAACTCCTCAAACTCTAAAGCACCCCATCTGGTTTAAATAAAGTCTTTGTTGAAAACTCTTTTATCCACCTAAAGAAACTAATTCAATAAGTTCCCGAGTGGTCTCTTGAAGCGCGACGTTTGGGTTTTGGTTTTAATTCATCCCAAACTTCGTAAAACTTTTAGGAACTTTTCTTATTGAAAACTGGTATTTTTAACCCTGGACACTAACCCTTCAGAGTTAATATTAAATCAACCATGTAAAATGTCCGCCATAATTAGGAGTAACTAATGGATTTTTCGCTAAACAATCAAACGGAAAGTTATTTGCAAAAAAGGTGCAAAAAATGTCGGAAGGCTTGGTAATATTTCTTTTGTACAGTAGCTGCAAATTATGTTAGGTAAACAGTTATGTTTACCTAACAATTTTGTTGGCGCTAAAGAGAAGAAAAGAGGTGAAACATTATTAATGGACCTTAATGTTTGATTTACCAGTTTTATTTAGTTAGAATTAAGCGCCAGGGGGAACCTAAGTGTGAGTATTTCCTTGAAGGTAAGTTGTTTATTGGAAATAACTTCATTGAAGGTTGTTTTCAATACACATGTCCAGCAAGCCTTGATTGAATAATCGAGCTGAATAGGGCGAGGAACCTACTTAACGTTGAAGGCTTCTGCATAGGAAATGCTCAAATAAGGCGAAAATTTATTAAATTGATGCTGCTCTTAGCAGAATTTTAATAAGCTATTTGAGGGATGTAAATTTAAAAATCTCCAAGCATAACCTAAAGTGAGTTTCGGCTTTTCATTTAATTTATGAACGAGACAATTTTTGTTTTCCTCCAGGTGTCGCATTTTGTTTTGTGTGCAATTGCAGACAAGTTTTTCTGCAGATAATCGATTTCAGACTATGTTTGAATAAACATCGCCTCTGCCCTACATGCGAAAATGTGCATTCTATTTTCATTCAAATTGTCCCTTTATGCCAGTAGCTCATACTAGCTCAGCGTAAACAAGCATTGAGACTAATTAAGACAACAAAGCGAATGTGCCGTGGGAATTAACATTTCCGTCTTTTCTGCTTTATATTTTATTTTACATATCGGTCTTTGTCGTGAAACGACCTAAATTTAAAAATGCAAATTCGAAACGACGATTGTCGGTTTTCTATCCGTTGTAAAAATGTAGATTAAAGGTCTGTATCTAAAGGTCCTCGATAGAAACGTTCATACCTACTCTTTCCAATATTTTTCCTATCATATATTTGACTTATGTTCATCAATACTTCATTCCATTATAATTGTACGGGGACGTTTGAAGAATGTTTCGTTTAACACCGTGGTACTTGTTGCCCTTTCAACAGTCCTAATTTCCGACGGAAAGTAAGCTACGAATGTAAATGCTTATTTTAGTATCTCGTGACAAATCAAAATAAAAAATTTGACGCCTGTGAAATTTTTGGATTTTTTTTTACAGATCTTTACGACGACTTTTTGAGTCACCTGGTATACATATCTCTAACAACTGGTTGAGAATGACGCGGTGCACCAAAAGGTTGAAGTCCTCTGCCGCTATTAATTTATCTTTCTTAGCAGCTTATGAATGAGGGCATTTTTGTTATTGATTTGAGGAATCTTGCATCTTCCCAATTACACCACCTAAGCTTGAGACGTGATTAGTATCCGTTACTTGCGAACGCTACCATTTTTAACACAGTGGTTTTCAGTTTCAGACAGATGTTCAAATCCACTTAGGATAAGTAGAGTGGCTTTTAAATTTAAAATAGAAATGTTGTTTTTTTTTTTCGTTTTGTTTTCCCGCAATGCAGTCGCCGGAAAAACGTTGCAACTTTCTTCACGCGTGAGCGTAACGAGTTCGTCACAGAGATTCGATAATTAGTTACCATCACTAACACGCTTAAATGAAAAAGAAAGATGAACTATTAAACTGTTTGAACACTCTTATCGCTATCATTGTGGCATTTTTGGTACTTTATCAATGCATAAATTCATGATGTCATAGATGCAATAAGTCAGTTTAGTTCGAGGCCAAAATTTTAAGCGCAACTTGAAAAATCGCTGTGTTCTAATAGATCTGCAAAAAAGCAAAATGTCCTACATAAACTAAATACTATTTTAAAAAGAAGTTTTATATTGAAACTGGACGTGCAAACCATTAAATTAAGTGTTCTTGCAAGTTTTGGACGAATCTAAAAAAAGGCTAAAATCAATGCTGGTGACATAGGACTGGCGTTTTGTATGAGGTTTTACTTCGTTAAATGTACACATAAAAGCGGAAGATTTCTAACATCCCATATAATCCATGACGAGATGTTGTATCTAAGGGAGTTTCTGGACGAATCTTATCGTGAGAATAGCATAAAATTTATCTTCTTCCATTTCCTCCGGATAAACAAAAGGCCATTGTTTATTTGTTTGCTTGAATAGAAGAGTATCCAGGTCGAAATGCACCAGGTTGAAATGCACTTAAAATACGTCGTGTTCCTTGAGTATGTTTATTTATTTGTTGTAGGTGGTATATTGAATTTTTTCTATGGCTTACTTCAATTTATTATATCAGTGTAATCAATATTTTTTTGAATGAAGGCCACTCACGCTCCCAGCCAAGTCTATTTCAATAAGTTAAATAAAACAGATTGAGCTTCGGGAAATTGTAAGATTTGGAATAAAGGGTAAACGAGTAAAAGTTTAGGCAACCTTATAGAAAGCCATCGCCCCTCGCCGAATTAATTTCTAACTTCTGGTTTTTGAAAAGAATACTCGCCGAGCAAGCAGATTTTTTTCGTTAAAACTCAAAAGGTGCCACACAAGAAAATTCATAGTAGCATCGAGATTGACCGCAAGTAGTTAGGCCTTTAAATAAGGGTCAATGAAAAGCAATAGGAAAACAGGGAAATTCTGTGGCGCCACTGTTAAATATTTGATGTCATAAGTTCAAATATTCAACTCCAATTTAAATATTGACCCGAAATTGAATCAGCAAGTGGGTATGGGCTTGAGAGCAAGGGTCGTATAAATAAATACCTAAATGTTTTCGATTTTGTACGAATTTCACTTAAACGCAATAAATCAAAATCTTAAGTCGATTGCTTGATGAAAAATGAAAAGGAATTTTAATTTAGAAGCTCTGTGTTTCTATATTTTATCTGTCCGAGAACCCAGTTCCCCAGAATCTAATTATATTCTCTTTTAAATGCGAAACAAACAGAGTTTATTAACGTTATAAATTCCGCGTACCGCCCTGTGTAACAGGGCGGAAAGTTATTGCTCACAATATTTCTATTTATCTCGTATCTGGTTTTTACAAGCGGTAGTAGGCTAATATATTTCATTTCCAAGGGGAATATCAAGCTTAATATTTCTCCAGAAATAGTAGACAATATCCAATATCGGGTTAAATTTGTTTTGTTTGTTTACTTATCTTGATGATAAGTCATTGTTTGCTTGTGTAACTTCCAAGATTGGATCGACTGCAAATACGGCCGCATTTAAAATTCTATACTTCCCATCTTTGAAACTTCGGATAACTTACACAATCAGCACCGAATAAGCAGGTGAATCCATTTTAATCGATCTGTTTGCACTGCAATGCAGCTAAAATGATTCGATTTAGCTCTCAAAATCTCGTATAAAATTGCTTATACCATAAATTTCACTTCCTTCGAAACAGATATGCTGAAGAGGTTTGTTTACATTACAAATAAAGTAACTACAATCTCGTGCGAGTTTGGAAAACACACGAAGACACCTGACACTAACTTTAAAATGAGAGTATTGTCTAAAAATAACAAACATACTGGCGCGTCCAGATTGAAGTTATCTTTGTTTCGTTATTAGACATTCGAAATATCAAACAATCTGAAATGCATCAGCTATCAAATGGTTACAATGGGGAAGTCGGGTTTATTGCTCTTAATTTTCAACTGAAATTGGGCGTGGTTCTCGGTTCGAAAGAATTAATAGCTCTCACAAACGTTTGTTTTCACAGTATGTTAAGGCCAACAATGTTTCCCCCAAGAACGTATGAAAAAGTTTAAAAAATAAGTAGATTATTTTTGGAATAATGGCCCAAAGCATATTTTGGTTCGGTCGCCAATAGGGTGTCAGAGTCAAGTTGCGCCCGAAGTCCGTATCGGCAATGGACGGTGCCCGCTTGCATCGGATGGCCCTCGACCGCATTTAATTTATTCAGAAAAAAACCATCTCAAGATGGGCGCAAATTACAATATTTTGAAATCTGCCAGAAGGTCTAACGACGTCCTGACATCATTCCATCACAAAATGCTAAAAAAAATTATCTCGCCTGGTAGATTAATAAATTGAATGTGAATACGCGTTGTAAAAAACAATGGTTGAGATCGAAAAAACGCTCAGTGTTATTTTATCCCAATACATTACCATGCTTTACACACCTTTCCAATTAGCCCAAGAGTGGGACTAAACGAATTCGCTTTGCTCGGAAAAATCCTCTTACCCTTCAATGCTTTGTTAAACTTGGTTAAAAAATCGAGTGTGGCAAAACAATTGGCCTGCAGTTTAAGTTAAACCCTAATACTTTTACATGAAAAATCTCCAATCATGTAGTATTTGAGGGTTTGTTAAAAACATTTTCCCGCATGGAAAAAAGACGGTCTTCAGCTGTAGCTAACCAGGATTCAGCTGCGAAACCTCCTTCGTTCATAATAAAGAATTGAATGCCACTGAACTGGAGACCGGCATTGACTTTGACCCAGTTTTATAGCTACAGTTGCGTGCTATTCTACGGATTAAGGTATCTTCTCTAAGGGTCAAAAATACTGAATCCATAGAACAAACGCAAAATGATTCGGTCGTGTGCACATTTTTCCTTCCCCCTAGCCATGCGTCTATTCCGATCCCAGTATCAACCTGCGAACAACGTAGATTCGGGGTTTCCCTTCACCCGGAATTGTAAAACCATTTAAACATTTGCGTATCTTAGGTTAACGCAGTTCAGGATTAAATCATGTTTGTAAAACTGGGCCTCTATATGTTCCAGTAGAAGTTTCCGTAAGTCGCTGGATGCCTGAGGACGCCCCGAACCAAGTTCCTATTTTGGGGTTGCAGTGGTGAGCCTTTGTCCAGCGGGGATAGTCAGTTCGGCATGCATTTCTACGAGAATGGTGCTCAATCATATGGAGTCGATGATCGTAACATTTGAATTCGTCGCTTTTGCAGTTGGCGAGGTGACAGAAAATACAGATGCAGTTAACATGATAGTTAAAGTCACAAAGTGAACAATCATAGCTCCCGGAATCGTTTGTGCAAAATTCTTTGGCGAAACCTGGCTGCGCGTCGCGAAACTCGCTGCATTTATTTCGCACTCAGTCGCTGTCGGCGCCTCGACGCACCCCGATGCCCTCCATGAACTACGACGTCGACGTCCCGGGCCGATTTTGATGCCGCCAACTTGTTTAAAACTTTCTGCCGCCATCGCCGCCGTCGTTTATCGGGTGATAAAATGAAGTGTTTGTGGCTATAAACGTCTCACACCGACGAAAATGATCGTCGAGGCAAGGACCGTCGTTTTTCTCGTTATTGTTCTTCTCTTCAAAGGTACGTCTGTTGTTGACAAGTGGATTAAGAAGTTGAGAGCCCTTCGGTTTGGGGGACAGGAGAGAGTTTATTACTTGTAGGGAGTTACCTTCTGTAATAGGTCCACGTAGACTTCAAATTTTTACGTTAAGGCTTTGTTAAAGAAGGTTTAGTATCGATAAAAGAAAAATTTTTGTGATTAAAGTGGTAAGGTCTACGGTGATCCTAAACGGGATACCTTCCGTGGGTTCTAGCGAGACATTTTATAAACTGTAGTGCATGTGCAATTTGGTAGATTCTTTACAATGACAAAGTAAATTGTTTATCAGAAAGTAATAGCGGATCGTATCCAGTGCTCAAATTCCCAATGAGCATATGTCGCCACAATTCACTAAAATTTTTTTTAATCTATCTCACAAGTCCCATTGGGCCTCCGTAACTTCTCCTGTTACTCCCTACAAGCACTGAGATCATTACAACTACTTGGTCTTCTTGTATCATCTCACCCTCTCACGCAAAGCTCTAGAACACTGCTTGGACATTAATCAAAAAAAGTTACTTCACCAAACATAATTTGTCCTTCTTATCTACGCATCCTTTTATGAAGTTGCTCTAATTTGGCCCCTAGTCGTTCCAGTCAATTATCTCTGGATCCGGCAACATAATGTATAACGTTCCAACTTCGACAAATGAGCGTAATTCCAAGGCGCTGGCTACTACTAACAGATTGTCTCTTGCCAGATCATTATGGATGCGAGTACTTCTGCAATGTTTTTTTTCCTAAACTATCATGAAAATTATGGTGAATATCGCAGGAGACACTATAGGATAGTTGCTAATATTCAATGTTTTTATGTCGTTCAAGTTTGACAACAAGCTTCATTAATCTGTGGAGAACATGGTTTTCTAATTATATTTTACGCATGGCCAGATCGAAAAATGAATTGTATGAAATAGTATATTTTACGCTAATAAATTGATATTTACTGCACGCGAAATGAAATGAACAACGTAACACAGGTTGTGGGTGTCTGGCGTTGTCGGTAGGTCTCTTTGTCGTACAACGTTGCATTTGAACGACTTAGAAGTTTTCAAACTTAAACTTTTAGAACTTGATCTAAACTAAGAAAAACCACCAGTCTTTCATAAAAACCAATAACAGAAAACACGCGAAAGGAAATTTCGAGAACTACTTGTGTGAAAAATTAGTTATAGGGAATTTGACGTAAATTTTAATTCATTTCTGTATAAGTGCAAAGGTCATGACGTAGGGAAATGGTAAGCTAATATTAAGCAATTAGTGTTAAATTTCAGTTGTTCGATCGGATATTGCAAACTAATAGGCGCAACGCAGTGTTTAGTAAATAATTGGAAATTCTGATGAATAGATGTGTGTCATACTACTAAAAATTATACAATAGAACTGTTAATTTCCTTCAACAGTAACTTTTCCCATCCGTAGCAGTGAAGATTTGTATACGGTGCCGTAATCCATTTATGTTTGTATATCTGAAATGAATTTTGTTTGATGTCGTTTTTATGGCTCCTCTCCTTTTCAAATAAAATTTTATGAAAAACAGCGCTTTTCATCGATTTGCAGGAATATTTTTTCTTTGCGCATATCTTCCTGAAGGTTATATTATGGTAGATTAATGCTTATATGTATAGTGCGCTTTTTTTTAATGACCCACCTAGGAATACACGTGTGAAAATAATTTCACTACCATTCTCTCCTTTGTTTTTCTTACTACGGAATTGACTTGGTAAATATCCATTTAACGCTACTAACTTACATCAGTAAATAAATTGAGTCGAAGAATAGGAAAGTCCTAAAAGAGGCATATATATATCTTTCTCTATATTCTATACGTTCGAGATGGACTGTTAAATTTTTCTATTATTTTATTCGGCAATATCGGCTGACAAAAACAGAGGAGATTGTTGGAGAGGTGAAATTGCATGCTATTGTCAGTTAAAATCAACTGAGGATAATATTCATCTTTTACTAGGGACTCGGAAAAACGTTTTCTTAGTGATTTCGGCGACAGATCTGTCACCATCATGGAAATGCTATTAAATCAGGATGCATCATCAATATGACGTAATAGCATGAAAGCTCATCATGTAACATTTGTCTGTAACTGTTGATTTATTGTTACGAATCGTTTTATCGCTTTTTGCAATCTTCTCTTAAAATATAAATAAAAAATATATAGTTAAGAAGAACCATCAGTCAATATATCTCTACTGATTATGGAGGCATTACGGACAGCTGTCCTTATGTTAGTCGCTGATACATCTTTGACTTCAGTTTCAAAAATAGTTTATTGTTCGCTGTCAGCTGTTATTCCTTAACTGGATTTTGAAGAGCCGACGCTTAACTAGTAAAAATAGTGTTCAACTATGCAAAACATCTTAGTTACGTATTCAAGTAAATTATTAATGCTAATATTGTATTACATTTTGCCTATCATGAAATCCGATTTATTTATCTTTCCCAACGGATTGTTCGTGAACAAAACTTTGGACAGCCAACTAATTAACGCTTATACACGAATCTGACAAAATTTCATGCGAGGTATATGGTATTCACAATGCGGCTTGAATTAATTAAGTAAATTTGAAATGAAAAAAGGGACAAGTGGTATAAGCGTTATGTTAATACAACGTGAACTCAATTAACTAAATTAACTTTTTGCGCATAGTGTTTAAATACGGGTTAATGTGTTTAGGATGTTTAAAAATTTAGTAAGTATGATTTATGTATAAACTACGTCATCGAAAGATACGAGATTGTGCTTCTCTGTGACAAAAATTTGAAAAATTTAATTTAATTCGACCATATAATTTTTACGAAATTATTAATAAGAGAAATTTCCGCAAGCAGGAAAACATTTGTACAACAGTTGTTTCGTTTCAATTTTGACATCTCTGTCATGAAACGACTACTTTGAATGCATATTTAACCAAGTTGTGTATCTATCACTAATTACTAAATCTCGACGGTAGATATTCTCACCTTGGATATAATACAGCAGTCAAAAAATAAAAACAGTGAATTTGGAATAAATCAAGCAAACAAAATAGAGTGTAAAACAGCTCGTAGTATTTATTTTGAGACTATTTATTGGGCTTACAACGTGAATGAGACAGAAATGAAAATTCGGTTGGATATCATAGTTCACCAAGATTATTCTATAACCATTGAGCCAAATGATAGTGCCGAAGAGGTCTGGTTTTTATCGTCAGTGTACCTTGTAACTGGTGCCCTCTTTCGATCTAAAACCCGAACAATATCCATTAGAAAATCCCTTAACTTAAAAAATAACACCAGATTATTATGACGTGTTAACTGCTTGTTTCTTACCGCCATTAAATACTACGGCCCGGCTTTAATTTCGCGCAAAAACGGAAACAAGGGTTGTAACAAGGCGGCGAATGAGTAAAAAATGTTTCCGGGGGCAAAAGGTCTGATATAGTAGGTGGAAAGTTCAGTCGGAAGTTGGGCCATTTAACAATAGGCAAAAACTACTTTAACGAATTTGACTCATTAATTTGCTTAGAGCTGAAAGTACTCTTAATCTTGAAATGTATGATGGACATTTGTTACCAAACATTTCCACCGCAAACTGCTTGACGCAATTTTAGAAAAGGAATTACTTTTTATAAAGAAATTTTAATGGAAAGTCTGTCTCCTCCAAAGCAGATTATAACTTTTTTATGGGCGGTCATTGATGATTTATGAAGTCGAAAAATTCCCACTTCACCTCTTGGTTTTTCGAATTAAAATTTAATTCAAAATGGATAAACCGTCTTATAGCTCGAACACAGTCTATTTCCTGAAGAGATAATTCCAGAAGAATATGTCATTTCTTCCGAGCCTCCAAAGAAATGTGGCAAAAAGAAAAGTAAGGAAAATCCGATCTGGGTCAAATTATAATTGGATTTCGCTTCCACAAAAAAGTTTTATTCACTCTGAATAAGGGCAAAAGATTTAAATTCATATGTTTAAAACACAAAAGAAATGTATTTTAACTTTCCCTATAGCTCCCAATCCAGTTGAGATAAAGATGCCTTTTTTATTTTTACCTAAAGAGATTAGGACAATTAAATGTTCCCCTCTTTACGTTCTTTTCGATTTCAACTTTCTGATGTATAAAAATGAGATAATCCCATTGTGTAGCTTACGTAAACTCTTTTTTTATACAGCCCTTCACAACTTTGACTTGATAATATAATATACAAAATCCGTTGTAAATTGCTTATTTTCTCTATCAATTTAAGGTAAAGTAGCAGATTAATACGCATAATTAAAGTTTAAAATTTACATATATATTCAGCGGAAGGTAGTTTGCCAAGTTCTTAATCCCTATCCCAAAGCTAGTTAAATTTATATTAAAGGTATAATACAAAGGTTCCTGACATTCTTGTGCGCGGGGCTTATAAACTGTATAAGTGCCATAGATACCAGTATATTTCATAATAGATAAATATGTTACCTCACAGAGATGCCTTCGTTGGTTGGGTATTTTGCCCGTGTGTTGACCCCCGTGTTATTAACAAAAAATAAGGAGAATTGGGGTCAAATCTGAAATAAAACTTTTTCTCTCTTTTGGTCTTTTCTTGAGATTAATAAGGTATAATAACTTTAACGCCCTCCACCATCATCGATCTCTCGCCACGCCTGGTAATTCAGCGTTGTTATCCCAAATATCAGAAAAAGACTGAAATTGAAAACAGCTATATTTCTCTCAGCTTCCGCCATCCTTAATCCATTTTTTATTTGTCGCACGCTATTTCTCGTTTTGCTTTCGAGTTCTCGTCGAGCCGTTTTCTAGTTAATGACATCGGGAGACTAGAAGACGAGGGAGCATTGCTTTTATTAATGAATTGTTGTTTTTTTTCAGTTAGATCTTATTTGAGAAGGTCATTTATTGTCTATGAGATTATATTTATTGCCCTTCCGGAAAATTGCGAACATGGAAGAAAAAAAAAATTAATGGATGCATTTCCCATTTTTGATCTCGAAATCCGGAAAATCCTTTTTCGAAGGAATATATCACATAAAATTTGTGTTTTAAGTGGCCGGTTTGTTCGAGTCATCCGAATGTCCGGCCATTTTTGGGGCAGTTTTAATTAATGTGCTAAAGAGACCAACTTGCAAAATCAATTGATAGAGCAATTTGTTTAGTTAAATTCGGTAAATATTTTTCAATTTAATTAAAATTGAAATTCAATATCAAAAAATAATCGAAAGTAATAAAATATTTACTTTATTGCTTGCGATTATTAAATTATGGAATCGATATATACAGTACCGAATCGCATGAAAATATGTGAATTTCTGGTGCGTGCAAAAGAATTCGATTGTTCTTGGCCGATTTTACGCTCTTATGGATTGTATGATAAGGTATAAAACTGGTGTTGCCTTTTTTAGTACCTTACCGATCCTATCTGTGACTTTTGGCCCTGCTAACTGAAAAGAGATTATCCTTTTTTGCATTCTGTGTATGTATGGCAGACAAGTCCAACCCTGTTTTCCGCCTCAGTGCCCTTTTCTCTTTTTCGTCGATGATTTTCACTGTTTTTGGTTGAATTGCTCTATTGAACTACTGCTTACTATACACGTTTCCACCAAAAAGTGCGATCGTTACATTGCGAAAGTATTTCTCCGAATGATCAACACCCATTTAACCACGTCTGGCTCTGTTCCCGTTTAGGAGATCTCCATGCTGGGCATCCTTACGCATTTTATATTTTTGGCTGCAGAAATTTCGTGAGGTATTCTTGCAATCTGCAACGTTAACGATGGGTCTCAATGGTGCTTCCAGCGTACGGACTGTTTTGCCAGCAGATAAGGAACATGGAACTGTGTTCATTTCATCATTGTATTACGAGAAATAAGTCAGAACACCAACCACGTACGTGAACCTGGCACGTTTTGCGACAGCACGAATGTTAAGAACAAATAATAAGTTTCAGAAAAATATTAACCACTTTCACCAATGCTCTATGGATCGTCCAAAATTGCTAGATGAGGAATATCACTCAGTTTCATTGTCAGTTCTGTAAGAAAGCCGTAGGAATATCCCACAAGAATTCTACTGCCAAGCAAAGGACGGCTATACATATAGAGGACTTGACAGATTTCATTCAGATGTTACACTCTTTAACTCTATCTCCTGGAGACTAATAGAAAACGGAGGGAGGCTCAAAAGCGCCTTTGCTACGTATAGGTCTCACGGGTCCGTCACGTGCCGCCTAAATGGAGTTACGGTAATCCCGTTGACTTGATCAAGCGAACGAGTCTACAGGGTGAAAAATGTCTTCTGAAAGCCTCCACGGTGGTTTCGACGTTGATTTCTTATTAGTCTAGCAAATTTTCGCTAGTGGTTTTATTCAGTATGCCTTACGAAAAGGGTATTTTTTAGAAAATGATGGCTTCGTATGCCATACGGTGTGTCTAAGGTAAGTTCAGCCAACACGGGGATCTCGTAAATGGAAATAGATACAGATTTGGTTAAGTGAAAGACAAACTGCTTAGTTTCACCGGTTCAATAGATTTTCAATATTCTTTTTAATTTTTCAATTATTTTTCGCTCGACTATAGAAAGAGACAGATGACAACCACTTTTCCATTCCAAGTTTGTGTACGCTTCAAAATCATAGTCTTAGTTTCGTTCTGTGACTTTTCTGTGAATTGAGGGTCAAAATTTCGATTCTTCTCTAATTTCTCTGGATGCAGTCGAATCCTGTACATGATTGTTTGTCAAAATTAGTATTGAAACTTTAATAAAACTATATATTATTATATAAAATATTATATGTATATTATTATTAGTTTCCAGTTATTACAAGAGGAATTAACCGAAATTTGAGAATTTCATTTATCTCTTTTTCGACACTGGTGGATAAAATTTCCTCTAGGGCATCTTTTAGCGACTAAATTTTTGTCAATGCTAACGAGAAAAAAATTCTACAGAAGTCTCAGAAATACGTATTGGTTTATGAAATTCTCTTCCGAATATAACTCCCCAGCAAACAGATTCCGCCTGAACCACGCGCGGTTAGGTCAGGGTTTGCCGAAACTACCCTGATGCGGCCCCGTGGCGGCAACTTTCTACTTTGTGGTGGCATGTAGACTGGGCATGTCTGCTCGGCTTTTAGACGGGTGCCCTTTTCTTGTGATAGTATGCCGAAAGATAACCGCTAGAAACTGGAAAGCCGAATAAATTAATCCAGTCCCTGACACAGTGGGTAAATGTCCTGTTTTCGTTTCAAAATCGAACATGCTCTCGGTGTGCAACGTGATGATGTTTTTTTTTTGTTCTATGATTGGCACCTCCCTAGCCCTAAATAAAATGTACTAAAAATCTTTAATTTCTGGAGATTTGATATAATAGTAGGGGTAGTACGATAGGAGAATTCAATAAAATATACAACCACACATTCATCTACTTGTACACGTTACATTATCGAGGTTTAGAGTGTCAAAGTTCAGCTTTTATCAAGATTTTACTTTAAAACCGCTTCAGTTTCTCAATGATTGGGTAGAAACTTTGTGCACATACCATTCTTCAGAATCTACCGATCCCCCTTCTACACAAGCACCAACTTCATTGTAGTACCACTAGACGCAGAATTCTGCAAACTCGAATAGCTTGTTCACAAGTCATAAATACATTTTTTTTTAATAAAAATAAACAAATAATAAAAATAAAAGCCAGGAAGGGACCAGATGAGATACTCGACCAGAAGCTGAGCAAAAAGCAAAATAACCATGCCCCAAGCGCCTTCGCCTAAAACATATTGCAACCTTCAAGGATTCGACTGTGACCTTAAAAAGTTTGGCAATATCTTTCACATTATACGAGGACCATCTGTCAGAGTTCGTAAGCCTCTTTAAAAGAAAATAAGTCCTGCACGTACAAGGAACAGCTAAAAGTGTTATGGATTTAAAAGTAAATTTCGCTAAACCGTTTGAAACTTACCACTTTTAAAAAGGTTAGGTGTATCATATTTAAAATATCAATATATTCATTTAAGAAGGTGCAGCTGAAAATAGAAATAATGAATGCTACATAAGACATTTTTAGCGTTGTAGGAGATATCTCAAAATTGCCAAAATTTTGAAATTCGTAACCAGCATATTTCCAGCAATACTCTCATGGGTGGCGGGCTGTATTCACATATTGCCCTCACACCTTTCTTTCAAATTGAAATTCTAAATTACTTTTCCAAACCATGACCAATGCCTGCAGTTCCCGAAAAAATATCGTAACTGACTCGTGTATTAATGGGCGATAGGTAATCTCAGCCGAATTAACGCGTTCGCTTCAAACACGTATTACACCGTTTCGATTATTAACCACCTCCCTTAATACACTTATTGATTAAATAACCATTATCTTATGCAGTCGTAAATCTCCAGTAGAAAGCCACAAATAATCTTTGTCTGGTTGAAGTTGAAGCTTCCTCCTCTACGGCGTTCTCGGTGGGGTCCACGATAAGGAATTTCAATTAGATCGGACTCAAAGTTTTAATAGTCTGCGGGATAAAGACCATAAAATAGGATCAGTCGAACACTGATAAAATTTAGGTTGAAGCAACTTTATTTTGAAACTGAAGTGCAATTTCTTGTTATCAATATGAAAACGGAGTTTTGGCTGGCCTCAGAAGATTTTCACAATAATTATTCACTTCTTGAATGTTCAGGTGAATATTTATCAATTTTCTATGTTACATAGGTTTTAAAATTCGGAAACGGTCTTCTATTTACATAGAATCTCCGCAAAACTTAACATAAACTATTCACCACCACTGAAACCGACTACTAAATATTCCCAAACGTATAATTTAAGTGGAGCTTAAAAGAGCCAAGAGAATTTAAAACAGGAACAGCTCAAATGTGTGAAAAAACGGAGCTTTCAAGTTTTCAAATTAACGCTACAAATTAATTTTGTGATCGTTAATTATAAATATCTGCACTTTTAATGGTTTGCTCTTGACAGTTTCTAATAGGCAACTTTCTGGATTTAAGTATTAACGTAGAATTAATTACATGACTCTGGAACTTTGTGTAGAATGTTGATATTTGTCGAGGCTTGTTGTGCATGAGATAATGCAGCGTGTAATCAGATTGCTGACAATCAAGATACAGTCCCAGTCTCCAACTTTCAACGTGTCCATGGCACGAAATCTTCCTTCAGGAAACAAAACAAAATGAACACCATCAACAATATCATCTATCATCATTTCTCCAATAAACTGGCTGGTTCGGAAGGCATGTTTCACTCTAGCCTTAGACAAGAAAAACCCTAAAAGACAGAGTAGAGTTATTTGCCAATAAATTACGTAAAAACTACAAAGCAATATTTTAAAGTCTTGTTTACTAGTCTATGCGGAATCCGCTTCTCCCCTCATTGACTTTTTGGAACGAATAAATCTTATGGGAACAGAAAGAGTGAGTCAGATCAGCATTGTGTGGAAAAGTATTTAGATTCCCAGCGAAATAAAAGAAAAAGTTGGATCGAAATTCTTTATTTTTTGCGGTACGTACCGGTACATTTTGGAATTTGTGATTGCGGAAGTACTGTTGAATTATTGTGACGTCATATGCGTGCATATAGTGAGCGTTACCTGTTCGCTTTACAAAGGAAATTGGTCGAAGGGCAATTAAAACGAATCCATTTTTCTGCATTGTCTTCCGTCATGATCCTGCATAGTAGTTCAATAATTTATGCAATTTGAATGAGTCTAACATGAAGATCTCGAAAACGGTGACAGAGCCAGACTGGGTTATAGGGAATAAGGAATTGCGCATTCAAGGGACAAGTTTGACGGTTCAAAGTTATGCACGAAACTATTTTTCGTTTTTCACTTATTTTCACTAATTTTCGAATATCTTGTTTATTGCTTTCCCGAGTTATGATGAGAGGTAGGTAGAAACTACGACCATTAGTTTTCATCAATATCTTGGTGGTGTTAGAGTTCGCTTATCTCTTGCCATAACTCGGGGGACAATAAATTCCTTATGTTTATCTTAAACCCACTAAATGATTCTAAAAATCTAATAACCTTAACTGTAATTTTGTTAATCTATATTTCGTGTTACGTTGTTATTCTTTTTGTATTATTAACTTGGTGTGTCTCGAAACTACCTAGGCAAAATATTTTCGTTTCTTAGCTTATTACATTTGCTCTTATTTTATTAGAGAATAAAGTCAGGTGAGAACACTCCAGCCTTTAAAGGGGACATTTCTAATCTATAATAATGTAAGTAAACAAGCCGAACTCAAATAGTTCGGTTTTCTTGTAACAATATTCGTGTTTTTCTGCGCCCTTTAAAGTCAATAATATGTATCTCAGAATAAACAAGAAATGTTCGTTGTACCATTTTCCATTTGGTAAAAGACGTAATATCACTTAAAGCCCCTAAAAGGGCTGTAACAAGCAGAACTGAAGACGTTATTTTCCGTAGCATAATTCGCTAAAAGATAGTTTCTTACAAAAGAGGACAAGTCCTGTTATTACCATCGTACTTTCTAAAACTTTATTTTCTTGTTACGGGCAGGAAAATGGGATGATGTGGTGTATGAATAAAGAGACACAACGCTAAATGAGATATGGTCGTACGTCATATAAAACATATGTGACCTGGGATTTAACAGGAGGAAGAATGAAGTGTCCTGGATAATGGAAAGATCAAAAATAAAAAATGGGTTTCAGGGATTCGGTATTAATCTTTCTGGGTTCGTTTATTTGAAAGGACATAGCTAAACCCTGCAAATGAAATGTGTTAGCCAATAAACAGGATCGACGAACCTGGAAGAAGTTTTCCAATATAAGACATATGAGGGTTAAACTCCTACAAATTTAAAGTTTTAACAGCCGAGCCCTCAACAGCTCCCGGTTTAGCTCGGTGGGTTCCTGATAAGGAATTTCAATTATTCCGGGGTTAAAGTTTCGAGTAAAAGAATTACGAAACTTTCTGATGTTCGATCGAAACAGTGGGTGTATAATTTAGCTGATAGAGAATTAACTTCAACATTAGTTGTTGCTGTTTAAAGACATGACCAATTTCGCCCTCCAAAATACTCTAAAAAGTCATAGCCATGTAGGAGGACTGAATTCGTATACCTACTGCATATTTTAAACTCGTAATGACACTGACAAGGTTTTTATGATGTTAAGGGTACTTTAAGTCGATATTCGAATTATCGTTTTGGAAAAGCTAACGTAAGAGACAGTTCAATATCCATATAAAGTCAGTCCCAAACGGGTGATAGATCTATTGGAATATTGGAGTCTGTATAGAACAGATGCGAAGGTGCCAAACTATGAATGTATTGTTGTATTAATTTTAATATCAAGCCAGTTTTGCATCTGCCCAATACCTAGGCTCCATTTTAACGTTTCTATAGAAATTAGCTGGAATTTAAAATTATCAGAATATTAGTAACTGGCCCCAAGGACTAATAGTTTATTAATATATTGAACACTCAGATAAATTAAACTGCCACTCATGCACATGTTATCGGAATTTTCTTTTCGATAATTCTGTTATCTCGCATAATTTTCTGCCGAATTCATAGACAGCCACCAGCGTCCTGTAATGGATAACTAAATCATCGCTCGTATTTCGAAGATTTTTATGACTTTCCTCAAATCCCGCCATTCTCTAGGTATGCCCATAAATATTATTTCCTCGTCGGAAATTTAATTTTTCTTCGTACAGTACCAAAATCAGATTTAATTAAATTAGTAATCATCTAACGCATTTCGGATTTAGACCACATGTCCCGAATACGTAAAGGAGCTTATCTTTACCGAGTTCGAAGAAAACGGGAGCTTGTTCGCAATGTCTCTCAATTCAACTGCAAAGTTTACATTAATTTAAATGTACTTAAAGCAAAGAACGTGACCGCTAAATGCCACAACACACCAATCTCAAAGGATGCTAGTTAGGCAAATGGATACCTCGATTGGCCTCGAATATAAATCTTCACTAATTGTAAGAGAATTTCCCCAATTAGGGCCTGTGGGGCAAGAAGTAATTTGTTTCAATGCTCCTAATTTGAATCAGTCGCCTTATTCACGACGATCTGATTGGCATGAATAATGATGATTTGCCTTTTTAAAATCGTTTATCAATCGTGAAAGACTGCTTTGAGACCTCTTCATAATTATTTTGCTTCCCAATACGCTCTTGTGGTGTCGGAGGACTCGACTGGTCCAGTCCATTGCACGTGGGTGATATTTGTTTGTAAAATGACTGCCAAAATAAAAGTTTTCGACATAAAAGGAGCTGGAAATTCCATTGGAAATATGGTATTGCCTGCTTGCGTGCATTTCCCCTCGATTAAGCAAATGTGTTTCGCTTGTGGATTGAAATTACGTCTGTTATAAAGCGAATCGCACGGATCGGAGAGCAGGATCCAGAGGTACGGACGGCCTGTTTTAATTTATTCCGAATCATATGTTTTTAGTGGAAGGTAGGCTGGATTCTTCTCGTCTGTAAAAACCCGCTGTTTTCTATTAAATCGTGCGTACAATGTTCATTCGAATGGAGGTCATATTCGTCATAAATTACGACGGGTATAACGAACATCGATCCCCCAAGAGGACTAACAAAACATGCAAAATCAAACATAGGTTCCCTGGTGTGGGATCTCGCTTTCAACAACCAGACCATAAATTATCCTGAAAGTGTCTCTCGACACCCAGCGACAATATCTCGTCCTAATTCATAGTTCGCATTTGAACTGAACACAGAATCTCGCTTATCATAACATACATTGCCGTATCGTGGGATACAAAGACGCTTAAAATGCATGGAAGCTCCTACTTGATACGGCCGGGGATTTTGGGCAACTCATACGTGCGTGGGAACTGAATTAAATATGTATCTGATGGTACATTTTTTAATATGTAATTTTGAGGCAGCTACATAGAACTAATATTGAGTAACATTATGCTTTATATTCGCATCGCTGCAGAGATTTGCGAGCTCAAAATTCGAACATCTCCAGTATTAGTGTCGATATTTATTTCCAAATATCACAACCAGGGTATAGGAAAACTAGTTTTATTACAGGTGCCAAAACTACTCACCGAGTAAAAGTGAGGTTGCGAAATGTACATAATATATATCTGCATCAGCAATTACTCACCAGTATTTGGAAAGTTTGGAAGTTTTTAGAGACCCGTCCGACGAATGCGGTGCATTAACCAAAAAAAGCTTTTTTATAAATGAAATGATTTTATCGCACGTTCACTAACTTAGCGCATATCAACGCTCCAATACCACATGGATCCGCCTTGCATAGCTCAAGCCGATTGAGGCATAGTGGTAGTAGTTGCCCCCTCTCCCTTGACGTTACAAATTTGATGCACTGAAATAATAAAAGTCAGTTTTTGCAAATTTTAGCAATTTGCACGTGAAATGACACGGTAGTGTAATTGCTCTTCCAGAAATAAACATCGGTTTACTTGATCCACGATACTGTTAGTTAAATTGTATGCAAATAGCTCTTTTTTGTCAACAACTCTAGCCCACGTAAGTAATGTACCCCTTAGGAAATGCCGTGCCGAATTGTAAGCTACTGAAACAGGTTCTATCTATGCTTGTCAAATGAAAATATGCCTCGTGCCTGTACTCGTTAGGCATCTGAATAGAAGATTTATTTTCGCCGAAAAATAGTTTAAGAAATTTTCAGCGTTTACGCAGAAGTAGGTACAATGAATGTGAAGGAAAGTGATCAAATTATAAAATTGAAATTTGCAAACAAAACTGCATTGCGACCATTCGGAAAATGAAGAGTGAAATTGAACGTAAATAACCACAATTTACAGTTGAGACGAAACAAATTAAGCAAATAATGACATTTGATATTGAAATGTGAGTCAGCGTTAATGTATGAGACACAGGACAGAAAACGTACTCGTTTTTAGACAGAGTTACTGAAAAATAACTTTTTTGCATGTATCGGGCTTCCCTATCGGCGTTGAACTGCATTACTCTTCTCGATGATTTTATAAAGGAAATACTTGGAATTTAAGAAATTCTATTAACCCCAATGTTTAGCAGCATAGTACACTCCTGCGTTACGAAACATTCCACATTGTATCGGTGTCTCAAAGTAGGTCAAATATGTTTTGATAATCATCAAAGAAAAACGTCAAATAGTCGCTGAAATATCAGAGGCATATCTTGGATACGTTTATACAAGGTGATTCCGAATCGCGTGCAAATATTTTAAGAGAGCATTTTTGAAGTCAAAATAAGACTCTTCGTTCCCGTAAACCTTGAGTCCTAAAACTCGTACCCCTTTGGAGCTGGGGTCATAAAAAGTTGGGGAAAAAAATCAATTATGTTTAAATGGTGACCGCGGTTACACAACAAATTTTCATAAAATTTGTAAGTCCATGTGTTTTTACACGTTCTAAAAAATTTTTACTCCAAGGGGGAGGGGGGCTGACACATTGTATAGATCACATTTTATGCTTTCACCTCGAAACTCTAAGTTCAATTATTATGATATAGGCCATAAAAAAATAAAAAATTTTGATATCTTGCGTTTTCTTGATGCAACTAATTTTTCGCAAGAAAATCATTGTTGAACGAAAGGGCAGTATTGGCGGCCTGCGACCGCTGCGGCTCCTAATATTTCTGCATATTTTCTCCTGAAATAAGGTTCACATCATTTTTGGAAAAGAAAAATGAATGGAGCGCCAAAAGAACGAAAACTTGCTAATTTCGCAAAAGTTTACCGGCAACTGGGCACAATTTGACAGAATCAATTTTTTTCGTCCGATTTTCGATGACTTCACCTCCGAAGAGGTACATTTTAGGATACGAGTTTATAAGAAGAAACAGTCGTATTTCGACATCGAAAAAGTTCTCTTAAAATATTTGCACTCAAATTTTAATCACCTTGTGTGCTTGTCCGTTGTCACTTAGATGTTTGATGGTACATGGCAAAGGGCTTAATCAGCGTTCACGATTCACCACCTAGGGCGAGGTTAATATTACTTAAACGAGAAGCTTTACAACTTTGCTGCAAGTCCAACGTTGTGGTTTCCAACTCCCTTTGTTGAGTATGCTACTTTTAACCGTTTCAAACAATTTGTTTGGTTTCTACCCTCACAATACAGTTCAAACACTTATAGTAAAAAATTAACAGCCTCGAAATACTACCGTCAAGGTAAAACACACACATAGCAGCCATGTAGCACTGAAATGCCTTTTACACATAATTAAATTTACCCGGGCGAGTTAATTACTTCACCGTTTAATTAAAACTGTATCTGAAGTGCGCTCCGTTTAAGGAGTTTATAAAAGGGGAAACCTAAAATGGAAGGGAAACAAAGAACCAGGCTTTAAGGCTTTGATGCTATTATTTCATATTTGCATGGATTTTTACAATCACTCGACAACACACCTAAGCAATGAAAAAGCCTCTTATCGACACAAATTTTCTTAAGTTGGAACTATTCAATTTATTGAAGTTGCCGTAATGAGAGTTGTTATTTAGAAGCCTTTTTGTGAATAGCAGGTATTTCACGCCATCTGATTTACCCTGCTGATTTCCCTAACAACTGTGGAAACCCCAAAGAAAAAGAAGGAAATTTTACGTGCAATTTAACTTAATCCGTAATTTTTGCCGGATTTATGTCACGAGCAATTTGAAACTCAGTTTAAAGTGTTGAAGTACGAACAAGATAAGAACTAGCGTTAGCATATATTCAGCAGAATGGTTCGATGAAGTCTCTCAAATGTATAAATCAACCACTCGATTTCGTTTGAAGATAATATGGGTAATGTGACAAATTTTCTCGAGGATCTAATGTTAGTTCGAGGATTTATCATCTCGCGTTTTCATCGAGGACCTTCACCGTATTTACGGACAGGGCTTATAATAAAACTGAATATAAACCTTTACTTAGACAAAGTTACTCTTCTATCTTTGGAGATAAATTAGCTAGAGGAAAGTTTAGTTACATTGAAAACACTAACAGTTTCCAGTTTAAAGTTCTCAAAAGTTAAAGCTTAGATTTTAGAAGTTCTCTAGGGTCGAAAAACGGAGTTAATAGAAAAGTCGCTAATAAATTTAAGTTATTTTAGTATCTACTTACTTTGAATTACATGAAGAGATGCCCAACGTAACGTAGCATCTCATAATCTGATTAAAAAATGAAACCAAGTTCGAGGGCTGAGTTTCATTAGTGGTCGAGCGAAAGTGAATCATTTCATTTCGTTTTCTAGTTGCCGAGTTCTCTTAGAAGGGAGATGTCGCCCTAGGTTTGAGGAAATATATACAGGGTGTTTGGTTTACCGATACACATCCGAAAGAGGGTGGTAGGTAAGATGATTGTGAATGTATTTGACCATATATGTATACTATTATACAAAGTGTCACGCATTTTCAGATATTTTTCTGAATTTTACCAAATTCGCTGTTTACTTCCGTGTAAGTTACAATAAAATTTAATAGAACATTTGTTGCGACTCTATCGGATTTCGCATAAACTTGAATATGTATTTTATCGATATCAAACATGTAGCAGTATCTGCATGTGAAAAAAAAGTGATGCTTTAAAATTCCAAAAATGAATTTCTCTAATATCAAACCTTGATTTTGTAAGTAAATAAAGAGAAAGATGGAAATGGAAGAGTCGTTCAAATATTTTTAAAAACTCCTTTGGCCATTGCTCTTTCGAATGATGTATCGAAAGGCGCAGACTTGATGCTCCATAAGGTATTTTATTAAAAAAGAAACAAAAAATCAGAAAAAGTGCAAAGGGCAATTTAACAAATTGAATAAAAACTTAATAAGTAATTATTATTTATGTAAATTATACTATTTACTTATAACTAATTATTATTCTCAAAATGGGAACCACCGTTTCTGATACAACATCGACATCTTCGTCTTTATCTCTGTGGTGGTTACTCCTAGCCTAATTTCAGCCTTCATTAAATTTGCTGCCCCATTAATTCTTTGAACGAAATGGTCTCGATCATGAATTTCCTCATTGTATACCAGTTCTTTCATTCGTCCACAGATATGATAGTCAACTGGGACGAGATCTAGAGATCTGGCAGGCCATAATATCGGTCCATTTCGTCTTATCCATCTTTCACGAAATTGATAATTTAAAAACTTTTTTATTGTTCCCTGATAATGGGCCGAACATCTATCATTTTGAAATATGATGTTCAATGGTTAAAAAAGTTTTAAAAGTTATTTGAACGACTCTTCCATTTGCATCTTTCTCTTTATTTACTTTCAAAGTCAACATTTGATATTAGAGAAATTCATATTTGGAATTTTAAAGCATTACATTTTTTTTTCACATGCAGATACTGCTACATGTTTGATATCGATAAAATACATATTCAAGTTTATGCGAAATCCGATAGAGTCGCAACAAATGTTCTATTAAATTTTGTTGTAACTAACACAGAAGTAACCAGCGAATTTGGTAAAATTCGGAAAAATGGCGATATCTGGAAATGCGTGACACTTTGTATAATAGTATATATGGTCAAATACGTTCACAATCATCTTACCTACCACCCTTTTTCGGATATGTATCGGTAAACAAAACACTCTGTATACATCATGAGACCGTTTGTTAATTACATATTGCTCCGGACTACATTTTTGTAATGTCCATAAAGTAATCAAATCCCATTTCCTCATGTAAACGAAATTTTGATTAAGTATTGACAATCAACGATGTAGATAATGATGTTAGTTTCTACATATTCGCCATATGAAAACTGCCTGATTTCTCACTCTTACTCGGTGTTTGGGCGGAAAGTACACGTATGAATTTGCTTCCTACGAGGAAACGTATGAGATTTTCGTCTAGGTGGAAGGTCAAGAAGATTTGCATAAAATGGTATAAAATGCATTTATCTTCTTCAAGATTGCATCTTTTTGCGCCTTTCGTAGATCGAAAATTGATGCCACGTTGAAGTGATATGGAAAGCTGTAAATACGAGAAGCGTAATAACGTACAAATTTGAAGAAAATGCATTTATATATTTTTTACATTAATTTTTAAGACGTTTCGCAATTTTTTACCTAGACGATTTATTAGCGTAAATGTAGAAGCGCCAAAGCCACATTTGCCGAGTTTCATTTAATTTAATTCCATTAGAATGGAGGCTCACACGGGTCCACACTTTTTACATACGGAATTTCACGTTGCGTGTTTAAAAAAAATAATGCACTGCACTTGTGGCTTTCGAGTATTTATGACAAGACTCGGCATGTTTTATTTTATTGTTTCCTCCTCGTTTCACGTAACAATTTTCAGAACTCACCCTCTTTAATGAAAGGGGGTGAAATAGAATTGTGTCCACTTGGTCTCGCGAAGCGCTGCTTATAATGTCTCATGCGATTCAATCATCATAATTATGATTGAATCGCATGCAACAATCGCAACGACCTCGAGTATAGAAAAACGATCAACGGATTATTTGAAAAAATGGCGGGAGAATGAGCTTTTAATAACTTAATTTTGGACTTTTTCAATAAGTCGACCTTCTTTTTTAAAAATAATTTTATGTTCGATGCATATGTTATTATTAACAGAATAACAGAATAACGAGGGGAGTAACTTGTACAGACATATATTTGCAAATGAATGGGTTTCACTCGGTACAGTGACAAATATGAAAGAAAAAGTTTAAGAAAAATGAAATTTCTTTCTTCTTTTAAATCCCTAAACCTTTCCGAAAACACGAAAACTAATAAATCTATTACCGAAGTGCTGTTGTGTAGCAACCTCTGCGTCAACAACCCATCTATGAGAATAACCAGTTTTTCAACAAAAGCATCATGTTGAAGCCTCGGTGAAATCGCAGTAATGCCTCGTGAATTATTGCCTGAAATTATAGATTGTGAATGTTGCTGTGAACGATACAAACATTTTTCTTATATTTAACACTTCTTCAAGAGATTAAACAGTTTCGCTATAATCGATTTTTTCAGTATCAAAATCTCTCTGTTTGCCTTTTGACTGGAAGAATTTAAGAAAGCGGGGTTGTTGCTGAAGAAAACATTCAAGGATTTATTATAAAAATACGGTTTATAAATAAGAATGTTTTCACAGACGTGGGATTTGGAGGAAATGGCTATCAGATATGCATGGAGCGATTTTAAGAAAATCTCGTCTCACTGGGGCTTATAGATATTGATTTTGGGTGTTTCTATTTGACAGATGAGTTGAGTTTGAATTAAAACAATATTTATTTCGCAGCCTGCAAAAATGCATAATTCCAAACCGTTGAATTTTTTTATTGCAAATGTGTATATAATTTTGTATGTGTTCATTTTTACATCGATTTTTAGGATATTTACTTATTAAACGAAACTTGTATTAATATGAATTTTACTATTCTTTATCAATGCACATGTTCCTAACGAACGATAGCAATATGGTGCACAATTCAATAATATCAATTTGTTATGTTTTTTGTTTAATATGAAAAGCATTTTTATTGGAAAAAATTTTATTTACCCAAAAATATGTATCCATTCTATAATTGTATTTCATATTCTATTCCAGAGATTAAATTAAAAATTGATCGTTTTTAATTCAACTCTCGACTGCAAGTAAATACATTTGAAATAAGTAGTAGTTACGTATTTATGTAACCAGCTGTAAAAGATACTTATACTTATTTTTGGAAAGGAGGAGATTTTTGTCATTTTTGCTCTGTTCAAGGAAATGCGAATGGAACAAAATTATATTATTCCACGTGCTTGCTGGACCGTTCCGATTCCGTTCTAGACACGCGTTGAAATCAGCGCCTTGAGACGAGTTAAAACAATTTTAAAGAGAGACAAACATAAAAAAACACTATTTTACTTGTTAATTGCACAATAGCGTGACTTGTAGCACATAATCATTTACCTTTTACTAAACAATAACAACATTTCATACAGGGCGATTCAACCTCGAATCGAAATAAAATCCGATTCATCCTCTTATATTATTTGATATAAATATCCTACATTAGCAATTATTTATAAATTGTCCTGCATTTGCCCAATTTATTGTTTTATGTCCGAACTATAACGTATTTAAGGTTGGTCACGTGATGAGGAAGTGATGCTTTACAGCAACATAAATCGTGAGTAGCAACCGAAATGTCGAGAGCCACATTTTCCCTTATTTATTGGATTGTCTAGATGGGTCTCCAGCAAAAAAAAGGGGTTTGGATTTGTTAAATAACTTTTATCTTAGAGGCCGGTCTCCAAATTGCTCCATTTAGGGATGGCCGAATACCTATAAAACCGGATTCGGCTTTTTATCGGTTTCGAGAATATTGTTTTGCAGAGTGGTTTAAAATTGTTTTACTTTTAATATTGTTATCCGAATGTTCTCCAATTTAAACGCGAAATTGCTATAGTTACGAACAGGTTAATCAGTATAGAGTTGGGCAATTAGCATCCAAGCTAGATAATATTTGTCCCGGGGGAAGTGCATCTAGACCGGCTAATTAGAATTGTCCAACTTGTTTAATTTAAGCAAGTTAATGACCTGGGGAACTCTACGAAATTCGAATCACTCAGAAACCCCTAAATACTAATCATGTGTCCCCAATTTGCATTTCCCGACATTATCTAAACAGGTATGAAGGGTCATTGTTGCCCTTTAACATAACAGACCGTCTGGCGGGTTGAAGCCTTAGTTTTAGCTAAAATAATAACATAATTATTTCCGGGGAATACCTAAAAGCAATTTAGAGCCAGTACCAACCCCGAGTAATTTTGCCTCGGCTCAATAATTTAATAATTTTGTAGAGCTTGCTCAACCCTTGCTTTGATTGCCGGCCTTTTAAAGTAAATATAATTTAAAACCGACCTTTAGCTCAGGTTTAATAAATGTTGTGATTAAGGAGGCTTGGAATTTTCCTGTGGTAAACAATAGGTAAGCATAAAAGATTTATAAAGAGCAGACTTATTAATATTAGCGAAAATTCTCTGCAATAAGAGCGGTTGTTCTTGTTTATTAGCTCCCTTATTAGAAAGCAATTAAAACGCTAATAAGTAGTAAGTAAAATAACAAAATGGAAATTGAAACCAAACTCATTTTATCTGCTTTCGCAACATTTCATTCAATTGTACAATAAGTACTCCATTTAATTTCACCGAAGGTATTTCTTGAGGCTCCGCTTTTTTGAGTTTGAATATACAATTTTGATACTTCATTAAAGAGAAAATGTCGTGGTCGTCCCACGCATGAAAAAATGTCCCATACGCATTGCGCGTTTTCGGTTCATCAGAAGGTTGAAAAGACTGTATGAAACAGCAATGTACCTTTGTCGTTTTTTCGCGCCACCCGGTATAGGTGTTTCAGACTTACGCACTTCGTAAGTTTATGGAATTTGACTAGCTCAATTTTCAAAGAAAAAAAGACCATCTAAGGCCACAGCCACATGAATAGATGAGTGATGTGCAAAACTATGGTTAAAGCCCTTTTCTCTGTCGTTTCAAAATAATATTCACCTCACCGACGCATATACTATGACATCTTATATCCCATATTTTATAAACTCACCTTATGGTGCTCGAGAGTAAACTGTTCAATCGAGTGGAATAAATCAGGTACGTTTGGGTCTCGTTAATTGAGGATGTATATTACCAGTCAGCTGATAGATTAGATTTTTTTTTTTTTAATTAAAATGACCCCCTTATCTCCCATATGTAGAGCGAACTCAATTTCCACTCGGCATCGGAATTGCGAAAGCTTAATTTTCTGTAACACCGACCTGCGAAGTTTTTGCCTTCCCGTTTATATTTCTCCACTTATATTAACTTTGAAAAATTTTCATTTAACTCCAACCCATTACCATTTCAATCCACGCATTGCATCCCCTTTTGGACACGGTTGTCGGTTAAGCTCAATATTTTGAATTGGTGCAAAGGAGTCGAAGCAAAGTTTCGATTGAGTTATAACATGACTAAAGAATAAAATACAGTCTTAATGGGTTTCGTGCTAGTCGTTTATTGCTATTTACAGATATTTTGTGTATGTATGTGTAGTCAGTTGCGTTTTTATCATTAAAATAAATTAAAGTTTCATTGTGAGTGCTTCCCCGCATGTGTAATTGCTCCACATAATTTTACAGTACAAGTAGTGTTGTATTTCTCATCCATTTGGTCAATATCTATTTTCCGAGTTCGCATGTATAGTTATTATTTATATTGTTTAGAGCCAACACTGAAATTAATCGACTTTCATAAAGCTATTATATCTAGCAATTTGAAACTCCCAGGCTATGATTACTGGAAGTTTACGAGCAATAAATATTCCGGGAATATACCAAATAAAGTTTATAGCGAATCGTTCTAATTCCGTTTAATTGATTTTGAAAGAGGATGCGTAAATAACGTGTTAAGCAATTTATCAACCTAGGTCGCACAGCAGCTGTAGCCGTTCCGTAATTGGCTTGGGTTGTAAACTGTTCTTCTGTGGGTGGCCCTAAATGATTAATTCATTACCAAGAAATCTATCTACGTTTTAGACGGTTCACGATGGTTTGAATTCTGCATTAAAATGGTCTTAATGTGCATTTTAATTAAAACAGTCAAGACTGCAACAAAATTCCAGGCTAATTAACTAAAAGGCATTATAAGCTGCCCAACTCTGGAACAATCATCGCTATAGAGACCAAGAGATGGAGGCGCTTTTATTGCCACAGAAGTGGGACACAGCTATTATGGTAGCGGTTTTGTTTCTCATGGTTTTGAGTCTGGGATATTATATTTTGAATAATGCATTGCAGCAGCTTCTGTCGTGGTTTAGTCGCTTGCATGATTAGAGTATTTTTTTACATAGAAACCTGTTGATAGGATATAATCGTGTGTGTAAATATTACGGAAGTCTGCATGTATGACATGACGGTGATCTACGGTTATTACAATGTTATCAGCTTCAAAGCACCGATACAAGCAAAGACGATGACGAAGCGAATTTAAACACATTTAGATTTGAAAATTATATAATTTTCCTAAAGTTTCACGCGCCTCGCAGCCACCCTTTCCTGAATACGGAATTAACAAAGATACGGGAATTTAAAGTTTCAGGTTGTCTTCCGTTTCTTCTTCGCAGCTCTACCAGTTTTTGAAATCTTCAGTTCCAATTGGGGGCACCTCTCATAAAACTGCACCTCTACTAGCCCCCAAGGCCAACCCGAAAATATACCGGATGATATATTTTTTAGGAGTTTACAATTAGCACCCCGATGTTTGTTAATGTGCGTTTTTCGAATAATGTGTATCTACAAAGCGGCCTTAATTTGCAATTTTCCGTTACCCTCTGAAAGGGCGTTCCCTGTGTACGGGGGTGTCGTCGGGAATTATCTCGAATGTCCACTAATTTTAGAAGAAAAACTCAATGCTGATTTAAATTGTTTGCTAAAAAATTGATCAAGTTCCCACATGTTACATAGATATAAATTCTTGCAACTCATGACATACCGGAGGACAAGGATTGGTGTTTCCGTTGACGTGAATGGAAGGCAATTTGTATTAGGGGATATAATGGGAATTTATAACTTTATTATACGTACAATTTACATCTCAACCAGGTAGAATGTCCTGTTAAAAAAAATATTCAGAAGCGATTTATTGGATGACTGTGATACTTGTATGGAGCACTACTTTTCTGAAAGAAATGGCTAAAATTTCGAATTTTTAGCGTGTACACCGAAGTGCAAAATAAAAAAATTATAAAATGGAAATTTGCAAGCAAACCTGCGTTGCGGCCATTTCGTTGATGCAGCCGGTCGTTACGGATAGATAGTAACTGGTAGTTACGAAATATAGCTCATAATATGAGGCAAATGAGCATATGGGGAAAATGCATAAAGAAAACTGACCGATTGTTTTCGGAGAAATTGACTAAATGTGAGTATGGTTTGTACAAGGTATCCAGTTTTCGACACTTTTGCAGGATACCTCCGTTATTATTGCAGTACCAGGGTTGGCCTTTTCGCAAATCTTGGTCACTTTTTCGTAAAACAAACCTAAAAAATAATAATATACCTTATGATTTGGCATGACTACGTGTGTTTTTAATTATTTCATTAATAGACGCTACAATAAGAAGAAATAACCTTTTACTATTTACATTTTAAATAGTTTAAAAAGTTGAGAATCAAACAAGCAGGTATGTTTAGGACATATGTCAATAATAATGCATTTTCAATAAATAGTATCACTTCTTGCTGGCTACAGCCTCTTTAAGAAAATTTAAATTCGATACTTAGATATGAAACAAAGTGTCAACTATTGTATATTTCCGGAAAGCTCTTAGTGAGTTGAATTTTATTACCAATTGACATATAGGGCGTCCCATTTGAGAAATCTCATATTTGGTAATTTTCTCAAAAATGGGGAGGCCCGGGAAAAAACTGAGTACGTCACGAGACTCTGCATAAAACAAAATGTGTACGATTCCGCTTTTACCTAGTCGATAACTTTTAATATACCTGAATCACAAGAAGTCTCTGAAAATGTGCAATTTTCAGTTTTGTCCTGAATTTCAAAAACCGAAGGGGCAATGATAAATCTGTTTGCAGCATTGTTTGTTTTACGAAAAAATTGCACAGGTTTGCGAAAGCCCCAACTCTCGAACTGTAATAACAACGGAGATACCCCGCAAAAGTGTCGAAAACTGGACACCCATACATAAACAATTTTTATTCCTACCGAATTGTTGTTTGAAGGATTCGTATTATTATTTTGGAGGTAACTTCTTTATCGAATTACAATCGAATATCAAAGGTAACAGTGCTGACACTAAAATGAAAGTAGCTATCAAGTGCACTCCAAACGGTAAAGAGCAGCGGTCCCAAGTTTCATCCATAAATTAAGGGGCTTTGGATCACTTTGCCGGGTAGGTATTAAATTCTAGATGGATTAATAACGTTTTTGTTCTCATCGATCGGCATAAATAGTCCCTGAACCTCCATACCTATTAATACAGGAACAGCACAATAATTAATAACTTTAGAGACAAATATAGGGGTGTGTTTCACAGATTGTTTCACACCATGCGATTATTTATTGCTCAGTTTGGACCCGACTCTAAAATTTATCGAGTTTTATATAGAGAATGCACATGGTTACCCAAACTCTGAAGTTGCGGTTGCTTAGAGTTTATGAGCAATAAATATTCTGTGAGCATCGTTAAGAGTGATGTTGGATATTTGTGGGAAACAATAAATTAAACTTCTTGACCCGTGATTAATTACATCACTTCTTCGAGTATGGTTTCAATAGCTTTAGAGTCACTAACATGGAGAGTAATTTTTCTGAAATGCGCTCATAGTTCTAGACGTTTCCCACACAGCTCCGTTCATTATTCTTCTAATGTCTAATGACCGATCACCGTGACACGTCCTGTATATTTCTTAAAAATAACAAAAAGGCCCTTCTTGCGGGATATTAATCAACTTCAACCACAATATTATCCCAGCTCGGTAACCCATATTTTCTAAAACGCTTTAACTACATTTGTAGAAGAATAATAGCGTCGCACATGGAGGGAACACAGCAAAGTAATATTTATTTTAAAGCGCTTAGTGGGATGACAATGACATACTATCTTACTTTGAAACTACCTTCGTAGTATCGGGTACAAGTTTCTGCAGAACTGCATAATATGCAAAGTAATTTTGTTTCCGTAACTTTAATTAATTGCTATATAATTTTCTAGGGGGTGGATAACAGGTGAAATTTCATGTTAGTTTAATTGCAATCATGCACAGAATTTTACATATTAAATTTCTACTCTTAAAATTTGAACAGCAACAACTGGAACTAACTGTTTCGCTCTCAAGCGCTATCGCCTTAAGTTCTTGGACTTTGTGTGTTGTTGAATTCTGATTTGTCGGATTTTGATTATACTACGTGTCATCGAAAAGATAACACCCCGTAAAAATGGCTTTATTTAAATAATTTTTGGTACGTATGTTTCTCACGCTAAAACAAATACTTCATTAAGAAATTGCACAAATTTAATTGTAAAAAACGAAAAAAAAATTATAATTTGTGGGTCCTTCGCGGTGTCTTATACATTTCTGTTCACGTTTAGGCGTGAATCTAATGAGGTGATAGGTGTCCTTTTTGGGGACCTCATTCCGGGCTCACTGGACAGCATGACATAGCACCGTTACGATTTGTGGAGAAATGGGATAAATTATACAACCTTCAACCTACAATGTTCCGTATATGTTCAATTGGGGAAAGATCTGGTGATCGGAGTGGCCAACGTAGTAAATCGATTGGATTTTGTTGAAAGAAGTCCATAGTCACTCTAGCTACATGTGGTCGTACATTGTCTTGCTGGAAAACTAGATTAACAAAAGTTTCCAGATAAGGCACGAAATGAGGTTTCAGGGGTTCTTGGATGTGTCGTTGGGCTGTCATACTGCCTCTAATGAAAAGTAAAAGTGACTTACCAACATATGAAATAACACCCCAAACCTCCAACAGCCTGATGGACATGCTTTTTTATTTTAAACCGATGATCTTGTCTTTCACTTCGTCTTCTTACTCTTGTCCGTCCGTCATGAATACCCAAACCGAATCTGAATTCGTCACTAAACCCAATACTATCCTATTCCAAATTCCAACGTATTCGTTCTCTGCACCACTGCAGTCAATTTTGACGAAGTTGAGAAGTAATACAAGGTAGATATGATAGGAAACCAATCCAAAACTTTTTATCCGACGATAAATAGTTCGAGTCCCAATGGGCCTTCCGTTCTTGGCAAATCACAGATCCATCAGCGTTCTGGTCAACACGAACCTATCTCTTAAGGCCATAATTCGAAGGCGGCGCTTTTGGGATTCTGTAGTTCTTTGGGATCGCGCAGTATCTCTCCGTTTGCCTGTTTAATCTTCTTGGAACCATACCTGACAACATCTCACCATAGTGGGTACACTACAGTTCAATCTAGTGGCGATTTCCCTGAATGACCGACCAGCCTCTCGTAGACCCATCATTCGACCTCTCTGAAACTCGCTCAGTTGATTAAAATTTCGCTGCATTCTGCGCCTGGGCATATTTGATAATCGATAAGCACTTTCTGAGCACACAATACACCAATAAATGATATTTTGCAGTTATATTGTTGATGTTTTATTGAAATTTTTAGAGTAAAAAAAAATTCCTGATAACTCGTAAATGCATTGATAAATATGGCTGAAAATTTCATCGTTTTTTGTTTCTATATATAAATATGCATACCAAAAATTATTTAAGTATTACTATTTTTACGGGGCGTTTTTGTTTCTACGTCACGCAGTATGCATAACCTGTGAGATGAAGTTAATTCCTAACGCATCGTCCACAACTATGGTGGACATTATTAATGTAAGGAACTCATGGATGGCGAGATTTTCCACGTTTCCGGTAATAAATTTGTGTTCCGTAATATGAAATTTGGCGAATGCGCTGGTTTTTACAAGTTTTTTACACGTAGATGACGTATACAAGTACCTCTGCGAACAAACTGGTCGAGAAAATGCAAGCCCGCCTTTATGCAAAGATATTGCTAAAGTTAATCTGAACAATGACGTATTATGTAGGTCTAGTAGTCGAAGCTCTAGTTTAATGTTGTGTAAATATCCAGACCTGAACGTAAACAATATTCCTCCATATATCCTTAAACAACGGACCTAATCCGGAATTGTTTGGCCAAGCGTCTGGAATGTAAATTTGTGGCGTACAATTTCATATTAGAGGGATTTTCTTAAGTAATTTGAATTTCGCAAAACCCGGGGCCATTACCTTAATTTACACAAGACGGACAACTCCACTAGCCGCCTTGCATTATCATATGCAAACTGTATAACAAAGTACGGTTTACATTTTCATCCTCGGCCCTTTAGCAGACCGAGACTGATTAGCAAGAAAGAGTTAGGGGCTTGAATTTCGTACATAAATTACTAAGGCTTAGATCACTTTACGAGGCAACTAGGCTAGCATGGCTTAATCTTTGGCAAATGAGTTTATGAGCTGGAAAAGTGCTATAATAGTTGCCGAGATTTTATTACGAGCATTTCGTTTTTTCTTTTATTTTAACCAATATTTCACTACCCTATATTTTCTTCCAATTTTTTAGCATTTAGATTTTTTCTCTTCACCATTCGTCCTCAGCCAGTGAACAAGAACACCCTTCCCCGCGTGCCCAGCATGACAAATATTATTTTGCTCTTCGTATTTTTTAGATGGCGCCCATCACCACAATTAGTTTTTCCTCCTAAATTTTCCCTCCTAACCTGAAATAATGTACGTAATTTTACCGTGATTATAAATACATAACCAATTTCAACAACGTCCGATTTGCGAATTAAATTTTGGACTTTACCCGTGGCGCGTGGGTTAGAATAGCTTACCTCGGTAATCCTCAGTTTATCCAATAAACTAACTTTGTCGCTAACGTGTTACACGTACGTTATGAGCCTTGTTTTACAGTTGAGATGATGAGAGCTTTCTCGTGAATATCACCAAAAATGTCCTCCCTTAAAACGGCATTCAGAGATTAACATCCGGAAAATAAATTCCATATGGAGTAAGCTTTCCTTCCAGGTAGCAAATTTTGTATTTCCGCCAAGATGGGCGTTACGGCGAAAAAGATAAATGCGGTCGTTGGTAAGGGATCGCCCTTACAGGGATATGGAAGCCGTGCGGAAAATGTGTTATGCATTTTTACTTTTCCAGATCGAGTTGAATTTGATGACGGATATAGAGGTGGAATAAAACGTTTATCCCTTACCTTCAGTAATATACGTTTTTGAGGAATATACGCAATTCCAGAAATTTGCAGACAGTATAGGTAGTTGGAAAATAGAATAGTCTGCTCTCATCAAAGCCGAAAGCATTCCTAAGTATTGCATAATCTCCCTGCTCCAAATTGTCTATTTAAACCCAATGAAAATAATAACTCTGTATGCTACAGTAGCGGCAAAACCACAACAAACAAATTCCTCTAGAATAACGAGGCATCTCAGATTCAGTCGTAGAACAAATGACAAGGGAGTATATTAAGCGAGAAATCGAGGGCAAAGATAAACATACCAAAAATGTCTGGGGAACCGGAGGTAATTCATATTCCATGTTTCTGAATATATTGCCCACACTTTGCTGCTGTCTGTAATTCTAATTAAATATCCCTACAAATGAGATTAAACTGTCGCGTAAAATGCCCTTTTTCGACCCTTCGCATTTGTACTTGTTTTTGGGATTTGTCTAAATGACATAATTCATTTTTTCCGCCATACTTTTCATTAATTGAGGAGAGGACTCCGAGAAGTTTGCAAAATTTACATGCCTAAGTAGTATATACATATATGGATCGTTGTACCTACCATTTGTAAAAGTCTCCATGATATAAGGAATATGTCTTACAGTTCGACACCTTTAATATCGAAATTTCTTTCGTTTCAGGCATTTGGAGCTTGAAAAATGTGGATTTGGATATCGAACCAAAGGTGGTGGAGTACGGGAAAGAAAGTACGTTGCGCTGCAGCTATGATTTAGAAGATCAGACACTTTATACGGTCAAATGGTATAGGGGTCAGTATGAATTTTATCGCTACACGCCCAACGAATCTCCCTGTACCAAGATATTTCATGTTGAAGGACTGAATGTCGACGTAAGTATACATATTCCTTTAGGTAACTTACTAAATTGAAGTAATATATACTAGGGGCAAGAGGTAACGGTTTATTCTAGTATTTCCATTGGCATAACGTGTACTTCCTAACTTTCTGAAACAAATCAATTCACTTTTTCCACAATCGGGCGGAAATCGCACCTTTGCGCTTCCAACAGAAAGCGCCAAATATTGATTTTAGAAGTGCTTTTACTTTTTAATTTTATCAATTCTTCAGCACCAGCTGCAAAATTAACGGCTGGTGTGTTGGACATTCGGTTCTTTCCAACGAATAATTAATTTGCGTCTTAATTAATATGTGTTTTCATTCATTTATGTCTAAATAATTAAATTCCATATTGTTTTGAGATGGGCAAACGTGCCTATGGAAGTTAGTTTGGTCTTTCGACAGAAAGAACGAAAATTACCAACAAAATTGGAACTAGATGAATTGTAAGTTGTGGCACGTTTTGGGTTTGTAAGCTCGCGGGTCTGGATAGAAGTACGGAGTTCTTTGACTTATTTCGAAAGACTCCCAGCTCGTCTACTAGGCTCAGAAGAAACATTAAATTACTACCAAGTATTGTTCCCCAAACTTTTAAAATTCCTGTTTTTTCGATGAAATGCCGAGTATATTAATATTCGATTAATTCATGCTTATGGCAGATGGGCGTCTAATTTTTTTTAGCTCTAAGAAAATTCTGGAAATTTATTAATACTCAGTCTATAACAACAATATATGGACTACATCAAGTGCAAAAAAGTATAATAAGTAATATAATTAAAGGATTTGGAATGCTCTTAGTTTTTCGAACCGTAATCTTTCGGCATTTAATTAGGATATTTCCAACTCTTTTCAACATGAAGGTCCAACTGAAAATATTAGGCTACAATAGAAGCGACTTCCCGACAATCAATTAATCTGCTCCCCTATCAGTTTGGTTAGGTGAGAAAAGGATCTGAAGAAAATATTCATTCTCTATTTGGCTTAAAAATAACTAAAAATCCAATACCATCGCGTAGAATTCTTACATACATGTGCCCAGCATTGGGTTGTCCTGAGATATTGATTTTTGTATTTAACAAATTAACGTCTTGCTTACCACAACATCTGATGGCAACTTAACCAGTCATGACAAAAGTTTTCTATTTTAATTAAGTTCGGAGGAATAATCTAAATTAAAATGCTATCATGCTTGAATGAATGCTGCCTTCAAGAGATAATAAATAAACATGACTGCGTTCAACCTCAGTGGATATTTTCATCTTTTTCATTTCCGTAGAATTATGAAGTAAAATGTATCTACGCCGACAAATACCAATTCCATGTGAGCTAGTGTCGTTAATATGAACACAACAGATCATTTATTGAAACCGCGTTAATTACTGTATGTATTTTGTGTAAGTTATAATTAAAGTTTCTACCAACTCAAAATTTCCTTAACTATATTCGCAACTTTATAATTAGTTTAAGTTGAGTCAAAAAGTGCAGAAGTTCTAGTTGAGGCCTTAAGTTTTCTCAAATGAACAAAGACATAACTGCTACATGGAAATAATAAATTGTTCTTAGACTTTCGTTTTAATTTGAAAATGTTTACTGTTTGTTCCTTAACCAATTTGTACAATAAGCTAAGCCAGCGGAGCTCTCCTAGGTGAGTTTTAATTTAATCACAGACGAGGAATCGTGCAGCCGCGATGACAACGTAATTATTGGTGTAGGTACCTCCAGTGGGTTCTAGCAAAATGATGAATTTACATTAAATTTACATTTAACGGTGTCGTGATTTGAAAATTGAGGAAATTAAATGGCATTTAGCCTCAGTTCTAAAATGGATTGTAAATTTGAACTCGATACACCAATGGTTTCAAATCAAATTCAAATCTTGAGCATCGAGCTTCCCTGACATGTAATAAACCAATAGAGGTGTATCTCTGCCCCAGGTCCCAGATGAGAAGGTGGGGAACGGGATATTAAAATGTCCTAGCCCAATTTGGAAACGCCCCTTTCGTTAATGGAAATTGTAAATTCAATTTGAGGTTAGTGACGGGTTACACATGAAGAGCATTGAGTGAGATTTCCATAATTGATAATCTCCTTGATAAAGTAATTTCTGAATTAACGCCGCAGGGATATTTTCGCTCGAGTTGCTGACCATATTACTTAACAGCATATAATATGAAATTTTAGGAGTGCGCCAAGGCGGATAAAATAAATTCGAATTTCGAAGGGCCTGCAGACATAGAATATACCACACACAACTGGTCAAACTTATGAAATGAAATCCATAATTTCAGCCAAAACACGTTATCGATTATACAGGGTGTTTGGTTCACCGATACATATCCGAAAGGGGGTGGTAGGTGCGATGATTTGGAATGTATTGAACCATATATACTATTATACAAAGTGTTACGCATTTCGAGATATCGTCATTTTTCCAAATTTTACCATTTTCGCTGTTTACTTCCATATAAGTTAAAATAAAAATTTAGCTGAATGTTCGATCTGGCTCTACCTTTTTTCACATAAACTTGAATATGTATTTTATTGATATCAAACATCTAATGAAGTCTACATATTAAAAAAAAAATAATGTAGCCTTTTAAAGTTCGAAAAAGAAATTTCTTAAATATCAAACCTTGACTTTGTAAGCGAATACAAGAAAAGGTGCAAATGAAAGAGACGTTCAAATATCTCTAAAAACTTATTGAACTAATGCTCTTTCGAATGATATATTGAAAGACTCAGATTTAATGTCGCATAAGATATTTAATTTAAAAAAAATTAAAAATGCGGATATGGCGATTTAACAATATGAATAAAAATTAATTAGTAATTATTATTTATACATTAATTATACTATTTATTTAAGATTAATTATTATGCTCGAAATGAGATCCACCATTTCTGATACAACATCGGCATCTTCGTCGCATCTCTGTGGTGGTTACTCCTAGCTTCATTTCAACCTTCATGACTTTTGCTGCCCTATTAATTTTTTGAATGAGATGGTCTCGATCGTGAATTTCTTCATTGTATACCAGTTCCTTCATTCTTCCCCAGATATGATAATCTACTGGGGTCAGATCCGGAGATCTAGCAGGCCATAATATTGGTATATGAAAGATTTCCTCAAAGAAGAGTACCTAACGTAAAAGTATTCGCTAATACATATCGTAGAATGAGTGAAACTGGGAATTTATATCATCAAGATCCTAGACCGAATAACCAAAAATATCACGCTGAGGTGGACGTACAAATTTTTAATACGTTTGAAGCAGAGCCCACTACAAGCGTTAGGAAAGTAGCTGAACAACTCAACGTATCTACGTGGAAGGTGTGGTCAGTTCTACACTCTGAGAAATTGCACCCTTTTCATTACACACCCGTGCAAGGACTTGAGGAGGGAGATCCAATCCGAAGAACACATTTCTGTCGATTTATCTTACATGCGGATATTGAAGATGGAAGATTTCTTCGCAGGATTTTATGGACGGATGAATCTAAATTTTCCCGTGAAGGAGTTACCAACTTTCATAATTTGCATTATTGGGCTGAAGAAAATCCGCATATGAAAAAAGAAACTTCGTTTCAACATAAATTTAGTGTGAACGTATGGGCTGGTATAATAGGCAGGCTTTTGATTGGCCCATATTTTTTGCCAGACAATTTAAATGGCGAAAATTACCTAGAATTTTTAAGAAATCATTTACCAGATATTTTGGACGATATACCTTTAGATGTAAGAACGGAAATCATATTTCAAAACGATGGATGTCCTGCCCATTATCGGAAAACAATAAGGGAGTTTTTAAATAATCAGTTTCCCGAAAGATGGATAGGGCGAAACGGACCAATATTATGGCCTGCTAGATCTCCGGATCTGACCCCAGTAGATTATCATATCTGGGGAAGAATGAAGGAACTGGTATACAATGAAGAAATTCACGATCGAGACCATCTCATTCAAAAAATTAATAGGGCAGCAAAAGTCATGAAGGTTGAAATGAAGCTAGGAGTAACCACCACAGAGATGCGACGAAGATGCCGATGTTGTATCAGAAATGGTGGATCTCATTTCGAGCATAATAATTAATCTTAAATAAATAGTATAATTAATGTATAAATAATAATTACTAATTAATTTTTATTCATATTGTTAAATCGCCATATCCGCATTTTTAATTTTTTTTAAATTAAATATCTTATGCGACATTAAATCTGAGTCTTTCAATATATCATTCGAAAGAGCATTAGTTCAATAAGTTTTTAGAGATATTTGAACGTCTCTTTCATTTGCACCTTTTCTTGTATTCGCTTACAAAGTCAAGGTTTGATATTTAAGAAATTTCTTTTTCGAACTTTAAAAGGCTACATTATTTTTTTTTTAATATGTAGACTTCATTAGATGTTTGATATCAATAAAATACATATTCAAGTTTATGTGAAAAAAGGTAGAGCCAGATCGAACATTCAGCTAAATTTTTATTTTAACTTATATGGAAGTAAACAGCGAAAATGGTAAAATTTGGAAAAATGACGATATCTCGAAATGCGTAACACTTTGTATAATAGTATATATGGTTCAATACATTCCAAATCATCGCACCTACCACCCCCTTTCGGATATGTATCGGTGAACCAAACACCCTGTATAAAGAATATTGCGTTTCAATTAAGAAATAGTACCATTGTTATTACATCAATAAATTTAGTCCTAATGACGATAGAATTGCTACTTCAAAGTATACAAAATACCTCAGAGCTCGAAGCCCCTAATAATTAAGCGATACATCATTGAAAGCTCGGAATTATCGAAATAGCTGGCGAATTGACAATTAATTTGTAAATTTCAGGAGAGCGAATCCAATGAACACCAAGTGGTCCTGCGAAACATCGGTTTCAATTTATCTGGGAATTTCAGCTGTGAAGTAACCACAGACGCACCCTACTTCTCCGCCATTATCGCAATTAAAGATATGGTGGTTGTTGGTAAGTAAATTTTGGTGGAGATGTAAAATAAACATAAATATTTTGATCATCTGAAAACTTACGATTTTGCCCTAGCCCGATAAGCAAAAATGAACAATCACAGGAGAGCTAAATCACAGCAATTTTCTAAAAATTAAGTGTTTTTTTTTTAATTTAATGACAACTAAAGTGCCAGTTTTCAATCCTCTTGGTGCAGTCAAAGACGGTTGATTTTTGATTCACTAGAGCTCTAATTGGCGAATTTGGGCATCATACCAGCACCCACTGGGTGTGCCAATACGGTCCACTTTTCGACTGTTCCCCTCTTATTATGGCATTCGGTAACATGCCAAACAGACACAAACACCTTTCGCCGCCCATGTGGCATTTCGACTAGTGCAGGTGCCCGAATTCGCCATAACATTATTAGCTATCGAAATGCCTTTCGGAAATATCAAATAAATGAATGGAACAAATATCTCGCGAGCAGATTTTACTCGCTCGAAAAATGTGTGCTTAAGTGGGCAGAAATTGAAATTTCGTTCGTATTCGGGAAAAATATTACAAAGGGCAGAAAGCTTAGGAAAATCGCAGGCAGTTTATTATGAAAGTAGGATCGTTAGTAGACAGAATATGATTTCCATGACGGAGTATTTCAAATCCAAGAATATTGCACCATAAAAGGTTGGCAAGTGTTAAAAAGCGCTTTTGATATGTTCGGGAGAAATACGACAATGGATTTTCAGCGTTCGATTTTTCAGTTATGTGGAGCGTTTCAACATGCGTTTGTCGGAAACAATTTTGGCATTGGTGTGATTTCAGGGATATGAAATCGTGAATTATTAGTTCACTTCATTTTTGTACACTCTAGGAATAGATGGAATGTGAGAAAATGGGGAGATCAGTCCAAAGGCACGACTCGTGTTTGCGATAATGTTCTATGACGAGAGGAAGATACTTTTAGAGACGATTGTAACATAACTAATTCTCTGCAAAATACCCTTACAAGCAAAGACCGATTTTTAATGGCTTTAGATATAATTAGTTGTTTTTTTGAATTGAATTAAATGTTTTTATTATTTTTTAATTATGTCACATGTTGACTAAAGTTGCCGACCATAGGAGGGCTATAGTGCAAAGTTAGACCAAGGAATCCACGCCGTCCAAGTGCCTAGTCTTCCAAGACTGGAAGACCAACATCGGCTGCTTCTTTCTTTCCGAACCAAAAAACAAAAATCTTTCTGCTATGGACTGCAGAGGTTGTAATCAGTTTCGTTGAACGTTAGATTCAATTAATAAGTAATTCATTTCCAATATCCTGCGAAATTGCCGACCCTAGAAACAAGGAGTAACTGGCTGCATCCCGTCCGTTATCCCTTCGCCTCTGACTCATTATCTGATATTTGTGCTGCCCTGTTCTATTCATTAATATTAGATTCTTAACCGTTCTCAACCAGACTAATTAATTAATCTCTGTCACGCACTCCTCCATTTTTTCATTATTCCAGCATTTAATTGGATTCGGCAATACATTTCTTCTTGCATATTATATTTATTAATTCCGTTTGCATTTCCTAATTATTTACTCCTGTAATAAACCCATTGTTTGCCTCTTCGTTGTTTCCATCTTATCCACTGAACCCTGGGCTTTCTCCACTGTCCAAAATTGCGGCTTATAGCGGTCCCTTTGACGCTTAATACAAAGGATGGCACCCGAGATTTACAGGAATCGTAGAATTAATCCAGGTGCATTATGCCACCTGAGCCTTTACCGTAAAAAGGATGTCAGAATTATCTCCGAACTATGATCTGTTATCAAATCCTCATCAAATCGTATGATTATAAATGAGTTTTATTTAATTTTACTAATCTGAATTAACCCGAACTGATAAAGGGACGAAAACTTGACGTGTATTTTACCATTTGATTGGGTTCAATTTCCACATTGTTTGAGTTCCGAAGTACGGAGAGACTTCACTCGAAAGAGAAGTGTCTAGGCGTTTTCATAATGTCTAGTTTCAGCCTGTTCGATAAGGGGGGCAGTGGTGTAGGAATTTCGTTCGATTGTCAATCCAGTGCAAGGTCGATTAACCGCAGTGAATATCGAATAATTCAGAGAGGAATGTGAAGTAGATCAAACGGGGAGATTGTCAGAAGCGCTCAAAGATGCGAAATGTTGTGCTTTCAACAGCCGATTTTAGTCGAAAACGCTTTGATATTTTTGCGTAATGACGAGGGGCGAGGCACTGCTAGGACTAAAAGAAATCCCGGTGGTCAAATATCAAACCTTGCAAGTTCAAAAAATTATGGAAATTTTATTTTAAGATGACACTATGAGCCTCCTGATAGAGATACCCTAAGACATCCAGCTCTATATTAATGTTGCGAGAACAACTACGAGAGAACTACTCTATCGAGTAGTTCTGTAAAAAGTAGTTCTAAAATTCCTAAAAATTGTTTAAAATTGAAGTCGAGCAAGAAAACCTTCGAAAATTTCCACCAAATATTGATCGATAAAAACCACACAAGAGTTTCCGGATATACTCGAGGTTTTCTTTGAAGACTGGAGACGGCTTAATTGATGATGACAGATAACAGTTCGATACTATTTTTGTATTTACCTGACTTTGCCGTACCATCTGACGAGAATGTGGTCCAGAAGCGAAAAAAATTTATGATGCACAAAATTTCTTGAGAAATCTTGGAGTTTATTCATTGAATAGTCGGGTATTTGTGTCGCAATTTGACGAGAAATCTCACGTAAGGAAAATGATGTCGAATCAAACGCGTGAAAGCGGCAAAACATTCAGCTTAGCGTTCCCCGTGTAATCCGACATGCAACTTTTAGAACTGACTTAAGCATACACCCGGAATTACATAACTCAAACTATGACACATTGGGGTGTAAGCTGTGTTTTCACAAGAACACTTGGATGAACACAAGAAGAAATCATTTACCCAACATTTGGGGCGTACCGCATTTTCATGTGAAACCTTAAAAACATTCTAATCTACACGCTGATTAACAAGAATACATTTGGAGAAACGGAAAATACTGGATAACCGCAATAAAGTCTTGGCGTTATTAGCATGACAAAGCGAAAATAGGAAATATAGGATTCGAATAAGGTGATGAAAGAGAAGCGGAAGATGTTCGACAATGATCACACATTTTGAAGTTTACTCATAAAAATTAAACCCCGAAAACAAAAACTTCTCTCCCAAGTGAAGTAACGTGGGTTCCGGCTAAGAAGGGGAGTGAAAGGGATTGTTAGAGGGCATTATGAAAGTCCGTGCAACGATGTTCACGTTAGAAATTGATAAAGATATTTATTAGATCAGATCGCTGCCAAATAGTTGTAAAAACGATGGGTAGCGTGGTTTACTTCTGAAAGACAGAAGATTGAAATCTTTCAAATCCATCTAAAAACATGAACTGAAAGTTATGCTGTTGCGATAGCAACTTTGAACCTAATTGCCCTCCTGGACTATTTGAAAGCATTTTACAAGCCCTTAACTAATATTTCAGGTTACCTATCTGCTTCCACATCTATTGAAAAGGCATTTATTTGAAGCCGACCTTTTCAGTCCGTACCTCTATTATAATTTATCGGAACCAGAAAATTTTTAGTTGTTACTATATCTGTCCTAACAAGATTGTCTGACACGGAGCTTTTATTATGATTTTAACGCAAAAGCACTCATTTTAGAAAAATTAGAAAATATGTCTTCTTTTCAATGGGTTTCTGCAGAGAAGTCGATTTTTACGTCGTTTTAAGTTGATTGACCATCCAATGGCAAACCCTTCCTTCGAATTGGGTTACATTGGCATAATTACAATTACTTTATGCAGTTTAAATGACATTATTTTGAAGTTTAACATTCAAGCTGCGCAAACTAAAAATGGCCATAAAAATGAATTATGGCACCATTAAAAACGTGAAAGATACTTTTAAAATTAAAGTTGACGTTGCGGTTATTATTTATTATATTAAAAGATATAAATAAAAAAATGTTATAAAAACACTTTTAATTAATGTCTTGCACGAATCAATGAAAAGCTGTAAAGTAACCTCTCTGTGTTAAAATAGGATGTTCGCTACCTCCAACTTCAGAAGTGTGGTAGCCATAAAAGCACAGATTCGCACCTTTTAGAAAGAACGCTAAGAAGTTGGAGGAGAATTTAAAAAACTTCCTCTATTCTATTCTCTAGCCATGAAGAGAAATTACTTTTATTTAGGAAGTTCAGTAATTAATTTACCCTCGAAGAAGGGTGTTTTATTTCTGAAGTGTTCCCTGACTTTATTAGCACAAAAATTGATGAGGGTTTGTTTTACGGTTGTTTCGTTTAAATTTATGCAAATTAATTTTAGGGCTAGGTTAGTGCAAACGTTTACCACTTTTCACAAAACCCTTTTGTCTTTCTTAAAGCTCTCATTCAACTAATTAAATGATTGAATTTTCTTCTGCCTAGCAGCCCTTCCATTGTTATCATTTTAATGCAGCTCTGAAGTAAACAACATTGACCCAAGGTAAAGAACTAGGTAGGAGTGGTGAAATCGATTGACACAAGTTGCATAGGTCAAATGCAGCATCGTCGTTTAGTTACCATTTCTAATGCGAACTCATAGACGCAAGTTTCTCTTTTCATTATGATTGAATCTTGAATTTAAATGGATTTTAATGACTTTAATATCATGGCAAAAAGTTGAGTGCAATGAAATAACATAAAATGAAAATGTTCAACATGAATAGCGTAAAATACGAAAGATAGGTGAAAGAAATTTAAAATACTATTATATATTGTAAATTGGGACCTATTGGATCGTTATAGGGTTGATCGATGTAAGTTAACTCTTATCTCTTTTAAAACGTGTATACAGGTGCGATCCTGATGAATTCGGGCCTCAAACGTGTACAGATATTTTTTTCCCTGACTCAGTCGTGGTAGTTTGATACTTTCCCCCCTCATGAAAGAGTGGTTCGTGATCATGATTTATTATCAATGTTAACGCGTCTTTGTTATGCAACTTATATTACGGTGATTTTAATTTAGTCAACAACTTTTGAGATGCTTAATCACCCTTTAACAATAAAATGACAAGATCCCGTACAATTCAACGCAGGCATCTTGCTGTTTTTCTTCTCGTCACTGGTTATTGTAGATAGCAGTGCCAATTTCTGGCAACATTTGCGTTTAAATGGGGATTTGTTCATCGCCTCATTTGAAATAAAAGAAAATAAAAATGTTCTATTTTATGTGACTCGTGCCATAGGGCAGGTCACCAAGGCTTTTTTTCTCTCGCAGAAACTTACTCGTCTCGTACAAAACTATGCATTTCTGTAAAATGTGAAATTGAAATTGAAAAAAGCTTTTATTGGATCAACTAGTAAAATATTATAATGGGATTGCCCTTTTAACTTCGAATGCTAGAGGAAAAGTAGCCATTTTGAGACTAGCACTCGATAATGTGCTTTTGAAGATGCAGATTTAGCAAGTTTACAGTTCAACAGTGCTTATTACGGGATTGCTATAATATTTGTCCGATTTTATGATTCATGATCGATATCTACCTAAAATGGAAAAGTACTCAAAATTTCATACGTCCTGACCGTAATAAAACTTCGTTATTGACCAGATCCCTTGCTCTATTTGCTGAAAAGTTCGATGGAAACTCAATACCCGAAAGCCTGACGATCTATCAGTCTAATAACAGTTAAAAAAATAATTTTTTCCATTGTATTGGCTGTTAGCTTTTGCTCGACACGGTCGATGGATTCGCAAACGCAAAAATTCACATTCCCATCCATTATTAAATTTGGTCCCTTGTAAATGAATTCAGCGTTGCATTGCTGTCTGATATCTGCATGCCAGACCATGCGTTTAATATTCCCCGTTTCAATGGTGGCTCTGAGCTTTGCGTTACGTGGACATTTCTCCGATTTCGTTATTTGATTAGAATTTCATTCTATTCAGCGATGTTTTCCGTTTTGTAACAAAAAAAATGTCATTTAATGTTGGATAATTTCCAAAAAAAAAAAATTTTTTTAAATTCACATATTCTGCGACCGTCACCGTCCTAATATTGAAAATGGATTATTTTTCTTCTCTGAACGGCATTCACATACAAGTAGATAAATTTCCGTAGGCGAAATTACTTTCGTCAATACCTATTAGAATTTCGTTCCGGCCATAAAATTTTGTCGTTAAACGCGCAAACTTTCCGACACCTTGAGCATAACATAATAAATTATACACTTTGTTACAGTTTTACCGAAAAGCCCTCCAAGTCTAACTACGGATAAAAGTTTCTACGAGGACGGGGATATGTTGAGAGCAAACTGTAGTTCACCGCAATCGAGACCAGCTGCCACCCTTACCTTTATATTAAATAATATCGTGGTAAGTACTGGTAACAGATTTCAAAGTTTCTATAAATTACTTGTGTATCAGGGTCGCTCGGAGGGTAAAACAACCCACGAGTTTCCGGGTTTCAAATGGGTCGGCTCTATGCGGCCGGAGTTATTGAGTTTTTTTCGAGCGCTAAATAAAGAGCGTTTGTTCTGTATTTGCAGATTGCTCTGTTATGCAATTCAAACTTACTGAATAAGAAACACTATCGCTCTTATCTTGTATAACGCTCATTACACGGAATAAAGTACTTAGATAAAATGTTTAAGGAAAATCACTGAAAGAAGGTTTCGAGTATTCAGGTCCAAACCTCAGCCTTAATTGCTGCCTTGCAATTTTCCCTTCTTCGGTTAATTTCAATGAGATGTAAATACATGAAGAGTCTAGAAAGAGCTAAGTGCACTCTATTATCTACTAAATTTGGATGTTTAATGTTATTGAGTAATTTAAACGCAAAGTTACTTGTGCAAAAGTAACCGACGTTAAGTACTTTCATCCGCTTCAGAGTCAAATGCAAGTATTTCATTATTAAGTAACAATTCTAACTCTAATAATAGACATTGGCAGAAATTTTATAGCGATAAAAGTTTTGTCTCTATGATTCAAAAATTTTATAAAGGAGTCACAAATACGTATCATTTGAGTCATGAAATTCTCCTCCGAATATAAGTCGTGCTTCGAAATTTCTAGACAATTTTAGAGCAATATGCAGTCATGCAATCTGGATTAGAAAAAAGCACTTGTGCACTACATGTAGTCGTACTTTATTCAACTCGAATTGCACTCATGCATATAACTCTAAACTTTATCGATAATTTTCAATACACTTGTTATGTTACATCTAAATATGCATAAAGCTAGTGCTATTCCCAGTAGGTCGATCATACTGGTTAGTGAAGGTAATAAAAGAAATGAACATATTGATAGAAATCGATGTCATAAAACTTGTGGGGGTCTTCATTTCGGTGTGTAGATTTTTCCTAAACTTTAGGAAAGACAAAATATTTAAACTAATTTGTTATTTCTATTAGCATAACTGTTGTGAAAGTATACACTGTGTTCGAGTTGGACGATAAGATCACGGCAACTATAAGAGTTATGAAGTTGTTTAAAGGAGTTCTAGGAAATTATGTGAGGAAAACAACGGAGAAAACGAAACAGCCCCTAGCTGCTTAGATTCTTGGGAAATTTTTGAGATAACCAAAATAGTTGAGATAACCAACATTTCTTAAACATGTTTTTGTGCCGAGTACGGTTGTAAATTCGAAATCTGATGGCGACGTTTCGGATCATGGGTCCATCATCAACATTTATTTTCCCTATAGCAGTTTTTTTTATTTTTAAATAAAACACAAAGAACTTTTCTAATTAGGTGCTACAAGATAAGTTTATAATTTTGTTTCCGTTGACGCTGTGTGGCAGCCATTATGGAAAACAAAGGATGTGAAGCAGATGCCCCATACAACTTGGACCAGTGTAAATTGCCCAGCGGCCAGAGGTAGACTCCACGACCAAAAATAAGTGGACAATCGCTAATGTTGAAAGTTCGAAAAGTGCCTCGAAAGTTGTACCCATGTTCAACTTCGAAATCAAAACATTTTCACAAATGACATTTTCAATTTTCCAAGGAATTTAGTTAATTCATTAAACCAAGTGATCCTTGATGGAGACGCTACGCGAAATTTTGAATGCCAGTTTAACTTAAATTGCAAATAAAACAATTAGCCAAGCTGTGTAGAAAGAGCAATTTATGTAACCAAGTTAGAAAATGCAGTTTTGTGTAAGTGGTGGGATATTTCGATCGTTCATCAGGTAACTAGTTACAAAATCCAGCCTGCCGAGTCATCGGATTTGATTTAGAAAACTGTCAGTTTATTTATAAATAATAATAATATCTATTTTATTCGTCGATTCCGCATTAGCGATGAGCAATTCAAATTTCAGGCAGTTCTAGCGTATAAATGCATTTTATAGTGCGAATGCGATTCTCAATTTTTACTTGTCAATTTTTAATATGTAACATTTGATTTGAATCATCGTTTCGAATCATCGTGATTCTGTCTAGACTAGACTTAAAGTATACTTGTAATATTGATTGTAGTGACTTGTTTCCTATATCTATTTCGGACGTGTGAATATCTTTAAATTTTTTGAATCAATAAACTATTTCTTCTTTACTAAAAAAAATCAATTTTCCTTGCACTAGTAATTTTTCAACAAGTTGTTTTCTAGGTAATGGGAAGATTATGTAAATTGGTAAAACTAGCCCAATTATTATCTGGCTACAGTAAAGCATACCGCTTTGTAACGTCGCACTTCTTCAAGAACGTTTCGCGTGTTCATGAGAATTTTGTTTTTCTTTTGGGTTTTTCCCACAGAACGGTTTAATCGGTGTTTGTAAAATTTTATATGTGTAATTATGTGTCTATTTTCAACAATTCAATGATGTTTAACTGCAATTTAATACTTTATGAACCCCCTTTATCGTATGTACAATATATATCAACTTATATATGTAGGCTTTTTCTTCTCTATTTGTCTAGGGTTTTATTTCTGAGTTGTTACAATTAGGGGTTTACTTAATAACTTAACTAAGAGGATACTCGCGTTCCTTGACATCACTCCCGACACGTCGGATCAAAAAAAGGGTGATCCCAGTTTCTCCAATACCTTAAATGCCACTTTCTGGGGCAATAAACCAACGGCGTACCCTGACCAGAGATCTATTTCCGATCCACCATGTGGCAAGCCACATCTGGACATCATAAACCATCTTTTGTCAGAACCGTTGTCGACTGTCCTTCGACCCTCTTTCCTGGCTCTAACAAAAAGAGGCTCCACTTTCTTTTACTTCATGCAGCTCTCAACCAAGAATAATTACTAGGAAAATTCCAGTAATACTGCGAACCACATGAACTCAGTGACCATACAGATGGATGTACCATCAGGGTACCTCACTCTTTATTCCCCTAACCTAGCCTAAATTATAGCTACTTTACAATTTACATCCTCCTATTTGCAGCTCGATTTGGTCAGACTACAACAATTATACTTATTAATTTATATATTCAAAATAGTGCAACGATCTGACAAACGGATCCTATGTATATATATAATCAACTTCTAGAAGAACGGCCACAATTATGATGATATGATTGCTGTGCTAAAGCTATTCGGTGGAGAAAACTATAATGATTTCGCAGTTTAAAATTATTTCGTTTTAGACAGGTTTAGTGAGTGTATGAATGGCACAAAGGCGGATACAAAGAAAGCATCCCGAGTTAAAGCTAATTAGTCCTGACTCCTGATCCCAGTTAATTCACCCATGTAAAAGTGGCAAAAACAGCACAGGAAGTTTTGACCACGTTTATAAAGCTCTTTGATGATTCCGGGTTTTTGTATGCGTATTAACCATTTTTAGGTTTCATGCCTATCCGTCTTGAAAATTGCAACTCAATGGCGAAATACGCAAACCAAATTATACTGACCTACTAAAAGGGTAAAGGGAGAACATTTGAAATTGATAATGAGTAAATTTGCTTTCAACTTTTGGGAGAATTATCTGATGAATATACGCCAATATTAATGGTAATAGAACACTAGCATAGGTATTGGCCACGAGCTCCATAAAAACCAAATTGTGTTTTCCCATATGGAGAACAAGGAGACCGATGAAAAATGATATTACTGGTGGAAGATTGGTATGTTCAAAAACTCAGCTCAATGAACGTGGAATATATCGTTATTATCTACAGTTTCCCAAATTTATGAAAACTCCTCCTTTTATTTAGCGCATAATATCATCATGGAGATATTTCAGGGCCCAATAGTACTCTGCACGGTAATAATAAAAAAAAAACACTAAGAGATCCATGATGAAAAACTCATAATTTCCGTGTATATTTTCATTTTATTCACCTAGGAGATTTTGCTTCGAATGTGAGAAAACATGTGAATGTTTGCCACCCTGTATATCGAAATTGGTGCGTTTTTGAACATGAGTCTGTTAATATCTTTTTGTTATTTTGCAGGGTACTATCGCCCTCTGAGATATCACCATGACGATACATCACATCACTGTATGTCATTTTGTATTTTTAACACATTAATAGCAATTATACTTTCTTTGGTACCGCAAAAGTGGTTCTTACACTTGATGGTCGGAAAAAACTCATTCATCGTTTGGCGATGTCTTTCTGATACATACATGCACAGATGTATTATCTAATGTCACTCCCAACTTACAACTTCCCAAACAACAAATTGGTTTCCAAACCGAAAAATGTTATCGAAGTGTTGCAATGGAAAAATTGGTCATTTGTGGGCAAGAACAAACGAGCAGTCAAAACCTGCACTCAAACAATTTAGTTTGTTGTGGAAACTGTTTCAATCTAGAAATCTCTCGGAAGGATATTTTTAGAAAGCAAACATTTTTATAGAAAAGTGTATAAAGTATAGAATCAAATCAGTTGTACTGCTGGAGACTTAGTGTTAAATAGTTGGGGCAGCTCTCAACTTGGATCAATACTTTTATGGCAAATAACACGAGCACGTGCGAGGATTTTCAAAGCATAAAGAATGTTTTTGATTTTTTTTGTTTTTTTCGAAAATAAAATTTCGCATTTGTTCCTTCTCCCTAGATATTAGCGAAGAATGCAATTATTCGAAATGCTGAGAGTCTGACAAGTTCAAAGACTTTGGAAATCGAAGTATCCGCTCTCTCTAATGAAGCATCATCGAATTTTCTTTTAATCTCGAATTATCTAATTTAATTTAATTAAAAATATTTGAAATGCGTCGCCAAAATCGAGAAACTCATAAAACGAAAATCCTATGTCGGCAACTACCCACAAACCTGAATCTGTAAAATCTATCTCATGTGCCAACTTCAGGGATCAATACCTGAAAAATGTATCCTCAAACTTAAAACGTTATTGCCACTTATGCCTGCCCTGCTAAGGCTGCTCCCGTAAATTTTATAGGTTATAGACATCAGACACACTCCTATAAATTTTCGTTATATCGACTGCACTGCTATACCGATTGACGATACGAAGGAAAACAGTCTCGAGAAACATGCGATAAATCATAGATAAAGTATCGAGTTCAAACTTTCCTATACAAGCGTCGTAAAATATAGGTTATTAATTTTTTGACTTTGCTGAGGTTATAGGTTAGTGAGGGCAGCTTGGCTGGTATACTAATTCTACGAGCTTTTTCATACAATGCGCCCTCTTAAGGCAAGAGAAGCCTAGGAACGACTGCACTCAGGCGGATGGTAAATAGCTTTCCAAATAATATGTTTTCGTGTTTTATACAGGGTGTCCTCGAATTACGTGGCCAAAATAATACCGCAGATTGTTTGAGTGAAAATAAGTCGATTTAACTAAACTTCCCTCAGTCCAAAAGTTGATAATTATGGAGCTACAGGGTGTTAAAGTTGAAAAAAAAATCACATTTTCTTTAATATCTTTCGATTTCTTTGAGTTAATTTCACGAAATTTCATATTTGAGGGTGTTTTAGGATACGAAATTAAAATTTATTAACGATTTAGTTGTTTCTTCTAGGGGGCGCCACAAGCGACCATTAGGACACATTTAAATCTCTGTAACTTTTTCGTGCCACGGTGTATATTATTTTGGTATTTAAAAACCTTTTTCCCTACCTTTTATACTTAGAAAAGGTATACTTTATTGACGTCGCTAGAAGCAACGGTTTTGGAGAAAAATGCATCTAAGCCTGATGCTGCATGCAAATTACCTTAAAATTATTTTCCGTTAAAAAAAATTAAGTTTTTCAAAAATAATTATTAGTAAAGGTATAACAATAAGTTTTCAAAATCAGATATTATTAAATAGAAAACAAAAATAATAATTAACAAAGAAACAACAACAAGCGAGAATAACACTTACTAATTAATTAAATTAACTTATGTAAATTACAGGAACAAGAAGCGAAACTGACAAGAAAAACGTAGGGCTAAATAAAAAAACTGACATTTGAGAAACAAATTCAAGTGTTAAAATGTCAATTAAAAACATAGCCAATTGAGTTATTTACTTAAAAGCGCTAACGCAAATATGCAGCGCATTAGAATTATGCGTTTTTCTCCAAAACCGTTGCTTCTAGCGACGTCAATAAAGTATACCTTTTCTAAGTATAAAAGGTAGGGAAAAAGATTTTTAAATACCAAAATAATATACACCGTGGCACGAAAAAGTTACAGAGATTTAAATGTGTCCTAATGGTCGCTTGTGGCGCCCCCTAGAAGAAACAACTAAATCGTTAATAAATTTGAATTTCGTATCCTAAAACACCCTCAAATATGAAATTTCGTGAAATTAACTCAAAGAAATCGAAAGATATTAAAGAAAATGTGATTTTTTTTTCAACTTTAACACCCTGTAGCTCCATAATTATCAACTTTTGGACTGAGGGAAGTTTAGTTAAATCGACTTATTTTCACTCAAACAATCTGCGGTATTATTTTGGCCACGTAATTCGAGGACACCCTGTATAATATAAAATAAGCCTATCCTCCAGCGTGGTGGCAAACAGTGGCAGGACCTAGGCATTTTAGTGCGAGATGTATGTACTCATAAGAAAAACACTGAACGCTCCAATATGAGTAGGGCCGTTTCTCTTTTGCGGGAAAGTTAATATTTATACGTGTCGGGGGTTGCGGAGGCTCCCGTATGTGTTTGCAGGAGATTCGCTGCTTAACGACCATCGAGTTGTTAAGGGCTGAAAACTGAGTATTGCAACATATTTTCCACGCTATCCGCTTTTAATCAAAAATCGAAGATTCCTACCGAACTGATCATAAATTTATTAATTGCAGGTGTGCGAAAAATGCGAAACTCGAAAGTACCCCCACAAAGACCTCTTCAGCACTGAATCCTTTTTGGAGTTACGGTTATCTTCATCTCATTACCTCAACGGCCGGTTAACTCTAAAGTGCGTAGCTCAAATCGCAGATTTATATCAGCAAGATACGGACATCATTTTAAGCAACGTTAAGGATCCCATTCCGGCTCGAGGTAAGTTCGTTTTTATTGCACATTTTTTTTTTTTTTGGAAGTTTATCAGACCAAAAAGAACACGAACCCTCAGATATATTACCCAAAGTTTAATATAAGTTTTAATAAAATCTTCCTCGTAAAATTTTTGTTACCTTAGAACTTTTCAACTTATTGCGGATTAAGTTATTGATTTTGTTATATTTTTGGAAGATGGGGACTTTTTCTGCTCGTCATTGCGAGGTTTGCGACAATTAAGGACAAAGTGAATATGAAAAATTGTTCAATATTTTAAGAAATGGTGCGACTTTTCACTTCAAAAATATAATGGAAAAGCATCACCTTTTTCCACATACAAAATTGCTTTTCAGAACCGAAGGAGAATCGAAAATCGGTAACAGTTAATATCCTGTGCTAGGAAAGTTTATTTTACAGGTGGTCTTGTTCGAAAGGAAGTTGCCTCTATCTAAAAATTGCTTCGGAAAATCCATGACCCTAATATATTCGGCATCAGTGCAAGGTTCGGAGAATTCGTTCCGGAATGCAAGACAGCACACAGTTTATTCTGAAAAGAATGTCCCAAAGTTCAATATTGAAGGGGTAGTTCTGCACTTCTCGTAGTTGTTGCAATGAGAAGTAAAGCGACAAACACCTTTGTCCGAATGCACTGAATTAGTTTCTCTTCCTGACAAATGTGACCCCTTTTCCCCGTTGAAGGTCGCACAAAACCAGCAAAGTTCCAAAATAAGCATGCAAAATTTGCCTCTTCATACAAAACTCGGTTGTACATTCTTCGCCTGTCCCAAAACTAATTTGGAAAAACAACTAAACTCAGCCTGAATCTTCTATGAGAAGGAATGAAAATTCGTAATGTTTTGATATTCCACTGTGTTGTACAAATAAAATGCTTATTAAAACTTTTGCCAGCCGTACCGAAGAAGCACAATACGTAAAGTTTCAGTTATATAAACAAAGTTTACTGAAAGGCACTGAACAGATCTGCTTAATACTTCTTCGTAGGAAACATGTGCCCAATACGCCAATATTGAAAGTTTATTTATCGAAGAATCTCTGCGAGTTTGATCTTATAAGATTATTTGTTTTGTTCTATTTGTCGTTCGTTATTTGCTAAGTTAACAAGACACGGCTTTCACCAATATCGGTATGCATGGGATCTCCTTTTTTTTTTTACTTCTTACGTCGTTAAGCAAGAAAACTGAGCTGGGAATTTTTTCAAAATCTTTTTAATGTAGTTCTGGAAGAAAAACAGATTTTTTCAAAAACTGAGTCTGGGGATTTCTTCGGATGAGGAATTCCGACATTTTTCAAATCTTCATGTAATTGAAAAATACGCCATTGCAATGTCTGCGAAAAAAGAAAAGGCGTCACTTAAATCTCTTCCATATTCACGAATAATGGCACCTGTTTGGTAATTCTATCCATTTTACCTCATGTTAAAATTAAACACCCTCCTAGTGTCCGTAACTTTATACTTTGAGAAATCAAACAATGTTAGAAAAAAATATTTTTATAACAATTTCATGTAAAAGGCTTTAAATAGAAATTAAGAATCACTTATTATACTTCAACTTTTGCAAACATTTGCCAGTTGTATGGGTGTTATTCATCAAATTGCTAGACGGAACAGTAAACTGCTCTGAGCTATACATATAATGATTGAATGTTCGTGAATAAATAATATTTCGAGTTTCCTAGTTTGCCAAAGGAAGCCAAAGAAAAGTTTGAGTGAAAAGGGTCTCTGAGGAGCGATTCGCAGGGGTCCGATCTTCCTTCGTTCCATTACTACCATTACTACTTCAACTAGCACACCCTGTACCAAAATTCTCGTATACCTCTATTATCACTATAATTGACTCTTCGAGCACTAGACTGGTTAGGTCTTTATAGTAAAACTTGAAAAAAAAAACGAAACTAAAATTACTTTCCTTGTCAAAATAATATCTTCTCTATTCCATCTCGTATTAGTATTTTACCTTTGTCAGCGGTAAATAGAAGGTCTTCGGTATGTGGAAAAAGAACTGCTTTTCCAATGAACTGAATCAAAATAAATAAATAAAAAATACTTTGTTAACGGAATGATGTCATAAACTGACAACAGAGATTACAATTTCCACTGTTGACAAAACTCGCAACTGGATTTGACAAGTATTGTTGTGCGTGTTGTCTTGACATCGGTTATTTTACTGTCACATTTGATAAATATGCAATGTGTAAACTGTAAATATCAAAAAAGTATTGGCGGTACACAAAGCATTTTCAGCCGTCGTTCGTACAACAGAAATAATGCTTTTGTACTTTTAAAGAGTTGTTTAATTGATTGTCAGAAAATACTATTTTCAATATACACTGTGTTCGCAAAGGAACATATCATACAATTAATCATAAAACTGATTTTTTTTTCGTTATGTGATCCTTCACCGATATCTGTAATGTAATCGTGGTTTAAGCCATCTTATGTCAAAGGGAGTATTAGTTTACGATTTGCTTGTAAAACGTTATGGTAGTTAATTAACCAGAAACTCATAAAAAACTGAAAAAACATGGGTAATATAATATTAAAAAATGATCACTTGAGCTCGAATACCAGTTCACAAAAAAACTGCATATAACCGGGCTGATGGCTGAATTTGGCCGGAATTTCAAATGCAACGTTGCCGCTGCAATTAAATTTTCCCCGGTAAGCAGTTGTTACACGATATGTTGAATATTAAATTTGCCATATTACTAGGAATAACTCTTCTACCATTCAAAATACTGAGAGTTAATTTTACGTATAGCAAAGAGTTGTAATAACAACGTGAATTATCAAAGTGACTCTTTGGTTGAAACAGGTCAATTGACCTCTGTTGATAATGCAATAGTAGGAAACTATTTCATGTGAAATGTGATATGAGAATATCTGCTGCCACTATAATATTATTGATTGATGTACTCGCATTAAAGGGCAGGTGCGAGTTCTGAACGATTTTTGATGTTACGAATTCCCATAATTTGTATTATCACAGGTCACCGCATGCACCGGTCCATAGCACAATCCACTTGTGTCTCTATCTAGTTGAAATAATGTAGTTTGCTTCTAATTAATGGTAATGTAATCCATGACATACAGAATAATGCTATAAACTTCTTCTATGTAGTATTCCATCACCTCCCTCGAACGATCATTTTTGGGCATTGTGAGTAATTGACATTAACCCTTTAAATCTGAACCCTATTTGCCAAAAACAAAAGAGAAGTTTTGTATCTGGCAATATCTCCAAAGGGGGAAAATTAACGGGAACTACTAGTTCAGTTCCTACGCATTCACAATTAATTTGTTACGATAGATGAGAACATGCCTATATCTATTATTTTAAAGTTGCTATGTCTGTTCCTGAACCTCAACCATGGGATCTCGGTCCCCATAAAATATACGAAGTAGATTAAATTAGGGTAAAATTGTGCTATTTGAGGTTCGAGAATGTGTTATTTGAATCTCTGAAAAAATTCAACGACTTTTTTAAGTATTTGAGAAAAGGTAAAAGTTTGGAAAAAAGGAGTGTTACTTTTTCTTCGGATTATTTGCCCGGATAATTAAAAATGATTAACAGTGCATCGTTGCAACTTTGTTTCTTCTACCACGTGGCAATATCTTCTTTGATATCCGACGTTTCGATTATCATCAACTTTGTCTTTTCTCATGGACGCCATCTTGGATTTTCACATTTTTGAATTCAACTTTTTGTCAAGTTAGGATGTTATTTTTCGCACTTTAATACTTTTGTGTATAACTTGAGCGGTAGAAAACCCGAATTTGCAAATGTACGTGTGCTTTCCCGTACAACCGATCCGGCGTTGATCTTACGAGTTACCGTGATAGAAGAAGCAGGTTCCATGGAACTTATATTAGCAACCCCCGAGACATCGCCAAAAACTCCTTCAGTTTTCAGGACATTTTTCCTAATGAGGCGCATGACAAAACTATTTTTACTTTGTAACTAATTACAAGATGAAAACAGATACTAAATTTTTTAGCTCCATTAACAAACGAGACCAATAACGAAGCAACAATGGTTACTTCGGCCATAAAAATGCAGGCAGAGGTTTGAATGTTGCTAAACGATCTGAAAAACTTTTAGAAGAAAAGTTCGCTTGACTAAAAGAGCAGCTATCATTATTGTTCCTGTTGGATGGATGACAGGTAGTTTCTTTTGTTAGTGTGTTAGTCGAGTGAAGTTATTAAACGAAGAAAGTCCGAACGATGTCGTCAAATACAAGGATGTTGTTCTCCTAACGTTTCGTAAATGACGAGGCTATATCAATTCACTGGCCACTGAACAGAACAGAAGGAACTGCAAGGATGTAGTTTTAGACTCATTATACCCAACGACTTTTCTTAAAGTGCACGGAGATGATAATTTAAAAGGAGCACAGAAAAATTATTAAATCTACTCACAAAGGAGGAAAAATGCCATCATCCTCTCTCAAAGGTCGTAAAGCAAACAATGCAAAAGGCGACGTTCCATTAGAATCAACCTCGGGTGCATTGCAAGGTCGGTCACAGTCGCAAAAGCCGATTTTACCCTTTTTTATCTTTTACACTTCCGAACATGGCATAACTCTTCGCAGTTCCACGATTCCGGGAAAAAAGGCAGGTGTTGCCACCCCACTTGGCGGTGTCACTAATTTTCCTCTTGAGTAAGCGAATATAATATCTTCCAATATTTTCACGTTGGAGTGGCTTTAATTAAAATTTAAGGAAGTTGCCAAAGTGTCAAATATGTTTTCGGTAAGGGGACTTTTTCTGATAAACGAATCCAGTCCACTTCAAGTTAAATTCCTTTTTCAATTATCCTTATCACCTCACCTTTGTTTTTTCAGGTATTCTCGCCTTTATTCGGCACTGGGAATCTCGCTTAGCTAATAGAATATCCATCTCCTTTAGATCGATACAGACCGTTTGCCTTAGAGTGAATTGGATACAGCTTAATACAATGCCCTGAAGTTTAATGAAGTGCGGGAAACTACATTGGCATTGTAAAGGTGTTTGTGTGCTCTGGACATGTTCTGGATTTAATTACAGCGTGTCTGCATAAGCGAACTTTGCAACAGCAAATCGAAGCCTTTGCGGATAATGCTAACTCGTCCGAACTTAATCAAAATTGACCTATCCGAACTAAGTTTACCGACGGAGTTGGACAAGTCACAGTGGCTAAATTCAGTTTACTTATATTGCTAAATTTATCAAATTAGCGATGAATTTTCTTCAGAATGATAATTCGGTTCGTAGTGGCTCTTCCCTCACAGTGGCAATGTCCCATAAATCATTCTCATGGAATAGGGCTTGTACTATGTTAGCACGGAGGAACAGTTAATAATAAAATCATGTTCGGTATCGCCCGCTAAATAAATTTGCTAGACTGAGTAGATGATTTGAATAAATTTACCTCCTCTCAGTTTCTAAAGGCAGGTTAATAATACAACTCCGCAATGCTTAATGGACACTTAACTAAATTCACATGTTCGCCGAGAAGAGGCAATATTTTGTGTTATTCATCAGCCAGAGTTTCGTAATCTTGGGACATGAATAATCTGGAATGGTGGATGTTTTTGGTACAATAATGTATGGTGGAACTTGAAGGCAAGTCCTTGAATTATTGCTCTATTTATGCGGTACTGTTAAAACGATAATATGTGCACAAACAGGGTGGTTAAGATCTGTCAATAATACCTTACCTTGAAAGAGGAGTGCGGGGGAAGATACAGGGTGAACACTAAAAAAGTCTCAAGTAGGTGGTACGTAACAAATGGCTCAAAACTATGAACGGCTAAACTGAAACATTATTGAAGAAAACTGAAGGGTCTCCCCTGCCCAATTGAGTGTCGCGTGCTTTAGGGATCAATTTTAGAGTCCACCTTATTGTGTTGCCATACGACGTCGTGGAAGATTGCTCGTCCTGCAAGACTTGATTTTTGTATTTTGCAACGCTGGTTAAAATATATTTAGAATTGTATACAGGTTTAAGTGAGGAAAGGGAACTGGATGATATGATTAAAAAAACTGTAGGTTTGACAGGCTTCTAGCGTCACCCTGCGTAATTCCTGATAGCTCTAAAATGGAAAGGAACCAAAATTTAATTATCGCGTCCAAGCGGCTTTACTAAAATCCCGTTTATTTTATGAATTTAAGATATGTTCCATTATTAATCGCAACGCTCTATGTTACTTGTTATTTTAATGGGAATAAAAACTCACCTGTTTTATTGTACTAGTGTAATAATGAGTCATTTTATGCCAGCAAAACCAAATCGTACGAAGCCTTTGGCGATCAAAAAAGACGTAGGCAGTCTCGCATAATGACACAAGGCCCATAATAATCAGTATTTCCCTAATTTTCTGCACGATGTTATTGAATTATTTATGCGATATTTTTTTGCAGTAACCCAAACCTCATCACCAGCCGATGCAAATCAACACTCCAGTGGTTTTCTATTAATAAGCATTGCATTCATAATCTATAATCATAATTCATAGAACTCGTTGTCATTTTGTTTTCTAGTAAAATATTTCCGTTGTTATGATACTCTGCTGCAGTTATTTCATTTATAAAACAATGGTGTTACAAAATTTGTACAATATTGATTGTTTTGTGTATAGTAAGGTTGATGTAATTATAGACATGGTTTATTGTAACGTCCGCAGTTTTATTTTTGTCCACTTCATGTCCATCGAAAATATGCAGAACGCATTTACTGTAATCACATGAAAGGGCTGCAATTGAGCTACAGTCGTTGTGAAAAAAATATTTTTATGAGACGTTACTGTCACCGACTGTCTACGTAATTTAAATTTCATAAAAGATTTGAAAATTTAAGAGTCATAATAAACTCCAAGATGGCATCAAATTTTACGCAGAAGAAGACTAATGACGAATCCTCAAATGACGCTTTCGGCTATAAAAATGATCGCTGAAAATGAAGCATTCATTAAGTGGTTTCGAGTTAGTTTTACGGTTTTTCCAGTAAGTTGTTTCGAGGAGATAATAAAATGGTATTACATTGTAGTCGTTTATTGTCCTGGAAGATGAATTACAACCTATCATGGAGGTAAGTGAGTTTTATATCAAGAGATATCAGTCCATTGCTCTTAAGAATGTTGGGCACGCAATATCTCTTCGCAGATATAAGCTCCATCTGAAAAATGTTTGGTAACTTTCCCGTAAATTTTTCTCATGATGCAAACTGGCCCCCATTTTATAACATGGAGAATACAACGACGAAACCTCGCATGTTATATTAGTCCCGATAATACCTCCATTATAAAAATGTAAATCCCGGGGTTAACTGGATTAAGAATGCAACGAATTTTTTCAATATTACTCATAATATGCAGGCTGTCAGCTATGCAAACTGGAATGAAGAATCTCAAAAGATGCGGAATGTTGCAAATTAAAAAAAAACTGATATTTATATACACTGTGTTCATAAAGTATGGAATAAATTCAATTAAAAATCAAGTATTTGCTTTTTTTGGAAAAACGCTGAGACACGTCGATTTTTGTTTTGTGCTACGTTTTTTTTTATGGTAAATTCATGTATACGGGGTGATAAAAAAAAGTTACGAGCACCAACTGCATTTTTTCAAACACACATACGTACTTTTTATTTCATTCTTGAATTCTGCATCAAATTCTAAGTATTTTTCATGTATCATGTCTTATACCTAAAATCAAGAGTTATCGAGAAATTTACGTCTGAACATATCAATAATCGAAACGATGATTATGGCAACTCACAATAGATTTTCACGAAACATGATATTTAATAAGTAGAAACAGTAAGTATATCTATTAAATTAAATGTTCAAATTCGAATCTCTTTTGTGCCTGGCAGTATTCCAGACGGTGGATAAATGCATGCTAAACCATATTTATTTTTTCTGGACTAATATCAGCTCACTCTCTTCTGATTCTGGTTTCCAAGCCGTCAATCGTTTCAGGCCTAGTTTTGCACATGACATTTTTTAGATGATCCCACAAAAAACAGGCTAAAGGATTAAGATCCGGAGAACTTAGACAATAGATCCACGTTTGAATAATTAATTAAATAAATAATATTTCTCGATAGATGTTGCGTTTAGGTATAGGACATGTTACATAAAATATGCTTAAAATTCGAGGCAAAACTCAAAAATGAAATTAAATGTAAGTACTTCTGTTTGAAAAAACGAAGTTGGTGGCCGTGACTTTTTTTGGGTCACCCTGTATGCATGCATTTACCATTAAAAAAAACCGCAACAAAAAATAAGAATCGATGTGTCCCAGCGTTTTTCCAGGAAACAAACATCTGATTTTTTAATTGAATTTATTCCATACTTTATGTACACACTGTATACGTGATCGTGTACTTGGGTATTATTTTAGATAATGAAAGATGAAATACGAATCTTGAAAGAGTCAAACAATTTTCATAAACATAAACAATGAGCCACAAAGAAAGGCAACTGCCTTGTTTCCAACGTATATAAACCTATATCCTTCAAATCGCCTTTAAAGTACTGGCTCTTAGAAGTTTCATAAATATGCAGGGTGTTCCATTTAATGTAACCACGCTCGACAAAAATTGTTATTTTGCGATGAAATACAGAGAACAAAGGGTGTCCCAGATAAGAAAGCAATGCATGAGAATCTCGAAACTCGTAAGAGATTCAAAGTCAATTAAATTAAATAGAAATTGACCCAACCGTATGTGTTGATACGTACGATTGATAATAAACAATACAACATTAATGTTACAATATTGGATTTGACCTTGCCCTGGCTGTGGCCTTACCGCAATTTTTAACACACAGACAGTTGTATCCTTTGCGGAAAGCGTAAAATCCTCCTTAACTTTAGGGGGTCTTTTTGAGTTTCTTTATATGGAATATTCTATCCACCTTTATCAACTTTTTATGGTTACTTGTCGCAAACCATAAAATGACTTCTCAGACTATCAAAGGCGTTTGAAGATTAGATCGTTGTCAAAATTTTCATGACGGTTTCAGTTTAAATGCCAATTTTCGATGCCATTGGGATCGTTAACGTTTTTCCTCGTGTCTGTCTATCGAACAGTTAGTTAAGAAAAAAGCCCATCTTCGGAATTGTCTTTAAAAAAAGGGACGATGTAATGAAAAACGATGAACAAGAAAGGGCCAATGTGTAAATAATTTACTTGGGCTGATTATACATTTCAACCCCGTTAGTTATTTACTCATTATCGGCCTTGACACGGTGTGGGGTGCAAAGGAAATTCAAGGAGTTCCAAATTAAACGAGAACATCGGACATTAGCTATTTTACGAGAAAAAAGTGCCATACCGTTTGTTGTTATGAATAGTTCAACTGGTGGCCATTTGGTGTTATCTAAAGAAATTATGTGGGGATTCAGATATTCAAAGGAAGTGTCTACTCTTTTTTTGTATCAGGAAATCCATGGGATTATGCTTAAATTTCCTTGACATCTCAAAACACAACAATTGTAAAAAGTACATTCCAAAATGGCAAGTTTCCAAAATCACCCTACACAATACAAACTTGGAGAATCTTGACATTCATTTTTATTCTCTTTTAAAATAGGTAAGAAACTTAAACTAGGCCAGATGGATCCTCAATTTAAATAGCTGTTTGGTGGATGCACTTAAAACATGTTCCATTTGGTGTTTTTCTAAAATAAGCAAGTTAATGTCTACTTCCGGTGTAACCGGAAGTGCTGTCAGCTTGAAAATATTTTAGATGAAGTTCAGAATTTCATATCTGTAGCTTTCCATAATCGATTGATGCAGTTTCCGGAAACCTATACAGAAAAACGTGAATACTTGTTTTGGATATTGAAATCCGCGGGTAATATCCTCAGGTAACACCAAATAAATGCATTTAAAGTGAGAACGCAGGATGAATCGATACTAGTGAAACATCTATTGAAATATAAATTACGAGTTTCTACTCCGCATGAAAATTTGCAACTCTCAAATAAAAAAAAGAATTATTTGATGTAATTTGAAGCTTGAATTCATTGCCATGTTTATCTAACAAAATAACGTTGAAGTAAATTTAAAATGAATACGATTATGAGGTTTCGCAGTCTCGAAATTCTCACTTAGAAACTCCTTGTCATCATCGGAAGACTCGCATTTCTGAGTGTATCAAAAAGTTTCTTACACCTTTCAAGCTATATTTTTGCAAATTTATCTTATTTCCCCAGTGTTATATGAAAAGAACCTGCATTCTTTCTTTACGTTACGTGTTCGTAATTCAGGCCTCACGTGTTCATTCATTTTTTGCCACGTGCCCGTAGTTTTCTTTTGAAGTTTATTAATGGCGGTGCTATATATGCCCTAGTTTTCTCCTCAAGAGTTTAACAATTTTTCTATTATTCTCTATTTGAGAATTTCTGCAACAACTTCCATACACATATTCGATTTAATATAATAAATAATACTATCATAACAATAAGAACAGACTTTATATCCTAATGTCTTCTTTGTTACCCACTAAGCGACAGTGAAAGACTTCGCCAGAAACTCCGGTTTCTCCGCCGTTCACGTCTAGGGAAAGTTAATAAATCTTTGAATTTTACTTCTGGTTTACGACACCGTTAACAACAGTTGATCCTGTTCCCACGTATATCCCATACGTTTAACTTAACAGCTCCCAAAAGTCCAACCGTTTCGGTCAAAATCCAAATTTGCCTTGAAGAGAGGAGATAGATTTTTCCAAAAATAAATAATGATTTTACAAAATCCCTTAAAATTTCGTTCTTTGTGAAAACGCGTTTGTCACATATCTATGCACATGCGCTTCGCCCGTGAAGCTTTCGTTTCTTAAGGTAGTGAAAGGGGAAATGTATTATGCATCCTGCTGTCAGAAGTTGTTTTTTCTCCTTTGCGAACAATTCGGAAGAAAAAACAGCCGTTTTTTTGTTCACAATGCAAATAACTATAATAGAATTTAAGATAAATTTCATTCCATTTTCCATACCTAAATATGCCCCAGAAATTCAATTAATATTCGACACTATCTTAATACGATGATTCAAGCAAACTCTATTACACAGTTTGCTTTGTAGAAGCAAACTCTGCAGAGACGTCAAATTTGCACAGTTTCTAGTCCTATGTTCGGCCAGTAAGCAAACTTCTTGAGATATTGAAGGAAAGGTTTAGATTATCGGAAACCATTTTATATTTTAACTTGTAACATGCAATTCATTCCCCATGGCCTTTAGTGGATCCCAGGGATGTGTACTTTAAGCAATAAATTGAAGTTTCGCCTTCACTTAATGCAAAATATAAAATATAATTTCAATCACAGGAGCTAGAAAAACCATCTATTTTCCAATTTTCAGCTACTTGGCTGTCAAATTTACCATAGGAGTAGGAAATTCTATTTTACGTCTATGCATGAAGAATATTAAATAATCCAAAATGCTTCCAACGCCAATTTTACCGAAAAGGTGCTTTCCTGAGCAAACAAAAACGACCCGCAAGGGCATGGCGACTTAAAAGAACGTAATGTATTGCTTTTAAGAACTTTGTAATTTCTTATCTTTACGCTACCGACTTGCATTTGCTTACATTTCCTGAAAGCTTTTATAGAATTTAGTAATGCGGTTTATAAGAAAATTTCTCCGGAAACGTGTATTTTTTCAAGTGCATATCTATCTAAATCTATTCTCATTCAAAATGTTTACTTTCCATTCAAATATATTTAAAGTGCTTTTTATTATTATTATTATTATTATTATTATTATTTTTTTTTTTTTGAAAAAGGATGCTACTTTTTCAACGAGATTTCCTATTTATTTTCGGCTCATAATTGACTCGGTTAATTCTGCGTGATTATGGTTTCATATGCATCTCTGGTGAGACGACCAGTTCTGGAATAAAACAGCCAAATTTAGATTGTATCACTTAACGACATTGATTATACATTTTTGAGCGCATAAGTTCAGTTATTCTATAATATTTGATGCTTAAAAAAAAATTGAATAATTCTTTGCCGGTAAAGTAACGTAGTGGTGTCCAAATCCGGCGAGTGTTATTCTCACTTAGTTTCAACTGAGAATAATGTGCGATTCCATCGCTCTGAAAACGCTAACGTATGTGTGAGGACTTATTCTCGAACAAAATAAAAGAAAAAAGTTAATATTCTGCGTCAAATGTATAGAACGTATTTACAAACTTTAAAAGGTTGGCGAACCAAAATGGCATTGACTGTATTCGGAATTTAGTTTGAATTTCCATTAGGCAATAAACACAATTAGTTTTTGCGGATAGAATACAGTTACATCAGCAAGTAAAATAAAACAGGATTACCTATTTAAAGCCGCAACAGTAAATGTGAATGTTCATGTAAAACGAATTGCCAATCAGCGTGTTTTCATATATGGATTTTACTACAATAGCACTGGTATTCTTTGAATAAAAAAACAGCAAAATCATAGTATTTGGGGTGTAAAACCCTAAATTCAAGGTATTGAAATTAATTGACCTATATGCGCTTCACGCATAGGAATTTCGTTGTTTTATTTATGTAGTTGCTTTAAATGTTAAAAGAGGACAAAACGTTTTGCAACTACTGCTTCTTACTGCTTTTTTTTTTTTAATTTTAAAACTTTTGCAGCCTCTTCTTCTCCCCTGTATGGTACTCGGAAAACGTAGTTTGAAAAAAAAAGATTTCTCTCCAGTTCAAGGAGAAAAATGGTTTCAACAGTTGTGCCAGTCATTTGAATCTAAAAGCTCAGGTGGAAGTTATTCGAAATTGGCAAACAACTCCGGGGTGTGTAATTTGAGGCACAATGTATTATTCGGAGTAACGATAGTGATTTTAAAATAATACGGGTTTTTCAGCGTCCCGAATCTGCCTGAGAACCGAATATAAAACTTCCATTAGCTTACCAGGTCGGGTTATTAAGAAACAATAAACCCATATTTTGAGCAGCAAAGAATCTGTAACAAGCAAAAATTTCAGAAAACAAGTTCAAGCGATAAAAATTAAGTTTCCCATATAACGTAAGTGCTGAAACAAAAAGAATTCCTTTACTGCGGTTTTCTTGGGTTAAAAGCAAACTGCGGGAGAACGCCGAAAACCGCCATAGGTACCAAAAATTATTTCACCGGAAAGTCAATGTTGAGGTTTCGTAAGCGAACATTACTCGAAGTTATTTCGGCGGTTTCTTTTTACTTACTCCTCGTTCACCGAACACTTATCGTTATTTAGTTGAACACTTTACACACTGCTCGACCGAATTTCAGACCGCAAACGAGCTTAGTAACTTGGACAATTATTCATAAATAATAAAGAAAAATCCCATCAAACTTCGAATCCATAAAATAAATGCACCAGAATCACAAACTCTTTTATTAGTTCCCTTGTTCGAAGAAAAATTCTGCTAGCAAAAAGTTTTCCTTTCTAAAAATAAGTCTAAGAATAGTTGGGAGAATAATACTTAAAAACTTCGTGAACTCTTATAATAGCCTCGGTCATAAAAAAGAAGTGAAGACAAATAATCGTAATAAACAAAACTTTCCACTGCATAATTCCGAGTGTGGTAACACGAGTTCGCCATTGCGTTTTTTTCGCTGATGGGACGAATTCGTCGAAAAATCTCCCAACATGTTGACTGTGCAAAATGTTCCACTTTTTTGCACCAGGACTTCAGAATTTTCCTATATAAACCAATTATGAAAAATAAAAAAGATATATCTTTGAAAGTGAATGGAAATAAAGATTTCCGGACAATTAGGGTTTGTTGCGATGGTCTTCCGTTCACTCTTAATTTAGAGTTCCCACGAAAACCCCTGGTGACGCTTCGGAAACCGAGGTGCCTCCGTCTGCAGAATCCAGAAAAAATTTATCATAAAAACGAAAATTAACAGAACTAACGTGTCCGGAATGTTAATATGTAAAATGTAATTTTTTAGTGATGACTTTATATTTATAAGTCTGAAATCGACCTCTTGTTCAAGCGTAGATACCCACGTGCTGTCAGTGCTTACTGAACAAGAAGCCACACATCAGTTTTTATTAACTGACTGCACTTTCTTTGATTATACGCTTCTATGATAATGGCTCCTCGGTAACGATGCAAGTATCATGCCATTTAATTCTATGACTATTCTCAAAGGCGTGCTAGAATATATATGTATATTAAACTGGAAAAACTGTAAGAAACCCTGAAGAACTGCATATGTGTCTTGTGCGTTCCCATTTGGATTTACAAACACGCGATAAATGATGATAAAAGTAGATTCGATGTTCTACAGGAATTAGGAAGCCATCTCCTTTTTATCATAATTTATCACATATCTGGAGATACACACGAAGAACCTCCTATGGGAAAATCCCTGGATCCTAAATACTTTTGCCGATATCTGAAAAACGGTGACATTTACGGAAACACTAGAAGTGTCGAAAAACTTTCTAAATTGAGCCAGGAATTCAAATAGACGGTCAGTAGCGTCCGGCAATAAAGTTCGATTTGAGACCTTTGGCCAAAGCAACCTGATCTAACCTGTATTTACACGCTAATCTGAATTAAATGGAAAGTTCAGTTCTGAAGCAATCTCTTAACGGGCATCTGAGATGTCTTTGTCACACGAAGCGATATGAGATTGTGGGTTTTGTTTCTATTATATTTCTCCATGGCTGGCGTTCTGGCAACTTTGATCACCGGAGTGAACTATTTAATGGAAATCGGGCTTAGGAGTGCATTTAAATTTAGCGAACTAAAGTTAGTCCGTCTATTGGCATTACGAATTTGGTGCGACCTATTTAATGCGAAGTTCGAGTTTAGTTAGATTGATTGAATTGCTGAATTTCTTATCTGTTATGTAGAGTCAGTAACTTTCAGGTCAATTTCTTTTTCTCATAAATTAATTTCACTAGCGAAACTATCACTTTTCAAGATCTATGCAAATGGGTTAGGGGTTTTAAAAGAGAGCTGATTTAGGCGAATACTTCTGGAAAGAAATATATGAACTCCGACAATGGTCCAAATGCACGTGTCAGCTAACCTGGTTATCAAGTTTGTTTTCATTGTGACAAGTTTTAGTGTCAAATGTAAAAATGTTAAATGCGAGCTTAACATAATTTTTTATGCTTCAAAGCGTAATAAGTACAAAACTTTACAACTTTCTGCTGGGGATTTCTGGAAGGGATTCGCACCTGTGCTTTTTGGTAATTTTTTTAATGAACTTTCACGGCGGGAAAATGACATTGTAACGTCACAAAAAAAGACAAAGACAGAGATCTTTACCACTTGCCGCGTGGCTGCGGCAAAAAAATCGAGAAAGGTGGTCATTTTTATAATTAATGCGTCTAATACTATAACAGCATTCATAAAGTTCGATTTTAGTACGAAGCCTATCATAAAAGGGTTCTTCTAGAATTGTGAAATAAACAAGAGTATGATGCAAATAGCGAAGGTTGCAAACTCAACATTGCTGAAAGACCATAAAAACTATAATAAAATTTCTCTATTGATCCGTATTTACAAACAGAGCAACTTCCAGAAGCACATCAAAAGAGAAAAACTTTATACATTTGAAAAGTCGTTAAGAACTGCGGCCTTTGGGGAGAATGATCGATGAACTATTCATATGAAAATATATATTGACGCCGCAATTTAGAGAAGGCGATTGTGCGTGACGAAACAGCATAAAGTACTTTTGGAAATGCCTATTTTATGTTGCAGTATTGAATAGAACTGCTCATTAATTTTAAATAAAACCCACTTCGTTACAAGTACCTACATCAGGAGTCACTTACGTAACATTGATCTCACCACGAAGATAGGTCATTTATTTGCAACAAATGGCCCATTTTCATGAGGGATTTGAATATTACACGGTTATAGTTATTCCCACACGTATACTATACGGTGGCAATATACCAAGTAAACATTTTCCAAGTCAGACAAGCCACTTAACGTTCATGGAGCTTAGAGTAGTTCATGCAAGTAAGCCGAGAAATTTAGTTCTTATTGGTCCTCCTTTGTTTATTGAACGTCATTAAAATATTAACGAAGTCAAAGTTCTGCTTTGGGGGAGCTTTGCGGCGCGTTCTAAATAAGTTTCCCGGACTAACGAGAGCAAACTTGGTATTGAGTTATATTTAATAGACTCTCACCTTGTACACCCGTCCCTCGTATGTACACCTAAACAAAGTGGTAAACTTAGTCCTGGTGATAAACTCTGTCACGAAAGTAACAGAGTTAATGACTTACTTTTGTATTTTGCGCACACTCGCACTTTTTTTAATTATTGGCAAATTAACGCAATGGATTCCAAATTAAATTGCGTAGTATATTATCAAAGGTTTAATGATACACCGAGTCCGAACAGTACCAAATAGTTATTTGCCAATAGTGAATTAAGCAATTTAGCAAAACAAAAGCGTGCCTACCCTCATTTTAATCGAACATTCAATACACCGTAGCAGATAAAGTTTAGGAACTATTAACCGAGTTAGGTCTAATTTAATCAACTGAATTTAACCGTGTTTAAATTGAATATCGCGCTGTGAATTGATGGGTTTAAACACATTTACAATGGGTTGACAAGAATGTGGAGATGCTTTTTTTTGTGGAATACGAGCATCTATTGGCAAATAATAATCGTCGAAATAATCAAGCCGAAAAATTGTATTAATTTCAAATTCGATAAAACAATGGTTTGTAAACTGTGAATTTCAACTTCAACAACTGTAGCAGGTCGTAGTTTTTACCATTAAAAATTTAGAAACGCCCAGTGTTTGACTGTTAACGATACGCGTTCAAACGTTTACTTGTTTATTTTATAATAAATACAAATCCGCAATAACAAAACAAGTTATGATCAAAAACGACGCTGACGGAGCTTAAAGAATCTTTGCGCATTCTGCTCAATGCGGCCCAAAAATTAAAATTTGCTAAACATTTAATTCAAGAGAAATTTTGGTTTAGTGAAAGCTGTCCATATACCACCCATTTTAGCAGTTTAAACTTGGCTAAAGCCTTCACTTGAATAAAGAATCGAATTAAGTTGTCTGACATGTTCAAATTTCGGCCCTAAAGGTGAAAATTCGATTAATGTAAAAGAGTTTTGAGGTGATGAATATTTGATGTCTTGCTGTCGTCAATTCTTATCTGCATGACGCGTTCAGTTTTAAACATTTAATATTTATATGAATTCATGAAATATAATATCATAAGTAGAAACACAGAAGCTGTCCAAAGGCGTTTCCAAAATTCTCTTTGAAATATAGCTCGTGTGTCAAAAATTCTCGATTATTTAAGACCAAATCATGCAGCTCGACTTCGAAAAAAGCACTTGTGTGATACGCACACTCCTTCCCCGTATTGCCCTAAAATAATTGATAATTTTCAATGCACTTCTTATATTATACAGCGTATGCAAAAAGTATCGCAACTCATATAGAACTTTCATAAACCTAATATAAAAGTTTAAAAAATACATGAGCACGTATAACTTTATTTAAAAAAAAAAAAAACATTTAATGCATTACTATCGATGTCAAAATTTTTCTTTCGTTCGTTGTAATGAGGAGTTACTTTATTTCGCATCTAATAATTTTATCCTTTAAGGAAGCTGTATATTAAATTTTAGTTCTGAGCATACCACTGTATCTCTTATTGCACTACCTGCCACTTGATATGCTGTAATGTGAATCGCTTCATTTAAAAATAAAAAGTTGGAAGGACTAACTGGATAAGGGTTAAGTATTTACTAAATATGGGGTTTATGGAAATTATAAACGTGTTGCAACATTTTAGCGAATACTGTTTATGAAAACGTACTGCATTCTTAGACCTGGACATTGGGATCAACTTAACAGAGAGGTTGATGCTTAAACACGGAAGAGCTCAGCAATTTGAAATTAGGCTTTCAGCTTGTTCTACAAATTCACGTTGATTGATGGACTCGCGTCGACTTCGTAATGGATATTTGACTATAATAAAAATAATCATCTTCTCGTTTATCCTAGTCAGACTTTCCATAAATCATACCCATTGACATTTATGAAGATCCGCCACTATTCACAAATCTTTATTTGGCAAGCCAAGTTATCATTTATCCCCTTCTCAGAATACTTGGAAACACAAAAGAAGGAAAACACTGTTTGATAATGGCACTTGGATAGTATTAATCGATAACCGATGTTCCATTTTTCGGCAATAAATTTTAATTTATTTTGTTAATATGGAGGTTTCTCTAGATGTGGACTCGTTCGATGGGGATAATGTCGGAGGGAGTTTTATTGCCCGAGAGAGATTTTCGTGGGAATTACTAAGCAATTTAATATACATTTTTGATTAATGTACGATATTCCGTAGATCCTGCGGCAAAATAAATGTTTAATATTTACACCTCTAATTTATTATTTTGAAATTAACAATTACTTCATAACAATACACGAATATTTTTTTTCAAATAATCATTTAAAATTCACGTCCTTCAAACGTACTCATTTAGTTAAAATAAATTTGTAAAAAAATGTCCTGTAGTTGCTTTTTGAAGTATATTTAACAGCTATACTAAACAAGCCAAAAATCCTCTGTCAAACACCAAGACGCTACTTTTTATTTAAAAATTGTCGGCGCCATTTTAAATTATCCTGAATCTGGAAATAAACGACTTCCTCTCTATGGAGCCGCTTCGCCGAAAAACTTTATTTACAGCATCCTGTAAGGAATGTCTTTTAATTTTTCAACTTAACTTTTTCCCAGATCTCGGGTTTCTCATGTGAATGTGAATAATGCGGTGTATTTATTTTATGTTCCCGTGCAGCTCTTTGAAACGAAATAACGAACTCTATTCCTGCGAGAACCACGCCTGTCAAAACTGAAAACGGTCATCATTTGCATAGAAACCAAATTTTCTGGAATTGTTATAGGAATATATTTTATATTTATAAGGCAAGAATAGTCAATCAGAGCACCTTACTATTCCTTCAATTTTAACTCGGTAAAATTCAGGGACTCTAGAGCTTTATTAATCTATAAACTAGAGTGAGACATGCAAGTGGCTTTCCATTATTGCGATCGCATGCAATTCTGGAAATCACATTTTCTTAACCCAAAGAAGAAATTCAATTTCCGGGCTTATAGCAATACTGCCGGCTTTTATACCACGAGTTGTGATTCGAGAGAATTTAATAAGCTAATTTCCAATTTTCCCTGATCTCAAAAATTTCAACTATAGCAGAAGAAAAACTCTACGAGAGGTTCAAGTAATTTTGTGACAATTTGCTTTATAGTGAAGTTTTTTATATAACAGTTATTTTCCGAAGAGCATTCGTTGCGATTAAGCTTAATTAAAACTGTACATCAACACTATAATCCAAGCTTAAGCACAGTAATATATCCGCGCTCGACGGTGTAGTAGTGAAATCGAGAATAATTTGAAACATGTAAGCGTTAAAGATAATCTACTAATGGAAATCAATAAAATGTATAAATATATAAAAAAATAATTAAATCTAATAAAATTACTGAAACACCAATCTAGCCCTATAAAAGCGAGAAGGAATATTTCAGTTCTAACAGAAAGAAAAAAATGGTTTGGACTGATTTTATTTCCCCTTTTACTTCAGTCGCTAAGCGAACAAACGCCGCCCAAATATCGAACTCCGAACAACGAAATTCGAAGTTCGGTAAGTCCCATATATTGTCGATTTTCTAAAACGAACCCAAATTAGATTATCTGCATTTTTCATGTTCACTTATCTGTGATGATTTGTGCTCAATATTTGCCACGTCTCGCTATTCGTGTGTTAATTTGGGAAATGTGAGGTGCCGAAAATTTTTCCTATGATATTTGGTGAAGTATCTGGTCTATACATCTTCGGGCACCTTCGAGACGTTCTTCACATATGTTTGCGTTGCTACGGAAACATCGTCAATTTGCGAAATCTCGTTTTTTGTCTTATAATATGCCCTTCTTCCTTAATTGAACATCGTCAAACATCATCAAAACTGCATCAAGAGATAGTTTTAAAAGAAGGTACTCAATGCTAGCGGCGTGCATAAAGGGGTCCATAGAACTTAGAAGCGAAAACTCGTTTTTATTGCATAACTTCTAGTTTCATTAAGCGTTGCAGTTAAGAAGGTGCCATAACTGTAATTAGCATGACTGCAACATAATCAAAGGCGTGCAAACGGGAGTAAAGTAAGTCGCAAATACGTGAGGTAAAGCAATTTTGCCCGTACAGAAAATGACTGACACCGAAACAACATTCTACAATCTGTATCTCAAAAACGAGCCCGATGGTAATCCTCATTGGTAAAGATTTAATTTCATTTGGTCGCGATCAGAAATGCTCGAACGCACAATGCGTTTATCAACTGCAATTCGGGATTTGTCGAATATCGGCGCAGCGACGTTTCTATGGTACATGATATGAGTTGTGTTAAGCTTTTACGTGAAGCTCATGATTGTTCGTCAGCCAGTACTAAAAAAATTCCTAATTGAATTTAAAAAAAAATTGTGTGACACGCAGCCGTGTAATACGACCCATAGAATTGAATGGCTAAATGTATTCATCTCCTTGGTACATTTCAATTCGAAGTGCAACGATAATAAAATGCCAAAAAGCATCTGGCACTAAATCTCCGGATAGCGACGAAACCGGGTGGAAAAATACAAATTCCTCATGCTGTCAAAATATTTGCTTTCGGTTACTTGAAAATAACGTTAGCACTCATAGTGGCTGGTGGATATCTTGATGGGAGCTACCGCAAAATATATTCCCCGATAAAACGGGGTATTTCGGAAGTCGTTGCCTACGATGACGTTATTAACTTGCGCCGCGGCGCCATCAAAAAGGAGGCAGCGCGACGCCACTTGAGGCATTTATATTCTTTTTATTCGCAAAATCCTCAGGACGTTCTGCCTAATTCGGCGTTGTTTAGCATTTTCGCTGGTCTGCTACCCTTTTTTCGCATGAACGTAAATTTGGTACGATGTAATCTGACTTTTTTAGGGCCCCAAAGGCTGTTTTGGGGATACGAATGATAAGGTGCCTTGTATTTACGAGAGGTGCAAGATGCTGGAAATATGTACCTCTTTTTTCTCTTAATTTAAATATGACAACCTCGTATTTAAATAACTGCACCCCTAAGCGATAGGTTTAAAACAATTTTAGTAAGGAACGATTTAGACAACAAAAACTATGATATTTTGGATTTAAATCCGCAAGGTGTCGAGGCATTTTTTTTAATCAACTGAGAATAAATCTCATCATTCTCAATCACAAATTTGAAATTGCTCAAGAGCGTTTTCGTGTACGATAAACTTACTTAAAATGCCTCTTTCAAATTAGCTGATAAGGGGCATTGCCTGCAACTTATCGAGACATAAAAATTGACCTAACTTTCGTCAGGGCCGAGAACTTATGACACTCTCCCTATCTGATACTGTAAACTCTCCATCATCAAAAAGGTTCTCTACAGACACCTCGTATCTATAAGCACTTTCGAAAAAAAAACAAAGACGTTATCACAATTCTTTGTTAAAATATTGTTCACCCACATGTATAATTTATAAAGAAAGGTGTATTTAATGGGTTAAAAACAGCCATTCCTGCAACACAGAAAATCCTTATTTAATGAGAAAATATCACTTACAGCATGAACTTTCACTTCGTGTGTGGTGTGAGATTTTGAGAAATTCGAGTTTGGAACCAATTGAATTTCCGGCTAATTCTATGGGGAACGGTACTTGAGCTTTAGCAGAAACGGCTTATCTCCCGTTTTCGAGGATGTTCCGTTAGTATTAAGGTAAAGTTTTCGGCAAGAATTTTCTAGGTCGATGGATTGGTCGAGGTAGTTAAAGTCTCGGGCCACCACAAAGTCCCAATTTAAATCCATTAGATTTTTTTGCTTTTTTTGAGGTTGTTGACATAAAAAACCGTACTTAATAGCAGAGGAAACTTATGGGATAACATTCAAAACCGCGTAAGTACGAGTAAAGGAGACTTTTAAGTTTTCACATTTGTTGGTCGGCAAGACGCATCAAAAACGTAATGTTAACAAAATGTTTAAAACGACCGAAATTGCTTGTTAAAAATGTCGAAAAACGTTAGTAGTAGCAAGTCGCTCTATTTTTTACCTTCTAGCGCCAACTACTCATTTGAACCATTTTTTCCTCGGACACCCTGTATAAATATCATCAGCAGGCGGAATACTTTAAAGTTGCCGTTAGCAAGTTTCATCAACTTAGTACATATTTATATTTCCTCTCAAAGGGCATATTCGAATAGGATTTAATCAATAAACTGAATAAGCCTTTACGAAAATGTACTAAACCTAGAACTGAAGACTTTTATGACTGGGTGATTTCCTCGGGGTTCCTTCTTTATTGAAATAATTCAAAACGATTTCAAATCAAACCAACAACGAAGGCATAAATTTAGCCCCAACCGACTTTCTCATTTCAAGAAGCGGAATAGAATTTCTCAACTATTTTATTGTAATGTTTATTGCTTTCGTGTGCTTTAGAACTGAAATTCAAAAGGAAATTGCAGTTAATATTCGGGTTATGCTTGAACAATTTACTTCAAGATATATCCTTGTTTGAAATCTGGAGTAACTTGGAGATCGTATTCATATCTCTCAACAGTGTGAATTGAAGTATGACATTGACATTTTGCTTTCATTTACAAGAAATTTAATAGCGTTGTTTAATAGCCGATCCCAAAAAGTGAACCCCAACTGTTACCAAATGGCTGAGTTTTTCCGCTGTTATTGTTTTATTATGCCATTTAGTAGTGTGTCTGCTGAATCGGCATTTCGTTCAGCAGTCACGTTCATAAATATCCGTTGAATGCGAAATGCTTGATGGAAGTCATTTTGGGTCAAATTAAACCCTATATCTCAGACACCACGTCTTTGCAGACCTACATCCATATAAACTTCACTCTATAAAATGACCCCAGCAGCGAGCCTCTGAAGATTGACAAATGAATTTTCCGACACCCTGTATAATCATCGAAAGTTCCGCCAGTTAAACGCCATCCTCCTTACCCGACTGCCCCATTGTTCCTGGCTTGGACACGTCTTGGAAGTTTCAAAAATTGCGAAAACCTGGGTTCTTTTTTTGCGTGTTGATTCGGCCAGAACAAAACGCCGCAACTGAGTGCTCGCACTACCAAAAATACAGGGTGTGCCAATATAGGGGGAAAGGTCATCGATTAACCACATATTCCTTAGTTAAAAATATATGGATTCATGGTGATATACTTACATACGAAATTGTCTCCTTCCGAGGTTACAGACCATCGAAATCTCACTTTTTTTATGTTGCAGACAGGTCGAAAACGGCTGTATGGACCGCAACGAAATTTAGTGCATAATCTGTCTGCTTTTCGTGGCACATTCGACAGGAGTTATTATTCTAAAGCCATCAGGGATAATGGTCAAACGCTCGAAAGTTCAATGTTCAATACACCAGAACTTTTTTTATTCGCTCAAGAGGACGATTGATTTTTTTTATGTAACTCTCTGTAACGCGATTTTTTTAATCTCTCCTTGAATTTTGATTTGGACCCTCAGTTTAACGAGGAACATACGTAATTTTTTATTTAGATTTCTGGAGAACATGCTTCAGTGCACCTGATGGAATGCGCAATGATCCAATGATATCGGGAAAAACGAGATTTAAGTTTCTTCGACGCGTAAATCTTTGCATTCGAGAACGATATGGTCATGTCGAGCACTTGTTAGATTAATTGTTCATTGAACTTTATGCTCTTATTTCCTTCTACGCATTCGCTGGCGTTGACAACATTGAGCTGAGCTGGTGCCGGCATTCTTGTGAATTACGCAACAATGGCATCACATTAATTGTAGCTCGTTTTCCAGAAATCGAAATAAAAACTTACTACATTACGTAGTACATTCTTTCCTTCAAATTGAGGTTCCAAATCAATATTCAATAAGAGATTTAACAAAATTGCGTGACAGACCGAGAATTTAATTAAGAAACTAACCGTCTTCTTGAACAAATAAAAAAGTTCTTATCTATTTAAAATTCGACCTTCTAGCAGTTAACCGCTACCCCTGGTGATTTTAGAATAACAAGCCCGGTCGAACGCACCCCAAGAAGCAGAGAGGTCATACACTAAATTTCATTGCAGTTCATATAGCCATTTTCGACCTTTCCACAAAACTTAAAAAAGAAGTGACTTCGAAAGATTTCCCAGAAGGAGACAAGTTCGTGTGTGAGTATATCACCATGAATCGATACATTTTTCACCAAGGAATATGTGACGAAGCATTGACCCCCTAATTCTGGGACACCCTGTATGTGTTCGATGCCTAGATTTTGACTTCAAATAGCCATTTTGCAAACCTGTGTTATTCACAATGCTTTAGAGATTATCACATTCGGACACCTGATTTATCATTGACTAAGGAGTCACAAATTGTCCTGGCAGTATCGCTACATTAAACCTACACATAGTTAGTCTTATTACAGGATAAGCACCGAAGTATATTAATCACTTATGTGTAGGGTGGACATTAGGTTGAGAACACTCATTTAGGCTCGACAACCGAGTTATTGCACATCACAAATTTGTCGGCTATCGCAACGCAAAATCGGAAGCATAATATAAATAATATCCCATCTGTATACAAGGCTAAATGTTAAAATGTATCGGTTTTCACCCTAAACATGATGTTTAGCACACATGCGAGTTTACGAGCTTAATCAAAAGCCCCGTAGTGGGAACAAAACGTGCAGAGAATTTACTGATGCCACAACTGTCAACGACCGTATTGCTTTGAACACGAAGCAAAACAATAGGGGATGATGTATTTTTATTGTAAGTCAGAAATGTAAACAGTCCTCGGATTTCTTGTTTTATCTCAGTTGTTCAAAATAAAGTACAGAGAGAATGGTCTCTTAGGGCAGACGAGTTCGGAAAAGGATGTAGATATATCGGATTTAAAATTTAAGTATTCAAAGTTAGTGCACGTCCTTTTGATTAATAAAATATTTATTCGTTTTGTGAATGGACTTGCGAAAAATTGTTTTTGGGTCAAGTTTTAGTAATTTGTCTGATTAAAAAACGTACAAAACGCTGCGTTATAAGCTGCAGATTTAAAACGATATTATAACCCCCATTTCTACTTTGTTAAAACAGCTCAATTTATCAAAGTGTTGGCGCACGAAGTCGGGGTCATTTACGCCAAATTTTAATTTAGTTAGTGCTCAGACGATTTCATTTCCATTAACAAATAAGTTAGTTTTGTGAACAGTCTGTTTAATCTGTCGCAATATTTCACCTATTTCATTTGCATAGCATAGCTCTATTATTAAATTTCAGCTAGCTTTATTAATCTGTTAAATAGAGTGCCTAGTGCTACCAACTAGTTCAGAATTGTTAAGCTTTCAGGTTAAAAACTGAAATTATGTCTCAGAATGCAGATTTTAGTGCAGACGCGAGTGCCACGTCAGTATCAAAAGAAGATTCATCGTTAGGCCCTTATCAAAAAAAAATTAAGAAAAGGAATTTAAAGAAAGACGTGAAAGAAAATCTCTTTGCAAGCAAAGATCTTTTGCTTGCACAGAGCCCAAGCAAAGGATGTAAGCAAAAAGGCTAAGCAAAAGAACAAAACCATCAGCTCTCATAAAAATCTGTGACAGGAGTGCTATGAGGAAAAGAACACTGCTTGGGTAAAAACGCAATAAAAGTTGGTCATGTCTCAAATTATTTTCGGTTTAAATATAATTTTGAATATTGGTGGAATTTTATGTTCACTGAAGGATGCAGAAGAAATTTGGGAGATAACATTAAGACTTAAGTAAATACATAATGATCCTGAACCGCGGTCAACTTCGACATGAACTGAGCTACCCCAAAAAATAATGCCAAGGCCCCTCGGTTCCTACATCCCATTAACTCAAGCTTTGCTAAGCCTCACCTTTCGCATATTCCTGTCAGGCAACAACATTTCGTTGACGTCACATTTCCACGAATGCGAAGGTCTGGGTAACAAAGCGTAATTTAGGGTATAATAGAACAAATGCGCCTAAGCATTATAACCACATACCATTAACCTGAGTCAACTCTTAAATCAGATTAATAAACCCGACGTTCGATTTGGCTTTGGTGCCTTCTCTGAACATCCGCGCCTGCATTCGTAGCACAGCTTGACAGTTCAATTTATATTCTTGAAGTTGGATTTGGGGTTGCATTGTGTACGCAAAGACAAAGGTGTAACCTCTCATTTTCCGTTTGAAAAATTTTGCAAAAAATGTGATAACTTACTAAAAAAAATAAGAATTAACTTCTCTGGATGCTTCGTGCCTTTAAAAATATCGGTGAAATAATTTTTCGGCGAATTAGGCTGATTTTAAATTTAGTTTGTAATTTTTCAATTGTTTAGTTTATTTGCGTGTACATATCACAGTTCAATTACAAAGAAAGCGATGGTTTTATCAATATTTCAATCCCGCTCGGTAAAATAATTTCGCGTTCGTATATAGTTCATATTCACGTCTAGTTTCGATCCGCTCGTAATCAGTCAACAAAGATGTTCAATTTTTGTTCATCACAGAGATATTGCTTTTAAATTGCTCTTTTCGCCATTTCAGGACGGATTGCGGATGAACTGGCACATGGATGGTTAATATCCGTTCTATATTCAGCGTTTAGAAAAATGTAGGCAAAATTGGATTATAAATGTGCGCACTTACCAAAATTTCGCGATGAATAGCCATTGCTTTTACAAAATTAAGATCGCCAGAAAACTCTATTTGACAATCTGCTTAAAATGCACCACTCATCAACTAACTACTTGGTGAAAATATAGGTTGCCATCATCATGTCCGCCATACGTGCCCAGGAATAAAATATCAAATCAAGCGGAGACCACTTACCGATTCATTTTCAGTTCATCAACTCCCTTTTTGCCGAAGATAAGTTACAGCCACTGATCACTCATTCATTTCGCAACAGCGGGGATCCTAAAACTACTTCGCCTTCTGAAGAGAACTCTAATGAGTGATTGGACTTCGGAACGTGTAAAAAATTTCGTGTAAACTTCAACTCCTAGGAAACGTTTCGATGTATGATCCAATATACAACTTTGGGATAGCCAGGTCTGCGCTAAAGTTTCTCACGTAGTTTCGACTACAATTTTTACACGAATTCAACGATAAATTAGTCTATTGTGTTCATTTAGAGAGACGTAGTGCATTCTGGAATGTCGAAGTGGAAAGCAGAAAGAAGATTTATTTGACCTCAAAAGACTAAATAGTATTAAGTCCCAAGCACAGTAAAGAAGTTTTAGTTCTTAAAGACAAAGTTTTTCTGAGACCAGTAAAGCCTCCAAAGACAGTTTGTCTGAGACCAAAAAAACTTTCGTTGTTCATGGTGTTTTTAAGATATTTTATTTGATAGCAGCTACATAATTATAATATAAATGAACGGTATGTCCAGCCACACGCTCCAGATACATCTACAAAGTTGATAAATTATTTCCTCGGCGTTAAAAATTACCAACTTCACCAAGTCTTTTTGTATGATATGTTTATTGTTAAGAGCGAAATTGGTCTTTATATGTTTTTCCTAAATTTTCAGTAACTTTTCACCAGGTTTTCATATTTCATATTTCGCAACTCACCAATGTTAAAGTGGTCATTTTTTCTCTTCTGACAGCACTGTCGAAAAGTCGAATATTAAGACAAAAGATTATTCTCGATACTCACCACTTTGCGTTCAACGCACCTTCTTCTGTAACTTAGACCTAATTTCTTAATTTTCTTTCGGTACAAGGACACAGTGAATTTCGAATTTGGTAATGGTTTTCTTCCGAATCTAAGACTTCTTGTAATTTTCTTCACAGCCTTAGAACATCAGTTGTTTTGAATGAATTTCTTAATCACCTTTTTTTCAGTGAGTTTTACTTTATTTTTGCCTTAACTGCGGGAGAAAGAGGATCAAATCCATTCTATCGAAAGAGAATTTCAAACTCAAATTGACCACATTTAAATCTGTAGTGAGTGGTACCGTTAAATACCTTAAAAACAGGAATTTTCAACTGACATACCTCGCACTGCGTGGTTAATGTCGAACATACGCTTTGTGATGTTCAACCGATGCGAGAGTATTTTGCGCGTCCATGAGAATTTAAAATTTTTTCCTTAGGGTTTTCCCATTAACCAATGTATTTCAGTTTTGTGATATGTTACATATGTGATGGAGGTCATTTTCAACAAATGTATGTTATAAAAAAATAAATGTGACCACGTCAGCACTGTTGGACATTTTTATTTGTCTGGGCAACGCAATTTGCTTACTGATATGTTTTATTGATACGACGACGGTTGAAAAACGTTGTTGCCATATAGGATTTTCAACATAGTTTCGATATTTAGTTATAGCCGGCTTGATAATTCGTATTTACATCAAAATATCTCATAACTGAACTAAAATTATACGGGACAGGGAATTTTTGCGAAAAACTAAATCTTCAATTTTATTGAAAATATACAGGAACTTATGAACGTCTAAATTCTATACAATTTCAAATCTGTAATATCAAAGTGATGCGGGGCGTGAGTTTTCTAATATTCTAAATAATTAATGCGTCATTTTATAACATCGTGGTGATATTCACACGCAATATACTTATTCAAATATGTGTCTGCAAACAACCTTCGATGCATGATAATGAGCCGTACGAGTTAAAATATCAAACCGATGTCTTCGTTGAATTCATCTGTTATTAAATGGCAGTCATTACGTCTCATGATAAATAACAAATGGCCTAATCACCATTTCAGATTTAGAGTTCACTTCCCACTGTAAAATATTTTTTAATGATTGCCTGTTATGTCTCACCATTTCCCAATCATTTACGCTTAGTGACAAAACTGATTTAGCTGCTATCGTTATTTTCAACGTAATTTAATTTTGTCTATTAATCAAAGCCTGTTTGTGGCACTTCTACTTGACTCGCTTTTTGCCGAGACACCAATATTAAGTCAGCTTTCTCGAAATTTATGACTTTATGCGATAAGTTATTTATAATCGTGTACTATAACACCATAATGCCTTGCGAATATTACGTTTATTCTGACGTGTGTTCGCTTCGTTAATGAAATTGGAAGGAAACGTGAAACGAAAAATAAAACATCCTAGAAAAGTTTAGGGCCTTTATGATTGGTAATCCATAATTCAGCTCATAACTAAATCGACGTCCTTTAAAAATGTTTCGTGTCTTATTACCCAACTTCGGGAGTATCAATTTAAAAGTAATCAAGCAGATCTCTGTAATAAACCGCCCATGTTAGCGGATTACCAAACCCTGCGTGAATACGCTGATTCCCGAAACGCATCGATGCGAGATAATCCCAACTTAAATCTAAAGTTCCCCGCCAATGGCAAACTTGGGATATGTGCCTCCACTAATGGACTAACGATTACCGCGATTATCCTTATTTCTAAGATAGGATGATAAGTTTTTCGACTAACACCGAAAGTTTACCGACGCCATTAACACTTTCCAAGATTCGCTACTTCAACTCGAGTACCTTAAAACAAATTTAATTATATTGGACAGATGGTTTCCCTCACTTCCTATGAAGTTTTTATTTAATTAGAAATGCCGGCATGTTTATCGGCTACTTCGAAATTTGTTTTTAAAGAAAAAAGACATGCAATTGGTTACTGAATCAACATGTAAAAAAATACATGATTTCTTGTAACAAACGCAACTTAAGTAGGTGTGCTTTTGATAAGTAGTCCAGGTCCAACACATATTGTAATATATATTTATGCATCGAGTAGAATTTGAGAAGCACTGATCGATAGCTCGACAGGATAACAAAAACCCAAAATTACAGATTTCTAGAGCGTGTCCGTTTCCAACGTTAAACCATGAGGATCTCGGTATTCATAAAAGATATGAGTTCAGTTAAATTGGGGAAAAGTTGCGCAATTTGGATTTCAGGAATGTCCCGACTTAAAGTTTGAAAAATTACAGTCACATTTAAAAAAAGCTTTGATTTTGTTTTTTTTTTGTCAGGTTATGCGATGAGGTAATAAAAAATGGTTGTCACATGGTTATTGCAACTCTTCCCCCTCCAAACTGCTGCAAGGTTATAGTTGAAATCCGACGTTTCGATTTTCCACCCTTACCATCGACTTCGTTTTTTCTTTTTTTGATACATCACACGTTAAGTTTCGGTGTTAGAGTTCGGTGAACGTATCCAAAATCACGGTTTTGCAAACAACGCCTTGAAGAATATTGACCTCGACTTAATTTAGACCACCCAGTACTTGGCCTTTAGCCTCTCTGCCTCCGCCTACTAACGTGGTCCGCCAGTCACCAGCTCACAAAAATAATTCTGAACAGTTATTTTGTTATAACATATTGTCACAATGAACCTCATAAACGTCGTAAGGCCTAAGAAACATAGGAGAATATCTATTGTTCTCTCTCTGCGTAATTTAAATTGATGTCTTTTAGTAACTACGATAACAATTCTCAGTGACATACAATAAGATCTCGACGTTTAACCTAAGCAAGAACTTCTGGTGGAACTTGGGGGAACCTCTAAACCTCAAAACACAGCAAGGGAGCTTGAAATTATAGTTTATAAGCTAATAATAATAGGAATTCAAACTTCCGATAAAAGCTTCTTCAAAGTTAAATCAGATGAGATAAGCGTGTAGTTTGTAAAGCCATAGTGAGACGGTTTACGTTTTGATTGCGATATGAGGCCCGACTTTTAGAATCTAAATAAAATTTTAGTTAGAGATGAGCGCAATTTCAGATTATAGTCAGACACATGCTTGATAAAATATTTATGTTAATTTTAGCCCTTACGAAGTTTTTACTGTTGTCTGCAAATGAAACAGAAAGAGCTAAATATATACTAAGTGAGGTCTGGAATTTGCTATCAACGTATACATAGGTAAAGAAAAATAGAATGAAAGAAGTCCTAACCCGCAGACCTATAATTCACGCACAAAGTGTGTGCTGTGGTTTGCGTGTTTGTGCGTGAATCATGCCACATAGTTATAAAGTTTGTACAATGGCTTATTAAAAACCAATATTATTTTCAACATTCCCGTTAGTTAATCAGAAAAGATACTTTATATTCGATTTGACTATTCAGGGCTCTTTATGATATTGTTTTGCAGCTATAAACTGATTCAGTAAGGTCGTTTTACAATAAAACTATATTTTAGTAGATTAAAGAAAGTAAAATATGTGTTTACTATGATTCGAAACAAAATTGAATATTGACTAGCGGACATAAATTTCTTTCAGCATTAAAGTACATGCGAAGTATTTTAATTTAGACTCCTGATGATCTGATTCGTTGATGTGAAGCTACGATCCATACTAAGCGCGTAGATGCACCGCGCGTAGTGCGTATCAAGACATTTGCGAATTACTACTCATAGGTTTCCATAGATGAAGATAAATAAGTGCCCAATGTTGTTCCTGTAGTCACAAGCTTGGGTACCCTGTATCTCAATTGGGTTGTCTGCAGTGTGTTGCAAAAAAAATAATTTGGTAAAAGGGAGAGAAGTAAAGTGTTGAAGTTGAAAATCATTCACATTTATTGAAGTTAATAATCGATTGTCAAAAAAGATGAATTTACTAAGACCCATATGAGAAGAAGGAAAAGATTTCAATTCAATGGAGCTTTCACTATGGAGTACCACAACCGCAAGAATATGCGCAAATATAGATTCATAACACAGTACGTTTTGTTTCATGGAATTTTGATAATTGCATTTCTTTTGGGCGTGAAGGATTTCTTAGGAACATATTTGCTCATGAAATTATCTCCAACAATTAGCTTCTATGGATAGACCCATTCATTTGATGCAAGCTTCATAAACCACGGCCAAACTACTAAATACAAGTTTACACTAGATTCCATAAACGATTAATGGAAGATTCGTCAGCTAGATCCAAGTTATAGCCAAAATTCATCACAGGTAAAGCGAGGTTTCCTCAAAATGGCACAAGATTATTAACATCCGCCCTCAATCTCTAATTTACCTTACTCGGTTTATCACAGAGTATTACATGGCGTAATTTGCTGGCTCATCATTGCACCGTCATCCGTTCTGAGCTGAAATCTATAATAACGGTGCACGATATATTGTTTCAGATTTTGATCCATTAATCGATTGGAGACTGTTTGTTATGCGTGTGGAATTAAGCTAGATTATGTCAATCCCAATAGCAAATTCGGGATTCAATACAACGTGTATCACAAATTGTATTTCGCAATGTTAGTCCCATACGATGGGGCTTTCTGATAATCCTCATCATCAGTTTATCTGGAATTATAGAATTCTCTGACTATTAGACTTTTAATAATAGGTATTTATGTACCCCGTTAGGAACTACATAATTTTATGAAACGAGGAGCTTGTTGGGGGATAAACGAAGCCAAGTCAAGCGTTACGACAGGAGTTACATAAAATAGCATTTTCTAATGAGTTGCATTCGTACGGCTTCGCCCTGTTTTACCGTACAATTAAGAAATAATAAATAAAAAAGTTGACACTAATTAACGGATTTTTTCGAACGACCCGAATTCGAGTAAACGTGCCACTAACTCGCAGGAGCTTTTGAAGCAGGGTATGTCGTTCAGGTAAAATAATAGAGGGCTGACAAAAAGATTATGTAATTTTACTCTAGTTTTCCTTTGCGCGATTTTCAAAAAGAAAATCCAAACGATTTTCCTATACATAAATACGGAGATAAATGTGCCATCTCGGAAAATGTTTTTTTTTTTGATATTGTGTCTGGACCGACAAATAAACCGCTTTATCAAAAAAACCTACTTTGTTCAATAGTTTAAGTTGAAATGGATTTTGCTTGACGATGATATTCTACATTCCATACGGGATAGGTGCAGTAGAATTATACCAACTTATTCATGTGGTAGAAGTGGGCCCCTGTTAGTTGGAATCATTCTGTGACAGGCCACTTAAGCAGTACGAAAAGTGCTTCTGCGAACGCCTTATGGGGGAGCCCACAATCGATTCGATTCATAATCGAATTAATCGACACTAAATTTCTGATTTTTTTTCCCATTGAACCAATCTAGTGTCTGTTATCGCCATTCCGGTATTCTCCCGACGCTGATTCATATTTGCAACAAACTGAATAACCATTCTATTACCTAGCAAGAACGAAAGTTTAGATAAATTGTAGCAGGCTAATTAATAGGGAGATAATATTCGAACCAAATGCGGCAAGTTAGTTTCGGCTTTATTAATCTTCAGGGTCGGCGACCGATTTAACGAGCCATATCCGGAAAACTGGAATTAGTGTCGCGGTAACGGCACTAAAAGTAATTTGCATTATGGGAAGTGCATCTCGTAAATATCACTTACCATAAACGGTAAATTAGCTTTTGAGTGGAACTCGAGCTTCCCCTTTAAAACTGTCAGAGTTTTTTATAAATGGGCAAAAACAGATAGTCCTGGCGGAGCTATCTGTGAGGGTAGAAGCATCGTTTTCTACATTATTAACGTTTCAAATAATATTTAGTTTCAAAGTCTAACGCTTTACAGAAAAATGCATATAGAAGGTGATATAAACTATAATTTAAAGCCGAACTATGCCAGAGGATAACGTATTATTCTCAATATTTATGGCTGCTAGGTCTTTATTATTTTTATCCAGGACGTGTCGTATATTTTACGCTTCCACATATCCATTTTTGCCACAAGCGGCTTTCGCGCCAGCAGTCTCTCGATTATATATTTGAAGACACGGATTAAGGCTCACTCTGTAATCCAATTAACAAAAAGCCGGCCGTAAAATGAATGTGTGCTAGTGACAAATCTGGGCTGAAAATACCCTCTTTTAATAAGACTAGAGAAGATGTAATTGTTGCAACTGCAAACTTCATGCTAATCCGAGTGTTGAATATTCAACAGCAATAATGCCTTGCCGATTTTCTCATAAAGTCCCGCGATTCCAAACAAATAAATTGATTTTAACAATTATTTTACCAACAAGTGTATTAAACGTCCATTAATACACGAGTCAGTTACAATATTTTTCCGCCGACTGCAGGTATTGGTCATGGTTGTTGAATAAAATCTAATAAGCGTCAAATAGGATGACAATACCGTGTTTGTTGATTTTGTATACTGTTGATTGCCTATAATAAAATTGTGTTTTAAAGAGATTTTGTTTACATGATTTGAAAAATGATGATGTTCGGGAATTTAAAAATTGCATTACAGAGTTTCATAATTTTTTTTATTCATTTAACAGGTGCGTACGCGTAATCTATTGGCGCAAAAACGAAAATCTATTATACAGATTGATTCAAAAAAATTGTTGGAAATGCTACCGTTTTTAATATTATTACTGCAGAAGATTCGTTAACAATGGTTACCTATGGCGCATTTAATGCACCTTGGCGCTTCGGAAAATTATTTAAAATTTTGTTCGGCCTATTAAGCTCTTCGGATTCTTGAACACCAACGAATTACATATATAGAGCTTTTCAGGATATAAAAAAAGATAATGAAACATTTTTTTTTAATTTTTAAAATGAAATTTAAAAAAATATCAATATTAAATTATAATTTAAAAACATACCGAATAACCAATATTAAAGCTCTAATTCAATGCTTCTATAGACATTAGCATATCGCCGAAGGTCAGAGCACATTAATAAATTGCTCTTAAAAAGATTAATAAGCCTAACGTTAATTCTGCCATTTTCCACGGGATTTTTGGAATGGTAAACTTTCATCCTCGAACAACAATTATGTTTCAAATCGTTAATATGGATAATTCCAGGCTCCACATCCAGCAGATATTCAGCCTCCGGCTTCACCGAATAAAAATACTCTTCGCCTGAGAAAAAGGCTTCAAAACATTAACTTGTGTCTGTTGGAACGCGATGAAACAGAATCCAAAAAGATTCCTTTGTAGGGTTCAATAGGGAAGGTTAAAGGGAACCACTCTTTTAAAGCAAAATCGCGACATATGCACGTATAAAAACTCAAAAAAGTAAGAAAATTTATAGGCAACCATGCAGGCGCCTGAATTTTTATGCATGATGTATTACGTGATAAAAAAAGACTGAGGGTGGGAGGGAGTCACTATCTGCTGCCATTGCTTTATTTATGGTTCGAAGCCGACAGCTAAATTTCCTATTGATTTAGCTTTTATTTTGTTTCAGACTCAATTTGGCCCAATTTCAATTCCTCATATAGAAATTTTTCATCCCGATGGCTTTCCATTGTTTTCTATTTTTCAGATTCAGAGGAAAAATAAAATTCTTTTACCCACTTGTATTAGTGCTTTCGATACTTTAGAGTTTCTTCGTAAACAAAAATAAATAATACATAACGTGAGTATTGATACCCAAACAAAAAGGTGTCCGATGATTTTTTTTTGTATTTCCCTCTTTTATTTGCGATAAATAAGTCGAAATATATTCGTACATAATATTTCCACATTGATTCCCATTCGTTGCTCAGTTCAAATATCACCGCAAAATACTGTTCAAGCCGAACCAATTCCAATATCTTGGAATTTCCCTTATGGAAATATATTTTTACTGAAAACCCCTTTAGCCCTGCATCAATCTGAGGGTACATAAAGTGATATCAGATTGTAAATTCACAGGAAGTGATCGATGTGAGCGTTGAGGAATGCATTTTATATTCCTCGATATTTACATTGGAAAAAGATCGGAATGATAACTTTAAAAAATAACGATTTAGTTTAGCTCAATCGAGCCTTCTTTCTGCCGGCAATTATTCAGAATTTGTAGAATTTTTTTCTCCTATCTCTACGCTACTTAGTCAGGCCTGTTTGGTTTGACGAAAATAGTTAGGTGATATTGATTTTGGATCTGACAACTTCAAAAATTTCGACCAAAAAGATCCAGAAAGCCAAAGTGCTCTAATTTTAGCAAATATTCGGGTCATCAGTTCGTGTATAATAGAGCTTCAATGATCTTTAATCAACGCTCTAATCTGACACCTATAAGTCACCGTTCGACTTTTAATTTTAAATTGTTTTTTTTTAAATTAAATTTAAATAAAATTTTTAATTTCAATTAAAATAAAATTTGGCATAACATATAATAGAATGAAATGTATACACAAGAGAAAAATATGTATCGCTTATATATCTAACTTAATGTATATTCATTATTATTGCAGTTTTGGTGTATTCTGGCAATGAGCTTCAAGAATCCAAAGAAAAATTCGAATGAACTGCGAAAAATTTCTTATTTAATTAAATTTGAATAAATCTTTTATCAACCAATAGATACAAAGTAAAACAATTTCGTCCTCTTATCAAATAGCGACATTGTTTAATGAGTTGAATACCTAAAATTATAGATGTCTGACCTTTTAATCTAGCCCGATCCAATAAAGATTCAGTTGACCGCTGACACAAGAAACTACAGGGAGATTTCGTATATGAATTCCAAAAAAATTTCTTATTTGACGAACGGCAGTTAACTAAAGAACTATATTGCATGACATAGAAAAGAGAAACCCCCGCAAAAGTTGTTTTATTATAATAATTTGGGATATTCATATTCCTCACACTAAAACAAATACTTCATTAAAAAATTAAACAAATTTAATTAAATTAAAAACCAAAAAAAAATTAATAATTTCTCGGTCCTCCGTAATGTTGTATACATTTTTGCATACGTCTAGGCATGGATCTAATGAAGTGATTGATCTCCTCTCGGGGGATCTCATTCTAGGCTAACTGGACGGCATGACATAGCACCACTAGGGTTTGTGGGGGATAGGGTAAATTATGCAACCTTCTACCTACAATAATCCGTACATATTCATTCGGTGAGAGGTCTGGAGATCGAGGTGGACAAGGTAGCAAATGAATCGCATTTTGTTGAAAGAAGTCTATAGTCACTCTAGCCACATGTGGTCGTTCATTGTCTTGCTGGAAAACTCGATTAACAGGAGTGTCCAGATAAGGCACGAGATATTGGTCCAGGACTTGTTGGATATATCGTTGGGTTGTCATGCCTCTATATTGTAAACTGAGGATCTTGTCTTTCACCATGTCTTCTTCTTACTCTTGCCTGACCATTATACATACCCAAACAAAATCTGGATTAATCACTAAACACGATATTATCTCACTCCAAATTACAATATATCCGTTCTCTGCACCGCTGCAGTCGATATTGACGATGATTTAAGGTGAGGCGTAACACAAGATGAGGACAGTAGGAAATCAGTCCAAAACTTTTTATTCGGCGATAAATGGTTCGAACTCCAATGGGCCTTACGTACTCAGCAAATCACTGATTCATTAGCGTCCTCCACGAGGCGAACCTATCTTTTAGAGCCATAATTCGAAAGTGGCAATCTAGGCGTTCTATAGTTTTTCGGAATCGTCCAGTACCTCTGCTTCCACTTGTTTGCTCTTCTTAGAGCTATGTCTGACAACATCTGGGTACACTACAGTTCAATCTAGTGGCGATTTCCCTGAATGACCGACCAGTCTCTCGTAGACCCATCATTCGACCTCTCTGAAACTCGTTCGGTTGATTAAAATTTCGCTGCATTCTACGCCTGGGCATATTTGATAATCGAAATGTACTTTCTGAGCACACAATACACCAATAAATGATATTTTTCAGTTAGATTGTTGATGTTTTATTGAAATTTTTATAGTAAAAAAAAAATGCCTGATAACTCGTAAATGCATTGATAAATATGGCTGAAAATTTAATCGTTTTTTGTGTTCTCATATACAAACATGCATACCAAAAATTATTTAAATAAAACCATTTTAACGCGGCGTTCTCTTTTCCATATCATGCAGAATATTTACCAGGTATACCGGTATGAAGTGAGCGTCAGGATATAAATGTCTCGATATAGGGCATTTGTTGTAAACAAACCATTTTTTTTTGTTTGCTTGGTTGGTATGCAAACTGACAAACACATTTAGTACAAATCAAGTCCTTGAACAAATAACAATATATTATTTCATCGTGCCAAAAATGTCGAATTTTGTACCACAAAATGATGATTTGCGGAAAGCATTAATTTTTTGCTTTCATTTGAAGGAAAGTGCTGCAGAGTCGCATCGAATGCTTGTAGAGGCATGTGGTGATTATGCTTTATCAGAAGCAACATGCAAAAGATGGTTTCAATGATTGAGAAATAACAATTTTGATGTGCAAAATGTAGAACGTGACAGACCACCAAAAAAGTTTGAAGACGCCGAACTGCAATCAATATTGGATGAAGATGACACTTTAAGTCAAAAGCAAATGGCAGAAATGTTGAATGTTGCACAACGAACAATTTCTGATCGTTTAAAGGCTATGAGAAAGATCCAAAAGTGTGGAAAATGGGTGCCGCATGAATTGAATGAAATACAGATGGAAAACCGAAAAAACACTTGTGAAATTTTGCTTCAAAGGCACGAAAGAAAATCAGTTTTGCATCGAATTGTTACTAGAGATGAAAAGTGGATTTATTTTCAAAATCCTAAACGGAAAAAATCATGGGTTGATTCGGGATAACCATCAACATCGACTGCAAAACCTGATTAATTCGGCAAGAAGGCAATGCTATGTGTTTGGTGGGATCAGAAAGGCGTGGTGCACCACGAGCTTTTAAAACCTGGTGAAACCGTTAATGTTGTTCGCTACCGACTACAATTGATTAATTTAAATAATGCATTAATCGAAAAAGGATCAGAATGGGGCAGAAGACACGGGAAGGTAATTTTGCTCCATGACAACGCACCTGCACACAAAACAACACCGGTTTAGGATACCATCTAAATGCTTGGCTGGGAGTTACTACCCCATCCGCCGTATTCATCAGACTTGACCCCTTCGGACTGCCATTTGTTTTCATCGATGGGACACGCATTGGTTGAGCAGCATTTCGATTACTACAAAGAAGTAGAAAATTGGGTGTTTAATTGGTTTGATGCCAAAGAGGCGCATTTCTATTGGCGTGGTATCCATAAATTGCCAGAAAGGCGGTCAAAATGTGTAGAAAGCAATGGTCAATATTTTGAATATATTTTTTTTCTTTCCTTGTTAAAATTGGTGTTTTATTTTCACAAAATAGCGCTCACTTCATACCGGTAGACCTGGTATGTTAGCAGACGAGCCAGATATTGAAATGCGTTAACATTTCAATTAAGTGGATAAGGATGCTATTTGAATTTGTTGGATAAAGGATTGTGGAAAATTATCCATACTAATGAATTTTACTCTCGAATGGGATAAAAAATGGACGGAACGAGACGCAGAGTCTGACAAACAAATTCACTCCTTTTCTGCCTTTTTTGTATTTTTAATATTGAGAGTGACATCATGATTTGTGTCGTCCATCGAAAACAAATGTCTCGCATAATTTTACATACAGAGAGTCAAAATGACTCCGTAATGAGATCTCATCCTTTTCAAAAAGGTCCTTTTTACTTGATCCGACCGACCGTGGTAAATATATGCGTTTGTGTTCCCCATACGACGCAGGATTTACTAGAGTTTTAGCGCGTTTGTTTTATTCAGGATGGTCTATTTATATGTTAATATTTTTATTCGTATTCTATTGATTTTGTGCCCAAACAAAAGGAGGCAGCCTAGAGTTCCGCTTCCGCAACTTTTTTCTTCGAAGTCTCTGGAAACGAGTTTCAGACGTTCCCTTTTTGTATGCTTTTCTATGTTATCCGATGTGAGCTAAATTAAGTTTTATCTTAAATAGCTCGATTTATTTATGGAAGGTCAGTTTTAGCCTAGAAACGTCGACGTATGCACTAATTCCAAACAATTTTGTGCCGTAAATTTTGTTTTTTTTTTTTTTTATCCTAATGAATAAAACATATTTCTCTCGACGAAAGGTCTCATAGCCTAATTAGAGAGCCGCTGCTTTCTTCTCATACACAAAGTGAGCCAATATTGAATTTATCTGTGGCAAAGAACAAATCTCCTTTAGTTTGATTTAGTAGTGTGGCATTAAAGTGACAGCGGGTTTGTGGTAAGCTCGCCACAGGCTATAATTTTCAGCCGAGCTGCACATAAAGGCCCAAGGTTTAAATCTGCTTTATTTAAGCTGTAAAAATCCATAATTTAATGAGGAAAATAACGCCCTTCGAGCCCCGCTTGTTTAGGAGGGTTATTTTGAATAAAATGGCTTTAGGTTTCTTTTTCTACCCAATTAACTCTTGGACTTTAGTGTTTCGTCTTTAAATATTTACAATAGTGCCCGAAAGTTGTCCTTTTCGGGATATTTTCTTTGCGTTATAACCACCATATGAAGATTCTGCTATGTATTTTTAAGGACACTCAATTCTTCCAAAATCAATGAGAAACGCGGTGCTTTTATTTCAAAACTTCACGTCGTGAAGCTACAGGATTTCGCTTATTCTAAGCATGAGATTTTTTCATACAGAATACTTAAAAAGAATACGCTCGAGAATGAATACAAAAATTGCAATTAAGGTTCCATACACGAAAATAAGTATTACGTAAAAGCAATCCAATAACCTTACTGATTGGAATATTCCTATCTGGTTGTTGCACTGGGGTTTTCTCACAACACGCACTTTCGCACGCTTTGAAATACCAATCTCCTGTAGTCGTAGTAACCTGAAATGAAAAAAAAAAAAAATTCATGCAGCGTAATCAGAAAAGGCACCTCAATCGAATAATTTATCAGCATGAAATGAAGTCAGCAGGCAGATAACATTTAAATTTTTTAATTTTTAAATTGACATTTCCAAGTCAAAATATTCAGAAATAGGCCCGTCACTCGATGAATTTATAATCTGGACGAAAGTAATTCAATTTAAACGAAATATTATAAAACAAAGTCCTCAAGAAATTTTTGTCCGCGATGTTAATCCGGGACACGAATGTACTTACCATATTTTGAAGATTTTCGTATATCCTGACCGTTTAGGCACTCCTGGGTATGCTTTCATCTAAAAATAGGTTTTAGTGATAACTTTTTTTTTTGTTTTTTGTTCAATTTAGTGACAAATAAACGAAAATTTCTGTGCTCACAAACATATGAGTAATGTAAAGAGTGTTCAAATTTCTTCGATAACTAAGGTTACCTCAATTATTAATACAAAGGTTGTAATTAAATACGAAATTTAATTATAATTTGAATAAGTGCAAAATTTGCAAGCAAACAATGATTATAACTAAACTAGCAACCATCAAATCGGGTCAGTGTTCATCATCAAAAATCATAAAAAAAAGCTCCCAAAGAGGTCTTTTTCATTCGTGAAAATGCAGTGGAGAGTGGCGTTTTGAAAGTGAAAACTAAATTTTAATTTAAAGCGACCACAGAAAAGGGCGCACAGGTCAAATGTTAGAGCTGTATGAAAAAAGACAAATACGACAAATGACAAAGAGGGTTTACACGTAATTACACAAACGATTAAAGGATGTACCCCTGTTTCATATGTGAATAAGTTCAATAGTGTTGGACCTAACGAAATTTGCATACGAGACCACAACAAAAGTGATAATGTTCTTCCACTACTAGTTTAAAAACACCCATTACTAATGGCTGTGCATTATGTACGTTTTATAGCCTTTATTCAAAAACACTTGAATAACAGGTTAACAAATGATACATAATGAAGGCGGCCACAGGTTTGTCATCATGCCTTTTGCTGTTTTGTTTATTGCTATCATGAAAATGAACGTCACCATGGATGTTTTTAATTTATGTTTAGTTCAAGTAAGTTTATTGAAGTCTTATTCAATCTACTAGTAAACAAATTTTATATACACCGCCGTTGTGAAATATGTATTAATGACCCTCACATAAAGGATTTCTTGAAAAATCATCCTAATAAAATAACTAAGATCCCGAATTAAAAAAAATGAAATTATACAAAATCTATTAAGTTTTGGAATATGCATATATGCGTTCAATTTACTCCTTACCTCATACTCTATCAAATCCCCAAAGGAATACATCGTATGACCAGTAACCCTTTATAAATATGTGCTCGCCAGTTCTGAACACTATGTGGATATAATTTGCCGTTTTAGTGATGTTCATGTAGAGCAAACTAAATTCTAAAGTATATTATTGCATACTTTATCATATCCTGGCAATTTTCTACAGTTGTACAATAAAATATACGAAACGTTCTCGAAATATTGGGTATTATGAAAAGCCAGGAGCAAGTTTTGAAATAACCCTATAAAAGCAATAAACACGATTATGTGACAACGTACTAAATTAATCAATCGATCTTAATGGTCAAATGCCTGAAAAATATAACAAAACATACATTTTACAGACAAAAAAGTATACATACTATCTTCACAGAAAGGGTCTTCACCCGTTTTTGCTCTTACATTCTGCTTAGAACGTGTTACCTTACGATTAATGGAGAAGGTGAAGAATTTGACTTATTTAGTTAACCGATTGTTACTAAATTAATACAGTGCAAATGTAAAAACGGGCAATAAAACCAAAAAAATCCACATAAACTGCGTGATATAATTGTCAAATCAAAACGAGAAAGAAAATCACTGTAGGAAATTAGTAAAATCGTGTCAAAACCAAACTCTAATGCGCAAATAATAATAAGATAGTATCTTAAAAATAATTCTCTAGAAAATAAACTCCGAAGTGAGCGGTCTCCTAAGTTTAGGGCTAAGACAATGCGCGAAATTGTTAAAAATCTTCGAAAAAAATCTAATACAGCAATTGTTATCGCCCAAAATATTGCAAATATCACGGGAATAAATGTTCATCCTGAAACATTAAAAGTTATTTAACTAAATAATAAGTACAACAGCAAAGTTCGATGAAACAAACCACTAATTAGTTATATTAACAGAAAGAAAAGGATTTAGTTTGCAGAAGATTAATTAAAAAGAAATTAGTTGTTTTATGACACTGTGCTTTTCAGTGACGAGAGAAAATTAAATTTATTTGGGTACGATGACAAACAAAAAGTCTGGAGAATAAAAAAGTACGAATTAAAACTAGAAAATATTATTCCAATAGTAAAGCACGAGAGCGGTTCAGCGATGGTAGGGGGTTGTATGTCCGGATTTAGAATAAGGAATTCGGTCTTTATTGAAAACTCCATGGAGCGTTTTGGTTATCTAAATATATTGAAAGACAATTCAATCCTTTCAGTTCGCAAATTGCATTTAAAATGACAATGAATTTTTCAGCAAGATCGTGAACTAAACATACCAGTGGAATTGTTAGAGAATGACTATTGTATCATATTCGTTGCCAACTTAATTCCCCGCCCGAATCATCTGACACAGACCCCATTGAGAATTTATGGGATTATTTAGATCGCCGAGTCGTAAAACACAAAATTTTAAATAAGAACGACCTGAAAAGCATTCTGCTGGAAGAGTGGAATAAAATATTAACAGAATTTAAAAAAAAGTTAGTAAGTTCGATGCCCAATGGGCTAAAGGCCATGGTAGAAAACAAAGGCGGACCAACAAAGACTTAGTTTTCTTTTTACTTTCCAAAAATTTAATTTACGTACATGTATGTGTAGTTTTTAATTCGTATAATGCACGTTTTGCTATATTTTTTAGAGATTTAACTATTAAGATCAATAGATTAATATAGTTCGTTGTTATACTATTGTATCTATTGGGTTATTTTGAATATCGGTCCTACTTTTTCGAATTATCCCATATTTCGGGAGGGGTATGTCTAATTTATTGTACTATTTTATATTAAAAGATCTCACAGAGACATTCAGTAAAATTATTTTAATGGTAGAGATGTTGTAAATCCAGAACCATAAAAAACCTCACCAGTAGACTCGAAACCAAACTCGGAACGTGTACGGTTTTCAAATGGATAAAAGGTAATTTAGCTACTGTGCTGCGAAACTAGATTAATTTATTCAGTTCTCTAGTTTCCAGCGGTTATCTTTCGGCATACTATCACAAGAAGCGGGCACCCCTCTGGACACCGAGCGGACATGCCCGGTCTGCACTCCGCCACAAAATATAAAGTCGCCGCCACGGGGCCGCATCACGGCAGTTTCGGCAAACCGAGTTCTAATCGCACGTGGTTCGGGCGAAATGTGTTCTGAGATTGTATACTTGTCCTCACTTTCAAATGTACAGGGTGTCCCATATTCGACTCAGAACATGGGAATCTCGGAAATCGTAGGAGATAGCGATTTGGTTAAATAGAGGCAAAGTTGTAGCTTTATTAATGGAATACTTTGCCATTTTAATTTTTAAAAAATCGATTATTTCCATAGATAGCCGGAAAAAACCGATAATTGTTTTTTTTCTGCCATGAATTACACAGAAACGTGAAAATGCCGAATGCTGTCTTAAGGCACTTTTTCCGCGCTACAGCATGAAATTTATTTTTCTGACATACTACATTTTGGGTTTTCAATATCATTATCAACTTTTTTTTTTTTAATAGGGACCTGATCATTTTCTTTCGATGTTGCTGATTATTGATAATTGAAAAATAGCCATGTTTCATACTTTCCGACTAGCAACGTCTAGGCTAAAAATATAATTTTATTTATTTTCATTATTTGTTCGTGTCAATTTTAGAAATTAAAAAAGGTTTTTTCTTGAAAATTATGCCATCAGTTCTTTTAGTATTTAAGCCTTTATAAAATGAACTGGAAAATATTCTTCGAATGCATAAACAATAACAATATTTAAGATATATTTTCAAAATCTTGGCAATCAATATTTTTAATCTAGACATCGCAAATCGGCAAGTGTGACAGCATTGTTGTCAATTATCAACAACTAGGCCAATTTGCAAAAAACAACCCTTTTGAAAAAAAGTTGATGATGCTATTGAAAATCCGAAACGTCGTATCTCCGAGAAACTATTTTCATGTTTTTATATAATTTAAAGTAGAAAAGAAACAGCAATTATCGGTTTTTCCCGGATATCTCTGCAAGTAATCGGAATTAAAAAAAAAATTAAAACATAGTATTCCTCTCATAAAGACACAAATTTTCTTCCGTTTAACTGACTCTGTATCTCCTACAGTTTCCGAAATCCCATGTTGAGGGTCGAATATGGGACACCCAGTACAGAATGTCTCAAATTGGTTTTTTCTATAGGCTAACTCCATTGCTAGTTCCGATGAAAAACACGAACGACCTTACTTCGATCCTTTCGAAAAAATTATAGTCGCACATTCAGATTTATTATCCAAGTTAAAATGACGCAATAAAAAATATTTTCAACAAAGTACGAACTTTAAAAAAATTAATGCACAACTGGTGCAGTTGCATTAATGGTATCGTATGTCTGTGTAAATTCATTGTAACACCATTTGGCGCCCTGAACGATATGCCAAAACATATTTCTGCTTTTTTTAAATTTTGGTTTGAAAGTATATTTTTCCTAGTTAATTGGTAATAGTTTTCCCACTCACGTAAGCGTACAAAGCACGAGCGTGTGAACATGATCTGTTGTTGTTCAGAACTTACGATATGCCATTTTCAGGTTATGTCTGCGACTACATATACTATAGGTGGTTCCCCGGTAGACGGTCGTAGGAATAAATCTTTCTACCTTATTTTTACTTACGTTCATGTATCCCGAAATTTCCTGCAAAGCGCATACATCATAATTCGTAAAGTTTTTCAAAAAATACTTGTAGGAGATCACAACGGGAGCGAAAAAGGCAAAATCTCCTTCCTGCACTCTCTCTAACCCATGATGAGCTTCCATATAACTATCACTGCCAATTTTCTTTATGTAAAACGTACGCAATATCCCACTTTTCGGAGACTGCAAACAATACCCGCTAAAATAAATCTCACTCTATTATATTATCTCTCAACCTCAAAATAATGCTTTATATAAGACTTATTCAGCCCTCCCACTTCGTATCTACTTTCTAAAAGGGCATTCAAAGTATTTATGTTTGCAGTCGACCTGAGAAGCACTAAAATTCCTGCCGAATATGCCACGTATATAAACATAAAAAGCAGGAAAAGTAGCAATACTGTTAATCTTCCAGCGAATCTTAGGGGCTCTATAAGGGTTCCTGGAAAATTTGAATATTTTATGACATTTTTCCAAGTAAATTGGCAACTGAAACTTGTATCCTGTTAAAGCAGTAATAACTTTGAAAGTGTTTCTGGAAGCCTATTTTCTGCTGTAACGGATATTGAGCCTCTAACGATGGTCTAACTATCTGCTTGAAACACCTATAAGGCAAGATTATTTTCCCTATTGTGGCTCTACGTACCTTGTTGACAAAGTGCTTCGAAACACAATAGGATCGTATCGCTTACTGTTATTCTCCGAACTGATCCTCTTGTTATATTTTCCTGAAAGTTAAAGATAAGTAAAGTAAAAAGAGTATCCAATTGAACTATAATTTAGAGAAATGGTATGAGTAAATATTTTCTTTAACACCATCATTATGGTTTGATGTGAAAAAAGAAACCTTTAGTTCCTCTTCTTCTTCTTCTCTAGCTTCCAATTGCAATACCAAATAAATTGTTAAAAAAAACAACAAAGTCATTATTCCCGTGACGATCCATACGGACTGCGAGAGAGTTAACATATATATGTCCCTAACGTAGCTCAACGAAGATCTCTTAAGAAAGAATTTCACACTCCACAAATCGATGGGAGATAGAGGCTGCATCAGGTTTAGACGGTATGGGGTTAGATACAAGGCGCCTAACATTTTTAAACAAGTGAGATAAACATTTGATAATAATCTTTCCTCTTACATCCTATATCTATCTTTTCACTGACTAAATCTCCGATCAAGCCGTCCATAATTATCTTTCCAGTCGATTTGTTGATTGGTTCATAACCATGATAATCGTACACCGTGAGCTGCATTGTAGCGTTTAAGCTTTGCAACAGGTTGAAGAGAATGGGCATATCTTGTTTAAAAAATGAATCGGGGGTTTCCCTAAAAAAAATTTACGATTTAATATTACATAGTTACCATTCCTTATACTCACGGTATATCGTCATAATCCGAGATGCTTATGTTTTTATCATACATAAGCACAGTACCAATTCTTATGGGATACTTTCTAAAATTCCTTCTACGAGCAACAGCTAAATCTCCATCTGGATGAGATATTCTAATCCCAGAACCGTATTTCCAAAAACCGTAGGTCTCTATGACTAAACTTATATAATGCATTCGACGAATCATACTAAAATCCGTTTTAAGCAATACCCAAATCTCCATCGATCCTAATTTTGTACATGTACTGCAGATTTATGGTTCCAGCTTCTTTTACGCCAATCAGAACTTTGCTCATGGGCAAAACATTCATTTTTTCCAAAACATTGATGTAGGAAGCATAATCAGCAATGTCAATAAAAAATAAGTAACTTTTAGAATCCGAGAATAAATCCTTTTTTTTTATCTGTAAATATCAATTATGTATTCATGTTGCTGTACTTTGAATTACAAATTGTGGTCCTATTGGACACTCAAGTTATCGATGAAATATTTTGCATGTTCCTTTGTGGATAATCTATTGTATTAGGTTGAAATGGCTGACACAGTCTAAACTAATTTAGTGAGCTAAATTGGCTATGTAGATTTACCTTATTGAAAAATTCAGTTATATTACAATCTATTCCATCAGCAATAATCCACAATCTATTAATTGGATTCATACATTCGAACGTGGGCTTAATGAAAAACGGTACTTTCATGGAAAAATTTTCATCGTATTTAACAATATTTTTGACGAATTGGAACTTTTTCACTATAACAAAAAAAAATTGTTTTTAAAAAGTAAAAAAGTATAATTTCTAAATGAAAACAGTGAAATAAAATAGTTTAGTAAATAGACGAAAAAGGAATGTACATTATTTTTTGAAATGCAGACGTGGAATTTTAATTTCCAGGCAAATTCTAATTCCAATGCAGCAACGTATGATTCTTATTAGTTTTTCGACGTTTCGAGCTGAAAAATCTATCTTGAGTGTTTTGTTCTAACAAAAGTTCCTAAATACTGAACTGTCATTTTCGTCTGGTACTTCTATGTATACTTTTCATCATCCACATACAGTAAAAAATAACTCTTGCTGACAAACTATGCTTCCAAAATGAGTATAAGGTTTGTAAATATTTACACATTTTAGTAATTTATTATTGTAACATACACCACCGTAACAAAAAATGCAAACATTCCAATATACATGCTGTTTTAAATGGTCTAAATACCCGCTGTGCTATGCTGACAGTGTTAGTTTTTTGTAGCAAAAATCAATGATTCTGGATCAGGACGCTATAAAATATTCAGCTTCGTACACGTCTCTTGTATAAATTTAGCATGCTTTGCAAACATGGAATTAACAGCTTAGTAGGAATATATTCAACCTTGAATCATCTTCGCTATTCTCCTTAATAATGAGCAAAAGCGTCTTTCAGCTCTGTATAGAGGACCAAAGAATAAAAAAAAATTACATAGAGACTTTCCAACTTATTGAATTCATCTTTAACGTCTCATTTTTGTCATTTTTCAGATTGTCATGACTCCTAGCCCATCTATGCTATATCTATCCTTATACCTGACACAAAACTTCCAAAAATGTTTGTTCAACAGTTATTTTGAATATCCATTCTTCACTTTTTTGAAAAAATCTTTTTTTAGCGAGCCAGATAATACATCGAAAAAATATTAAATGTATCCCAACATGAAGTATCTCTACATATGCCAATATCCACAAATCATCAAAGTTTTTTCCAGAGAAATTATATATGTTGAAAATTTGAAGAAAATCACTACGACCGTGCCTGTACCCATAAGATGTCTGGCTTGAAGGTAGACTGAATAATGAGAAAAAATCTAAAAACAGTGCAAAAAACAAGATGAGCTATTTGCATTGAAATTTACTGCATTTCGACCCTTGCAGTTAAGTTCCAGAGACCGTTTTTTACATTTCTTATGTTTTCTTGTTTTGAGCCATATTTATAGGCAAATTAAATCATTCCTCACAATTAATTTAAAATAGCATGAACTCTCATCCATATTTTTCATTATGTGAATTATTCATTGCGTGAGAAGCCCCTTCGTATCGTTTAAAATCAAAGGGTGACGCCCGAGACATCTGCGACAAAAGGAAGAGACTTGTTACAGATACAGATTATTTTAGGTTAATTCAGGTTAAGAGTCTCTCCAGACGGGTAATAACCAGGTACTATACCTATTGTACGTATAGTCTACGAATTATTTATTAATTATTACAACACAGGTTCTCATTCTGTTAACGTATTCTATCCAACTTGAATGATCTAATTAACCTGAAGTAACCTGTTCAAATAAGGGAAGTCAACTAAGATGAAATATAACACGTCAGTGATAATGCTAGTGTCTTAGATGATCAAGTTTCAAAATAAAATCGATTGAAAAATGAAAAGATGGAAAAATGGAGGAAATAACTCAAACATGCGCGGTGCCTACGAGATTTACAGCGTTCAGTAAACCTCACTGTTATTGTTTTTATGTATGAGAGTATTAAAAGAAGTTCAACACAAAACATCTCTAACATATTGCGTGTTGGAAAAGTATTATTGTGAATTTAACAAGAAACTAGAAAAAAATACTTCGTGTGATGGACAATGACAATCCTTTTCATTTTATTGTTACTCACTTTTACTAAGGCACCCATCGTGCATATGAAACACGGCATTTCTTTTACTCATAAAAAAATCGGCAAAAAATTGCATTTCTACGCAATCCCCATGACTAAGTATGGCAATTAGTACACTTATAAATGGAAAGCACCAATATTGCGACTTCATTGTCAAGAGAACCACTACCATTGTACATATATCCATCTAAAATAGAGCCTTCAATTTCTAGACGACCAAATCCCTTTATAAAAAATACCATATCATTATCATGTTCCAACCGATCCGCACTGCAAGAATGAATCGTCCTACTTATATCAAACCGTAGATTTACCTTCGAGCAATAGCAAATTATTCATGATATTTTTTCCTCAGAAAGACAGATGGGAGGACATTTTCCGACTTACAAGCTCGTACCTCACCAGAAATCTGTTCCTTATGTCCAGCCATTAATCAAATAATATGGAAGCCATAAAACAGTGAGTTATAAAGTCATTACCGAGTAATAATTAAATTACAGACCGGATCTGATTATTAAAGTTTGGCAACTCCCTCAAAGTTCAAAGAAAAACCCACCCAGGAACAATCATTTTAATTGTGTGAGGTTTGAATGTAAATTTGAAAGAAATTAAACAGGTACCTTTGGGACGAGTTATATGGAGGCTGGATAAAGTTCTGGAAACTGTAATTCGAATTTGTGGAAGCTGATGTAGCTAAGATCATATATATTAATTCCAGAAAGTTACGTTCCAAACCTTAAAGGTTTCAGTAGCAACTTGTCGAGAAAGGATAAAAGATAGAAATCTTCTATTATAGATTATTGATGAAGCTGTTATAGTTACATAAAATGTGTATCCGAGATAACTAGTTGCAGAACCTTTCAGCATTATTACATTCATTTTATCCGGCATCGGTTGGCATACAAAATAGAATTTTCCACGTTTTGCACCTGCGTTTTCATATGCTCAGGGTTCAAATTTGCTGTTCAAGCCATCGATATAATAAGCTTTCTCCAAATTGGATGTGCAGCGTGCGGAAGGAAAAAGATAAATTATACGAAAATAACATGAGGACGGCACAAGCGAATTTTCCTGCTAGAAAAACTTAAACAGATAAATCTTGTTGACAAATTGACAATGGACTATTGTATTCTTTATGGAGAATTTCTCGGTAGGTAGGTATTTATTAAATTGGATTTCAAAAAAATCTCATATTACATGACATATAAGGTAATTTTGCTTTCTCTTCTTCCGTACTAAGCCATTCATTCTCTATTTTTTTTTGTGTCAGTTTTAGCTCGCTAGTGCAATTGCAAACTAAATACAAACAGGTATGCAGTGCGCTATGTCATTACCACTTCTATAACAGCGACTAAGAAGAAACAGGACTGAATAGACATCGAGGTCTTAAGCTCCCGGGACACTTCGGAATAGTTGAGCATTGAAAAGCAAAGCTCCGGTGGAAAATATCATTTCCCAACTCCTATGAGTGTGAGGATTGAATTTATAAAAGTGGCGCTTGTAAAGGAATAAATATATTTCTCCTGGAATAGATTTTATTTTCCACTCCCTTTTGAAGTTGATTTTCTACGTTTGCACCTTATAACGTAGAGATGATGTGTTTGCAAGTTCGATTTTTACAGCTCGATAAACAAAATATGCGCAGATTTCATTATTATGTCTTAAAAACTTGGTAAACAAATAATTTGCAATTAGGGTAGAAACTAATTGTGGATGGGGATAAAACCGGCAGGCCACAAAATATGGCATTGTCATTTCCCAAGAGTCTTTAAATAAAAATATCCTCCAATCGCTCCCAACTCTTTACATATGGAAAGATGATTGATAGCCATATATTAAAGCTCTTATTATGTCTAGTTTACATGATCCTCGCATAAAAGTAGAAGGCTTAAGTGTCGAATTTTGATATATATGTATATACATATATATATATATATATATATATATATATATATATATATATATATATATATATATACTCATTCTTTTGTTTATCCATCAAAATCTTCATTTTAACTGTAGGAGGAATTTAATATGAAAATACGCAGCTAGACATTGGGTAAATTCAACATTTATATTTAACCAGCTAGGAAATGCGGTTTTGTGTAATCGTGTCACATTACGCACCCTTGCTTCGCTCATGCATTTCATTTAAACATTTCGATAACATGTAATCATTATAACTACGATTCAGTTTCTTCACCAATTAAATGATTAAATGGTTTCGATTTATTTTCATTTACGTATCGTGAAGCATTTAATAACACGTAATCATCCTAACAGCGATCGAGTTTTTCGACCGAATAAAAACTGATAAAATCATGATTTATAAATCCAAATAGTTCGAAAACGGCCGAACAAATGTGAAGATATTAGATCTTTTTAGGACGAGTATAAAAGGGGCTAACAAACAGTGAAAAATATATAGTGTTTTTCATTAAATAGTTACCAAACTTAACTTTCCTTCCACACTAAGGAGAAAGTTTCCTCTCTCTCAGATATCCTCTCAGAAACTTTTTTCTTAGTCTGACCAAAGTAATTACCTCTCAAAATAAATGTACAATGTGTAACTTAAAGTGTTTTGCATGTTTTTTTCATGAAATCTTTCGGATGAAAATTAAATTCTAACTCAACGTAAGAGACATTTCGGAGCGAACGGAATTATATTTCTCTATTCTTGAAGCTTATTCCAACTTAATCAACATAACAAGATTCCGCACACGTAGCACTTTCTGTTCAATTTTCTAGGATATGATGTTGGCCTGTTTTATTATAGATATCCAAGTCCAATAACAAGACTAGAGGTTAAGGATAATCCGGCAATTTTGTTCATCAATTACGTTCCCTTCGTTCGTCCCTTCAGCAAAAAGCCTTATAATTCATCGGGTTACCAAAACAACGGATTTGTTGATAAAGGTTTTGCGAACCCGGCCCGGAAATCACTTTAATTGCTGCTTTAGGTAAGATCAAGAGTAATATGTTACCAGCTCAAATCCGCGGGTAGTAACTTTAGACGACTGCGTACTTACTGATATCAGCACATTAAGGCAATTAATTTAATGTTTTTCCATTAGCAATATTTTGAAACTTGCTAACCTTTTCTAAAATTAATTTGAGCTCGCTTTTCTGTTTTCCCTCATAATAGCAGCAGAAAGATGCCTGAAATTTAATTCTCTCAACGAAATTCCAACTAATTCGGTAGAACCTGATAAGAGAGCCTGAAATCGGAATTACGTGCATCTGAAGAGTGGCAGACAGTAGCAGTTATTAAATTGAATCTGTCAGGTTTTTATTATGGCAATATCAGTTGCAGGCGCTGAAGTTCCGGCTACCTGCCAGGTAATAAATTCAACTCCTGCGAGACCGATTGAAAGCTCAGGCCATCGAGAAGCGATGCCTTCTGCATACCGGAAAGCGACTCTGAAGCTGTGCATACAGATCGAGATTTCATGTTCTGGAATCCATGCGGACCGTTAATTTGCTTCGAATTTATGTGCTAAGGTTACAGGTAATATACGGGTTTGACCTCGGTGACACCATTACGAATTATTGTTTATAGTTGTTAGCGATAATGAATTTAGTTGGTTTGGCAACTTCGATGCAGTGCCGCCCCGCTTGGAGGCAATACCGAACCAACTGTCGTAATCTATAAGCCCTTAATATTTTGGCTTGTAAGGTCAATACGTTGCTTATTCGAAACGTGATTGGTCTCGAAAAAGCATTAATATGCTGCATGACTTAAGAAAGACAACATCCCGTAAAAACGGTTTAATTTAAATAATTTTTGGAATGCATGTTTGCATATAGGAAAGCGAAAAACGATTAAATTTTCAGCCATATTTATCAATGTATTCACGAATTATCAGGAATTTTTATTTCTTTTACTATAAAAGTTGCAATAAAATATCAACAATATGGCTGCAAAATATCATTTATTGGCGCACAGCGTGATCAGAAAGTGCTCTCAAATGAAACAAATGTGCCTAGACGCAGAATGCAGTGAAATTTTCATCAACTAAGCGAGTTTGAGAGAGGTCGAATGGTGGATCTACGAGAGGCTGGTCGGTCATTTAGGAAAATCGCCACTAGTTTGAACTGTAGTATAAACACTATTCTAAGATGTTGTCAGGAATGTTTTCAAGAAGAGCAAACAGGTAGAAGGAGAGATACTGGACGATTTTAAAGAACTACAGAACGCCAAGATCGTCGCCTTCGAATTATGGCCGACGGAGATAAGTTTGTCTCGTCGAGGACACTGGTGGATCGGTGATTTGCTGAGTACGGAAGGCCCATTGGGATTCCAACCATTTATCGCCGGATAAGAAGTTTTACGCTGATTTGCCACCGTCCTCATCTTGTGTTACGCCTCACCTTAAATCATCGTCAAAATCGACTGCAGTGGTGCAGAGAACGGATGCATTGTAATCTGGAATGAAATAATATCGCGTTTAGTGACTAATCCAGATTTTGTTTGGGTATGCATAATGGTCAGGCAAGAGTGAGAAGAAGACATGGTGAAAGACAAGAGCCTCAGTTTACAATATAGAGGCATGACAACTCAACGATATATCCAACAAGTCTTGGACCAGTATCTCGTGCCTTATCTGTGTAAAAAAGGGGGAGTTACTTTTAATTATTTCCCCTTTTTTTTAGTATAAACTAGTTGCTTCTTTCTTAAAACTTGAATATATTTTGTTGCTTATTAACAGAGTCGCACACGTACAACTTGATTGTGACGACACTAAAGAAAGAGAGCGATCAACTGTCTTTCCAGCCTTAAGTATAAAAAAAACCGGGCACTATCCATGGGCGTACCCTGACTAGAGAACAATTAAAACTGTTTAGCATAGCATAAACATAATTATCTTGCAGAATTTCATTCCTTGTAAAAGGTTCCGACTCCAGACGCAAACACTGCTCTTTTAAAATCGAAAGGAATACCGCCGGGAAAATTCCTGCCGACAGGGCACCTTATGCTTAATCTTCAAAAGCAGCATTAAGATTCTATCCTGCACGATAATGCTAGTCATAGGCGTAACACAGGGAATACATCACCCTGGCCTACCTCATGACAAATTAAAATAATAATTATAATAATGGTAAATAAGTATTAAATTCAAAACAATCTGGACACTCCTGTTAATCGAGTTTTCCAGCAAGACAATGAACGACCACATGTGGCTAGAGTGACTATGGACTTCTTTCAACAAAATTCAACCAATTTGCTACCTTGGCCACCCCGATCACCAGACCTCTCACCGATTTAACATGTATGGACTATTGTAGATTGAAGGTGGCATAATTTACCCCATCCCCCACAAACGCTAGCGGCGCTATGTCATGCTGTTTAGTCAGCCTGGAATGACATCCCCCAAGAAGACATGAATCACCTCATTAGATGCACGACTAGACGTGTACAGGAATGTATACAACACTAGGGAAAACCGACAAATTATTAATTTCTTTTTAGTTTTTAACAATTAAATTTGTTAAATTGTTTAATGAAGTATTTGTTTTAGTATAAGATACATGAATACCAAAAATTATTAAACCATTTTTACGGGGTGTTCTCTTTTCTATGCCTCGCAGTATACTTCTTAAGAATCGCCACTACTCGAAAATAAGGAGGAATGAACGTGCAAAGCAGTTAAAAAAGTTCGTTTCGGAAGTTGGAATGTTCCCTCGACTGATGTTGACCCAATTGTGATTATGCCATCGACGGTTTCGTGTGACAATTTCCTTTCTTTTATCTCCTTTGTAGATGCATGTGAGCTACGAAATCAGGAACCAATAATATCCAGTTTGTTCAGCATAGACGTCTCGTGAACTGTAATAAATACAGGAATCCTTGGAGTTGGGCACCAAACCATGATGATTTCTGTAAGACATATGCCGTCACATTACACTATAGGCATAAAACTGTAGAGGGTGTTTCTTAGTGGATGGTAAGAAATGAAATGGATGAACCATGAGCTTATGTTAAGATAAAACTACACCTAAAGGCATAGCCTACATTGCTTGCATTTTCATTTACAGGGTGTTGCTGAAGTTTCTTATTTTTTTACTAGCAGCTCTGTTACTTGTAAAGAATAATGACTCAAAATTAGTAGTAATAATCATTTTAACATTACGCACAAACGGAAACAGCAATTATTTAAAATGCTCTACGGCATATTACTTTTTTTCGTGGTCGTCCTTAATATTTTACATCAGAACCTTTTATGAAATTTCTACATGCTTGTCAAACTATTGTAAATACGTCTGGAATTTTTCAAAGTCCGGCAGTCCCTGAAAAGAACGGTAGAATCTTGCTTTTTAGCAGGACATTCTCAGCAATTAGTTTAATTATATTCTAAATTAGCAGTTTTAATTTTTGCAAATATATTTCAAACTATTATTCCTAATAAAAAAAAACTGAAAAGACGAAAAAAAGTTAATAAATAAAATCTAAAAATCTCGTACAAAAGTTCTGGTGTGAAATATTGAGAGCGACCCCGAAGAAAGTAACGCCCTGTAGGGTATTTAAAATAATTGCTCCTATCAATTTTGAGTTAATTACAAATAAAAGAGAAATTAATGAAAATTAAAAAAAAACTTCAACCCCTTCTAAATCAAAATGGATACAATTTAGGGCATGCCTATATATAGCGTTTTTATCTAAAAATAAGATTATGATTTACTAATTTTATTTTTTAACACCCATTAAGAAACGCCCTGTATATGTCTTGAATAATATTATCGATCCTGATGATTATGAAGTACAAATCTCAAGTAAACGGGCATCTTACAGGTAACGTTCCCAGGATTTCGATATAATATACCTGCAACACATTAAGTCAGCATGAGCATCCGTGATGGAGGTTAAAGGCTGACAAACTACATAAAAATTGTGATGGTACTTGAAAAAAATTATAACCTCAATTCACTGCTAGCCGGTGACTCACCCTGTATATTTCTGAGTATCACGGAATAGTGAAATTTTAGAAATCTTTCAACTTTTGTATAAAGTATTTTTAACGTGTTATGTGTGTTTAGAGAAATTTCTTTGAATTTCGAGTATAAGAAATTGTGATACTCAGAACTTAAGTGAAGTTGATATGAGTTACACAGATATGTACTGACTCAAACTACGCAATTAGCAGTTCTCTTAAACTTCACATACCATTTCACAGTTTAAGCTTCTATTAGAACACTCGAAAATGCCGTTCACCGATTTCAGAAGTTTAAAAAGCATTCTTGCATCGGAGGATAATGCTCAGTGGTGCAAAATAATCTCTTTAAAATTAAATTACAGTCTTTAACCGGAATTCAGAAGCCGTACTAAAAGCACATCTCTGCTGCTAATGGAGTGATGATTATTTCGATTCTTCCGAATTAATGGCAAAGTTTTTTCCATTTAGAAAGCTTTGATCAATTTTCAGCTATTCATTGTCAGTCAAATAGAATATTCAAATTACCTATTGACATTTAAAACGTTTTATAGGACGCTTTTAAGGAATTTCCAAAAGCTTTAGTGAACTATTATTGGTAAATGGGCCTTGGAAAAGATATCACCTTATTTAAAATTATTTTGACTATATCTAAGTGAAAATCGTTCCATTCGGGAAATAGTATTGCAGCATAAAAACGAAAGTGTAATACTATAAACTGTTGTTCAATGATGTGCATGATATTCATCTCTATTATGATAAAAAAAAAACTGAATAAATGACTGCAGGGTGTGGAACATATACAAAGAAAAATTTGTGAGCAACAGGCACGATTAATTAGTGAAGACAGTATTGAACATCTCTAATCCTCCACAAATTCTACTGGACTTAATAAAGTACTCGGCCGTATTTGATATACGAAAGGCAGGTAACTCTTTTTGGGCGAGTTACTTCTTTTTCAGAAACATTTATTTTTAAATGATCCAAAAAATACTTTTACTCGTCTGGAACATATAACCCACTCGTTCGAAATTTGATTTTATAAGCTTATTTGGTATTTTTTAGAATATTGAATTTTTTTTATGCAATATTAAAATGCATATAACATTGGACTCAATTTTCAATTCAGTCAAATTATATCCGCAGTTTTACAAAAATTCGCCGCAAGGGAGCGACAGTATTTGTCACGTAGAGTTTGGAAACAAGAAAATCGACTCGATTATCAATTTAATGGTGTCGCCCAGGTTCCTCCCGTTCCACTCGTAAAAAAATATGAAATTTTGAGTGAATACGTAGGAAAAATGTGGAAAAGTTTGTACGAAGTTAAATGTTAATTTCATAAAAGCGCAATGAGTGTTATAACGGCGTACGGCTAAAAACGGATAAAAATCGCACTTAAAATTCCATTTCATTTACGTTTAGGCCTCTGACCGCACCATGACCAAGCAAGAAGCCTGCATGGGGATCGAAATGCATGTAAGTTGAATTTTTACACATTGCGGCAAAAAGTCAGAAACGGACGTGAGACCGGATCATACAGTGCTATGTTGAACGAGACCATTTATCAGTTTTTACTATTTCAAATACACATTTTCGTATCTTCCACTCTATTTGTAGTATTTGCAAAAATATCTATCGACACAAATTAAGAATGTAAAAGGAGTAAGGGAAAAATAATGATCCGGCTCAGTTATCAACTATCCAAAGCAATTCGTAACATTTAATAAAATTTCTTAAAATCATCATTCGCAATACTCCTGGAATAGTTTAGACTTCGTTGGTTCATAAGACGACGAGGAGACCCTTGCATCTTGGTAAAAGGACATTTTCAACAGTTTACATATATATATATACAGCCTGTCCGATTTTCGTTGGACAGCGGCTGCATCTCGGTAAGTAGAGCAAGTAGCAACTTCTGACAAAAAAATGTATTACTAATGTGACTATGACAAATCTCTGGAAAATATTTTCAGCTTCGTGAAATCGCCGTAAGGGGGCGTAGTAGGGACGGTAGTTCTACTAATTTTCTTCTTCTAACTTTTAAACTTTCTTTTTTCTGAATATTGTTAAATTTTTTGAAATAAAATGAATTAAGTTATGTGTTTGTAAATTAAAGAATTTAATAACATTTATTTGTCAAAATAACAAAAACATTTGGTTTCACTCCAAAGCCTACTTACCGTTTATTGGAAAACTCGTTGTAAGTTAAAATTTTCAGTTATTTATCAATAAGTCAAAAACGAAAATGAGTATTGAAATGCGCTTTTCAGGAAAAGTGTAGGTTTTTTAAAGCTTTACAAGATGGGCTTATGAAAATAGTATAGTTCCATTTGATTTATTAAAGAAAAATTAAGAAAACCGCTATTACCTGAAAGAATGCCCTCTAGCGATTTTGTTCTGAACTATGGATTTTTGGTCAATATGGATATTAAATCGGCTTATAATTCCCTCACAATGAAGTATAGAATCACTGAAATCGGATAATTAGAAACAGAGATATGATAGTTTGAACTTAAAATGATTCATCGGCTTCCTCCACTTTTATTATGTGAGTTATGAAATTATGTGTCGAACAAAAAAGTTTCAGAATGATGTAATCTTATTGATAGTAAATTAAAATGTGCTACTTAACTAGTGACTTAGTATAGATTTGTCGATTTTAAGGAACTAACGTCCCTACTACGCCCCCTTACGGCGATTTCACAAAGCTGAGAATATTTTCCAGAGATTTCTCATAGTCACATTAGTAATAAATTTTTTTGTCCGAAGTTGCTACTTGCTCTACTTACCGAGATGCAGCCGCTGTCCAACGAAAACCGGACAGGCTGTATAATATATATACAAAAAAAGTATATATAATATATATACTTTTTGGTTAGACTTATTTTTAGTTAAAGTTAAATAGTTCAACAATATTAAGTTAAAACCCAAATTGTGCTGAAAGGACTTCTTAACGTTGATATACCCGCGTTCTTTCCACAATTTACCACAAAGGTCAGTTCAAGGTAAATACAGATAAAGAGAAAATATATATGGCGCCTCTAAATATTATGTCACGTCAACATTCCAAACATTCTACTGCAAAGTGTTTAGTGCCCGCTAAAGGGGATAGTTTATTTAATAAAGAGATAGTTCTGAACAAATTGGGTCAATGTGCCACCGTAAGTAAGACAGAGTTTGAAAACGTCCAGACGAATGCCAGATAAGGATGGAATATGTGTAACACACAAAGAGATACAAGATGATAATATTAACGTCCTTTTCCCAGATGTCTCTTACGTTCGTTCTATTATAACCTCAAAATATTGAGTTTTATTTTAGTTCAGTTATAAGATCGTTAATATTACGTTGTTAACAACCTAATATCTAACCCAAGAATTTACTTTTTACTGTGTACTATGTTGGAATAAACATTTCCTAATATCATAATAAACAATGCAGGTTAACATTAAGAAACCAACTAAATTACTTTAAGGAAGTGGATGATCGCCCCATTGTGTACAGTAGAAGAGGTTACAAATCCTAAGAAATAGTCGTAACTGAGCCTGTTACATTTTCGATTAGTGTTGTTAGGGGGGTGTGAAAAATACTCCTTTTGAAGCATAGAAAATCCTTATTTAATGTGAGAACATTATTTTCAACATGAATCTTCAGTTAAGCGTCTGGTACAAGTTGAACTGCCGGGAAAAGTGATTGGTGAACCGTAAAAAAGCAGGTAAAAAGTCTTTTGCAAAATGAAGTACATCCAATTTTGGAGGACCGTCCTCTCGCCTTAAGACAATGTTTTTAGCAGCACTCGAACTCGGTTATAGCGAACCTGCACTATAACGTCGCCATTACCAAACTAAATCTCAGGGATGTACAATGTGTCTATTTAGTGACGTGTTATTTTTGTTTGAATATAACGAACACTTTTCAAGAAAGAATTTGCGGTCCCATCGATTATAACGAACTAAGGTTTATTAAAGAAACCATCCTGAAGAATTTATTAGACTACTTTTAAGGTATTTTTTGTCGGGATAATCTCGACACCAGAGAACCCCCGTGTATTAAATCGAAGTCGATTTTGCACGATTTTGGACTGCATTAGCTGCATTTTATTAGTATCGCTCGTTAAAACGTGAGTAATCTGCAAATGCGTCAATGCCCATTTGGCCTTGTATAAAATTAATGTGCGTATGTCTAGGTTTAGTTCACACCCCTAAACAATCACCCGTCAAGTGGACGCAGTTAACGTCAGGCAAGGCGAACATAGTATATGTATCGACATATTAACTAGAATCGGCTATAACGAGAGCCTGGCTGTAGCGAACAAAATATATGGTACCTCGTATTCGTTATAACCGAGTTTGAGTGTATATGAGACTTTATTTTTATATTAGTTGTGATATTAAAATTTTTCCTATGGAGTGCTTTATGAAGGGAATGTCAGAAAAATTAGGTTTTCGAACGACTGATAATTGATAGGTGTCCCACGTAACTTGACCAAACCCCAATGAACTTTTTCATAAAATTCCCAAAAAATCGGTCATTGCTTATAAAAATTCGCGCCGTTTGGTAACGTATTACGAAATTGTAAATTTTCGCTATAGCAGTAAAGTTTTCCCTGTGAATTTGGCCTTTGATCAAGTTATGCGCAACACCGCCCAGTTATTAACAAATGTTTTTAATGCGTGTGTATGTAATGATAAGCTAACCATCCTGGAAAAGTCTTAAAAATATTTCTCATCGTAAGATATTACAGGAATGGTCATTAAAACCTCAAACCAAATAGAAATCCGTAAAGAGTGTTCTAGGTGTTTTTACAGTAAATCTTAAATTGATATAAAAGTACCTTTTTGCAACAGAAATATTAGCCTTTTTGCGTGTTATTCTAAGTTTCTGTACTCTTATTATCATCCTTTGTTTGTCGGTAAACGAATATTCCTTTAAGCATGGTTAGCTTCGCGCTCAATTATTTAGACTATTCTTATCTCATTAGCTCAAATAATGATTCCTCTACATTCACAATTCGAACGTATTTATCTCGAAAATGGTTACTCGTAGAGATGTGACTAAAGTATATCGTTTTGAAGAGAAAACAATGGATGTTTTCAAGAATGGATTACCCTTACGAAGAAAAACCATTACCGGATGTAAATTCTTCATCCTAAAAAACTGGTAATTTAATTTCATGAATTTGTATATTTCGGTGTTAAACGATGGTTAAAAACTGGTTTTTCATAGGTTATTTTGCCGCTTTATAGCTTTGCTTCGTCAACTTCGGGTTGAAATAAATATATCATACTATTTTGGTATTGGTAATCTGAGGTAGAGCATTGTAAAAATCTTTTAGAGACTCTGTGTAGAAGGAAATGGTGCGCCATGTATCTAACACTTATATATATTATATAGATCTAACATAACTAAAGTATTTTAAGAAGTTCTTAATAAACTTTATCGAATTTCATAAAGTTGAAGAGTCTTGTCGTTGAATCTGTGGGAAATGTGACAATACGTTTGTCCATTGAATAACTATTACATGTATCAGTTGATACTGAAATTATACATTATAATTAGTATTAACTGTCATGCTCAGTACAAGTTGTGAAACTAGCAGGATATGTGGAATGGGAGATAAGGATATTCTACAAAGACAGATATTAACAGATGGGAGACAAAGACGCCAACTCGCGTTTGTTACAAAATTTAGCTACGGATGAAGGCACTGCAAAATACAAACAAATAAAGTAACTTAAGATATAAAGTAACAACAATGACCGTAATTTCCGGTGTCCAAAATTCTAAAAGACACACTGTGTTAATCTTTGACACAAACTGACGAATATTTTTGCAATTGCCATTGGACAGTATTGTGATGACGCTGTCGGTCAAAAGAAATAGTGGTTATTTTACAGCTTATGTTTTCGTCGATTTGTGGTCAAAGTCACATCCGTGGTTGTTACTTTATACATGGTGTCCTAAGTCATATGATCGGAACTTCCCAAATTGTCAAAAACCATATTTTCAGGCAAATTGCTCATTTTCTTCACTTTTGAGTTACAAGACGTTAAAGATTTCAAAACAATATGGCTTTTATTTTTATATTTCCAAGCTATCAAATCGAACAATACAAATTTCATACACAAAATGCTCTCATGAAGTATCAGAGGAATAAACAATTTCGAGTGACCAAGTTCAGCAGTTGTGAATGTGAGGTATTAATAGTTCGATAAAAAAAGCAAATATGTGATGGAGCATTCAATTATACACCAAAAGTACCCCTTGATATTTCTTCGTAACTGTCAACGCTTCGCCATACACTTGATTTGTGATTTATTGCCCGAGGTCCGGTTGCACTTGGCCTTTGTATATCAATCATAGATAAATCGCAAGTATCATAGAAACCGTAGATATCCCAGAAATTTGGTTGGGGGCGCTTGGAAAGTTCGCTCATGAAAAATATACAGGGTGTACACTTAACATCTCCTCCGACGCCTATGAGTTTATTTATGATTTCATAAAACATTTAAGTATAGAGATGTATATGGGATTAATGAAGGTAAATTTAAACATTTTTGGTAACTTTACAGGATGTCCCAAAAAAGGGGAACGTTATTAAGTGTAATTTTTGTAAATTGCATCACCTGCATTTTTTCCACGTGATAGAATCCTCTCTTGAGCTTGTGATAGTTCCTAGATTTTTTGTTACACTGGGAAGCAGTGACTCGAAGCTCTAACGTTTTAAAAGACATTTTAGACATTTGCATTGTCTTATAAAAAAATTAACATCACAGTTAGCCTAATTTAGATTTTCATCATTTTCGGATGAATACTCATATAAGATCATCTTACCAGGCACGAATACTCGTTTCGCCAAAAGTATACGCACGGTGTTTACAATAACAATTTTAATTTTCATGTTTCCAACTTCAATTTTCTTTTTTTTAAATAGGATGGTGAGTTTTTTGCCCCGTAGAGCGAAAGAAAATTCAATTTTCTTGATTTTGGTGTAAAATTATGTCATATTTATCTGAAAGTTAATGGGACTATTAATTATTTCAGGAAAACCTGCATTCGTGGCTAAGTGTCTGAGTGTTTAGAATGCCTCGCCATGGTTTCCATGTTGTTTATATTAAATTTGACAGCTCCTTTACGGCTTTCTATTTCGTCAAAATCTGCTTATTTTAAATTTGACCCTCGACAAGAAATGTACTCAACAAGAACTTATTACTATGACTTATTTAATTGGTTCATATGATTAAAATTGTTTATTAGCGGCTCGGGACTACGCACAACAATTTCCTAATAGAGGACATCCTGAAGTAAGGAATCTAGAAAGTTTAAAGGAGCGTTTTGAAGGAAGTGTTGATTATGAGGAAAAATTATTAAAAATTAGAAATAAAATTAGAATGAAAATTAAAGTTAGAAGTTATTTTAATTTATAATTAGAGCAACAGGTATTAAAAATATCTTCCGTCATTTTCCAAACACGTTGCAACTCATCAGAAAAATGATCTGGTATTACAAAACATTTCCGCAGTAATGCTCTGAAATGTATCTTTATTAGCCTCATATACATCCCTATCATTCATTTTTTATGAAATTCCGAATAAACTGGTAGGAATCCGCGGATCTGTGAAGTGAACAACCTGTATTTTAAAATGATTATTATCCCATTAATTCCTGAAATATATTATCTTAAAATCTAAGATATCTTGTATATTGAATCTCTACAAATAAATAAATAAGCAAAAATCATAACGTCAAATGATTATTTAGCTTAAACACAATGAGTTTGATCATTATGCCATACAAGTGTGTAAATTCATGAACATGAATTTTCCATATCGACGAATGGATAGGGATAGGAAATCTCTGTGGCCAACACCTATTCCTGGATTATATCTGTGAGAATTTTTTGAGAGTCACTTGAATTTACTAGAATTCAAAACCCGTAGTACTTCGTAGAAGCAACACAGGGAAATTATGAAATAATATTCGAGGTGGGAGAAAATTTATACCTTATTCAAACTAATAAAATTATTGAAGTTGCAATAAAACTTATTAAGTGAAAATTTTAATAAGTGGTGACTGAAGGGTTCGGTATATTTACCGATTCTTTCTCTGGTGGTAGGGATCGGAACATCAGGTCACGTTGAGCGTGATGTAGGACATGCTTCTGTTCCAAGTCGAAAAACGTCCCTTTCCATGAACATAACATTTCATTGGCAATTCATTTACAACTCACCGGTTTCATTGCCAACATCAGTTCCCAATTAAGCTTTGGTTGGGATTAATAAGAAACTTTATTTAAGCCTTACTTTATTCAAAATACATTGACGGCAGATGTGTCTGTCTGTGAAGTAAACTGTGTCTTCAAGAAGTCTGTGACTTTCGAGTTTATGACTTGTGCACTTTCAACAAAGTTGCCAGGCAAGCTTCCCCGTAATTACTGAAATCTGTTTTTGGTTTTGCAAATTGTTATTTAGTTATGAATAGTTATGAATGGATGTGCATTACGCTATTTCCAGTTTCTAGGCATTTTTCCACTAGCAAATTACAGAAATATTAGGTTAAATAAAGAGAGTCAGATCCACTAAAATAATATGTCCTGATTGCCAATAAATAGGTCGTTAACTGACACATTAAACTTCCCTAAGTTAATTGACGACGCTGCTGAAGGGTGCAGAAACCGTCCTTTGTTGTTTCAGTAGCTAACTCATTTTTTTTCCTCATTCTAATTACGCAACGACTCCTTTTATACCCAAAGTGTTAATATTCACCAATAACTTCGTTTAAATGGAAACATTTGAATGGATGTTATCAATTGGTAAAGTTTCTATAATGGCAAAGTTTCTACGAGAATTATGCTGCGGGTAAAAACAGCACCCCTTTAGCATCCGGGTAAAACGTTCTTTTATGAAAATATCTACAAACTGTTCCAACTTAGGTGCATCATAGATAGCTACACCTGAAGACAATTAAAACAATTATCATAACACAATGCTCTTATCCAAACCCTTTGTGGTCTGATATTAAAGGGATCAAAGGTCTTTGTAATGCTTGTCCTCAGATATGTTAGCGCAGTCTATTGTAGCTGTTACATCGTTGCTTAATTCTCGACACGTACTCTTCTAAATCTTGTTTAGGTCGCTAGCAGTCACATGTGCAATAAACAGCGCAGCCATTAAGTTGACAAATATGAAATATCCTTCCATTTTGTAAAGTCTGGTGTTTACCCTTGCATATCAAAAAGGCACTCAAGTTTGTTAGAGCAATAAGTATTCAGTCTATAGGGAGCACTCTGCTTAATTATTGGGTAATGAGATAGGTCAGGAGTTCATCTGAACTCATTATTTACTTTTAATTTTCTGGCTTTTTCCAAAGAACGCCCACGCAATTTAATCCATAATGCATGGAAATCTCTTGAAGCTCCCCGTTACCCGATTAATCGCAATAGATAAATAATTGACCTAGAATTGTTTAGGTAGTTCAATTAGCCCTGTAAATAACTCAAGACGCGAAAAAATCTATTAGTTGTTCTTTTTACTGGAGCAATTTATCTTTAACACCCAACTGCAGTTTACGAATACAGACCGCTAACGACTGGATAATTTCCACCTTATTTATTTTGCTCATAGTTTTTATCGAGAACTTTGGAGAAGAAGTAGTTAAAGTGATATATTGCTAACTTTTTGTTTCTAGTTTATTTCAGGGTGCAATGCCAATTTTGATGTATTGGGTCAGCGTGAGGTACATTTTGGTTTGTTTCAAAAATGGTCCTAAATTTTGATCGCGTGATCTAGGCGCTGTCACCACCAGCATTGTAGCCAGATTGGAGACGTTTTATAACCAGCGTTTTATAACAGTAAAATACTGAACTCAATCTTTTAAAATCTTCTTATCTCAGCAGCCGACTCAAATACGGAAAGAATTTCTACCATAATTTTAACTATTTCAATTTAAGCAAGTTTCAAGGAAATATTAGGACATAAATTCAGAGTAACCTCTTATTTCCCTGGGAATATTCCGTTCCGACGTCTGAAATATATACCTAATTCCTCTAATGAATTTCTTCATGGTTCAGCCGACATTAGCTTATTGTTTCACTCGAGTGAGTCAAAAGGTTTTAGCAAATGAGGAATGGTTTTCGGCAACCATTTAATTTCCTGTTTTCTTCCTTTTTGATCTATCATAGCGATTATTCAGAAATGTCATGCTAGGAGATAACGGGAATTAAAGTTTTCTCGCTAGTACATGTGATTTAGATGTTATTCCGACTGATAAACAAATTTGGTTAGCCGTCGAAAACAGACGTTTTTTCCCGTAAAACTGGACGAGAAAAGTTTGTCAGATTTGGCAAATGAATGACGTCGGTTTGATTTGTTTAGTCTAAATGCATTTCTGACACTTCCTGTAATTCTAACCTCCCTCGTATGAAGATACAAATGAATTTTTTCTAACATAAGTATGTTGACATATGCATAAAATTCATTTCGTTTTAATCACTTTAATTATTTCTCTCGTTGTAGTTAACCTTTTTTGTTTTTCATGAAGTCCAAATCTATTTTTTATCGTCGAAAATTAATTTGGTTCAACTGAGTCGATACTGTGGAATTTTACTTCATTAGTCCACAATAATGACCTCAAAAACCTCGCCGTGCTTGGTTGTGCCAACACTTCAAAATTCCCTTTTAGTCGAACAGATTTTTATTATTTTTGTATCGTAATATATTTTTCCGCAAGGAGAATCTGCAAAAAACATCCTACTTGGTTTTCTGCCGGCCGGATAGTGTGGGATTCACCGAAGCGCATACCCACTAAAAATCTCGGGATTCCCGTAAACGGAACCTCTTTCGATCTGCAAATCTCATTGCAGCCGAATATTGAGGCGTCGCAACTTGTTAAATTCGATTGAATTACATCAGATTTTATGTGAATATATGGAAATAACTGATTTCCACTTCTATAATTCAGGTTGTCTTTACAAATTCCATAAAAGTGCTTAAAATTCGAAACGAAATTGTTGGCACAGTGATTATTTGATTTAAATTGAGGGAGTGAATTATTCGAGCTTTCAGTTGCGGCGTGCCCTTTATGGAGAAATTACATTTTTTCAGTGTAAAACGTGTTGATCAGCTAAAAATTCGATTTAATTCTTGAATTCTCTGTTAAACCCAGCTTTTGTTGAATGAATGAACTATTTACACCCGTACTTGATGTATGTAGTTATTTATCTTTTAAAAGTATTAAAAATTTTATTTGTATATATTCAAGGACTGGTCTTGTAAAAGTGGTTTTTTCGTTTGAAGCTCAGAGTAGGAAAAATTTTCCCAAACGGACAATGCTTTATCTTAACAACTTAATCCCAAAATGCTTTTAAATACTTTTTAGTCTAGTCAGTATCATCTGTTTGCTTCCCCTAAAGAATTGCATCGCGGGATTAAAAGATAAGTAACTTTTATACAACGTACCGGCCCGAAGAAAACTTTCTTTTATTTTGTTTGGGAAAGTTTAAGAGCGCTAATTTCATTTTGAATCATCCGTTTTGTTTAGTGTCCGATTTTCGCCTCTCGGGATATCAAACTTTCAGGGGATTTTCATTTCTGCATTTCAGTTTTTCCGTATAGGCGCTAATGTGATCCTTCGTTGAGTAAATCAGTCTGAATTATTACTGAAAATAACATTAATAAATCCTAATTCGGTCCAGATTCCATACATTTCTCTGATAAATCGATCACAATATTTATTTTTAAATTTAAATCACTCCCTGATTTTTATATTTTTCCAAATCGTATAGTTTCAACAAAATATAGTCCAACTTAGAATTGACAATGGCAACTGCATTCCATTTTATTAAAGTGACCGATAACACGCAAATTATCAACGGCGATTTGGTAAGTGCAAGGAAAATGATCAATAAATTAGAGCAATTTGCACCAATACAGATTAAATCAAAAAAGAGCGCGACTGCATGAAACACATTTATCAGTTTAAGTTCCATGAGTGTACAGTTATTAAAAACAATACACGTTTTATGGTATTTTTGATTCAATGTGTTGGTTAATTTTAATGATTTACGTGCTTAAAAAATATATCCACTAAAATGATATATTTCACTTTATTGCCATATTGCTAGGGAATAAAGGAAGACCCACGATATGCGTACTAGTACCAGTTTCATATACGTATCCTGTATAGCGGCATTCTCATTTTTGTGCAGTTCGGCGCAGCAATGAGAATATGGTGCAGTTATACAGGGCACATGAGAACAACAGGAACTGAAAAAGAACCGGAACGAGAATTTAGGACAAAAATTGGTAATATAAGACCATGATATTATAGGAAAAATTTGAGATGTCATCATTGTTAATAGTTGCAAATTTATTCTGATGAAAATCTTAGCGAATCGAGTAAAGGGAAAGTACAGTCATGTAAAAACTACTGGACCGTGACTTCATACATTTATTGACAAAATTTGCATAAATAAGACTCCAAAGAAATTAAAAATATTCTTTAACAAGATCAGTGTGAATCATTTACAATAAAAGCGGACAAAGATAGTTTAAACTACAGTCTCGCCTACTAATAAGCGCCATTGTTTTTATGGCTTTTCATAGCTTAATTTCTAATAATTGTAGTCTTATAACCCTAAAGGAGGTAATAAAAATTATCTAAGGCTTTGTACCTTAAAAGTTTTTCTTCCTATCGCCCTAAACCGAGAACCCAACAGAAGCACGTTCCTTTCATTATAATCTTCCTTTTATGTTCAATAATTTTTCCTATTTTCGTAGACCTCGTTTATAGCAAAATACTGAATTACTTCAGACATTTCTCGTTTTCTCTTTGTCTATTAAACCGAGTCTTTTCGTGGATACCTATTTCATACTCATGACATTCCTGATATAACTACTGATCCGCTTTATTTCATGCTTTGCTATTTTCCGCTAAAAATTTGCGACGAAAATAGAGTGATAGGAAATGAAATATCCTTTAAAACATAGCTATTCTAACTTGTACCTAAAAATTTAGAATTACTTAATTGTAGATTTCTTAAATTGCATTTATAGATATTTGCGTAAGTCCACTTATTTTGACTTTCCATTACTTATATAAAATATAAAATGTAAAACTAGATCCTTAAAGTAACTAATACGATGTATCTGCATATTCAGAATAAGGATTCGAACATTGAAAATTCAAAAATTCGTGCAATGACGTAATTAATTATTTAAAAATCACCTATTTTAGGTTCCTTTTTTTTCTCACACAGGCCAAATTGTTGAATCATGGTCCAAGTTCGTTTAACTTAAAACAAATCCTAAGTTTCGACGTGAATGAAAATCACAATTTTGCTCCCGCAATAAGAGCAATTTGGCAAATGAGTGCCATCTATTTGTCTACAGGGTGTTCTAAAAGTCCGGGCTCCTTCTTCAGGAACGTAATCTACACGTTAATATAAAATAAACATTCAAATATCTTTTGTTAAGTCACCTTTAACGTTTCATTTTTTATATATCGTGCCGGTAAAGTTGTTAACTGATGATAATTCCTGAGCGGTCAGTCATAAAATCATGAAATTCGATATAGGACATGATCCTGGGGAATGCAAATTTTTAAATAACCCGAACTCAAATTGTGGCTTAATTTTAAAATTTCGATGTAACGTAAATTGTAGATCAACACGGAAGTGCCCTATTTGTAAAAAGCATTTTATTTTTGATAAAATCAGGTACCCTTTCTTCAAGTCGCTTAAAATTTACCTTTTTAGAACACATTTAATAAAACAGGTCTGTGCCTGAATTATGGGAATCTAAACTAATCTGAAGCATATTTAATATACCTGAATATTAAAATTTTTTAGGATGCGATTTAGAAACTAAAATTATTTGAAATTTTATCTTAAATTAACGTGTAAAATACGGTCCTGACGTAGAGACCAGGACTTTGATAACACAGGAGCTGATAACCGAATTTGGCAGAGTCCACTTTAAACCATGATTGAACACCTTGGCTTCGATATATTTCAATTTTTATTTTACTAAGGCACTAACATTCTAAAATTTTAACAAATAACTTATTTATCAAATATTACAGCTCACTATAAAAATTAAAACTTAGAAAACACGACCAGGAGGTAGGTACTGAGGTCCAGGAGTAGAAGAATGCGAAGTGGTAATTAATCTGGGTGTTGTAGTTGATGGGCTTCTACTAGTTGTAGTTTGCTTCACAAAAGACGTCGTGGTGGATGGAATATAAGTTGTAGATAATGAGGACGGAACTCTTGGAAGTTTGGTGGTTGTGGTTATTCTAAGCAATGGTGTAGTCTTTAGAGATGTCACTGTTACCGGAGGGAACTTGACTGTAGTTGTTCCTCGAGTAATTATGGGAGGCAAATTAGTAACTCCTGGAGTTGAAAGAGTTGTAGGTCTCTTGGTTGCCTTTGTTGTTATTGGCCGTTGGGTCGTTGAAGTAATTATTATGGGTCGTTTGGTCGTGCGAATTATCGTGTTTGTTGTGATAGGTGGTAAATAGGTGAGACCAGGAGTTGTTGCCTTGGTTGTTGCAATAATTGGTGGTTGCTTGGTGGTTGTTGTTGTTACCGATGGTTTTCTCGTAGTAATAGTGGTCCTTAGCGCATCAGTTGTTAGTTTCTCAGTAATTGCGGTAGTCGTTGTGGATCTTTTAGTCGTCGTTGTAGTTATTGATGGCCGCTTGGTTGCTGTGGTTGTTATTAGTGGTTTCTTTGTGGTAGTCGTAGGTGTAATAGTGGATGTTTTTGTTGATGAAGGCGTAATTGATATTTGGCGAATAGTTGTTGTTGAAATCGGTGGCAAATAGGTGAAACCAGGAGTTTTTATCTTAGGTGTTGTAGTTGTTATGGGTGGTTTTCTTGAAGGAGTAGTAGTCGTAGTACTAATTGTTGGCCGCCTAGTCGTTGTATACGTGATTGGTGGCTTCTTTGTAGTAGTTGTTGATGTTGTTATTGATGGAGGTTTGCTTGTGTATATTGTATGTCCAGTTGTGGTCGACTTAATGGGTGGTAAATAGGTGAAACCAGGAGTTTTTATCTTGGGTGTTGTAGTTGTTATTGGTGGTTTTCTCGAAGGAGTAGTAGTCGTAGTAATAATTGTTGGCCGCCTAGTCGTTGTATACGTGATTGGTGGCTTCTTTGTAGTAGTTGTTGATGTTATTATTGATGGAGGTTTGCTTGTGTATATTGTATGTCCAGTTGTGGTCGACTTAATGGGTGGTAAATAGGTGAAACCAGGAGTTTTTATCTTGGGTGTTGTAGTTGTTATTGGTGGTTTTCTCGAAGGAGTAGTAGTCGTAGTAGTAATTGTTGGCCGCCTAGTCGTTGTATACGTGATTGGTGGCTTCTTTGTAGTAATTGTCGATGTTGTTATTGATGGAGGTTTGCTTGTGTATATTGTATGTGTAGTTGTTGTAAACTTAATAGGTGGTAAATAGGTTAAACCAGGAGTTGTTATTTTAACAGGGTTAGTAGTTGGTGACTGCTTGGTTGTTGTGATTATTGGTGGTTTTCTTGTAATAGTCGTGCCCGTAGTGTTTGATGTTATTATTGGTTGAGGTTTTTTCGTTGTAGTTATTGTGATACTCGGCGTTGGTACTTTGGTGGTGTTAATGATTGGTGATGTTTTGGTGGTTATTGTAGTTATCGATGGCTTTTCCGTTGTAGACGTTACAGATGAGAACGGCGGCAAATAAGTATTAGCTACTATTTTAGGTCTTGTGGTACTTTTAAATGTTATAACAGGTGGCACTCTAGTGGTCGTTCTTGTTGACGGAGATAGTGTAGAAGTAAAAATAGAAGGGAGTGGTGGGTTGGGCTTTGGATAAGAGTATCTCGTTCCCGTTCTGGCTGCAGTTTTTGAAGTCGACTGAGTCTTATACGTATATAGAGTAGGTGGCGTCGAATAAGTATATCTTTTACTGGTTGTTGTTGTTGGCTTTGTTGTGTCTACTATTTTTGAAGATATTGACGAAGGCGGTATTGGTACTTTCGAAATTGCATACGAAAAAGTTACTTTAGGAGATGAATAAGTATATTCCACACTTTTTAAAGTAGTTGCTGTCGATGCGTAACTTACTGTCGTCGTCGTAGGTTTTGTCGTTCTTTCTGAAACAACCTTTCTAGTCGAATATGTAAACGGTACTTTAGGTGTTGTATACACATAGTCCACTATTTGCTTGCTAGTTAAATCCGTACTCGGTTTTGGGGTAGTCTGTATTACTACCTCTTTGGGATATGACGGATATGGGAATGGTACTTTAGGTATAGGATAAGTGTATCCATGTCTTTTAGATGTGACGAAAGGGAACTGTCGTTTTTGTGTGGGAGCTTCGATTGGTTCTGGAATTCCATATAAATTTATGGCTTTCCTTCCAGGTGCAATTTCATTAATTTGGTTCGCAAATACATCGTCCGATCTTGATTCTACACCAAGAACTCCATTAGATATGGCCTGACTAACTACTGCTAAGATTACTATTGCAGTCTGCTGCAACTGCAAAATAAAACCAAAAGTTAGCAGGAACTTAATAAGATCATTCAATTAGATTACATACAATAAAATTTGTAAGTCTTACAGGTTATGGATAGATTGCGGGGCAAGTATTAGCACCGAATACCACTTTATTCGCAAGTTCACACCCTTGCGAATTAGAAGGGTTATTTCCATTGGTCACCTACAATTTATTTCGGCAGCTATGTAACTCGAAATCATCAAATTTAAGATTTCATAAAAATTAAAATTAGTTCAATGTTTTTCGAGTTTTCACGTGAAAATTGTATCACGTCCGCCCTCATTCAATGCCTTTTATAGCCATAGGAAAGAGAGATATCGCTCTAATATTTTAAAATAATGAAAGGCAATTATAATTATGATTTGATATTCCAATTTGATGTGTATTGTTTTCGAAATTTTGCGAGTGTATAAACAGGAACGAAATTGACGAAAATATGGATTGAATTCGCTAATCTCAATAGAAAATTCACGAGTATATAAACCTGGATTAACCCGACAGGTAGCCCCCACACACACAATGTTTGCCACAATTTGAATATTATGGTCACCAATAAAGAAATAATATTTAATAATAATATTAGTAACATCGTGATAACAAACCTCGATAAGGCTAATGTCCTCGCGTAAGAAGAGCACAACAAATTTAATACAAAGCCATGTGATTTGCATGAATTTACCATTAGACAGAATTTATTTTGATACTCAAATATTAAAAAATGTACATTAAAAGAGGTTTAACCTTTATTAACGCGACGTGTAACCTTTAAAAAGGTAAACGTTAATTAACTTGTTATTATGCAACTTAATAATTGGATGCGTCAAGGGTAGAACCAATATTTGCTTTAGTGCAATTTGGTCACTTTTCTGAATGCTGAATGTTTTACGGACATCGTAGTGTATGACGATGTTCTGGTTTTCCACTGAGTTGGACTTTCGGATTACAGTCCTGATAATTAGGCTTAAGGGAAGATTACGCCTCTAGGAGGGACCTTTTTTCTACCGGGAGTAAAAAATTGAGAACCCGAGGAGCACAGCACCGAAGCCAATTGATCAATGCTAGTTGATCCCATATCAATAAAAGTTTTGCAATAACAATGCAATAAAAGTTTTGCAATCATAACAAATTGTTTTCCTTATTTGTGGACTGAACAACAGTATTTTACCGACAAATGATCTATGACACTGATTCAGCACTCCATACAGTTAATTTGCCATTTTTAAATGCGGTACAACATTGCTGCCGCACAACGTAACAGTGATATGTAAAATTTTTGAAAATCGCTCGTGCATTTGATTAAAATTTCGAACAAACCGATTAAATGACACTTTAGTTAAAATTCTGAAGTTAAAGTAACTTAAATGAAAAGTAACAGCCAGATCATCTAACATAATTTTATTAATTTGTTTTTCGTCGTAGTAAAATAAATGTACAGAGTTTAATTTTAGGATTTTATTGCACGCTCTAAAGTAGCACCACGCCGCAACTTTTCCTCTTTTTTAATCACCACACTAAAACCGCTTGTTTTTCTAAATAAATGTGTTGGTATATAATGAAATGAAAACTTCTAATGTTTATCTCAGTGAAGATCACCAGGTACTTGCTTTCTACTCAACAATATATCTTCGGACAAATTTATATTCACATTATCACATTTAGTAGATACATAATTTTACGATTATAAAAACGGATATTTCTCTGATGGGTACCTTGATATATTAATATTTATTATGTGTATATAATGAAGCACGCAAATGACGCTTAAGAATAAAGAAATTTCCAAACATATTTTAACATAACAAGGTCGAATCAGATTATGCTTTTCTATAAAATATATTTTTGGACGTTTTAATCGGTTGACATTAAATTCGTCCTAAAATGTGAAACGAATATTTTGATATACTATACATGGCGTTATCTTTAATACTAATCAATAAAATTAAAAACTTGATTAGTGATATTTATTTTTCAGTTCTTCCAAATATTTATTTTTGACACAGTCGCTTTCAGGAAGAAAATTACTGTATGCTTATTTTTTGAGCCAAGAATGTTGCAAACCATATTATTTTAAAAGCGTGAGTTTTTGGAACATTCCATCCTAAGTTTAAACTAAATTTTTTGAGAGGGTAAAGAGTATTTGTAAGTCCAGGTTAAAGTAAATTTTATCGATACGCTGGGTAAAACTCAGAAATTCTCTGTTCTGATTGAATGACTCTTGAGTTCGATCTTAACAGTTCTGCAGTATCCAAACTGCGACTAAAATTTACATTTAAGTTTCAGTTTAAAATTAGGGTCTGCAACCAGGTCTGAAGCTTTAGTTCAATAACTCGGCCTTAAAGGGACAAAATTAAATTCTAGGAACGATATTGCCATGGAGCAATTTCGGAGATTTTTCCTTTACTAAGTATTAATAGGGTTCCTCATGTAACTAAAGAAATCCGTAATATACAAATGCAGCAAAGCAGTAATTATTTATATATACCTATTGATTTTAAATTAAAAGTTAATTAAAAATCTTTAAGTCGAAGTTATGTTTTAGAATAAAAGAGAATAGATTTCAGTATTTTAAAAGGTATTGAAAAGAAGATATGATATATAAAATTTAATTAGAATCGTCTATGGGATATTGAGATAACAGGGTAAGCGCTCCATTAAAAAAAGGCGCCAACATCAAATTGGTTGATCCACCTGGTATATATTTATAAGTAGTAAAATGTGTTCCATTTTATTTGGATTTATCATTAATTGGACGAGATAATTGGGACAATCCCGCTTCTGCCACTTTATTTTAACAGTTTTTACCATGCCCTAAATGGCTCTAGATGAGAATGAGTCAAAATTTTCAGCACCAAATTTCTAATAGTTCATATATTTCACAAATTTTTATAAGATAACAGGCTCTGTTACAAATGTTAAGGCAAGAAAATAGGAAACCTTTCAATAAAACTTACCATCATGTGTACATTTAACTATCTCTGATGAAAGGAAGACACTCACACTTCAAGACACCGTAACAAAAATGATTATCAATTTTATTAGATATATTATATATGCCAAGAAATTGAAGGTAATCAACTTTATAAATCCAAATTATTTTCATCTACAGTTTTATGTCTACATCTAGATTGTTTTCCATTTTTAGTTAAGGAATTTTGTGAATTTTTTTGTGAATATTTATTTTCCTCGTTGTTTTAAACAATTGGAACAGTGCTTACTGAGAAATACCTTTTTTCTGCAAGTCTTAGGATATTGTATTGTTAGCAGGTCAAAAATGATATCAAAACACCCTTGATTTTTGTATAATTTTATGTGTTGCAGAAAGTGATAAGAAAATAAATCGTAGACGTAGAAGAAATATCGTGTACAATTTGCACAAAATAACCATTCATACCACGATACATTTTGTTATTGGCTTGTGTAGAAAATGGGTCAGCCTCTAACCATTGCCTCCCCATTTTTGAGTATGTGCATCCAAGACATGAAAATTTATTTGTTTATTATTATTATTTCATTTTTTACCTCCCGTGTATTGCCATGATGTAATAGAAAAATGAGTAAATAATAAATCAAGATTTACTAGTCTATTGCAAAGGAAATAAAAGGTTAATGGAATATAGAAGCCTCACTCTTTCGACTCATGATTTTGGTTCCAAACGTAACCTGGTTTAAAAATCACGTTTTTTCGCTCTGAAATCAGTTTCGGCCGTGATTTATATCAGTCAAATATTCTATAATGCAACCTATGTGTATGTTTGGATTGGGGCAATATCTAATAATTATAATCTAAAACGGCTCGTATCAAGCTTTTTCCCTCTAGAACATAAAACTTTTATGATCACAGGAGCAAGGAACTAGCTTAAAGCCCAAATTGTATGCGGATTATTTAATATTACAATTAAAGCTATATTTCGGTGATAAAAAAAATTCTGGTTTAATCCGCAAAGCAACGTTTTGGTATTCCAGAAATCCCTTTTCAGTTTTGTGCAGCAATTTTGAAGATATCTGAATCTAACAAAAACGGGGTTATGTGCATGTGTAAATCATATTCTCAGTGTTAAATAAATTCGATGAAGCCTGTTAATATTGGCCCTCGAATCATTGTTTTTTTACTTTTCAAATATGTCGTAGTTTCCACTGTACGTGCTTCTTTCTCGCTTTTTTTTAGTCTAAAAGTCGATTGATAGAACATGTTTTACTTGTATTTTGTCCAACAGCCGACTTCAAACTTAATCACGTTATGCAAGACAAGTACGGGCAACAAACTCTCCAAAAATCTATTCAGGACTTTAAACGCTTAATATATTATTTCTAAAATCGTTAAAGATAGGTTCTTGGTTTACTGAACCTTTTTCGTTGTGTAATAATTTCTTGTACCATCTCCGTCACATCAAAGAACACCCTGTACATTCAAAAACGCTCCTAACTAACGATTCTTCGCTTTTCAACAACTAGTTGTTAGCTTTGCTTTCACTCCATTGTGTGGCATTATTGACAGATATTTGACTGCTCATGTCTGTTCATCTTTAATTCGCATGACTACCTGAACGTTGGACCCGCCAGTGAATTTTTCCCCTTTTCGACTCCACTTAAATTTCCCCAGATCACTAACATGAAAATAATCAGGAGCTGGGGTGGAAATTTATATTAGAGAAGGCGGGAGAGGTTCGTAAATTTAGTTCAATATACCCATTCGCCTGAGTTCAAAAGAAAATTAAGTCAATTTGTTGCAGCCTGTCGAAAAAGCGAGCTCTTATCTTTTGTACTATTGAAGTATATTTGTCCTAGCGCTGACTGTCCTATAAATTGTTCGTCGCTTCTATCCCGCGACACGCTTAGTGCACTTTCAACATCTGAGTTTGTAGTATCAGCAAGGTACATTTTTGGGTGATCTCTAAGAACAACCCATTCAATTCCCCTCGAAAAACATAATCTTTTGTCGTAAAGATCAATAATAAATATGGCTCGGCTATGCGTTTATGGACTTCTAAAAACATGAATATAATCTCTTATCGACTTCACACTACGTACTACAAAGTTGAAAATTTACCTGCCGGCTATGACCGATTACTATCTGAGATGACATAGGTATGGCCTAATAATGTTGTGACGTACCAGGATTTGGACCGAATTGATTAATAGACTGTTCGATTAAACGTGTGACAGTGTTTGGACGTGGACAAATGCTCCCCGCTTGGATGTTTGACGCAGGGATGGATTTACCCCGTCGTTGACGCGCAATACAAAATGTCCCATCGGAACCGGGTAACGAGTCATTGATTGGGTTGGCCTGGTTGTTTATTTGGGGATTAATATTGAGGATGTTTAGTCTAAACTCTTACATACGTAATTGTGTACGATGTCCATGTAAATTCTAATGTTAAATACAATCTGAAATTAGGTCAGTTGGCTTTGCTGTACTTGATAACACTGCATGAACCTCCGACTTGATGGATCGATTGTAAAAAAATTTAACCAGGAATTATCTAAATGTTTAAACCTCTTTAAAAATTTTCAAGCTGACAGGATACACTTACAGTTGTTCGCATGCGATTGAACGGGCATTTGTAAGGTCCCGCACAAGCCTGTTCATGTAAACGCTGCTAGCAAATTGATGTAGCTGCTAAAAGTGAAATTCTTGGTAAACTTTAACTGGTGGACTTTAACGTTCTATTTTAAACGTCAACTAAAATACAGAACGCTTTTTGATTTTTAGCAATAATTTCGAAAATTCCTATAATTGCGATATTTAAACAGACAATTAACTAGCTGTGAAATCCTTCACAGCTATTTAATGTTCTTCTGTATTACTTTTCTGATCGCACCGGCACTTTTTTGATCCCACTTCAGTTGTACCTCTACTTTTTCTTTGTAACCTTCCATTTAGCCATTCCGGGCATGGAAATTTCTGCCAATACAATGCGACAACCCTACATATGATCTAACGCAACACAGGTGCACTGCGGACCACATTCAACGCAATTGATTAACCAATGCTAACCAAGGAACAACCTAGATAAATAATGAGCCATTAATAATAAACAAAAATAAATAATATCGAACGTGCAAGTTGTGCCATCAATTACACTTTACACCTATGACCTATTAACATGAATCTATTTTTTTTATTTATCAATTAATAAATATTATCGATTAGTAGATATCATGTAAATTTAGGTACTGGATCGTTCGGAAATTAAAAAAAAAAAATAAATTCGTTGTTTTTTTTGATAACCTTGACTATCCTATAGCTCAGAAACAAAAAAAAAATTAGGACCATAATTACATAGATCTCTTATTGATTTCACCTTAAAAGGCACTTTTCTGAGGCATTTTTTCCGAGCATTTGCAAAGTTAGTTTTACAGAAGGACTTCATCTCTAAGAAAATGTAATACTTCCTTTTCCTGGGACGTATTTCGTTTTTTCTTTGGTTGTCGATCCTTCACTTTTGCAAACATTAGTTTAAATAAAATATGAGATGGTTCAAAACTATACTAATATACATAGAAGACGAAAAGCGCCGCAAAGATTCGTTAAAAATTGATGGAAACACTTTTCGTGAAAATGCTGGAACACGTCGAATATTGTTTTTAGTGGTGAATTTTTTGACGTAACAGACATATATATAGGATTACCAATATAGTAGATAAATGTGCTTTTCCATTTTCGTCTTATGAAACCCATGTATATTATGACGTTTTTGTGTTCTTTGAGAAATTCTGAACATATCTCATCATGATTCAACAGCTGCTGAAATATTTGCAATTAAAGTGGCCTGTTAAATCGCCTGACCTCGTCCCTATGGACTTTTTTATGGGGTTATCTGAAACATGAGATGTATTTTTAAAAAAAATTAACAATATAGGAGAGTTAAACATTAAAATTACTGAAGAAACTCAATAAATATCTATTCAACTGACAAAAAAAGTTCTTGCGGATTATGAATTGCGGCTTACTCATTCTCAGAAAGCCAACGAGTACACCTCGAACAATTAGTACATTAGATTATATGAGTTTATGTTGTTATTTTTTAAGTATTAATAGTTCGCTCGTTATTTCTTCTTTTTGCATTTTTTTTTGAAAACTTGAATTTAGATGTGGTTATGTCACATGAAATATTGCTCTAATTTTTAACGAATTTATACGGAACTTTTGGGCCTCCATGTATTCTTTATTTGGAAGATATGACTAAGGTAACGTAAACATGTTTTTAAAAGGTTGGCTACGATTCTTCCTTTAACACCTCATAGTATTTTCTTAAGGGTTCTATTAGCCAAATTACGCTTTGTACGAAGATAGCTCACTAAATTTAATTACTATCTCAAATTAGGCATTATTCTATGTACAGCATTTGTTTGTCCCGGCGCATAGTACAATTAGATTCTTTTCTTCGTTCGTTCTCAATTCTCTTGTTCCCTTTGCAAACGTTAATGTAAAAAGAATATGAGCTAATTCAATCTTTCGTACACTTACGCACTAGAAGAAACCTCAAAATATTCGATGTTTCTAAATTTATTTCATCCTTACCTAAGTATTTTCATTTGTGTATTTGGCGGTACGTAAATCATCTACTATACCACTTAAAAATTAAGTGTCCCTCGACGATTCTTTCCTTAAAGTATAGGCTAGGGGAACAAGTATAACCGTTCTTGAGATTCCGATGTAATACTTGAGAAACCCGAGATAATGCCTGTGGTGTATTTCATTTTTATTTCCTATTTACGGTACAAATTGAGATAGCTATAATAATAATAATTTACTGGCTGGAAATAAGATGCAAAGAAGCGAGAATTCATGTCGCTAATGAATCATGACAATGCCTTTGTCATTGGACAGCAGCCGACAATTTTATAAAACTATTGAGAATTTTGTACTGAATGATGCAATGGCTTCGAAACACGTTTAAATAGAAACTGATGCCATTTTTCCTACAATTCAACACAATGAAATTTCCTGCAAATTTGTAATTTAATTTTTGCGCCAACGCCAATGCCGCAAAAGATAGAATAATTAGCCACAGTGAACAGTTACCCTGTCTGTACACGTTGCGACAGAAGATCATGAGTTTGAAGTAAATCTAAATTAATGAAGAACATTCAACTGAAATTACATTTAGTTTATTTCCATTTCCGTTTTTATTTCACTATATCACCTCTTTCTGATTTGCTCCTATTTGCTCTGGTATAAACCTAATTATTGGAGGAATAAAAGTCACACTAATTTACCCAGTTGACGCTAGCCAGCTGGTCCAATTCTCGTACAGTTTAAGTAGCCGTAAAGGGTAACGATAAAGTCCAATTTACGCTCATTCGGAAAAAGTCGGTGTCGTCGCTATGAATAAAATGCGAAAACATCATTCGTCCAAATTTTGTCATATGTTTAATCGAACAGCAAAAGTGATCAATTTTGTGCAAATCGAGATACTGTCACAACGTTATTGCTTTTGTGTCATCTTATAACGCTATCACTCACAACCTCTGACAAATTACCATGTAATATTAAATCGATTTTATCGTTTTTTTCTGCTAACGTAAAAGAGATGCTGCGTTTTATTAAAGATTTTTGGGTACTTTATACGTCCTTGGCATTATTGATGAATTGCTATTTAAAATTTGAGATTATAATTATTTGCAAATTCTACGAAGGGTTACCAAATTCAATGAAATTGGATGCTAAAATTTAAATGCCGATTTTACATTTTATTTTAATTTTTATGAAGATTATAGCAAATTGACCCTAGAAGTAAATTATTGAGGTCACTGCACCGGCCAGATCTTGTGGTGGTTACTACATGATTATTAATGAAATTGTTGTTTGGCTAGAAACTACTATTCTGATTGCGAAACTGTTTACTATTATTCACTAGTTTGGTAATGGCTTTGTCCTGGTGCCGGGTAGTATTCACGAAATAGTGGTACGAAATGAAACGAACACTGAAAATCAGAGAGTAGACACTCCTGAAGAAACTTGAGCCTCCCGCCTTAAGGGTGAATTTGAGCTTTAATTTTAATTGAAATACTTCCTCGCTAGTATTTTAATAACCTCTCAAACGTTACAAACAGCTCCAGTAGTATGGCTTTTACCACGCCTTTTCATACTTTACGATGGAGAAACTCACTTTCGTACATATAAACTCAAGGACATGGAACAATTGTCAAAATAGTTGTCTTCAAACGATTCAGTGTGTTACAAATTAGCTATAATGCTCTACATGTAAGGGTACCTCTTTTCGTGTGTTGCCCAAAAATTCAAAAATTAGAAATCTATGAGAGCTTTAAAATTTACCATATTGAACTTCAATAAAGCGATGATTGAACCTTCTTTGTAACTTCAGCATATTTCACATAAAAAGCCCTAATAATGTTTGGATGTGTTTGGAGGGGAACCGGAAAATTGGGTATATTTTCCCGGATGTATATATTTACGGAAAAATGGTAAAAGCTGCTTAGTGTCTATAAAAACTCATGTTTCTCATCAACTTTATTCACAGTTTGTCATATTTAGAGTTAAATGCCCATTTTTGTGGTTTTAATAAGTATCAAAAATACTTATACCGCGTCGTTATGAAATTAGGAAAACCAGCAGCATTTTAAAAGGGGGATAAAAATATGTCCTGATAAAGTGCTAATGGTTTTTGAAAAGAATAAGCATAATGAAGCGGTAGAAAAGAATATTTTAATATATAACAGTAGAAGAAGGCTTTTAACGCATACGCGACATGTTGCAAAACACGACGAGTATCGGAGGGTTTTGCAAATCGCAAGAGCTTTAAAGGCCCTTATGCTGGAACATTATAGAATATTTTTTATTACAAGTGAAGTAATATTTCCACTTATTGACACTTTTAAGTGTTAAGAAGTGTTATAAATTTGTCCAAGTGCACACATACCGGAATTGAACAGTCTATAGTATTATTTTCGAATTAACAAAACACGTATCATAAAGACCCTTTTATGCTCCCTCCAGCTGGCATAAAACGTCGATCATATGTAATTAAAAATGCATGCGTAATTAAACACGGATTATTTCATTTCCCTTCGGATATCTTCGAAAGTATACGGATTTTTCATTATTCTTTGTTGTCCCAAGTGGCTTCCATTAAACCAAGTTCTACCTTTTATGGTTGTAAAGTTAGCAGTGCTAATAAATCGAATTTGCAACGTTCTGCTTACGCAGGTGGTGACGCATGTAATCTGAAGTAAATGGGCCTCGGCCATAATACTCATCATCTGAGCATATCCATTGGCTTGCTGAGGCGAATATGCTTAAAATATGGTTGTATATGGGGAGAATCTTCATGAAGATCCCCGCTGATATTGTCCTTGTTGGCCAATAAATCATGTCTCCATCGGAAAACTACATATTTATTAACTTGTTATTACGGTTTATCAATCAGAGGATTAAGCACTTTTAATATCTGCAAATTAATTTTGTTTTAGGAAAATGCAAGTTATTCCATCAAGACATAATGAATGTTTGAAAATCCCAAAGACAAATATCTACAGCAGCTGAAAATAAAGCCTGCCTTAACGTTAAATGTCTTTGTCAGTATAATTGCCTTTGATTCAACAAACTGAGATAAAATCTGGAGCTGATCAAAGGGTTACGTAACAGAAATTTCATTTCGTGAAAAGCGAATTCATTTTCGCCGATTTCCGGATTTAAAGTAATCTCCAAGAGAAAAATTACAATACGTTTCCCAGCTGACATATTGTATGTCGGTTGGTACTCGAGCACATTTCAGATAAATCAATGCGCCACACTGAAACACATGCAGCTATAAATTAAGTGGATTTATTGGCCTAAATTGTCGGGATTCGAAAGTACCTCCGTCATATTATTTGTTATAGGTTTTTTCACTTTTAGTTTTCCAGTTTCAATTTTTCAATATTTCTTTTAGTATGCACAGAAGACCGAAAGTTCCGCGTAAATTCGTTAAAAATTGAAAGAAATATTTTTCATGAAAATGCTGGAACGCGTCAAATTTGTTTTTAGTTGTGCATTTTTTGACTTTTCCCTATAGGGTTATCTGAAACACAGAGTGTATTCAAATAACTCCGACAATATGGCAGAGGTAAAAAATAAAATTCCGTAATTCTGCATGCGTGTCTACAACGTCAAAAAATGCGCAACTAGAGAGATTATTTGACGTGTTCTAGCATTATAATGAAAAATATCTATTTCAATTTTCAACGAATTTACGCAAGATTTTTGGTCCTCTCTGTACATAAATAGTAAGCCCTTGCGAATTCTTAAATAACACCAGTCATATATGTATGTTGTTACTATAAACACAAACATTGACGAAACGTGTTCCAAAGTTTATTAAACATTTAGATACGCACTTCCGCTAAAATTTTCTCAAGAAGCTAGCTCATGCTATTATGGCCTAAAGACTTGGTGGTTGTATGTCTAAGTTATGTAATTGCATATTACACACCTAAATTGGAAAGTGTTTCATTAATGTCGAGAGATTTGACAGTTTACCAAGACACTTAATATCAAGGTTAGCTATAATCTTGAGACAGTGTGGAAATTTTCTACCATAGTTTATGTACTGTTTTTTCCATTACTGACTTTAAAAGACACCTTTGATTATTATGTTTAATTATTATAGTATAATTATTAAACGACTGTGAAGTACGTTTTCTCGCCGTTGTGGGCAATTGGCGAATAGGTTAATGATGTATGTCATCATCTCCATTGTTGATTTACTTATAGTTGTCATGGAAATGAATGTCACACGAAACATCACCGTTGATGTAATGATGCAAGATGTGTGAAGAGGGAACGGAATTATGACCTTTACGTTGTAGATTTATTAAATTTGTTAGATTATTTACATTTGATGTTTGCATCATAATAATGCACTTTACATCCTTGGCGTAGGATATACTATTATTTACAATCATAGCTTTAATCAAAGGGCATTATTATATGTGGCATTTTTGCACCTACAATGGTATACTATTGTGAACATTTCATATAGTTGTAAATAATAATATATTCTTATTCAAAGGTCTGAAGTACATTATGATTCGAACGTCAATTTCCAATCCTGAAGTGCGGAGCACTGGGAAATCTGCTCTGTGAGGAGCATAAGTAGTTCACAAAAAGATTCTTTGGTCCTTTCTCTGGAATTTTCTCACTTTTCTATATAATCTAAAGTATTGTTTAGACATTTTTGCCTTTTATCGTACATTGTACGTTGTTGAACCAATTGTTCGATTCAAATTTCTTCGCATTTTTGCTCAGGCACAACGCTTTAAACGATTTGTGTAATTTTTCAAATTTGGGATTATTTTTTATTGGTAAAAACTTTTTTTTCACTATTTTTGGAATCCCTCATAGGTCAGGAAAAGTACGATTAATATATTCGTTTTCCGATTAACTATTTCCATTGCGAAAACCGCTTTAAAAAATTTAAGCTGGATTTATAAACTCTATTAATTCGGTAACTCGTACTCCGTGTTGGAGAATTTCTGGTGTTTAGTTGCTCCCCCGGTGTAAATCTATATTGATTTTGATTACGTTGTTCCTTGTTGTGGTTGTTGGCTTTTCATTGTTCAGTAAATTGCCGTGGGGAGAATTTAGTCATATCACAACTTATCTAGCTTGGGATACAAAAAAAAGAGCGAAGAATGTAAAAAAAGTCATTTTGAGAAAAATCCTAGCTAACCGAAAACAGTGTTTTGTTGTAAGGTTGAAAAGCAGTGGAGATTTAATGATGTTTCTTGTAATTAATATCGTGTTCCACAATCTATCCTTTTCATTGACGCGAATGGTAGTAAGTAACCGTAAGAAATAAAATTTTGTTAATTGGGAGCAACGGCGAAAAACATGAAAATAGTGAACAACTTGTGAACGAAAGTCTAAACAGATGTGTGCTATTTCATATGTTTATTTACCGTATAGTGGTAACGAATAACGAGCAAGGGGAGTAACAGAGTTCATAAATTGGGCTTAAGCCACGTAATAATAGAGACCAAATTCTGATTTTCTCAAAATTTAATTAACCATTTATTATATTCGGAGTCATAATTACGATTTATGTATACATATATACAAGATGTGGGGACTTTCATAATGGATGATAAAAAATGAAATATAATTTAAGATAAAAACTTCATATAAAGGCAATTGCTTCCATTTTGATTTACAGGGTGTTGAATTTCCATGTTTTTTTCGATTTCCATTAATTTCTCTGTTATTAGGAAGGATAATTAACTCAAAATTGGTAGTAATAATCATTTTAGCATTACAAACAATCTGAAATGACAATTATTTAAAATGCACTATAAGGTGTTACTTTTTTCGTGGTTGCTCTCAATATTTTCCATCAGAACTTTTTTATGACATTTTTTGATTTTATTCATTAACTTCATTAAATCCAACGTCTTTTATGAACTATTTGGCATCTTAAATTTTTTTATTAGGAACAATAGTTTAAAAGATATTTGCAAAATTTAATACTATTAATTTCTATTATAATCAAAGTAATTGCAGAAAATGTCCCCTCCTGTCAAAGTAAAAGATTCTACCCTTCTTCTCATGAACAGCTGGGTTTTATGAAAAATTCCAGGTGTATTTTTAATAGTGTGACAAGCATTTAAAATCTTTTACAATTTTATTGCCTTGTCATTTTATCATATCCCTATATCAGTCGGGGCAAACATGGCTAACTATTTTTGCAAATATCTTTTGAATTATTGTTTCTAATTAAAAAACCGAAGAGGTAAAAAAGTGAATAAAAGTCTAAAAATGTCATAAGAAAAACTTTCATGTAAAATATTGAGAGCGACCACGAAAAAAAAACATGGAGTTATAATAAAATATTAAATGAATATATATATATATATTTAAACTTTTAAACCTGGGGAATTACGTGAATCTTTCACATTCTGATATAAGTCGCAAAATGTCTTTTAGACAATTAAATAATAACCCATCAATATTTTTTGCACTTTTAACTTTCTAACGATTGGAACGTTGCGATGAAGGTAATCATTAAGACTCAAAAATGATGTATACAACAATATTTATTACTAATAAATATCACAGATATTTTATCCTAATAATTGTAGCATTTTTCTATGTACAAACTACAACAACCATTTAATTGTTACTTATTTTATATGGGGCTACATTTTTGTATAACAGTTTTATATACAAAATATCCCTGTGTATCGGAAAGTTAAAAATAAAGCAGCCCTTTGGCGATTGGGGCACAATTCTTAAGGGAATTTGTGTGACACCGAATTGAAAGAACGTCAACTAATGCTTCATAGACACAAAATTGGGGCTCACTATAATTGTATATGGAAACAACAGCTGTTCCGTGAAAGCTTATTTTTGTTGACATTTTTCATTTGAAATTCCCAAGATTTTTGTCATCCGAAAGGGAAGATACAATCGTTTTCATATAGGTACTGCAACAATGGGAAAAGTTCTTTGCATAAACTCTGCGTGTTAAAACTTTTAGATTAGGAGCCAACTTAAAAATATAATAATTAATCATTCTATAACGTCTATTTCCTTTTCAACTTTTGGAACTGATTTGTCTGCACTTAATATTTTTATTATTTTTTTCGAAAGGGTAGTAACTCCCTCCGCTTTTTATGAATAAATAAAAAGTGGCTTATACAATTTAATATGTTTAGTCGACATATAAGGGTTAAAAAACATGCCTCCGAAGTTTGACAATAAAAACCAATTATGTTTTTATTAAATATTCTCTATAGGATTTTGTCTTAATCTGTTTATTAAATTGAACACTAGGTATATTCCTTTCTCATATTACAATACACAAGGTTCTTGAATTTGGTCTTTAATAGAATATTCTTAGAAAATGGCGCCCAATTGTTCCTCTTGCGATTCTGTTATTACACATGTAGTCGTCTTTTTATGTCACTTGTGCATCTCTCCCGAAACTGGTCTAAACCCCCGATTTCAGACTGAGCTTGGCAACTATTCATTATTATTTATTATTTAAACAATTTCAGTAGCATTTTCCGTCGAAAATAGCAATCGTAAAGTATAGTGTATAACACATTCTAATAACCATCAACATTTATTATAATTAATTCTGTATAAAAACTTTATTTTTTAATTTTTTTCTGTAGCATTTTGATTACATTCTATGATACTCATATTTACATGGTTTGACATAATCCGTGCATTCGTGTTGCACAACGGCGTAAAACATTTCTACGTACAACAATCTAAATTGATCTTTTTCTTAAAAAATAATCAAACCCAAACAAAGAAATATTCTCTAAATATTTTTGTAACTTGACGAAAGAAGACAATATTCTATTTTAATGAAGAGCGCAAATAATCCCTATAGGACCACGCTGCGCGAAAGGGCCTAAAAGCGACGATACCGATCGGCATCATGTCTCACGAATGATTTATGGCTGATCAAACAAATCACTCTAGAAATTTAGGGATTAGTGATTTTATTAAAGTTTCAACGAAATTTTAGTTGAATAAGTGAACTAGAGTTTATCGATGTCCAAGAGCGCAACGATCAATGTCAGAAGTCACCAGCGTGCATGTGGGCATTAAGATTGGTTACTGAAGCAGGAAAAAATTCTCCCAATATCAGTGAACAGAAACGATGATCATATGTGATTCCTTCCATGAATCACCATGATTTCTCCTGAAAACATCAAGTTTTCCCGGAACTATCGTGATTCCTTGTGAAATTAATATTGAAAGTTCCAGTAATATTGCAAAACCTAACGTAGATTTGGTCGCTCCAACTTTAATCTACATAGACTAAAGTTAACGTGCTAGAAGTGGGGTATATAATATTTAAAGGGACGCATCAAACTTAATGGAGGACCTGCCCTTGCCATTTTCAAACCGGTGCGGTATGGATGCAAATGTGAGGGAGCGGAACCATCGACGATGAAGGCTTGCAAAGAACCCACGGAGATTGTCGAGAGTTGGAAACGGAAGTGACGAAATTAATTAAAAGAGCAGTTGCAACGTGCCACTAAATTTATCACTGTTGCTTTGGCATTTTTAACATCAAAAGAGACGCCGACTCGCTGATTTCGTGGGAATTAAAATTAATGCCTTACCGTTACACCAATCCGAAAATGCTGTAATAAACATTAGTTATTGATGAGTCATCCAAACCAACTGTGATCTCCTCTAATGATTGTTATTGTCTGTCACTCTATGTCATATGCCATAACCGTATATGTCATGTGTCAGAAGATGGTTTGATTTGGTAGAGTATCAAAGAAAGGAAAATTAATGGCGGGCCAGTACCCTTTGCGAACTCTCATTTGAAAACAGAAAGTTGTTATACGCCGATTAGCCAGTCTTGTTCCAATTTCCCACACTGAAGCAATTTTCCTTTCTATTTGAGATACTTTGTTTATATCAAGTGACGTATTTGATATTTCAAGTAAACGCTTTGCATCAAAATTTAATTTCATATCTTTTACGTTTTTTGCGAGAAATATGACGGGCAAAAGAATTATTTCAGTTGTGCTACGTTACATATTACAGAAAGTGACTTTTAATACCCGAAAAAATTGCGAGAGAAATATTTAATATTTGTCTATAGTGTTGAGTAAATAAAGCTGGATCGCAGAATGATGTCATCAAATGTCTTGACGAAGTTCTAAAAATCATAAAGAGTGCAGTTTATTTAGTATATATCTCGAATAACTCTTACGCTTAAGGGGAATGGACAGAATTTATCAAAGTAGTCGAAATTAAGCGCCATTTTTTTCCCTTTTTGAATTTTAATTTAAATCTTAATATGTTTTACATTATCATCTATGTTTAAAATCAAAAGCGCTTTGCCACTTTTGCATTATTGCATGCATTTTCGTTAGCAAGCGGCAAGAATGCATTTTCAGCTCTTGACACAGATAATCCTGTTACTTTAAACAGGAAAAAAGGAAAATTGCCCCATTTACAGTGAACTGGCCATGACTCTTCTTCAGTCCCAGAGAAAACTTTTATGTTTGAACCCACTAAAGCCCCTAACAGTTTAAGTAACAGTTTTGTAAATCAACCTGTATATTATCACAATGTGTCTTCAAATAAAAAAAAGTGTTGTCTTGCGATTGCCGAAGAAATAACAACTTTTTGGCTAGCTTTTACGTCGTTAAACTCATTTTTCCAGGTAGATCCAGATTTGGTTCATATATGCGGCCCGGAATGTTCGTTACCTCGCACCCAAGGTAAATAATAGGCCGGAAAATATTCCCATATAGCTGGCCGTTCCCGTATAGATATATCAAATTTGCACATTTGCGATGAATGTTGAAGAGCAAAAAAAAGAAATATGTGTATATAGTCAGAATATCATATTTCCGGCCTCCGATCCTTTGAGAAACTTACGTCGTTGGCCGGGAATATGTTACTGGAGTTGGGTACACAATAAACACGATAAAAACGCTTTTCTTCGCTGCTATGCAGTGATGTTCATAAGGCAGACTCGTCTTATGCCCCGCTCTAACTCTCGAACCGCACGCTACAAGCACCCAATGATCATTTTAATTTGTTTAATTAGAGAACTTTGTGCAGGGAAAGGGCAGCTCAATAAATTTAGAATTATAACGGGGTCCATTTTAAAATTATTATTCAAATGAAGCACCCTGTGTTTTATGCAAGATTTCATTGACCCCCCTCCAAAAGTTGATACCTGCCTACTGCAATATACCACGCTGTTTTAAAATTAGCATGAGAAAAGAGAACTTAGAGAGAATGGCATTGTATAGATAATGTCACTTATTATTTTAACGGAACTCAACCAGTGCGTATGCTTGAAATTTTGTAAATTCATATTTTCCTTCTTCCCTCAAACTACAACATAGCGTATATTCGTTACGTATCTATGGAACATCTAAAAGCAGTCCCAAGTATTTGTACAAAATTCCTCAAAAGCGTTGCTTACAAATTAGAGGTGAAAATTGGACTGCGAATAACCCACTAAAGCACTCCGAGAATGGCACTTCGGAACAAAAAATAACAAAGCAAAACGTACGGCAGCTTTGTTTGCTCTGAAGCTTTCTTGACCCCATTTAGGCCTCTCACTGAAAAGGAGAAGATAAAGATATAATAACTAATTATTTGGATACAACCAACAAAAATTATGGTGCAAAGCTGACTTATAATTATTACCTTGCCGAGTTTTTATATTGGGGTTTATTATATTCGGGGAAACCCTGTGTCGTTGAACGGATAAAAAGAAAGAACTGGGGCTGGCATTTGATTAGTCAGAGCCCTGTACTCGAACGGAGGAGGTGTTAACTAAATTTGCTTTTTTTATGCAGCTACAAAATAACTTTTACTACAAAAACGGGAATTTCTTCTAATAATAATTCTGATACCATTTGATTATGTATTAACGAAATAAAAGTTCAAAGCGCAAACCTCATCAGTTCTCTCGGAAATCAAAATTTAGAAAAAGAATTCACAAGTTTTTCGTCTATAGATGATTTATGTCCAGAAGAGTCCCTTCGACGATAATTTCAAACTATGACAACTTTCACGATAATAAGATAAATTACAGTTGTTGAGTATGCAATACAAAAGGGTCAATACAGAGAGATCAGTCCATCCAGCGCCATTTACGTGTTCAAACAAAACTAACAGCAATTTCAGAGACACCTCTCGTCATTCTCAAAATCAACACTTTCGTGGTAAACTAAATAGGACTAATGCACTTGATTGATACAATTTCTGTGATTCTGTATTACTATGCGAAGCCCAGTTCCCAAATCAATCGGCTCGGACAATTCCAATTCAAGATTGTCAATTGCACTTCAGGAAATTAATTTTCGCTTGAACTAGATACTGTTTAGATCAAAGGGAAATTGGAAACTGTTTAATACATTATTCGTTGCGTTTTTAGTGTAATGGGATTTTTAAATCAAGTGTTGTCCCAAACAACACTTGCATTCTTAAAAATGGGGCCGAAATTACTAAACTGAACTAAATCAAGAGACGCGTTGTAATCGTTGAACAACTGCGTGAATGTGAACGGACAGATCAGATTAATCACGTCATTTTTCAGTGCCTCAAGAAGACCCGAAACCGCTAAGTGTATAGAAGGGGCTTTGCAAGTGAACCAATTAGGGTAGAAGACATCGTGGGTAAACCATTGAGAAGGTGGAGATATTTTGGTCAAATGCGTCAAGGGAAATACCCTTAAATTGTAAATTTGGGAAGATCGAGAAGCGACTTTTTGTAAAGCTCTTAAGCGACTTAGGAACGCCACACCGATGAGCCCTTCTCGAAATTAGAGACTTGTGACGGTGATGAAACAAGAAGAAGAAAAGAAACATCTGAAGAAGCTGCGTTCTTAAATGGTTGAGGTTTCGCATCAAAACTACTTTTTGAAATTAATTGATACCTCTTTGCGGAACTGGATCTTTGGCACTCGCCAACTCTAAAGCCACTTCATCGTCGTAAACCCCAGGAATGACTGCCACACATCCCAACACCAACCGGCCATTATCGAAATGAATTTCCCCTAATGTCAGTTCCAGTATTAAGTCACTCCAAGCCCGCTCTAATAACCTTCTGAACGGATAAGGGTTGTTCAATGCTACCTGCAACAAATACAAATATTTCAGGGGTAATTTGACTCTTTTCTCCCTCGTCCTTTTCGTCACGTAAATATGTAGGCAGAATTTCGGAGGACAAATGATTTATTATAATAATACTCACCGTCCTGTTATTCAGTATAAATTTGAGTGTAACGGGTGGTCTGGATGGAGGACATGAGCAGTTTGCTCGTAAAACGTCTCCCACGTCTAAAACTTCTCGTCCAACACTTATTTTGGGCGAAGATTCTGGCAACTCTGAAACAAATTTTTTGTGAGTCCACTGTAAACTACAATTCTCAACGGGGCATTAAAAACTTGTGCAATGTAAAATTAAGTAAATGTAAATACAACTTTTAGTTAGATTTCTATCCCTGATGGCGATATAAATTCGGAGTAAAACAATCTAAATAAATATTTCATCAAGACTATTAGTACCGCTAATTTGGAAATGCGTTTCCATTATTAATGTTTAGTTTGAGTTCAGTTGACTATTATTTACACAACAACTCGATTTTAATTTGCCTGATATGCCAGTGGAAATTTAACATAATATTCACGTGAATAATTTGTGGAAATTCCTTTTGGGGATGTTAGTGCATATATGTATGGAAACCCCACACAGCTCACGATTTGATTATGTTTTTGGTTTATTGTGGGATTAATCTGCTATCTGCAAGCGATCTAGCACTATGTCGTTATGTTGAGTGATAAAGACTGTTCACGTGATTATAATCCTGATGGTCCTTTCATTTTTAAGTTTGGAATTTTCCCCGCCTAACTTACTTTCCCTTAATTTGGAATTATAACGTCAATATACAGGGTGTAATGAATCATCATACAGATTTTTCAGGGGGCGGTTGTATCGGATAAAAAAGGCGAAAATGCTGATATACATATGGCCAAAACCGCACCATTGTCAATATACAGAGTGACAAAGTGCGATTTTTTCCCCTATTCTTTCGTATGCCTAAAGTTACCGTTATGAAATTTCGTATCACTAAGTTTTTTTAAGAGCGTCTACAAGAAAATATCAAAATCGTTGATCTTCATGCGCAGAATCTTGTGTTTTCCTGGTTTACGTGCTCTTTTTTCCTTCTTAACTTTTTGATCTCTCTCATTATTCTCGTATCTTTCACTATTTGCGAAAAGCTGACGTAAATAGCTATGGATGCATATCAAAGAAAGTGCAAAGAAATCAAGAGAAAATCTGAAGCATTTCTCGATAATGAATCATATGTATTAAATTATATGAAGTATTATTAGTGTATAGTAAGTATACATGAATTAAATGAATCAGAATATAAACAAAACTTTTTTTTGACCATGAGTATATTACCATTTTCTTTTCATTTTACCGAATACCATCGCCCTCTGAAATATATGCATGATGAACTGTTGCACCCTGTATTATAAAGTACCTTTTTGGCTAGTATGGACACGAGAGCTTTAGTGAGTGCAAGCAAAAGACAATTAGACGATGAATAAGTGCGAGAGAGACAGACTACCATTTCCCCTGCCATTGTCGATGATCCGCTATGATCGTTGGCCCGAAAGCAGTACACCTTAAACTGAGGAGGAGTGTATTCTATGGAATTTTGGAGGAAGCAAATTACGCAATTACATGCAAATTGCAATGCGTCAAAACCACTTCCATGATAAATTTTTAATTTAAATTTATCTCTACAAATACCACAGTAAAAATGGTATTTTTAGAACGTATAAATTGAAAAACAAGCCCTTTTTGTCCTCGAATTAAGACCTATTGCTTGCGAGTGCAAGAAGGTAGTCTGTCTCTCTCGCTCTTATCAATTGCCTAATTGACTTTTGCCTGCGCTCACTAAAACTCCCTGTGCATAGCAGGGAAAGTGGTAATGTATAGAAATACTTTCAACATAAGTAAAAACTGTGTATTACGACGATCACTGTTCGCTCTTCATCAATTTTACAAATCATTAAACGTACCTAATCATTCATCAAATTTCCTTTTAATTAACACTTTATCTCCCGAAACATGAAAAATATCGTTTAAAAAATTTAATAAATCTTATCTTTATATTCATCCCCAACATAAGAGTTTTGTCAAAAAGGTCCGATTATCAAGGGCGCAATGAGCACCCGAAATTGTCCAGAAAGTAAAGAACGTCAGATTGAAAAGAAATGTTATTCTTCTGCCTTACAGCCAATTTAAAGGTAAATGTTATTTTATCTTATGGCTGGCAGTGGGCCATAAATATTGGGGTCGGAAAGATAATAATTCTGGCAAGAAAAACAGCGAAATTAAGTGGGTACGAGGAAACAAAAGCTATTATATCTGAGGCGGTTGATAAGGGAGAATTTTACCCAAGTTTAATAGTTAGCTATTCTTTATAGGAACAACTCAAAAGTTAAGGACTTAGTCAAAACCTAAAATTCAATAGAGTATCGGAACAATTGTCAGCAATTGCCCATATATTATAGCGAACTACATTCGCGTAGAAGCCTGAATAGAGCGTTTTCCCTCAATTAGCCCAAATTAAGCCCCAATCTTACTTCGGATGGCACTATAAAGCCCGCAGGTTTAGTAACATTGTCTCATCCCTGTACCCTTAGCGAGTACTCATAGGTGAAACTTAATCGGAAATTATGTAAATGTGTACACACTAATATGGCATGAATATGCATGAGTACATGGACAGTGTAACAAGCTAAACCAGATATTTATTTGCATTAGATTAGTCCAACATCAAATTTGGCGTATAGTGGATTGCAATATCGAGTTTTCCGATGGGCTGTTATTGATGCTGACTGCTAGACTAGATGGAATACTTGGCTTGAGTTCTATTTGCACCTGTCCATAAGAGGGATGAATGGAAAAACTCGTTAGCAGTCACTTAGGGAATTCTTGAAGCCAGCTTAACATCTATAAGAGCTAAGAAATGGATATCACGTTCTACGCACCTGCTACAATTCCTAATTAGAGCGGAAGTTAGTGTCGGATAAAGGTGTTGCTAAAGATGAAATGGAAATTGGTTTCAAAAGAGACGTATAAATTCTTTACCTTAATTTTTTTTTCTTATAAATCGAGGAAAAAACATAGTAAACTGAATCGAAAAGCGGAGCATAAAGGCGAGCAGAAATGCCTTCACGTGCTGACCAAAGAGTTATTTCCAGTAAAGGAGCAAGAACTGGCTCGTCACAATCATGTCACTCACTCTCTTCCTCTTTGCACTTTTCAGCCCACAATCGCAAAAGAAAAAAGTGTCATAGTATGCAACGTGGCTATCATGGGTTGAAAAGATGTTAATGACCTGTCTTATGTTTCCGCTATTATATATATTAACTACAAAGGCATTAATTATAGGAGACAATATGAAGATGATGACGTCCAAAGCAAACTGTGGTACCAAATTTCGAAACCCGAAACCCAACATTTTCTCTGCTATGATTCTCCTTCGCAGCTTAGAAATATTGCTGGGCGCCGGTTTATAAACGAGTTCTTGCATAGTTCCCCATAAATAATAATCTAATGGGGAAAGATCGGGTGAACGTGCCGGCCAACGTATGTCTCAATTGTTTGAAATGGTTCTACCGGGAAACATTTCAGACAAATAATATCCACCTGTCGTCAAATTGTCTTCATAAATGTATGGGTTAACGATATTATAACCAAATAAACGAATTCATACATTTAGCCCGACACGTACTTGTGGTCGACATCCTTGGTGTTCCTATGGATTTTCAAAGCATTACAAATGTTTACTCATTGCGACGGTTGAACATGCCTGAGTTGGTAAACTTGCACTCATCCGCGAATATCACATTGGAACGAAAACGGGGATTTTGCTCCAACACTGCGATGATATTCCTACAAAACACAACTTTCAATTGAGTATCTCCTGGATGCAAAACTTGGATAATTAAATTTTAAACGAGCGATATCCGTATTTTTTCTAGAGTATCCACACTGCCTTCTGAGATAGATAAATAAAATTCACTTAATTATAACCTGAAATGAGAGTAATTAATAAAAATCGGGAAAGCTATCGGATAAGCTAAGGAAGGTGTGATAAAGGTTTTTTCCTGAAGGTGTGCGCGAGAACCTTCAAAAAACCTGCAGTGTTATGGAGCCACGGGCATACGGCTCTAATCCTTTTTACATTCAGAAAATGCCCCCTTTATGCTATCATTGAATTGAGATTGATCGTGTTCAACTTTAGTATTATAAAGCGTCCAAGCTGAACTACAGTTACCATTTTGCAGTTTATTAATTTTATATGTAGCTGACGAGAGTATATCAGAGCAAAATTACTGTTGTAAAAATCGCAATCATTAATTACGAAAAAAACAGGATCATGCGAAAAACACGTTACACTTCGAAAGTTCTTCAGGGCAAGATTTATTTTGTTTGCGTAAAAATCGTAAAAATACGTGCCCTACAGGGTTTGCCCAACGGAATACTAAGTCTGCTTTAAGCCTAATTAATTAACGCCTGTTTCTTTCTGTCGGGCGTTTCTTTGTAGCGGTTTCCACTCCAGTTCATCCATTTTACGGAATAGGGATCTCGGAGGCCACTGTCTGACATTGTGAGCATGTCACAGAAAAGTAATCCGAGAAGGGTAAGAATTTTACTCATCGGAATTTAAAATATGCCACTCATAAATTAGCACAAAACCCTGCGAGATTTTAATAGCAGGTGTATGTTATGGCACTTATTTTCAGACAATGCAATTCTAAGCGAATCGATTGGTACTTACGTATAACTACCATGCTTTGTTCGTCTACGCCAGTAACCATATGGGGTACATCGGTAGTAACTTCGCAGCTAAAGTTGCCAGACAAATTGAAGCTGATATTCCGAAGGACCACTTGAGTGGAATTGGAACTGCTTTGCTGCAATAAAAATTGATTTTATGATCCAACTATACTAAATATTATTCTCTTTTTCTTTACTAGAGCTCCGAATGGAAGAAAATAAAAAATGAATACTATACTCGTTCATTGCCGAGAACAGAAAAGTCGTTGCAAAAAGATGCTGACATTTAAATACCAGGAACATAACACAACATCATAGGGATAAAATGCCAGATTCAAAGTTAAAGTAAACTATCATAACATTTGCGCTTGCCAACACCGAAATCTACATCGCGGATGGTCTCTTCAAGCGGAAAATCTGAGGAAATTCTGGTTGTTTAGAGCTTTGCATGTGTAATGCTGGAATATGCATCGATAGTTTAGGGGTATTTGCATAATCGACTGCGAGTAAGTTTCTTGTTGGTTATACATAGATAAAAGGACGGGTCGAATAAAAGTTTTGGTTTGTGCGATGGAGCGAAATGAGGTCTGGTGAATTGCAAAGTTTGCATAGGTGGAATACTGCACTATAGGGACACAAAAGATGTAGCAGTTTGACGCTAAGATAGTTACAAACTTTAACCCGTCAATAATAATGCACTTTACCTTATATCCGAAATCCAGGTGGATGTGTCCTAATTTTGCCAACTACTTCCGAATATACCACTTTTTACACAAGAGATAGTTTATCGTACGTGAGCCACAATATTCCACGGATGTGACAGATAAGTAATTTTTGCATATTTTTCACACCATACTTTTTCTAAGAGTGCGGAAACCATGGAAGACTTTTTCCTGGAAGACTTTTTCCTGATTCCATTTTATTATGTTCGATCTGTCGAAGATAGTTCCAAGACAAGAATAAAAATAACGATTAAATAGGAGAGGGGTTAAACTTCACTAGATGTAACGCTCAACATTGTTAAAAGTATTATAGTACTTAAACGATGGAAGGTGCATAAACACCCGGGTGAAAACTACAGGAACATCCTAACCTCCTTCGCAAGATGTTTGATCCTGGGAAGAGGAGACAATATTATCATTCCTCGATTAGCGTGTGAAAAGTGCACTTGTCGCAGTTAATGTGTGTGCGAAGCACGTACATTTTGAGCTAATGTTATTAGTGTATTGTTTTATTTTCAAGGAGATAGTAGAAAAATACTGAAACCAGCCACCATACATACCGGGTTGGTTCCTCACAAATCTCCACCCTATATATGCGACCAAATCGTGTGAATACTTGCACTGGTTGCATAAAGTAAATGTTGTTTATTCAAACGTCGCAGCCAAAATAATTTTAAAAGAAAACGTCGAAGATTTGTATTTGGTGTAGAAGATTTTCTCGGATCCATCCGGTTTCAGTCTGAACCTCAATCCGCTTGGTTTATATTGTGACACAAAAATGGGTTTCAATTAAATTGAGGTTGAAATATTTTTCGAGTTCCTTCAAGACAAATTTGTGGCGGCGACAGATATATTAATTGAGAGTTTAAACCTAAGAATAGACGGATGTGTTTAGCTTGTTTTGGAAGCAGCCTTACGCAATGAAATCAAGCGAAGATGGGAAACTTCGCGATGGATCCCACAGTACCACAAGAAAAGAGGATTTAACAAAGGAGAAGAGCGTTTGGACAACGTCTTGGAAATTTGATTATCAAATTTAATTTAGATTAAGTGGATTTCTTGGGTGATACCCTTCCACGTTATGGTCCGCACGTCGGTATCCTGATTACAAGAGGCAATTGCCTACTAGAAATTAAGACCATCCTGCTACTATTTTTTTGTCGTCTCCGTCAAGCAAGTCTGAGTTTCAACATCTTCGGGAAATGAATTGAAAATGCTAATATAAATTAAATCCCCACTGGATATATCTTTCACCGACACAAATGTGTCTTCAACCAACTTGGAAAATATTTCAATCTCAGGTTCTAGTTCAATCCCGTTTTTATGTTGTAATATAAACCAAACGGATTGAGGTTCAATCTGGAGCCGGTCGAGTTTCAATCGCCCTTGAAATTGTCGAAATTATCGTAGACAGTGCTCTTAAATAGAATCTCTGATGTTCAAACCATAATGAAAACGTGGGACGAGACTGATGAATCCTATGTAAAAGTATCCAGACGTGCGGCAGAAACGTTCAAGAAGAGGTTTTTAGTGCTGGTGTCATTACTTCTTGCTTTATATTAAGATTTCAGATGCCTGGCATGGGAACAGTAATTTCAAGACAATTCTCATTATTCAATGGAAACTCGACCAAAAAGAATCGTAGTCATTATCATACAAGAAATGTTTCTGACACGTTACGTGCATTGTCTGCATTAACTATTCATGTAACCTATTGGGAAAAGTATTATTTTGTAACACTAGTAGATTTCCATCGAACGAGCGGAGCGAATTGCACAATATTACGATCCGACGTGTTTCACACAAGAGTTTTTTTAATGTTGTTGGCTTCGACGTACGTGAAAAATAAACATACAGTATAAGAATATTTTGTTTTAGATTTGTCAATTTGCAAACTCGCTTCGTACAATTTTTCTTCTAATTTTCTATCCTACATGACTGTTGCGAACCTTCGGGATTTTAATAAGGCACTTTGAACAACAAAATTCAGGTACATTATTGTATGGTTTGCATACGTAAATTCCGTATTCAGATAACTTTTGAACAGATTACCATTTTCATGATATGATCCTGGCCCCTCGATAAACTTTTCCGAACCAAGCTGCGGTGAAAACCAGATAATGTCTTAATAAGGGTAATTTGTACCAGCCTTAATCCCCCTCAACAAATCAAAAACAAATTTCCCGTGGAAACTATCACCTGTGATATTACTACACAGGTGTGCGATCATCTAAATCATAAGAAGAGCTCGTTGTCAGTATTTCGCAGCCTCTTACGCTTTTCTTAAAATTGAAAACCCTTTACATCATCGTATTAATCTGTTTATTTATCGTATGTCCGGGTTTGGCCTTAAAATCAATGTCACCGAACAATACACTACAGTCGGTGGAGAACCATTTGAACCATCCTTTCATCGAGGAGTTCAAGGTAAAAGCCTCATAGAGTCTCTTTCGTAGAGCCTTTCCGGCTTTGCTTAGCTTTAGTGTCATTAGACGCGGGCTTTAGTTCATTACGTCACTAATCCAATAAGCTACCAGAACCCGTTCGGGCGACGAAAATTATTGGCATTTGTTGAAAAGGAAATGAAAACACGAGTGCTTTACTACACTTCTCAAAAGGGAATATTATGTTATTTATGAATACAACTTTTTCATTCAATTTTATTCGCCTATTTCCTATAGGATAATAATCATTTTACAGGACTAAACAGGAAAATAATGCATACGGTGGGTCTCTATCGATTTTACGGGTTTTAATTTGAATTGTCACAAAGAGTATAAAAGCGCATTTAAGCGCTACTTAGGTATCAGTCAAATTTTTGTACTCAGAAAAAAGTGGTGTGGAATTTTTTTATTTAATTATTTCTACAATGAACGAGCAACATGGTTTAATGGAAAGTGAGACATGGCGAGCCATAGGGCAACTCGAAGCTGAGCGAACACAGACGCATGTTGCTCAATTGTTTAATGTCAGCCGAAGTATAGTTTCAAAATTGTGGAATTGATTTCTTGAAACAGGAAATATTAAAAGAAGACCAGGACAAGGTCGGTCATCAACAGCAACACATAGGGAAGACCGTTTTCGCCAATTGCTCGCGAGAAGAAATCGCAATGCCAATGCAACAATTTCTAAAAAGCGTGTTTACCGGTGGTACCAGAAGGCTTGTGCCCACTCAAACCATAAGAAATAGACTTCACAATGTCGGATTGTAGGCCCAAAAATCAATGGTGTGTATTCCACTGACTATGAAACACAAAAGAGCAAGGGCATGGACTGAGATTCATCAAAATTGGACCCGTAATGCCTGAGGTGCTCTTGAGGGACGCGTCTAGGTTCACTTTAGACCCTGATAATGAACATGTCCTAATTTGGTGTGAACGCAGAATACGAAAGAATCATTAGTTTATCAGAGAAAGATCTCACCTTGCAGATGGTAATATCACGGCATGAACGGTATTGATCTTAGCGGACATACAGATCTTTATTTCATTGACAATGGTTCTTTAAACCCCAATAGGTGGCTTAATGAAATTCTTCAACTTATTACAATGCCGTATGCTGAAGCAATAAGTAATCAATTCGTATTTATGGACGACAATTCTCGTCCACATCGCCGTAACATCGTGAACAACTAGTTGGGTGAAATGAATATTGAGAGAATGGTGTGGCCTGCCTATTCTCCAGATGGAAATCCAATTGAACATGCTTGGGACACTTCGGGAAGTGCAAGCAAAGATTCACTACCTCGAGCTATTCCAAATCTTCGAAATGCCCTAATTGAAGAGTGGAAATGGAATTTCCCAAGACCTCTTTGACAACTTGATTGCATCAACGCTATCACGATGTCAAGCCTCTTTAGCAGCAAGAGGGGATCATGCTCATTATTAAAAATTCATTTTTGTTTCAAATTAATAAATCACGAATTCAAATAACATTAGATAAACATCGGCTTTTAATTTAAAAATTTGCACAATTTCGCACACGACTGTCACAACGGGTCGAATCAAGTTTACACAACAAAAAGTGCTTTATTTTATCAATAAAAAATGTCAAACTACAAATATAATTTGTTTCGATACGTTTCATGTGGCATAAAAAACTTTTAAGACAATATTTTGAAATGTCCCGTAATTGTTTTGACCAATGTACATCACATCTTTACATGCCACATAAAATGAAGCTGGAAAATCACTTCCTGGAAGTTTCTACTGTCCTAAAGATACCAAAAATACTTGAGAAAGAGAACTTACATCAACAGTGATTCCCTCAAACGGAAAAACTTTTGTGGTTGGCTGCTCGATGGGAGTATATCTATAAAATTCGCGCAAGCCCCTGTACCATTTCACCGAATATAAAATATCTTTCTCCAAATCATATGAACAACGCAACGTAGACTGGCTCAAATATTGCACTATAGATGGTTCGATTGTCAGCTTTACGTCTTTCAATCCGAGAAGATCTGAAACAAAGAGATCAGTAAATTAATCGACCATCAGTAAAAATTGCCACTTTAATCTCATAAGAGGAAACAATTAAAGAAATTCTATATATTCTCAACTCACTTAGTACTTTTCAACGTTTTTGGTCGTCACATGTTGCGAATGATCATCGTCCTACTGCTGAACCTTTTGTGTCGACCCACATTTCCTCGATTAAAGAGCGAAATAGGGGAAATTACATTTCCAACGAACAGAAAAAGACAGTTCAACTGCAGTAAACAAGAAATTAAAAGAATGATCGAGATAAGTGCTGAGACTTTAAGCCCTGTCCCGACAAATACCCGGCAACGTAGTTTTTAGCAATTGCCGGGCTATAAGATCCGTCGCTATCTGATTCCTGTCTAGACAGCTGAGGAATTGATTTAAACTAATGGTCTCGTTAAGAGAGCTGATTTGTATCGTTTAATTATAAAAATTAATTGAGATTATGGCATTAGAATGAAGAGAAAGTGAAAAATAATTTACGAAAATCGGGAGTATTAATGATTTATCCAGTCAAGGAATTATTCATTTCAAAAGTCAATTAACTAATTGCCACTGTATTATTTATAATCTAGTACGTTTTAAACGGAAAATGGCAATTTTGTGCAGGACGTGTGCGATGCTATAAAAATAATTTACCGCTTAAACTTCAAAATTCGACCCGTCGTCGACCGTAATTATCTAGTTTACCCCGTTGCCATGGACACCGGTGCGAAAGCGTGAGAAATAACCTCATTTCCCCATCGTTGCGCGAGCAACTCGTTGGAAACGAGAGCCTATGGAAATCAAGCGTCTTTCAGTCGTGAAAAAAGTATTTTCCAAATTCTAAGAAATAAAATAGTAGTCTGGTTAATCAAAACTAATGCCTTATCTTGGTTCATGTCGTAACTAATTACATAATAAAAGCAGACACCTTCATTTATCAACTCGCTTAAAAAATGGGAACAGTAGCAGCAATAGTTACTGTAGTTGACAGATATGAAGTGGAGCTTGAATAAATTCAAATGTCGGTCTTTTTTATGATTGCTCAATGGTGCAGCAAAATTAGAAAAAACCACAACTAAGTGGAGTTAGCCATATGTTAGACCGCTTTCAATAACATATTTCCATTGAGATTACACATTATTCGACGTATTCCTTAGAATTGCTTGAATTTCCGGACAGAGTGAAACCAACTGAGAGGGTTGTGACCCATAAACGCGTCTTAGCAGATAACGCTCGAATATCGAATACTGTAATAAGGCATCTACTGGACTGGACTTGGGACGTAAATAACGATTACCGGAGTAGGTGTGTGAGAATAGTCCCTCCTGCACCTAAATGGGGAGCATGTACACTTTTCCGTGAGAAGAGAGGCATTTCCTTACGAACTACTAGGGTAGTGTGTTTTATTGGGTATTCGTAAAATTTTCACGGGCCTTGGAAAGTGTTCATTTCGCCTTTTCAGGTCCGTCAATATTGACCTCAGCTGATTTGTTAAAAAGTAACTTCTAATACATCTTCAAGGATATTTCTGTTAGATCCTTTTATAATGAGCAATTTCAGATTTTGTAAGCAACAAAACAAAAGAAGACAATTTATTTTTTTACGAATATTTAGACAAATAATTTGGATAAGACACCATTGCCGATTTGAAAATCTGTGTTTGATGTACTTTTGACCCAATTCAATCGACTTCCGCATATCTGAGGCTCGAAGAGCGGGCATCTTGCGTATCTGGATTACCTCTGCGGTAAACTTAAAACTAAGAACTATTCTAATTAAAACACTTCTAATATGTGCTAAAACTTCTTTCATTTGACTGGAACAATATCACCAAAACAGCAAAGTTCAGCTTATCGTGCAACGATAATTTTGCATACAAAGAGCAAAATTAATTTGGCTAAAATTAAACCGTTAAATCGAGGTATCTGAAATTGAAATCTTAATTTAATGTTTTATTGGGAAACTTTCACGACGTTTTATTCTTTTCCCCCTTTTTCAGCTTCGGATTAAACGAATTGTATTTTTCGACTGCTTGACAACGTTCCTGTTTGATTTCTTAAAGACAAATGTGCATACGTCTCTCAGAACTTTACGAAAAATAATCTGTGTCTGCTCGTTTCATGGTTCGAGTAACTTTCTTTTGTTGCATCACACTATACCAGCAGATGTTCACGGTCTTGAATCAAAAAGAATATCAACGGTTTTAATTCTACTTTTTGATCTCAACAATTTTCATTGGCCCAACCTCATACGCAAAACTCTGGCAAAATGAAATAATCATATTCGAAATTTTAGGGTGAGTCGTTTGAAATTGCAATAAATGGTTAACAAGCAATAAAAGACAACAGCCGGGTTCATCCCATTACAGTTTCATTGTGCAATTTGGGCTTATAGAGCATAAAACTCGCGTAGAATCATTCCGTCATAAAATATTTCCAGCATATCTATGTGCTGTTCGGTTAAAAGTGTGATTTGTTGAAGGGGTGCCATATAAGAGATGGAGAGGGTGCAGAAAGGTGATGTTTATTATCGAGGCCTAGTAAACGCCTTCATCTTCCTTGAGAACATTTTGGACGTGATTTTTGATTTCTCTTTCACAAAAACTGGCAGTAAATTAGTTATTAAAACGAGCCGTTTGGGAAACTCGGAAAAACGTTAATAATTAAGATTTATGGGGCAGATTTATATTGCAATAATATTTTAACAAAATTTATGGCCTCCAAAATAAATTGCCTTTTGGTCGATTGCTTTGAAATCCTTGATATATGAAAGTCTTTTTATTAGCAAAATCAAATAATTTAAGTTTATTTGACGGACGAAATACATATTTTACCCGGTCCGAGCTAAAACTGATACCAGTAGTAAAATTTTACGTTAAAGTTCAATTCAACCCCATAAATTGGGAATATTTAATGTCTTGTATATCTCCAGACCGTCCTCCACTGTATCAAACCAAACGTAGTCGAACTTGTAGGAGTATGTGGAGACCCATACGTTTTTAGCATTATACTCTCGTGAACTTTTTTCCAAAAGTTTCCAGAACGAAACTTCGCAGGCGGGCACAATTTCAGACAATATATTTCCTAAACTTTGTTACGTCGCAAATTGATCGTTTCGAGCCTGGTAATTGAAGAATGATGCTTTTGAATAAAACGCTGGGGGTGCAAAGTTTATTTACATCTTAAAGTAGTAAAATGCTTGTAGCAGTTTAAGAGATATATTACCAACCGTTTCGTTATGAGATACGCGACATTTTGAACTCCACCTACCGCAATTTTGTGTAACATTAGCCGCTCTTTGCTGTCTCTTTACCTTTAAACCCATCGGGGGGCACTGAACATTGTATTAAGGGATATTAAGCTAGCCTCGGATGAGTCCTGAGGCCATTTTAATTTCATTTAGTCTCTTAACTTCCTTCTTTTTACGTTTTTAGCCGGACCATCAGACAGATTTCATTCCCATGCGAGGTTTCGAATGGCGCGGAAATTCGCCTTTTTACGGATCGGGCTGTGTATCGATTGGAGAAAAAGATGTCAGATGCAACATTGGTATTGCACGTAATGCTAGACCAAGACCCATGCAAGAAATAGACCAAGTCCCCCCCTGCAAGATTGCAAGGACGTATTTTCTTGAAGTTAAAAATAATAAATTGCAGCTTTAAATATCAAATAAAACAATTTCACGCCAAAACAACATATTTTGTTGTTGCCATGACTTCTAAATAGACGATAAGACGGGATTTATTGGATAATTCAATTTTAAATATGTCCAGCAGGTGCTAGGCAGCAATGAATGTCACAGGGGCACACGCGAGAAATAAATTTCAATATCTTAACTATTTTTACAATGTTTCCAAGCGAATGCTGCTTGAATTATTTTTACGAGGAAAAACTTAACTATTGAACGCACGGTATTTCTTTGGGGAGTTAACAAATCTAAATTTTCCGATAACTCATAAAGAAATAAACACCCTTTATTATTGTATTGAAATAATCAGTTCCATAGCTGTTAATCATTTATTTTTTCAAACTCAAAATATCTCCAGCCATTTGCGATGTGTATAAAATGGACAACTGTCGAAAAATATGTGAATAGGTCACTAGATAGCACTTAAAAAAGTGCCTCAAGAATGTGTTTACAGAATTAAAATATTTTTCGAAATAAAAAAGTAATGGGTAATTTTCAAAAAGGCCGGAAATTGAAAAACGCCCTATATCTCGACCGGCAGTGAAAATATCGTCAGACCGTTTTGACCATTAAATATTTCTCAGAAATCGAGCCCATGACATCTAAATTGATTTTGCTCTGTCTAATCGGGAAATCGGTTTTCTCTGTTCAAGCAGACCAATTCCACCCCCACTGTACATAGCTCTTCGTCTAAAAAAATACGATAAAGGCACTTTCGCACACGTGAAAAGAGTCCAAGACTCTGTTGCTCATTACTAATCACCGCACACTGTCGATACACAACCTTTTATTTTCAGAAAGTCACGAAGCCCTCGGAGTATGAACTGCACGGAATGAGGAGAAGAGGGGAGGAACTACATATCTGGTCTTCTTTCGGAGCAATTAAAAAATAAATTTCTCCACGAACAAAGCATTGTTCGTGGCAATATCACAGTCACTTTGTCACCGACTAACATATTGCGTAAAAGTAATGACTTACCGAAACATGGAAAACTAAGTTACTAATATCAGGTAAGAATACAGCACGAAATTAATGATTTTTGGAGCAGATAAATTTCCCTAAAAAATGTGTCGAACTAGTTTCTGCTCAAATATTGTGTAGACGTTGGTTTCAAATTGAAGCAAATTTGATAAGCGATAAACCAATAAACGCCCGAAGGATAGAATGCAATATTAGACCGAGAAAGATATTATCCAACAAGACGTAAACAAATACCTTGGCCAAGCTTCCCGACCTGCCGATATCCAGGAATTTAGTCTCGATCTCTCCAGAAAACTGGTGGGATCACGACCTTCTGTAACGTCCCGGAATGCTTTAAATTCAAGTTCTTGGCAGTTTCCGCTTTTCACTTCCTTCGAAAACAGATCGCAAACGTAGCTTGTGGTGAAAGCTAAAATAGTGATAATTACCAATATTTGGTTTCCGTGATATTAATCATTACAACTCTGCAATATGTAAAAACTTTCCATATTTCATATTTTACATGGCATTAATTTATAATTAGATTTAGTTATAAAACCCGAATTGCCTTGTTGGTTTTCATGGTACAAAGAATAATTGCAAACATTGGTATTTCATTTGGTAAACTGATTGCGAGGTTAAAACCAATTATTAAATATTTGATGATTATCAAATCTGGATGGTTAGAAAAACTAATAAATACTTTATCGTTACGATCATATCATTGATTGCTGTTGAAATAACCGCAAAACCTGAAATTAATTTTCGGCCTAGTAACCCAATAGATATTCAGACATAATTCATCAATGGCTCTAAAATATTTCGCAGTATAAATTTTAATGTTAAAATTAGTTAGCAATGAGAAACGATAACTTCGAGTAATTAACTATATTTTACGTTCGACATTATAAAGCGACATATATATATATATATACCACACCAATAGAAATGTGCCTCTTTGGCATCAAACCAATTAAACACCCAATTTTCTACTTCTTCGTAGGAATCGAAGTGCTGCTCAGCCAATGCGTGTCCCATCGATGAAAACAAATGGCAGTCCGAAGGAGCCAAGTCTGGTGAATACGGCGGATGGGATAGCAACTCCCAGCCAAGCGTTTAGATGGTATCCTAAACCGGTGTTGTTTTGTGTGCAGGTGCGTTGTCATGGAGCAAAATTACCTTCCCGTGTCTTCTGGCCCATTCTGATCGTTTTTCGATCAATACATTTTTTAAATGAATCAATTGTAGTCGGTAGCGAGCAGCATTAACGGTTTCACCAGGTTTTAAAAGCTCGTGGTGCACCACGCCTTTCTGATCCCACCAAACACATAGCATTGCCTTCTTGCCGAATTAATCAGGTTTTGCAGTCGATGTTGATGGTTATCCCGAATCAACCCATGATTTTTTCCGTTTAGGATTATGAAAATAAATCCACTTTTCATCTCCAGTAACAATTCGATGCAAAACTGACTTTTTTTCGTGTCTTTGAAGTAAAATTTCACACGTGTTTTTTCGGTGCTCCATCTGTTTTTCACTCAATTCATGCGGCACCCATTTTCCACACTTTTGGATCTTTCCCATAGCTTTTAAACGATCAGAAATTGTTCGTTGTGCAACATTTAACATTTCTGCAATTTGCTTTTGACTTAAAGTGTCATCATCGTCCAATATCTATTGCAGTTCGGCTTCTTCAAACTTTTTTGGTGGTCTGCCACGTTCTTCATTTTGCACATCAAAATTGTTATTTCTGAATCGTTGAAACCGTCTTTTGCATGTTGCTTCTGATAAAGCATAATCACCATATGGCTCGACAAGCATTCGATGCGACTCTGCAGCACTTTTCTTCAAATGAAAGAAAAAAATGAATGCTTTCCGCATATCATCATTTTGTGGTACAAAATTCGTCATTTTTGGCACGATGAAATAATATATTGTTATTTGTTCAAGGACTTGATTTGTACTAAATGTGTTTGTCAGTTTGCATACCAACCAAGCAAACAAAAAAAAATGGTTTGTTTACAACAAATGCCCTATATCGAGACATTTATATCCTGACGCTCACTTCATACCGGTATACCTGATATAGCTATTGAATTATTAGCGATTAAAACTGTGCTCTGAAAAAACTATATCTTAAAGGTAGTGAACTGATGTTCACTTATGCACTCGATTGAAAAATATCACTTTACTAAAGTGCAAAATGTGGGTGTCTGAGTAATCAACTTTGTAATAACCATTCAAAACATGCAAATGAATCTCTCCAGATCACTGGTGAGTAACTTCCACTTGCTAACTCGACAAATAAGTGGTACCCAAAATGAAGGATATACCATTAAAGCACATACAACCTGGCATCCTGTATATCGAAAACATTCCACATTCCTATAAAGGAAATCTATCCAAATCGAAATGTTTGTTTTGAAACATTTTGTGAAGTTTAGCCCATTAAACAGGAAGCACTCTGAATGTATTCGACGGTTCCATGAAATAATTAAAAACTTCAGGACGAGTTGGTTCGGAAACTAGTTCGGATCTTACAATAAAAAAGAATAAAAAAACTACACTGTTACATGTATAATCTGGCACGCGAGTATACAGCGTGTTACGGAAGTTTGGAATGCTTGCAATATCTCATGAGCAATATGTAACAATTTTATGAGGGTACGTCGGAATTAATCAGCAGATCAGCATTGTTGCTAAAACTATTGTTATTCTGGAAATTGACAACGAGTTGCTTGGTTCCAAATTCCATTTCCGGTCGATTCAAAACCTACATTGACCTTAGGTTTAGCCGATAGCGCAGGGTGAGGCATGGGATGAAGTGTTTTTGAAATGGTAGTAGAACCAATAGTTTTTGATATAGAGGATGTTTAAAAAAGACGAGGCAGTATTTAAGAGAGTGATTTCTCAGGTCGTCTGATGGAAAAAAGTTCCTTTAAGTATAGGTCCGGGGATGTATTGCTTCCAAGATGCAGGGTGTAAACTTTTTTTAAATAACTATTTTTGAAAAATAATTCGAATATCTTTTAATATATAAGTAATCGATTTTTTCTTTAATTTTGTAGTTGTGTGTAGTAATAAGGGGCTGATATGGCCCTGTCTAGATTAAAATTTTTAAGTTCAGTTGCATCAGGGGGAGGGGAGGGATAACCTTAACCAAATTTATTGACAAAAGGATGTACGCCACTAACTTTAATCAAATTTCGATATCTTTTCGAAATGAAGTAACTAAAATACAACTTTTTTGTCTCTTGAATTTTCGTCGTATTTTGCATCGTTTACGAGATAGAAAATAAAATCTGTTTCATTGCATGTCCATTTATTATGCAAAAATATTTTCAAAAAATGCAAGGGTTTGTTCCCTTATTTATTAAGAATATTTTGTGCTATGAGGATTTTAAAAAAGTTTCAAAACTCGGTCAAAAGATATTTGAATTATTTTTCAAAAAACGTTATTAAAAAAAAAAAAGTTACACCTTGCATCTTGGAAACTATACACTTCCGGACATATATTTATAGGAATTTTTTCCATAAAATAGCCTGAGCAATCACCTCCATAAATATTGGCGCGCCTTTTTTAAACACCTTGTAGAATTTTGTTTTTTCATTATAACAGCATGGCCAAAAACAGCATTTTATAGTCACGAACAGAAAATTATCTCTGACATGTACTGTCCATTCTCGTTGACGCAATGTTGAAAACGTACAAAAAAATTCGCTTCCACCTTTTCCAGCAGGTCTCCGTCGATTTCCGTGGTTCGATGTTGAATTGTTTCTTTTAATTCCTCTAGTGCACGAGGCTTGGCCCCGTAGACACGTGCCTTCAGATAACCGCATAAAAAGAAATTACAGAAGCGGAGGTCAGGCGAACGAGGAGGCCATAAAACGTTACCAAAACTTCGAACCTTCTGTTCGTAGATTTTTACACCAAATTACCAACCGTAATTAGAAGTATGACTTCACATCACCCACATCAGAACTTTCTGCATAGAATGAATAATATTCAAGCAATATTTCAGTACAATTTCCAAGTCACGACACTACAAAAAAAAAAAATCGTTCCTTTAGCGTTTCTACTTAACTGCTTCCAAACGAATGTCCTCTCGATGTTATTAAAGCCATTAGTGCGAAGTAGCACTCTTAGTCGAAAAATATGAAAGAACCAATTTAAAAATATTATTTCAGCGAAAAGCGACATGGAAATTCTCGGCTCTTATCGAAATAGGGAATTTAAAACGTGGGATGCAGCTCAATAAATCACTCGGTTTTAAATATTCGGGCTGTATTGTGGCGAAAAAGCACATGTAACGTAAATTGAGAGAAAGCTGACATTAAATAAAATCGCCGACAAATTCTCGGATATCACGGCTGAGTAAATTTAATGCTGCCATAGGTGGAGTGGAAATAGCAGAATTTAACGAAAATAAAGGGGCTCATATTGTGAATATGCCATTTTACCCGTAATTTTTCATTCGGACCATATTCACTTGTTGACATGTCGGCCGGTGGATCTATTAGAACGCCCAACTGAAACTGGATGTTTTAATTCGTTCTGTTTCTGCCTCTGATGCATCAGTTACATGATGCTGTATCATGCAAATATTTGGATGATTTAGCTTTGCGTTACATGCGATTTAATCAAAGCCATTTATTCGTGAAATGACGTCTGGGATCTGTGAAAGGACGTGGACGCACCCAGAAAAATCAACGTATTCACCCAGTGTCCCGATTCGTCTACATCAAGATCCATGCGGATATTACGCCCACAGCACCAGTTAAAGGGGCTGAATTTTAGGTCGTTTTATACTGCTTTTCAAATTCGTGACGAGACGGTTGGTTTCTGAATTATCATACGCAAAATGACGAATTTCGATTATTGTTTATCGGCGGGACGAAACGGTTTATTTGACAGCTCTCACAGTGTGGTGTTATCACGTGTCCTTCCCGAATGCGCTGCGACTGCTATTAGAGGAAAACCAAACTTTTCCTCATCCGAGCAAACAATAGAAAAGTCCTCCGCAAGTAAGTCGACGAACATGTAAAATGAATCAAAACTAGCGGAAATGTGTTCATCCATCAAGATAACCGACAGGGTCCACTCAATCTCAGTCTGAGAAATCTCGAAATAGCACTACGACGCTCGATATTCACAACGGTTCTCCATGTTGGTGTTGACTGGCCTGGAGAGGTGTCTAGATAATGCAGATCAAAATTAGATCTCGATCAGGCTCGGATGCATTAAAATCTATGTTTATTTTCTCCAAGGTAATTGGCACTAGAAGCCAGAATAGGCAAAGGCAGTGGGGGCGTTTTTCGATCCGATAGGCGATCGTACGTGGCATTTATTAAAAGATCCCCAACTATTGAACCCCATTAAACACCATTATCCAACATCTCTCCCTAAAGAACGGCTGCACGTCAACAAAATTAAACGGTTCAGTTGGGTAAACTGTTAAATACTTTCGATAACTTATCAATAAGTTCATATAGTTAACTTTGTGCTAATCCTAATGAGCTGACATCTCGCTGCTCATCATCCAAGTTTCCCATCTTAACATCTCCCAGGGAATTATTCAACTTGAGCAATTAAGTAATATCGACATTAAACTTGCTTATGATAAACATTAAAACTGCGGATTAAGGCGCATTCCGCAATTGGTAAACCAACCGAAAACTAATATTGCGTGAACTTTCAGACAAAGCAAAATATTCGGTCCAATTAAGTATGAAAATTTTAATAGTATTTTAATCCAACAGCTTTGTAGTTTAATTTTGCCAGGATTATATTAAATAATTTCTCCGAACCACTCAACCTCAATGCTTCTAACTGTAAATTTGCCGTTCTAAATTCCAATCCTCCTCAGCCATGGAATTTTAAATTAAACTACCAACTTAAAACAAGATTCTAAGCGAGTTACCTGGCGATTGTATGAAGGAATTTAATTATTTACAACTCGGAACTCAGAGACTACAATTTCATTTTTGGCTCTACCAGTTGAGTAGGTGCGTAATTACTCGAAGAACGTGTGAGATAGGATTTTGTACTTTTTGGAATGCATTCTAAGATGCTTGCAGTTAATTAATCCCTTAGTTAACCCAGTGTGAATAACTTGGACTAAAAGCAAAACCTGAATGGAAATTGGTGTATACACTCGTCCTTGCGGCCTCTTCCTACCAACTGTCTACGCCCCTGCCGACCTTTTCCCAAGGCATTTTTGTATAATTATTAACAACAGCTCTGAAAAACAATTTTATCATCTCGCATATTCAGTTAATTCATGTAATATTTCATCTCCCGGGGATTGCAAGAAATTGGAAGTGTTTTCTTCATTATATTCTCAATGCTATCTCCGTTTTAATCTCATTTTCAGTTACTCCATTGGAATAGTGATCGTTGTTTTGCTCCGTTATGATATTTATTTAATGCCTTTCGGGTAGATCTATTTACCCTCTAATTTGCGGCCGGTAAATCGAGCATTACAAGACCTGGTACTGTCCTGGTGTTTATCAACCATTGTTAGATCACATGAAATTGTATTCGAAAAATTGGGAATGTGGCTGAATATTTACCGAAATTCGACCAAAAAACTGGCCACGGTTAAATCCAAAAATGTAAATCCGTACTTTCTGTTTCTCGTTGAATTGACACGCAGAACTGCATGTTTTGAAGGTTTTACACAGGAATTTGGCATGCTACGAGCTCCAATTAAATTCAGATCTGAACTTGTTCAAATCAGATACAGACTGAACGCAATTTCACCACAGAATACACGTAACGTCTCTATATTTCACAAAACTTAGAAAATTCAATTAATTATGCCGATTCTGAAAATTGGATTACACAAAAGACTAGAAACACTGGAAAAATCGGCAATTCCAGTGCGTTTGATTGATTTGAGATGAACCGAAGTGACGAGACCTAATAGGATCGATGGTCTTGGGGCCACTCGAGTTACTTAAAAGCCGAGCTGGAATAAGACATAAAGTCGTAATGGATAAGAGATCTTCCCAGATTTTTCTTACGGCTATTATTGCATTGATCTTCATTGCTTCGTAACCAATTTCTCGTTACTTCAAAACTTCAATTGAAGACTTTATACTGGCATTGACAGTGAATAGCGTAAAAGGTGCAATTTCTGCTCCATAAAAATGCACTTTCAAGCTCACATCTCATTGATATTTTGGCCCAGTAGCAATTTTTTTTAAATCACGAGGCTCCTAAGTCAACATGCTTCAAACCTATTGCTCAAGTAGTTGCTCAATCTCGAGAGTCACAACTTTACATGTTTCAGGTATCAAAGCTATTGCTAAAGTAGAATGTGTTCTAAAACAAGGTTGAAAATTTGGTACGTATCATCCTGGGCACTGTGCAAAATCCACTGTTTTTAAAATATGTTAATTGTACAGGGTGGCCCACTCTAATGCGAGGAAAACAATTGCAAATATGAAAGGTGAACATTTTTTTATCTCTGCGATCACAAAAACTAAGCAATTACATAGATCCTTCAAAGTTAAGGCAAACGCTAGTGCCCGTGCTTTTGGAAGTAGTAAATTTCCTAAATGCAAAAATGGCTATTATTTCAATACGCACATTTTATTATAGTATTCCATATAGTTTACGAGATATTTAATGTTGAAAGCATAATATCCACGTTACAAAAAATGCGTATTTGAAATATGTTTTAGGTGGAAGCCAATAGTTTTTACAAAAACAACAACAAAATAAGAGCAGTTATTACTCTGGACGGCTAAGATCCAGTATGGTAAAAATAGGACAATAACAATGATGCTTTTAACCCGAAACTTTTTTTTATATTTTCGACTATGGAAGACTAAAGTTCGGCACACTGAATCCCATATGAGTTGAAATGTTAAATTAATAAAAGTTTCAAAAATTTTATTTGCAGCCTATAATTAAGCTAAAATTCATGGAAACTGGGACAACAGATTTTGGAACGTTAGGTCTCAACCACTCCCAACCATGTTCGATTCGTATTGTATTTGTTCTATTGGTCAGTGGTGAAGTATGTTAAAAACCATAAAAATGTTAGAAAATTTCTCGACCCAAAAAATTTTAAAACTACAAATCCCCTTTTCACGTCCCCCCAAAATCTTTATCAGTGCCTAGTCCAGCAGCCTTGCCATAGAAAGTACCAAATAAGGTAAGGCCTAGGTGAAATCTGTTAAAAACAAAAAAAAACACAAAATTACTCAACCCTAAAACTCTAAAACCACAAATCCCTATTTTATCTCCCCCAAAACCTTTTTCAGATCCCCGTCCAGCAGCCTTGCCATAGAAACGCCAAAGCTTAAGTGAATCTGTGAGGATGCGTCTAGAATCATTTTCTGGTATTTGCTAATTAATCAAGAAGAACGAAGTTAAAATTAAGTTTTAATTTAAAGTACAGTCTGTAACTCAGATAAGTATGCCCCGCCGTTTATTTGGTGTGGCGGAAGGGAGGGAGGGGGGGGGGGTGTAATAATCTAAGAAAACTTTAATAAATTTAATTAACTGAGGGGTATTGTAATATTGAATGTTGGAGATGCACATCGACCAGAAGATTTTTGGAGGAGAATCTCTTCATATGCACTAGTCAAAGGATATCCGCATCATGAAAAGGCTTAACCTGAACTAATTAAATATGCCAGTAGGTACGCTGCTCAAGAGTCATGTTAAAATAAATATACACACCTTTGAACTTGCAAAGAAGTAGTAAAATAGAAAAAATCCAATAGTTCACAACCATGCTAACTATTTCATGTCACCACCTGTCACGACGTCAGTCAGACGACACGAGCGTCACCACTTCGGCACGTGCGGAATTCTCACCAATTGTACGAAGGACTCATTAAGAGTCACAAAAGGCGGCCTCGAAATTACTCGGGATTTTCCCTCGGTCCTCGACGGAAAATGAGCCGAAAGTACGTGCGCATCCGTAGGAATATGGGGTGGAAATAGACGATCATCCCTCAGAATAAGGGGTGAAAACCGTCGAGGTTTGTGCGCACGCTTTGCACTTTGCAAATTCGCTCGTCGCAATTGAAATTACTTCTCTCCGCCAAAAATTACCTGATTTGAATTGTTAAGGGGAGCAAGCGTAAATGCCCTGTTCTCTCCCTATGTTGTTCTATAAATATTTACGTTTTCTTGATTTGCATGGTATTAAAGCGATTCAGTTTCCAGTGAATAACTCTTTGGCTCTGTTGCAAAAACTTCATTCTTCATACACATCTTCAGGTGTTAGATTAAAATTTAAAGACAGATTAAAACTTATGGGGAAATTCGTTTGAGACATTGATGTGATATTGATTAAAAAGGCCATGTCACAAGCTCGAAATCAAAATATAAACTGTTGGTATTATCCTTATCTACTTCTGAAGTGTGGCGGCATGTCAACGCAGCTCACAGAAAAAGCTAAGCGGATTTCGCGTGCAGTAACTGGAAATGTGTCTTCTCAGTGCAGTCCACACTGACTAGAAAACTGGTACTTACGTTGTCAGAAAGTGCATGGCTCAAGTAAATAATTTATTTAAAAATGTCTCAAAGCAAATTTGAAGAACATCTCGGGGATGTAACATGTTGTAGGGAATTTATCTGGGTACGAAAAACAGGAGAATTTGCTGTACCTTTGCGACATCACTTAACATCCACTCAGGCGGAAGGAACTCATTTTCCGCCCGGACGAAAGGTGGTTAGAAATACACACAGTTTCCACCTAGGTACAAGGTAACAAATAATATCATTACATGTATGACTGAATAAATTAAACTGTAACGTTTTTTGAAATAAGGCTATTTGACCGAAAAGATGCATCAAGTAAATTGCGAATAAAAGCTCAAAGTTAACCAAAAATTTTAATAAGAATAATAAATATCAGTTATTCTATGAAATAAAGTGTATAAAATTAAATACAATCGTCCTTAAGAAAATCACAGGCATAATTGCATAGAGAGTATTAGAAATATGCAGAATATCAAGCTATTGGAAGGAGAGTTCTTCTCACTAGCACTCGTTTTCTGATTAAAACTGTCGATAACATGAATTTTCCATCCCATGTTGGCTTGCGTGAATGAGTTGTAATAAACCGTATCCGGCCAAGACGTGTTGGGTGTGAATTCCAATGTACCAGGATCACCAGGTTCACATGACCATGTCAGAGATCTATTGAATTTCTTAAAAGATTCAAAGTCGTCATCTAATCGCCGGTCTTGATCTGGTTTATGTGTGGAATAACAAAGTCTTCCCGCTAAAAGAAAATTTATGATAGTTAACACGAGAAGAATATCAAACAAGAAGGCGAGTAAAAAAGTATTTAAATGTTAACGAGATGTTCCAGAAACTTGTAAATACATATCTACCACAAATGTTACAAATGAATATAAATCTATATATAGGGTAGAACATGTCATCAAGAAGACACTTCAGGGGACGATAGTACTCTACAAAATGATGAAAAAAAATGTCCATGATCAAAAGCGGCATTATTTTCGATATACGTAGTGGCAAAGTTTAACATTTTTTCTTCATATTTAGTGTTTTCGTACGTTAAATTTTAGAAAATTTCGTGGATCTTTTTCCTTTATGACAACTTACGATAAAATACCAAATTCGTCGTTAGTCATCTAGAGAGTGTTATGTTTATTCAGATCATGTACTATTTTATGTTTTGTACTTTTTTTTGGAACATCCTGTATGAACTGTGATAACAAATTAGAATTCCCTCTCAATTCTTTAGCTTTTTGGTTTCCTGCGGTAGTTTCGTATATATCACCGTTTTCATAGAATTTGAAAAAATTCGGTCTCTACATCCTGGTCTGTAATATAGGATGCCATGGCTGAGTTTCAGCTCTTGTAATAATTTTGTTTCGATTCGCGATGTTTCGCAATTAAAAAAAAAACTCAAGACATACGTGATGAGAAAAAATTTAAACTTTGCCACCCTGTATATCGAAGGTGGTGCGTTTTTCACCATGAATCTATCAGCATTTTTTCATCATCTTGCAAAATACTATGGGCCCCTAACATATCTCAATGTCTTTCCATATTTTATACCCTGTATAGTATTATTTCCACTTATTAATATTTTGGCTATAACTTCGCAAAAAGAAACATCGAAGAAGGAACTAACCTGAACTAAAAACATTAAATTTAACACTCACATGCAGTAGATTTTGGTCGTCCCCTTCTAGAATATTCCACCCCTGCCAGAACCCTGACTTTGGATTGAGCCACATCAGTAAGTCTATCATAACCTCCATTAGGATCGTCCGTTATAATCAAAGGATGGTAGTACTCAGGACTATGAGGATTATTTCCTCCATTCACTTTAAACACGTACGTCAACCCTCTACGTAACCAAAGCTCTGGTGCTAGTAAGCCGTTGATGTACCATGCCAGGGCCGTGGAGGTGTGTTCTGAACATAATTAGGCAGTTAAAAACGTTAAAACCCAAAATATAGATGTGTTTACTAGTGATTGCTTGATATCCTTTCTTGCCCCCCGAAGGTCCAATGGTACTAGTAAACACTCGAATAGTCTTATCAAATATCTGCCCTTTGCTCCATGGTTCTCCAACCTGAAGTTCTGACCGCGTAAATGAGTAGCAATTGCTTTGAGGTTCCTTGGGGTTTAACTCAATGCTGATATTCGTTTTTGGATAGATGTCATGGAAAGCGGGTTCCTTGTTCTCATCAAGTCTCCCTATTCCCCATATAATGTAGACCGAACCCTCTAATGGAAATTCCTTATCACCATCATCAGCTGAAAATTAAGCGCATTAAGAAGTTTGCATCATGTGCTGATGAGGTAAAGTTTGAGACTTACAAGAAATTAGGGATCTGCGGTAAGTGATAATGTTGATTCCATTCTCTCTGATAGCTGTATTTAATTGATTGTTGTCCTGACCGCCTACTAATTCATCTTTGCACACACCCTTGTATTGGCCCAACACCTTCACACACTGCGAAGTGAAGGCATAAAAGATCAAGTTAGTTTGTGTAGTCGGTTACTTAGTTGGCATAGAGTCGTAAGTGCGTGCGCACATTCACCTGTCATTAAGATTTACTAGTGGCACGTAGCTACGGACATGCACCCTGATTCGAATAAGCTATCGGGCAACTGTAATCTACCGTAGCCGTAAGGCCAAATAATTAATGTGCTGTCAAATTTAACTGCAAGCGAACTGCTATTGAAACGTTACAATATGACCTAGATATCCGTCAGATTCTTGGTTTCTATGGAAACTTGGTGAAGCTATCAAACTGTTACATTAATAATTTATTCCTATATCGGTTTGACGTTAAAAAAGTATCCGGCTTTATTAGGGATTTATTGTGATTTTCACGTATTATTGGACATTTTGAATGAAGCGGCAGTTATCAATTTAGTTTGATCTCCTCATTTCCGCCCTGTTTAAATAAATTTTCAAGTTGAAATCCTCGTTGTTCTGCTCGTAAATGTATATTTTTCGGACAAGGGATGGGTATATTAGAGCAAATATTTCGCAACCATTGACCCGAATAAACAATATTATGCAAACAGTTTTCCCATTTCCACCTTTAATTCTTTAATTTTCTAGTAAACTTACGAAAATCTAGTCCAACACTTGAAATCTCTATCCTTAGGGACCAAATTTACGGCCATTGACTACCATATCTGATTCCATTTCTATAGCTTCTAAAGCCGTCCGATTTATTGTAAATTGGAAATCAAAGAGATGGAAATAGCTTTATACCCTCCGTTTACCACGTAAATGTTTTTCCAAGGTGCAACTTACCGGAGTTAAGGCAGTAATGTTATAATCAGTGGCAAATCCCTGATATCCATTGATATAAGCTACAGCCACATCTGCTCCAATCATCTGACTTCTCTCGTTTGATCCCGAAATGCCGAAAGCAAGATATTCATCCTCATCCACCATTCCTGCTAATTGAATGGTAATGGCAGGGCCGAATATCTCCCATGAAACTTGAAAGTTTTTGTGGAGTTGCAAACAGTTTGGAAGATCATCTTTTTGTGGCTATAAAAAAGTCCTCTCGTCCTTTATCTAAATATCCGAATTCAAGAGTTTAACTTACAATAACTTTCACTAAAGAGGGAGGTACGTTCAAAGCTTCAGGAATAATTATTGACCCAAGGTTTGTATTGGTATCGTGATCAAATATACTGAACCAGTCTATATTGAAAATGGTAAGGTCTCCTGGAAGTTCAAGAGTTATAGTCCTGTTTTTGTAAGACTTCAAGGGATCCAAGCTGAAATTATCATTTTTTTACATAACAATTATGCTAGGTAAGACAGGGCTTACTATCCATATTCATCAGGAACTTTAAATCCCTTCGACACCGGCTGAGCACCCACACCCACCCAGAAGTAAGCGCCCTTGGCATTACCATCATAGGTAAAACCAATTAGCTTGATTTGCTTGGCGTCCAATATCTCTACCGAAATAGTGCTGATTGAGTTAGTTTTTCCTGTGAGTTGAGACACTTTTTGAACCGTGGGCGGTTCAAATTCCTCGGGAATATAAATATCTCCAAAAGTGTTTTGAGACGAAATATCATATATAGCAAACCACTTGATGTCTGTAATTCTCTTGTTTTCGGGTAGCACTAATGTAAAATCTTTATTGAAGTAACGTTCCAAAACGTTCGTTCTGAAAGTAAATAAATTCATAAAATTCCCTGCAGCCTTCCTTATATGTAAAAATTAGTTAGACGTGTCACACATACTTTCCATGTTCATCTGGCACGATAAATCCCTGGGGTCCAGGTCTGTTAGCGGCTCCGGCCCAGAAGAAGGTGTCAGCTCCGTTTCCATCATAGTTGAAAGATGTCAATAGAAGAGTGTATTTATCTACGGCATAAATATCTCCGGAAACTTGATGGTGGTATGAGTTTAGCTTGCCCAACGGTTTGCCTTTGTAGGGGCCTTCATCGTCTTGGCACAATCCTGCAACAGAACAAACCATTAATACTAAACTGCTGAATTAACCGCTAACCATTCGGAACTGAATAAATCAGATCGGTTCAAATTGTACATTGAGTGATGTTGGTCATTTTAAACATCTAAAAAACCGAATTAGACGTAAAATCAATCTGGCCCCTCTGACGTAATTTGAAATTTATTTTGTATGTTTTTTAGACGCGCGGCAGTAGTCTAACTGACCCTGTGTGGATCACAAAGATTAACGAACAGTTGTCCCTTAAAAATCGAACAATGGACTGCACATGATTGTTTCGAAGAGAAGTTTTTTTTTAATTACCTGGCAGAAATTATTTTTGCTTAATTTGTTCAAATCTCTGCTGTTTTGTGGCTATTTATACTCAGTTTTATTCTCTATCTATCTGTAACAATCAGCTACAATTAATGAAATAGCCGCAAAATAGATTTGCTGGCAAATTTCCATTTTGCAATTTTTGTTTCATTGTTTCTTTTGTTCCTTGTCCACTCTTTGTATTTCTGCGTAAAACGCAATAAATTTCAAATTATAACTATTTATTTGGTGTTCTATTCGTTTAGCACAATATAATCTAAGATTGTGGCAATATGCAGGATGATCGATTTGAAAGCATCCAATTTTCAGTCTTTGAATGTGAAGTAACCCATTTTGACTTGACTATTGAATAATAATCTTTTTAGCATTACAATCGACTCTCAAGTCGCAATGACCGCCATCAAGAAAATAGAATTAAAAGAATTTTGATAAAAAAGATACCTACGTGCTTAATCGACTTTACTGAGAGCCTTTTTTTTAGCCAATCATTTAACCACAATTTTTTGGCCAATTAGCGTAACAAGTCATCGACTATCTAACACACTGCGACCATACTAGCCCTGTTTTTAGATCAGTTTAAGTGCTATTGGATTAGTAAAAAACTATTTGCCTCAAACGGAAGGTTTTTTCTTTCATTATTACCTCCAAGAATGTGACCTGAAATTTAGTTTATAATATATTTATATAGAATCTAGTCCGCAAAGAACAGTTAATGGTCCTGCATTAGCATCAACTATATACTTCATTGTTAGGTTAAGGTCAAAAGTCATCATTGCGCTGTAGCCTTAGACATTGGCTTCTCGTTCATAGTTAGGAATATATTAAAACTTGATGCCTGTAGTCATCCAACGATTTCACCAGAGAAATATATATATCTTAATATAAGAGTAGCCTGCAGCCATACTTCCGCTTCCACATTAACGCAGCTTACTCACCTGCAGAAAAGAAGACCAAAGGAACAATAAGCACACCGAACATCATCCTCTTGCGTTGTAATTAACTCTTAAAACTAACACCATTTTTGGTCCCTTTTTCACTAAAATCTGTAACAATATTTTACTCACTTAATGGACATATTGTGGTTTTGTTAACCTTCGATGTACTGCACGGAACGCGTACTTACAAGAGAGCTTTCAATTTCAACTTTCTAATAACCAAAGTCGCCATGGGTAACAGTACCATTGGTACCGCTGGTAGTTTTCGCGCTGCCTTGTATAGGACGCAAGGAACCTTGGCTAACGTTATGTTTTTACCATACGTAACTTGGGAGCTACGTACTTATCGTGACAGTGATCCGATTGAAAGGGACAAGCATATTTTTCCGCTGTATAAATTTTAGATTAAAAAAGCTCATCTGGTTTAAAATCGACAGGCGGGAAGAAAAGTTGCCGCATTTGCTGTTACTCTCTTCGCCGGAAAATTGATACGTCTAATGTATTTCTAAAGTACACATAAAAACTTTCAAACTTCTTGATGAAGTAGAAAACAAACAAATCGAAAGTTTCTTTACAAATTCCTTGATGTTACCGCTCTCAATTTATTATTCCCCAACGTAACAGGGAAAATGATATAACGAAAACCTGGCGCTTTTACCGTTTTAGTTTATGTTAGGGAATTCCCTGCTTATTTTTTCGCAAAAGCTCCATATCAAGGCGAACGTATGATACGAATCTGTTAAGGCAACATACCCTCATGTGGGAGTAGGAAACCGGACGTGACCAGAATTTGCGTATATTCACGACCCAGGGAAATATAAGCTTTGATCTATCAATATTCTTCACATCATCATTCATAAAGCAAAAGTGATTTTAAAGCGAAATTGAAATCAGTTTTTTTTATTTTCTCCTTGGTTTCGTTCCTTCTTTTCGAGGGTTGATTTTTTTGCTATTGTTATAAAATATATACGGCGTGCACGAAATTTTGATCCACTTGAATCTAAATATCTGTATTATGGTTGAAAGTTTGGACATTTCAATAGTTAAAAGCATTTCATATGAAATTTTATACGGTATGAATAACTGTTTCATATCGCTATGGTACCTTCTCAATAGCAGACAAATTAGGTCAGGCCTGCGAATAATTTTATTAATTATTCACAGATGCAATTTAATAATGAAAATTTTATATTTACATATTTTTTCTCTCTTTTCGGTATATATACAGGGTGAGGTTATTGTTAAAATATTCGTTTGGAGCTTAAATAAATATGTCAATAGAAGACCAACTACAGTATTAAAATGTTTTCATATAATCTTTGTGCTTTTTTAACAATACAAAAAAACTATGTTGTTACATGTCAACAAGTAGAAAAAAAGGAAATTTAAGTTATTTAATTGAATTTCTCGAAAACCGTTGCTCCTAGCGACACCAATAAAGTATAACTTTTTTAACTAAAAAAGGTAGGGGAACAAATTTTATGAGGACAAAATGACATACGCCGTGGCACAAAAAAGTTTAAATGGCTTAAATGACTCCTAATTTTCGATTGTGGCGCCCTCTAAAAGATACACCGAAATCGTCGATAAATATGAATTGATCATCTCCAAAAACCCCTATATAATAAATTTCGTGAAATTAACCCTAACGGTTCCAGAGATATTAAAGAAAATTTGATTTAATTTTTCAACTTTGGCACCCTGTATCTCAGTTATTTTCAACTTTTGGAATAACATAAATTTAGCTATATTGCATTATTTTTATGTCATAAATCCATCGTTGCTCTGTGTCCCATTACTTAAGACTCACCCTGTATATATGGGAGATGAGTACTGAAAATATGAATAGTCCTTAGCCTACCGCTTTACAAGTACAAAATAATTGCGGTGCAGTAAGTAAATAACTTACCGCCCTTTGGCCTCATGCAAAGAGCTGTCTCTTGACTCGAGCTTCTCAGTTCAAAATTCATAATATCACTGTAGAATAAGCTTATTATGCTGCAATTGAACAACGATTAGAAATGAGGTATCCCGAATGGTGCTGCATTTTTGTATCCTGCGGGCAATTCTAATGAAGATGAGCCATGAAGCATCGTGTATGCCTATGCACAGTTTTTGAGATACGAGGATAATCCCGGAGGTTCCCGGTCTGATGCATATATGGCGATTTTTGTTGTTGAAAATTTGCGTATATTACAAAGACCCAATCTTAAAAAGCTTATGCCTAAAGCTTAAGGGTACTACGTTGATTTGTATTTATTTTGGAATCGTTTTTTAGGGAACACTTAAAGATTTCGCGAACATGAAAAAAATTGGTCATCTATACGTGAGGTTGCATTCGAAAGGTCTTAGTCCATCTAACATCAAAGCGGAATTAGATTGTACTCTGGGGGGTCTGTTCCTCCATAAACAACCGAAAAGTTTTGGGCGGCAGAGCATAAACGCACCAGTTCACACTTCCGTTATCGCGATGACTAAAATCAATCAACTCGGCTTCGAACTTTTTCCTCATCCACCGTATTGTCCAGATTTAGCACCCTCACATTAATTTCTATTTTCAAATTTGAAAAAATGGCTCGGTGAAAAGACATTTGCCAATGATGAAGAGGTCCGAGACTGATGCCTATTTGGAAACATTCGAAGCTTGTTACTATAAACAGGGTACAGAACCCTTACAACATCGTTGGGAAATGTGTATCAATCTCAAAGGAGACTATGTTGAGACATAATCTAATATTTTCCATTTTTTTTCTTGAAGAATTTGGTGGAACAGTTCTAGGACTATCCTCGCAATTGTGTCTAAAATATGCTATTTTCCGATTGAAATTCTTAAACGACAACAAAACAGTGCTGCTAGCTCTGTATTAACTTTTCTTAACTTCTTTTTTAAAATCGAAAAAATTTCAATTACTTCCGGAAATATTTTCATTGCATTATTACCACAGAGAACTAGAGGTTGCCTAGTAATACCAAAAATTAATGATTATTTTGTCGTCATGTCTGAGGAAACAAATTTACTTTAATTCTTTTGTGTTCCTATCTTACATAACAACCCCCGATGATAAGATATTTGACTTAAACCGCATAATAGTTGGTTTAGTAATCTATTTCCGATAGCTACTAAACACACAAATATAATGCTAAAAGTGAATCGAAATCATGAAATTCTCTTCAACTCTTTGATCTAGCCACCCCCATAAACTTTTGTTGAGTGCAAACAACCACTTCTATTACCTACCCAATATTGTGGCATATGCTTAAATAACTGCCAAAGCAACCATATATTTCAACCTTCTTATAGACTTAGGGCGAGCATTTTATAGACCCTGCTGGCACAATCTGCCACGATACTCTTTAGTAAACTTTGAGTTTAACGGCATATTTTCTATAAAGTACAACACTCGACCACACATGTAACATAAATCATTGCTACTAAGGCTCTTGGCGACAACAGCAGATTTTCGCGATACAAGCTATCCCTTATAAACGGCTAGAACAAGAACCCATCTAAAAATAGGGGCATAATTTAGGATCCAATAAGTTTTAATGGACGTGAAAAACTTGACCTGAATATTTTTCGTCCGGGATAGGGGTCTTTATGGGCTCTTTTCAAGGCAGAGATAAAATCATTTCCGTACTTTTTCGAATCCTTCTAAAGTACAACTAGTTTCTATTTGTAATTCAATATATCAAGAATTTAAAAAATGCTAAGTTGATTTCACGTTTTTGGAGATACAGTGATGTGTACACGGTAAGTGATGCGCACTAGCTTCCGATTTCAATAAGGAGCTATTGTTTGCACGGTAGGCGTAACCATTAAATCTGCACGTTGCGCGCAATAGGTCCCCGGCGCAGTAAGAAGCTATTGCGTACGTAGTAAGCGCGACCATTAAATCTGCGTAAGGCGCGTAATAGCTCTATTATGTGATGAGAAGCTATTGCGTACACCGAATAAATATGGTAGAACATTATTTAGCTCCAGAAGATAGATTGACTAGCCTAAATAGAATGAAGTGATGATCTATGCATATTATTATTATGTAAGGAAAATATTATTTATAGTGGTTGCTGTTTCGTTGAACGCAAATCAATTTATCTCGCCACTAAACAGCGAATAAACGTGCTTTCCTGAAATTTGATAACCCATCCCGCAACGGATACATTTCAGAGAATGCGAAGATAGTGCGAAAGTTTCGAGCAATTCTATTCAAGCCGTTTCCAACAAATAGAAACAGATCACCGTAGCCTGGAAGTTTGCACAAGTTGGCCTGCTCTTTTGATTGCTGATAGTGTATTCCTGCCACGGAAACGAAACAAGAAACTTCAATGGAAACATGGGGAACGGACGATGCCAATTTGGAGCTCGGACCATACAGAGAATTTGCCGTTTATGGTCGCAGAAGGTTTTCGTTAAAAAAAGTTTTCCGAATTTATTACGAGTACAGCATGTCTCAAAGTTAAGTGATCAAAGTTGAACAACGAAATCGTCAATGGGAAATGTTCGATCCGTGGAAAATACAGTGTGTTCAGGATAAGAGTGCGCGGCATGAAGGTCTCGGAAACGGCGATAACTGCAGATTTGGTTGGATGGAAGAAAAACACCAAATTATTTTTGATTTTTCATTTATTTCGTAAAAATCGAAATTTTAAATGACGCGACTACAACATCGAACTTATAATGAAAGTTGTGTTAATATCGGCGAAATACCTATCAGGGCCGTATTTAGAAAAAAAGTTGATGTTAAAGAAATGATACACAATGGATAAGTGGTTTTGGTGTTCATTTGTCTCCCACCATGATTCGGGAACAAATTTTTCGACAAAATCATGTTCCTCCCTGGACCATTTTGCAAATAGCTCGAAAACGGTGACGGATACAGAAACAATGTAAGAGGGCGAAAGGCTTTCTAAATTGAACAGGGAATTCAAATTTCGTTAAATTTATTCGAAAGTCCCAGGGGTATCTCACCTCTTGGGAGAAATGAAAGTTATGGCTAATCATTGAATAAAAATAATGTTGGTTCAAGGACAGACAAAACTCAGTGATACCAACACGGTTGGTAAGAAAGTGTTTGAACTCACTAGAAACCTAATAATAAGTAATTTAGCTCAGGTCGATAAAGATTATCATTTGGAAGTGTTCTAGACTATCCGTTGTGTATTATATCACTAATAAAACATACTTGTCAATATTTTAACGCCTAAATATACTATATTGTATTTTTTTTATAATATAGGACAGTTATGACTACTATACCGTACTGCTATAGTTATTTTTTCCATTGTGTTGGCTACAAATGAAGTATATGTCAGAGATTTATTAGTTCTTAAGTTTAGAAATGTAAAATTTGAGTTCGCAATAAGGTTGAAGAGTAAGCTGACAGGTTTATCGTGGAGATAAAGCACTGTCCAACGAGGTCACTATTACTGACGCAATTAAGGGCCATGTGTGAAGTTTCGGTCCGTGAGAAAACCAGGACGAACAGGTACCATTCCTTTGAGCCGAGAGGACCACGGGGAATGGGAACTGTGAAGAAGGCAATGATTAAAAAGAAGGGAAAAGTAGCGGTCGGGTAGTAGTGAATTCGTTAGCCTTGCCTTACTACCAACTGATATAATAAAACATTAAGATTATTGATGATGGAGAAAATTCCTAATGTTACCCCGACATATACAATTTAATCCCCAGGCATAAGGAAATGGAGTCCAGAAACGTCAACTATTTTTCGGAAGTGCTGTCAACGTCATTTCTAACGCATTAACGTACTAGATACTTCAAGTTTATAATGATCATTGAAATTGCATTATAAATGATTGACTTCAGTGAAAAAAGCACAATATAAAATTCACGTTTTATAAGAGCATTGGCACTACTTCGCCGAACATCTCTTTAAAAGGACGTTATTTGAACATTTCCTAAGACAATCAAAAATCGTATGTAACAGTATTGGAATTTCGGTATCCGACAACATACTTTTCCGATTTTCCTCTCAAATGGGTTCATACAATACGGTTTGTGTTCCTCTCGGGGCCTGTGCAAACAATTCCGTTATTACGTGCAATGACTGTATTGAAGTCGGCTTCCTAAAAACCTAGATTTACATTTGAATCGAAATCTAAATCGTACTATATCTTTTCCCAGAAAATACGTATGTTTTTCTTTTTAACGACCTTTTGTCTAGTTAATCGCCTTGCTTTGAAATGGCCATTGTTGGCATCGACCTATTGTACAATTTGTGCATTGTTTCTTGTAATGACCTCACTGCCAAGACGCACAATAATCTCAATTTTTGTTTATTAGTCTTCTTCCCTCCTTTAATGGTCATCTCGACGTAGTTTTTTGTCCTGTCTGTTTGTTCATTTCGTGGCTACGTTACCTACACTTAATAGATTTGGTATGTTCTTCAGTTGTGTTGTTTTTTAATTACGTTTAGCAACTCAGTTTACGTCTTAGAGTTTAAAACTAACTCGAGATTGGACTGTTAACTCCTTCTTTTAAAATTCGTGAACAATTCTGTACTACCTATTAACCCGAAACCCCCTCGGATGTGACACAATAACCACATTTTAATGATCTTAATGGTATCTCTCGATTGACGAGGATGGGGACTGATGAGAACTGCGAAAGCCAAACTACTTTACAAGATAACTTTTCGGTGATGATTTGTTACTAGATAATCGATTATCGATTTCTTAGTAATCAGTTTTTTTCGAATTTAAAAGACCAGAACGTCGAGCGACAGAAGTCCAAAACGGGTTTTAGTCCTAATGCAATCGCAATATCGATAGCTTAGGATGGTCGAATTAGTTTCCGATACGAACTCTCGAGTAATCGAACGAAACGTAAAGAGGAATAAAACATTACTTCTTTTATTTATTAACTTCTGTAGGGTTACGTCAAGATGGGTATTACGGGGTCAAAATTCTCCCCCGAATCGGAGTTCGCAGCGATAGGAGTTTTCTAAATGTAGCCGAATTTTTCAAATCTCGTTTAGATTTCAATCCTAAGCTCAGTTGCCTTATTAATTAGCTTTTGGCAAAGACATTTCAAAATATCTGCAGATGAAAAGATTTCTGCTAAGATCTCGTGATTTCTTTGCCATTTTTTTTTAATACAATTAAACTTTTAAAATACACTAAAGTCGGATCAAATTTCAAGAATTGAGGGTCTCAATCGTATCTCGAGGCTGAAAAAGAAAAACGTACTTAGCAAAATATGTTTTTCATGCAAGTCGCATGTGCTTAACAGCAGTGAATAATCTTATGAATTTATAGGTATAATAATGCTAAAAATTCCCACACAGGATAGATTTAATCGCTATCCATGCCTTTACAAGAAAATAACTCTCATCCCTCTTCAATACAACCAGAGAATAAACCCGTATCCTCAGTAACTCCGTCCCCCAAAAACATATTAATGCCTAATTTCACATCTCAAACAAACAACTCAAAACATCCTAAAACTACGTAAAAAGATAAAAGATTACCTCCTATGGTTGACGAAAATAGCACTGGGGACTCATACGTTTTCGTGTTTTATAGGGTCGGTTTTCTTCATCTACAGAGTGATGGCTCTACTAACCGGGGAACGATATTTCCACACTGCTAGAAAGATGTTGAGTTACGTATATTTGACGAAAGCAAAGTGGGTTATCGTCTTATACAGAGTGTCTACCAATTACATTTACACAAGCAGTTCATTTCAAATTTTATGCATCGCGTAAAAACATTATAAATGTGAGAAAGGCAACACGAATGGAACTAATTTATCGTTATTCCATGACCTTCATTTAAAAACTTTTTGCTATCATTTAGACATGGAGAAGGCCAGTGGACATCAGAGCTGGAGTGTCTTGGTCAGGCCTGGACAGCCAAGATTTCCCTATCGAACCTGAACGGCCGCGGTTCTTCGGTGTAACTTGATGTGTGCTTCGTTCTCAAATTAACTCATTATACATATAAGAAAAGATGGGCCAGCAAATTCGAAGGACACGTTTTTTAATCCGATTAAGGTATGCTTGACGAATTATAATTGACATATACTCAAACCACAGCAAAACGTATTTGTTGTGCCCTACACAGAAACAACCAATTAAAATAACAAAAGTATAAAGGCTCCCGCTTTCAATGTATTGACGACAAATACGTGCGAACAGCCTGTTTTCAACCTACTAAACAAGTGCAAAGCGTCCCGCTTTCAGCACATTAAAGTGCTAAGCGTCCAGGTTTTAACACACTAAAATAAATGAAATAATAAGCGCGAGATATCCCAATTCCAACACATAAGTACCCAATAAACAAATGTTGGACCCCACGCTACAATTTTTCATACAAATCATGGTAATCCAATTTAACGCAACTACCATTATGGGTTAAATATTTATGGGATTAAGAATCGTACAATAATTCAAGATACCCTTACCTATATAAAATTCGTCAGCCGTTGGATACTACATTCCCCAACTCCTGCATTTTATTCATTATGTTCATCGATTGTGTTCAGCCATTCTGACTTATTTCCAATTTGTCAGCTAAGTCAATTAATGCGGTGTTAATCAACTATTAAGCAATTATATATCATCGTTTTTATTTCCACGCCAGACTAACTACAATTAATTCCAAAAAATGTTTAATCCTAAATTATTATCAAGGAAAAAAATGTGGCCCAGTATTGACTTATAGATTCCTTGATTTCCCTTAAATCTGCACTGAAATTATCTCCCTTCCGTCTTCGATACAATCAGAGGGTAACTCTGAGTCTGCAATAGATCCCCGCCCCCATCTCAAAAATGTTAAATTCTCTATCATTTGAATTCTGTTTCACTCATTCAGCAGCAAAAAAAAACTTAAAAAATGCTTATCACTCACCACACAACTGCAAGCATTTATCTCATTTATAAAAATTTGGAGATCCAGAAATTTCAAATAATTATTCAGCCTTGCCCCATAGCAGCCATCTAGGGATTGCCCGTACTAGCAACTTCTTTCTTTTGATATTGATCTCTCTTATATCCAGAGTTCTACAAAGGCCTTCCTATTTGAGATGCGCATGATTCGATTTTTTCTAATATGATTTTTTTATTGTAATGCTACAAAATGAAACGAGATTTTCAAAAACACAATTTAATATCTAGTTTTTAGGAAAAAAGGTACACGGTTTTAAAACAAAGATAAAACAATTAATCTCAATTTTTTTCTAAAAATTTTGCCTATGAGACTTCACTTTTGTACTGCATGCTTAGTACCTAGATAACAAGATTTAGGTAATTCATATCTGCAAAAAAATGTTTTCACGGTGTCGGATACTCTTTCAACTTTCATTTTGGAGCAATTGAATCTCTGAAAAATAGACATTTGAGTTATGTCCATTTCCTAAAAATTATTTATTATTTATTATAAATATTATGATATTAATTTTATGATGAAATTATATTATAAGTGTAGGATCACGAAACCGGGCCATAATTCAATTGACCATCGACAGTTCCTAGATTTCTGTATTCGTCCTTTCCCTTCGCAATGCCGCGTCCCATACTTAAACCATTATGATAAGGCAATTATAGTGATCATCCTTGGGCATCTGGTACCCAGATGTGACCAAGCGGGGTGAGAACCCAAGTAGCAGTAAGTTTAGTTAGTAAAAGAAGAGGCTGACCCGGGCAGTCCCAAAAACCAACGATCTGAGATAAGACAGGGCTCGGTCCGCTTGCTCTTCTTTCTTTTGTTCCTTTTTCCGTTAATAAACGCACATTTATAGCGTTATTTCTTGAACTGTGATTTCTTTAGTAGATATAACCACCATCCCATATCTACTCTAGTATTGGAGTTTGATATCCCATTAAATCCCGATACTACATAAGTAAAACACCAAAGTTTCATAGTTCCATTCATACCATCAGAATCTGCTGTTAAATTGCGCAGATGAACACCCCAAGCCTGTACAAATAATGCTTTTTTTTTTAACACATCGTCTCTTTTTTCAGAACTGAAGCAGTCTACTTTCAATGATGCCAGAAATGTAAATGTTTACATATTTATATCTACCAATTTCTTAGAGAATTGAGCCAAAGCTTTAAGTAATTTAGTAGCAATTTCCTACTAATTCGTCATAATACATATATAGACAATTAAATAAAAATTTCCTCGCAATAGTCGACAAGTTGGGTTTGTGCTTTCCAGTTGTTAAAACAAAGCACTAAGGAAACTTGGGAAAATAATGTCATTATGTATCTAGTGATTGGTCTGAAATATCTAAAGTTATTTTCAAACCGATTTATTAGTCAAGAGACCCTGTATAACATTTGGTTAACTGATAAAACTGCGATTTTTTCAAAATAAAATATAATGTCCCTAACAGGTAATGCTTCCTAAAAAATTGTCATTCATATTTCTAAAATAAAATAAATAACAGAAAACGTATGTTTGAAAGTTTATATTATTTACATATACGGTAGGTGGGTACCACAGAATATAGTAAAATATAATAAAATAATATCACATCACGTTGCATGCAGGATGTTTCTAACTATACAAAATGCAATATAAAGACGCATTTATGACGTATTTTCGATATTAATGATTTTGATATTAATGACTAGAAGTAAAACCTTTTTACGTCACTGTGCGTATTTCTAGTGTGTTCTGCATTATTTATACACTCAGTTGCGGAATGAAAGTTGTATCAAAATTGTGTTAAACTTATATATTCTTTATTAAGCCTTGAGCTTAATCAAAAAATAGTGTGAGGCGCATTTTTTGGAACTGAGTGTATTTTTGATATATCAGTTTCAAAGAAAGTCGATTCTTCACTTTGAAGCATTATATCTAGAAAAATTACGGGAAAATTTGAATGAATTTTTCCATTTTATTATTTAAGATTCTGTTATGGAACAATGCGTCGCTAGAACGCAAGCGCATAAGTTCAACAGCAGAGCACACAACATTTATAATCGAACATCTTGTATAGAGAAAGTGCCACAAAAAAAAACCACCAATAAATTTAACTCAATTTTATAGAATTACAATAAACTTACCTAGATTGAACATGCCTTAGATTCGCAACAGATAAAAGAACAATGAGTCTTGAATTCAAGAATGAAACATCAACGATGATGCTTCATTTAGGAAGCTTTGTTGCACTCTTACATGCCAATATTACCTTTCTTTCTGTTTACAGTACACAGTAGTAGAAAGCACTCAATCGGTATAATACGTTTTGACTCCTTATACCTACATAATCAACATACCTACAAATTAACTCAATATAAAATACCGTCAGTGCAATGTGAGAAGATCTAAGATCAAAATATAGATCTTTATTGACGACCATGTTTGCAATGATCGGGTTGGCAGAGTGAAAAGTTGTGTATGTGTCGGGATTTCTGAACGTTTAAATCGATTTAAATGAGAATTGACAACAATTTACTTCGACCTGCAAACATTTGCAAAACTGTTGCACAACTGTTACGCCCGGTGAATGCGCCTTGATAATATTTGTAACTTTTATATTAACAAAAATCTGTCTGATTACCGTCTATCATTTCCCACCTAAGTAAACGTGAGATTATACCTTAAGAGAGAGGAACAATGCCTCTGAGGGGTATAACAGGTGAAAATAATAAATATTTCACAACCGCGGTACATTTTTTACGATTTTTCCACTACTAGACTTAATTAGATTCTGTAAGGTTAGAATTAACTTAATCTAAATAAAGTACAAATCCAAATCACAAAAGGGACAATGTGTCTTGAACCATAACGGAGAGGTTTCATTTGAAATTCGTTCCCATGGCAACCCCAATTAAAACAATAATGGCGTGATAGTGGCTAGCTCGCTAGGTAAATAATGAGCGATTTACGTGTCGTTATTACCCTGTTATTTAACTGTTTAGGAAAAAAGGCGAGAAAACGACCTTAATAGTGGAAAAAATGCTACACACACCACGGTGGAAAGTGTTTGTCTGTCTAGAGTAATAAATATGCTCGACGCTAAGCTTGTCGGGCCGCTGTCCTTTTCTATGGACAGTGAAGAAACATTTTCTAACTTTTAAGTAGCCAAGTAATGTTTGTAGAAAAAATAGTGTATGGTATTCTTGTAAAAGTGCATTTAGGGTATTCACCTGAGTTGTAAATGAGCAAAAAAATTGCTTGGAAAACTCTCACGTTCGGACCTTAACTTATAACAGTTAAATTATAGCTTAGTTATTTTGGATCAAGTACACAAAGTAAAGCTTTGGGAAATGAGATTAAAACATTTATGACAAAGCGTGGCCGAGTCACAAAATCGATCAAGGGTATGAAACACGTTTTTCGTGCAACCTACATGCGAAGGTAGTATCAGGTGTTCTATAAAACTGATAGTACTTTAGGTTAAAAACCATTTGAGTTAGAAAGAAAATTCGAATCAGAAACTACAAAAAAAAACGAATATTTAAAGTTGCCGTCATGTTCCGAAAATTAGAGTGTGCGCAATGGGTGCTCGCGCACTACTATTTTTGCTTCGCTGTAGACTAACGATATGGTTTAAGATTAAAATTAATCTTATCTCAAATTTAAACTACTTTTATACTGAAAATACTATTTCAGAGTATATTATATTTTTAGGAAAAAGTTATGCCTGATTCACAAAAGACCGGGCAGATTACTCGGCCCAAATGTAATTTCTTATAAGAAAATACATTTCTCAAGCACCCATTACTTATTTGTGTTTCTTTATGACTAAGAGGCATTTGTGAGACATAGTCCTCGTTCATACGTCTACGTCTGTCCTTATCGATAGTAGAGCTATAGTATAATAGTTAAATAGTCATCCAGCAACAGCGGGCGATATTCTCATATGTATGATACAAATCCAATTGAACTTCATTAATTGGGGTGTCGCTACATAACATGGTGATACCAGGTCGCATCCTCTTGAATTGATTCTTCCACTAGACACACAAGTACCAAAGATGGAATTCTACCTCACCACGCAAAAGCCGAAAAGAGACATCGACTGCACCCAAAATAACCAAAAAACTGAGGTACCTGAAATTAAAGATATTGTTATAAGATATAGTGATATTAGCGAACATTTCTGAAAAAATATATATTTACCCTGAACTCCGTTGGTAGGCCCTATAACCGAGGATGGCCACGGCTGTGGCCGGTAGTCTTCAATATATCGAACGTTTTCACTCTTGTATAAATTGAACAATGATGAAATGCATTGCACTTTGATTACACCACCCTAGAAATTGAATACCAATTATAACTTCACTCAAATTTTTCACGAATTTCAAAATACCAAATAAGACTTGTCAGAACAACACGATTGAATTTAATTTTTTTGAAAAAACTATATATAGTTGATGCCTTATTTTTGGAAATCTATCGCCGGGACTACACCGAACCCGGCTAGCCTGGCTACACGAATTTAGCTATTTTTCCGTTGCATATATGCTAACCCAAACTAACCTAAACTAACTCTGTTCAGTTCCTAGCCCTTTCTATAGCAAAAACTAGTGGTGTAACCCCGGCATGTGAGACTAGTGCTAGTTAACTGTAGAAAATACTAACCTGAAACATATTGTCGTCAATTTCTTTCACAATATAAGAGATTGTCATATGGGGAGCTCTACCGTTGGTCGAGAAGGAATAGACAGGATCCCAGCTGACAAATTTACTGTCACTTTCTTTAATCTGGAAAAGTAATCGACAATTTTGTTAAATTAATATTTTGTGATTAAAGAATGAACGTGTTAAAAGTATATATATTGCGACGTGCAGATTGTCATATATTGACTTTTTCCGCAGAATAGAAGAGAATAACCTGTTATTCTCTGTTATAATACAAATTTTCTGAGGCTACCATTCTTTGGTAAATTTAGTATAAAGCCAAATTTGAAAAGGAAATATCTCCTGAACCACTTTTACTAGTCAAACCCACTCTTTTCAAAGGGCTAGACTTGTGCTTGGGAGTATACGTGTCGAACTATATTTTCCCAATTGAATTGCTATAATCCGGTTCTCAATTTCGTTTGTTTTCGTTGAGGCAATTGAAGAAATCAATTATCTCTCAATTATCCTAACAATCATCCCACTGTATCATTTCCCCCCACGCACTAACCAGATCTTCGACTTTTTAAGCATAGTGTTGGTAAGACGAAACTTCAACACTTTAAAGTTCTGAGTTCTGCGGAGAAATTTTGAAACTAAATTTCCATACTGCAATTTTATCGCTTACATCTGCGTAAACACTAAAAATTCTAAACTGAATCAAAAAGTAAGTAAAATGGTTAAATTGGATTCTAAGCGTACTCATTGCTAGGCATTTTCTACAATGGGTCTGGATCTGATTGGTTCCGACGAGTTGATTCTCAATAGATTGGTTTAGCCGACTATCATCTGTGATCAATCTGATCAGTTAAAACTTAATTAGTAGAAATTGATTCAATCCATCGTTTCCAGTAAAGCCTTTTCTGACTAAATTAGCCTATGAACCTTAACAATTTTATTGCTCTTTAGGTTAGATATTCAATCCTCCTATTGAGTGTAACTGTATTTTTTACTATTGCAATTTGTGTTTCGATTTCAGAGTAAAAAAAGAAATATCGCCATTTGAAATGTGTAATTCAAACATTTAAAGGACGATGGAATTCCGAAAAAATTCATTCAATGTCTCTTTTAACTCTAATATTAGCCATATTATTTCGTTTCAGCATGTGATGGAAAATGGAATTTACCTTTATGCCATTTATATACCAGGTCACATTCATAGCCGGAAAGGAAGGGGGTGTTGTACAGTTTGCTTTAATTATATTTGACAACCCAGTGCTAACTTTGTCGACTTCCATAATGGGGTCCTCTTCCGGAACATCTAAAAATTAACAAAATTAACAGGAGGCATGGTGGGTTATGACATAAACATCTACCAACAACATATATTAAGGATGCACTGAATTTAGTGTAAAAATTTGGAGCATCTGTTGAAACTTCACATTTGTAGCGGCCAGTTGCATTGGAATTGATGTCGAGCAAAACCACTTCATTTGCAGAACTCCGGCTTAACTGAAATCAATACCAAAAAAAAACTTTTCATAAACCAGCATGTGTTTTTGAGCCTAGTTCATCTCATGATTTCTCAAGATCAACAATTTGAATGACATTAAAATTTGGCTCAATGAAAGATCACTGATCAATTGAATGTCGATCATCCTCCTAATGATATTCAAAAATTCGCATTTTTCTTTAATTTTTTTTTATCTCAAGCCCTCTACTTACATCAACCTGTATGCCATTGACCGGAAAAATCTGCATTTTTGGATCTTCCTTTGGCACAAATCGGAAGAATTCCTTCCCACCTTTGTACCATTTAACTGTGTAAAGAGGTTCGCCTTCAAGGTCGAAATCGCATTGTAACAGAATAGAGTCATGAACTTTTGCAGCCAAGGGAACAACCGCCCGTACGTTCTTTAGTGAGTGGATTCCTGAGAAATAACATAATTTTAGCTTCAGTTTGGTTTAATATGCTCAGATCGATAAACCAAAGGCGATCAAAGTTTCGTAAGACTTCGTATTAGAAATAAAGGAATGGCCCGTTTTTTGGCATTAGGAAATCTGAAACCATTATGAAAGAGGCATTCGCAAAAGCAATTATGATATGCATGAATTTATATAACTAGTGAGACCGGGAGATGAGCAAAGCGAGCATCAAAACTGCGTTTTCTAATGAATTTCATACATGATTTTCTTCTACTTTTGCTACAAAATGGAGAAAGCACAGGAAGACCTTTTAGATGTAATCTTATCTATCTTATAACTACATAGGAACTTTTAATAAAATCAAACTTTGCCTATAAAGGTTCCAGAGTCTTTGGGGCTTAGGTTGCAGATATACAAGGTGTCTCGACTTTGCTGGACCGGCTATTATGTCAAAATCTCGAACAGGGTGGTGCAAATTGGAGGGTCGCCAGTGGAGCTCGAAAGGGAGGCACCCATCAAAATCCTTTTTTGAGAATTAGAAATTTCCGAGCGGTCCCGGAGATGTCCCGAGAAAAATTAAAATTACAAAAACCAATCTCGGTTGACCAGATATGTTCTATGTTCTTCTGTCACTCTACTTCAGATAACTGATAATTGAAAATGCAATGTTCATAACACTGCTCTTTACTTCAATGCCGGTTTTCTTGCAAACGATTAGTTCTACCGAAAGAACGCAAGATATCTAAATTTTAGATTTTTCCATGGTCTACTAAATGATGATAACTAAATTTAGAGTTTCTCGGTGGAAACATGAAATGTGGAATATGCAAAGTAGCCACCCCCTCCAACCCTTCTGAAATTAAGTTAACACAATTTTTGAAGGAAAACATGAATAGACTGCCTAAAAAAACAAGGGCTTGCAAATTTTTTGCTTATATTACAATTTGTTATAATCGATTTTTTTGCTTGACTTTCGATGATTACTGCTCCGAAGGAGTGCATTTTAGGACACACTTTTGTAGGAAGGTCTTATTTTGACATCAAAAATACTCTTTTAAAATATTTACACTCAATTTTGAACCACTCTGTATTAATGCCGGGCGTCTAGCTCGCTGCCAGGTGCATTTTTAAGGGATGACACCATCGCGGATACTGAAAAGACATATTTTCAATCTACCCGACACAAGCATGCATTTTAACCTATTTATAGCCAATCATTAGTAAAAAGCTGTTTGGAAGTGGTGACAGAAATAGTGTTTCGCAACAACCACCATTTCCGCTAGTTACATTAAACACCTAAGAACGGAACGATCATGTTTACTCGGCTCATTCAGGAAAAGGCTCAAATAATCTTCGATATTTATAGCTGAACATCTGGAAGTCGGCTGCGGACAGTCATTCATAAAGTGTTTTCTTGGCTTCGTCATGGAAAAAGGAACATTTGCCAGCTACGCGCAAAACTTATATCCATCCATCTCTGTTAGAAAAGCTGCTACCTCACTGCTCACGGACCCCGATCAAACAACTCGTAATTATTTTCATCAACATCAGCAAAGTTTCTCTTAGAATAGGTTCTTTGTCGAGGGTAAAAGTAATCTGTCAAAGATGTCGAAACCTAAGGGATGCAGGAAATTAACCCGTCGTGAGTCACTAAGGCCCCATACATCCCGTCCGCAAACACTGAACGCAATATTTTGTTTTCTAAGGGTAAAGCGGCAATTGCGGTTCCAAGATGATCGGCTTTAGGGGTAGTTTTAACGGAAACACCCTTCGAATACTGAAATAACTCTATTTTCTCATAATTAGAATATAGACTCGTGCTGGGATGACAATGAAGTATTATTTTTCTTATGCAGTCGACCTACTAATCCAGTGAATTCTTAAATGATATTTATTTCTCGAAAGACTATTTAAAGCTTAGAAGTGGAATCATAATTAACGGTCTTTCACCCAAGCCCATTATGAGTTAATTTCAATTTGTTGAAAGTAGTGACACCTCGCGCATACCACTTTCATGGACAAATAGCTCATATTATACATGTTGTCATTAATTCTCTTCCGTATTTATTTATAGGATTCTGGAGCTGCGAAAATAGTTTTACCATCACTTAGGAATATGTGAATTTATTTTTTCTTTTAATATCCAAAGGAAAACTTTTCATATTTTGTTACGAACAAGAGCAAGTACGGATTTTCTCAGTCACATCAGCTGTTTTTACGTAGCAATCGACAACGTGCGTTCATCAATGCTTCCCACAAGAAAAAACTTAAGCTATTATACAAAATTAATGGTCTGAAGAAGCAAGTTTTACCCCTCTTAAATTATTGAATGGTATCGCCCCAGGGGTCTGTTTTGGCAGGGGTAATAAAATGTCAGCTTTAATGGAGATATATGCGGTGCGTCTTTGGGAAACACTTTCCAAGTAATCCATTCAGTCATCTTGTTTTGTTTTTCACAGTGGAAGAAAAACTGATAACGAATCAATTCAGCTATTTAAAAAATACTACAAGATATCAGTTGTAAGTAATTGGGGTTAGTCCTGAGGTTGTGGCCCTTTGTGTATTGAGAAAAACAAGTTTCATCAGCATGGAAAACACTGCACTTACAAATCACATCGAAAGATTTTGGGGCTTTCTTTTTTTCACCAAAAGTGTATAAGACCCATTAAAACACGCGGAACAGTTTTTTACCAAGTTTAATAGGATATTGCAATTTTTGACAAAAATAATGTATTTCTGTATTATTATTATAATATTATAGGAAAAGTCGCAGATCCGCTGTAGTAAAGCAATCAAATGAACTTCGCCGAAAAATACCGTGTTGAATATCCTTCTTCCACTGTTGAAGAAAAATTGTTAAAAAAGTCTTCCTCCAAAAAAAGTTATTTAATGCGCGTTTTTAATGTCATTCATTCAATCTATTTTTTTTTCTGTTTCCAATTTGCTCATTCTCCAATTTAAAATTTTCGTACTTTCATAACTGTGTACTGAAAGTTACTGAAAAGGGAAGCTACGTCAAAGCAAATTGCATGTACACCTGACTTGAAAACTTAAAGGAAGTTTAAGAACGATGTGAGTGCTTTATCTTTATCAAAGCAGCGAGACCTTTTTTTTTAACGAACGGAATAATTCTGTTAGTTCAAAAAATATTGCCAAGAAAACTTGCCGAATAAAGAAAACAAATGACCAAAACGTGATCAAGAATAATTCAGAGAAAAAGTCAGTATAATTTTTTTTCAAAATTGGGACCGATCTTTTAGGTAATATTATACATCCTGCGAAAGCAATTTAATTCAGAAAAATAAAATTCAGTTAAAAAACGTTTAAGTCGAGTTGTTAAATCACATCTTAAGGTTGGTTCAGTCAACGATTGACGTACATTGTTAGTTATACGTTTTGGGTTGCCTTTAACAAAATGTTAATGCATAATTTTCTAAAACAATTTAAAATTTTAACTTTTAATTTGAGTCGTTAATCATCGCATATAGTTAAAAAAAATTGTTACAGGTAACAGTCGGAGATCACTAATTCACTAGCAAACAAAAAAATAGTATATACATTACGTAAGAACATCATATTCTTGGTCTTTGATATTTAATAACTCGGTGGCGTCTTATCAACTTTGTTATTGTATCAACATTGTCGGCCAAAAACGTATGAATTTTCTTACTTCAAACACAATAGAATCTAATTACGGCAAATGAAACATTTATCGTTTCATTTTAAGTAAAATTTTTCCTTTTCGATCTTTCAAAACAATATATAAAATTTGCAAATGACATTTCAGACACCCACAAAACACGTTTAACGAAGAGTTTTTCTTGCCACTTTTTTGTGAAAATGTAAATGAATATATTTTGAATATTTTCCCTCGGTCTCCCCTTCGTGCAGACGACATTAAAACAAGTTTATCAGGAATATTGATCTAGTTGAAGTAACAGTATTTTCCTGCTTATTCAATCATGAAAGGAGTATTTAATATGAAGATAATTTTTTAGTTTGGGTGATCGTCAATGTTCACAGCATTTTTTTTTTGTTGAGGATTTTCGGGAAAGGTTTACGAAAATGAAAAAATTCAGGACGATACTTAAAAAAATTACGTTAATCTGACTCTCCTTATAGTGCCATATCTAACAAATGAACTAATTTCCTTGAAGAGACTAAAAAAGCATCCTAAAAAAGTGTCAGTAGTGCTAGTGGTTTTTGAAAATAGCAAGAATAAAACCGAAAAAATGAACAAAAAAATTGATTATTTTAGTTTTAATTAGATATCCCCAGAGACATTCGAATTTTTAAAAAATAGTCGTTTCCGCATATTTTTGAAATCTAAAATTGCACTTTTTTCCCTCTTTAAGCAACTTTCAATTTTTTATGCAAAGATGGTCACTTTGTGGCATCAAATTTCCAACACCCTATACACCGTTCGCTCTGCTACTAGATTTAAGTCGATTTTATAAAATTTCAATAAACTTTTTTAAATCAAGTATAAATTTAAAAAAAAAGACAATCCGTCTTAGGTCCTTACATTAAAGTGATATTTCATTTGACAATCATTTCCATAGCAACTCATAGATAAAACGACAAAGGGGTTGATGGTATTATGGCTGATTAGCCCCCATGCGCCAAATACGTGTCGTTGCTAATTTGTCGGTGAACTGTTAAAAAAAAGGTGAAAAAACGCACTTTACAGTCATTCATTGCACCCAATAGTCACCTTTCAAAGCAGCTAAAGGAAACATTTTATACTTACCATGTAATAAGAAAATAACGATAATTGTTAAGGCTGGAAAATCCATCCCTCCGCCCAAGTTTCGGACAAAAAATAGTTATTACAGGTATTATTAGCCCTAGCCAACCACTGTTCCACTCTTGTTAATCAAACTTATTACCATCATATTTCACATATACGATGTGATCTGTGTTTCATTGTCGCGCTGTCACGCTACTTAAACACGACTAAACAACATAATTTTCCAACGAAATAAAGCAACAATTTCCATTTGAGGTGTCGGGGATTTTACACAGACAAAACAAGGGACATCCGGTACAGTGCACGCGTTCTTTCATTTGGAGCTTGGCGCGAAAACTAAAGAGGGGCCAACACACGAAAGAGCGCCGAGTCGTCCGCATGGAGCCGACGCCACTCCCACAGGAGCCGCAAAAACTTAAATTTTGTCGTTTTGAGGACGATTAAATCATATTACTTTACGGGCCTCAGTTATAGCCGCACCATTTGGCAGGTTAAATGCGGTTTGGTAACGATCTTATGCAAATTCACTGAGGCTCCATACCTCCACCTTAAACTCTATTTGCAGTTAAACTGGACATTTAGACAACGAAGTCCAAGACTTAAAACCGAGGTCAAGCTTAAAATTGAAATATACAACTGAGCTCAGCATCTTGATTCATCTCAAAAAGCTGATCAGTTCAAACGCAGATCTACAAAAAAAAAACAAGTTAAGGGCCTTGATTAGGATTAAGATATTGACATTATGGAAATCTAGCGAATTAACTCGACAAAATTTCATAGATCTTTTGGGGGGGTGTTCAAACTTCTTCGGCTAGATTAACCCTCGACAATTTGTCTCAAGATAAATTAATATATGGATATTCCATGAGGAGCGATATATTATCCCAGCAGTAGCAAACAATGCTGCGATGGAAGTGAGAATGAGATTTGAGAATGAGAAATTGAAATGACAGATTGAAGATATGGCGCCGCATTTTCATTTTGACGCCACACCAGAATGATATTAATGAACTGTCATTCTTGCAATATGTCAAATGAAGCGTTGCTTTCAAATTGATGACAAGGTGTGACAGGCAGATTTCACATGGTTGTCAATGATTTGCGAGCGGTCAGTTCGCTGGTCAAGCCATAACACTTTCTGAGATTAATGTAATTATTTTTATCCCCGTAACCGACATATTGCTGTAACTTTGACTCTGGTAATTTTGCGGGACGAGCGAAGAGAAGTTCCAATTCTCTTTCTCTGATTTTCTGTAACTTTAAACGTAGACTTACAACCAGACACAGAAACGCTATTTTAAATTAAAGCCCTAATTGTTCAATTAAGAAAGGTATTCCTACTTTAACCTAATCGCATAAGGGCTGTTTACGTCATGTGAAGTTGCGTGAGCGTGGTGTAATAGTTAGAAATTATGGCTTTTCTTTAATGGAAAAGGGCGCGATAGTTCGAAGGGTGAGACCCTTTGCATGTGTTTATTAAGGCCTTGGGGGAGGTTAACCATCAACTTGTTCCATGAAAGAATGCCATTGTCTGGTATTTTATGGCCAAGGCTCTCATGCCTGGAAGGGAAACGAAAATTCGTCGCAATTAGATGATTGCAGCGAACTTTCAAAACAAAAACCCGCCGTTTAAACGTATTTTTCTCAACTTTGTTAAGTGCTCGAATCACCTAAAGAAATTTGTCGTATTGATTCAATTAACCAACCATAACCCATGGCACTTACTCCTAGGATTCTGCTCTATATTAGCTGGAATTAAAGCAAATGAGTCATTAGGCTCAACGAGTCGTAATTGAATGGTTAAATTATGCCGCTATATTTACAAAGTACAATAACAGAATTAAAAATTCTCTGTCGGTTAAATTTATGTGGAATTTAAGTGGCCAAAGAGGCGTCGAGTTATTTTTTAAGGCTTTAAGAAAGGGAAATTGAAGTTAACCTCATATGCAATTACCTTATTGGTGTAACGATTTGAATTACGAGGGATGATTGAACTTTTTAAAATTAAATTTAAGATTGACACTGATGATGATAAAAACCATCGGGGGAGTTTGTTACTAATCAGATACACAATCGGATTTAATTGTATTAGTAGTGAGATATCCTTGACCGAATGTCACGTAAAATGCGACAAACATGGTACAACATGCAGTAAAAACGTTTTTAAAAATCCGCGTGTTTTCAAAATTGAAATGTTTGTATATATTATGCAAAAGCAATTTTTAGATTATGCATAACACAGGCAACACCAGTCTGAATAACATGTAGAGTATGGATGCAATGCATTGCAATACATATTATCATTAATCTTTAATATATTTTACGAAGGCTACCGAAAAGGCATTATTTCATAAGCCGATTACTCCTATTTCGAAACAATCTCGGTTTACTACTGTATTTAATAACCGAACAAAACATAACTCACAATCGTGTAAGTATTAATGTTGCTAGAGAAATTCCATTTACATGCTCTCCTATTGTCTTTCCATGAAGCATTTTGGCGCTTTGCGAGATTATTAACGAGCTGCACAATTGAAGGTTTATTTAGCAAGGAAGAAACGTGGAACTTATTGATTTATGACGCACTATTAACCATGCTCTTATAAAAATAGAGCCGTGTCATTGTAAGAGTGATACAGGCAATTTGACTCACTCTTGAAACAACCCTCATTAACCCATATCTCACAAGACCATATAAGATAATCAAATAAATGGTTTGGTTTTTTGGAAAAAAATACGTTTTGATTTTTTTTTTGTTAAAGATGATCGTGAGAAGAAAAATAAAACCAGTTCTCCAAAGGGCTCTTCTCAATAAGCTTCAACATGACGGCATTATACAGCCCTTCAAAAGTAACCAAGAACATTGTTGCAGCATTTGGTTTGACGGGAAGTTTAATAACAGGTTGTCAGAAGGAGTCTCGAAAGTAAGTTTCAGTCAGTTTAGGTCAAATCAGGTTACTTCAGATTAGACAGAAAAGTCCCTAAAAATGTCAATCCAAGGCTCCAGGGCCTCAATTAAGGTACACAGGATCAATGTAGGTAGCAACTTTTTGCCACTTTTCAAAATTTGCACACCGATATCTCGGGAACCTGTGGAGAAATTGCCTTGAAAATAACTAATATTAATTGTCTTGGTAGTGGCTCTATTCTCTACATAATTTTCTAAAGTACCTCTCTGCATTTTGATAACGGAAAACAACTTCATCGTGTCTTGTCTCGATGATATTAAAACTTGCCGACAGATGGTTTAATTTAGAATACTGAAATTAGAACCTTTATTTTTAGTTTTCTTTAGGGTCATCATATTATTTTATGATTTACTGCACTGATATGTTACACGCCTCGGAAAAATCGTATATTTAGGAGTATTATGCAATGTAAACAAGCGTGGGATTACCATAAGAAAGCAATAAACGCTTATTTTATTTTTACAAGAAACAATTTTGACATATTATTAACGAACTTCTTCTATTACAAGTTTATCAGTAAACTTCAAAACGCCATCTTCAGGAGCGTAGAAATGCTCTAAAAGGTTTATTTGATTTTCTCCCGTTTTCAAAAATGGACCTGGAAGGTACGGCGATTTTTGAGGGCCTAGGGCTGCATATCGTCCAAGTGAAAAACCATTAACAAATGCATATCCTGAATTAATATAGACTCAATTTTTCAACTTAACTGTAAAATTTTAATGTATACAAATATTCTGAGCATACCTTTACCCCACCCTCTGGTATCAATATAAGTGTCCAGTACTTCATCGTCGATATTAAGTACACTTCCATACATCGCTGGACCAGTTAAGGGTTTGGAAATATTTTGCCACTCTATTAATTCATCGATCCATTGTTTCTTCATTTCCAAAGGAATTATTTTCCAATCGGAAACTTTCTCGTTGTTAACTTTAACGTCGCCTATTAAACAATTATGGAAAATTTAGAAATAATTTTTTGTGCGTCTACCTTGCCACAACCCTTTGAAGGTTTGATTGATTGTACTGATAATACATTCCTCCATTCATACGTCCCCATTCTTCCACAACGAGATCTACCGTTGCTGCTTCCAGTGCATTTTCATTTAAGGTTATATTTGAATTTTTCAATCCATAAAAACCAAATCCATCCAAATGTCCCACATATTTCAAATGTTTAGGAGCAATCAATTCTCCATTCACCAGAACGAAAACGTGATCAGAGACATTTCCTAAAATCATTAGATTTTGCTAAAGACTTTTTGTTTTAAAAACCTAAATTGTTACTGCCGATAGTAAATAGTGACTCTTTCTTCAAATCAACGTTTTCAATCCTGTAAACGATATATCCATTGCTTTGACCGGAGCCCTCGTTAATGTCCAGCTATTCCATGGCGAGAAGAGTTTTACTAGAAAACACTACAGGAGCATTATTGTCAATCAATGATTTCATGGAAATTGCTTTCTCCAGCTTTATAGATGGATAAACTTTAGTATCCACATGCTTCGGTTCATCCAGTAGATAAGTTTGCGCAGGGTTAGCCGCTGTAACTAGCTCTTTAAAGATATAATACTTCTCAGTATAAGCTCCATTTTCGATTAATGGAGAATGGTAGTCGTAGCTGGTTGTGATGGGCTGGAAGCCAGAGTTATCCAATAATCCATTAGCTGAAAACAAACTCATAAAGGAACATTATTTTAAGTAATGGATGAATAAACTTGTGAAAAAATAAAATCTATCTCATTAGCTTTGAAGTGTCACATTTTTCAGCTATTAATCTCCTTCTTATCAAGAAGATAAGCAAGAAATAGCAAACAGACTCAAAGCTGGGTTAAATATGTCTAACGATAATCTGGAATAGATTTTTCACATCAGCTACATACATAATCCGGCACCACTATTAAAGGCAAAATTGGTACCCTCATGAAACATGTAAGCGTTAAATGAAGCATTTCTATCCAGGATTTGAGACAGAAAAGTGCGAGTGTCGGAGAGCGATTTGGTAGAATGTTTGGAGTTCTTCTAGCATGTCGAGTTGCGCATTTATCTCACTGCCAGTATTGGCTGTTTGAAGGAATATTCCAGGTAAAGTTCCTAAAAATATTAATCTAATGAGGGCCTTATTCCATAAGACAACTCATACATGAAGGGAAAATAAATTAAGTGACTAAAAAAGGATCTTTCTGAATCTTGTACCTTTATCCTGTTCAGCCAGCGGACCATCTGAAGTTACCAATAGCTCCACTATGCCATTGTCGATAAAAAGTTGCCTCAATTCTTCTAGATAAAGCTTATCTGGATGGAATTCATCACCTGCGTCAATGTACCCGTATTCATTTTCAATTTGAAATGCAATTACTGGTCCTCCTTTAGTAAATTGGAAAGCGGCTAGCAGAGTTAAGAGAATATTGAAATACCTGCGTAAAGTAGACCAACAACAAAAGTATGAAAAAGTGAGACCTGCTGAAAAATACCTTGAGACAAACTTCATGTAAGTCGGTTCGGAGATTCAAAATCCTATAGTTTTCTCTCATAGGAGCCAACTTGGAAACCCCCCAAAGTTATATTCTGGACAAATATATGGGCCAGTACGTAGAATTACAAACAAATCCTCCTCTTTGGCTGTATTTATGAATTCCTCTAAATGCAAGAAATCCTCAAACTCGGAACCACCAGTTCCAAAGTCGCATTTACCTAAAAACATCACATTTAAGATAATTAAAATTAATTAATTAAACTTTATTAACGTTTACCTGATTGAGGTTCGTGCGAATTCCAAGGAACATAGGTTTCCACTGTATTCAAACCAGCAGCTCTAATCTTCTTCAGACGATCCCTCCAATAGGGTCTAGGGACCCTAAAGTAGTGCATGGCACCACTGTAAATCCTGATAAGTTTATCATTTAGAGTAAACTGACTTTGATTGGCATTCAAACCGTATTTAACTCCTTCGCCAGTATAGTATTCGTAGTTTGTGGGCAACGATGCCGAAACTGAAGTTAAAGTCGCACCAAGAGCCATATGGGATTTAAATTCTGGATGAGATGTGTTCGCTTGTTACAAATGGTACCTTCTATGCATATAGTACCTAATATTCCGATAAAATATAATAACGAAATACTCCAGATAAGTATTTACTTATTTTCTATCTAAAGTTGGAATACAAGTACGAATATACAATATTCATAACAAGTGGATAAACTGATAAACAACGTGTCTCACAGGATTTAGGAGACATTTTCGCCTAAGAACTTGCTTGATTAAGTGTTATAAAATTTATGAGAATTGAAATAATTCATAGGGAAATATTTATGAGGGACAAATTTATCACCATTATATCATAAACTCACATAAGCGCTGTAAAGTGATGTTATATTGGCCTGTCTGCCCGAAAAACACAGTGGGAACCATTTTGAAGTTTTTATATAAAAAAATAGGGATTTTGTGTGAGAACTGCATATACCTTCCTTCACATATTTATTCTTCACACTATAAGTGGAGAAAACTAATATTTATAATTAGGTTACTTTTACTCTCCAGAGCCTCAATTCAAGCATTCAAAATCAATATTTCTTCTTTGCTACAGTGAACTTACTTGAAAATTATTTCTTGGGTCAATTCTGGACTTGATCAAAATGTAGTTTCGTTAAAAAGTCTGGAATATTTCAAATCCCGGAAATAAAACAAACTATCTCTTAATTTATTTATTTATTTAAACGCATTTTAGTGGACATCTTCAACTACGAGTTTATTGGCAAACTTCAGGAGACCATTTGCAGGGGCATAGAAATATTCGAAGATGTTAATTTGATTTTCTCCCTTATTCAAAAATTGGTCCAGGGAGGTAAAGTGTTCTTTGGGGCCCTATTGCAGCATATCGCCCAAGTGGGAACCCATTAACAAAAGCCATTCCTGGAAAGACGAGAGAATCAAACTCAGACACTTATAATAGTTTCAACAATATCTTGTACCTTTTCCCCATCCTCTAATATCAATGAAACTGTCTAGTGGTTCATTATCGTTCTTTAATATAGAACTATACATCGCTGGACCAGTTAAAGGTTTGGAAATGTTTTGCCACCCCTTCAGTTCGTTGAACCATTGTTTCTTCAGTTCTAATGGAATTACTTTCCAATCCGAAATTTTCTCCTTGTTTATTTTTACATCTCCTGTTAAAACGGAGGTGAGATGTAATCTTCACCTTGCCACAGTCCTTTGAAGCTTTGGTTGTATTGGAAATATTTTCTTCCGTTCATACGTCCACACTCTTCAACAACGAGATCAACTGTTGCTCCTTCCAACGCATTTTCATTTAAAGTCAAGTTGGAATCTTTCAATCTGTAGAAGCCAAAACCATTCAAGTCTTCTAAATATTTCATCTGTTTCGGAGCTATCAACTCTCCATTAACCAGAACAAGGACGTGGTCACAAACGTTTCCTAAAATTATCCATAATTTTACTATAAATATTAAATGGTTTAAGAGTCCCAAACCTCCAATAGTAAGAACTGATTCTTTCTTTGAATCCACCTTTTCTATCCTATATACAAGGTAACCGTTGCTTTGTCCTGATCCCTCGTTAATGTCAATCTTTTCCATAGAAAGAAGTTTTTTCCTGGACAGCACAATAGGAGCATTTTCATCAAGCAAGCATTTCATAGGAATTACTTTCTCTAACTCAACAGAGGGATAAGCAACTGAATCTATGGATTCTGGCTCATCGGGAAGGTGTGTTTGCACCGGATTGGCTGATGTAACTAAATCTTTGAAGACGTAGTATTTGTCAGTATAAGCCCCATTGTCACTAAGAGGAGAGTCGTAATCATAGCTGGTGGTTATCGGCTCAAAGCTAGAATTATCCAGTAAAGTGTTGGCTAAAATGGAAATTAATGATTGCTCTGAAAGACTAAAGAATATACAATGTAGTACATAAAGTTGCGCCACTGTTAAAAATAAAATTGGTTCCTCCGAGAAACATGTAGGCGTTAAACGAGGCATTTCGGTCAAGAATCTGAGACAAATACTTCCGAGTATCAGTGAAGGACTTAGTGCTATGATTGGTGCCCCAAAAGTCAAACCACCTGTACCAGTACTCCATAACCATCAATGATCTTCCCAGTTGGAGTTCTTCTAGCTTGTCAAGTTGTTCGTTTACTGTACCTCCAAGATTTGCCATCTGCAGAAATAACCCCGGTAAGGTTCCTAGAACTTTTATTTTTAAGAGGTTGTCACTAAGAGAGCTCATTCAGTGATTCAGTAAAATATCCCCGGAATCTATTGATCAACTAATTTAACAAAAAGAAACTACTAAATTTCACGAATTCCTACATACTTAGGTATTTTCTAAAAATTTAAATAATATTTTTCTACCTTTATCTTGATGTGATAGGGGACTATCCGACGTTACTAGTAACTCTACTATACCATTGTCAAGGAAGAGTTGCCTGAGTTTTTGTAGATAAAATTTATCTGGTTGAAACAAATCTTCAGCTTCTTGATTTCCATACTCGTTTTCCACTTGAAAAGTTACTACTGGTCCTCCTTTGGTGAACTAGAAAGCTGCTAAGAGAGTCAGAAGAACATTGACGTATCTGCACAAATTTAATATGCATTTAATCTACTACGAATCGATGACGTAAATCCATACAAGTACCTTATCACGAACTTCATATGCGTGGATTCTGAAGTTCTGAATCCCATACTTTCCTCTCGCAGAAGCCAACATGGAAATCCTCCATAATTGTATTCTGAGAAAATATACGGGCCTGTTCTCAAAATTACGAACAAATTCTCTTCTCTCGCAGCATTCAAGAATTCCTCCAAATGCAAGAAATCTTCAAATTCAGACCCACCGCTTCTAAAATCATATTTTTCTATGAAATTTGGTATTATAACATTTAAATAAAGCGAGCACCCAGTTGAGGCCAACAATATTTACCCGATTGCGGTTCGTGCAAATTCCATGGGACATAGGTCTCGACAGTATTCAGTCCATCAGCCCGAATCTTCTTCAGCCGATCCCTCCAATAAGGTCTAGGCACCCTAAAGTAGTGCATTGCACCACTGTAGATCCTTATCAGTTTTTCATTTAATGTAAACTGACTCTGGTTGACATTCAAACCATATTTAATGCCTCCACCAGTGAAATATTTGTAGTTTGTGGGTAAGGAGGGTGGAACCGTCACTAGTCTCGCAACAGTCATTGTAGGTGCAAATTGTGAATGAAACATATGAATTTGCTTTTAAAATATTTATTAATGATGAAGATGTGCTTGAAGTTATCTGTAAGTGACACAGTGCTGATGATGATAGTAAAAACTTTACTTTTAAACCATTTAAATGGTTTTTGTGTAATATAACAATAAACCCCTGTTCACATTTCTAGTGAAACTAGAGCGTCTGCTTAATTTCATAGGTTTTAACATTTTAGGTCTCGTTTCCATCACACCTAAGACACTTAAATAAATTCTTTCATTCATCGTAAAGTCTTTGCATGCAATCAACACTTGATTTTTCTTTGTTATTGTAGTTCAACAGGCATTGAACAAAATGTTAATTGTTTATTTAATATTAATGAAGGGAGATACCTGCATGGACTTAGATTTGTAATTGGTAGATATAGCAGAAAGCCACTAAAATAAATGGTACCTTATGAACACGTAAACGCAATTAGTGTTAACACATATGTTACCGTAAAATTTAGTCCGGTGCAAATCAACATCAAGTTACGGATGACCCCTGTAGCGTGAGAACTAACAATGTGATAGAACAATGCGATTGGTGCGAATTAATTTTTTCAATCGAATCCCGCAAAAGTTTATTGTGTTACAGATACCAAAAAAAATTTAATTGTGCCGAATTTGAACCACCATAATTGTCCAACTAAAAGCGGTTTTTTCCGAGCTCAACGTCATAATTTATCACTGATTTTTTATTTCTCTTATGGACACTGTTGTTAATCCAACGAAAAACACAGCTTTTTTCTAGCTCTTGGTGAAAGGAATGATAATCCTCTTCCTGGAATTGATTGCCAGACTTGTTTCCAATTTATGTGAAGATGATCTGAGAGTTGTTTGGTTTTAGTCGAAAGGCCGGCCAGGTCTCCTGACCTATCACCCATTGATTTTTATGGAGTGTATTAAAAGACGCGGTAAGGTAAGGATACTGGTCATTTTTTCATTAAAAAACAACATTGTTGATCTCAAAATAAACTTCAAAAAATTTTGATATATTTTTATGCTTCTTTGGATTGATTCTTTTTACGATATTTTCCATAAGTGAAATCAGCGTTCACATCGACAAGTATCGATAATTTCGGCAAACCTCATAGAGTCCCATCGAATATGGACCATCCTAGAAAAAGAAATATTCATTATAAGTAGATAATATCTCATAGTTTTTTGTTAGCTTTACTTGCCTCATTTAACTACACTGACTTTCAAAAAAAACCGCAATACCAAGAAGAACGCATTGGATGTATATGAAATTTTGATATGATTTTAGACTTGTAAAGAGAAAAAAATGATAAACATTTCAAGTTCGTATTTTAATGCGATATGAAGTTTTTCTTTACTTTTTTATCTGTGACGATCGTTCTTTTTGCAAATTTTTTTACAGGCCGATAGCGATAAAGGTATTATTGTTAGTACCATATTGAACGTGTGGTAGTGCAAAATGCCTCGTATACGCCAAAATGCAGTTTATCAGCAGTTAACTCCCTTTGAAAGGGGAAGAATGGTTGGTATGCATGAAGCAGGTTTACCTTTCCGCGAAATTGCACGTAGATTGGATCGAAACGCATGAACAGTGCTAAGAGCTTGGAGAGATTGGTCTAACGAAGGGTCAGTAAATCGTCATCGTGGTAGTGGCCGTCCAAGAATGAGGAACCAACGCGAAGACCGGCGACTTCGTCGTTCAGCGACAGGCGCCCCGTTTGAAACAATTCCGTCTCTTGGTGCTACCTGGGTAGCCACCCTAAATTGAAGGGTCCCCCTTAGTACGATGTATCGCAGAATTCGAAGTTTTGGACTAAATTCATATCGTCCTATGTGTCAGCTTCCATTATCACGAAACCACAGGGTGGCCCGACTGGAGTGGTGTCGTCTGAGAGTGCAATGGGTGGATGAGTGGAGAAGAATCGTGTTCAGTGATGAGAGCCGATTTTGTTTATGGCGATCTGATGGACGGTTACGTGTTGGAAGGCGCAGAGGAGAGCGATTAAATTTGGACTTTTTGGAAAGGCGTCATTCTGGTTTAACACCAGGTGTCATGGTTTGAGGTGCCATCCAGTATGGTAGTCGGTCTCCTCTTGTTTTCATTTATGATAGATTAAATGCTCAGAGGTACATTAATAGTGTCTTAGAACCGGTTCTTGTACCATACATGCACGACCATCCTGGAAGCACATTTCAACAGGATAATTCGCGACCACATGTAGTCAACGATACTTTGAGGTATTTGGAAGCTGAAAATTTGGATACTTTGCCTTGGTTAGCTCGGTCTCCAGATTTGTCCCCAATAGAGCATGTATGGGATATAATGGGTCGGAGACTTGAACGTTTAGCCTTCCAGAGACAATAGATGAACTCCGCGAGCAGGTGCAGGTTGCCTGGGATACAATACCACAGGAAGATATTGACAATTTAATTTTAAGCATGCCACGTCGCTTACAGGAACGTATTAATTTAAGAGGAGATACCACCCATTATTAAATTATTATTAAATTTTTTCACTTATTCATAATAATTTTCTTTTGATATTTTGATCGTTTTTATCTATTATCCGACCCAACGTAATACCAGCATTTCAAACGTGTACGATGTGTTCTTCTTGGTGTTGCAGTTTTTTTGAAAGTCAGTGTACTTTTACGACTATTAATGGCAATAAAACATTATAAGTGGCCGACATTATCACCATTAGAAACTCTCATTATAACTCTTAACGTATAAACAACTAGTTAAGCTTTGTTGATTTATGTCTAAAATTGGTAAAACTTCTACGCATAACCCCAGCTCAACAACAATAATTATTATTCCCTCAGTAAATCCAGCTTTAGTGTATCTAATGCCTATAATTGCGATTAGTGTTTAACTTCATAATTATCTTGGATAGCACTATACATATCTATATTTTAATATATACACACGAAGCTACTTGATTTCCAGATGTTCAAATATTCATACGATATCAGTAATAACATCAGGAACCATGGTTATAGGTCCTGATGTCCAGTCTACGCAAGATGCTCTAAGATTTGTCATTAGACTGGGTCAGTGGTTCCTGCTAATACCAGTTACTCTCTCATCTGACAACAAATATGGGTTTAAATGGGTTTCTAGAAGATCAATAACGTCGCTAATACTAGTAGTTTTGTCTTTTGTGGCAACTTCTATGTTTTTAAATTACATGTTTTCGCAAGAGAAGAAATTCCCTTCAACTTGTGAGTATCTCGATTATTGTTTTTGTACAATTGTTGAAACTGAATTTTTCAGCTGGGTTCACGTTCTATCTCACCATTTTTGTATATAAAACATTGTTCATAAATTTTGCACAAGCATTTCCTAATTTGATGCTCAAATGGGAGGAAGTTGACAATTTAATGCGCAACTACACCATAGTAGAAAACCATGTTTTCAAAATGAAATTGGTTTATTACTCACTAATGGCCCTTGCTGTTGGTAAGCTGTAGCGTTAGCTATAGCTCTCTGTATGTGTCTGCAATGATCCTGTTACAGCCGAACACGTCTTTTTCATAGGTTCCTTCGGACTGTTTGAGCGTGGGCTGCCTTTGCAGGAAGACCTGGAGAATTACTTCACCGAAATTTTCCGATTTGTGTTTAATATTTTCCCTTACAGCATATTTGCAGCTTTTTTTGTGCAGGTGTGTAATAAAAACCCAAAAAAACTTGCTAAAGATAATTTCCTACCTTTATTAAAATAACCAAAGATTATTTCAGATATTAAATTGGCTATGGACCGTTATATGGAACTATGTGGATGCGTTCCTCATTGCATTATGCATATGCTTCACTTTTAGATTAAAACAAATCGAACATAAAGTGGGCTTTCTTGTAAAATTAAAGGTGAGCATTGTTTTTAAAAGGTAAAAATAATTAAATACTGTAAATAATAGGTGAAAGACGTATCTCACTGGAGAGAAGTTAGAGAGCACTTTATAAAACTTGGGGAACTTTGTTGCGAGCTGGAAAGCAGCATTTCTCCACTGGTGTTAGTTTCTTTTGCTAACAAGTTTTATGTGGTTTTGTACCAACTGCTAGGACTATTAGAGTATGATCTTACTTGCGATGCCCCATTAAATTTCGTAACACTTAATACATTTCAGTGGTGAAAAATATGGAATAGACGTCATAAACAGGCTTTACTACTCTTTTTCTTTCCTTTATATATTGCTACGCTTAGCTGGAGTGATTTTCTTTGCTTCTTTCATTGATCTGAAAAGTCAAGATATCGCATTGAAGCTCTTTGAAACCCCAAGTGAAGTGTACAATATTGAGGTATGAGTGACCCGTTCTCAATAGAATAAACTGGAAGTTTGATATTTCTTACCTCATCCCCATTCTAGATAGAGAGATTTATATCTAATTTAAAAACGTCCCCACCAATAATTACCGGAGCAAAAATATTCAAGGTTCAAAAGTCACTCCTGTTGAAAGTAATACATTGTTTCCTTCTCTTTGGACCATAATTGTTATTAAATTATTTTTATTTTTAGATAGCATCATCAATAATAATATACGAGCTGGTAATAATGAAATTTCAAAAGTATTGATGGAATGGAAAACTACTGAACTTCGTTTATTATATTCATAATAATCCCCCGAATTCATATTTAACTTATTGCAAATTGTACCTCTTACTACGGAGACCAATTATTATACCTATTTATTTTTCAAGTTTTTAAGCCGTTTAGACGTTTAAGTCCATCTATTTTGTACAGGGTGACTCGCTGTTAAATCCATCGAAATCTGCTGTTAAATTGAACAGATGAGAAAACATACGCTAGCTCCTTTATATAGATTACCTCGTATATATTTATAGAAATGAAATCATCTATTTTTCCTTGTTTTGAAAATACAAATACATATGTGTTTATACGTTTATTTTTAATTATTTCTTAGATATTTAAGCTAAAGCGAACATAGTTTGTAAGAATACACATATACAGGGTGATCCACTTAAAAAACAAAAGTATTGTAATCTTGACAGTTTGTCATCTGTCTGATTTGACAACAGATTGACAGTTTAGACAAACATATAAAACTTTGACTGATGAGTGATAATAATAGAAACATCCATTGGTGCAAATAGGGGAATTGCCGAGCACACATCAAACTTACGTAAATAAACAAGTATCTATTTACTGAAAATATGGTTTTAATTCCTCAAACTCTTTGCCACTCTTAATAAGTACCTAAGAAGATCCATCTAGTTTCTTTAAATTTCCTACTAGCTCAACTAATTCCGATTTTGTTGGCGTTTCAAACGTTGGGAACGTATTTTCACAATGGAATAAAACACATAATAAATTACATTAATTTATTGCCATAACTCATATGCATCTTGTAGACTTTGATTCCGAATTTAAGCTTTTCTGGTTAAACTGGATCAGCACTAGCTCGTAAGTCACGATTGCACCTGCCAACTGAAACATTATTTTTCATTTACATTGAAAATGACCTCATTCGGCAGTCAAAATTATACAACTGTTGAGATGTCTACTGAACAACACACTTCCCTGAATTAACTAATTAAATACATACATTGGCCACATTCGGCAGTAGAAACAATTGTTCAACTATTGGGCAACTGTTTCGAATTGTCTAAAATTTCCCCGTCAATGGTAATGGCCCTATTCAGCTGCAAACTAGCCGAATGTGGCCTTTGTTGTTTAAGTTTCTTCATTTCAACCTTATATTGTAAAATACATAGACTAATGGTAATTGTGAACATGCGGTAGTTAAGCTAGATCAGTTACATTCAAGCCGTGATTCAAAGAACGGAGTCTACAAGACTTATGTGATAAGTATTGTTTTGAGTTTGAATAGTTGCGCCAAATTCTCTGAGAATTAACAGAGTGTGCCACAATTTTTTCTAGCAAAATGGATACTTACTTCTAGTATTACATATCTTTTTATGTCGAAGAAATGCTTTCCATTCATGGAAATTTCGAAATTTAATAACTGGTTAATGAAAATTTCAATCTGAAATTGAAAGGAATTTCAGTATATATTAATTATTTAGTTAAAGGGGGCAAAAAGGGGCACATTTACTGTTGCAGCGTTATTTACAGCCAAGACGAAGACGAGGCTATGAATAAGAAAGTCCGGTTTCCATTCGTAACCGTTCCGGTAAGATAACATTTTGCATCTCATTTTTTATTTATGAAGTAGCGAAATAGTAAATTATGTAATTATTATTGTTGCTCTCTACGTTTATAACACTTTCGGATATAGTAAAGAGGGAATAGTCAACAATTGCCTTTTATGCCATCTACTTAGAGGGTGGTGCTTGCATTGCTGTTAACTTCGAAGCGCTTGGGTTATTATTTTCCGAAATATTTGAAAAAATATGAAAATTGAAAAAATCTTTAATATCTTCACCTCATACACCAAGTAAGTTAGAAAAAACTGAAAAATATTGTTTTACTCCCTTTAAGGCAAAATATTTATAGCTATCTTCAATACTTAATAATCATATTAACTTCTTTCCTGTTTTTTGGCTTTTCCTCCCGCAGCGGGCGATTCACGACTAATTTCAACCCCTAAGAAACTTTTTTTTTAATACGTGGATATCTGGAAATATTTATCATAATCTCGTATATACAACAAATTCTGACTCAGAGCCACGTTTTCCAAAGTATGTACATCTGAAACCACATTCTTTCAACCGTTTTTGTGACCTAATAACTTACAGCCGCTTCGGAGATAGCAATAGAGCAAGCACTTATAAGACACCCTCTATATAGATCAATTGACGAATTATGACGCATCCCTTACCAACTCAATACCTACTTCTTCATTGTAAATCGTATAATGAACGGAATTCAGATAATACAAGGGTTTTCTGCTCTCTTCGTTTACCATGGCTCCACATATGCAAACCATTATGGTCCTAGATACCAAGAAAACCAGGGACACGTAAAAATACACCGACTCCACCCAATTATGCTTAGGTTTAAGGGCGCTAAAGACTTGAGTTAGTATCGTAAATATATTCGGGAGAAATGATACTAATATGATATTAGATATATTCTTGTTTACAAGCTCCACTAGGGTTTCCAGTCTAGTGTAATCTTTACGCAATTTTTTCCAGATTTTCTCATTCGCGACCTGAAGCACAACAGCCATTTAAATTAAAGTTAATGCACCAAATAATTAAACGTACTTGTTTCTGACTTGTAATTTTTATCCTTTCAGTTACTTGTTGCATTCTACTTGCCAAGCACATGCTAATTACCATAACAAATATATCAGTGTAAGTAAAGGCAAACTCCAACTGACAGAACCAATACTAAAAGGGGTTCCATTAAAGATTTCAATTACTCCGTTAGGTAGCAGAAAATTTACTTGAAATACTAAGCTTGAAGGGATATTATAAGGTATATAGTGGAACACGTGCGACAGAGTGAGGTTGCTAAAGAAGAACTTTAAGGATTTTTCTAGGTCGTCATGGCATTCAACCGCTCTGAATATTCGGGTCGTTTGGTGCAAAATGTACTCCACTAAAAAAAAATCAACGGTTAAATGTTTTTACTACACTAAAGCTTACCATTCTAATACTCACCCAGAAAGGTGCCCATGAAAAACAACATCAAGATGGATATTTTTTTATTGAGCTTCTTGGGAAACCCATACCCCTTCATGTCTATTTCAACTTGCCTCCAGGACTCTATAAGTTTAGGCCATTTCTTGGCAAGCTCTATGAACACTATAGCCACATAACTTGCTGATAAGTATTTGGCGATATAATCAATTTGATCAATACTCATTTTAGAGCGCAGAGCTTTATTCAATTGCATCACGAGAAGGCATAACGAACCTGACAAAGAGAACACCGAGTAGAGCATTCGGAATGATTTGTAGCTAAACTTTTGAGTTGAGAATGAAATAGCAAGAATTGGAAAGTATCCGAAAACCTGACCTAAGAGAATTAACTTTTTCAAACACTTAGTTATTGTCATTTTAGTACTCGGATGTGTCATTTTAGTTTTATTTTTCTAAGAGAAAATTTTTATCTGAAACGTGGTCGATAGTACAGCATGTAATAAAGTTCAACTTTGTTTGAACAAGAAAGCAAACACTGGTTGTTAATAAAATAATGTGTTATGTTGACACAGCTTTCGGGTGGGTGTTTCCTATTAAATAGTGGCAGCCACTAACCCATGCAAGGGCGAGTAATCGATCTTGAGTTTTCATGCATTTTTTTACGGTTTAGATGTCTCTATGCCGAAAAGTTGATTGAATAGTCGAACCACTACTTATTTATAAACCGCTAAAAATCCTGTGCCACAATATAACATAATGATCATATGATCACAAAGATCCGTTTATGATTTTGAGAATTCGACTAGTTTTTAATCAAACCCAATAACAAAAACACGTGTTTGTTTTTTGAAACTTCTAGGGGGTTTGAAGTTGGCAAACGAACTGTGGTTATTTATGCGGATGAATAATTTAATTTTTACATCTCTTTCTCTTTCAATTTCCCGTTCAGGGAGCTGAAACTTCGAAATAAATAACAACACTCGAAATAATATATCTATAACACTGCATCAGAAAGCACTCATTCCGAACGTGAAATTGAAATTGATAGGCTCACAGCATAATCAATCTTAATTTTTGACGCAATTTTGGCAGTTTAGATGAACCTAAAATGACGATTTAATTAATTTTTTAATTTTAATAACCATAATATGAAGCTAAAGCTTAAAAGTGTAATTATCTAGCCGCAATCGACCATTCTCAATTGATTTTTTTTTATATTCTTAGAAGAGCAGCGACCTAACTTTTACCAAATTAAAATGTTATCTAATTTCGATATTTTCAGGAAAATTTGCGGCAAATATTTTTCCGAGAATTTTATATCGCTGGTTAAGCCCAGTTTCCACTGATGAAACATTGGTCGACTTTACACTATGATTTTATGCAAATATGATTTTTCTGCGAGACTCACATACATTTTTTTCAAATGTGCAAACCTAAAATGTAAACTATACAGCAAGAGCTGCACGGGAATATTTTGCCGACCCGTCATTTGCCCCAAGCGTTAAGTGACGGGCATTTCCAGCCAGCTAAACTTAACCGAACCTACCTGGAACAATGACGTAAAAAAACGCCAGAATTCGTCACTTCTACGGGCTTTACAGTAAAAAAGCCAATTTTAAGGAATTATTTATTTGGCATGAGTAATAGATAACAGACGATTTACAATAAATTTTATTTACGTAGTGGCGGCTGCCGAAATATAATTCAGTCCTAATGAATTTCTCGAAAGTTTTGAACAAACTGAATTATTACGAGTTCGTATATTAAAATTGAACTAGCGACCTAAAAATGAAATGGTTAGAGAGATTAACAGAAATCAAATTTGGCCTCTCCGGTTTTTGTTTACAACGAACATGATATATTAATTGAGAACACAATAGCAATAATATGTCCCATAATGGTAACGAGTAAAACGTAATCTAGTTGATTAGACTCTAAATAAAAAGAGCACTATTGATCGATGATAATCATGTCCTTTATACAACAGGTACTAGATACTGCACACATCCTGTTCACATACCTTTAATAGCAGGTTTCGAGAAATAGTGAAGAAATTGAGACCAGTCAAAACTATTTCTCTAGAAGCTACATGATACACAAATCTCTGCACCTGAAGGAAATAGTACATATTTTATGTATTTGGTAAGAAAATCAACATATTCTCGATTGTTCCTAGGCTAGCGAACATCCAAGACTGAGAAAGTGATTTTCGTTCGTAATGCTTATTCCATTTTTGCGGCAATTCAAAATGAACTTCAAATTTGTGTATTTTATTGATCTATACTGAAACGTCCAGCCGTTTGGAAATATATTCCCTGCTTGTTAGTTGGCCTGATTGCGAAGTAAACCTTCGCGCACACAAGCAAACCTAAACCTACTTGGAAACGATGAGCTTTGCAGCATCAAAACACAAGTCTATATATTCTATGAATCGGGCAAGGAGCTGAGTAATACTAAAACCAAAAAAAAAGTTCTAGATTAAATCAAAGGTAGTAAATGATCGGAAAGCAATTATCGCAGAATGACAGTAAATTTGGGTCATTACATCATTCTATGCATCAACAAACCAGAACAATCTGAAAATTCCAATCCCGTAAAAGTTATTCATGTACGTCTTCTGCTTACCTCTTGATTATAGATCTCGGAAGGCACAGAAAGCAACGTTTGCAAAATATCTTCATTCTTATCCTGAAGAAATGCTCCGGACAAAGTTACGAGTACCACTCGCATTACCATAACGGCAATTCTGTATAACTGTAATTGATTTGAAATAGTATGACTGTTATCCTCTGCGAACAATGAAAAAACGTCCATTAAAAGAGTCTGTATATTCCTGACATAGGAAAATATTATTATCCATGCTAAGTGGTTATCTACGGCTCTGCAAAGTTTCGCAAGTTTAACATAGTCCTCTCTGGTGGAACGCCAAAGATGAATGGTGCTTATCTGGAATGTGGGCCCCTATTATATCAGAGGGTCTCTATTTAGTTTGCCTAATTTTCTTTGATCGATAATGTCACCAAGATAAGACGTGATCATTAAAACAAACATCATGTAAGCGATGAAATATAATATTAAAGGCTTGTGTTGGATAAATTCAGTTATAATATGAATGTGTGTAAATACTAAACGGCTTAATCAACACCTCTCATTTATAGTTCACCACCTGATATGAAGTTTTCTTTAATGATCACCAGTTATTTCATCCATATTGTGTCACATGCAATCCTGAAGACATCAAAGGTAGAAGAATTTGATGGAAGCAATTTAAACGTTCACAAACGGTCCATAAACTCACTTGCAAGCGAATTAAACATTTTAATCTGTAGCGCATTTGCTCTAATCGTTGCGCAAAGCAAGTACTGATAACAATGATGAACATATCACGAAATATCCATATAAATAATCTTTGCAATAATGTGACCTTTAATGAAAATTAGCGATTAAAATAAGAATTCGATTTGTGGATTCAATGAGCTCACAAAGCGCATTATGAGAACAGCAACACCCATTTTTGATAACTGTTTATGTTGGAGACCATTTATAGCTATGTTGAGCACGACTTGGAGATACTCTACTAAAATACGAATTTTCACAATATACATCATAACCCATAAGAACTATACCTGTCAAATGCGCAAGAAAAAACACAATTATATATTTAACACTTCTTTTTACATTCACATAAGGCTTTTCATAGCTTTGCATAGATATATCTATTTGTTCCCATCGGTGAACTATATGTTTCCACGAGTACGACAAATGAACAAAAATTAAAGTTTGCATGAGGGGTTCGATTGCCATTGCGAGTCCTCCTATAAATAAAAATCAGTAAAATATATCAACACATATCCAGCGTATCCAAAGAGTATGGAAATGTCCAATTATTTCAGGTAATTATAGAACTAGCAGAATCAGATATGATATGCGGGATTTAAGAATATCGTGCATCAAACGGTCACCTTGGCTATGTTCGTCAGACGTGCTATTTTCGAAAAAATGTTATGAGTTGAATGTTTTATTCTCAAATGAAACAACTTTAAATCTTAATTATTGGATTCTTGATATTATTGGGTTTATACTGATGCGAAGATGGCAAAATCAATTAGTTTAAATAAATAGCATTCATTCAAAACTGTGTAAACGCAAAAGTGGTATAGTTACTGACGGAACTATCTGACGTTCATTGTGAACAATTTTCATTCAAGAAATTTAATTTAAAATATCTAACATGAATAAAAACAAAATAAATAAGGGCCAGTTCTACCTGAGGTGTTTTAGACAGTGATGATATATGTAAGTATTCGATATAATATTTGTCAAAACTTAGCAAGTGTATTACTACGAATTTATTAGAAACGAACCCTATAATTCCCAAAGTTAGGTAGTTGGGCATTTTTATGCTTTTCAAGAACCTTGGATGTTTATCAAGCAAAATTTTTACTTACGAATTTTTATGGTAACATTTTCGATATCGCTCATGTACAGTGAGCAATATAAAATGAGATATATGACATGAAGTGCTCCAGAAAAAATAGCATATATCACCTTCCAAGGAGAAATTTGGAATTCTGAAAAATCCAGAACCGACTCTTTCGACCACTTTATGGGAAATATCCAAAACAACTTCAGAATGTTTACGGGGATTGCCATATTGTTCTGAAATGTTATTATGGAATTTGTGATGGGATTTATTTCAGATGGTTTTGTTCTCGTGATTAAGTTTCGCAACATTATTTAGTTTTTGTATCTAAAAGTTTTTGTTCACATCAAGGCACGTTAGGGAGTAACGAATAAAGAAGGAAGTATTTTTGCCTTAAACCATCTTTCGAATACTAGTTCTGTCAATCAATAATATTAAAGAAAAGAACAAATTGTTTGTCTTTACATTATATGAACTGTTTGTGGTCTTTAATTTCCATAATGTCTGTTTTAACACTATGATAAGTGTACTAATAGTCCACTGTTTTCACAAGTTGCGCTGAATTTTTTGTCAAAATAAAAAACAAACAAGTATTATAATACAAATAATATATATAAGAAAGGCCATAATAATAAAAAAGCTGGAAATGTGTTCAAGTCTCTATACAGTATCTTTTTATCTATCAGATGTATCTTTCACATACTATTATTCGTATATTTTTGGATTATTAAAGAGGATTTGCTTCGAATCGCACGAAGTTAACCGATATAGTTGTTGACCTATTCAACAGTAGTTGTTTTCAAGGGCCCGAAACGAGGCGTAGGGCGAAACCACCATTTTTAATGCAATCGTCAGGTTTTTTGTCACCAAAGTATCAAGAAATGTTCTCCATATAATTTAAATTTTGTTAGGTTTTATATTTATAACATATACAAACATATATAAAAACTTAACAGAATAATTTTTTTCAATTAAAAATTTTCTTAATTCACAGTTCATGTGAGTCAGAACTTAAATTCATTACCCGACGCCAGAGACAACGAATTCCCTCAAAATAGTCATTCCTACGCAGGCAACGGAACCGAGCATGTTGCCAATGACGTAAGGATACCATAGGAACATATGAAACTGAGGAAGAAGATTTGGTTCAATGATATTGGCAAATAAAATTTTTTAACTAATCAACATGGACAACATCTCAATTCTCACTCTCATATACTCAGTATCCAGACGAAACCTGGGCATAGGAAATTAACATGGGTGATAAAAGATATACGTTATGTCTTTGTGTTATCATAGATTAATAACAAACTTATTTATTTATTGTGGGGACATCAATGTATATCACATGACAATTATTCTTAGATTTTCCATTAATTCTTCGCTGAATTAACTGCTAAATAAGTTAAAAATTCTTTAGAAATTGATTTAAAATAAAAATTCACCTGAATGGGAGTTTTTACGCTTATGTTCTTTTTGTTGACGGCTTCATATTTATTAAATTTCGACCTTGACTCTGACCAATCGTGGCCTCGAACGGTTACACGGAATCGAAATTTGGAAGCATTTTGAACTGAAACGGCTCTAATTAAAAAGTTGAAAAAAATGTGTAATGCTCATAGGTTTTGAGTACTACGACATTCATGTAAGAGTTTTCCAATTGAATAATCCGTGCAGGCGCAAAAAAATAAAAAACGATTTCCATGTTAATCTCCTTTATCTAGGATTCATCTGGACGCCCAGTATATAAATTCGGACCCGTCCTAACGAGAAGCAGTGCCGCTGCTTCATGGCTCGTATAGGATGTCCGTCTGTCAATATGACAGTTGTCAAAATCGAAAAAAGTTCCATAACCTCTATTCAAAGTCTGAGATTTTAAATTTGAAAATTTATTTTTTTATATTCAATAATTTTCTTTAACATTAACTCAAAATATTTTTCTAATTTGAAGAATGGCATCTATGAAAAGTGCTTTAATTTTCGAAATTTTAGGAGAATGTAAAACTACCAAGGCGCGTGTTGGAAGAATGACTTTGCCGCATGGGCCAGTAGATACGCCGGTATTTATGCCCGTAGGAACGCAAGTAAGTGTTAATCTTACCACATGTTTGAAGAGTTACCAGAACTTTTAGCTTATTCGAAATGTAGGGTACTTTGAAAGGGATGTTACCAGAACAACTGAAAGCATTGGGATTGCAAATTATGCTTTCAAACACATATCATTTGGGAAGAAGACCTGTAAGTTCAATATTTCGTCAACCACTAAGCTTGAGAATTTTGACTGATCCTTTAAGAGTGACTATAAGATACACATTTTCCAGAACATTTTCATATTAAAATCCAGTTTATAGATTCACATGAAACTAATGTAACATTAGACAAGAAGTTGAACACTACAACTTTCTTTGACACCACTTATGTTATTTGATAATTAATGATAATTATCCATTTTTCCTAATTTTAGGAATTTTTGAAAACATCAGGAAAGAATATCTCCTTAAATTTAAGCCACATGTTTAAAACACACCTTGTAAAACTATATTTTACTTTTTAAGGGAATAGAAGTTTTACGTAAAGCTGGAGGTCTTCATAAATTCATGAACTGGGATCAAAATCTGCTTACAGACTCTGGAGGATTTCAAATGGTATCCCTGTTGAAACTGGCAGAAATCACTGAAGAAGGAGTGAAGTTTCAATCTCTGAATGAACACAAAGATGAAGTGATGTTGACTCCAGAACATTCAATAGAAATACAAAATGCCATAGGGGCGGATATTATCATGCAACTAGATGATGTAGTAAAAACTACTGTGCCTGATAAAGCTCGAATAGAAGAATCTGTTCATAGGTAAATCAAATTCAACAGAGAACTAAACAATTTTATGGTGAAGTACATAATATTATCTATAATATTTTGAAGAAGTAAATAAATATAGTACCTACGTACTTCAAATATGTGCAAAATGCTATTTCCCCAGATGATGCTATTTCCACAAGCATTGGGTACAATAATTTGCATTGCACCAGTCTTTCCTTGTTATGAAAACCATATATGTCGATTTATAGTTTCTTACAGGGGACATAATATCAGTGGCCATCTCCAGTTGGATGTGGTCATCAAATTTGGCTCTCAGTGGATTTGTATCAAACACGCCCTCCTTCGGATTTGCGTTTTGAAGTGTGTGAAAAGACCACCTGGCTCCACAATCGGGAGTAAATATTTCAAAAGGGGCCAATCGCCTTAAAGAAAAAATTCTCCACATCTTTTTCTCTCATAGCACAAGAAATAAACCAGATATTGAGTAAAATTTAATTTTAAAGTTGACTTAAAATCATACTGTTTTCACTAGAAATGTGAATTTACTTCAAGAAAAGCAATTGATTGGTTTGTAACCAAAATTTGAATACCAGTTCCTCATTTTATGTATAATAAAATATAATCAATATCCCTTATTTTAGGACTACAAGATGGTTAGACAGGTGTTTACATGCTCATGAAAATCCCACCATTCAAAATATATTTCCAATAGTTCAGGGTACACTGTATGAAGACTTGAGGAGGATAAGCGTAGCCGATCACATAAAACGAGATGTAAATGGATTTGCCATTGGTGGCTTAAGGTAAATTTATAATATTGTAATATATTATTTAATTTTCTTTAGTTGTCTTTCAGTATTTGTATATTCATTAAATTCTCTTTTAGCGGGGGTGAAAGCAAAGATGACTTTTGGAAAATAGTACATTTATGCACCAACTTACTACCTAAGAACAAACCTATATATTTAATGGGAGTTGGTTTTGCTATAGATCTTGTGGTATGTTCTGCATTAGGTGTCGATATGTTTGACTGTGTTTTCCCAACTAGGACCGCAGTAAGCTGGCCAGAAATCCTTTATTGTGATATTCAAATAATAATAATGCAATATTTTCAGAGGTTTGGATGTGCTTTATTAACGACTGGACAGATCAACTTGAAAAAGAGCAATTACGCAAGAGATTTGAATCCGATAGATAAAGATTGTCCATGCAACACTTGCAAAAATTATACAAGGGCCTACTTACATGGCATTGTAAACGATCTTCCCGTTGCGTGTCATTTGGTTACTGAACATAATTTGACGTTTCAGTTGCGGTATGGACACTCTCGTCTAGTATTCAAATAAAAATGGAAATCGCAAAATTTTTTATCTGGTCCTTAAATGAAAAACAATTTTACAATATTCAGAAAAAATAGTTTGGCCGGCATTTTTTTTATTTCCTTAGACTTTGGAAATATTCCCAATTTTTTTTCTTAGTCGTAGGTACCAATCAGTACCTGCGACTACCATTAATCTTATGGAATCTTAAATAATATTCATTATTAATTGCCCTTAGACACCTACTAATTGATATTAACTACTTTTATCATTTGCAGATTAATGCAGTCAATGAGAGAACACATCCTCAAGGGAACATTTGTTGAATTTGTGCAGAATTTTATGTTAGGCATGCACCCAGATAAAAATTACCCATCGTGGGTAAAAGATTCCATGGCTGCCGTTAATATCACGTTGTTATAAACATCCTTTTTCATTCGGCAAATTTTACTTGTAACAGTATTGAAAACCAAAAATGTAATTTTTATCACTGATACCTACTTCGTTCCACTAGTCACTTATTTGTTACTTTTTTATACTTACGACGGGTTTGGTACTAATTATTTCTTGATGTTTGCTTTTGAAAATATACAACAATTTTTAGTTTCATACTTGATGTTTAATTGATTTATTATTGTAGATAAGTGTCCCACTGCAAGAATTCAGGAAAATTAAATGATTAGTAATTAAAAAATGTTATATCACATTTGTATTATACAAATGAAAACTAAAAGTGATTTGAGTAAATATCGGATTTTTTACCGACTTCGTATCTCACAGATCTTAAGATCCCAATAGTAAGCAGCAAATGAATAACTTTGTACAATAAAATACTAGGCAAAAAAAAAAACAATTATAACAAAAAATCGTTCTAATAATTCTGAATGCATTTTACATAAAATCATCTGAATCATTCCCATCATCATATTTCATCATATTGTCTGTGCTCATTAAAGAATTGTAGCTTTTCAATTCTGCGTCTTCTTTCCGTTTTTTCTCTTCCTCCTCTTCCTTCTTTTTCTGTTCCCTTAATAGTTTCTTCTTGTCTTCCCGTTCTAATCTGTCCCGTTTTTCTCTTTCAGCTCGAAAATCTAATCAAATAATATGTAATAACTGCAATGAAACACTACCCCAAAATATGCACAATTAAATTTTAGTTTTAATTCAATGTATTCTTAAATTAAATATTTTTACATGTGTTATGCACACAATTAAAAGCCAGTTGACTAAAATTTAAACAGAACGAAACAATCTTTTAAATGATACTTACAACTTCTGGCCATCATTACTCCAATTTGAGGGCACTTTACAGTAATAATAATAAATTTTGGATCTTTTCATGTATTTTTTCCATTTGATTGTGCCACGTCTCATTCAGGTGGTTTTTACATTCTTAAAAATAATATGTCTTACCTGGATGTTCTTCCCTCTTTGTTTTATTTAGTCGATTAACAATTTCATTTATCCTTTTGGCCACTCTGATCTTTCGAACTTCACTTTCTTTATGAAATCCCACTTGTCCCACATCCATCCCCTGTGTCTTTTTTAAGTTTGCCCACATTGTGTACACTACACTTATATCATTCATTTTGTTGCCCATAATACTGTTGGCTTTCACTAGCTGTGCTGCATCTTCTATAACTGCAGATGGAATATCATCTATTGTCTGGCCCTGTAAGTGGATGTGTGTGTTGTATAATCATATTTACAATATATGTATTGATAGAATGGTGCCCAAAAAACAAAAAGTTTTTGATGTAGGCCTTAAGAGGATCTAGTGATAAGTGTTTCATGACATGTATAAAGGATAGCATTTTTTTGAGTTTAAACATTGAGAACTTATGAAAATTGTACACAATTGAATTAACCAAATTTTTCTATTTTCTCGTTTAGTTTGTTCAGGAATACCTTTAAAAGAAAAATAAACAATCCACCCTAAAAATTTTACAAACTTCATTGAGCTCCTAAATGTGATTGCCATAATTTAGTCAATTTTGTAACTTTTCACATGACTGATATTACCATGCTCAAACTCAAAAAAAGAACATTATGTACATAAGTACTAAAAAGAATAAAAATCAATGACATCCAGAGTTTAAAACGACAGAGCTCATGTAAATTAATTTCTAAGTATCGTTCTGTAAATAAAGTGCTGGATAAAATCTAATAGACATAAGCCCTGGGGAACATACCTTGCTCATCCAATTTAGGTATATCCAAGGATATTTAAATTACCAAAGAGACCATGTACCATCTACTAACCTGTTGCAACCTTAAATAAACATGAGCAGATGAAACTTGATCAACATGGAACCACACGTCCTCAGGCCAGCCCCATTTAATTAAGTCTTCATCTGAAAACATTGTTGTTAAAATTGTAGAATTTAAAATGAGATACATTTGCTTACTTTCGTTCTTGTCTATTCCCATGAAAATAAGCGCCGGAGGGCAAACAACTTTACTTTCAAAATAGAATACCATTTTTCCGAAGACCTCTAATAAAATAAGGGAAAAATAAGTTTCTGTTTTAAAAGTGAAATATTGCATTCAAAAAATCTGTGACGGCAAAACTTGAATAACCTAAATAATAGAAATGTTCGAAACGATGCTTTGACGTATCGATACATTTAGGTTCACTCGATTTATTTTGTCGATACGATACACTCTATTGCCCATATCGACACAGTGTTATCGATGCCAGATACTAAACATTACATTCATCCTAAGACTCTTTTTTGAAATTGAACACTCAGATGATTTCGAACAGTGATCCATGTTTATGTTATCTCCTTGTTCCAGTCATTGGATGATTACTTATAAATAGCTCCTAACAATTTGGGGTACCAAACGCATTCGTTTCACGTATAAATCGAAACCTCAAGAATTGAATTTATTATGAAATTACTGTGTTTTTTCTCTATCGTCCACATTTTATCTTAGGAGTACCTAGAGTACTCCTATTCTGTGTTCTTGTTCCGACAGATGAACTAAGCTAAGAAAACAGGATTCACATTTTACTATTATTTTTATTGGGTAGAAGTAAGATAGATGCTTATCAGTAACACCCAGGAATCCACTATTAATCCAACTAACTGTATATAAAATTTGGTTTTACAGTTCGATTTTATTTTTCACTTTATCTTCTTTTTTTTTAGTTTGTATAATTTCTATTTAGAAAAATTTCACGGTATTTGCGGTAATAGTAGTTGCAACATATCTATGCTCTCAAGATCTTGAAAAAATTCGTCCTCTGTGAAAAAATATATTTAATTCCAGACCCATAAAACAATGGCCAGATTACCTATTTCGGTGACCAGAGTGAACGCAATGTTCGGAAAACAAATGCATTCCGATTTGATATTCCTCACGATCGGTTCGAATTTTTTTATGTGTAACTAGTACTTCGAGCCTTAACGAGATTTAATCCACTGGCGCCATCTTCCTTTTATTGTCCGAGGTCCGTAATGTACAGCACATTGGGGGTATAGTTAGCACAACCGCAAAATTATAATCATACATCTTATATATATTATTCAGTAAATTTAGTTGATTTTTACGAACTCTTTCGTTTTGTTTAGACATATTTCCCTTCCACAATTCCAGCTGGAAGATTCATGGAATATTCAATATTTCAAACGGAAATTCTTATTGAACAGCTTCTGTTAAGCCTTTCTAATTCTGTAAGTTTACTTTGTTTGTCTACATTATTGTTTTTTTATGAAATAATTTAACTGATTTTATAGAAAAATATAAAAACAATAATTGGAAACCATGCGGGAAACGCATACCTAACATATACGCGTTTGTTTAGAAAATAATCGTGTACTTACTATACAGCCCGATTCAAGGTTTTATTCAGAAGATCAAAGACTTTAAAAAATATAAGAAAATATCGAGTCCATTTTTCATAAATGATGCCGACGATTATTTCAAAAATTTCAAATGGAATATTTACAATTTTATGGCACCTTTTTCTAGAAAATAAAACTTGTCTGTGAAGGAGGGAACTTTATTTACAGAAATATCTGAAAATTAATTTGGGAAAAGACGAAGACTATATCAGCAACTAGTCGATTATTTCTAGAATCAACCACAATTTCCTAAATTTTCATAAAACTCGACCGACCTCGTGTCTTTTAAAGATTTCGCTATCTGAATGATGAGTGGTGAATTTAAGCAGCTCTGTATTCATGTAAAAGAGTTCTTAAGCTACTGGAATAGTCGAAGTTCAGATTAATTCAGGTTAGTCAAAGTTCAATGAAGAAGCGAAGAGAGTCAGTTTCCAAAAATTTTTCGTATATCAGAACAATTCAAGGTAGTACGTTTTTACATAATTGGTTAAACTTCTAATAGATAGAGTCCCAGTACATTCACTCAGATCCAAAGCCCTTTCACGATTAGAAATTAAATCTCGACAATAAAATAAAAATGTTTAACATACCTAACACCAATAATTGAATGAGTAAAGAGGTATGCGAAACCGAAACACGAAAACCAAAGAATCCGTTTAATGGTGGTCAAGGCAAAGGCCGGGTAAGAGGTTTCGTTTTCATTAAGTCTGTGACAAAGGCGCGAAAAAGAAATTTTCATCTAATTTTAATCATTGTTTGCCAGACATCTCGCTTTCTATTCCCAATAAGTAGGTACGGCTTATTGGTAATACGCATAATGTCGTACCGGTGTATCCGCAGTAAGGTACACATGCTTCTTATTTGCGATAGATCCTGTGTGGGTGTGGATTTTATTTATTTACCGTCAATTGAGATGAAATTTGTTAAATTTTCTTCGAAGCGAACTTTGTGATTCTTATTAGCAACACAGAAGATCTCGTGTTGTTTCAATTCACCAAGAGCTGTCAACGCTCACTTCTTTTTTTTTAGAATAAAATTTGAGTTTCATAATGAAATCACTAGTTGTTCATAGAAGAGCTGTGGCCCATTCGTTGAATGTAGAGGAGACGGTGACTCATAATAAATAACGCAAACCCGTGTACTCTACACGAGACTATCCGAGATCAATACCGATTTGCTCAGGGATCCACTTGGATGATTGTCAATGTCAAACAGATATCTAAGTAAATGAAAGATACCAATGAGAATGGCAAATAATAAAAAACAGAAAAATTGAAACAAATAACGATTTGTTAATACTAATAAGAATAAAACTGCAAGTGGGAATTAGCTGTGCGCACGTGACCGGGTTATCTAATCTTCTAAGTTCTCAGGCGTAAATTGCGACATTGGCAATGCTGCAGGATATTTGACATTTATGTGATGAACTCTGATGAACGTTTCTTAATTAGTGTTTCCCTATTTAGACTGCTCTGTGTAATTACTCTAGGTCAATAAACTCTCACTTTACACAAATAGTAATTACAAATAATTTACCTTTAGCTAAAACGAAGGTCGTTGGTAGTGTCGTAGGACAACGAGCTGAGGATAACATGGGACGACCTCCTATGTCGCTCGATTTAAATCCAATCGATCTTGTCAGAGACATGCTAAACAATCAATTGATTTCCATCCATAGTCTTCATTGATCATATTTTTGGTACTATGCGCGCATTATAGTCATTTAAATTAAATAGGAAGGTTATATTAGTTCAAAATTAAAATTCGAAATGGAATGAAATATTAAGGGAAAATCCACAGAACATGATGGCATTTTACCGTTACATACATCAACGTCTACTTGGCACACGTGACATTTGGATTCGCATACAAATCGAGTATCTTCCGGGTGAACTTTCGACTTACAATAGATCGGTATATTTAAATGAACCCTGTAAAAGTTCTTCAATACAAATTACGAGAAATGTAGTTTTCCAGTAATTCTTCTTCAAGCCTACGTCTGTTAACTTTATGCGATATTTTCTATTGCACGTCTAATAAAATATTGCTGTGAGCTGAAAAAGTTTGAGACTCGTGCGGTAATAAATATTTTCCTAACGAGTGCGGAAAGTGATGTCTTCCATACATGACCAGTCAGACAAGCGTGAAACGGTATTTTGGAGTAGGGGAACAAAATATGTTTCAGTATCGCAAAGTGCTATATTTGACTCGTAAATAAACGTAGAAAAGTTAGTGGCTTCGTTGAGCCACTTTAGAGCAGGCTCATAGGAAAATACAGGGTCGAGTGGGTAGTTAACCAGATAGCATTTCTAAGATTGTCCATCCTCACATCTCAATAATAACCCTGGGTTCTAGTGATAAATAAGAGATTATATCTATCTATTTACCAAGGTCTTGCATAATATTTTATTTATAAAATTTATGGCGACTGTTGCCCTCTAAATATCTGTTTCTACAGACGCAGATTTTCATCAATTTAAGCAAAGGTAAACCACTGTCAATGGCGCGATTTGTAATGCATTATCCAACAGGAGACGAATTGTTTTTACATTTTTGCCAATCAATTAACACCCACAAATTCGACTGCAAGCCATTCTAAGCTTCAATGGCTGTTGACCTCTGCGAAGCACCATTAACAAAAAAGGTGCCTGCAATCGACTATCGTTTTGCAGTGTTAAAGAGTCCTTGAGTGCCCTAAGATATTGATTGTGATTAACAATCTCTTCGACTTACAAATAAGAAAAGCAAACTAATTTAAATCATCATGACCTTGTCTTTCTATATGGAAGCTGTATCCTCTCGGTTCATTTAGTTAAGTGGGTTTATTCGCTCCATTAAAAGCAGATGGTTTCGTTCAGCTTCAGGTGGTTTGTGCGACTTTGGTTGGTGGTTTTTCTCAACCAGATTATTTTTAATTGAAAAGGACGTTGTCGCCATTTGTCTAGCACATCGTAAATGGGAGAATGACGCGCATTCAGTTAAAAAATTATCGATAATTTCTGATAATCTCCGAAGTGATAAACGTTAATTAAACGGCAATACAGTTGAACCACGATACCTTTTATAGGCTTGAATGAGATCAATGCTGAGGATTTCAAGTTATCCATGAAATGCTAGTGAGAGGGAATATATCAACTTGAAGATAATCACTGTTACCTCGATATTAAACGAAGCAACCGTCCTCACTAGTAACTCCAAGTTCAAAGAAGCGTGGGAGATTTACGCAATTCCTTTTTTTGTGTTCAAACACACGTTTATGTATCAACTCTAACGTTTAACAGGAACCGCCTGGAACTTATATTTTTGCAACAAAATAATGGTAAACGTAATAATTATCATCATCTACTAAATCATGAAAGTCAGTAAACTATGCCCAGTTGCATGGGAAGATGCTGCAACCGTAATAGATGGTGGTCGTAAATACAGTTTTGTAATTTAATCACCGAGAAGTGCATTACTTACATGGTTTAATAATTCATATGAACTTGCAGTTCCTGATTCGAAATGAAAATGGTAACGTAGCCATTGATGTTAATACCGATTTAAGTAGTTATTGTGTTTTATAAAATTTTCATACAATGGCGAGATAGGAATTGGACTGCATTGATTTGTCTTAGGTAAATTATGCTACATGGAAAGGCGAAAGGAATTGAAGGTAGCGGTTTTCTATATGTCCTATAGGAATCCGAAGTCATAAGGCATGGAAGAAAAATCACACGGTCGCGAAGAATTGGCATTCAAAATACAGGAAGAAAATAGATAATTTTTATAAGAAAAATATTCCAGTCGCCCAACATCATCTGAATGTGATCTCCGATAACCAAGCAAATTCTTTCTTTAAGGTTCTTTAAGATCTTCAGAATTCTTGAGGCCGTTGGTGGTTGACTTCTCCAGTTCTCTCGCACAACACACAGCAATCTTGGTAATCTTTGTTGTACTGTCAATTAGCAATTCTTCATTGCCTACATCTATATACAGTTCCATATCTTCAATTTGAATTAAAACTAATCCTATACGTAGAAAATGGTTTATACGCTTTGAACTATGAATTTTGCGCCCCATGTATGGTGCCGCTGGAGTGTGCTGTGTCATGAAAACGATGTTTTGTAGAGTCCAAGGGGCAAATTGGAGAGTGTGAATTATGATAGAGATCAGCACTATACAAGGTGTATATTATCATGGAGATATTTCTAGGCGATAGCACTTTGCAAAATAATAACAAAATGCGAATACACCCATGGTCAAAAATACATCATTTTTATTATGCAGTGGGGCAAAATTCACTTTTCGAAATTTCGATTTTTGAAAAATTAAAATGAAATTATTGAAACGGTTGAAATTCAGCGATGGCATTCGAAATTGCAGACAGAAATATATAGACTGGTTCTCGTTGATTGGCATCGATAGATATTTTTTGCAAATTTTGCGAAACAATCAAAGGTACGAAAGTACTGCAAGATACCTAAAAGCTAAAGAATTGAAGAAAAAAAATTGGTATCAAAATTCGTACACGGCGTTCCAGAAAATAGGCGTCCATATTTCAACAATTTAATAGAAATTTAAAAATGCAAAATACGAGAAAAAAATTGAAACTTTCCCGTCTTCTATATCGAAAATGGCGCATTTTTGGCCTTGGGTCTATTAGCATTTTTTCTTATTTTGCAGAAGACAATCGCCCTCTGAAATATCTCCATGATAATATGTTACACCCTGTATATTATTGCATGTTGCGCATAGTTATCGTGATTCGATCGGTAAGTTGTAAGCTTGCAAAAAAGGCTGTAAAAGATTATTCAAGGTTTGAAGGCCATTGAATCATCGTTATCGTTCGGCCTATGACTTGTACCTTTGCAAAAGGCAGATTGTAAAGTTTTTTTGTATATTTTCAATCGTGAGGTACCACGACGACATGTTTTTGACCATGGGCCTATTGACATTTTTTAATTATTTCGCAGAGTACTTTTGCTTCTTGAAATATGGCCATGATGATATGTTACACCCTGTATATACAGAAAAGTTGCTAATTATTGGTTTTTCTCACACCTTTCTTATAACAAAACCAATGGTTTCTTTCACAGCTTGTTGCGACAATTTTTATATTTTGATATACCGGTGCGTAAATGTTTGATGAGTGATTCAATTTCAACACATATACTGGCGATGATTTGCACCTTCGGGTGAATAGGGTGTTTCTTGAACATACCCCTATTCTCCCAACATATAAAATGTGATTTAATGCAGCTCAAAAAAAATAATAATAATAATGTAAATCCAGTTTACTTTTAACTGAGTTGCACCAAGGTAGTTTTTAACACCCAGTATTTGAGAAAGAAAGCGAGTCCGAGCATATGTTTACGGCAACTTTTTACAAGATTTTTTTTTTTATTGGGCCGTGTGTTTAGGAAACATCCCGTATAAAAATTATGAGTTCTTTGTCCGAAAATCTCTCTAGTATATTACTCAATCTCATTGTTGTTCGTTCGTTAAGTTTAAATGACCAAGAACCACTGAAACACTAATTAAATATGTTAAGCGTAGTTTAGCGTGAAATAAGCCATTTAAACGAATTCCCACGACCCAATAGCTAATTAGAAATGCATGACAAGTAAAATGCAATTTTATGGTTAAAATTTAGATAATTTTTCTTAACGAATGATAGTTTACCTTAAGAAAAATTGTTTTTTACCGTGTCGTGTGATGTATTTAAATTGTGTGCGCGGCGATCGTTTATAACGAACGATTATTAAGTAAAAATTCATAATAGACGTTAAACGTAGAGCGGTAATTAGGACATTTGCTATTTAGTATAAAATATATGAGGAATCGATAATGGTGGGAAATTTATCTAAGGTATCCCCCTATTGTTAAACGTCAACTTGAAATTTTTCTCAGTAATCACCTTTTATTTTAATCTATAACAGAACGTTAAACGTTTCAATAACGTTTAAATTACCAAAGATTGGTGTATTGCGATTCAAAACCTATCGATTAGCTCTTAAGAAAAACACGTATAAATTTTATCTAAAAAAATACAATACAAACTCAGTTAAATAGTACGTAAACAATGAAAAAACTAGTTTGTTGATAGGAAAGTGTTTTATTTTCCGTTTTGTGCTCATGAACGAGTCTTGGGTTAAAATAAAGAATTTATTAATAAATGGAAATGATCAGAGACTGCAGAGTAATTTAGCCACATTTAATGCTGCTTTAGAATGAAAAAAAAATGTTAAAAAGTGAATAAGGACGGGGGAAGCGGAGGGGAGAGGGGGTATAAATATTTAGAGCCGCATCGAATGCTAATCCATAAAATGTGCCTTTTCGTGTTCATTTCGGATATGCGGACAAAGTAATATCTCAGACAGAACGGTCACTACCCTTACGCGACACCCCATTAATATTTTTTCTGTGACAATGCTACCACAAGGTAAATTTGTCCCATGCGGAAGTAGACAGTCTTAAGCAATTTTGCCTACAGCTCTGACAGTTTTTGAAACATTTAATTCAAACTTTGACATGAGCATTCGTTCAGGTCCCCCACCAGACGCATCAGGGCATTAGTAGAATCTACACAATGACATTCTCTGTACATTAAACGTATATTCAGAAAAATTGTAACGATGATGGTCGCTTGGGATCGAAATGTCGGATAAAAAAAAATTATTGGTGTAGTTTTTGATATGGGCTGTTTGGTCTTGAATTGAAACGCATGAGCGAATAAATGCAGCAAAAGAAGATCTAAAATAAGACGCAGGAATTTGAACGAGAATAGTGATTCAGCGGCAGGTTTTAATAGCTATATTAAACACTTCAATAACATTTCTACCTCATGTATTCAACGTCTGACAACTGATGAGTAACGTTAATGTAAGTGTATTTGTAATATTGTGAAAAAGTAAGATGCGTAAAAGTAAGATTAGCATTGCATAGTTTTACTCTTGTAGCAGCATAGTCATTAATATCACTTAAGCACCTATCAAAGTCAATAATTTAACCATTATAATCGACTGCTTGCAATCAACAATCTATTATGATCCATGAATTCTATTTCGCCATTCGATTATCGTATATTCCCACGAAAACAGCATTAGTTGCGAAAGCATTGTCCCTTGTCACAATAAAAAAATAAGAGAGTAAAACTGAAAGAAGGTTAACGGCCGGTACTTTTCTCTAAAGTTTAACGTTAAACATAAACGAAATGCAAATCACGTGATGGGTTGGAGTAGGCATTAAATTTCGCCATTCGTCAGTGTACCGAAAGATGATTAATTTTCATTGTCAATAACACGTACCGGTTGCATAAAATTAGATATTTAAATTTGTTTAAGTGAAACGCCTACGACATTCTTGAAGACGACATGAGTTTATTTAATACTTTGAATGTAAAGCAATTTTTTTTATTGCATTACTTAGTTTAAGCCGGCTAATGGGGGCTTATACAGCGTTGCTAATATTTCAGAATTTCTAAAAGGGGGCCCGGATTGGAGAGTTTACGGAGGCTCCGGCACATTCAATTTTTTTGTTTGCAACTTTTCAAAAACAAAGAGACGAGCTGATCGCTTGAGTAGAAACCTCGACTCCGGAATTCCTAACTAGCAGAATAGAAAGCAAGTCAAAATGGAAAACCGTCTTCGCAGTGATCAAGGAAAAAGAGTGGATGTAACGGGCCGTACAAGAAAATTAAAAATTCGTGTTTCCATAACGGACGAGAACGAAACATAAGGAGAGAAATAAAAAAATCCACAACAAAGTTCCAGGAAAAAATTAATTTATAAGAGCAAAACAAAAGAAAACTAACAATTGGACACAAGAGGGTAACTAACTAATCCAAATCATACACACCTCTTCAATTCCGATTCTTATATCCCTTAGGGACAATCGGGGAATCACCCACCACCCGATCACCAGAATATATGGGTGGATTTTATTAAAGATTTTTATCAAGTTATTCTGGACCTTTTTTGGGTTCACCGATTTCCATTAAGTTCATACAATTTTTGTTGCTCCAATGCAGGAAACCTGCATCATCTCTGCGTTACCAACGCAAAATATCATACCTCAAACGTATAGAGCATACTTACGTGCAGCGTTTAAGCTTTGTGCTTGTTCGTGGACAAGCACAACTGACTTTTGAATGATCCATTTTAAATTTTAAATCGATTTTTAAAAATGCAATATTAAATTTATATACACTTTAAATTTACTTTCTCTTTCAGAACTATACTGTTAAGCTCTTATAATTATGGGTAGTATGTATGTACGGGACAGGCAAATTTTGAAAGGTTTTCATCCAGTATGAACTAATATAAATTGAAGTTAATTTCGTAGACAGACAACTTTTTACTTTTTAGCTTAAGTACTTATAACAGTGAAGATTGTTGACGATTGAGAACTCACTATGCCACGGCGTCTTGTGATGGCCTGGAGTGGGCATTAAATTTCTCTAGCCGATGGTGAATCTAAAAATGACCAATTTTTATTGTTAATAACACGTACCAGTTGCATGAAATCAGATATTTAAATTTATGTTTAAGTGAAAAGCTTATGAAATTTTTGAAGAAAACATGAGTGGATTTAATGCTTTAGACTTAAAGCAGCTTCTTCGTCATTTTTGCTGCATTATTTATTTTAAGTCCTTGAAAAGGAACTTATGTAGCGTCGTCACTATTTTTAAATTTTTGGGAACATGAACCCAAATTACCCAATTATGGTAACCTTTTTATCGGTTTCACCGATTTTCCTTAAACACATACAATTTTTATTGCGCTCAAACAAGAAATATGAATCATCTCTGCATTACCAATGCAACCTATTGTATACGAAAAATTACTGAAGTTAATTATGGTAACTGTTGTCCTGCCGGAAGAATGCTGATAATATGACCAAAATCCGATGTATAAAATTCTGGTACAAGGCAAAGTTAAACTGAACAAACAAACAGTTTATTTTAATTTTTAAATAATGTCCGTAGCTACTCATAAACAATTCAAGACATAGGTACCCACCACAAAAATTCAAAGATTGCAACATGAATTTGCGCTTGAAACCTCAAGTCCTATGTAGGCAAGGCAATTATCATAAATTATCATTAAATGATAACAGAGTTCTTATCCGACAAAAAAATTATATAATCTGTGGAATCAAATTTCTCGTGGTTTTTTCATTGCAAAAAAATTCAAAAAAAGCCATGTTGTCACTAGAATGTACTGGTAATTTTTTTGGGGGGTATCGATGTCTTGATACGGATGGTCAACATTTTGAGTATTTGTTCGACTGAGAAATGTTTAAAAATATTTTCTACTATGATTTCCTCTACATTTTTAGAATCTCTGAAGTTTTATTTTCCATTATCAAAGTTTTTTTCGTAATTTAACTCATGTCATATTTTTTTATGTTGATTTTAAATGTGCCACCTCGATTTTCGTCGATGTCGGAAAGACGAAAGTTTTAGGAAAAAAACTTTTGCAGGAAAAAACTTACTTTTTTAAGCTCTTTGCAAATTTATTTAAAAAAATGGGTGATTCATTAAAAAAACATAAAATTGATCTTGAAACATCTTTTAACGGCCTTACGTAAAAATTGTCTTATGTGCGTTGATCTTTCTCTTCCGAAACAAGCAATGTGTATTTGAAACTTTTTTAAATTTTAATTTGACATCGGAGATTATTCCTTGAGTTACTTTAAGTGAAACACCCTATATATTGAGCGATAAAAGTGAAACATATTTCTGAGCAATATAAGTTATCAAAGGTACGTACTCACGTGCCTACTTACCAAAAATGATATTTTTCAGGTACGTGCTTCAATGATACCGATGAATATAACTTTGAATGAAATGTCGACTTACATAACAATAGATCGGCTAGACATTATTAAATTTATGCAATAGTCGTTTAACTTAATGCTTGCCAAATCCGGGTTTAAAGTAATTTTCTTACACACATGAGAGATTCATGATTCACCTCAATGTAAATGATCTGACGTTTTTAAGGAAAGAGAAACAGGGAGTTTCGTTTAACAGGTACCGGATGAAAACACTATTATCATCCAATGAGAATTTATGATCATAGCCTTGCTAACAAAGGCCTCCATATTCCAAGAGAAAATTAATATTGCGTCTTTGAACTTTGAACTTTGATAGTATGTACCTGTACGTTAAATGGCTTATGTCCAGCCACGGGCATTCTTTTAGAATAAAAGACAATGTTGGTTTTCTCGATTTAACTTTGCTTTGTATGCGAATTTTATACAGCGGATTTTGGTCATGTTGTCAGTATTCTTCCGGTATTGGCAATATTTAACACAAATGACGCAATGAATTTTCCCTATATGATATTTCGCTTTTTATAACAATGTCAGTAGTGAAAACGGGGAGAATTGAACGTTTTTTCTTTCTGGCAGAACCCCAATGTAAAATAGAATTTAATACATAGAATCCCACGTCATAGAATTTAACGTGATAATGGCGTTTTAAGTACGTTTAAAAGCAGTAACGATGAAGAACAAGTATGCATAAAGTATTTTAAAAATTAAATCGTGAGGATTAGAGGGTCGCGTCAACGCTTTTCCAATAACGAATTCAAAAATGTAATTCAAAAAAGATCTTTCCAAATTTCTTTTATGTGAATTATCACATGCAAAGTTTTTTGCAGATGGACGTAAATGCGAGCCAAAGTCCGTGGCATATGTCCACAAAAGAAACCGAACGTTTAAGTAGGGACAGAGAGACGATGCTGGGCTGCCCAGCAGCACGCGTTTCTACTTGGTGACTTCATCAGGCCTATGGGTGCACAAGGTGGGTACGCTGACATCATATCGCGTATGTGCGAAGCACACGCGCCTGCGAGTGTAACCTAGAAAAGATAAAAGGAAAAGGAGGAAACTACAAACAAAGGTCAGATCAGCTTTTTGTGGACACACCCAGAGTTTCCCGAATTCGAGGATCCGTTCAAGACATTTATGGCAGCTTCGCTGCAGATATTTACTGCCGTTTAGGTAGCTGGGAATATGAAAAATATGATGTAGTGTGATGAAGAGAAATTTAAGAAAAAGTCTGAGAAAATTTTTGTTAACAAAGATTTTCCTCGGAACTCTTAGTAAAAGGTGAATGCTATTTCCAACTAGTTTCAACTGGAAATAGTGCGCAATTTCGCCTCTGCTTTTATGCGAGGCCTCAGTGCTCAAACAGCATAAAAATACGCCGCACATAACTTGATATCAGAAAAATCTCTTTACTTTTATGCAATAATCTTGAAATCCCATGTAGCAAGTTACCATGTCAGATGTCGAAATTGCATTCTCTATAATTAATTCGATTTTTTTAAATACCAATCTGTACGTCGTTTTCTCTCATCGTTAAGTGTTTATCTAATAATCATGCCCCACTACCGAAGTTTCACACTTGAAGATTATACCATAGAAAGCATCTATAATCTTACATACGTACACAGACATACTTAAACAATGCAGTCAGATTATGCAAATTACTTATGCAAATCGTCAACTTCAATTACCTCTCAAAACAATAATAAGTCTATGAAGGAACAGGAAATTTCTGCCACTTCCTGGTATGCAATCACAATAATTCATGAAGATCTCCGATTAAAACTCTTTTTGTTTTGATGTCCTATAATGCTGATTTATACTATTCTAAGTGTAAGCAAAAACAATGTCTCAAGAGAGCATAAAATTAGTGTAGAAAAGTAAAATAATTTATCTTTATTAGCACGAAGTTGGTAAAATTTTTCTCGGAACAAATTAATTTTATACTTCATGTTTGTACCTCAGATAAAGTAATTCCCAGGATATTTCATTGGGTATCCGACATTCATAATCATGTTATTTTACGGTTTTGAATATACATACGGACCCGAAACTGAAGATCAAAGATGCGCAGAGTTGCCGTTAAAATGATAGCACCAGCACTTCATATAACTTCTTTAACGATCTTGCTTCCTTGTCTGATGATACCAGTCGTTGGGGCTTATTCAGAGGCAACAACGAATTTTTTCAAATATTTCGTTAATATTTGAACAGGGTGGACCAACAGTCATAGTTCACTATTGCTGTTGTCCAAACCGCTAAAATTAGAAAGCTGGTTGAATGAGGCGAAAGATGCTAAACTTAATGATAGACTAAGATTCAAAAACGACATCGACAAATGTAATTTCGTTTACGAAATATTAAGTGAAAATAAAAATCTGTGAAAATAATTTTCAAAAAAATCAATACGAACTGCGATTTGTTTTTTCAAGTCCGCACACTGAACTAACACTTTTTCCTTTTGTCGTTTCTTTTCTGCGATGTTCGCTCTAATGTAATTTAAAAAAACTACGGACCTGATATTTTATGCCGTATTTTGGAGGTACTTCTTCTCCTCAATTCACCACGACAGTATCAGTAGCAACAAAGCCATGATCATGCCGTATTATAAAAATATATGTACGGAAGCGAAGAATTAAGTTCTTGAAAGTTTTGTTTTTTTAGTACTTTCTAAATTTAGATTTTGAGCACTATTTTTATCGCAATGTCAAGGCTTGAATTGAAATTTTGACGAGAAACTCTCTGATGATGGCTTTTGCAAATGAAACGTCGGAAGATCCAATCATTGAAGTGAGAATCACTGTCAAAATTCACGCGAGAACGGGTCCATCTTACAGAAAGATATTCCTGTACAACTCTTGCATTATGTGAGGATGTGCCATTGTGTTGGAATCAAAAGTTATGTGTTAAAATCAACGAGAAATCTGAGATTTCCTTCAAATCTCTTTAAGGGTCACTTCACTTAGGTTTTTTGTTTTTGTTGCCATCGTTTTATATATTATAGTGGTATAATTATAAAAGAAGCAACAAGCAAAAATTAAACAAAACCAAAAAAGGTTCGCGGAGTGCTTCTTCATGTCGATAACAGGAGCGCGGCTAAAGTGCGAATTTGATAGAAGCTTTTAATGGAAGCGATATAAAAGTAGCGATCTGCATATACAGGGTGATTCATTAGGAATGGGACATGGCAAAACCCAAGATAGAGGATTCCATCATTGTACGTTTCAGACTTATAGTGTTAAAAGTTGAAATTTTATTTTAAAATTCCTTAATTACTTTTTGTGTTTCCACAGCATCAACGGGAAACTTGGTACACTTAGGTTTTGTAAGATGGCAAGTAAGAATTTTGATATATTTTTTATGTAGCTCCTTTTTCTATTATGTTAAATTTTCAACCGTCCGTTGTTCCGAAAGATTCCCCATTTTATACCATTTTACACTTCACGAAAAACATTTACAAGCAAGTACTTTTTTACGGTGGTACAGTTTCTTGAGTTTACCTTACCTTTAGAAGAGTGAGGGATATGTCAGTTATTCAAAAACCACTTGCACAGAGAAAAGCTGTATTTGTAAAAATTGAAAAACATTTCAAAACAAAACACCTTAAGTTACAAATATTGTTCAAAATGCCCTCCTTGTTGACATAAACACTACGTACGCCTCTAAAGAATGGTCCGGATGGCGCAACGAATATCTCCTGCCCTCTCACCTATTTGAACACAATCTGCACGGATTGTTTATTCAAGTTCTTCAACTGTGTTCACGTTATCTTTGTACACAAGTGTTTTTAACGTATCCCAAGTTTTTTGCAAATACAACATTTCTCTGTGCAAGTGGTTTTCAATAACTGACACCTCCTTCACTCTTTTACATGTAATGTAAACTCAAGAACCCGTACCACGGTAAAAAGGTTGTAGATGTTTTTCGTGGAGTGTAAAATGGTATGAAATGCAGAACCTTTTGGAGCAGTGGACAATTAAAAAGTTAACAAAAAAAAAAGAAATAACAAAATTTGACTTTTAGACCTCTGAAAAGTCAGCAAATTGCACACAAGATGAACTGGCAATAGTCGTTTAAAATAAGAAATTTAAGTGCATTTTTTTGTAGCGGCAACGCCAAGGAAGATGCGGAGGCATTTAAGTTACAAAAGACGACGAACCCTCAAAAATAAAAAAATGCAATTTCAGCAAAATGGGCCGAGTTTTCCGAACTATCCTACCTCATGTTTTTGATGGGATTTGATTCGTAGAACCACCTCTTGAAGCTTGTCTAGATAGTTTAGTGACACCCTGTATAGAAATCAGCAGAGCAGATATCCTGCAGGAGTGTTATTCGTATCACTCCAAAATCCATCGGTGTCATATCAGGGGAAACAGGTGGCGAACAAAAAAGTACGCAAATGTAATCTTTCACGAGTACAAAGTCCCCCAAAATACATCTTAAACGCCATAAATGTCATCTAAGGGATAATAATTCAATTACGTTGAAAGCGTGATGAGAATGATTATAAAAGGGTAAAGAAAGTATGTAAAGAGGGAGCGGAGAGCGTTAAAATTTAAGGGAGTAAATTTAACATTTTCCTTGGGGACAGCACGTAAGCCACTATTTTTCAGTGGAATAAACGCGAAATGGAGTGGAATTTTAACCTTTTTTCTAAATTTAAGTTAAAAAGAAATGAGAGCTCGGAAGACGTTACCTCAATTTACTTTTGCGTTACTACCGAGTTAGTCGGTCCGCCGTCTCTTATTCTTCGGAAGAAGAAAACAGTGACGCGAAGCAGTGGCGGCAGTGGCAGAAGAAATGGGGGGCGTCCTGCGACACAGGTGCCCGATCTAGGCCAGCTCCGATTGTGGGGATGTAGGCCGGCTATATACCGCAGGCAGAAGAGCTGGCCCGCAGTTTTTTCAGGTGTACCGCTGATAGTGTTCCGTCCATTTTACCTAGAAGGTAAGTCACTCATCTTCATCTTCAATTTTTATTTTGTCTTTGTAACTCCCTACGTATCCGTCTTCAGTTTCTTTAGAAACGAATATTACAATGTTATTCGCGGCAGTAATATAAGGGTCATAAGTCATCATGTATCTAGTGTAACTGCAGTTGGATTACATACGTGGGAGAAAGAACGGTAAGTGGTTTTGAAGGGTTAAATGGAGCATTTGCGGTAATTTGGGCAACTGAAGAAATTTAAACATGAAACCGAAAATTCATTCAAAGGGCACTGTGAAAAGAAAGTTAAAACGGCTTTGGATGCATCAGTTTGTCTAGGTCTCGAATAGATTATTTTTTCCGGTGCTGGTATCCGTTTTGCTATTTATGAATGTTGACTTTCTTAATTTAATAATAAAAATAAATGTTAAGTTACGACAAAGTAATTACCTAATTCCCTCTCGTATCTAACGCGAACTAAAATTCCTACAAGTAACGATATTTCAAATCAATAATTTCATAATACAGATTTCATAATTCAGAAATCCATATATTGACATTACGTAGAGTTTATCTCATATGATCATTAGTGGCACGGATGGTTTACGAAGAATACACATGAGGTATTGAACATATACCAATAAATTTTGGGCTCACAACGGATCAATGAAGATATTTGCAGATCGATCGACATGCAGAACTTTTTGAGTCCTGCACGTGCAACTGAATGAGCAACATTAAATTTTTCATCCTTGTGGTATTATAGTCTCCGAAGTTTTACAGCATCAAATCAAGAAATGCTTAGAACAGATTCATCACAATGAAATGAGGATAAAATAATCACGAAATTAAAGTCGGCAATTATTTATTTCCGAGAAACAGAGCGTCAGATTTACAATGATTTCTCAACGATTTCCTACAGTTCATGCGATATTTACGCAACAGAAGTTTTAAATATACAATGCATTTCAACATATACACACCATTCATTCGCCTTAAGTGCTAAATTTCAGTTAAACACCTAAATAACACTATCAGAAAATTGAACATCTAGAAGGGCAAATCAAATTAACAATATTTTTTGGACAACTTTTCTTGGAATGTTTTCATTGTCACACCTAATCAAATATGAGTTTTAATAAAAATAAAAATTTCTGCTATGATCACATCAAAAAACCAATAGAATCTGGTGATAATGATATATTAGATTCTTGGCCTATAATTTCTAAAATTTTTTTCTAAGAAAGGTGCTATGTAGAGTGATAATTGCCTTGTGATTCAGGTTGGAACATAAAGGCTAAAATTGGCCATGACGAAGAACAATCAATCAAGCAATTCAGTTACCGAGGAATCATCAATACAGTCAACATATTTTCATTTCAATACACCATAATTTCTGAGAGAATTTCACCCATCTTTCAAATTTAATATTTCAACAATGCAATGCTATTTTCTCATTTTTCAGCCAAACCAATTACTGGCCAATTACAACTGTAATTTGCATTAGTATAATGATCGTGATGATTTCCCTGGTATTGTGGCGGTATTCTTCAAGGATGTGATTCATGAAGTTCTCTTCATGCAAGTTAAACTGAACGAGTACAAACAGTACACGAGTGCTTAATTGGCATTCATGTAAACTTACCAAAAATTACTCATAATTTTTGTTGTATTTATTGTTATTCTGTGTAGATCTGCAATAGAACTAACAACAGTTTATATTCAAAAAATTTCACGAGTCGAGAAAAATTATGATCCATTTGTAATAGAACATTACAGGTTGTTCTCTAAACATGTGCATGTCCTGAATCCCTTCATCTCCGAAATATAGGGTGTTAAAAAAAGTCTGGTGTTTTCGAAGGGCTTTGGCTATCACTTATGAGAAGATTGGATTCATGTATCCTAGTTCGCGGCAGTTATTAGGTATATATGTTATTTTTGCACTTCAAAATGTAATTATCCTTATTATTTTCATATAAAGTTATGTTTGAGTGCGAAGTGCTTTGAGGCTCTAGACCGAGCTCTTTATGCCAATGGCATCCTTTATCGCCAAGTAAAATTTCAACATATCAAAGTTCAAAAGACTTTTAGGCATTTATGAAAACAGAGAATGTGGCTTACGAGTCGATAAAGTCTGAAATGTTGATTAGAAAAACATGGTAATCTCTAAGAATTTTATGACGTCCAAATGAATCTTTTTCTTTTCTGAACCTCCCTATTGTCGATCAATGGTGCCAGCGTTCGTAACTTTATTTGATTGGTACTATAAAAAATGCAAACGATTAGGTGATTCGATGGTTTGTGGTTAAAAATTCTAATGTAGAAAATGATATTGACGTAGTAACATTCTATGCAGTACAATGAATTGACGAACCACGCACAGCATGACTGATTTTTTCTGACATACGATATTAGAGAATTTACACAAAAAATTGCTTATTTTCTCAAATTGCTAAAAGTCAATCTCTACATTGAACGTTGTTATAAGAGGATCTTTGCTATAGCAGACGATGGTGCCAATGCAGGATCATTAAAAAAGTTGGAGTACCCTGTATATATCTTTACATATCGAATCCCAACTAGGTCTACTCAATATTAAAGAAAAACACATTTTGTTTTGGAATCGAGTTGGTTGAGAATTTTTAAAAATTTTTTCGTTATTAAAAAAAAAACAGCAAATTTCAGCACTTCCTTCTCACTAAATATTTAGGTTTCTCATATTTATTATATCAAAATTGTGTACTCATTACAGTAGTACAATATGTAGCAGAAACTTCGACTGTAAATTCGCAAATTAAAATGTGAAGGCACCCACATAATATTTTACGGCTGATCTAAAATAATCTTGTGTTTGTTGCCTACAAATGGATATTATGCAATTAGCAATTTCCATTGCGAATATGTCACATGCATAAATTTCACTGATTCCCGCCACGTTTGTTAGACTCCTAAATATCAGGTGTTCCGCTAAAATCATTCTTGTTTAACACCAAAAAATTCATTTAACGAGTAGAAGCAGTAACTTTAATGGTCGCTGAAGCTCTAAAGATACGTTGCTCCACACTAATAAAAACAAATTTGTGCTTTTTTCTTCTAATTCCTTCCTCATGAAGCAAAATAAAAAAAAACACGCACGAAACTCATTATGAATTTTTCGCATTATTTTGTGCAACTCCCCTCATCTTAAGGCATCTCGCTCCACTCATATCGCAGAGTCCCCTCGTTACAGAAAACAATACATTTCCTAACTGGTTATATAAATTCTATTTTATTCCTATAAAAAGTATTGATTATCAATCGTCATTGTTAGTAAATTTATTCTTCAAATATCTATTTTCTCGCCTGCGGCTCGTGCGCAAATGTAATTTATAGGAAATGACTAGATTTTGATGAGCTTTGTATAATATATTATTATAATGATTTATTATCCAATTCGTTTCCTATTTATAAGTTGACACTTGAATACATGGTGAAATTTCACATATTCAAAAAAAAAACATTACGAGTAAGTTCGCGTTTAGAAACGAACATTATTTAAGGATCAACTTATTTCAATAGAGGACATTTATTCAGGAAGATTTTTATTTTAGTATATGATATAAATTAAACTTAATTTCTTGCTATTTGAAAGTAAATTAATCTAAGAAATTCATTAGATTCCTACATATTTTTAAATAGGCTCGAAATTTTCGCTTATTTCCCGTCTTAGGCTAGGTTATTTTAATTAGAAAACCGTTTTTATACTTGTACCGTTCCCTAACGTGTAACCGGTTACTCAAAATAAAAAAAAATTAAACTAATAACAGTTATCAGACACAAATTCGTGCAGTGTTTGTTAAATGTTTAATCTCCAAAATTAAAATTTCACTTCGGGAATTCGTTACGGGTGAAACTGATGATAATCGGTTCCGTCTGCTTCGTACGTATTTTACGCTTGTGGAATACGTAATGCACACATTTTCCATTAAGCTCTCGATTTCATAGAATGTTTGATGATTATTTGGATGTGACATGAAAGTTATTGTTTATTGGGTAACTGTGAACAGTACCAATCATAGGAAAGTTCTCACTTTTCATTTAAAGGTGCCTGGTTGCTAATGCAAGTTGATCAACATTTCGAATTTCCGATCAGTTCCTGCCTTTGAAGACAATGGTGGTTTTGTCGACCTAATCTGAATTAAACAAGAGGAATAATGGGAGTATTTACGGAAAATTATACAGAGTGGCGGAAGAAACGATCGCACCCCTGTTTATTTAGAAAAACAGAACGCCCAAACACGACAATTCCGATTTCTAGGGGACGTCGCACTGAAATTCCGTTATAAGGGATGATTCCTAAAAAAGATACTATTACATGTTTTGTAACTAGTTCAACCATTTTGATTCAAATGGCTTTCGTACTCAAATGTTATTTTATTATTTATAAGGTTGTGTTATTAACGCAGATTACCGTTTCCATGAATATGTTAATCTTCTGTAATTTGCAACAATGCACACCTAAAATAACGATTTGTACTGATTTGGAACGATCGAAGATGTGTCCGTATAGGACATGCTACACCTAATTTATTAAAAATATCATGGCGACGAGAAATATTACGTAAAACCGATGAGTTCTAAGTAAAAAACAAAAGTGTAACATAGTATCACCTCTATGAATTACCCTGTATAATCAAGTTTTAGTGAAAAGAATATCTCCTTTACAAATAACTTGTCGTGTCCAGGCATTTCTTTCAAAACCACCAGGACCCAGACAATCGTAAATAGGGGTGCGACATTTTTCGTTGGCCCGATTTGCATGGATGGAACCCCTTGAGTGGCGATTAACTCGTAACATTTTAAAATGAAAAAAAAATGTGTAAATAATGAGTGTTGGGTGCGTGCAATGATTACGCATTACGTTAGAACAAACCAATCTCAGTTAGATGAATAATTAATTATCTGCTTGCATGTGCATATCTAAGAATTTTTAAAAACCCTTTAAATATTAAATTGACCACCAACAGGTATAAGTTATGAAGACATAGACCTCCTTCGCAATTGTCCAATACGCAAATCATGTAGTTGGTACTTTTGTAAATTATGTAATAATTGAATGCAGAAGCACGTGATACGAGGTCAATCTGGTATGGTGTGCAATGCGGCATCATGTGATCATTTGTCTTCAGGAGGAAAGTTGTATTGCTCATTAATTTCAAGTTGATTGGTAAGATGATGCTAATTAATCCAAGGCAAAAGCAAGAAAACACATAGTTAGCAGTTTTATAGTCGATTGCTCATTTTGTTAAGTAGGTACCGATAGAAAATTGGTTCATCAAAAGGAAATAATGATGGCTATTGCATCTTCTATTAGACTTTTTCAGGTACAGTTTCATAATTAATTCACGTATCACTTACTCATATCTGGAAGACGTAATAACCCAAGTATATGCATATGTCTACCATTGTGAGATCTGTATTATTGACCAGACAGCTTATTATTCTTGCGATTGTTCCTTATTATTTAGTACTCACCTATTACCTATGCGTTATCTTGCAGTTCACCTTTACGTCGTATTTTAGGAATGTACGTGGTAAAATCAAAGAAAGTGCATAATATATGCACTTTCTATCATTTTATACTTTTTTGGAAAAGGTTTCCTGGTAACGATACATCATTAGTAGAAAATGCAGATTCTTACATTAAAAATTCTTGTAATTTTTAAGAGAAATGAATAGTTAAATTTACATGCATGTAATCGACCATCTATTACTTACCTCAAATCAATGTTTTTAAATGATGACATGACTCAGTTCAAAAACTGTCGTTCATTAGTGATTGCGACGAGGAATTTACATGACATTTCACAGATTTTGCTTGATAATTGTATTTCATACAATTTAGCTCTCTTAATTTTGGCTCTTCTAAACATTTTTTTAAAATTAAATATTTAGCATTTTTTTAAACACGAAATAATTTGTTAACGTGGGTTTGCGTCAAATGGACCATTGTTGAATTAATATATCATCACTTTACGAGCTTTGTTACTCAACTGATGACCTGCCGGTGAAACGGCCCATATGGGCCGAAGGTAATTAAAAATTTGAATTAAACAATAATTTTTGTAGACGAAACCGTGTAAGCATGATTTAAATAATGGTTAAATTTAATTATCAGCGCAATTTATTGCTGCAATAATTGCGACCTCAAGTGGCGTCTTAGAGATTTATGCTACAAGAAATGCGAGATTCTTTAGGTACTCATTAAGAAGGTGAGGAAACTCCTGCAACATTTTGCAATTTTTATCAACTCGTGTAAACTAATTAGATACTCTCTTAAAAACAATAATTAACATTTAGGTTTGGGAAACATTCACGCAAATAGTAATTATATGCACCGCTATTGAGATAGTATGAATGCAATACGCTTTTAACTGACTTGAATGAGTGTATTTCACTTTTTATTAGGCTCAAAGCTTTAAGTACGTTAATATGATTATAAATTATTGACATTAGTATACAGTTTGGCCAAGTTTAAAAACAGTTAGTACCAAATGTCGAGAACCGAATGATTGATGTGCCATTAAATCTAAAAAGCGTTTCATGTAATTACTCAAAGATTCTGTACCTTGTCAATATTAATCGTTTTGCGATGATCTCAGCTGAAGCATTTTTCAAAAAGAATATTTGCTTTGCCTGGTAATCCCCGAAAAAAAGACCAATCGGATCTTGCAAGACGGAGAGTCTCTAATTTGCACGAATTTGGGTCGAACAATAAATGCGCTAAAAGCGTTAGCAAACAATCTTAAATTATCGAAAAAGTAGCTGAGAATGGAAATAGTCAATAACAATAAATAATGTCAGGTCATCTGCATTGTGTTGCCTGCTAAATTGAAATCATCAGTTGCATTCAACTAGCGTTGCGTAATTTCGCAATTTTGTAGTTAACTGGGCTGAGATAATAAAGGTAGTGTGAGAACCAGAAATTACTTCAGATCCATCATTCGTGGTTTTATGTTGAAGTCTAATAATACGTGATATCTTTGAAAGTTTTGGAACACGAAATTGCAAACAACAGTTGCAAATTACATCAGCTCTTCCATTTATGTGATTAACATGGGTTTGTGGTTGATATTTGGTTAAGGTTAATAGGAAATTGTTTATTTGAGCTTTACGTTATTAATATTGATAAAGAACAGATGATTCTTTAAATTTCCAGCTCATAGCGGTAGTCTAGTTTACTGAGCGGTTCAATGGAAATTATGCGGGAAGATGCATTGGACGCCATAGTCTCATAAAACGGCCTCCCGGCAGCCCAGATTTAACATCTCCGCGTTTAAAAAGTAAATGTTTCTTAAACTATTGAATATCGGATTCTTATTTGCAGGACCTTTTACGTAGGAAACGAACTGTATCTCTTAAGATATCTTACCCTCGTCACAGAAAATTTTGTGTATTAATAATTTGTTAGTGTTCGATTTAAGCGGAGTATAGGAGAAGAAATTAGTTGTGGTTAATGAGCTGTCTCAAAGTATTAACAGCGCTTTACAACCTTAATGCTTATTTTAATGATTCCCATTAATGCATGATTTTCTATTAATACACGATTTTACGAATTTGATTAGTAGAAAGTATTTCGAGGAAATGCTAGTCATGTACATAAAATTGTGAAAACACTTAGAATATAGAAGGTAAATTAATTTGGTATTTCGAAGCTAACCGGACCTTCATTGATAGCCTCGAGATTATAAGTCAACTGCTTCTCCTCTCAATATCTATGTTGCAATTGCTTCAACTCTCTAGTCGCTTTTTGTCTTTGAGATTTATTCTTCTTAATTATCATCAGAGTGTTCTTTCTATGGTTTAATTCGATGCCACTTTTCATCTTTAATTCTTTGATGGAAAACTCCGTTGAACATTAATAATTTTTGCATGAAAACCATTAATCTTGACCATTCTACCGAATTCTTCGAGAAACTCACAATTCTTAATCGCAATATCTAGATTAGCAGGTCAGTGCCAAGGCCGAAACCTGATGTGCATGGGAAGTAAGCTTTTACCCACACGACCAGCTAATGTAAACACATGTTCGAGTAAAAGATGTCGCAAAGATCAATATATGAACAAAATACGGTTTAATGGCTTGTCCGTATTTTTCTGCCAAAGAGCTTTCTCTGAAGAAGCTTGGTGAGATGGGAGATTCACTTCGGCAACTCATGGAGTATTAATCGATTCCACTTAATCATTTAATGTTTTTATACGGGAAAACATAATAGACAAGGAAAATTTCCATTATTTTTCAACAAAATTTAGCAAACAATAGAATCATAATGCAATGCCCGGTAATTGCATGTGGCAACGATAAACTGTACACAAATTCCTCTTTTCAGGCCGGATACTTTCATCATTATTTTCCATTTTGGGTGTTATATAAATTACCGTTTAGTACTAGAATATGTGACATGTGCAGTTTAGTGAAAATCATCACAAGATGCAACGGTTTCACAACGAAACATAACAAAACGGTCTTAAATGTTAACATCACTTTATTCCTTTGCCGCTTATGTTCGTTCATTGAATGTCTCGTGATACGTTTATTGCAATAGTGAGAGTGCGTTTGTTAACCTTTTGAATTTTTTTAAAAATTTACATTTCCCAATCCTTCAACTATTTTGATATTAAACGATTCGGAATTATTGCTAATGAAACTGACGAACCAGAAAATGCAGTAGTAACTGTTGATTTAAAGATGATACACGGACTTCCAACAGCCAACCGCTTTGTCAGTTAAAGTAATGTGGAAACGTTGGGAAATAAAAACTCTTTCCTTGGCTCAAAAGAGTTTGCAAGAATCCTAATAGTCCATTAAGGACCTACGATTGGGAAAATTTTCTAATAGGCAGTCAGTCTATTCAAATGAGAAAAACGTGACCGCAATGGCATTTAAATTGGACCTAATTGCTGGTTACTAGTGACCGAGAATTGCCTTTATACTTCCTAACCAATTCAAAAATATAAAGTGATAAAATGCACGAGGAACCTAATCAAACAAGGAACTGATTAAACACTTCGATTTAACACGAAATTGTAAGAACAGAACAATGACTTGGAGTCTCATTACGTTATTTATAATAACCAGTTTCTCTTCGTTCAATATAACTTTCTCATAGCGCAAATAAAATTGCCGCATTTAAAGCTTCGAACCGCTAAAACACAACAAAAGGCGAGGCAAGTGAAAACGACACTTAAAAGACACTTATTAGAAAAGTTAGTGGCTTTTAAATGTTTTCCACATGGTATGGATAAAAATCGAATTTATTTGAAAACGTTACCCAATGGTAATACGTTGAGCTTTGACCTGAAAACTCGCTTCCTTTCGATGGAGTACTTGGATCAAATTTTTATTTTACCTAGTATCATAAGTATCGAAACTAGTGATATATTTTTACAATCTGTAGATTGAATTCGGGGATATAAACTGGCTAGGCACATACAGGGTGCCCCATATTCTACTCTTAACATGGGAATATCTTAAACCGTAAGAGATACACAATTGATTAAATGGAGGCAAACTTGCGTTTTTATGAGAGAAATACTTTGCTTTTTAATTTTTTTTTAATTCAGATTACTTCCGGAGATATCCGGGAAGAATCGATAACTGTTGTTTGCTGTTTTTTTCTGCTTTAAATTACATAGAAACACTAAAATAGTTTTTCTGATATACAACGTTTCGTTTTCCCAATATCGTCATCAACTTTTGGTCAAATAGGGACGTTTTTTTTTGCGAATTAGGCTAGTTATTGATAATTGACAAAAAAACCATGCTGTCACACTTGCCGATTTGTCGATGTGATTGTCCAAATCAAAAATATTAATTGTCAGGATTTTGAAAATATGCACATTTTAAACACTGATCATTCATATATTCAAAGAATATTTTTAAAATTAATTTTATAAAGACTAATAACAGGAAAATATCATATCTCTGAAAAAAAAAATCATTTTGTAGCGCTGGAAAAAGTGTCTTAAAAGGAGGTTCTCCATTTTCATGTTTTTATGTAATTTGAGACACACGAAAAAAGAAAATAGCAATTATCGATTATTCGTAATTTTTCTGGAAGTAATCGAAATTTTAAAAAAATTAAAAAGACAAAGTACTCCTCTCATAAAGAGACAATTTGCCTTCATTTAACTGACTATACATCCCCTACGGTTTCAGAAACCTCTATGTTGAGAATCGAATATGGGACGTCTTGTACATGCTCGAGGAATAACAGGTTTTTATCAAGTAAAATATGATTTTAAACGGACAATTTTAAACAAGTTTCCCTTATTTGCCTATTTTATAGGGCGTAAGTAGCGCGAGGGTTAGATTTGATCATAAGTAAATCACGGAAACTGGTCACATTTAATGTGCAGAAATTTTATAATGAATCTAGATTTATATAGAAATCTATATAAATCTATGACATTCTTTTTGCGAATTCAATGGCTGTTACAACGAAAATTTGGAATTAAAATATTTTCTAGTTTCTCAAATGGCTCACAGAGGGAGTAATTATAAAATGCCGATACAGCACGGATTGCATGGAAATTTTCCCCAACCGACAGCTTCTTAATTTTTTATTTTAGTTTTTTTTATTAGAAATTCTCTGCTTAAAAAAATTTCAAATAGTGCAGCATTCACAGAAAGCCAAGAGTTATTATATTTACCATTAGTGCCAAAGCTAAAATTTCCTTGGTTGAAAAATGATTACAAAGAAACGTAACGAAACGCACCTATGAGGTCATTCAGGTTCACGTATTGTCCTCTAATACGCCAATTTAACGTACTTACTATTTGGCGGCACATTTAGCTTTAAAATTGGTACTATTAAAGGTTTAATATCAAGGCTATTGAAAACCATTCATTTTGATCGACATTAAAACGAACAAAAAAGTATTTCACGGATATTGTGTTGATAGTTGTTCTGAGGTAGAGCAAAAATAATCATTTGAGGAACATAATAATATCGTTAAATTGATTACTTTTTAGTTTTTATACCATTTTCAATTTTGCCGAACAACATTTATCATAGATCCACTTTTTTTAATTTCCTAAACCTCAAAGCTTTTACTACTATCTTGTTTCCAATTTTGGTTAAATATCCCTGTCAATCGAGCAATTATTCACTTGAACAATCATATAATTGAATTTAACATAAAAAAAGTGGATAAAAGCGTTTTTGTGCGTAACCAATGGGTCGGAAAACCGGAAATAGTTGTTTTGAACTATTCAAAGCATGCAACTTTCATCGCTTCTCATGGTTTTTGTTATCTTATACAGGCAAAGCTTGATTTATACTTTTGTTGTCTGTTCACACGCAAAAATGGTTTTATCGTTATTAGATGATGAGAAGTAAAAGTAATAAAATTTGAATATATTGAAGTAAAGAATGTGATACGTTTTAAATCTTTTTTGACAAGTAATATCCAGTTTAACAGTCACACTCCTACTTTGCATATCTGAGAAATTAATATTTGCCACATTGTTCGAAATCATTTCAAAAATGTGTGCTTTTGTTGATAGATATATTAAGTAACGTAGAAACCCGAACACTCACTATAAATATTCTGATTTCGCTAATAATTTATACAAATATTTATGATGTTGCATAAAAAATGTGATTATATTTTCAGCCTTATAGGCCTGCATATTTCGGATATTTTTTTTAATTATTGCTGTGAAGAATTGAAAAACTAACTTTTGATGTGACGGCTACCGGGCGTATTCGCAGAAGAACACCACTTCAAGATCGTTGCCTAAGATTGTTTGCTATACTGGATGGATTCCCTGCAACCAGAACAGTTACCAATCAGTGGTTTACAGAACACGGGAGGATTATTGTAATACGAAATGTATAACGACGAATCAGAAGCTTTGGACCATTTTCGTATCGACCAAAATTTTTTTTTCCTTTAACTCCGGAACACAAACAACTTGATTGGAGCAGAGAAAAATTGGCCTGGAAAAAGGAGTGGAATGCAATAGTCTTCAGCAACAAATCCAGGTTCTATTTGGACATGCATGACTATCGAACAAGGATTACAAGACGGCATGGGGGAACCACTAGCTATTGTCGAGAGGCCATTCATCGTGTTGTTGGCGTTATGGTCTGGAGTACCATTACCTATAACTCTAGGTCACCCCTAGCATTTATTAGAACGAATATGACCACATGGCGGTACATTTAAGACATAATGGAACCTTATTTGATCCCAAACTTAAAAACCCTCCAAAATCCCAACTTTCAACAAGACAAGGGGCAGCATTGGAGTACTTTCAACAAGTTCAAATTGAACTGCTGCCTAGGCCTCCAAGATCTCCAGATTTATCTCCAATTGAACACATGTGGGATATTATCGGTAGGAGATAGCGAACTTTCCAACCGTCTCCTCAAACTCTCGCAACTTTTCGACATGACACAGAAATTGCCTGAAATAAAATACCACAGGAGGGTATTAAAAACCTCATGAGGAGTATGCCTGCGAGCATTAACGAGTGTGTGAGAAATCGTGGCGCAGTGGTACATTATTAATTACTGGATTAAAATTATATAATTTTCTTGCTACTTTAATTATTTACTTAGTTCGGTTCCTCTGGCATTTGTACAAAATGTTTTCGAAATCGGAACATTTTCACGGGATGTTCAGGTTTCTATATCACTTAATATACAGTGTGTTTTTTAATGAATGAAAAAAAAATTAAATTGGTGAATCAAGAGCCTATTTTAAGATAAAAATTTCATATAAAGGGATGTCCTAAATTGCTTCCATTTTGATTTATCATTTTATCACTTCCTTATGCCAATTGAAGCGAATAAAGTTAGATATTTTAGTAAATATCTCTTAAACTGTTGTTCCTAATAAAAGGCTGAACAGACAAAAAAGTGAATAAAAGATATAAGGGATGAAATGAAGTTAATGAATAAAATTTAAAAATGTTGTAAAAAAAGTTCAGATGTATTATAAAATATTGAGCACGACCCTGAAAAATGTGATGCCGTGAAAAGCATTTTAAATAATTATTATTTCAGTTTATTCGTAATGCTAAAATAATTATTACTGTCAATTTTGAGTTCATTATTTTTGCAAACAACAGAAAAATAAATTAAAATCGAAAAAAAATAGAACTTCAACACCATGTAAATCAAAATGGAACTAATTTAAGATCTTTCTGTATATGAAGTTTTTATCTTAAAATAAGCTCAATCTTCACTCATTTCATTTTTTACGATCCATTAGAAACACCCTGTTTATCAGCTTTTCTACTCTACACATATAAGCATAATAGGGTACTTACATACTAAACATTAATCAATAAACAAATTGGAGCAAATACCTACCTAAAACCATTTTCCTTTGAACTGAATTAAGTGGTTAAATTTCACCTCAGCATAGAAAGTAAGAAAACAAAAACATCAGTTATATCTCATTGATAAATCTCACAGCCCATCCTTAGCATGAACCAGACCACCTATTACTGCCTTACTTGAGGCTAGAATTCTCGTAACACAGATTTATCGGCTGTCACGATAAAATAATAATCTACAATGATCTAATTTATTACATACTTTGTCTGAGTTTTAATCACACAGATTAGAATTTAACTTTCCTCTCAGGCCCACTCTATCGCCGGCAGCAGCCTACTCTACCTGTCAATGCGACACCGAAAGAGTTTATATTAGTACTTTTATTTGATACTTTCCTATCATTGCATCAAGAATTGTCTGATAATCCACTAGCAAACAATAGACCATGACGTTGTTACATTATCGTGTTGGTACAGTTTATGGGCAAAAAAAAAAGAATCAATACAAAGTCTTCACCAACACATCCGGCACACCCATATATTATCAGTGGCCGGCATTCCTCTGAATCTAAAGACGGACACCGATCACGTCAAGTAGGTCACCACCTGACCCCGACAATGTCTTTCACGGCCGATTAGTACCATTCTTCTTTTTCCGGTCCTTTCTAGCTGTTTTTACAAATGAAGCTGATCTTGTTTGTGACAATAATTCTTCTTACAGGATACCCGCTGACGTAATTTCGTTCTATTGACCTGTGATAGTACATGGTGTTGGTCGACTTTTTGTTACTGATTCTAAACTGAGATAAAAATGCTTTTATTTCAACAATGGTAAGGTTTGATCTTCTTCAAAGACAACCAAATCAAATTGGAAGCAATTTATTCCTTCTTCTTTGTTGGTTAGTACTTACAGATCGAAAACGTCCGTGACAGAGTTCGGTAAACTCTAGTGCCTTCAGGACCCACTAAAAAATCCTTTCATGGCATATGGAGACTTTAAAGGAAGATGTCGATAAAGGTACTTTTTTGATGCGCTTAGAATTGTCAGTGGATTTGCTCTTATCAACTTATCATCGATCGAATTATGAGAGCAGGCGTTCCGGATTGAGAAACCATTCCCAAAGTTCAAAATATGTGGTAGTTTTATTGACATCAAACATAGACATACCTTTTTCAGTCGTGTTCCCACTAATCTATCGAAGATTTGACACTGAGCCCCCTAAAACTCTTGCGGTTCGCGACAAGACCCAAACTTTGGACTGAGAAAAACCCAGGACCCTTTAATGCCTTCATCGCATAAAAGTTCCTTAGTTGCAACCTTTCGATATTTCGATTGGTTACCTCCGATAGCGTCGATGAGCTAACTTTCCAAAAAAATCAGCAGTTTCGTTAATAAGTCGATCCACAATTAATCGAAAGGTCCTACCAAAAAAGCAGATTGAGCTTTTGAAGAAAGATCACGTGTGCTTTTGTAAATTTCGCTTTAAGTAATTTTCGAAATAGAGAAATCCATTGGACTCATACCGGGAGAACTAGGTGGCCGACGAAGAAAGGGCAAATTGGTTTTTTAGAAATAACTAGCGCTTTTGAAACTTGAAATAAAAATGCCAGCTCTTTGTTCGAAAAATTTAAGGTTGTATGCATAGCTTTAACTCTAAATGTCTCTCTCGTAGCATAGCATATTCTATTAGTTATCGAGGAAAATATTACAGAATGCTTTCAAGGCCACTGGAGCTACTACATTGCACATAGCCATTCGATTCGGGTCAAATGTTTTTTTATTTAAGGACATTTTCTTATAGCAAACAAGTTAATTATTATTGTTAGTTATGGTAACAACAGGCCAATCAATTAGGTTCTCTTGACCTAATACCCATGTTAATATTCTCTTAATAACTTAAAACAAAACATTATCACATGTATTTTTTCCTGTATACTTCAATTTCTTTACTTATTTTTTGCCGTTTCAGAGGCAAAATGATCAAACACATAACCCTCCTTCTCATGGGGGCAACAGTAATCTTGGCCCAAAGAAGATTGGCCCTTCCAGACCCCAGAAGTTGTGCGAACAGTAAGACTTCATTCATAATTTTTTCTATAAAAGGCTCATTCTTATGCTATAGGAGTACGACACGCAACATACAGGGATGCTAGAGGCGTCACACACTCATATTTCTTCAGTTGGGAACATGCTCCAACCAGGAACTTGGAAGTCGACTGGTTGGATGCCAGAAATATCTGTAGGAGGCACTGTATGGACGCCGTCTCATTGGAAACTCCACAAGAAAATGAATTCGTTAAACAGAGGATAATTAGAGGAAATGTCAGGTAAATAATATTAAATTGTAAAATAGATAAATAATCCTAATCGCAAATTTATTCGCAGATATATCTGGACGTCGGGTCGCAAGTGTAACTTCGCTGGTTGTGACCGTCCAGACCTGCAACCTCCAAACATTAATGGGTGGTTCTGGTCGGGTTCCGGAGCTAAAATCGGACCAACCACTCAAAGAAATTCTGGTGACTGGAGTCAGACTGGAGGATACGGTCAACCCCAACCCGACAACAGAGAAGCTGCACAGGTAAGACCAAACTGCATATTATAATGTGGCAAAAATTTATGATATTGGGGAATTTTATTTCTATTATACCGAGATGTTTCCTTTTCCGTGAAGACCTGTTGAGACTCTCAATTTTTCTTAAAAATGTCGCTCCTCAAACCCATTTGAACTCAAGAGTTCTTAAGTTGGTTCTTTGGAAGGTCCAAGTAAAGAACTCGAAGTTAGCGTTCTCAAAAGAGATTCTCTCAGAATTCCAAGAGATTAAGCGAGAATAAACACGTTCATATTTCGGAAACGATTTTTATTCATATGCGATCAGCGTATGATTTGCATTTTTTTAAAATAAAGTTTTGTAAGTTTAGCTTTTAATAATTGTCGAAGTAGAAAAATTTAATGGAGCCATATCGAGAGAATTAGGTGGCCAAAGAACAATAGGGTCTTATGAATTTCATAAAACCTACCAGATAATTATTTTTTCTGACATTTTTGCTAATTATTGAACAATATGCGATATATTAGAAATTCCAAACCGTTTCTAAATTAAACGAGGACCTTAAACTTTGATTGGCCAATATCGATGGCATACTACAAAAACGTTTAGGGTAGTAAAATGCAAGCTCACGCCCAAAAAATATCACCCCGTAAATTTTGGAATTGGCGTTAGATGGCAAGGAACTCTTGGAAAAAATGCGCATCTCGTATTTAAATTGTTGTAAATATCTGAAAAATTGGAAAAGTTGCAAAGAAAAACAAAAAAAAATCTTTATATTTTGAATCATTTTTGTTTATTAATATGCGTTTTTCAAATCATCTTATTTTTCACTTTTCTACAATTCCCTGAAAACACTCAAATTAAAAGTGACACATCCTGTAGATACACTTCCTTTTAAATCAGTACACTTAATAGAGGATACATCGTAACATTCCTAATTGAAATTGCTGTGAAGATTTGCAAACATGATTTTGATGATGATGTCGTAAATTGTTAATTCATCGTTAGTTGAAATCGTTCAAAGTCAAGTTAAAACGGAATAAAACATTTTTGTTATTTGATAATAATTCAGTAAGAATTCAGTGAGTAAGTACTGCCTCAGAAATGTAATAAGCAACAAAGACCAATCAAAGTCGAGTTATGATCCTTGTAATAACTATTACTCATTTCGAAATTTGAAAAATAAACAAAAGGGGTGCCGGTTCCGTGATAAAGAACATGTGCCTGCCGTATTTTTAGCAGACCTCTGGTCAATTCCACTTCACAAAGTTTTACTTATTGTGCTAAATAATAATCCATATTCTATTGACTTTTTCCGATAGCATCTAAGTACCTGCCTATATAAATAATATTAAGTACAATAATTCAAATTAAGCTACTCGTGTTCGAGAATATTTTGATTAGGAATTTTGAATACAGGGATAAAACAGAGATAGGTAAAACGGTATGCACAATTTTTATCTTTCAAGTATCTTCGATGTTTTTCTTAATACTTTAGTAATTTATTACTTTTTTTAAGTCCATAGCTACACCATATAAAGGAGATATATGACCGCAATATATTAATTAAGCATTAACACAATTTACGGTTTCATTTTTTTTCTATTCAGCATTGTAAACATAAGTGTTACCAGGAAATTGCTTACAATTGACAAGGCGCTTTCATATTCACGAAGACCCTTGACGATAATGCTGCTTTGTCTATGGTCCATATCATTAAAAATACTGTTCATACACATGACTCCTTCTACTAGACCAACATCCGCTATACATATAAAATCATAATTCTAGATTCCTCACTAAAACTCCCTTACTTTCCTAATTTCTGCATGGAAGCGGCACCTATTCACGATAAATGTTGATGTCTACTCTATTCACATTCTTATAACTTTTTCGTTCATCAGGGTAATGATGAATCCTGCCTGGCTGTCCTCAACAACTTCTACAATGATGGCACTAAGTGGCATGATGTAGCTTGCCACCATCTGAAACCCTTCGTCTGCGAAGACAGCGAAGAGCTTCTCAACTTCGTGGCTTCCAGAAATCCAGGAATCCGTCTTTAAGACTTTCATCAGCAACAGGGCAAGAAAGTGAATGTATCTATAAATCTGGTAGTAAATTCTAAAAACCTTTTTACACAGTTGCAACAACTATTTACACTTCTTTAATCGATAGATGAGACCGTTCACTAACTTCCACGTGTACCTTACTGTCACTCACAGTTTTAGAAGTGTAGAACGAAATTACTTAGTTTATGCAGTATGGTAATTGACTTCGTGCAAGATCTATAAGAAGAAAGATCAATAAGAAATTATGTATGTTTTTCAAAAGGATTTTATGCGACGTTGTGAATTAGCTCTACTTTCCTCTAAGTATATGCCAGATACCTTATTTCTGCTTGTGAATATTGCTTTTTCTTTTCTATCTCTTCGACTGTAGTAATTTTATATTTTTTACGTAGAATTGGTATTAATAAACTTTATTTATGTGTCTTTTTAATTTTGCTTTTAACTTTGTTTAGAACAGAGTGGCCCAGATCGGATATGTACTCACATGCATAGTCTGCCCTCAGTCATTATTACAGACGGAGATTGAAAATTTGTCCGCTCCTGTTTTTTAACGGCCGCTATTTTTTAAATCAAAATTGAAATCTGCTCAAAATTACCTTATCCGTGGCCCAATTCATTCAATCTTTTGTGAGCCAATTCCCCATAAAAACTAATTTTATGGAATTTAAACTTTTTATTTTCTCCCGATATATCAATTTTCAGAACTTAACCACGATTCCTTTATTCGTGGAATATTCGTGACGAAGCAAGTCGAAGACCAAATTTGTCCAAGACCAATAAAACCCTTGCTGTTCGAGTTGCCTATCACATTTCTCTACGATTACGTTTATAATTCTATGAATCATGAAGACAAAATGATGAATTGTCGATATATGTATGATGTGATGGAGAAATTGAACTTTATTTTAGTGTTCCTTTAAGTACTTTTATGGTGCACCCTCATGTGCGTAAGTGTGACGCAATGTAACAGCGTTCTGGTACATAAATTATTAACATAACCACACGATTTGCATATACGCGGTGATACGTATACAGATATCACCAGTTCAAGTCGCAACATAGGAATTGTGCAAGTGGGAGAAAGACGGCATAAGTTTTCACGTGCCTCCGAGAAAGAGCAACGATGTGGGAGAAGTCAGTCCAGATCCAATTGCCATATCTCTCCCTGTTTCAGAATTTTTACTGAAATAAGTTCTAGTGATGGATGAAATATTTATTATTATTATTTATTATGGAATAAATTAGATATATGTTTAGTAAATATGATGATCTAAATTCACTAATATTAGTTTATGATCTTTTCGTGGGTTCAAGACTGAGCCGGAGTACCGACTGTAGACTCGGGGTTAATTGATAAATAAAATGGAACGGTGTGTTTATCATTTACAATTATATAAGAAAATAAGTAAATTAACCAGTGCAGGTTAGGAATTTAAGGAATTTCAGTTTTAACACGTGGAGTCTATTTATTTACAATGTTTTTTGCTCTGATATTTCAGAAAATTTCCTTCGCCACGAAAAGAGCAAAATTGATACTAATCTGAATATCGAAGTGGACGCGCTGGCCGAACTGACTCCGCCCACTTCGTTATTGGTCTTTGTCAGAAGCATATTAAATCTTGTGCGGTCCTTTTCCCACATGTAAAATTTCTATCTTTCGACTTGAACTGGTGATACCTCTATGTATAGCGTCTGTGTCCGCGTACATGTTCCTTGACTCAAAAAGAATGGTGATATCCGTTTTGAGCTAAGGCATGGTTGATCTGCAATATGTATTCTCTTTCGATCCTATATACTTTCCGTACATGTTAACAGGGCTAATGGTATGTAAACGAAACGTAGAAATGTGCACATGCTCCTAACCAAATGCCGTACACAAACAAGGTTGATTCTCACTATAAATTCCATTTCCATACTATATATGGTCCATACATATTGCATACAATTTGATACTACACTATCAATAGGATAGACTGTATGTAAACACAACGGAGAAATGAGCACACACACTCGTAACTGAATGCGGTATATACATACATAGGTAGATACGAATCAGTTTGCCTAAACAATAATTTATGGAACCTTTACTGAACAGAAACGATGTTGAAAATCGATGTATATCAAAAATATGCCTATATGTGATAAATATGCTGAAAAACTACATTATGATTACACATATTTGAAGTTCCTTACATTATGTTTGTGTTAAACAATCTATATATGAAGTCGGCTTAAACAAAATGGTAGACGATAGCCTGAAAGGAATCGTTTAGATGTAAATTTCGGTGAGTTTGCGGAAAGTCCACGTGTCTAGTCGTGGAGAAAATATACCTAGTATATTCCACTCGCATATAATCGGCCTCATCCCCTCAAGAGAATTGATTAACCCACCATACCTGAAACTATAGTACTTTTTTGATAAAAAAATAGATGATTAAAATGTTTCCCGCACACAAAAACTTCAGCAAGATATTTTTGCCCTCTATGGGTCAACATCATGGAATTTCTATAGTTACGAAACATTCTGTAGATGGGTTTCGATCAAATAGTTCTTAAGAAAATAATTTGGATACACGGAAACGTTTTGCAAATCTCCCCACTGGTCTTGTATCTAGCTAGACAAATCTTCTAGGTAAAATTGAAGTTGAAATCTGGGTAAATTTGATGTAGAAATATATTTGTGAGGATTTCGAAATGTATTTAATTCTAAATGAAATGAATGTAGTGCCCTATTGACTAATGAGAACATAAACAGTATTGGGATAATAGTTTTTTTAATATATCAGAGTCATTTAAAGACCTTCACGTATACGTGATGGGATGCCTCATTCCTGACATATGAGTCTTTAGACCCTTTTGAAATGACAGGGAGCAGTGATTCGAGTTTTAAACATAAGGGAAGATGTTTACATCATGAATAATTTGTAGATACTTCAGGTTAAAACGAATTCATTTATTTTAAATAATAGGTATCTCTTAAGAGTATCACAAGTATTCAGCTTTCCTTAGCAATCCCTCATAAAGGGAAGAATGGCTTTTACTATCACTAAATTTGTTCGCGATTGCTTTAAAGCATTTGAAGTAATAAAATAAATATCTATATTACCTAAACAAAATAGAGTCTATTTCACATATAAAAATTGACAATATCCACAAACATGTCACATACATATATTTGGCCTCAAAAGATAATATCGTTTAATTAGACATTAAACTGGATAATATGCAATTCCTTTAATTAAAGTCCCATTGAAATCGTAGAAGTACATTTTCGAGTACCCTCTTTTCTTATCCATTAATTCGTCACTCATATAACTGCAAACAATACTAGATCTCTTTTCTGAGCAGTAATTTTTATAGGAAATTCTAATATCATAAATTTTATCAGGCCTTAACGTAACTGCAAAGCGTAGAGGTATAAACACTTGAGAATCATATGGAAATAAGTTGTTCATAATTGTGGGCTTCACAACATTTTTGTCCGAATATTGCTCACAAAACCTGATAACTATACAACCTTTGTATTCCTCGGCATCATTAAGGTTTACTGAGCAATTCATTTCAGTGCACAGCATCATCCCCGAGACTACCATTTCGGTACTGACAGAGACGCTAGAGATGAACTCCTCCGATGGTTGCAAATCGATTCTTCGGGCAATTTTGAATACTTTTTTAGATTTGCAAATATAAGGAACTAATTTGGCAAATTTTTCTACTGGTGGGTCACCATTCCACTCCACTTCACTACTAAGATATATTAAACTCTTATGCGTTAGCTCGTCAACGCAAGAGCACATAACTAAAACGTCGTTACAATACTCGCAAGTGATTTCCAAAAGCCATTTCTTATTTATGTGTTGTAGAATGTCTTCTTCTCTGAGGATTTCTATCACATTCTCTGGTTTGGCGCTAATACCTTTGAATTCACACTCTGTAATGGCCCAATCGAGTATTTTGCAAACGAGATCTATTTTTGTAATTACAAGATCTTCCTTCAATATAGTCCGGAGAGTTGAAGGCTTCATGTGATAGTCACTAACAAAGACTCCGTTGACTCCATCCACAATGTCTTGGAAGCACTGATTTTTTATGGCATCCAGACTATAAAGCTCCGAGTACTCGTAACTGAGCACCAAAGTACTCAAAGTGAGATTGTCAGATATGTACTCTAAACATACTTCAACGAGGTCATCAAGAATATATTTCTTGGCAATATAAAACATCGACCAGGCGTTGAGTATACCCGTAAAAATAATACTTTCGGTGTAAATAAATTTCAGCATTTGACTAAACTCGTCTACTTCAATGTCACAGAGAACAATTTCGTTTGAGGCAAGATTACCATAAAGCATTTTCTCGAAAACTAGGCTACTACATGCTAAAATCAGCCTATGGGCTTTTATCTCTTTGTCACCTATTTTAAAGGTGCAGTCGACAAATTTCTGATCGTGGAAGAAGTTGAGAAGACGGTCCTGTTTATAGTTGGGGTTAACAGAAATGGAATTCATCTGAAACAAGGAAAAAAATTCTCCTTCTTACCTTACCTTATGCAAAATTGAATAAGTAGGTACCTAGTATAATTTGAGGAAATGAAAAAGCAAGAATGCAGGGCATATATCATCATGGACATATTTCGGAGGAGTGATAGTACTCTGCAAAATAAAAAAAAAATGCTAATAGATCCATGGTCAAAACTGCGCCATTTTCCATAGTGGTAAAGTTTTACATTTTTTTTCATATTTTGCGTTTTTCTCACGTATGCCTTAAAATAAATTTTTGAAATTCAAAGATTGTAAAATAAAATGACACCTATATACTGCAATAAATGTATACTAAAATTTAAATTTTTCTTCAAAATCAGCATGAACTTTCTAGACAACTCAATATATCCCATTCAATTATGTATGAGACAATATACATATAATCAACTTATAAATATTATCAATAAAAAAAATGTTTTAAGAAATAATACTTATTTTTTCTAAAAAAATCTGGTAAAAATGCTTTTGGTAATTCAGTAACAGTGTAAATTAGTAAAAAACATTAGTCATTTACAAAAGTTTTTTGTTAAGCCTTTAGATCATTTTTTCATTTCATTCATACGAAATAATTCGAAATGCTTAAGTTATAGCTTACCTCACAGTATTTGAGTACTAAGTTACTAAGAGAACAATAAGTATTCTAAACGAAGACAATGCAATCAACCTCTCAACCTCTCCATTAAATCTTTTTTTACTTTAACTCTTGAAATAAATTGTTGGTTTAATTTTAAAAGATTATGACTACTTTGCCCTGCTGATAACAGTTTGATTATAAAGTGCATTACCATACTACTATAATTGTTTCTCCGTTATGTTGGGTACAATGGATGTGTATAATATAATCGGCATATAGCAGCAAGCAGCATTTACAAATAACTATTTTCGCGCAGTACTGTTAACTTTGAAAAATCTTGATATTGTTAGTTGCTTTCGAGTGAATTATTATTTTTGAGTATTCGTTGTTACTATGCGCATTAGACGCATTCATCCCTTGCCAACTCATTGCTTTACTCCTCATTCCACAAACTTGGATTCATGCTCAATGGGCTCTATTATGAAATTTCTCAGAAAATTTGCGCCTTAAAATACTATTATAGCATTCCTAAATGTGTACTAATAGATTTTTGAACTCACATCAATTGTTTCAAACACCTATATTTTCCTTTTACTGACTTAATGTTTTAGAATAAGTTCAAAATTAAAATTAAAGTTCTAAATCAAAAATAAAATGAAATAATTTTCAAACACCATGTAAATATAGTCTCCATATACTTCAACTTTTCCCTAATTTAACTGACTTTGTATTTCTTAGAGTTTCCAAGATTTGCATGCAGACTTGCAAGCAGTGCATTCTCATCTTGGAAACTCTGCTTCAAACAAGTTAAACATCAACTGTAAACTAAAGGAATATTTTAACTAGCAATAATGCTGATTCCATCAGGCCAAAGCGACACTTTAACTACCATTTTTTTGATGGGTCTACAAACTAAGCTTAAATTTGAATAAGTTACAAAGTGTAATACACGCCTAAAGGAGCTCTATTATTTATTTTTATCTACACATCTAGTTGGATGGTGTTAACTGTATACTTAAGCTGATTTGTCAAATAATGCTACAAACTTGGGTCGTCCAAATCCAATAAATACCTTATGTGTGTTCATATATGCATATAAACATTGGATTTAGCTGAACCTAGTTTAAGTCATTACCAAACAACTGAGCTTTAATGTTATAGAACAAATGCACAAAAACCATGCTCTATTACATAATTAGTCTAAAAACGAATGGATATTTAAACATATAAAACTTACCTTCAGTAGTGTTTAAACTGCTCTCTATTTCAAAGAATACTTCAAACAAATAGAAAAACAAAAACTAACCACAGGTCTAGATGCTGAGACACAGCATAATTAATCAAACGGGTATTCAAGTTTGTTGATGCGTATCATATATCCTTGAACTGAGTGATTTTGATTATCAAAGCCAAGGTCAGGATAGGAAGCCTGCTGCACTTTGGCAATAGGAATGAATTTTAGAGGCTACTTTTCTGAGAGAAAAATTATTTAAATTCTAATGTTTCAATATCAAGGAACTTCGACTAATACTGTCGATGGCGGAATAAAGTATATATAATATGGTGCTCAGTAATATACTATAGCGTTCCCAGACTTTTTGAATTTACTCGCAGGCCAATAGAGTGAATTAATAACCTCAGATAAGATAACAGTTCAAAGCACCAGATCGTGGCCTAAAGTAACGATCAAACAATATATGATATATCAATTATTATTAATTATCTGCTAATATCAAATTTATTAGTATTTATTTATTTACATATATTAGGTCTTTTTAAATTCAATAGGAAATGATAACGTCATTTAAAGCAAGGTCGCATCTGTTAATATTTTCCACCTTTTATATTTAACAGACAGAAAAGTAGAAAGGCAACATAGGGTACTGCTCTACGACCATTCTTGTATCGCCTAAATAAATAATACAAAGAAAAGACTTTTCCTCCTCTTAATAAGAATTGTCATACGTTTTAAAGCAATATGATTTTAAATATATTAAAAAATAAAAATTTAGACTTTAGACAATCAACGGCACAATAATTGTTTATCACGTAATATTTAAAATATCTCTCTCAAAAAGACAGAAAATGTAATTTTCTCAATCAAACAATATTTAAATTTTTTAAAATATGTTAAGTTTTTTAATTTGAATTTTCCTCAAAATTCTTTTTTCCAGACTTTCTTTAGACGTCAATACCCCCAAGCTCGCTTGTGGCAACATTGCTTTAATTGTCCTACGTACAAACTGGACACAATTCCAAACAGCTGACTGATTATTTTTTATTTATCTGTTGAATTTAAGAGGAATTTGGTTATGGCAGTGTTTATGAATATAAAGCAGAAGTAATGTACAAGACGCCTATTTTCAGAGATTATTTCAGATTAAAACATATCAAATTTTTACTAGAAATGTAACTCAACCATTCAGGCTTCGTTTTTTTTGCTTACGACGTATTTTATGTTTATCAAGTAATATTAAAAAAGAAGTAATTTAATTAATAGATAAAATGATCCCTCACAAAAGTATTGCCATTGTAGAATTTAGTACAAGTTTCACTTTATATACTGTATTTGGCCTAATCAGCACTTTTATAGGAAACATATTCTTTTATAGCAGTATCTATTGCTTCAGTATTGCCACTGCTATAACTTTTATTCGTCTTAGGATCCAGCACAAACATGAAGCTTTTGAGGTAACTATAAAGTTATCCCTCTTTGTATATATTTTGATCACTATACTTTATAATTAAATGGTACGCTTGAATAACGTTGAAATGACATTATATGTTTAATTAAATCAAAAATATATATTTTCCAAGAGTAGTTTAAGTTTGAAATTTTTAGTGTTTACCGAGAGGCAAGTACAATGGGTATGAAGTAAGTAATAAAATTACACTACATAACATTGTAGGTGTCAAAGCAGTCTAGTGAGGAACAATTATTATATTGTGTTGTAGTTGTTATACGATTATTGTAATTATAAATATATTTTTTGATCTTGCTTGTTTTAAACCTTTATAGGATAAAATTGTTGACAACATTTAAGCAGTTAAGCTTAGAAAAACATTATTTTATTTTTTTGGTACATATTACTGACAATTTGCTTTTTGAGGAGTTTATTTAGTTACACGAAACCTTTAAATGAAAAATTCTCATCATCAACTAAAATTCTATATTACTAGAAATAACATATTCATTAATGTGTGCTTACTAATGCTCTAAAATGTCTTATAGATTTTTTACAAAAACCTTTAACTCCCAGTGAATTTATATCACCATGTGCAAAGAATTACTTAGAGCTATGTTTTCTACATGAAAATGGTGCTGCAGTAAAACGTTGCTGCAAATTTTACATTTTTCCGGTTTTTTAGGTGACTCTAAACTATAGTTGATGATAGAAAATGTTACTAATCCCATATTACCGCCGCTGTAGGCGGTACCCCGTTCCGAGATCCCCTTATTATTCCTTCTTATGTGTGGCAATCTGTATATTGAATTATGTAAAATATGTTTATAGGTTTCCTGGCGGGCGGCTTTATTAGGTGCCCTTCTTTCTACTGGACTAAAAATATTTTTAACGGGTCCAGCGCATTGGCGAATATTTGGAATTTACATGTCTGTTATGAGTTTTTTCCATTTCTCCGAGTTTATTGCCATAGCAATTATTCAACCTACTCAAGTTTCAACGGACTCATTTGTACTTAACCACAGCCCACAATACATAGCTGCTGCAGTCAGTTCATGGATTGAGTTCTTCATTGAGGCATATTTCTTTCCTGGTAAGTTTTAAGTGGTATAATTGATTTTTGTTCAACTTAAACTTATTTGTTCGTAAATCGTATTTCTATTTTGGGGTCTTTAACACAATTTTAGGATTTAAACAACACTTGAGTATTTCGTATGTGGGTCTTTTTATATGTGTCTTTGGGGAATATTTAAGGAAACTTGCAATGATTACTGCTGGTCGCAATTTTAATCATTTGGTAAGACACTACTATGATGGATGTGAACATGACTGAATTGACATTAAATCGATTATAGGTTCAATCAAAAAAAGCTGATGATCAGACACTTGTGACGACGGGGGTCTATGCATATTTCCGGCATCCTAGTTATGTTGGATGGTTTTATTGGGCAATTGGAACTCAAGTAAGATTTAAAAAAAAAATGTTGCTTAACCTTTTACTTTTTGAGACATTTTTATTTATTACAATTTAGATTATTTTGCTGAATCCTTTTTGCATTGTGGCCTATACAGTGGTATCCTGGATGTTTTTCAACAGCCGGATTTACATTGAAGAAATTACATTGTTAAACTTTTTTGGTCAAAATTATGTGGACTATCAAAAAAGAGTGGGAACAGGAATTCCTTATATTAAAGGATATGAAATTTAAATACTTAAACTAAAGCCAAATTTTTCAATCCATGTTTTGAATTGCTTTTTTGAATTACTACATAAAATGACTAATTGATTTAGTAAGCATAAATGAAGAACATTTCATAGTAATGCAAGGACTATTAGTTGCCCTATAGAACGTTACGAAATTTATTTGTACTAATTTTAGAAGAAACGAAAACCAAAATTCTTTTAACAAGTCCTGTTAAGATTCCCTACTTTTTGATGGCCCCTTGGGAATATAAATTCAGCGTTTATTTTAGCACTAATTCTCTTTAATGTTAATTCGTGGAATCTCGTAAAAAAGGTTTTTATACTGTAAGTTTGTTAATGTGGAGAATTCAAATCTTAACATGTGTTCCAAAGAGTCTCCAGTATGTAGTTAACTCTTTTAAAGGCTCCTTTAATACACATTAATCCTTATATTTTTCAATTTTAGTAACATTTGGGCATTAATTTCATATGTTTTACTAGATTAAGTATTGTTCTTTAAAAATCATACTTGTCCCTAAGGACTATTTGTTATGTCTTTGCTGTTTCACTATGAGCTAATATCTAGGGTTTTTTTAGTATGTGAATAGGATTCACTGCTCTGGCAAAGACACCAAAATTGTTAAGATTAGCAGATGTTTATTAATGTCTTTGCAGTCAGCTATTAATTATATGTTTCTTTAGAGTAAATTAAGAAAAGAAAACGTGAAAACCATTTCAAATTATTCATTTTCAGTTAAAATTCAGTTCAGGTTTTTATTCAAATGTCATTTTTGGATGAGCATGACGCCTTTTTTGTTTCATACTTTTAACAACAATTTGTTACAAATTGTATCTGTAAACAACGTGACAACGTTCGGGTAATACCGAACTTATACTAAAAGCATTTAATAAATTAATAATAGATATTAGCTTGCTTGGAAAAAGCTGTAGGTGTCACATTGACCATAATTTACGTTTGCTAACTGTTCATACGGTCATTATTGAAACGTTTTGCCATTATAAGCTTTACCTAGAAGTACTTGGGTGGTAAGCAATGTTTTATTTTTATTTTATTCGAAGAAGTAGCTTACGACAAAATTTGTTAAAATATTCATCTTATTGTACCTAATGGGTGTATCAAAAAATGTCTGGTGCGGGAAGCTTCGCGATGTACGGTAACTTAATTCGATTGGATCGGAATGTATCTACTCGAGGTTATAGAATTAAAATTCTTTTCAAATAGAATAGAATCAGAAGAAGAAAGACTTATTTAAAGTGGATTATCTATTCTCGGGCACAATATATAATCCGTTGTGTGAATATTTATTAAAGTGGTTGTAATATTTCTGAAATGTTAAATAATCTTCTAATAATCGATTATATTTTAGGAGTCATTAACTTATTGTAGATAATTCGTGTTCATGTTTGTTATTATATGTTTCCTTAGGTACTTATGTAACATAATTCAGAGCAATAATATATTTTTGTTGACCAAAATTTTATTGTGTTTTCTTACAATACCTTTTCTTAAGACTATAAAATACAAGTCAATATTAATCATAATGATATCGATACATGTGTTTAACGTGCAAATAAATGCCTAGAACATTGAATTAAATTGTACCGTTTGTTACCAATACATTAAACGTAAAATTTGATAGAAGTGAGGTCCAATGTGATCCAAAGGGTAAAAAGAGACGAGCCTATAAAAATTTGGCTGCAAATAAATGTTGAATTCATGTAATTAGAAATCTCGCGTCCCTCATCAAGTTGAAAAATTAAATGCAAGTCCAAGTCTATAATTATTTGTTCTGTGAGTAATACCTACTTGAAAGTCTATGCATGAGTCCCCGTAAATTTTCCTCACATACCCATAGTTTCTTCACCTTATGTGAGTTTAGTTATCTGTACCTGTAATTCTTTGGTCAAATGGTTGATAGGTGCTGGATGGTCTACACCCTATATAGAGGGTGCCTCAAAATTATAGAAACAAACAAGCTACTCGATTATACAACAAAAACTCTTATCAAAATCCATTTTTTGCTTTGCTTTTAAATTAAATACGAAAAAACTTCCATATTCAACTTATTTAAAACACCTTGTATCTACAAAACCAATATTTTGACGAATTTTCTTTTACTTCTGTCACAACAATAAAAAAAAACTGACTAGACTATAAAATCATCAAACTTAAGACACACTGTATACTCCTACATCATTTTCAATCCTGCTTTTTCTGAGTGTTTGAATTTTAATCACATTTTTAATCTTCATTTAGCGTAATATTGCAAATGTTCAAAGTTGTTGGAAATAAAAATAAAGCTTCAACATAAATAAAAAACCAACAGTTCATTTACCCTACATTTTCAATATTTGGCATGCAGAAGAGGAATTTAATCTAAACTAAATGAATACAAAATGGAAAACGAAATTAAGATAAATACTTCTACACTTTCGGGTCATGGCTATATGTCCATGCCTGTAATGACATAGCCTTTAATTGCTCTGTCATCGTAGGGCCAGTCTGTAGAACCATTTGATGGAAGTGTCCATTTGTCTTTTGTAATAACATGTACGGATGGTCAAATTCTAGCACTTGTCCGGAACCCATTACCAATACTTTATCTGAATCCATAATTGTGTTTAGACGATGTGCTATCGTTAATACTGTACAAGTCTTGAATTTTCTTCGTATCGTTGCTTGAATCAGACTGTCGGTCCTGAGATATTCATTAGAAGGAGTTAGGATTAAGTTATGGATGAAGTCGAAGAGAAGAATAAAATAGAATTTAGAAAAGTTAAGATTAAGTTATTAACCAACCTTGCATCTACATTTGCTGTCGCTTCATCCAAGACCAGAATTTTATTTTTCCGTAACAACGCCCTCGCCAGACATAGTAGTTGTCTCTGACCAACACTAAAGTTGCTTCCTCCTTCTGACACCTGTATATCCAAGGTGGTTCCTAAGTTTTTCAATTCCACCTAAAAACTGTTTTTTTTCAATCTAATCTCACTCTTTTACATTAAATCTGAAAATACCTCCTCTAAAGCCTCCCATATGCTCTTATCAACAAACTCATTGAAAGGGTCAAGATTGTACCGTAAGGTAGCACTGAAGAGCACCGGTTCTTGAGGAATTATGGATATATTTTTTCGTAAATCATTTAAGCCTAAAGTTCTGGAGTCCACATTATCTATAATAATTTGACCTTCTATTGGTGCTAAGTTGAAAAGGGCCCAAATTAGCGAAGATTTGCCTGCACCTGTTCTCCCGACAATACCAATCTATGGAATCACAGAGTAGAAACGAGAAAGATCCATATTTTTTTTGGTACATTTCACCTTCTCACCACCTTCGATTTTGAAATTAAGGTTCTTAAGAACTGGTGGTTCACCTCTAATGTAGATTAATGACATGTTTCTAAATTCGATCGCTCCTTTCTCTGGGAATGCTCTCTTTGGCATATTATCTAAGAGAACAAATAAAATTAGTTAGAGGGTGTCAACTTTCACCCAAAGAGATTAGAATAAAAATTGTTTACAAACTTTCTAGTGAAAACCTATTTTTTAATATTTAAAACTCCAAAACCGATAGACATAGGCATAGGACTACACATCCCAGAAGTCATCAGCTTAAATTGCAATTTGAAAATATTCAAAAACGTATGGTATATTTTACGCTCTACGTGTCCCTAGCTTCCGCTTCAACTGCTCATTATGTTCGTTTCAAGTGTTTTCACTCATGCCAATCAGTCCTATATTCTACATGCATACAGAATTATACAGAAGAATGTTTCCGAGAATCTTGTTTTCAGATCTTTTCTGGTTGTAAGTATCAATAAAACTTAGTGGTATTCTAAATGGACACAAGTATTTTTCCGACACATTTAAGCTCGAGAGTGATGTGGAAACAGACTTTAACTTATTACCTTTTGGTGTTTTGAACGGGCCCTCTTTCTCTAGAACTGTATACTGCATCACTCTTTCAACGCTCGTTAATTGATTAATTACTTCGGCAGTTTGACGCATACCATGCTGTACCATGCCAGTCAAAATAAGGGATTGTGATATAGCCAAACCCATTAGGCTTCCGTTGGCAGTATTTCCAACTGGAATAATTTGCTTCAATATCAAATTACTTATAGAGAGACTCATGAATTGCGTCCCCGAAGTAGCAGGTGTAATATTATAAGTTATGATCTTACATTCAATAGATAGCACGAAGGCGAAGGTGACGATGGTTATAAAAATCACACTGATAATATCTAACCACAATCCAAATGATACCATGCACATAATTGTAAAAAACCATGCAGATGTGTGGGCATCCTAAAAACGTATTGAATGTAATATCTTAAATTTTGATGCAAATTCTGATATATTACCTGATGCTCATCGAACTCTTGGATTAAATTTTCTTCAGCCTGGAAAGCCCTTATGGTAGTCAATCCGCTAATTGATGAAGTTATATGAGAAAAGACTGGCGATTTTGCTGTAGGTTTTAATTATAATATTAATTATAGTGATTGTGTAAATGATTGTGAACCGTTACATACCTATTCCCTCTAAATGTTTGATATCTTTGGCGCTAGCTATGTACCAACCTCTTAATTTCATGAAGGCATACCCCAATATTACCATAGCTATTATCATGTAGTAATTTGAGACCGCTACATTTACCAATATACCGGCCATAACCAGTATAATCTACAAAAGCAAACAATCTTCATAATATATTTTGAATGTTAATGGGAAGTAGAATGTCGCTCACTGTAATTGCGTCCATCAAAACCCTAGGTAGAACTTCATCAATTGCCCCCATATCCTTACTAAACCTGTTAAGAATTCTCCCGCTTGGGTTTACGTCGAAAAATCTCATGGGTGCCTCTAGCAAGCAATGGAACATTTTTTTATGAATATTTGTCGATGATTTCATGGCCATAGTGTAAAAGAAAATTGCTCTCGTTATTGTGAAAACTACGGCTGCCACTATTAGGCCAGTATAAATATATATGGCCACTTGAGTTTTAAACAGTGTATACCCCTGACCATCTGCCTCGACTTCGTCAAATATGTCTTCGGCGCTGATTTTTGTTGATTTTTTTATATTAGATGCATTGAGAAAAGTAGTAACGTTTGTGATGTTTTGATTTGATACATAGCGAATGTCTTCCTGCTTGGTCCTAAAATTCATTTAGTACATAGTCGAGAGCATTGTAAGGCCGATGATTAGGAACTAACGAACAAGTTTAAAGTTTGAATTATAATTTATATAATGACACCTAAGTACATTATATATCTGTTGGCCGAATGTCGTTCAAAATATTTTTCCTCACATTATTTCTATGTTCCGAAAAGATGAAAAAATTATGAATGTGGGAACAGATCGTTTGATCGAACTATCAATAAAATCTATCGACTACTACGAAAGTAAAAAGTTTTATTCGACCATATAAATACGTTTTCTACCTAGTGGACACTTGTAATTAAGACTGAAATTTCGAAATGCGCCTGGACTAATACTGCTTATGCTAAGTTAATTGTGCAAAAGCATCCATACTAAGCGACCAACCGCAAATCGATAACGTGCAATACCGCAAGTTGCATACAGATGGCGCGTCAATACCTCACAATGCGCTGTTCAAAAGATAACCAATAGAGGGTAGTGGAGATATCTGGCAACATCTAGGGGAAGATCATCTGGCAAAACTTATTAAGTCTAATGGTGCGGTTGTTTAGTCGTAGAAACGTACATTTTTAAATTTAGATGCACGCACTTGCGATTGAAAAATCACAACGAGTAAAAAGTTGCAATTCGCTTTATTTTTCTTACGACTTGATAGACATAAGTTAAAATTAAACATTCATACTACAAACACTTCTATACGTGGCCCTACGATTCCTATTCTTTAGTCACACGAAAATTCATGAAATCAATATTTGAGTGAACCTGTTCGAGAGTGGATGGCTACTTCTTAAAAGAATGAATTGACTTCACACACAAAATCTTTGATTTCGGATAAAATGGAAGAGTGCGCTAACCATGATAGATTCCGGAACTCATTCATAAAAAAATGTATGAGCAACATGAAAACGTGTATCTATAGAAAGAATATCAATTTGATTTCAATTGCATACTGTTGAGAACTTACCAATATGCAACCCAATAGTCAGTACCAGTACACGCAGCCATGGACATTGCAAACAGGAACAATACAAACGTAAAAAAGCACCAATTTCCTACCGCATTGAAATAATCCTTAAATGGAGTGCTTCCTTCATAATTCATATCCTCGTCGTGCTCTTCATCTCTAACTGTTTGCTCAAATAAAGACTCAGCTTTGCTCTGCAAGATTCACAAAGATGAAAAACATTTTTAAGCCACAGGGCTATCATGACTAACAATAATTGAGGTTCTTCTTTTTAAACTAATCCTTGCTACGTCAATGGCAGAGTGATCAGCCTCCTGCTTCTCCTCCTCTTTGTCTTCTTCAGTTTCATCAGCAGTGGCCAGCAATTTCGTGAAATCAAGGCTACTATTGGACAACTCATCAAAAGTTCCCACGCATTCTATTCTTCCCTAAATGCGAATATTTGCCATATAACCTCACGTTTCAGCTCGGAGAAGGAATAAAACATGTTTCTACCTCATTTAAGACAATGATTAGATCCGCCTTCTTGAGATACTGGAGCTGATGAGTGACCAAAATGCGGGTTTTATTCTCTAGATATTCGATTATGCATTTCTCGAATAAGTGCTTGCCCACATGAGTATCCACAGCTGACAAAGGGTCATCTAAGAGATAGATATCAGCTTGTCTGTAGATGGCACGCGCCAGGTTAATTCTTGCCCGTTGTCCACCACTGAGGGACACTCCCCTTTCTCCAACTAAGGTTCTGTCACCTGGACATGTAAGTTAGCTCAGGTTAGATCCTATTTAAACCTAATTTGTCACTAGAAGGGACTACTAACCGTAAGGAAGCTGTTCGAAATCTTTCTCCAATGCACAAACACGTGCCACTTTTTTGTAGAGGAGAGAATCATATTCTTTGCCAAACAAAATGTTTTTTCTGACTGAAGCTACGAATAACCAAGGTTCTTGTGCTGAATAAGAGATATTGCCTCCTAACTGTATTGTTCCAACAGTAGGTGTAAGCTCTCCAAGCAGCAGCTAAAAAGAATTAAGATACCTTATTTATGTACAGCATGTCCGTTTCTAGAGCTTACCTATAGGGAGTTTCATACACATAAGCAAGACAATCATGATGCGAGGTGGGTCAAATAAGAAAAAAAGAATTTAATACAAACCTGCAAAAGTGACGATTTTCCCGATCCTACAGGGCCAATGACTGCGCACAGTTTTCCTTCAGGCACAACCAAATTAATGTTCTTTAAAGCCGTAGTATGCTTGACCCACGATGCACTAATTTCTTTCAAAATTACCACTTTTTCCGGAACTTTCTCTATAATAGACTCCTCCTTTTCATTCAACACTAGTACCTCTTGCAACCTCTTAATAGCCACCCATGACTCGGCACTTAAAGTAATTGCCAGGGGGTATATGATTGCCATGGCCACTAAAATTCTATGAATATTATTTGAAAACAACATTACTTCGAATAAACATTTTACATTGCAGAATATTGAAGAACTGAGCCATCGAGAACACGACATTTGCTGTAACCCTCTCGCCCATTAGGGAGTAGGTAATCACAGTTAGAAATAGAGTTAGACGCTCTACAAATACAGTGGAACTAGAGTAAAACCCTTTCAAATGTGATGATTTTATCAAAGCGCTGATTTCTCTTGCTCTTAAACATTCAATGAGTTTCTCAAATGGCTTCTCCCATGCGTACATTTTGATTACTTGAATACCGTTAATGATTTCGTTCATGTGTTTGACTCTATTGTCGCATCTTTGAGCCACTTGTAAGCGTAGCTGAGTTGCAAGTTTACCAAAGTAAGCTAAAAGAATGATTACAACAAACTTAAAATATATTTTATGTTATAGTCACTTTGCAACGGCACGGTTATGAGGATCATTGCTCCAATGCCGATCAAGCAGTATACTCCTATAATCCGCCACATCAAATAAGTGACCAATACCACCTGAATTGGCATGATCCATATGTGAGGTAGCATAATAGCCACTTGATCGAACCTCTGAACATCGTTAGAGAGGATGTTTATTATGCGTCCAGCTGCAGCGTCTCCTTGAGATTGCCTGTTCAGCTTCACAATCTGATGTAAGACAAATGTAAGCATTTTCTGGTTATCTTAATGGCACTTTGTACTACTTTTCTATACACCAACGATGAGACAGCTATCCGAGCCCTCATACCAACAGCCATCCCTCCAAAGTTTCCATGGTGCATAAAGAAAATTGTGAATAGGGATATTAAAATGAGTATTGAGGACCATGTGTAGACAACCGTTCGATCTCCAGTACCCTCAGATTCGAATTCTTTTACTAGATACGCTAGCGCTAGAGGTTGGGGTGGCCTACGTTAGAGATAATAGTTTTTGCTAATTTGAATCACTTTCATGCCACTTAAGCAACGGTACCTTAAAATTATGCATTGAACGAAGAAGAAGAAACTGAAGACTGAACAATCCCAGAAAAATGTTTTAAATAGCGCTTTAAGTAAACTGGGTTTCCCATTTGGTTTTTCTTTTGCTATCCTAACTTCTTCATCCCAGTACCGCTGCAACTTTTCTCCTACTACTTCTGACTTGTCAACTGGCAAGGTCTGATAGAGATCTGTGAGCTTGATTTTCCTTTTGCTGCCTAAATGGAAGAGTGGTATAGTCCATCTGAAAGTAATTTTTCTTTCGTTCAGTCATTGACCATCAGTAAGAGTGAAGATGATTCACTATAATGCAAATGAATAAATCAGTAGATGAACTACATAATGAATACGGTGCACAACTTAAGTCTTTGAGCTACAACGACGTGTTGGGGTCTTAACTTTAAGGCTTGAAAAATATTAATTTGACGGCTGTACACAGTAGGGCTCATGTTATTTTGACAGTTATAAATACCCGAGCTCTCTCGAGTCCTGTTTGAAGTATTTGGAAGGGCCTGCCGCTTACTCACTAATTCAGACGTAAAATTGATTTTAAATTGCTCTTTTACGTGTATGTGCGAATACTTAGTATTCTACTATAATACTTACGCAAAAAATAACTTGGAAAGAAAATTGGCTTTCTTTTTGGGATTCTCTTTTTCCAGTTTGAAAGCTGCATCCATCTTGGTAAGGTGGCAAACAATACTATAACTTACGGTTTCGAAACTAAATTAAATAAATGAAATATTCACGCTATATTGTGAAAATTACAAATATCTTGCACACAAGAGACTATAACGCATTGTCTGTTCAATGAGTGGTAGAATTTACTTCTATTATGTTAGATTTAAGTTTTATGATTGGTTAATCTGTATGTAAACATTATGTTGTAAAAATTTAAAAGTGCAAAACGAAAGTAAATAAAATTCATAGATGGAGGATAGCACAGATGGAGCGCTGTGCAAAAATACAAATACAATATGATGTTCCGTTCTGTAATTAACATCCTGAATTAATAAGTCCGACGGAATATTCCGGGAGGATATTTTGGATGTTAAGGGTTTTTATATAACATACATTGGTTAAGTTAATAAAGTTTGCCTCGTGTAGTCATTTCGAAATAGCAATGCCGAGCCACTGTAAACATTCAGGCTTGCTACAGTAATTTAAATAGAAAAGTTGCTTTTCATTTTTACGTATCAAAGAGGTGCCAATATGAAATTTTTAATTAAATTTTTGTTAGTAAATTACGTAATTACAAACTCCCTGAATGACTTACTTTTAGAATGGCTCTTCTACCAGGGGATTAATAAAATATACAGACATATTGGAATTTCTATTTACACGTGGATTAACATTTATTATTGTTACATATTATCAAATAAAAAAGACGATTTTGGAGAGTTTCCATTTTTTAGGGGTTTTGCGGGAACGGTTCCAGATTCCACGGCACCATTTCCTCGAGCTTCAAATTTACATCCTTGTATGTTTCTAAACCCGTTTTTTGGTTTAATCTTTTTGTCACCGCCACCAAGGTACTTACTCCCAGCGATAAAAATAGCGACAGTCAGTTAAACAAGGAAATAACGTACAATATCAAAACAATTATCGGATTACACAAGATAATTTTTTGATAATTACATGTCTCATGAGAAACAGGTGGGTATTAAAGTTCAAGTGATTTATTTATCCGTCTGTGGAATTAGGCTTGGTGCTGCGTATTTTATGTACGAAACCTTTTGTTTGGGAGAAAGATTTAGTTCGAACTAACATATAGGGGGAACAGCAGAAAAATGAAGGCTGTTTTAGTTTTATCATTAATACTTATTTGTGGATTAATTCATCAGCAAGTTAGAGGTGATGACATCAATGATGACATGACCGTCCTAGGTAAGAGTCCGAAAGAGTAATACATTTTGACACCCCCTTGTAACTCAATTAAATGTATTGATTGTTGCTGGTTGATATAATTTCGAAGAATTCAATTAAGAGATTTGTTTGAAGGCCTTGTGAAATGTTCACATAAATAAGCTTAAGATGAAATTTTCTAACCATCGCAAGATTATTTCCAACTAAACCTGGTAGGTTCGATTTATGAAACGAAGATCAAAAGTGTTCTTTGAAAAATAGATTTTTTTTTATGAATTGAATAAAAAAAATTGCAATGTTATTTAATCATTGCTTGTAGATATCGAAATCAAACCGAGAAGAATGTATTCCAGGTTAATTTATTACGCGTATACTAAAAATAAAGTAAGTGATCCAGATTTCCAAATCTTTACTTGTGTTTAGTTTTATTATAAATATTATTGTATCTTACAGAAAACTTATTAACCTTTTTATTTTAATTGCAGAGAAAATATCAAAAATAATTCGAATTCTAATAAAAGAATATATCGGATTGTTCAAAGACTTTATTCTTATAAAGAAAGCCAATCTGAACTTAACAAGTCAAATATCGTAAGTATCATTTTTAGCCCCGTTATTTATATGTGTCTAGGGGGTGATCAATTTTATAGGAATTCCTACTTGACTTATCTAGATAAATAAGGAGTTTCTGTAAAAAGTTTTATACCAAATTTGCAAAATTTTTCGTAAGCAAACTGGGACCGACCCAAGCTATTTGTCTGATAAAGTAACGTGACGAAATATTATAGTATTACTTTATATTTAGATATCACAAAGGATTCCGGATAAATTTCTTAGACAAAATTCGATCGCGTCTCTAAAAATCTTTTAGAAAGTGTGTCAAGCAGAAAAGTTCTACAAAACTTTCTAAACTATTTTCTGGTATCAAAGAAAAATTAATTGAAGCCTTTTCCAAATATTACTAAAGACTTGCGTTATTTTTAATGGATCACTCTGTAAATTCTTACTTTTGTAGATGAAACTTCGTTTTAGTTTCAAATACGTATCGTATATCGTATGTATATAGTTACTTATAGAAAGTACGCATCATATGGGATATCTTTTTAATTTTAAATTATAAGAAAATTTTATTGCTGGGAAAAGTTTGTGTATTTCTACAAAATCAAAACTTAGTTTACCGAATTTGTATATCTCATTTCATATGAGGAAGATCGAAAATTATGAAAAAGCCCCCTTGAGTAAAATACCTTTTTTTTAATTTTAGAGGAAACATAGAGGAAACGTCAAAAATGCAAATAATATTATTCGTGTTTTTTGTGATTTACCCCGTTTAGAAAATAAAACAAATTTATTTTATATGCCAGTTTTTGTTTTATTTTCTATGCGGGGTAAATAATAAAGAAATTCGAAAAAGTGTTTTATGGAATAAAAACTTGAAAATTTATTGTAGGGCTTATCCTTTAATTTGAAACAACTTTTCATAATACATGTTTATTTTAAAACTAAAAATTAAGGTACTTTACTCATAGGCCATTTTCATAATTTTCGAACCTCCCCCAAATGAAGTGAGATATACAAATTTTGTAAACTGCGTTTTGAATTCGCAGGAATACTCAAACTTTTACCAAGAACAAAATTATCTGGTTTTAAAAAATAATAAAATTCCATTTGGTGCGTCCATGGAAATCCATATCCTCCCATAATATATACTATGGTCGAAAGTGCTCTTAAATGACCAGTTTATCATCCATATCCATCAACTTCCAACTCTGCTTCATTTCATGGCGTAGCATTCTTTGCAGATACGTATTTTCAAACGTGTTTTCACAACTCCGGTGGGTTCAACTTTAATTAATAGGAATAACGAATTTTAGGCCCTCCAGTTAATGCTCGTTTCCTCTATGGTTTACTGTCACACACATTATAAAGTAATTGTTCAAATTTCCATTGCAGTATGTAAAATATTTTAGGGTTGGATACCTCAAACACTCTGATCTAATACTATTCGGTTTGGACAATTTAATAGTAGATCCAAATAAAAAGGACATATTCGAACTTCAATATGATGAAGACAACAAAGTGCTTACAATTAGTTCTAATATATTGATACCCGAAGAAGTGGGGCTCAATTTACACGAGTATGATATGGATTGCGGTATCTCAAACACAATACCGCTGTTCGGTGAAGGAAATTTCTCGTAAGTAAAAAAGACATTTTCTTACTCTTTATTGATGCTACAAATTATTTTTTAGGTTTAACCTTAATTCAGTTAAAGCTAGTTTTTATATGAATATATCATTTTCAGATGGTTTTAAAGTAGACTATTTGGAAATTGAACCACATTTGAACGTCGTCAAAGCAAGTTGTTAAAATTACTTAAATACACATATGCGTTAATGTTGATTTATCCATTTTCAGTTTATTGTTACAGGTTTTTGGAAAGTTCCAGATTTAAATAACTTTGTTTCTACATTAGTAACCACATTTGCAAATTTGTTTGTGTTATTTTGGGAGTTGGAAATTGACCTCATAACCTGCGTGATTTCTGGATTACTGGAATGCGTTTTAAACCAAGAGAAACATATAATAATTTATTTGATACAAAGATGCAGGGTAAATATTCTTGCCTTGACCTTGATAATAGATTCGAACTTAATGCCGCTAAATTTGTAATTTTAGAAAATTGCTGCCCATTCGAGTTATCCGATTGTTGACACCTTGTTTAACAACGATCAATTGGATTTCCTTGAATATGCATCAGAAGCAAACATATTGAAATATGCACAAATAGCGTCTGAATATCTAGAAAAAGAGATGGAAACCTATCACATGTTACTGTGAATTGATCTACCTCCAAAGACTAAAATTTCCTATATTCCATACATTTGTATTATGCGTGTGTAATTAATAAAATAAATGTTACTATTACTGAATAATAAAGCATTCTCTAACTAATTACGCACTATGTGCCTTTTACTTACTCCCAGAATGCAGTGCAATGCACCGCTTGGTTTCGTAAATGGCCAAAGAAATTCCTATCAAAGATTATGAAGATTACATTACTCGATCAAATAGACATTTTGCTGGCCAAAATATTCGGAATGTAGTGGATATATCAAATTTCGTTCTATTTTCTAGACCGCTTCATACACCACCCGTTCTACTAATATGATCAAAAAATAAGGTGAGTTTTTAATGTAAACTTCGCGGGTACTATAAAAATGATGAAATTATTTTTTTTGTAGGTTGAAAGGATCGTCTGTGACTCTATGCAATGTTTCATCTCACTATATTCAATTATTGCAGAGCTAGATGTGCTTTTGTAAACATACAAAAGTGATTTTTCCAATTTTACTATGCCTGATTTTATTGAGCAAAGAATTTACGTTAAATTTTGTTTGCGGAACGAATATTCTGCCGCGGAAACGTGAAGGATGTTACAGAAGACCTTCGGTGATACAGCTATGTTGTGAAAAAAATATTTGCAAGTGGAACAAAGAGTTCAAAGACGGCCCAGAAGGAGTTCAAGATGAAGAGCGCTCCGGACGATCATCAGGATCTACCGATGAAAGCCATCCCATAGAAATCAAAGATTTGGTTGTCCAAAATCGTCGAGTTAGCTGATGCTATGGATAGTTCATTTCGATCAACCCTAACCGTTTTAGAAAATGTTTTATGTCTCGAACGCGTCAAAACCCGATTGGTTCAAAAAACACTAAAATTTTTTGAAAAAAAAAGCGTTGTATTGAAATCTGTAATACAATGATTTCTGACTACTAGGACGTCACGAAACGCGTCACTACAGGGGATGAGACTCGAATCTATACATACGACCTGAGAACAAACGATGAATCGAGCGAATATCGTGCAAAAGGTGAATCGAGACCGAAAAAAACGCTCCAAAATCACTCCAAAATCGCTCCAAAAACAAGGTTATGCTAACGATTTTCTTTGATAATCACGGTGTTGTGCATTATGAATTTCTTTCGTCTGTCTAAACTGTTAACAAGGAATATTACTTGACCGATATGCGTGGTTTGCGTGAAGAATAGAAGAGTTTAGATTCACCTCAAAAGACCAAAATTATGGGCAGACAATTAATGGTTTTTGCACCACGATAATGCGCCGTCCTACACTGTATCGATTCTTCGAGAATATTTTACCAAAAACTTGACTCATATCGTTCCACCATATTCGACTGATCTAACACCGTTTGACTTCTGGCTGTTCAACAAACCCAAAAGACCGCTCCGGGGACACCGTTCCGACTTAATTGAGGGGGTAAAATTCGAATTAAAAAAAAATTTGAAGGCCATCCCGGAAAAAGACTTTTTTGACTGTTTCGATGATTGGAAAAAACTATAGCGTAAGTGCATTGTGTCGGACAGAAAGTACTTTGAAGGCGATGAAATTTATTTGGAAGAACAATTAAAGATTTTTTATTTTACAAATAAATTCACCTTATTTTTTGATCACAGTAGTATACCAAAAATCAGGTATTTCATAATTAAGCAGCAATCGCTGCTACAGTGATAGACACTGACAGAATTTTTATTTAATTAATTAATTTTCTGTTAATGTCTACGAGTTAAAAATTCTACAAAGGTACCGAAAATACGTAGCACTTTTTCCAACACCCCGTATATGCTTTGATGTCTTCAGACTTAGGGTTAATGCGTTTGTTATATCTAATAAGTAGGTAACATAAGTAGATATTAGTATTGAACCCAACGATTTAGACGGACTAGATGAAGCAAACAATAGTCAGCATTCCGGAAGCCCTCATATATTAGTATCCTTTGGTGACATTTTGCCGGCAGAGATGCGTCATGCGTTGGCTCATACCCAGGGTGTTTCTTTGATATATGACGCAGACTTAATGTCCTATTTGCTAAGCCAGAGTAAGAAAAAATGTAGTTGAATCACTCTATTGTTTACCCTCTAGCACTAGTTTAAACCATAGTTTCTGGAACAACCTCTATATTATTTCCACAGACGAGAGAAGAATACGTTAGATGATTATACAGCACATTTGTGACCAAACTAGTCATATATGTAAATATAGGCCCGATTTTCAACAGTATAAAAAAGAGATTAAATTATTATTTCTCTCTAGATTTTTAGTCACATTATTAGGTAATTATTAAAATTTGTACTCTGCATTACCGCATAATAAAAATTTGGGTACAGCATGTGAAAGAGCATAAAATCAACTATTGGGCAGCACTTACGTAGCTCTATCTTGTTGGCTGATAACTAAGTTAGATGTGTTTGAAATCATCAATATCTCTTTCTTTCAATGTGCTGCTCATGTTTTTCTTGGGTATACGTATGCATATGTATGTTAGTAAATTTCAAGTGAACAACTCGGCTAAATTAAAGAGAAACACATGCAATGAATTGTCTTTTAGGGTAAGAAATCGGCAGCTTCAAACGCAGCTGTAAAAATCTATAAATAAAGACCGCATTAGCATATTTCTTGTTGGTGAACATCGTAAAACATTTTTTCACAGAACATTTTCTATTAAACACCACTAAAATAGAATTAAGTAAACAAACGAGACAATTCACTTTCTTGTATTTCGTGCATTCATAAAATTAAGTAGTGGTTCTTCTAACCAAAAAAAATATTACCTGAATTTTTTGCTCTAAAATGATTACTTCGGAGATGTTTTTATTATAAAAAAGTACTATTTAATGGTTTCAAATCCTTCTAATTTAACTGACATACAACAAAAGCACGGCGTAAACGCTGCTTTTTTTCTCTAATGAATTGGAGACTGGCAATTGTAGTAAAAATGCAGCAATGCATCATCATCATGAAAAACAAAGAAAAAAGAGTAAATACACTGACTTTCAAAAAAAACGCAACACCAAGAAGAACACATCGTACACATTTGAAATTCTGGCATTACGTTGGGTCGGGTAATAGATAAAAACGATCAAAATATCAAAAGAAAATTATTGTGAATAAGTGAAAAAATTTAATAATAATTTAATAATGGGTGGTATCTCCTCTTAAATTAATTCGTTCCTGTAAGCGACGTGGCATGCTTAAAATTAAATTGTCAATATCTTCCTGTGGTATTGTATTCCAGGCAATCCGCACCTGCTCGCGGAGTTCATCTGTGGTCTCTGGAGGGCGAGGTAAACGTTGAAGTCTCCGACCCATTATATCCCATACATGCTCTATTGGGGACAAATCTGGAGACCGAGCTGGCCAAGGCAAAGTATCCAAATTTTCAGCTTCCAAGTACCTCAAAGTATCGTTGGCTACATGTGGTCGCGAATTATCCTGTTGAAATGTGCTTCCAAGATGGTCGTGCATGTGTGGTACAAGAACCGGTTCTAAGACACTATTAATGTACCTCTGAGCATTTAATCTATCATAAATAAAAACAAGAGGAGATCGACTACCATACTGGATGGCACCTCAAACCATGACACCTGGTGTTAAACCAGAATGACGCCTTTCCAAAAAGTCCAAATTTAATCGCTTTCCTCTGCGCCTTCTAACACGTAACCGTTCATCAGATCGCCATAAACAAAATCGGCTCTCATCACTGAACACGATTCTTCTCCACTTATCCACCCATTGCACTCTCAGACGACACCACTCCAGTCGGGCCACCCTGTGGTTTCGTGATAATGGAAGCTGACGCATAGGACGATATGAATTTAGTCCAAAACTTCGAATTCTGCGATACATCGTACTAAGGGGGACCCTTCGATTTAGGGTGGCTACCCAGGTAGCACCAAGAGACGGAATTGTTTCAAACGGGGCGCCTGTCGCTGAACGACGAAGTCGCCGGTCTTCGCGTTGGTTCGTCATTCTTGGACGGCCACTACCACGATGACGATTTACTGACCCTTCATTAGACCAATCTCTCCAAGCTCTTAGCACTGTTGATGCGTTTCGATCCAATCTACGTGCAATTTCGCGGAAAGGTAAACCTGCCTCATGCATACCAACCATTCTTCCCCTTTCAAAGGGAGTTAACTGCCGATAAACTGCATTTTGGCGTACACGAAGCATTTTGCACTACCACACGTTTAATATGGTACTAACAATAATACCTTTATCGCTATCCGCCTGTAAAAAAATTTACAAAAAGAACGATCGTCACAGATAAAAAAGTAAAGAAAAACTTCATATCGCATTAAAATACGAACTTGAAATTTTTATCATTTTTTTCTCTTTACAAGTCTAAAATCATACCAAAATTTCAAATACATACAATGTGTTCTTTTTGGTATTACGGTTTTTTTGAAAGTCAGTGTATTTATTAAAACTATTGAAAATCAGTCCTTTATTTATATGATTTTTTGCAAAAGTGGCCTATATCATCATCTTCTAAAGGATCTTGTGCTCATTATAGAATACTGGCTATTATTGTGATTTATACATTTTTGATAAGCAATCCTAGGATTAAACGATTATATTGATTAAAACGTCCCAACCATATGAAGAATCACTGATAAACCAAATACATCTCCAATACAATCTCATTCAGAGAATTATAGGATAAATGAAGATTTGGGTGTTTCTCCTCGATTTTTAATATAGGTAGTGCTAAGTAGATTCTGACGATAAATCTGTTGCATCCTTACTGCCTGCATTATTTGAATCCCGAACATGTTGCAGTTATCAGGTTAGTTGTTACGATCAATTGTTGCAGATTTTGTATTGCAATTGCAAATGCAATAATTGTTCACTCTAAGGAGTAAGTGGTGAAATTAAATAAAATAAGTAATTTTAACGATGTGTAGATTTCTTTCACAGTTATGGCAGACTGACAATTTTATTCTAATCAAATTAGATTATTCGTTGTGATGTATTAGATCGCCTGATATTAAATATAAGCAATCTCACGAATAGTTATTGTGCTTGCAGTCATACAGATCTTTACATCCATCTCAGACATAATTGGCCACTTGTCGTTCATTGGAACATACGAACTATGGAACACCAGATCATTCAATTTTACTCCATATAATGACATGGTGTAAGTATAGCTGTATATATCTTTTATTTATCCATATTTTTCAACTGATCATCTATAAAGAAAATAGTAAATTAATGCAGGGTTGAATACATACCAGAATGGTTCAAAGCCCCGTGAGACGGAAAATAATCATGGTTTTTTCATTATGTATTATGCAAAAAATTGCATCCTCCATGAAGCAATGATGTCTAACTCCATATATTATTCAGTGTAATGTGATAGTACCAGACTAATTATCTCCGTCGAGAAAATTAGTAGTTTTGTAACCGTCTATACATTAAATGCCGATATGTAATTGGGTCTCTAGTAAGTTAACAAATTTTACGTTTTTAAAGCTTCAGTTATCAAAATTTCAAAAATAAACGAAATTAGAATATTATTCTAAATTTGTTCAGAATCCTAAAAAAGTACTAATCATAATGTACAGAGTGATCCAATTAATGAAATGCCTAGGAACGTAATTCTTTGATAGCGGATGAGAAATCAGGCAAATGAAATTCGCCTATACCTACTTTTTACATTATACATCATGACAAAACCCAGATTGTTCTAGCATTTTTTGTTCATGTTAGTTAACATAGGCCCACCAATAGTGTAAAGAATATATTTATTTATTGAAACTCTTGTTTTAGTGGGTATCTTAACATAAACTATGCAACAATTTCAGCAACAATTGATAAGAGTTTTCTGGGAAATAATAATATCCATATACTATCGGACGCCAGTACTGGAAATTTTGATATTTGCCTTAATGATTTACCAATGGCTCAACTTAAATTGACTTTCGATTATATAGCCGATTTTGGAGTGACAAATATTCCGATTTACGGGAGTGGATCCTACAGGTAGGTGATAATTCGACAAGCATAATAATATTGACTATAACATTCTATGAATGAATACGAACTCTAGTGGATAAATTAACGTCACTTTTCATCGAAATACTGTAGGATTATCGATTGTTTCAATAGTGTAACAATGTCTATGGATAGAACACCAAAAATCCCCCATGAATTCATTAAAAAGTTCAGGAAATATTTTTCATCAGAATGCTGCAACTCGTCAAATATAATTTTTCATTGCATATTTCTTGATGTAACAGACATGTATATAAGGTTAATCATATAAAGTAGATAAATATACTTTTTAATTTTTTTTTCTAATAAAAGGGCAATCAGATTGGCCTGCTAAATTGCCTGACCTTACCTATATGAATATTTTTGTGGGGTTATCTGAAACGTACACTGTATTTAAATAAACCCATCAATAAAGAAATGTTAAAAAATAAAATTACTCAAGAAGCTCTGCAAGCATCTCCTGAAATGATAAGAATGATTCTTGGGGAATTTGAATTGCAACTTGCCCGCCTTCAGTAAATCAATGGGGCACAGTTCAAGTATTTAATACATTAGATTGTAGTACTTTGTATTGTTATTTTTTAAGTATTAATAGTGTTATCGTCATTTCTATTTTTTGTAATTTTTTTCGAAAACTGTTGAATTCAGTCAGGAGTGTGTTCTCTGAAATATATTCAGAATATTTCAAAGAAGTCAAAAATACCATAATATACATGGGTTTCGTAAGAAAAACATTAAAAAATGCTTTTATCTACTATATTGGTGGCCCTGTATACATTTTTGTTACGTCAAAAAATGCACCACTAAAAACAATATTTGACGTCTTCTGGCATTTTCATGACAAATATTTCCTTAAATTTTTAACGAATTTTTGCTGCACTTTTGGCCCTCAATGTATACGTAAGAAAAGCCTCTACTATGCACAAATGCTATGACCATCTAGATAAAAATTTAGCCGCAGTGCTTAAATACAGATTCTGATCGAAGTTATAAACTTCTAAATAACAAATATGTAATTAATTTCGCCTAATTATCCCATTAGTCTAAAATGTCACTTTTCTTTAGTTTCAATCAATTGCAAACGATAAACACACGCAGAAAACATAATCAAGTATAACTCAGCTTCAAAGCAGGGTGATTATCGGTTATGAAAATGTCAATTGATGACGTAACAAATGGATTTGTAATGAGGTCTTAAATAAAGGACAGATTAAGTGAACACGCCCTTGAACCCTCATATTTATGTATATTCAATGGTTCGAACTATTTAAAACGAGTAAGTAGGTACCAATCCACTAGTTGGCCTCGGTTTATCAATCCCATTTTGATGAAACTTGGATTGTTGACATTTTTGTGAAGGTGCTGCGCATGGCACCACCATATTTCTCCTCTGCCTTCTAGAGTTTTCACACTGACTGTCAACTTTTTTTTTTAACGCCATATTGGATTTTTATACCGGTCTACATATGGCCAAATTTCGGCCACATACAGGGTAACCATACACCACCATAAAATTTGTATTTATTGTCTGATGTTGATTAACTTTGTTTTGCTGTGTAGAACTAGAAAAACTTTAATTTAAAATAAAGTGTCACATTTATGTTACAAAAAACCTAGTGTGTAAATTTTTTTGCACATGGAAATTAATCAAATTTTAGTATCATTTATAGCAAAAAAATCTGCTGTATGACTCGATTAAGCGATTTCTCAAATGCACATACACTATTTCATTAAAAACTGTTGCTTATGTTGTGACAAAATTAAAGCTCGCATTCCTATTATGAATTTATTTCGTCTGGTGGAGCAAAATCATGGAATAAAAGCCCAAAAATAACTAACTGACAATATCAGAAAGTAAACCATTAGTGCGATAAGATTAGAGCGTTTTTCACCGAAATTTCCCCAATTTTTGGGAGCATCTTTCTTTTAAAAAATTATCTGATAAACAAATCGTGGATACATGGAGAAATAAAATGACAAAAATATGAACTGACATTTAAAAAAAATATATGTCTCTTGTTTTGCAACCTTTACTAGTGTTTGGTTTTTAAATAGTTTCTTTTGACACGATTAATCAAGAAAAATCACTCACGAAAAATAAAATGATACGACTTGAAATCTTGTATATTTAAATTTTTTCCTTCAGGGGCGAGGTAACAGACGTTAATACAACATTTTGTTGGTTACTGGGGGCAGAAGGGGATATAGTTCTAGACTTTAACATATCAGTTTTATTTCAACACCAACCGGTAAGTTTTATTTTCTGTTCATTATCTTAGATTTAATTTGAAGAGACCTAAAGGACCCATTCAGGTAATACACAGCTTTCCATTTTAAAAATGGAAAATAAGAAATCCCGTATTTTTCAATTTTCTTAGTAGGTCATGAGTTTTTCCGTGTGTAATTCAATGTTCCATACTGCATATTTGTCTAATACTGACAAAAAAAATGATTTTGCTTAAAAATCTTATTAAGCAATTTGGAATAGAATATACCTTCTCGGCAAACCGGTATAATATGCGTTTTTATCTTTAAATGAGTTATTTCCTGATAATATGGCGAATCTTAATTTATCTACTGTTGGTAAAAAGAGATTATTATTAATAATTATTAAATCCCTAATCAAAATATAGTAGTAACAATCATGCGGGACAATTGTAGATACTTATATGATGTATAGGGTGTTTTAAACTTTACCTCTCACGTTTTGTACAAACGAAAGAAAATTGAAAATTTTATCGCGTAGTCTCAAAGAACCACCAAGGATTAAGAACAAAAACAATTTATTTTTTTACTTTTTAAAATGACAGACGGAATATCATGAATAAGTTGATACCATAAATGAGAATTTTCTTAACCACAGCTAATTAAAAAAATAGCTCTTCAATGATTGAACAAAAAGCGTATTTGTGATGAAAAAAAAACCTATTCATAACGCCATATTTGCTATTTTCAAAAAGAAAGAAAACAGTTTTTTTTACCCTCAAAATCGACTTTAGTGGTATTGATTTGAAACCCCGTAATGAAAATTTCGATTTTATTCTCTCTTTTTCCACACAATAAGTGACGCGCAAAGTTTTAAGGCTCTGTACATACACTTAATGCCAATAAATAAAACTTAATTTGCGCAAATACCAACTAATAATCTATAAGTGTAACCATTAGTGATTTACATGCTTTACATTAAACATTACCTACATTCGTTTTAAATAAACTACGTTTACAAAATATTTGTCCAATTCAGATTATTAGATAAATAAACTTTCAAACAACACTTTGCCCTAAATTTATGATAAATACTCGCCTCGAAATCTTCTTATAATATAATTAAATTCCTAGATGTCCCTCACCGGTATATTTAATAACGAGGAATTAGATCCAGTCATAGAGGCCCTTCTAACCCAAGCCAATCGCTTTTTGGCAATGTGGAATAATTACGAACAAGATTGTTCTAGTAAATGCATGTTCAACCCAATTTTTCTGTTTATGATTAATTACTTAATCTATGACATAGTCAATCAAGAATTTACATTTCCGGCCGAAGAATGTCAATGTTTACTGGTAAGTGTAACTGAGTCGTAATTCTTCAAAATTTCATTCCTAGTTAAGTTGAAAAAATCGATTTGAAAACCATAAAAATTCATCTAGAGGTAAAAACGAAAAGTTTAAAAAGACATGAGCATAAACCCTGAATATTCATCAGTAACGTTATATTAAGATTCACAAATTCGCAACATTGTAAAATACGTTAAGTGATTGTATCATTATTTCTCTCATACCCTCGCAGATGTTAACATTTGATATAGGTACAGGGTGGCCCAGATTTTACTTAACAGCAATTATCTCAAAACCTTGCAGAAATAGAAGAATGGTTTGAGTGCAAAGGTTGGCAAACGTGTAGGCCAAAGGTGGTTTAAACATATGGGATGGTTCAAAACAAGCACATTAGCACTCAACTATTTTATTTTAAACCGAACCCCATCTATACTTTGTTGCATTATTCCATGTGCCTTACATTTGTTCCATTTAAGGTACCCTACTCCGATTTTTAACTACTGCTTTTTAATCTTTTCTGAAAATTTGGTTTAAGCTTCTTCCAGTTGTATTTATAGGCGAACTACTTGGCAATGGTGGCTCTATTGTCCTATCATCGAAAAAGTAGGTTGAGACGTATTTGTCCCACTAGTTACTATACTTGGGATTAACGCGGGGTGGTCCAACTCCCATGGTTTAATATTGCTATTTCCTACACGCATAGTGCTAGAAGCTCGGTTATAGGACACAAAACTTGCTAAAGTTAATAACGAATCATGTAACGTTCGAAAACAGTGTTATCAAATTTCATGTTTGTATTTGTTCAAATTTTTTTACCTCTCTTTTGTAGCTCCAAATTCAGCACCATTTTAGAGCAATGCGATAATTTTATAAATTTGAGATATATTAGCACTCTCCTTTTTTCGTACCTCGTGAAATCTTCTTGAGACACCCGGTCCGCTCCTCGAAAAACCCGTTAGTGCGGGATTTTCCTTGAGCACACTTAGAAAAACTTTTTTTATAAATCAGACAATTTATAAAGTCCTGGGACACCCTGAATACATTTATTACATTTCGATCATTTTCAGATACTTTAATGTATATAACATATGTGCACTGCTTATCATATGCGGGAAACACAAAATTTAGCGGGTAGGTTCATGTTTTTACTTTGTTTTTATAGGGTCTACAAAGTTCTTTTATAGAAGATCTGCTTTTAAATGCACCAATGGAAATGTCAGCGTGGATACAAGAAGCAATTCATTTTTTGGCATAAAATAATTACATTTGGGACAAAACAACTGTTTATGTAATTTTATTATGCTGATGTACTAATAAGTATATTATCAACCAAATATTTAGTTGAAACACTATTTTTTCGAGATACTTTTTCTTTGTAATGCTTTTCTAATCACGTTTTTCTTCTAGTAGAAATGAAACAACAACTAAAATGTTACAAATGTATTTTAAGGTTAACTTTAGAGCTGGATTTCTGTAAAATGCCTCAATTGATTTTATAAACCGATACAAATTCAGTGGACTATTTTGTTTATTATTTAAAGCGACTCCACTACCCATACATACCTGCATACCTATTTTTATAATGACTATTTTTCTGAAGTAGAATTTCAAAGCTGAATAGATTTATCATTAAGACATTTTTCTCTTTAAATATTACTTCGTCCAGCAGGTAAGCGAACATCACCAGACAAAAGGGTTGGCATGAACGAAAACTTAGAAAGGGGTCATAACCAAACTGGTAGACCTTAGCTGATATTTATGACATTTTATGCTCGAGCGGTAAATTCTCTGTACAATGATTTGAAATATTAAATGCTTCCGAATTAGTCTATAAATTGGTACCTGTCTAAGACTACCCTTAATATTCAATTCACCAGGAATTTTTGGCAATTATCTGCAGCTATTCTCTGGCATCAATCTCCAATATGATCATGTTATTTCATTGTACTGTACGGATCTGGGAGATTTATTTTTAGGGACACCGTGTACCACGTTGAGAGTAACCAATGGGACGCTTGCAACGTGCGCGCTCACACACAGGTAGGTAACACGAGGAGACCCGACAGAATTTCACATTTTGTAGTTTCAATTGCGATTTGAGTGTCGTGGAGTGTTGATCGATTTTCGTCTGAACGAAAAAACACGCGTTGATCACGTTTCTTTCCGATTTTGATCATTTAAATTTAACTAAACAAACTGATTTATAAAACTAAGTAGAATTGACTTTGTGGGTTTCGCTTGTAGTGACCTTTATACAACTATTTTCCCTAACAAGACCAGTTACTGACACTAAGTTTTAATAGGAAAATTTTTCTGTGACTCATCATTCTACGGAACAATTCGCTAAAGGATTATTTTATCTAATTTCGCCAAAACTTATGTTCAAAATGAGTGTTTTACTAAAAGTGCTCGTTGTTTTTGGATTTTGTGGAGTGAAATGCAGTAACGCTATTGAAGATTACTGTTCAGTGAACACATTTGACGACGATATTGGGGGATTGATGCACTTCACCAAAGAACCGACCAATGAGGAATTCGCTATCGTCGGCAAATTTAAAGGCCTGCACTGTTGCGCTAAAGGGTATAAGAGTATAGAATGGTGAGACAATCGTTAATAATAATTTGCTGAATTATTGAATCCCTACCATAATCGGCCAAAAATAAATATTTGCATACTTTACTATTATTTACGTACACAACTGAACTAAATATTTACATCAGCAATTTGTTTATAAACCTTCCTATAGAACAATTAGTGGAATTATTTTCAATATCAGGTATTTTGAAATATGACGGAAACTGCTATTTAGCTCTCTAATTTGTCTATAGACGTTCACACGTGTGTTAAACAAAGACGACGTTAATATTTTGTTATTGCGACAGGTATGTAATAATAGTAATGCAAGTTATGCGTTTATCACGTTCGGCAAAGTGGAATCACTTTCTTTCGATTTTACGAATTTTTCACATAATTTAATTATCCCTATGACTAGAAGTGCGTGGTTACAATATATGCAGTTTTTTCTACCATTCCGGCAGTTTAATGATATATTAAATCTAGCTAACTAATTTTTGTCTATTTTTAAGGGGGGTACCAAAGTTACCTCAGAAACGGGTTACAGCTCCTTCCTCCATAAAATCGTTCTTTAAGCATTTATTGCTAAGCTGGTGATTCGCCTTGTTTGGCCATTTCATTGGCAAGACCTATACATGACAAAAAAATATTTCCAAGTTTTAACTCTTTCAGCGGGAATATTATTCTATAAAAGCACACAACGGGTCACAAACATGTCTTAAATCTCTGTAACAAAAAGAGTATATTGGCGTCATTCTTTATCCCCAAACAGCAAAAAGTAATACATTTTCTGCTCCAACCATCGAAATGTTTACAAAGTGCCTTTTTCCGGTTCCATAAAGAAAGCTGGAGCTTCTGTATTCATCTAATGAAACTTTCTTGATTTATTGTAAATCGTGCATCGACGAATTTTTATATTTTTTGCAAACATGACAACATGACAATGTTTTATTGATGAACAGAATAACTCCAAATGGGGCAATACGAATGAACGTATGCAAGGGTTGTGACGATCCTTAATAGCGTAGTGACAGTAAAGTAGCGATTTTTACCGTTCAGGTTTTTTAAACATTTTGATAAGTCTTAATATATTTTCTCTCACAGGATTTATCATCGGTACGTTAGGACTTGTCAGAAACGCACATTCTCGGCTGGGTTTCTAAGGTTGCTTTCTGAGATATGGAGTTCTGAAGTTTTATTTTCAGTTTCTAACTGTCAGAAAAAACCAAATCGAATTTGAAACGTAGAATGCTCTCATGAATTGTCACAATGGTACACAGCATCCGTGGCCAAGTGCACTAGTGCCAGAGCGATAATTCAATAAAAACAAACAAATACGTATTGAAGAAACTAAGGAATAATCTCCATCAGGGAATGGGGCATGAAATTATTTTATCAATATTAAACATTTTTTTATGCCGGTCATCATTTCCCAGCACCTGATTTCTGTGATTTATTGTCCTTTAGGTGTCAAAAACTGGATATTTCCGAGGATGTTTCCGAGAATTTCATTACGTAATCCGTCAAATTAGAAATTGCAATATTTCATTATTATACTGAACCAATTACTGACAAAAAATGTTTCATATATCAATTTGCACTAGTGCAATTGGCAGTGCTAAATACACAAGTGCATCAAAAACAATATCAAAATGATACACCGAGGAAATTGGCTCAACACGATAACCTTGAAACCAGTACTATCTAGTTACTGTTGTAGATGGTGATAATTGTAGGAATGTAATTTTGGAAAATTTTTCTCAAGCAATTTCAAGATAAGGTCTAGGGGGAACTTTCCTGTTATATTTAATAATTCTGCAGGCAGTGGACAATGCAATCGCCGGTCTAAAGTGCAATTATTGCTGTGAAATTATCAGTCGAGGTTGCAGTTGCTGCTGCGATTTTTCGATAATTGCATAGCACAAATTATCAGTTTGACAAAGCAGAGAAATATTAGAGATTATTTCCCTGGGAGAGCTATCAATAGTATAACAAACTGAAACATTTAAGTCGTCCTGTCGTATTCTTCCAGGATATAATCCATAAAATTTTACTTTTCAATTCAATTAATTTTACTTTACATACGTACTTTTATATGCTCAGAGTTGAGGTAAAATTTGATGAAAGTTATCTTTGTTTACATAATCACGAAAACATTTTTAACCCAGTTTTTGTTCTTGGTATCATTTATCTCCATTACACTTCACATAGTGACTGCTCATAAATTCAAATAGTTCGTTTTGATATCCTATAATTCGAGGGATAGGTACTTTACCTCATCAATATAGCATCTTATCTCGGGCTTATCTAAGATTGACGCTGGGCTTCTAGTTTGGGAATTTTATAAAATGAGTATTTTCACGAGTTCGGTAGGAATTTGCAGTAAATATATTAATTCATATGGAGACAACCATTTAAAGAAATGCTTCTGATCGTTTTTATAAGTATGATTAATTCACCTTTATTTCAAAAAACTTCAGTTCAATTTCGCATTTGTGTCTTTGCTTTAACTCTGTTAAATCAATAGTGCAAAACGAGCGAAAATCGAAACACTCGATGAAAGTTTCTGTATTAGACCCTAGAGTTCAGACCTAAACAACACCGATCATAAATAATTTCAGATATTGAGCTCTTTGGCTCGGATTTTGTTTTTTTTACAACTTTGTTATGTGAATCGATTTAAATCGAATTTTTAATATCACTAGACATGATACATAGAGCTCGTGAATAAAATTTTTGACCTCGGGAAACCCGGAGCATGAATCATTCGATGCGCATCGGTATATTCGAGGGTGTATCCAACAGCTTTTAATAGCTCTTTCAGCTATAACAATTATTAACCATAATTGTTGATAAATGCGTTTTTCACATAGAATTACTCTGAGGTATGGTCGCATATGGTTGAAATTTACGTCTATGTTGTAAAATATTCAGAAAACATTTTAAAGGTAGGTATGCAATTCTTTACATTATTTAACTGGCCGGCATTCGATGTCATCCACTTTAAATGAGCGGTAGACCACACACAAGGCCCCATTTTATATCTTACTCATTTGAGAATTGGGTTGTGAACGGATCATTTGACCAAGGGAGTTTTGTATTTTTTCTCCATTAGTCGGATAGATTTTTTTCGGTTACTGTAGATAACATCACAGTCGTAATGTGAAATTAAGTCTTGGTACCGCAATCTTTGAGATTTCGTGCAGTTAACACATATTTTTTTTTACATTCCATACACGTCAGGACAAGGTCCCTATCTTTGAAAACAAATCCCAACAACAAAATACTTCACCGGCCTTTCAAGCCATCAAGATAAAGGGGCCAGCTATTCATAAAATAGACACATCTTCATTTTTCACACAGTAATGTCCTTTACGAGAGTTAAGCCGAGGGACTACCGCAACCGTTCTTGGAATCACCCCGGAATAGGTTCTGCTACCTTCTGTCACCTTTTTCGCCCATAATAAAAATAAACCGCCCCCTAGGGTGAGGATCTCTTGTTATAAGCACCGCTTATGGTCCCCCCGAAACAACCACCGCAGAAAAACATCAACTATATTGAATGATCAGTAGGATATTCGAGAATACAAGGATAATTATTAGACACAAATACTCAATCGAATATGTATTATACATTACATATATCCAATGAACTGTTTATCCAGCACTACAATTCCTATTTCGGACACTTATTGAACGAGCTTTTTAAGACCATCATCCCCGTTGAAGAAATATTCTGAGGGGATGATGCTCATTACATGTGAGTATAATATTCTGGTTTGTTCACAGCTAAACGTCCGCACTCTCCGTAAATTAGCTAAAAATTTCATTTAAACAATTTCGCTGGAAAAATTCATACCTTTTTATAAATCACATTTCAATACACGAATAAACACAATACAAGTAGATGAAATTTTCCTGATGTTCGAAGAACTTTCTTCTCTCCTGATCTGCTTTTAGGGCAGCACTAATTTAGACATAATTCATTTTCAGCAATATTTATAGCCGATCTGGTTAAGTCACTAAATAATTAACAATAAAATCTATAATATTTTAACTTTAGCCATTGTTAGCACGTTATCGCGTCGCCACATCAATTTCAAATTCAAGACCTACCGAAATATAATATTTAAGCCTTGCCAAATACCCGGGAAGCCTTTATGCATATGGAAACTTTATTAGGCCTATTCTGTAGGGATATTCATATTTGCGAAGGCTTAAGGTATTTCGTGTTTATTACTAATGCAGCGTGATAGAATGTGTATTCTGTCACGCTTGATAGCATATGTTGTTCTGTAGGTGTTACTATGGTTAATACGCCTTATTATGTATTTACAAATAGATGTATGGTATACTGCCTGGTTATAGAGCCATGCACAAATATATTTATGTATTTACTGATTACTCGACAGATGATCATGTAAATCACAATATAATATTTTATGTTCTCTTTGCTCACAAAGAGCTCTCTATGATATTGTATTCGACCCATAAACTGATTCACTATTGTCCTAGAAGAACCAAACAGAATTTATAATTTTAGTAGAATAAAGGAGGTAATATGACTGAACATTGGCTAGACACATAAATGTCTTTTAACAAGTCATTCTTGAATTTCAGAAATATTTTAGTTTTACCTTAAAACGTAACTTTTTAGCAAATTAATATGGAATCAAACCTAAAATGTTGAATACAGGGTGTTTGATGAGCATTCCGAACACTTTCAGGGTCTGTAGAGCTCATTAAAACAAATATTTATATTAGATTAAAATTTATTTCGAAATCATCTCGTTTCTAAGATACCAAGCGTTTATATATGTGTATATACATATATATGTATTTAATTATTTCAAAAGCGATTTGGGGTAAGGACATGAAATTAGGGGCACGCTATTGCGGGATAAATGTGCACGTTCTGAATTAGGCAGGATATATCCACCTACACCATTGGCGCTCGTGCGCCTGTTCAATGGGGTGTTTATAATGAAAAAAATTTTAATACGAATATATTTTGCTAATATTCCATCAGTTCTTCATAAAAAAAGGCCTTATTGTTGTTTTGTTGCTCAAGTAGCCGCTTTTAAGATACCAAATAATTTTTCATTTCTGTGCCTACAAAATGGCCTAGTTCCAAGTTAAATTTTTTTCGATTTTTTAGGAAAAATTTATTTAACCTTTGTTTTAGTAGAAATAGAGAACATGAAGACAAATATGTGAGAAACATGTCACATCACAAAATGATGCTCCTAAATTGTAAACTAATACTTCTAAAGTTAAATTCTGAGTTATTTATACATATGGAAACGTTGGGTTGCTGCACGGACGCCACTGGTGTGAGTGGAAATGTTCTGCCTACTCCAGAATATGCACATTTATCCCCCCATAACGTGTCCTTCATTTCATGGCTTTACTCCAAAGCGTTTTTGAAATACTTAAAAAACATTTAAAACAAAAAATGAAACGTTCTATATCTTAGGAACGGAGCGATTTCGGACCGAAGTTTATTCGATCTAAATATTTGTTTTTATAAGCTCCACATCTCCTGATAGTTTGTTGGTATGTTTATGAAACACCCTGTATAATGAGGTTTTATTTCAGACATCACGTAGGTATTATACAACGAATATTTACATTAGGTACTTATTACGTAAATAAATATTCTTTGTATCTGATTTGGACCATCAATGTTAGGCACCGGTAAGTCGAGCGTCCCTGTCACTTGTGCCTATCGGGCATTAACTTACTTAATGTTAATTAAAAATCGCCATTGTTATTCAGACAAGGCACATTCATGCGAAAATTCTAAACGTGTTGGCGAAGCTATTCTGTAAGACTGATAATGAATATAAAGTACTTATGGCAGCCGTTCCTGAAATTTTCAAGTTCTCGTGACAATTTTATTTAATTGTTTATTGAAAGGAAGTTCGTATCAAAGATCTCCATTGAAGGAAGTTCAGTCTGCGACATAAGAAATTTAATTGGAAAGCTTGTGTCAGCGCGTAAGCTGTAGAAAAGAAGTAGTTTGAAATTTAAGGATACTTTATTGCTACATCTAGGCATCGTCTTCAGGGATAAAGACGAAACTAGTTATTCTTAAAATTCACGTAATTTATACATAATAAGTATTTGTTTTATTTCATACAGTTCGCAATACTATGGCAGTTTTCGCAACTAGTAAAGTCGGATGCTTGAGAGCAGTAGTATTTCTCAGAAATATGGATGTTACAAAACCGTTCTGCAAGTATAAACAAGCGAGTAGTGTATGAGTATGCATGTAAATATTTAAGGATTATACATTTTTCCCTCGATTTCTTGTAAATGTGTGGATTTAATATCAGCAATTCCAATATTGCTTCTTCATATCTAGGCCAGTTAAAATTAAATAGCTCTTAGATAATATAAAGATAACGTCAATCCTTCGCAAAAAGTTTTTTCCTTCTTCTGAGTTACGATCGCAGTTCGGCCAATAGATTGGAAGTGAACCATCCTCCTAGTTGCTTACGAAACCCTAACGAAAGGTCGATACAGATCTGCGGCGCATTTCTGCTACGCACCATGTGCTATTACCGAAATTGCTGACGTCTGTTAATCAAATTAGGCGCATGCGCGGCTACTCTGCTTAGTACTTGTGGATGTCTGTCGACGGCTGATTTGCACCTCATTTCTACCAGTAACCGTTCTTTGTGCTGTTACCACTTTTATTTCAGTAAAATTCGATTATTTCTAGTCTTACAATTTTTTTTTTGGTCTAAGACAGTTACAAACGAAAATTGAAAATATTTTTAAACGTTTTCGAATAAAAATGCAAAGAATCATCCTGGGGCTCTGGCTGCATTAGAACTTATTCGCGAACTCGCGTTCATAGGAATTTTTTCTTATTTCCACGGTGGGAAAAACAACCGAAACGTACATGTCACTCAAACGACTGCAACTAGAACATGTCTGCCATTCTTTCTCTGCTGCTTGGAAGCATTAAACTTTAATTCTCACACATCGACTCCCACGTTCCACCCCGCCTGGTACCATCGTACCATCGTCAAACGAGCGGCCACACCGAAAAACAAAAGAAACGATGTAGACACCCGTTCTACTGGGATGTTATCTTGTCTTCGTCGCCGCCGCAACCGTGGTCAAGTCCATTAATAACATCTCAACCAGTTCAAGCCAACGAAACGTATTCAATGTAACACACTTGATAACACTTTTTTATTTAGAATGTAAGCGGATTTCCTCTGTGGATAGCAAAACGTCTCATTATCCACCAGTAACAGGTACTGTGTCTTTATTGACTGCCCATCTCGATGACTACTCTGTCTGTTCTATCCATTTTGTTAGTTTGAACCAATTACTCTATGACATATCGATCCTTTCTCACTCATTCGCGCTTTTCATTCTCTCCCACGTATTCGAAATCATTCATCTCTCCGAAAGCTCAGCTTCGAACCAGTTAGTCCTGTTAAAATAACGATTAACGGCCTTTCCATAATTTCATATAAGCAAACATTAACTGTAGATTATAAGGCATCGTATATGGTTACCGTAGTAATTTGCATGTCTCGTAGGAGCTCTGGCCGAGAACAAGTTATTTTCCAAACCGAATGAGAACTTATGAATGGGTTAATGGAACTAGGTTACTTCAATTTGAATAAGTGAAGCCAGTAAACCAATTAGCTGCATGTTTTAGTAGAGGAGAATGAGTCTGCTCTTTGTGTACACGACGTTGATTGTTGCCCCAAGTTGATGGAATAGCAGCTTTTGCTTCAAAAAGTTGTTTAAGTAATGAAAAAAAGTTATTGTCTCAACTTTCCTGTTTTCAGCATTGTGTAGGATTCTAAGGTAACCCAAATTCATCTCACGTAATTCAGAGTTAATCACATCCTTATCATTAAAACTTAATGTTAACTACGGAATACACCCACTCGTGCCTCATTATCTGCTTTGCATTTTCAAATTTGAATGTTCCTACATGCAATTTTATTTTATGACACATTTAGAACGCAAAATGCCAGAACTCACTTAGATTCAAATCTAAAGTTACGATATTGTAATTTATTATTTTTGTGTGGGCCTGAGTCATAATTTAGCTTAACTCGTTTTTAGCATAGTTGGCAGTTCCGCGGACTAAAATCGTCAGCGTGCTTAAGCATCAGTTTATGTCGTTTTAGGATCTGCTCATTATTGTTTAACGCAAATTTAAACAATATCACTCGATTTATTCTCGTTTTTAGGCGTTCATAACTGCTCTTCAATTCAAACACAAAGCGATTGTTTAAATGCTTTAATTCAAAAACGAACAGACTCTCCAGGGGATCTGATGGACTCACTAATTGATAATTATTACTAATTAATTAGTGACTGAGACTGCCAATTTAGTTGTCGCATTCGGATTATGGGCTCCTCTTTACGGTGAAGGTCTTCGAACTATGATACTATTCATTGCATGTTTATTGCTGATAACAATTGTGCAACTACAGTTATCGTTCCCACGAATAGTAAAAATTACTTGCAAAGTACTTATAAAGTATATTTTATAAGATAATTATTAAATTTCCATTAGTGCGTACTTTATTATTTGGCTAAAAACATGTCTGCTGCTCATCTACAATCATTAAAACGAAATGTGTTCGGAATATCTGGCGTTACATCGTAAAAAAAGTGATACATGTGCTTTTATTTGTTTTATTATGCGATACACCATTTCTAAAATTTCGAGAACGAAAGCGTTTTTGGAGGATTTTCCACATAAGTTATTTTTACATGATCATCCGCGTCAAATAACTGGAAATAATTGGTACCTATTTATTTGCGTTCTTGGTATTGCCAGATTAAAAATGCCTATTAATAACAAAAAGAACGGCAGTAGACCTTGCCAAGCTGAAAAAGAAAGTTTTCAGATGTTTTTTGACCAGAGAAATAAACAATAACCCGGCGTAATCATCAGATATTTCCGGGAAATCATGAGTAACCATGGACTAGATTAATCTTATCTTGATCTCCGACGTTCGCGGTATTCCAATAATTCAAATCTATTATTATCTATATTATTTCCACGTACAGTGTAGGTGTTGTCGACTGACTTCCACTTATAGATAAAAAGTCAATAAAATTATTCCCCACACGACAAACATCATCAGACATCGGCCATTCACACTACAAACGTTATTTGTATTCAAAAGCGGTCCCTGAGGTTCAGCTAAATGAAACTGGCGAAAATTTATTGGCCTCGGAAATCATTTAATGTTTAGCGATTTGTTGGAGCCGTTAATGCCCAATGGCCATTTTAGCTGGGGAGTTTTTTTCAATTCTCTCCGTGGAGGAAAAAAATCTAACAGCGACGAGGATATTCCAGGGGTCCAATGCAATCTTGGAGCTACGCAGAATATCTACTACTTATGCTAATCAGCAAATTCGCAGTTGATTGCTTTCCTCGACGGGGGGTACATATTGGAGATCTTATTTCTCAACCTGGTTAACCGTCTGGTAAACCATTGATTTAATACCTCGAACGCAGGAATTTCTGAAAATCTGGTATTTTACGGAACGCAAATGACAGATAAACGATTTATCGAGAAAACCAGAGATAAATGTAGTTGTCAATGCGATATATCGATGTCCACTAATACAGATAACAGAAGATTTGAACATCATATACTCCTGATATGTCTAGACCGTAAACAAATCCTGTATCACTGGAATTATGATCTCGCGGTCCGCCTCCTCACAAAACCTGAAGGGCCGTTATGCAAGCCTGAACCTGATGTGGGCCTGCGCGGAATATCCCTCAAAATCTCACTCTAAACCAAAACACGTTTCCCATAACCGGCAACTCTACCTTTCAATCGTCGTTAAAGTAAAATCCTACCTGTTCTCTGTTGGTATAACCACCTAAACCAATATATATTAACCTGATTTAATTTCCAGGAACGGTATAGATTTCCTCGACATTCTTCACCCCTGTCTTTTGTAGGTCATGCAACCACGAACTTTAACAGTGTCGAATTATAAGAAACCAATATTTATACAGAAGTTCGATTAATAAGGCTGTTAGAGACTAATATAGAAACAACTGTAACGTAAACATTGTGAACTGACCATGAAGGGCCCTGAAAAGTAGTTCGAGAACTAAAGGAACTTGCCTGAAGAGTGTCGGCACAATACGAGGAACATTATTCTCAATGTCCATCGAAAGTAAGAGATTAGAATAGATTTCTACAAGAAGTGACAAGTTTAGAATACATGGACACCGTTGCAATTTTTACCTGAAAGCCTCATTGGACACTGAAGAGTTTTCGCGCCGATATCTCATTTCGCTTATATTTTCACTATCAATAAATGTACCACCGACTGACGCTGTCAAGTTGTCAGTTATGTTTAGTTGAAGTATAGTTACAGAATACATATTATGGTGATTGTTCAACGGAAGTTGCAACTTGGAGGCAAATTTCATATAAGTATATTATATATTTCAAAAACTCCTCTTAAGCTTTGTGTTATCAATAGGAAAACCACTTTAATAATAAATCATCGATTCTACACAAAAATACCCACAAGAATTCTACCTACCCTTGTCACAAATTTCAATAGGGGATAATAAACTCGAAACTGCAAGCTTTCTAGGAGTTTGATGGGCTTTTGAATCCGTTTTACCTTCCTGTGAAATTGCGAAGCTTAAACCTATTGTAAATTTGCTGACGCTTTCGCTTAATGTAAATGCCTTGAGGATCCTTTAAAGATTAGTTGATTCTACTTGGGAATATTGGAAAAATAAGCAATTTTTGTTTCGAGAACTATGGCTATAAATATTTTTGTAAGGAGAATCCATGAAGCGCTTGCTGTGCTTTGTAGATTTTCGAAAAATTGTTTGGAGAGTTTGCTATAAATATTTAAAAAACCAGAGGCAGTAAACACGTTACATCTTGTAATGAAAATTTAAGTTACGTAACTTACGTGACTTCAAAATAACAGCTCTTTTTCCATGTCAATGGATACCATAGGAAATGGTTTGCACGTGGAACGTGGACAGCTGCCTGTCAATCGAAATGTTGCGGTGATGTGACACTTGGGATATGGCTTTATCTTGAGAAATTAACACCATTTCACAAGTCAATAAATAAATAGACCAACCCACTACAACAATCAACTGTAATGGTTTATGCCAATGGACCCAAAGCATTTTACCACCTCGGAAAACCTATTTATGGTAGGGTAATAGTGGACTCGCTCATTGGACTATCCTGCCTACCAGTCTCTCGTAAATGGGCTATTAATTATTGTGACCCACGAAACGACCCCACCTGTCGACCGATCTCGTCAAGTTTAGCGTGTTTGCACAGTGCGACCCTATAGAGGTGCTAGGGTTTTCTTAACTCTACGCTCTTCTTAACACTGCACTCCTCTTAAATTTTCGTCCCTAACAGACGAATTTTCATGATATTTTGTCCTCCCAACCAGATGAATAATTTTGCTCTTTTCTCTGGGAGTATGCCGGATTTGTTTTGTAGTTATATAACGTCACCAGTTTCCTCTACGTGTGTGTAATGGATCTCGGAACAGTAAACTCAAGAATAACTCACCGAGTAATTTATTGTGCTGTTAAGTAGTGTCACCTCAACCAACAATAGAACAGAGAGGTTGACTAAGTTGAGGAAGTCAACGTGGCCAAAAAGCGTGAAGTACAATATCAGAGAGATTGTGGATCTAAGAAAGAGATTACAAGTTGTCGAGTTTTTTTTAATTTGAAACTAAAGTATAACGCCCATTGGCGTATTACAGCCAAAAAGGTATTATCGGCTAAATTAGAGTTTACCATGCTCAAGCCTAATGCTTAAATAAATAGCATAATTGATTTATTAAAGGGGTCTTCCGATTATGCTGATGCAAAGCAACTTAATCATAGGTAAATCCTCATGTTGACAGCGGCGGAATTTCCATTACATAAGACAACCCTTATCTGAGAATAACGAGCACCAAAATTTGTGTCGAGTGTAAAAAAAAGGGAGACACTCATAGGCGTAGTTTTTCCATGCGGAAAATCGTCAATTTCTCTTTCTGTAACTTACTGGATGGACTCAAATTTACCCCAATTAAATGTCGGTTGCAGTTTTCGAGTTCTCGATACACGATCACATAATAACAGGTTGTCTTATATACTGTGGTCGCAATCGAAGCACGAATTCGAAAAATAATCACCCACTGAAACCGCAAATGATAGAGTGGAAGAAATTGCTTGGAATAATATGGAAAAGAAAGTACATATGGAAATTTTTTTTTTTTAATTCGCAAGTAATATTACAACATTGATGCTCTACTAATTTATGATTCCTAAATGCATTCACGATATCAAAGCCACGATTTATATAATAACTACCCAAGAATTTTTAAACAGTTTCGCTAATGCGGATCATTTGAACTTACACAAGACAAGCGAAAGTAAAACCTTAAATTGAGTCCAAAAAAACTGGCCGTTTCATGCGATTGTGGTATAGTGGAGGAGAATTCTATTTGGGATTTTCAGTTTTTTCCAAATCCACAAGCAGTAGAGGTTTTCAATGGGTTTTAAGCGACGCTTGTTTCGAAATTTATTTATATAATTTGTGGGCTTCGATCGATCTGAAATGACTACCAGAAAATCAATAAAACAAAATGTTAAGTAGTTCTTCGGTTGATTGTTCAACCAGGAGTAGAATGACCCCGTTTTTAAATTGCCAACGCCTGTTTTTTTCATTCAAAGAGGAGGATGATGTATTTGAGATCTTTGAAAGTTACCGGTTCTCTGATGTATATACAAACTGCTCAAGACCAGAAGTATAGAGGATTCTCTCGGCAAAAAGTAGTCCAATAGAAATGGCCACTTTACAGTACTACCGCGGAAAAATATTTCTCCTCTTATCTGTCCACGCAAGTACCCATAATTGCCGTCTACTATTCCAGTTATTTTAAGAGTTCTCTCTTGGTTATTGTCTTATGTGATGCCTGTACTATTAATTGGTTGAACTGCTGAAAAATCATTACAATAAATAGAGTAATTTGCTATATGTAGTCACCCAAACTAAAAATATCCCTCAACAAAGCCTCTGCAAAATTTGATATTTTTCCCTTTGTGTGACCGGACCGTGATAGTTTTGTCGATTTGTTACTTCGAAACAAAAGCTATTTGAATTTGACTGATGATGTGTTCGAGGAATCCCGTTGCTTATTGTTAGTAGGAGGGTATAAATTAATAATATCCGCACACATGGTTTAATTTTATATATGTTCATTGCAGCGAATTGTATGCATTTATAAATATGCATAGGACATCTGTAGGTTTTATCTATGCTTCACTAAAACCGATCCTGCATCATTAATCTTTGGAGCGCATTATTGGGGTCAATTTAATCCCCCTCGCCCTCCCCCGCCGTTTGCTTACTTAACCCAGAAACCTACGTTTAACAGTTTTAAAAAATGAACTGCCTGCACTCTTGTACTTACGTACAAGCACAATTAGCACAAATTTCAACTGGTTTACAAGCAAACAAAAAATGTATTTTGCCTTGGTAATCATCGTTGACCCCAAAATGTTGTTTTTTTTTTTTCGGAATGGAGTTGTTTTCGTATAGAAATGGGATTGTTTGGTATTCATTTTACATACCTATTTTTAGAAACAACATTTTTTTGCGATAGCTGGCTGTGATATTGACATAGAGAAACAAATGATGCCCATAACTGAAACACATAAAATAATAATAATAATATTAATAATAATAATAGTAATAATAATAATAATAATAAAATATTCAACAATTGTTTAAATGCAAAATTTGGCTGTGCGCCTTTGTTTCTCTACGTCACTCATAATCTATCGAAAAAGATGTTTTTTTTTCCAAAAATAGATACGTAAAATTAATACGACACCCTACATGTTATAAATAATTTTAAGCAGAAAATAATACCTTTTTAATGATGCCAAAAACAAATATGATCCATCTTTAAAAAAATACCATTTTATGTTGTAACTCTAAAAGCCGTGGACTTGGAAAAAATATTTCTCTATCGCTGTGATCTACTCAAAAAAGTACCTGAACAACGTAAAAGTTACTTTTATGTAACTAGCGAAATAAAGAAAATCAGGAAGATTTTTCGAAAATGCCATGAATCGAACTTTTGTTTATAGCGCGACAAGACACAAAGAAAAATTAAAACCGACATTGAATCTGCCTCAAAAAATACGTCGAGAATGCTTTATTAGTTGTTTTCTCCTTCTTACTGTTTCGTAGATTCTCTATAAAAACCTCAAAATTCGCCCATCCTGTACGGAGATTAACACGAAGATGGCCAATGGTAATTTCTTATCTTATGACAAATATAATAACTGTAAACGGGTTGGTTATCTTCAATCACGCAAATTCAAGTTATTTTAAAGCCGACGAGCACGGAAAAAGACCATTTATTAGAGAAATAGGTGAAGCTTTAGTCGAAGCTCAAATGCCGCGCCGCACAGGGGAACCCCAATTACCATCTGTGGTACGACTTGGTATGCAACTTTGCTATGTGGAACCTTCAACCTCACAAAAAGTTAGGACTCAGCCTCAACAAGGATGCTGAAAACGTTGTAGATATTTGTCACCGAAGCAAAAATGTAAAGACGTCAGATCAGTGCGTTCAAAACGTTTTAAAATAACATAATTACAAAACTCATTCGGTAATTATTTTTTTTGCAGACACTTAGTAATTATTATTATGTGTCTGAACTGTTATTAACCTTGTATAGCGGAATAAATTCAATATTATTCGTTTGTTATAACATAAACATATTGACAATACGAAAATAATGCTTTTTATGCCTCTTTGATATTTCATTATGGGGTTATAGTGACACCTGAATGTAGAGTTTTCACAAGAATATAGTTATGCACATTTAAGGTTAAGGTACAACACATCGATTCTTATCCCTATAACCACGCAAAGATCTTACTACTTTCTGTATGAAAGCAAAACTTATGGCTTCACCATATTTTTTTCATATCTCATCACTTTGTCAACGATCAGCTTTTATGTAATCATACAAAAACACCAAATTTATGATGATGCTCAGATCTATGTTCAGACTTCTGCGGTATATTTAGATATCTCGAAGGCCTTTGATGAATTGCATCATACATTTTTTATCTCGAAGCTGTGGTTTTGAGGGATTCCTCTTATACATCATACTATTTTATTAGAAAAAAGTAATCGTGTACGAAATATGTGTCTTTCCGAGCCGCAACCGTCAGGCTGTTTCCAGTTATGGTGACCAGGAGATCTGATAAATAAATTGCTACTTATACCACAAGATTACATTCTGGAGGTTTTTCTTCAAAATGGGAAGGGCTAATCTTGGTGCTGGATTATATTTTAAACGGAAATTCTTTGAAACTCTAATTCATTTAAAAAATAGAAAAATTCAATCCACGCCCATATCAATTAATCATATAAAGCATGAAAAACTAATAAATCACACTCTATTCAAATGCGTTTGATTTGGATCACTATGAAATGAGGCGAGAAGAATTGCGAAAGGTTGAGGGAATTACTCACTATTAAAGTGTGTATCTTTACCGGAAAATAACTAAGAATAAAGGATAGAAGTGAGCTCACAGTAGAGGAACTCCCGTTTCCGAAGTTCTCGTTTCTCGTGAATTGGTACTCTTGAATAGTTCTGGGCGGAAGGAAAGGTGGAAAGAGACTCCTTCGGGCCGACTTTAGATGCTTTGGGGTACTTCACGCTAGTTGTCATTATTTCGGGTTGTTCCCTTTAATGCTTGTTAGAAGAAACATTTGCTTGTATAAAAAGAGCGTCGTAACAGTCCCGCTTTCGGATTTTTGAACAAAAATTTTAGAATTTATTTTCGTCAGTCAACTTTTGCTACTATTGCTAGAAAATTAATCTCAAACTCCTCACAGCACAATCAAAACCTTGGAAGTTGATCGGAAGTTCTTAAATATTCTACGAGACTAGCTTTTGATCTTTTTCTCCCACCAAACTCTTCTTCGTACAGCACAATACTTATCTGGCTCGCATTTAAAATTATTTAGATTTATTACAATTTATCTACCTTTAAGAAGTGACGATAATTGTATATGTAGCTTCAAGCTTTCAAGCTTGAACAGAACTCGAATGTCTGTTCAAAGTCTACGATCAGGAGTGTTTCCGACATTAAAATTAGCCTTCGTGTTACTCGCAAATTACCACATCTTTCAACTATTCGTCATCTTAACATATCTTTATGAAAGATAAATATCAGTAATAAGACCTGAAACGGCAATATTAAGCTAATTACATACTAATTAGGCTTTGAAGCCAGGAAGGATTTGAATTGTTGTTTTACGTAAAAAATGATTTTAAGGGATTTTGCTGCTTATGCTGCTGATTATAGACTTTTCCGCTATACAGCGGGTCCAAGATGAGGATGTCCAGCATGAGGATCTCGTGAACGGAAAAATCATGTTTATCGACATGCTCTTGAGACGAAAAAAGGCTACGAAGGAGAGCTGAAGCTTTCGCAACTGTCACACCAAATATGTTGCTCAAAGTGTTTACGTTCTCTCAAAATCGACAAAAAAAACTCGCCAGGGCTGCATTTAGAAAAATAAAGTTGATGATGCTTGTTGCGATTTATTTTCGAAACTCAGCCAGACGGTCCTTGTAGGAAATTTGCATAATTTTAAAGCTCAACGCTTCTCAGAAGTTACACACGTAGAACACTTGTAAACTAACAGAACTATGTTTTTCCATTGAATATAGTACAGAATGCCGCGTCTTCCTTCTAAAAAGGCAATTTCTTCTTAAGGTCGCCATTAGTAGTACGCTCGACCTGGTGAGTCTGCGTAATCTATGACAATCCGTGTTAAATTGCTTATAGCACTTCGAAAACAGTAGATGTGCCCGGTGCAATAACACCACTTCTTCGATTTTAATTCAATGAAAATCATAATAATTTGTTCCTCCTTTCGTTGAACGCAAAAATTATACCCGTTTGTCATTTCTTGGGAAAAATCTTGGCATTACTGATTTTGTATTATCCGCATAGGCACAGACACGCGGAGAATTTCCAAGATATCGCACCGCTAATCGCGTTCCAGAAAGCAATTTGAGCCAGTTTCCTGGAACGACGGTTAAAGTATAAAAATGGGACGCGTTGAAGGGTTTAGTGATTTAATCCAATAAGCCCAGGTTAATGGAGTCTAAAAACTAAACAGTTAAGTGCACTACTATTTGCTTAACTTTTAAGTAGGATTTGCTAGCGTCGCATTTAAATAGCGAAGCTAATGCTATCATTAACCCGACGGGGAATCTTCCTAATAAATCCACAAATAAACTGGCGCGTCACCTTTCTGTTTGAAAACATAGTTGAGAAGTTTACGATCATGATTATTCATGACGAATCCGTCGTTGCACTCGGATGGACGTCCTAAATTAAGATCTCAAACAGTGCAAGGCGCAGAAACAAAAGATTATGTTGATAGGCTAATGATGACCCATGGCGGCAAAGGCTTTGACCAGCCGGGGCAAATAAGAGTATTTGAACGAGCAACGAAAAAACAAACGTAGTTTACGGTTTGCAAATACGATGAGAAAGCAAACAGTGGATTTGTCAACGATACTTTCTTAGAATTGGTGGGTGTATTTAGATGAGTACAAAGAAGAAAGGGGCTTTTTTTGCAGAAGGCTCAGAGAAACAAATAACATTAAAAATGAGAAAGCTTTGGTCATGGCGACCAACGAGAGAAACGGAATGATTTGGCAGTGCTCCGCTTTGCATAGAAAACCTTTTTTTCATGAACATGCTTTTTTCGACCCAATGACGACTCACTCTTGCAACCCAGGACACCTCCGGCTACTACCACAAAAGAAGCAACAAAACAAATTAATACGAAAAACACCGACAAAACCTAAATTGCCACTGACCACCACAAATGGTCGGAAACGGGCAAAAGCAAATCTTTTATGTCCCAGACACACATTCCACTCCATTAAAGAACCCAAAAGGACGTATAAAAAATTGGTGTACGATGGCGCTTCTTTTTTAATTCTGAATGGAAAATGGGTACCAGACAGACCGGGTTCGCGATTACCATCAGCTCGTTTTGTTTGTTATGTGGGCACAACCCCACAAGGAATTCAAATTAGCTTTTATACAAGTTCTCACCAGTTCAAGACAGATAAGTGCAAGGGAGAGGTACCACAATATAGAAAGCAGTTTACGTGTCACCGCTTTATACGCACGTGGGGGGCTTTAATTTATTTGATGTGGTTGTTTATCAATTCCATTTGAACTAATTGAAAATTACATACAGAGCCGAATATAACGATTCCGAGGGGACCGGGCAAAGAGGGTCGTTATACCGACTCGGCGTTACACAAAAACTTGTTTTTTTTTTTAGTTCAAGAAATGTGAAAAAAACACAAAAATTTATTTTAAAGAGTAAAAACTATAACAGGTACATAATAAAACGTAAATAATTTAAAATACCCTCGGACTTATTTGCATTTTCGTATATGTGGTAAATACTCAACATTTCGTCAAATATTCTGAAATTTTTGTTTGCTTTTTGCAACGTAAGTTAAAATAAATCAATTCAACTTGTTTCTTCATGGAACTAATTTCATTTAGAAGCCTTTTGTCGCTGAAATAACTGTACAGCGTAAAACTATTCAGGGTTTTTTGCAGCTTGTAGGGCTTGAACAATTGATGGTGACGTAAAATCTTCAACACCCCCAAGGTCTTCCTTACTTCCATCGTGGATTTCTTGAAATTTGAGCACTTCGCTTGCAATTCGTTCGGCAGATAAAACACCGTTTGTTTCCAAGTGAAGGTCAACGTTTACAAAACAGTCCATATTTCATCTGACAATGTAAGGTGTTCTTTTAACATACCAATAGCCACATCATTTTCTTTTTCAAAATCATTATTTATTCTTTTTGCCACCTCGGCTAAAGGAAGATCGTCCTCCTCTTCAATCACTCTAAACAATTCGTGTTTGTTTAGGGTGATGCCTTGTTACAAGTTCTAGAAATCATTCGCATTGCATTCAAAAAATTAATGACGCTTTGTTTTGCTGATCGTTTTCAATAATATTCATGAGCTGGAACTCTTTAAAATGAACTTTCATTAATTTGATGCTACATGACTGATGTGGTATTTCGTGGCAGATATTGAACGTTAATGTTCTTGAAGCAGTCGGTATTTTTTAATTTTCCAATAACAATCGACATACGTTTTTCTGGTCCTGTCATATTGGTATCAACAAAAAAAGTAACTTTTTCCTTGAACATTTTTCCAACTGTGCACTTCTTTCCTTCAAATTTCAATGTTTTGTTCAAAGTCAATTTGTAGAAAAGACCAATTTCATCTGCATTAATAATTTCATCGCTCTGCTCTTTTTTTTTAATTTTATTTGTGCCTACAGCAATAAATCAATTATTGCGTTGCTGCAACTGGTCCACTAGCAGCTTCACCACTAATTTTTTCATGCATAATTTTATGTCTTTATCGAAAGCGTGTAATCCAACTTTCGGAGATTTAATATTCCGGGCCTTTGTTCATTATTTTGGCAAACTGTTTCCCTTTTACCTGCATTATGGGACCCCTTATTGCCGCTCCTTTACTTTTTTATTTTTTTTTATCCCCATGATGGGATGATTAAATTTTTTCTTTAGAAACTAATTTTCATTAAACACATTCTTGATATTTTCGCTGTTTTTCCAAATCGTAGAAACAAGCGAATGCGATAAGTGCAACTTCTTTGCGATGGCACTTTTGTTTCCACCTGCTTCAAGTCTGCAAATCATTTTATCTTTCTCCTCGGGGGACAAAACTTTTCTCTTTTTTGAAGTCATTTTTAAAACACAATATAATTGCAATAACCCAAATAATCTAAATACATACAAGAAACACAGTCTATAATTTATATGGTCCTTGTTTAAAATTCAGAAATTTTCCCGATTTTTCCGATAATTCCTATTCTATCTACACTTTTCTATTAAAAAAAATAATCTCTTTGAGAAATTTACCGATACAAAACGTAAATTTAAATATCGACACGTAAAAAACTCAGAATCTATAGATTTTTTTCTATGGCAATTTTAGTTGCTTAGTGTCGGAAAATGTCTCAAAGAAATTTATGTTTTGTGTATTCATAGTAATTACAGTTTAAAGTTATTTCGCGAAAAGAGACTAAAACTTATAAACGGTGTTTTGGCAGCTTTACATACAAATCGCAAAAAAATAATAACCATTCAGAAGTGTGTCAAATATCTATATTAAAGAGAAATTTTCTGGGATTTCGTGAAATATAACATATTCTGATGTTCAGCCCGTTCCGAGATAATAACTTTCAAAATAGATACAAGTACAAAATTTGACATCTGTCAATATATTTGACGCGTGTGGAATTAGAGGTTTTGACTCTTTTTCAAAATAAATAGACATGTGTAAAAACTATTTCAATACAACTTTGACAGTTACGACTCTCAAAAGTGGAAAAAATGTCATATTTTAAATGTCATAATCTCAAAAAAAAGTTGAAAATCGATAAATGCTATTTTCCAAGTTTTTACAAAAATAACTTCGCATTCGTTAATTGCCATAGAACTTCTGACCGATAGCTAACCAAATGATGTCGTGCAAGACCTGTCTCTGACACTTCAATACTTAAGACTGAACATGACTTTTTTTCTAAATCGTCACTCTTTATTATATGGAAAATTTTGACTCGATTCAAAAATTGTCTCAATCTACAATGCATTTCTTTTTCGCTGTATTTTATAAATAATTAAATAAGTTTCAAAACCGTTTTATTGTGTGGTTGTTATTGTATTTTAATATGTGGTTCTCCATCATACAAGAGCTCGATGTAATTTGAAGCTGAAATTTCCAGCGGTCCGCCCTTGGGGGCCCGCCGAAGTCCCTGTATTAAGATTTGATTGATGATCTGTGTTCTAGGATTTGTCGGGTCAATTAACCACCAAAGTTTAAGTAAAATCAGATCCAAAGGAATTTTAATTCGACATTTATTTGTAGGTTTAAAAATGTTGAAGTCTTTTTACTGGACCTTAAATACTGACTAACACATTACAGCGCAATAGCTTTATGAGAAATTGTAAATGGCTCAAATCTGTAAACTCATGATAAATTATTCTTACCTTCTTATACTTGCAATTCTATTTTTCTTACCGTCCTTTTTGAGTTTTTTTTTGTGTTAAATTTGATGATTTTTCAAATAGAGGTCCAGAATCCCCTAATATGAACCCGTTCTAATTTTGACAAATTAGAATTTAAAACAACTGATACCAGTGACTGAACAGGTTTCGTTTCGCGATTACTTACATAATGAAATCAGGTTCTTTCATTTTATAAATCTGTTACCAAATGGGACAGTAATAATAGAGGTAGGTAACAGGGCCCTGGGTGCATGTGTTCCAATAGTGCCATTTACTTGTGAAATCAGCAGAGCAAAAATCCTGTATGAAGATCATTAGGAAACGCTATTTTGCGTAATTCGTGCCATTTTGCGGGACCTTACTTCGCTCGTCCCGTAGAATTTTGTTACTTGCATAAGACATTTCCTAACTAGTTACGTTAATAGCAATATGTTAGAAAAAATTCGTGGCATGCTCGAAGCAGGAATCGAACGTCAACGTCAGGTTAGTTCAGGTTATTTCAGGTAAGTCTTCCAGTGGAAATAAAAACGTCGTGACGAATCTTTGTGTTTATTGGTTTCATCACGTATTTGGTGTACAAGCTACAAATAATAAGTCTACTACCAATTTTTTGATATTTACCTAATAGATCATTTTCCGGAATCCTCTCGTTCCAGATACGATGGAACGGAAATAAATTAAGATGAAGGTTTTTTTTTCTGAGATTTTCCAAAATACAACTGAATAGAGGACTGTGACGCATCAGCGTCAGACAACAGATGGAGCAGTTCTATGATTGCATGGTTTTCGAGCCATAATGGCATCACTACATTCCAACTCTGCTTCTTATTCATCTATAACGAAGACTATCAGATTCGATGGACATACTATACATATATCTGTACATCAGACTTCTTTAGTTTCAAAGGTCATCTGTAACCTTTTACTTGAATCCACCCACACATTTTTGGACGACAAATACCTTAACAAAGAAGCACCTGTGAAAATACATACGTTAGAAGTAGAAGGACGAACCTTTTGGCAACTTAAAAAGCCAATGATTAATCTACCTGCTGAAGCAGGGTAACCTGTAATTTCATATTTCTTCTATTACCTGCCAAATTTTTCTGCCGAGCCGAGCTATTAGGTTTCATCTTTTGGTTTCTTGCACCAGACATAAAAAGGTGTAAAAAAATGGAATGTTGGGAATTTGGTTTTTAGGCTGTAATGGAATATCGATTTTGCCTTGGAGATAAAAAAAAAGGACCACGTGAACCTAAGTTGCAAATGTTTAGAAGATTGGAGGACAGTTTTGCCACTCAAAACCACTCAAGTGTTAATTGTGAAGAAATTGCACGAACATGTTATTGGTTAAGCAGAACCTTTGCCCACATGCCAAACATACAAACCAAAGCTGCATTTGGTCGTTCTTCCTTTTGGTTTTCACGTGGACAAAAATGCATATGTATATATGCAAGTGTGGGAAAATCCTTTAAAAAAAGTGACTTTACGGGCCGGGTCACCACTTCAAGTGTTTACAGACAAGTCTGACTTGGTCATAACTGGCCTGCATGGACAATTAAATCGCAAGTAAATCTTTTAGATGTAAAAATGTTTCGGGAGCCTAAGGTTTTGAGTGGAAGAAAAGAATGGTTATAAAAATCACTAATTAAATGCAAACTGGGGATGAATCATCATCATCTGGCTCTTCGAAATCCGTGAGACGATAAATATTCCACGAATCAGGGTTATGACAAGATTAACTGTGAAACTTATAAATAAAACGACTGTAAAATTTCATTTTAAACGGTTCAAATCGGCGTTTTATGACCGTTTTTAATTGCAGTTTACGTGCACAATGCATTGTTATTTGTGCTGGTAGCTCCAGGGGGGATGGAAACAGATGGAACTTGAACGGAAATATTTGGTATTGTGTAGACGTGATTAATTACTAAAATGGAAATTTAATGGAACTTATGGAGAATTCGCCAAAACGACAATTTTACGCACTTTTTTAGAATTAATGGATTTTCAATATCAACAGACAGACAAAAAATATTAGAAAGCGTTAGGAAGCGGATATACAGGGTGGATTTTTTTAAGTATACGTGGCAATATCTGGAAAATTATGCTAGCAAGGGAGAAATTCAAAAAAACGTCTACCACATTATTTACTCCTAATTGTAAACCATTTAATTCTATGCCTAGATGTCTTACTCGTGGATTTTGCATTTTAGACATTATCGGATACATTTGAGGGCAAAATCCCAGAAAGCACGGTACCATTGAAAAGCTCGTTGAAAATGCTTTTCGACGATATGTCACAACCATGCCCGGCTATTTAAAAAAAGTGACTTGGGGTGCATTTGGTAAAAGGTAGTGAGTTCGTTTCCTTCCAATCATTTTTCCCCATCATAGAGTGATAAACGTGTTTTTATATATTTCCATTACCGGCATAACTTTTAAGATATTAACGTTAAAGATATTTATACTTTTTAAAAACCCATTCTGCATAAGTTTAATAGCTGTAATCAAAGTTAGGATTCCCCCATCTAATTCAATAATATGTAGGGATCCACTTAAATTACAAACACGTATAACAAACACGGTCTTTCATTGCTTTTTAATAAGAGAACCATGTAATCACAAAAATCGATGTATGACGGTGTCTTTACGGGCTTTGCTTTATGGGGCTATTAGCTTTCATTCCAATGACGGCTATATCACAAATTAGGGTTCGGGGAAAAAGTGCACGCTCTGTATAAATAGAAATTTATTGGCGAAAATTATATTTAGCTTAACGATAGCTTGTAAAGTCGCGGAAGATTTATTGGTACCCCACACTGCGGCATCTCAGCCCAGGGGGCTAACTTGATAGTTTTTTTGAGACTCTTGTAATAAACATGCATGTACGAAGTCTGAGAAAAACATTCATTTACAATATTTCCTTTGGTTGGTTGTTCGACCATACGCCATGATACCATATACCATATACCAGAAAACGTCATAGAAAGTTTGTCATTCCATGAGAAAGACATAACTGCAACTTCGTGACTCACCCTGTACTGTTTCTAAATAATGCAGAACGGTAGAATTTATAAGTTTTTGCGTTAAACGGGGCAAAAATCTTGACGAGAAATCAGGGATGTTTTTCCGAAATTCTCATGTGTTCCCCTGTAGCCCATTTCAATATGTCTGATCCTGCCCCTGTTGCAGGGCTGGGAATGTGAACGCAAACATTCCAGTTTTGGAGTAATGGTATTGACCTAAAACGTGCTTAATGTTTCTATAACGTGGAAAGTTATGAACCTGAATTGAAATTCATTGCTGGCAAGGACCCTGATACAAGGTAAATTCTTCGAAATCCGGTACCACGCACTCTGCTGCTCATGATTGGCACTTTAGTCGCACAGTTATGAAGTGTATTGTTTAATTTTTTTCGTGCCGGCTATAACATGCATCGATGTATGTACACGGAGGATGTTAGAAAACAGCGTGACGATTTCTCATTAAACGGCTACATTACACTTGCAACAGAAGGTGTCGAGTAATGGTTCCGCGAACACCAACTGGTGAAAACGAGATCTCATTTAAAGCAGCACTTCGTGGGGAGGCCGCGAGGGAGACGAGAATGTACTTTATGTAGTCGATTAAAAGGCAAAATGAACCATTTGATGAACTGTGATAGGGTCTAACAGGTATTCAATCTGTTGCTGACTCGCAGTTACCTCTTGGCAGGATCCCGATAATCAGCAGTAGAGTCCATAGTTGTACAACTGCAACCCTTCAAAAGTACACTTAACCACGAGCCGATGTGGTTTTTACTGCCAATCCTAACCAGTTCAAGTCTTTCACGTCTGATCACTTACTTTGCTTGTCTTACGTAATATACAAAGATGTAAGATATTTTATTTGCTGACGACAGAGTCATTGTTGCTAATGAGGGGAGATGGTGCTCATATAGCTGAAAAAAATTAAGATACTTGAATAAGTGAAAGGACTTCGATGCAACGGGGAAGACAATGCAGTAGTCTTTTTGCTTAATGAATGTACAGGTTTTATAAGCGTCATGTAGTAGAATAATCGAGCGTTACGTAGTATGACATAACAGGGAAATTTAACCACATACAGCGAAGCAAACTTCATGCGTTCAACACAAGCTTCAGTAGCCTCTAGTATCGCCATGACATAGATATTTAAATACAAAACACGACTTTATATAATCCTTAGTATATTTATGCAGTATGACCCATGATAACCCACAGTTTACTTTGTAATTATACATTTCGCGGAATCCATTACAATTATGAATGTTGTGTGGCATCCTCGAATTAGGCAAGGTTAGTTTATTATAAAACCTGTCACTGGAGGCGATTTGTAATTTGTTTTAACAAATCGAACAACAATTAAATTAAGTACGCCACTCTTCAAAGTTTTCCTCAAGTCATAGTGTTTAATTGTGGAACAAGTAGGAAATGCGGAATATTGTGCAACGATCGCGATTCTGGCTGGACTTGACTGCGGCAGCAACGTCGTACACTCGGTATCGTTTCCTGACGAGTTTCATACATAATTTTTTTCTAATTATTTGCAAAATGAAGAAATTCACGGAATTTCTTAGTTATTTGAAACTTGATATTGCGACTAATTGCGGAAAATTAAAAGAAACGTTTATGTTTGTGCGATCACTTAGGAATTTCATAATTTTGTGCAACGAACAGTATGCAGCCAGACGATCGACTTGAGGTATCGTAATACAACGTGATTCAAAACTCAGCCCAAAGAATGTAGGAGCGAATTTTTGAGGGCAAAATAGCACTTTTTTTCCCATGAACGTGAGTCCGCAAACGCTTCGTTTTCGATATACGGAGTGTTAAAATTTTGTGACTATCAAAATTCATGATAGATTACGATGACGTAGTTTGACAATTCTACACATTTTCCGGCAAATTTAGTTTAGCTGAAAGTTAGTACGTTTTGTCTGGTTTGAAAATTTCAAAGTTTTAATAAAATTGAGTATTTTTTGTATTAATCCATTTTCTGTCCGCATTGTTCCTAAGAATCTTCGATTTCGACAAACTCGACAGGAAACCCACAGAAGTTTCGAACGACGTAATCATAGTCAACTATGAATTTTGATAATGACCATACTTTAACGCCTTGTATATCGAAACCTTCGCACTTGCGCACTCCTGTTTAGCGGATAGAAAGGCTTATTATGGCCGCAAAAATGTGCCCTTAAGTTCTTTGTACTAATTTGAACTGACTGTTTAACACGAGTTACACAAAACTGTCAAATCCTATCGAGTTTCAGGTTAGGGATAACAAGGAAAAAATTGAAGAAAAAGACAGTACTTTTAACTTAATTCTATTGCGCTCCATGCTTGTGAAACTACAACCACTGTTGCTAGTACACCCATTTTTTAACCGATTTATATAACGGATTGCTTTGATTTCGTAACAAGTTATGCAATGACACCCCCACCTCATCCGGTTTCGATTAGGTAAACTGTCATTCTATTTGTTAAACTTGGAAAGAACACGTAGTATATATTAATTCATTTATTTCAGGTTTAAAGATGGCCAGCCGTATCCTTGGGGTCTAGATCTTTCCACACTAGTGATATTTCCTGAAAATGCCAACCAAACCATCTTCACCCACCATGTTCAAAGCGGCGATACAGGAGTCTACAGTTGTTTGTTAAGAAACGAGACTGTGATGCAAACACATACCATCAACCTTAATGTTTTTGGTAAGTTATTGGGTTTTGTTCGCACACCTACAAAAGTGAGTAGTAATAACTTAATTTTTTTATACTTAACGTCATACTTATGTGGAATCTAAGTAGACTTTATCCGAAAAGCCTTACCCACAGCTGTAGTGGTCAATGAAGGGTAGTGAGTGAACCTAGTGATTATTTCGAAATTAGAAATTTTGTGTTTTTCAGTCTTTTTGATATGTCACTGAATGATAATACTGGACTTGCAATGATTTAAAATGGCAAAAAAGTCGATAACGTAGGCGATTTTCGCACATGAATTTTCCAAAACAATGCTGTATAGATTAAGTATAGATTTTATACTAAGACCAATTCTTAGCTCTTTGTGATGCGCCAATAGGGTTTTTTTTCATCGATATTTGTAAAGTTCGTAGATTGTGAAAAAATTTTGGAGAACGTTAGAAAAATTATGTACAGCCTATGAGGATAAACCCGACAACTCAGATAAAGCTTAAAGTCGCTCAATAATCAATAGGAACCACAATTAATGGAATTTTCTTTGATCTGCAAATATGTTGCTTCATCTGGTTTGGTTCTGAAGTCTGACTAATTGCACATAATCCATTTCAAGTAGAATTTCTACTCAATTAAGCTGCAAATCACTAAAAAATTAATAACACAATGCGTATAAGCATTATTTGGGGCTATTTGATAGAAGGACGCTTTTGCATAGGCTGAGGGAGTGAATTATAAGAAACAAATACTATCGAGCGTGAATAATAATCTGGAAATTCACGTTATACAGCTTTGGTTTTTTACCTTAAAAAAATGATCAACATTGGATCATATTATGCCTATGATGTGTTTCATTCAAATCAGCAAAACGATTAAAAAACCGGATTTCTATTACTTTGAATTACCACCTATGTGGTTTGTGTATGGACTATATTTATACAATGTGATATGTTTACTGATTAAAACTATAAATAAAAATGCGGTACTTTTTTCACCGAAGGATAGAGATCCTTTCGTTGTCCGGTAATGTTTTCATAACAACTTTGCCAATTGCTTGTTTGAATTTACGGCTAGTTTAAGGCGAATTTGTAATTAGCCATTTATCAAGTTATAGGCTGTTAAAAATGTTCTTCCTTGAAAAAAATGTTTATATTTAAAGATTATCTAAAATGGTTTATGCGTAAGCTAAATCCGTAACACATTTTTATGCGAACACGGGAAGTCATTAAGGAAAAAATTTCTGGTGCTTCAGCGAATAGCTTTGTGTATCCTTATATTGATATACAATCGTAGGTGTTACACACTTGTATATTTCAATACTCTTATAGTTGCCAACTAAGTGGATATTATAACTCATAACGTCAAAAACTAAACGAATGATAAATTATATTGTAGATTTCCTGTACAGGCAACGTTCAAATAAGTATCAATCAATGGCAGCCACGCATTCTTTGGTTGATAAAAAGCGGTCATGTGTACCTACTTGAATTGCTAACCAGGACCGAACAAAGTTATATTTCTTCCTCTGGTTGTCTGTTCGAAATTACTGCTCATTATTACCAAAATATTTTTTCGATCTTAAAAACCAGAAATAACACCAGTTTATGCAATTGGGCGCATTAAGGGAACGGTAGCGTTTTATTGCAGGGGTTGCAGTGATGGAATAGTAAAATGTGTTACGTTGGAATTTTGAGTCCTCAATTTTTACAAAATCAAAATAACGGTTTCTTAGCAAATCAAATGGACCGATAAAAAGTAGTCAGGGAACTGAAGCCTCAAGCGCTTCAGCGATTGATCAATGTCAATTCCCTGAATGCGCCCATTATTTTGAAAATTTTACGCAATGTTTCCCTAACACGCATCCAAAATTAAGCTGAAACGAACAAACAGTGCCCCTTCTAAAATACATGGCAATCAAACAAATTAGTTAATAAATACTTTGACAACTGCAATATATATTATATGTGGGTTTCCTAGCATTCTCCACGGGGCTAACTCTATAGTAACCAAGAATTTCGCTGAAGGCTGTTACCGTTACGTAATCTACAGGGTGGTTCATTAACAATGAGACAACCGAAAGCAGAGGATACTACACGTTAAACGATGACAATTGGAGAGAATATGCCTTATTTGAAAGTTGATAGTTTCAAATATATACAAGGTGTTGAAAGGTAAAATTTTAATTCATTTTTTCGCCATCATTCTGAAAATATCTAGATAAGACACTTGAAAATTTGTAAAGTTTTCCTTTGTCTAATTTTGTGTTATAAAACATAAAAATACATTTGGTTTGATTCGCTTTTAATTTATTTTCTCAAATTTAAAGATAATGTTCAGTAAGTAGATTTTTCTCGAAATTGAATCGAAATATTGAAATGAAACAAGAATAGATAGTTAATAGAGAAATGGTTGCTTTTTCAAATTTAGGATCAAATTTCACGTTAGACATACTGGGTAAAAACTTATTAACCGCAAATTTTGAAAAATTGACCGTAAGTGCTGCCCTCTATTAGCAATGCGAAAATTGCAAAACCTATCTTATTTGTCACCTAAAAAACACTACTTCACAAATTTTCAATTCACCTAGATTTTTTCTGAAAACTGGAAAAATGAATTCAAATTTTAACTTTTTAACACCCTGGATATATCCGAAACTACCAACTTTCGGATAAGGCATAATATCGCCGATCGTCATCATTTGATATGTAGTATCTCTAGCTTTCGTTTGTTCCATTGTTAATGAATCGTCCTGTATACGACTAATCAACCGGCTAAGTTCGGTCCTGTTGGGAATTTTTAGTAAGTTTCATTGTATGAAAATTAAATTGAGTATTAACCTACGCACGTTTCTACAAAGGTGATATCGGCTATTGCACAAGCAATTCTGAAGTGTCAGCTGCGAAAAAGATCAAAAACCCCACTGTTGACGTCCGCCTCTGGCAACCGCCGGTCCTGCAAGGGGCCGATTTGACCGGAAATGCGTGGGAAGTGCGGTTTGGTTGGAATATTCGATTGCGTCTCATTACCTGCGTGCATGGCAAATATAATACCTACCTACATCTACTCTATTGTGTATACCACATGCTTCACTAACAGATTTTTCCGTGAGATTAAATGGTGAGGACACCATCAGCAATGCTACTTAGATGGAACTATGAAGGGTTCCAGCAAAAAGCGGAATATCAGTTGCATGGAGAGAAAACATACTGACGTGACTTAGCAGATGCTTACAAATCACCGAAATCGCCTTTAACCATCGTTAAAGGCATTTCGAGTGAAGCAGAACGCAAATTATTGTAATGTGCTCGACTGCAACGGTTTCGAATCCATTCGATTCAACTGCAGTCGATCACAGAGAAAAGGAAAAAATCGCTAAAAAATTATACCTATTCGGTTTTCAACTGTAGATAGGAGTTTGATCAGAGCCCTCTGCCTTCCCACTCTGAAGCTCAAAGAGCACCAGAATTTTTCTCAATACACTAAATAAATATATTTTTTTGAGGCCGTAACATATCAAAAAAGCAGATGAAAACGCATTTGTTTTTTCAACGTTTAATTCTTCAATCCCTCTAGAGATCGTCCATTAGAGAAATCTCGCATCAAGTTTTTTTCTCTCATTTATCACACCACTTTTGTCTCTTGCTGATTTATTAAAACCTGCACGACGTATGTAAATATCTTCGTAAGGCAGCTGATAAACTGTTCCGCCCTAAACGCCCCTCCCCTCTTCGAAAAATCAATTGAACCCTGTTAGAGCTGGACAGTGTCCAAAATCAAAAAAGATCGGACCTATGGGTTCGATTGATACTTAATTTATGTAAGTTGAATGCTGTTATCTTCGCTTAATATCAATAAAAACATTTCAATACACGATTGTTTATCATTCACTGTCAATACACAGATAGTCGTTAATATTAGGTAATGGTTGGCGAAATTTCCACGGATAACGCAGCTGGCTTTAATTATGCATAGTATAATACCACATTTATCTTTCGACTTTGTTTCTGCATTGTTTTAACACACACAGCAAAAAGAAAATAGGAAAAACCGCATTACACCGTAAAGCGATTGCATACATTTCCATACTAAGAACCGCTAATTTGGAGGAACAAGGATCAGCTATAAGCTGCTGAATAGTACCGCCTGTATTTGGTGCGTCACAATAAGTTTAATTGCAACCTGGTTCGTGGAAACTGTATCAACCATTGCTATCTTAGATTAAATACAGTGGTTTTTTCACGAACTGGTTGGAGAACACCTGGCGTTAATTGAGTTGTAAAATATAACGGAATTATCTGGAAATGTGTTCAAGGTGGGCCAGTTTTAAAGGGAATGTCCGACTTTTAAGTGAGATAGAACGTGAAAAACCCAGAAAATTTGTTTAAATCAAACTGAGGATCAGCGTGTGGTGCCCACGAGATGCTCAAGAGCTTGCGCGCAATTCGAAGTATGTGTTTTGTAGATACAAGGCAGGGAAAAAGCAAGTAAAATTGCAAACTGGCCTTTTGCCAGCGATTATATTATCCCGTTATTTTATTGATTGGTTTATGAACTAAATTGATAAAAAGTGTACCCATCTTTGAAAAAAAATTTTTTTTTAATCCATTTATCCCATTGTGTATTCAGCAATTTTTCTTGCAAATTAATTTAGTTCAGGAGAAACTACTGAAATGAATCCTTGGTAGTCGACACCTTTTTTATTCGGGCTTAGAATATTGCTAAGACTGCAAGCCAAGCCTGGACCACGAAGGATATCTTATTGCGTATATAAAACATACTCACTTTGAAAACGTATAGCGCCGGGGTTCCGTATCTAGCACCCATCAAGGGAAAACGATTAAAAAAATTCAATAAAAATTAATGTTGGAATTTATAAAATTCAGACCTAAATAGGCCTAGTACCCCTCTCTAATCCATATGTAAAACCACGTCTCTTTTGACATATCCAAAATTATTAAAATTAATCAAAATCGATTTTTTCCAATATTCCAAAACTACTCGTTTCTTTAGGTAACTGCAGTATTTTGAATCACATGTTGATCAGACAGGCCAAGTTTTTTTTAGATTGGAGATCATAAAACAGGGGTTACGGGTTAGCATTACTGCATACCCACACTGTACTACTCGCATTTCAGATTTGATATACAACGTTTGTGAAAAGTATTGCACCACGTTTATAATTTTCACAAACCCGACATTTTAAGAAAATGCTTAAACACACAATTCTAGTTTAAAAAAGGCATATAATGCGTTATTGTCGAAATTCAAAATTTTCATCCCTATCCAGCTACCCCTACTAACTTTTTATTTTCAAATGGAAAGGTATCCATTGTAGTGCAACGGTATATTCGAAACTAAAATTGGATATACGATTTCCTTTAAAAAATAAAACAAAATCCATACCCTAAAAAGATTTAAAGTTTTATTCTTTGTTTCCTTGATAGACAATCCATTATTATTTCACTTTGGGAAAGAGCAAAAAAATGACAATAAAACTTAGAAATTCCAAATCGTCTTCAATGTGAACAATTTTTTAGATACAAAGTATTTTGACCTTCATAGAATTAATTAATGGTTGAATTCAGTTGTTAGGCATTTACCGCAATTAGAATATAAAAAAGGGATCGTTTATCTGAGAAGCAAAAAATTTAAGTTTTAGTCTGTTTGGGGTAAAGAAATCGCTAAGAAATCTTTTAAAACTAGAAAATTTTCATCCATATAAAATTTCCCTTATCCAAGACTTGCCCCTCAAAATTTTGACCGCAGAATGGAATTCTGTGATTTAATGCCAGAAAAAGACATTCAGGATAGTGGGTTCTTCTCTAGAATTTTTTTTTGATGAAGGAACATTTTGCTTAAATTTATCTATTCATCGACATAATCGCCGTTATGGGTCTACAGACAATCCTCATTGAATTCAGACTCTTGCATCCACAACATCCGTTAAAACTCAACGTGTGGATGGATATCACTTAAAAGGTTCCGTTTGTAGAGCTCAAAATTAAGATGATTTACGTCTTAGAATTGAAACGGAATTAGAATTAATAATCGAAGCAATCTTGTATAATTTCATAAGTGTTCTATAAACGACTGAGTCATTGCCAAATTATTACTGGAGCCCAATTCAAGAATTTATTCTAGGAATTTCAATTTTGTTTGATATAATAGTGCGTTGCTTCATTTTAAGTCTACTAATTTTATTTTTTAAGCCACTGTGTATCCAATCTTAGCTCTCAGCATACCATTGTATTCTTTAATGAATTACTTTTTATTTAATATACTACAATAGGCACCTTTTCGTTAAAAAGTAAAAAGGTAGCTGGACGGGGGTGAAAAATTCGAACATCGAAAATAATGCATTAAATGCATTTTAAAAAATAAAATTATACGTGTTTAAGCATTTTTAAAAAGTATCAAGTTCATTAAAGTTATAAACTTGTTGCAACACTTTTTACAAGCGCTGTATGAATTAAACAATTTTCTGACATGTTCATTGAACAGGAAACAAGACTCCGCCCTTAACAGTGCAATGAACAATGCATATGGTAATAGACCATAAGTTAAACCCTACATTGGGCTATGTATGTAGGTAGGTGTAAATTGTCTACCTCCGCAACGAGGTCCATTAAAACGCATTAAATTGTATCATTTGTAAATGTATGCAAATCATTGCTTTAGTTTCAATACCGAGTGTTCATTATGCACCTGCTTTTCACATTTAAATGTATTCGAATGTTGAACAAGGACCCGTACTCTAGCAACAATGGTACGTGTTGATACGACTTGTATGAAGAAACACCTAGATCACTCATTTAACTCCTTTTGTTTAGAACCTTCTTTCTCGGACATGATACAAATATAGGCGATACCATTAATGCCGGGGACATTTATTCTACTTCAACGATATAACCTAAGTGTTAAATTAAGTCTAATTGCTAACTATCAAATGAACATTATAAGGTATACAAAGAACGTTAATGAATCTTGCAACAAAGACGTCGTCGAAACAAAAAACTTACTACCTGACCATGAAGTCAGGAGGCCTTAGATCAGTCGTGCCGCGAGGCAATGGACATCATCTAAGAACTATTTTCTTCGCTCAGGGCATTGTGCTTATGTCATATGAGTAATATGATCAGCTTTCTGTGCTAATGCTTGTTAAAACGCGATTTGGACGTTTTTTTTTTCGATTGCTCATAACTGTCTTATTTTGTTTCAGATAAATTGCCAGATGATCCCAAAATAACGTATGTGTCAGAAGATAAAGAAGTTTTTGCTGGAGACACAACGCGTCTCCTATGTGAAGCCTTTGGAGGTAAAATAATCAGTACTTACAGACCTTTTTGGATTTACACGTTTATGATTGCAAGCTTGAGGGATGTTATCGGGTAGAGGTCAACTAAACCAAAAGATAACATCGCTCAGGTTTAACCGATGCGGACACGATGCACGAAGACACGAACAAGGACGCGATAGCCAATTATACAGGGTGTTGCAAATTAGTAGGCAAATCCGTTAACCACAGATTCCTCGAACGAAAATATATTTCCTTATGTGACTTTTTTCTTTGCAGGCAGAGTAAATCTTCCTGATGCCCACAGCGAAGTTATCTGGTTAAAGGAGTTGACCAACGGATCAACTGTAGAAGTTCCCGCAGAAGTTCAAAAGACAATATCAAGGTAATTGTAAAAACCAGCCCTAAAGTAATTATAATAATCAGGTTCTAGTAAAGTCTTAAACATGAATTTGCTAAACTGGAGAACAGCATTTGGGTTTTTTCAGTCATGCATGTGTTCAACAGATTAAAGCTACTCGCCTTAAAACAAAGAGCATAGATGACCAGCAGTATTTCCCGGTATTTTTACATGAAACCCAACCGGTAATGGATAATTTTGAAACCGCGGCTAGTAACACAACTTAAATGATCTATTAAAATCTGTATATTCCTGATATCAAGTTCAATTTATCTACATGACTTTCACTTAGTTATTGTTTGAGGTCGGGAGTATAGGTACCTGTCCTATAATATGCAAAACAGCTACTACCCATATTAAAAAAAATATAATTCAAAGGTGATCTGCTCTGGCTAGTAGAAGGTACGTTTGGTGAGCCACTCCCAAAAGATCATAAACTAACTGGAGATATCCGATGTAGGCACCATTTTTTGTTTCTCAGTTTTCTTAACTCACCAACTATCTTTCAGAGTCGATAAACACGGGATCGGTGATAGCCCAGCCCATATGCCCATGAAGAAATTTTTATCGAATTTTCCATCGAACACTCTCCATTAAAAACTCTCTTTCGCTTTACTGAATATATTCTAATTTTGAAATTCCTTAATCGAAGAAGCCGAGTGGTTACACGACACATTGAGAAGATTTCCTAAATCTCAAGTCTTCGATTTACTGAATTTTTTTTCCACGAGGAATGTCTTCAAAATGCACCCCGCTTGGTGTTCTGGTGGCCGGGTAAGGTGGGATTCACCGAATCGTCTACCCACAAAAACCTCAGAATGAAAGAACTTTTCCTTACTCCAGAACCTGTCTCTAAGAAATGTATCATCAGGGTCGGAGAGTACTGCGAATTGCTATTATCCACTCAACTCGATTTCTATTAGTTGATTTGGTGCTATCCTCATCTGCTGTGCTTGAAGACCATCTACTCCCTCTTTCGATTAATTCGGTCTTCTTGTATTTCTTTTCGCCCTTCGTGTATTTGAGAGGGCCTTCGCGATGGCTTCGCGTCTATACTTAAATCGTTTACTTTCAAGGTTCGAGGTAAAATTTGCCATCCGACGTTTTGTCTTTCTGCTACCATCATCAAATTAATTTTTTCTTATGAGCATTACATTAGATGTTTCGACAGAAAAATAGTCGAATGACAAATTCGAAAACGTCATAGTGTAGCCTAGAACAAGTGGCAATGAAAAAGTTCGTGTGGATTTGGGTTTCCTTGTCAAATAACGTTGAAAAGATAAAAACTATCTACGGAAGTACTCAGAATATTCAAATTTTGAAAACAGCGTTTGATCAAGCGATAAATTATGCAGTTTGGCCCCCATTTCAACTTCTTCGTATCTCCTCTATTTTCCGCGATTTCAAGAATGAGGGTTGATTTTAAAATGCCCTGTATATATCCGACAGAAATATTTGCATTTTTCTTCAGCAATATAAATTTTTCTTGCATTGTTGTATTTTCTTCTGAACTTTCAACAGCTGGTTTCTGATGAGGCCCATCCTTTAGCAAACCCGTGTCCGGGCCGTCCCCGATTTTATCCGTTCAGCATCCATCTTTCTGCCTTCCGCATATGTTGCCCTTCTCTCGCTCTTCCTGGATTAGGTACCCGGGCCCAGGGGAGGAGACATACAGATGTTGCCACGAAAAGATGCGGATAAGTCTTTGGCCTCATCACTAAACACGAATACGTTCGGGGCCTGAGTTCTCTTCATTTGATCAAAATCGTCTAGTAGGGGTAGAATGATCTGCCTTTGCCTTGCTTCCTGATACCTTACTTACTATCACCCTTTTGGGAGACTAAAATATTTTAGAGAGATTAAATGATATTTCACCGAAACTCTCTGATTTTATCAAAGGATGAAGAATGCCCTGACTTCATCGTTTTATCCAAATAAATGATGACCATGGAAATTGGCTATTAACTTATCCAGAAAATAAGCTGCCTTCTTAAAAGAGTCCAACCTTTGAACTAATGGTAACTGAGGTAAACGAAAACAGGCAGCTCGAAACAAAATGCGTAATATATTATTGCCATTATCAAAAGAGCTCGAACTTGTCCGATAATAATTACTGCCATCATTAAGGACATTAAAAAAAAACGGGAAAAAAGTCCAAGGAAGACAAGTTTACTGTCGCTCGTTCTCACGACATAGTGCCAAAGATAAACATTTCGGGTAAAATAAACCGGTAAGTTCTCGTGTACACCATGAAACGTAGATAATTGTAGGTGTGATGCTTCAAAAGTCATACAAATCAAGGTATCGAAGACGATATCTCAGTCCAATATGGTCAATAAAAAATGCGTCATTACCCGACACACCAAAGATCACATGATGCATTCTCGGTAGGTTTATCTCATACGAGGATGGTCCTAGAAGTACTCGACTTAACACTTATAGAAAACAAAATTGGCAAATATTACATTATTTCTCAACATAATCTCCTTTGAGACTGACACACTTTTCCCACCCACGTTCTATAACCTCTTTATAGTAAGAAGCTTCGAATGTTTCAAGTTAAGCATTAACCCCGGACTCCATCTTTTCCTTATTAGCAAGTGTGTTTCCATCGAGCCTTTTTTTCAAGTTTGAAAATAGAAAATAGTCTGAGGGGGCTAAATCTAGCGAATGAGGCGGCTGAGGAAAAAGTTCGAAACCAAGTTGAATGCTTTTCCCCAATGCAAGGACGTAAGTGTATTTTCTTTTTCGCTCAAACACTCGCAATAAATTTATGCAATATTCTCCGTTCATTATTTTTCCTTTAGGGAGATAGTCAATAAAAATTATCCCACATACATACCAGAAATCTGACGTCATCACCTTTCCTGCAGATGGAACTACTTTCGCCTCCTTTGGAGTCGATTCCTCTCTTTAAGTTCGTTGTTTTGACTGCTCTTTTGTCTCAGGTGCGAATTATGGATCCATATTTCAACCATAGTTCTGGATCAATGCAAAAACTCGTCTTTCTTGTTGCGAAATTTGGCCAAACACTCCCTTGAAACATCCTTACGGCATTGTTTCCCATATTCAATTTTTGAATCAAAATGCGACACAGTTCTTTTTGAAACGACTATCACGTCTGCTATCTACCACAATTTAAGCCGACGATCTTCCAGTACAGTTTTGTGAATTTCTACCACAATTTCTGGAGTGGTCGAGTCTGGAGTGTCATTGGGTAGACCACCGCGGAGTTCGTCTTCGCAGCTAGAACGACCACGTTTAAACTCCGCCACTCAACCTTTTACCGTTGTTAATGAGGGAACTGACTCCCTCAGAGCAGAATCGAAGTCCGCTTTGATGTGGAACACACTAAGACCTTTCAGGTAAAAGTATTGAATCACATATCCATGATCAATTATTTCCATGTTCGGAAAATTTCCAAAAGCGTTCACTAAAAACTACTCCAAACAAACAGAAATCAACGTAACACCCTCGAACTTTAGGCAGAAGCCTGTTAAGGTTAAGTCTTTGTAATGTAATCAAATTTTTAACAAAAAAAATCGCCATCTATATGTCAAGTCTGAAACTTCTGAGATAATCCTCGTAGTTCAGTACCTACCACCAACTGCGATGTGTTCCTGATTTTGTCCCCGCGGTACCCGCGACAGCAAAGAGCCGCTGACCCGTCTGGTTCCAATTACGGGTAATTATCAAGTTTTTTGCGGTGCTAATCGAGAGAACCCACTGGCAGGTACATATCGAAAAAATTCCCATGCCGCCCGGATGCCGATGTAAACGTCGGATAAATTTGCTGCTACTGATGCATTTGCTAATTGCTTTGAATCGAAACGGCCGCCAAGTCTCAGCGATTGTTCAAAATATTTTTACTTTTTCAATAATTAAAAAACAATTTCTCATGACGTGTCCACAGGGCACATGAAAAAAAAAACACTGAAAGTACTAAGAAAGCAACAGTTAAAGCTAACCCTGCATGGAATATACCTCAGGTTCTAGCTTGACGAATACGACTCCATCCGAAACGAGTTTAATGTGGCGGAAACTTGGCGGAAATAATGCCAGACATAGTGCAAAATCACGAAACCTCCATTTGGGTTTCTCCGTTTTATTGTTCTCTTTTTGCATTCTGACGGTCCTTTGTTCTAATTTGAATACAACTTGCCGGCGACGAAATTTATGCAAAGATGAAAGCTGCGACTTGCAGTTGTGTTACTTGTTTCGGTCGCCTTTGCCATCTCAGTCCACAATTAGGTTTAATAAATACTTTTAGTTAGTTAATAATAATCCCGCATTTTAAACATATTATTAGCGATGACCACAGATACCAGTGTTCCGAACTATATAAATAAGTAATTTTTTTTTTATTCTCAGGGAAGAGGGACAAACATTCGGCACATATCTAATATTCAATGAAACGAAGTTAGACGATTATGCTACCTACATCTGCGTTATTAGCAAACCTGGCAATACAATCAATAAAAGCGTTACAATAAAGGAAAAAGGTAGGTAGAATTTTAATGTGATCTCTCATTTTTGTGATATGTTTATGTGATAATTCATGTGAACTAGCCGAGTGAGTAAGCTTGCCAATATTCCAATGTTCAGCTGTCAACCTACCTTTCATCAAGTATCAAACTGAGTGTCATCAAATGTCAAACAAACTTTCATCAAGTGTCAAACTAACTTTCATTGGGTGTCAAACTAATTTTCAATCCATGTCGGCCGGTTGCGTCAGCACAAAATCTCATTTACACTTACCTAGTTGCCCCAAATTTTTAGGCTAAATGCCGTCAAAAACGTCTTGAACTCTTGAGATATCTTTGTTTTAAGCAATGGCGCGCGCACTTGCGATTATACGTTTTGAATAATATTAATGGCATTTTAAATTATTATTTCGGGCATTAACGATAAAGAAAAGTAGCAGCCAATCCCAATTTACAATTTTGAATTGATACCAGTGTAATCGCAGGTCCGAACCAGCTCTGAAGTAGGCTTTACATTGGCATCGAATTCGTGAGTTTATTCATGAATATAAAACGAATTTATGAAGAAATTATTAATACAATGTCAGCTTTGTTGACGTATGGCTCAGAACTATATGTAATTTGATGTTTACAAAGGTTATTATATTCTAGTTCGCGTCCAAGATTACATCAACCGGAATCCGTTTCCTCTGAAAGAAGTCCTAATATTCTCTATCGTGGCCATCATACTACTGACCACGGCTCTAGTCGTAATCAAGCAATACGGGCTCCAGGGTCTCGTGATGCTTAAAGACAGATTCGGCAGTGTCGAAGAAAACGATGGAAAAAGAAACGATGTACTTATAGCCTATGCACCTAAAGACAGCGAACTGGTTCTTGGAGTCATGGTTCCTAATTTGGAAGGAAGAGGGTACAATTGTGTTGCCAAAGAGTTGTCTTCAGACATAACAAATTGTAAGTCCTTAAGTTGTATAATACTATAAAATTAGGTATCCGTCCAATATGCTCTAAGTTAATGTTTTGGTTCCTTCCAGGGCGAACCGCACTTTCGCAGCAAGCCCCATCCTCTCGTCGCCTAATTACAATACTCTCCCCAGGATCACTTAAAAACTCCTGGATCTCAACTAGTCTCTACCAAGCTCTCAAACAGCTCCAAAGCATTGAGACTCCAAGACTGATATGCGTTTCCTTGAAAGATCTGCCCTCCTCCGAAAACGAAACCAAGAATGGAGCTGGTGAAACTCTTGCTTCGGTCGCTAGATCAATGAATGTCATCACCTGGGAAAGGTCTAATGATTCTAGGTTTTGGTTGAATCTTTGTAGGGAACTGCCTGCGAAACGGAGCGTTTCAAGTGCTGTGGATATGACCCATCAATCGAGACCGAGACTGACTTCAGAGAGAAGTGTTGATAATCTTATGGTTGTATAATGTGATGAAGTGGTATGTTGAAACCCAGAAATGTTTCTTTTCCTCTGAACCGAGTTACTTACTGACATGAATTGGTATGCTGGTTTAGTGCACGCCAGCAGGCTGTATTCTTTTTAATTGATAACCCTTTTACTGCGCAGTATTGGTTTTAGTTATTTACTATAATTAGAGACTGGTATCGTTTAATTAATAACAATGTTCTGCGAAGTCTGTGTTTTTGTCATATAAATATATACTTAAAAGGTTGCAAGTAGATCGTTAACAACACTAATTTAACGTAAATTTTATATATATTTATTTTAGGCATTTAAATTATTTATTTTTTTGTATGTCTCCTTGAGAAAATATTTAATTTTTCACGTCGATCTATCATTCTGCATACAACTATACAGTGCTTGTGTTGGTTGCTGTGGACATTGAAGCTTTAGTGACTGTAAGCAAAACGCAATTAGGCGATGAATAAGTGCGAGTGAGACAGACTACCGTTTCCACTTTCATTGTCAATGATCAGCTAGAGTCGTTGATTCACAAGCAGTACGTTTTAAACCGAGGAGGGATATAGTTCTGCGTGATTTTGAAAGGCGCAAATGACGCATATACATGCAAATTTGAATATGTTTTTCAAGAACAAATTCCATAAATTTTAATGTAGCCTTATCTGTACAACCACAGTAGAACTGGCATTTTTGGAACGCGTCAATTGAAACACAAGCCCGTTTGTGACATGATCCGTCCTCGGACTAAGTCGTACTGCTTACTGGTCAGCGACGGTAGCCTGTTTTCCTCGCACTTATCAATCGCCTAGTTGTCTTTTGCTTGCACTAACTAAAACTCCATGAACATAGCGACTCAAAAGGTACTCTATATAACAATCGCTGATGTTAGAAAACTCATGTTTATCGTGGGTAATGTGATGGAGCAATGTCGAGGTACTAGAAGCCTTAATGTTGTAAAATACATGCTCCTGTAATATTAAATTTTATCAGTCGTAGAGTACATTAATACCTATTGTAGAAACGGTAAAAGGTATGATACATCAGGTCTGTTCCAGAATAGGTAAATCGGCTCCGAGCCGTTAGAAATATGGTAGTATATCCATCGAGATCCTTTGCACATATTTTTGACTATACCTGACCATTTGGAATTTGTTTCCTAGCCTGTTCGAACGAAGCCATGGTCATCTCAGTATCTTAGGCAGTGTGGGATTCATGAATTCCCGTAAATGGATGACCTAGGTGTAACATGAGCAATTTTTCGGTAACTTTTTGGTGCATTAGTGTATCCTCTAACAAGTTTTGACACACAAAATTTGATATTTTTTGACCTACTAAGACTCACTGCATCAGCTAAGTGATTTGGGATACTGCACTTTCCTCCGCCGGAAATAAGGACCAACTGGAAGGATTTTTTAAAACTGCCCTCAGATTATTCGTAAACTTACCAACCAAGCCTAAACGTGGTTTAATTTCTGAGTTTGACATGAAAAATTATTTTTTTATTTGGGCCATGTTTAAGCGGTGAGCCAGCTTGTGGTTAATCCGATAAAAGTTAGAAAAACCCTTTTTCTCTGTCGCAAACCGCTTGAGTATTAAAAATCCTTTAAATTTATATATAAAATGTTTCATGCTCCTGACAACTTAACTCCTGAACCGGTCAGGCTCGACATCCGTTAAAGAAGGTCGTGTCCCCACGTGTCTTAAGCCACTCAAACAATTGAAAGCTTTAATGACGTTCCTGCCACCTGTAAGTTGGCGTTCTTACCTCCCAGTGGGGACACTCGAGATTACACATTTGCCATCTCTTTATGCATAAAATTTATAGATACTTTGGTTGAAGATAGGTGTGATATACGGCTCACAAAAAGTTTGTCCGCTAATATTAAAGGTGTTCCACGAAACTAAACATAACTTTGGCCAACCAACATGCGCAATATAAGTACGTATACCTGTGATGGACCGAAAACCATACGTTCATATGATCGATTAACAAAAGTTTATGGACGAATTACTCCTCCCTGGACCACCTTGTGTGGTCCATGTGTGTAAATCAAAACAGTAATTTCCACATGCGTAATTCATATTCAGTGTCTTCGTGTCATGCATGATTTATACTCGTACTTACATATAAGTAGAAACTGTATTTGCATGCCTTCCATTCCTATATTAAGATTTATTATGTTTTCATTCACAAGTTGCATATTAAAGTTTTAGAATGTGATTTGCCAGAGATTAAGTGAATTCAATTCACGTGGGTATATCCATTAGGAACAGATATACACAGGAAACCTCCCATTTAACTTTTCTGTCCTCTACCGAACGTTGGCTGGAACGGCTCTCAGTCCGTTCCAGCCAACGAGATAAAAGCCGTTCCGGCCCGGAACGGAACAAAAGCCATTCCGGTTTGACACGCAACGCAATGAAATCGATCAAAATTATTTTGCTAAGTTGCGTTATGTATCATCAGCCCCTTTTTTTTATAGATAAACGTTTTTAAGCGACCATGCCTATAGATGTTTAAAGTGATTGTCTGTCTTTACTGATAGGTTTGTGTTGGATATAATATGTGAATTTTTCGTTATGCAATAAAATTTTCGTTACTGTATCTCTAATATAAACTTTTGTTTAAATTCTGTTACTGTAAGATGTTATACATATACACGCTACTAAATATGTATCTACATGTGATTTAATGTTATTATGTATTTTTTCGGCATAGCTGCATAGAAACTGCATATTTTTAATAACGATCATTAATAAATCTGTATTTTGTACAGCCAATGTATTATTTCGTTCGTGTTCTGATGTAGGTAATATTCTGCGATTGCCAAAATATTGCATAGTTACAGAATCAAAATGATAAAATGATTGAGACGTTAAACTACTAAGTAAAGCTAAATATGGTTTTATGAAATTTGAATGGAAGTTATCTCTCAATATTAAATTTTCCGTTAAAAGCTCGAAAGCTGAGCCAATTATATAGGGTAATCAAAAATTCAGTGCAAAAAATTTCGGGACGTATTTTTGAGATCAAAATAAGACTTTTTTCTATAAATGTAAATACGCAAATGTTTAATTTTCGATATATAAGGTATTAAAGTATTGTCATTTTTAGTCAATATGCAGGGTGTTCTAAGTTAATTGTGTACCATGGACAACATTTTTATTACTAAAGACGGAAAGAAGAGCGGTTACATATTTTACTCACTTTATTGAGTGTTCTACTGAGGGCGTTAGGGCAACGCGAAAGAGTCCATAACTTCGTATTTCCCTTGAGTTAACAAACGACAGAGGTATACGGAGTATCCGTTTCCAAAACGTAACCACGAAAATTTCGACAATTATAAAAAATACGAGGTCGATTAAATAGGGCAAAATTGCGCAAATTTTAGTTCCACAATATATCAATTTAAAATTTGAAAAATTTCGATGACTTTCAGAGATATTCGAAAAAACTTTAATTTTGAAAAATCACTTATTTTTTCCTCATTGATTAGCACAATAACTAAGAATGATTGATGCTTTTGTACTGCAACTTGTCCTTTTTTACAATGAAGCAATGTAATATTTGACATTCAACGGTTCAATTTTTGACAACATTCATCAACTTTGTTTTTTCTTTTGAGTGCGATATTGGATACTCGCATTTTTTGCTCAGGTTTTTTACCTTTTGCTCTCAACAGAATAGAAATTCTTTCCACCAGTGCCGTATTTGATTGCTTCGGGTGTTAAGATTTTGGTGTCTTGTGAGGGCTTATCAGGATAAAAGTTATGATCTGTCAAAGTGTTGCTACTTTGAAAAAATAGAATTCAAAATTTTGAAAGCAGGTGTGGTGTTCTCTATTCAGTTTCTTCAATAATTTCTTTAATTAAAAATCTATATTCAGGCAACATTGGTTGTCGAAAATAGCTCAAAGAAAATTAGATTAGGCTGCTCGGAACCAGACTACTGGTCAGACTCTTTAGCATTGTTTCCACTTTAAGAGGCAGTCAAAGGTCCAAGACTAGACCTTTACGAACAATAAACGTGTGCAGACTCTTCGAACAGTAGTACTGTTAGTACAGTGGAAAAAATGTAAACACTCGAGGATATCTAACGCACCCCAGGATAGGTCATATTCTATTAAGTAGCATTAGACCTAATTTTTGTTGCAAATTTAAAACAGTTGTAAAATAATTACAACTTTGTAGAACGGCGCCATTGTTTGGAACTTGTCAAGATCTATATTTCTTCATTGGCCACTTTCATCAAACAAAAATTCCATTTTAATTCTCGCATGCTCCTATAAAATAGGGCTCCAGTCTCATTTAATGCGCGTAATAGATTCGGTCTGGTGTAGTAAAAAGTTAAAAGAAAAGTTTGAAATATTTCAATAAATTTTAAATATTTTGAGAATATACCAGAAAATTTTTATTAGTTATGTCGTGAAAATACATTTAATGAAAATAAAATCAGTGCTAAGTAGGCGGAATCTGATAGAGTTCGTTACGGCTGGTTTTGCACACTCGTGCGCGGTGTATAATTTCCGAACTCTACCGAGTTCCTAAAAGTTCCTGAACTATTTCCAAAAAATGTGAAGTTTGGCATACAAGAGGAAAGTGTGGTTATGTAATTTATAATTTGTATTTTTTTTCTTCAAAAATATTATAAATTATAGTTTTTTCCATTTTAATTACCAGTTTTACTTTTAATTGAAGAAAGAAATGAATTCTTGTAAAATTCCTGTTCCAGTTGAGGATGAACACGGCGATAATAGATGGTTAAGCATAGTAAGTTACCACTTTCTATTCAATTAGTTGATTACACTATTATATGGTTTCTAATCCAATTTATTATTGTAAGTGTCTGTTCACCTTTTAATATAATCAAATTTAAGTAAATCATAAACCGTTTTCAGGAAGTTACATGGGTTATTTACCTTACTAACTTACTCAACTAACGGCTAGTAAGCTTTGGTTTTTCATTTTATATATTTCAAATTTCAAGTGCAATTAAACTTCTGAATGTTCACTTACAATTGAGTAAAACTTCAGATTTAACTTTAGTGACTTTCCATAAAAGCTGATAGTTATTCAATTGCATAACGTAGATATTACAATTTTCAATTCATCAACAATTATTGGTCGAGAGGAATTTGTTATCTGTTATTAGCTTTTATTATAATTTGGGCTTGGTACTTGTTGCCTTGTAAGTATATTAAAACTAAAAGATTTATTAAAAACTCTAAAACTATTATTTAGCCAATAGCAGTAGGTAAGTACAGTAATGTAATTCAAAGTATAATATAACCCTTTTGAATTGAATTAATCACAAAAACACCTATGGACCTCAAAGAATTTAATGTTGGAAGTTCAGCTTTTCCCCTACCAAAAGGCCAATTTATTTCTCACTAAATGAATTTTAACTGACATGTAAATATATATATGCTGTAATAAAGCAACCTAAAATATTTATTGTTTTCTTCTATGAAACTTATATGTAAAAACAAAGAGAAGCTTGCTGAGGTATTTTGGCATACATGCTCCAGGTATTTTAAGGTATATCCAAGATATTTTGAAGCATTCACCCAAGATCTACTGCTAGGAACTTCTGTTCCTGATGATTAATAAAATAGCACTGAAAGTTATAATGTTTGTGTTTATTTAAGCATAACCGATTTCTTGCCGAAACAAGACACAAAGATGCAGATGTGATATTTATTGGTGATTCTGTAATACAAGCCTTACAACACACAGATATATGGAATGAGTTGTTTGTTCCCCTGCACTGCCTAAATTTTGGAATACACAGAGATTTAATAGAAAATGTCTTGTGGAGAGTACAAAATGGGGAGTTAGATAATGTTAAGCCAAAGGTAAAATTGTTTAATAGTTATAAGATTTTTTATTGTTTCATGTGAAATTTTAGGTCATAGTTCTTCATGTTGGAACTAACAATTATAAAAATACTGCTGAAGAGATTGTTGAAGGAATTTTAGAGATAATTAATGCAATTCGAGAACGACATCCTGATGTGTATATTGTTGTGCCAGTATGTAATCTTATACATTTAATTTTAGTTTAAAATTCATATAAATAAATTTTTGCCTCTATGAAGTAAATAAAAAACATTTTAGACGTTGCTTCCAAGAGGACAGAATCCAAATGCAATAAGAGAAAAATTGCAAAATGTAAATGAGCTTCTGCAAAAAAATTTACAAAATTTACCCAAAATAGAATTCCTTTCAATTGATAAAGGATTTATACAGCCTGATGGTAAGATGTAGTTTAAGTTTCAAATGTTAACACAAATTAAGTTTCTATGAATACATGTTAGGACGAATTTACTTTAGTGATCATGTCTAGAGTCCTACATTAGCATAATTCCTTTAGGTACGATTAGTCACCATGATATGTACGACTACCTCCTTCTAACGAATGCGGGCAGCAAAAAAGCCTTCGAACCAGTACACGAAATTCTACAGCAGCTTCTTCATGAAGGAGAACCAGAAAAAGATCTCACTCCCTCAGAATAAATTGGTCCTCCTTATTACTCATGGTAGAAATATTACTTTAGTATTTATTTTACGTCTCAAACTAGTCTCATTTATTTATGAATAGACTTTAGGCAGCAAATTTATTTAAGGGCGGTTTATTTCAATTTCAATTATTCTTAGAAAAGACTTTGTCCTATAAAAAAATAATATTTTTTCTTTTAATAGTGAGTAGTTGTTCCCATTAACATCACTGGATGGAACAAAAGTTATTCACAACTATTTCTGTGGAGTTCATATTTATTTACATATGACTGCTGCTATATTGATTATGTCTAAACTACCTTTGTAACAGCAAAAGCGTTGCTTTGACGTAAGTGTCCAAGATGCGAATTACTGTATTTCCATATAACATCGTACAATTATAATTTGGAGTCAATTGAATAGCAATCGGCGAAAGATACTAAACAAACAAATAAGAATAAGTATCATTGATATACGATCGAATTGTTCCAAAGTTAAAAGAGTAGTCTTAATTCTCTTGAGTTTTTAATACATTATTGAATCACTCTTTGTGTGTGTGCATCTTTGAGTATAACCCATATTCTCAAACGTTAATCGTTATGCCTTTATACTTGGGGACATTTCTTTCCCTCCAATGATGTTAATAGTTTCACCTTAATCTCAAGTTACTTACATTCAACATTCCAGAAAGTGAGTTTATGTTTAGCCCGAATAAATGAAAAATATGTGAATAGAATTATACCTCTTAACCATCGTCTCATTGGATGTAAGATGCATTTTAACAACTTGCAAAAGGTTATTCCTCCACAGTGTTTACAGTTCTCTTAACTGAAATATGATTTTTATTGAGAACTGTAAAATTTCATCAAATGCTCATGTTCGGGTGAAGTTATATTAAAATTATGTAGAAGTATTTGGCTATTGTATGGCTTCAGTTTATTTTTGTCCGATATGCCTTAAGCCGTTTAACTATTTACAAAAAGTAGCCAGTTGTAGCTAATCTTGTAATTACAAACGGCAAATTGCGAGATAAATAACTTTTCAAAACATTAAATATTACATCTTTAATGTGCTTTATAATTATTTTACTATTTCTGTTGCATTAAGACTGACTGAATCATCATTATCTACTAATATATCACAATATCGAAATTATTTATGAAAAAATTATGTTTACCTGACTATAGATCTAATTCCATCTTGTACTCGTATATACCTTTGTTTAATATAAATTGTACTGTTAATATGTTTAGCTACAAGTAGTAGGCAACAAATGCTCATTGTAAAGAACTATATATGAAAAGAAATAAACATTTTTTCATTTTTGCTATACCATTGAATGTATTATTGTAATTATGTATATTGGACATGTGCAGGTCATTTACAATTTAGTATCCAAGCATTAAAGGAATGCATCAGCCTACTTTTTGTGACGTCACTTCAATTCTATTTGACGTGTTGCGCCATCTATACAAGACGCGAAGTACTGCTGTTAAACAGGAACAGATTTCTTTTGTCTCATGATCTCAATCTTGTACCTGCCCAAATAGTATATGAAAGCCGCCATATCAAAATACTTTTGAAAATGGTGGAAACAATTTTTCCGTTCACAAAAATTTAATTTCATAGCTCTATATCTGCATATAAAGAGGTAATAAGTAGCCTGATTTTTCCTGATATTAATCTATGATAAAGAATAATATTTGGATGGTTCTTTGACTTTATAATCGTTGTCCGTCTTGAGCAACAGCTATCTTCAATACTATGTACCTCGGTTCACTATATTTCGCTCTGGACAGAAAAGAAACACCTAGATGTATATTACTCAAACCCGCAAAGCAAACTTTAAGAAAACCTATAGGAGATTGAGTATAGCGTAGAGCTTTTTTCTGGGCACAATCATCTTGATTTTCATCTTTCTTTCATCCAATAAAATTAACAAACCGTCGTGTAGAGAAAGATAAAAAGGAATTGAGGCTTTTGCTCTAAAAACAGAAGATAATAAAGTATTCATAAAAATAATAAATATTTATAGTATGTAAAAACGTTAGAAATGATCAAATTATGAGAATAATAAAATAACAAATGATTCTTATACACCCTATATATATATATATTTATATATGTATTTTCCGGAGACCCGAGATTTCTTTCTCGATTTAATAGACAAAATCTACATAACGCACCCCTATGCTTTGATAAAAATATCTTTAAATTAGATTATAAAACGTATTCATCCTGCAAAAACCGTCACTTTACTCCTCGTAGGTGTGGATTCTCTTGAAAGCTAATTACCTTTAAAAGTACTAATTAATGATGTTCAAACATGACTCGGTTTATTACGTCCTTTTTTAGTTCTTCCTCTAGCTGTCTATTTATAGCAAAGGGTGGAATAATAATTGCTCGAATTCTAAATGTTTTGAGTTTGAGTATATGAAGCGTGGGTGTAGACTACAATTAAAAGCACGTACATTTGTAATATAAAATATTTGTGGGAAGTGAGGCGATAGACTTTTAGTTACATTTTTCATAGGTTTATTTACACAATATTTACGATAATACAAAATAATGTATTAAAAAAACAAGTAGGACTGGATTTACACACTACTTGCAGTTAAAAGTTTTATAAATCTAGCGGAGCTTGTGATTTTTAAATATTTTTAGTTTTTTACGAATCCTTGATTAATAAATTTCAGTAAATATGACGAATTTATACAGGGTGTTTTGGAAATGAGGATTCAAAATTATTTGTTTTCGTTCTTCAGGATGTTAAAGTAAATTTTTTTAGTTCTATAATTTGGAAATAAACCTCACAGTTTTTAATTTATGCGCTTAAAATTGCTCTTAACAAGGTTCTTGACCAAGGTAAATTTAGCTAAAATATCCACTTGAAAGTAGTTGATAGGTGGACTAATGCTCCTTGCCGAGGTATCTAAAATCGAATTAACTTTTTTATCAGTGCAACTTTAACATGAATCTTTTGACTACTTCTAATACATCCAACTATTTTACATCAATAAGAATTCTGCAAAAGTACTTTTATCTTGAACAGTTTTAAAGATAATTTTAATAAAATATTTCGATACCTACATCTTGAAAATTAACAAAAATTAACTAAAGTAAGTTTTCTGAATGTGGATCGTCTACATCAATACATTTTCTATTGACGTCGTAAGCTAGAATATTGTCATGATTTAAACCGGGTTTGGTTATAATTTCTTATTGTATTTATATCTTTTTGCATATAATTTTTTTCTGCTATTAGGAACGGGTTTGTAGACCAATGTCTTGAAAACTCTCCAAAAAATTCAATGAGTCTAAGTCTGGATTTCGCGGCGGCCACCGATTTGCACTGCCGCCCTCCAATGCATTGATTGGGACAAATTATATTAAAAAATTCCCCTACGTGTAATGAGCAGGAGCGCCATCGTGCACATATCAAACACGTCGTCTTAAGATCAGTAAAACATCTTCCAAAATTAGCAGTCAGCCGTTTTTTAAGAATCGTTCTACTTTTTACCTTCTAGTACTCAGTCTGTATAATTATTTCTGGGGCACCCGGTATAAACTCCTCCAGTTCTCACTGGATTGCGTCGACCATTGGAGTCCCCCCGATAACAAGTGCCAAGCGCAATGATCCGTCAATCCGCACGCGACATCGTTCCAAATTTCAGGCGGTTTTAGTCATTTCATTCAGTTGCGCTCTGTATTCTCAGTGAGCTTTTCACTCTTCGATTTTTCGCGAGCTTCAACCTTACGAAATTTCAAAAAACGACGATTTTCACCATTATTTAGTAAGAACTAAATCGGAAAATTATCACATTTGGCACCGAATATAAAAATTAACTGGAATCGAAGTGACTGTTTAATTGAATTTTCACTTGGTCGAAAATGAGTTGTTTATAGATCGTCGCTTATTTATGGCAGCTTAGTGGAATTATTGTTTTTATTTACGACAATGTATGTGACTCAATATCTGATGTCATACACTTTTTAAATAAAGGTATGACCTGTGTACACCAGTAAGAACACTCGGTATTTATTATACAGCGAGCGAAATATGGATATATGGAAAACTGTTTGTGTTCAAACCACATTTATTTAGTGATAAAACCATGTAAAATTTTGAAAAGACAAGTGATTGCAATCCTTATTAGTGGTAATTTTTCAAGTTCGGATGAGGACTTTGCCTTCTGGACTCATTCAGGTAAATGGTAATCTTCAACTTAATTCATATCTAATCTAATTCATATCTAGAATACCTAAACCAATTCGTAGTAGGGAATTTCAAAAACGTACACTTAAAGCTTTTTTTTTGCTTTCCCCAGTATTTAAATAATGATTAGGTGCTGCCTAATGGTTGTATATAATACACATGTGGCAAGTTATCTTTTTTTTCTCGGATATTTCCGGATTCAATTAGGATAATCTCACTTTAAAACGACATATTAATCTGCTAATTGCCCAAATTTGATGGACCTTATACTGCGGAAGAGTTTCCAAAATGTTCCAGTTTCGTTTTGTTTTTGTCAGGCGACAGTGTTCAAAATATTATTGAAAATAGAAAAAATGCAACGATTTTCAAAAAATGTAGATATGAAATTTTAAAGATTTATAAAATCGGTCAATTCTGGATTTCTTTAATTTTTAATGACCCCATCAAAAACCTGTTGGGTTGTGCACGTTCCAGATTGCGAAGTTCCCGCACAACATGTTTCTTCGATTTTTGAGGAAGACTGTAACTTTTTTAATCCATAAGTCGCGTGAATTGGCATTACGAACGATATTTTTCTGAATTAATAAGTAACCAGAAGCTCTCATGCGTGAAATCCTCATTTACCTACCATTTACCTCAGCTCACGAACGATTGAATCATAAAGTCGTATGAGAGATCACCAGGGGCGGGGGGTTTAAGAGAGCAAAATAACTTAAAAATTCAAGAAGTAACGAAAATTAAAAAATATAATTTTTGAGCAAAACGTTGTGCATTTAAAAGAGGCAAACTTCAGTCGGGCGTAATTCTCTCCTTTTACTCCTGTACAGTAAGAAACTATTGCGATAACTTTATGTAACCGGTATTTGGCTCATTACTTACCTAGTAATATAATCAGTCACAACATCGTCATCATATCTTGTTCTTATGTTTATCGTTGCCATGGAAATTAATGACAAATCAAACGTCACGGCAAATGTTATGGTTCAAGACGCTTTATTATTATTTATTTAGGTTCCGAGTTTAATTTTTCATTATATTATTTAATAATCAAATACTCTCGTTTGATATTTTGATACCTTTTTTAGAATGGCGCTCCCAAAGAGGCCTCTCAGCTGTTCCCCGAAGGTGAGTCAAGTGCTGGAGTGCCCCTTGGTGGACGCGGTAGCCACCAACCTCTTGGCCCCTGTGAAAACAGAACGGCAAATTCTGGAAAACTCAATGCTGGAAGACGACCCCAACGCCAACTGCGCCGTCACACCTGAACCAAGGGAAAGAGGCCCCAGGTGGGGTCCTCAGCACAAGGGTGCGCAAGAATTGGCCAATTTGTACAGTCAAGGTAAATTAGAGCCCGTGTAGTTTCTTTGAATTTGTTTCATTCATTTAAGAGCACCACCTCACTTTAATTCTAATAGATTTTCAAGGTCTAAAGAAGTCAATGAGGCGCGTTCAATGCCTATAGAAGTGAGGAACGTCCATCATCTACCAGAATTGTAAATAAATTTTAAAAGTAACATGATAAAATTCTTCTTGTGTTGTTTTTAATTCTCCTCTAGGAACGACCCTGTCTTAATTCAGATTAATTTTCAAGCCGCAAGATTTATTTGGAACTTTTTACTCTTCTGGGGACTATACAAGTCAGTGGCGTGCATCATTTATTAGAGTCGATATGAATGTTTTAAGAATGGCGTGATGGAAAGCAGTTCGAATCAAAACAGAGCCGTACCCACAGGGGAATTAAAAACAAATCAAGGAGAAGTGAGTCTTAAAATTTACTTGCAATATCTTGTACGTTCCAACTCCATGCAAGTCAGTAGCGTACCTTATTTATCATAGATGTCTCGAATTTTTAAGCGTGACGTGGCGAAGTTCTCGGTAGTTTGTTTTTAATTCCTTTCTTTATACGACCCTGTCTTAAATTAAATTGACTTACACAAATCAAAATTTATTTAGAGATTTTTATAGTGTCCAGGTGTGGAAATTATGAAGAAATTCAGTGACGTGCATCATTTATCTGTGTCGACTCGTATTTTTTAATTGTAACGTGATGAAAATTTTCTTGCTTTGTCGAAATTTGTGCCTGAGTCTCAATATTTACTTCGAATTTGAGGACTCAGTGGCGTGAATAGGAGATGAGAGTTGTTTTGAAGAAGAAATCTGTGAATTTCTCCTCTAATATTTAACTTTTTTAATTCTCCCACGGGGACATCCCTGTTTTGCAACTGACAATTGGTGCTCATTGATTGTATAGGGTGTCTCAAAAGGATTTAACCTAACCTGAACCATTATCGCGTTCAAATACGCCCTTTTTACACATTTTTAGGTTGTGAAAGTCTGTTTCTTTCACAAGGAATAATTTCATAATGTGTATTGTTACATGTTTTAAGTAAAGTGTCACGAGACGATATGGATTGCCTGATTAGCGTATCTCCATTTAATCTATTAGTCATTTTTCCCCCATGTAGGCATATCGTAGTAATATGTGTAGGTAAAATAAACTAATAGTTTATTCAAATGATCTTGTTTGAAGAGTTGGCAAGATAAGCTATTTTTGCGTGTCGTGTGTGACTTGAGTGTGAATGAAATTCCACTGGACTGATATAATTTTTGGCAATACTCTGCTAATTTTAGAGGAGCATAAAACACATTATTTGGACGGCAACATTGGATGAATGCACTGAAAGTAATATTTCTATGAGCGTTTCGAAAATTGCAAAACCTCCTCATACAAATTTTTGCAGTAAAATTTCACCTTATACTCGTTTATTATCATGATTTCTCTGCGAATTCAGTTACTCTTAAATAGTTTCCACTAAACTTCGCTAAAAGGTTATTATTTTTGTTCCCTTGTACTTCAACAAGAAGCAATCGAATGGATGTGTTCCAGAAGCCGAGGCCTGAAAAGCTTCATGCCACATTATCGGGCTAATACCTAATTTATTAGGTTTGCATTGTCCTAGATAGGGTTTAAACAACTAAGGGGATAGTCCCAATAAAGGGTTTTTGTTATTTGATCGAAGCACGCAGCATTTGGGACAGTTTAGCAGAAAGAATAGGAACTGTCGTGCCATGTAGGTCCAGGAATTCGCTGAGAAGTTTCAAAATTCTGTAAACGAAAAAAAATAAAAAAAAATATTTTTCTTGCCAACAACTTTAAAGAGCTGCAGCTCTCTTAGAATGAATTTTTGATTTTATGTTAATGAGAAACTTTTTCTTATTAATTTGGTCTAAGGAAACGTTTTTTAAAAATAATATGCATGTTATCCTCTATGTAACACTCGTTTTCATGCAAAACCTTTATGTCAACCATTGTTAGGTACCGGCCAGTTCAGACTGATTGCTTACCAGTTTAAGTCAGTTTAGGATTTTCTAATGCTTGTTGTAATCGTAATGAAGTTATTACTGAACATTAACCGTTTCCAACTCAAAATAGCCTAAAGAGTCTTAAACTAACCGAAGAAATAATTTGTTGGAAAATACGGCGACTTTAAAGATTGATAGGATGATTTCATAGCGTAGCTGTATTTTTTTCTTTGTCAATAATTCTCAAGTCTTGATGCAGCGTGTGGGTAGTAAAGAATATCTGAATCTATATTCTTGGGAAATTATTATTAGTTATTTATATTTAACTAAACGTAACGGTTCCTAACGGACGTCGGCCGTTAAGGCAAAAGCATCCGTTGAATGTATATTAGATGATTGACTGTTAAACAATATTTATTACTCACGATAGTATATTTGCAACTGTAATCACGATCACACCTTCCTCATAGGCAGTTAAGTGGTGGATTTGCTTGTATGGTTTAATAGAGGTTTTCTTAACCGATAGTTGGACTGCGACGAAAAATTTATAGCGATTCTCGGCCTTTACGCAAATAACATACTTGTCTTGATTATAAAAAGTAATTATGAAATTTAAACTCTGTACGTTATTTACTCATAGTGGAAATTAATTAAAAAGCGCCTTTTTATTGCTTTGAATGTCTGCAATGTATGAATAAGTTAAAACAGAAGTGTTTAGAGTTCTGCGCACTTTGAGAACAATAAAGCAGAAAAATAATCCGATATAGGAGCATTTCGCATTCCAAATATCTAAAAATATACACGTCTTTTCTAAATACCTAATGATGTATGAGTGAATTTTTCAACAGCATTATTGAAATAGTTCTGTATTGATGTTTGCTTGATTTTTAAACGGCCGCAATTTATCACAGTACATATGCCATTTTTTTCCTGATAACAAGCATAGCTAAAGAGATCTGAGGGTACCAACTGAGCTTCTGACTTTTCAAAGTTTTAAGATAAACGGCGGTAAAATTTGGTGTCAACTTTCTTTTTTCCCTCGTAGCTCCTATAGTTTTTGAGATAGCGAGTTAAGATTTTGAGTCAATACTATAGATAGACTCCTTAGTTCTTTGTCGATATCTACAGCGTAACATTTTTCCTGGGGCGAATAGCTCTTTCGTCGTCCCAAATTTTTCATGTGAGATTTTTCCCAATTTTCAGAATTAAAAAAATTCTTTCAAACCCTATAGCATGAAAACAAGCCACTTTTGAATAAGGCAAGTTCAGCTGAATTTCCTTATTTTTTGCCCCTCGAGCACTCAATGTTCATTTATACCATTATCCCTGGGACACCCTGTGTATTAAATTCTTCTCGACTTTTTGCCTCAGTTCTCACAGAATTTTCTCTATTTCAGGTAAAAGAATTCAAGAATGCATTTGTGTCGCCATCTGCCTCACTCTCATGGCTGTGAATTTCGTGTTCATCCTGATCCACTTGAAGGTAGAAAGACTGAGCGCCATCCTTGTGGCAGCATTTTTCGGCATTCTAACTGCTGACTTTGCTTCTGGTTTCGTCCATTGGGCTGCTGATACCTGGGGCTCAGTAGAGTTGCCTATATTAGGAAAGGTAGGTCTTTTTCCATTGGATGTGCTCTATAATTTTAGAAGAAATTGCTCCACCTTTGACGTCAATATAAATCCTTTATTGCATCGTTTAACGCGGAAGGTCACCTTTCAGAGGTTTCTTTCGATGTATTAGAAAACCTGGACACCTACTATGGTATGGGAAATAGAAATATCGTGTGTAGTGTTCATTAAAGTAGGGACAAAATTAGTAGGTAGCAATTAAGTTACTCAATCGTTTGCGTTAAATATTCATTATCGGTGGGTATCAATGTGACTTAATTTTATGACGGTGCCTGTCGATGTCGGTATAGGATCTGACAGGGGCCATACGGATATTTCACTGAGTAAAATGGGTATTATTAGTATTAAAAATTCATGAACCATAATTGAGGTAAAGTTGTGCAGAATATTGATTTTAGGCGATATACAAGGAAATACAGGGTGTCCCGAAAAGGCATGTCAAAAATTGTATCATGCGATTATTTGCGTCAATACATTGAGATTTGGTTCAAAAATTATTTGAAAAAGCGCCTCGTTCAACGCTATTGACGGTCAAAGCTCTTGCAAAACAAAAATATATTTTTTGTCCTGTTTGGTGAATGCTTCATTGGGTTTGAATGAAACCTACTCTGCATTTATTCATTAACACAGGGATTATTTTCACGTAAAATTCACAACTTCGTGTTCTGTGTGAGAAAAGGAAATAATTTTTTTCGGCCTGAAATGGTAGCCTCAGGAAAAATTTCCGAGAAACACAAAAATTAGAGGAAGGGTCAATATATAGTGAGGAGAAAAAATGAATACAATGCAGCTACCCAGCGAAGGGTTTTGGTCATTTTTGTATGATGATAGCTAAGAATTTATCGCTTGCATATTGTGAATAGACATGAATGTTATATGAAAATAATCTCTACTAATGAATAAATGCATAATGCGTTTCATTGAAATTCATTGAAGCGTTCTCTAGATACAGTAAAAAAAGCATCTTGTGTTTTTCAAGAACTTTGACCGTCACTATCGTGGTTTCTCGAACAAACTGATACTAAAACAGTTCACATTCAACCAACTCCTAGTCGAAAAGTTTTAACAATTTCAAAATTCCAACAGTGATACTATTTCATGGAGCACACAAGTTTTCTCTCGTCGAACCAAGTCTGAATCTATTAACGTTTGGGAGATCCTCACGCTGAACATTCTTACCTTGGGCAAACTATAAATGCCAAGGATCCTGGATTGAGATGTAATGAAGTGAATTGGGCCACGTATGGAACGCATGAAGGAAGCGATATGAGCACTAACTTTCCCCATTAATGATCATATGAGGCGCAACCTGCAAAATTATTCATGTGTTGTGGAGTTAAACTTATAATTATGTCGATTCTGGTGTCTCATTTTTTAAAAAGGCTGGTCCTTTCCTATATGATGTATATGTATATATATATATATTAATCTCATAGTTCTCCATAATTTCAATGTCCGTTGCGAGTTGTAGTGAGAATCATAAGTACGAATAACAAGTTTGGACATGTTTAATTGTAATTCGTTGGACTGGAAAAAGGCGTGTTCAAGGTAAACTTTATCCAGAACTATATCGATGTTTCTAATAATTTGTAGCTTTAGTTTCGAGTTTTTTTTTAACGACGCGACGCTCAAAAGTGCCATCACTGGAAAACTAGGCATTGGAGACATTAACGAGGTCTAAATATTCAATTTCAGTGTCAGTGGGTTATTTTACCTGCGGGATACTTGTTCACATAATTGCAAGTATTGCTCTTTTCAAGGGCGAGGTTTATTCTGGTAGACAACGCCCATCGCCCGTCGAGCTGGCTATATAAGGGAGGAGAGCACTTTCAATATAAATATTTTATAATAGTGGACCAGACTTCAAAATTGATATGTAAAATTCTCCCCTGTAATATTATGTAATTTTCTTATACAGTGAATCCAAGGTAAGGAAGTCGTGCATGAGGCCCTGGGTAAACGCTAAGAGAGATAAACTTGGTTAAATCGGAGAATACCTTAGCATTCGAGGGATTCGTTTCAGGGTGCAAACAGATCTAGGAGATTATTTTTGGGTTTTTAGTCATTTTGAAAAAAATCGAAATTTTTGAATTTATTTTCTATTTTGTTAGTTATACGTTCAGGCAACATCATTATTTCTTGGACTATTTCGATTGTCCGACTTTGGTCTGAACAGTGTAAACATGCCTTTTTTTAATTCGAATATGCGTTAGACCAGAAAAGGGAAAACCTGGAAAATCGAGCTCGAATAGAGACCAAATTTATATTAAATATTCATTATCCATAGATTATGCTCGTATTACTTAATATCTTGCTTGAGCGATTGCTGCGGAAACCAGTAATTAAATGGTAGAATGAAAATCTTAACTTCGAGCTTATACTGTAGTTATCACGCCACATGCCCCTAATCCGTATTATCTAAATCACACCCTGACTGGGTGAGTAGGGTTCGTGCATTAAACTTAGCACTTGAAAGCTTAAAAATAGATACACTGCCAGGGATGTAATTAACTGACCTTTCGGCCGACTGGCTGATTTTAGCTACGATAACCATTGATAAATCTTCTGACCATTCATATTTTCGATGGATTTTTTGTAACTGAAATGGCAGAAATCGGTGTTGATTTATTATTTATTTTTATAGGTTTTTAGAGTACTTCAACTTACACGACTTAGTTTTTTGCCAATCCTTTGACACCTACTATTGAGTGGCTGATAAATAATAATTTTACTCTAGAGACATATATGTATATGTTTATATAGGCATTTCAATGTAGCATAAAACATGCATAACACGAATCCACCATCGAGTTGATAAATCAACCTTTAGGCTGTGGACTAGTCAAATTTTCAAATTCAAAATGCCCCCTTCTACAGTAGAAGTTCGTTAAAAAATTCAGCATTGACTTCGGCATCGAAAGATAAATACCAATCAACTTAATTGTCCTGTTTACGCGGTCGGATTTGGAGTTGACGTTGGCGTTCGTAGCGAACGTGCGTATTGCGTCGACGTTCAAGGGAATCAATCGTTGACGGCGCACGAACATTTTGTGACTTTTGTAGAAATATCAAATCCAACTTCACGAAAACAAATCGAGGGGTATAAATTGTGGTACCGAAGCCAAATCCAACATCGAGGTTTTAAATTTGGATTAAAGTTATCAACTAATGTAATTTTCGAATTCAAATTGCTGCTTTCTACGGAACGGTAGAAACTTATTAAAATTCGTGGATGGCAACCTAAGGTTTTTAATAAATTCGAATTATGTTTAAAAACATATAAATAATGCTTCTCTTCTCTCAGTTATGTTCCAAGTAACATAATTGCCAGCATATTCACAATTTGGCTCTATATGAAGGAAGTTGTGTCACGTATCGTGAATGCTGGCTTTATTAAAGGTTAATTCGTATACACAGGAAGTTTAGCTGCATTACAGCCATCGTATCCAGTTAATCCAGTAGAAGCCTGATATAAAAAATTATACACTTAGTAGTTACAGTCTAAATGGGTTGAAATACATTGTGCGTGTTTAGATTTAGTAATCGCCTTATTTGTTGAAGGCGATTTATTAATAATTAAAAAAGGTCTTTAGAGGAGAGCGCAATTCCTGAGTGCCAGTTCGATTGACCAAAACATGTTAAATAAATATTTTTGACTCAAATTTGCGAAAGGGCACAACACATTGAAATATTCAGTTATTTCTATATCTTTAAAGTCGTTGCTCAATGTTACGTTCTACACCTCTCGAAATTAGTTGAATTTTAAGTAGAATGAATTACTCATATATAATAAACTCATGGACAAAAAAAAAACGAATAACATAAATATTATTCAATTTCAGTGTTACCTACATTTTTTAATTTATATCAATTTGGATCATTTTTTTGACAGACTATATCATTACTGAATATTGATTTCGCCAAAAGTTATAATTAATTTGTTATTACACAGAATCAAACCAAGAGGTGTTTTTCGACCTAAATTTCTAAATATCCCGTGGAAGAATCTGAAGGCACCATGAGATATCTTTGTATGCAATTGTAAAGTTTCATGTTTCCTTAAAATTATTTTATTTATTCATATAATACAACCATTCAATACAATACAAAATATCCATTCTGAAAGTAATTACAATTTTTTTTACATAAAAGTGCGATTTACCAAAAAAATCAAAACATATCAAACAAATAAACATAAATTAATGTCCAAGTTAAAGATAAATATAAGCTAATAAACTGTAATTCCTCCTCGTGCTTTAATGACAGCTACCATGTGGCCAGATAGACTTAGGACAAAATTAACAATTAGTCTTTCCAGAGTATTTTCCTACTCCTCGAGAAGAGCTACTCGAAAGTCTGCAATGGTTTTCAGCTGTATGTTGTGAATACGTTTCCCTAGCAGGTCACATACATGTTCAATTGGGTTTAGGTCAGTGCCTCGAGGAGGCAAATTTAACCTTTATATCTTGACTTCACCTAGGTAATTACTGACCACTAATGTTTCTTGATTAACATGTTATCTTTATTATTGTTTATTTGTTTTGACTTTTTTTTTGGGGTAAATCGTATCTTTTTGTTAAAAAAATTGTAATTCTTTTCAGAATGCGTGTATAGTTACGAACAAAAAAAGGGAATATTAATGAAGTTACAGCTTTACGATTACATAGAGATATATCTCATAGGGTTCTCATATTCTTCCACAAGGTTTTCAGAAATCTAGATCAAAAAGCACTTTTTAGTTTCATTTTGTGTAATGACAAGTTAATTCCAGCTTTTGGTAAAATTAATATCCAGTAATGATTAAAATGCAAATACCTACAATTTATTTTTTTTTAATCTAAATCGACATAAAACTAAAAAAGCTATGCAAGATTGAAATTGAATAATATTTATGTTGTCCGTTTTTTTATGCCTGGGTGTGTAGTTTTTTAGTAAACTTTGCCCGATAACTGACAATCCCATTTGGGTTTATGGCTTAAATATCATACATTGCGAAATCTAATAGGGAGTGATGGAAATACATTTAACAAATCGATGCCACTTTATACTTGACCATTTCCTACAAGCGCTCTAGTTTTGGCATAAAATGTCGGTTGTCTGGACAGTAAATATGGAGATAACAGGAACAGGTCTAAAAATATGAAAAGGCGCACTGAGTGACAAGAGTATCGGTCACTCTTCACTTTCTATAGAAACAATCATGTTATCCAGGTTTACTTTTCCTTGGGGGATTCTATGAAAAATGTCCTCGCGGCTTTCAGCAATAAATAACATTGTATCAAAGCATCCCATACTTCAAGCTATCAAGGAGCAGTGTTTAATGGTAGAGCCGTTTGGATTTGCCATCTACGCCACTGCCCTAAACTCGGGCCGCTTCATTTTTCACAAACATAAAAAAATACATAATACTTTTTATTTTTTGGGGAAATGTGATGATAAGATTTTCTTCTATGTCTTGTTTTATGTGAAAAGCCCCACATTATGTTTTAATTTCCGGGCATTGATTGATAATGCTTTGCCTTGTAAATCACCGAATAGTAGTTAGTTACTACATTTTTATATTCCAGAATTTTCTTCGTCCATTTCGCGAACACCACATAGACCCCACTTCAATTACCCGTCACGATTTCATCGAAACCAACGGCGATAACTTCATGGTAACCATTCCTTTCCTAGGCCGCATGGTGTGGGATTTCATAGTTCTCTCAGAGGACGATGTTCAGAGAAAGTTCATCTGGACTTCTTACGTGTTCTTGTTGGCAATATTTGTCGCTATGACCAACCAAGTAGGGTCAACTACCAAACAAAAGAATTTTCCTAATGTATGCAACTTGTTTTTTTCAGATTCACAAATGGTCTCACACCTACTTCGGCTTACCCTCGTGGGTGATATTTCTTCAAGAGTTTCATGTGATTCTACCAAGACGGCATCACAGAATACATCACGTTGCACCTCACGAGACATACTTCTGCATAACTACAGGATGGTTGAATTGGCCGTTGGAAAAGCTCCGATTTTGGAGTACTTTGGAATACCTTATTGAAACCACCGCGGGCCACAAACCACGGGCGGATGATCTCAAGTGGGCGGAAAAACGAAAGTAAAAGTGCAAATTAAAAAAACATGAATGACCTTTACTGTGAATCGTCGGGTTTTATTATTAAGTGAAAGTTGCTGCTCTAAACGTTTTTGAAAGTCGAAATCGTCGGTTCAGTGTTTGGGTGAGTTTTCCTACAAAATAAAATGAGCTGAATTTGTGGAAAAGTGTGTTTTCTTGGGAATTGTATGAGTGTTGTGGTTTATATTATGAACGTATTTTAGAGACTAATTAACATTTCTGGGTCCAAGAGAATTTTGTTTTACAAGTGTGAGGCATGAACGTTTTGTGTGGAAGTAAAACTGGACGCTCGATGTAAATTTGATAGTTCTCGGTGGTACTAAACGGGTCCTTTGTGATATTGAGTAGACCTAAATGGTACTTTCGGTTTCTTTACAGCTTGTGACGATCAATCATTAAACTAGTAGCCACTGTGTTTAATTGGGAATGCCTTTTAGGTAGATGTCTAACAGTCAGTTTGTTACACTATTATAACAGGCAGGTGCCTAATAAAAACATTGAGCGTTCTAAATTTTCTATTATGACTAAACAATGCATGTTACAGTGTATGTAAGTTGTCTTGAACGAGTGTTTTAGGAAATTTCCGTTTTCTAAGTGTTTATTACACTTTAGGGCATATTTGCAATATTTGTTAAAAACGTTAAAGTACAATGAAGCACCTAATTAGTTCCGTCTCGGAAATTGAATGAATTTTTACTATATTATCAAAAATGATCATTATTGTGCTTTAATATTGTACCTACATAAAATTTCTTCAATAAAATAGAAATTGAAAATCGCTATTTAGCTTTCGAACAAGCATCTTTATGGCCACTCTCATGGTCAAGCGAAAATGTCATGTTGTCAATTTTCTCGCTGTAAACATCTTAATTACCTATAGCGTTAAGATTTATACCATAATTGAAGTAATTCCCTCAATGAATCCAATGGCATATATATACAGCTTTTAATCTCTGAGAAGTCAATAATTTTGTGATACTATCATGTTATTTTAAGGTAAACTGCACTAGTCATATAAAGAATTTATTAATGATCACTCATAGATCTATTAGCGACTTTTTTTAAACCTCTAGAGATTTCCCACATTACAAGTGTCTGCTGACTGTAAAATTGAAAATTTTTAAATGCTGTTTATTGTTATTGAGTACAATGTGAAAGACACGTCAAAACCTAAAAAATGCATTGTTGCACACGCTATTCCTAAGTCGAGCATTATTTTACTAAAACTTAATTTTAATCATACGTTAAATACACTTTTGGATTTACATTGACACAATGTTATTGTATTGTGATAAGCTTTTTTACCACCAGAATGAAATAAAATACTTTTGGCACTACATTTTCTCTGTTCACTCCCCTGCTTACCTATCTACATCACATGCAAATTTTTTTTGTTACCGACTACCTCTAATAGAAATTATTATTGCATGGTTGGATCTTAAAACTGCCGAACCTCGAAACTTTTGTAAGAAGCTACGGACTTACTGGATATCAAAGATTCTCTGCTATTCACAAATTAGCGTGTGAAATCATGAGAAACCCAATTTTTGAGTAAGAACCAGCAACAACAAACAAATGCTAGAATTGTGCGAAAAGAGGTAAAAAAAGTAAAAAAGTGAATGAAAAAGAAGTCGTTGTTTTCACTTAAAATTGAGAAAATTCATTAAGGTTCTATGAAGCGTCCTGAGAAACACTGAGAAAGAGCCACTAATTTCCATGCATTGAAAGCTCATAATTTTAGTTCACACAAATTACATCGACAAATTATGCAATAAAATTGAGCTTTTCCCTGGCGTAAAATTAGATTCTATCTTATTAAATTTGCAAAATTTTTGGAAGTTCTTGAAAAACAGATATCTACGCTTTTGATTACAAGTAAAAGTCGAAAGATCATAATTTCCAATTCTGCATTGTAAAAATTGAGTAACTGTCAAAGAAAAAGGTGCCATTTATTCCCAAATTTGAGAATATTACACAGAACTGAGTAAGAACTAAAAAAAAAATAAAAGAAAAAAATTAGAACGATAGAAGATTTCTAACATTGATGGTTGGAGAATGTCCCCGATTTTTTCGATGGTATCCACAAGTAAAACAAGAATTTGTATTATGACTACATTGTGAATGACTCCTTCACTAGCTCGGTAGGTAAATAATGAGACATACACATGTCAGTATTAACCTTTTAGTTAACCTTTTTTAGACATAAAGCGAAACGACGTACTCCATAAACATACCCTGTAATGGTGTCTTTTAAAGCTAATAACAGAAAGAACGAATTGAAAAATCATCTATGCCTTATGTACAGCACATTTCAGTCGCTGACTTCATATTGCGTTCAGAGATTTGTGAGAGTCCACAAAACTTGCATGATTTGGGTTCCAAACTACTGAATGCATGTTGTTTCCTATTGATTTTTTTAAACTACAGACCTCTAATAGGTTTTTTACAATTACATCATGCTCCCAAGTTTTATTCCAAGCCATTAACGCTGCTTTACGATGTTGTTCCCGTGATTATTTTTGATGTAATGAGATATGTGTAATGGCACTGTCTTGTATATCCCATCAAAAACTATAGACGAACAGTTAAAGCAGGTCTTCCATTTTTAGCTGCTAATTATTTTTTCATTGTGGATTTTTATCCCCTTTTTAGGGCTTACATGTAATTGTTTAAGCAAGACAACCTTAATAAAAATGATTAACCACTTTAATCAATATATCACTTACTTATTAAGAAAATAGGTTCGACCTTTTTCTATAAGTTATGAGAGAAAAACACAATATACCCAAGTTTAAAAATGGTTCACCCTATCCTTGGATTGCGTGCCAAAGTTTTCGGAGGAGAATCTAGGCGCCGCGACGCCACTTCAGTGTAAAGTTGCAGGAACAGATATTTCAAATTAACATGTATTCTAGTAGGGTTGGAAACAATTGCAATTCTTCACAAATATAACCGAAGGGCACCCTGAAAATTGTATTAAATTGGAATGAGAATTTCTTTAATTTGTCCCATTGGGGTTCTCAACAATGTGATATAGGGTTTTTATCTTTGTGCGGAATCAGGGAATACATTCATCTCTGGTTAATTAAATTCATTTTATCTGGCACACTACCGTCAAAATCGCCACATAAACCACATAAAAGAGCAACAATGCTGTTTTTAAATTTCTTACTCTTTTCATTTTTATGCAATAACATAATTATGAGTGAAAGTATAATAACGGCAGAGAGGAGTGATAGAGTAAAATTAAAAACTTAAATCCAATTAGAAGTAATAACCAAACCTTCTTCAAGGTGCGACAAAATTTTACTTCAACACATGAGAAATGTGTTGATATAGACGATCGGCATATAGAAATTTTAATTTAGTTAATTTACTCCATATGTTTACTTTGACTCACATTTCAAATTCAATTCTCACTTTTGGTTTAATTTATTTTATTATTTGCCTCATTTATTGATTATTTATACTTAACACCCTATTTACAATATGGTCCACTGCACAATGGATGCAAAATAGGTGCTCGTAAATAAGGTCAAAACAGATTTTTCATATAAATTCTTTCTCACGCTACAGTTTGCTGAGATATGACACAAAATCTTCTCATAAACCCTTCGAAAAATTTTACATTACTTTGCATGTCTGGTAATAGTTCTATTACTCACCAGATATGCCCATACTGAACAGCAAACGGTGTGACCAGACAAGTACACGTCGACATTTTCAGAGTTTTAAATAATAAATGGGTAATTTGTCGTTTTAGTCATTACAAAAAACTTATAAAAAACAATTTGAATTTATTTGCTTGAAAACCATCTGTTGAAATTCCGACATAAGAGTAGTTCGATATTAAATATTGAACAACTAATTATGGCATTATAGAGTTTATTGACGCAGTTTCTTGGCTATTCAACATATTTGCAATGATATTGTTAAATAATTCACTCATAGTGTCACTCGTCCCTTCGATCGTTTTTCTGCTCTTGTCCTCGATTAATAATGAATTAATTCTATACTGGGTAAGAAAATGAGTTCGATTTAGATTTTAGCATTGCTAGTTAACATAAGATCAATAGTTTCATGTTTATTTTCTATGACAAATGGTAACCTTTATTATTACCATTGCTTCTATATTATTTATTCTGATATTGTTTGTATTAGGTATATTTTCTTAGAACACGAAGTGGATTTTAAGTTTCAAAGAAGGCATTTGAGCAACAAGATAAATGTTTGATCGAAATTGAAATTCAAATAAACTTATTAAAAATACTGAAACACAGTGGCACATTCGCAGAAGAAATGGGCGCCACGTGTTTTTATTTATTGCCTTTATTAGGCATATATATGTACAAAGTAGGTACACACGCATCATGCTGTGCATATCCAAAACCAGACAGACATGTGGGTGTAGCCTGGCAGGATGAAAGAAAAAAGGAGGCGACCACAAATATACATCAGTTTAGCCAATGGTGGCTGGGTAAATTATAACTGATATCCATGGCAAAACTGCCGTGGATATCTTGACCTGGGAGATGAGTTTAGGTTAGTTCGGATTAGTTCAGGTTAGTTTCTCAAATAATGATTTGAGAAATAAAATATTTCCACAATAAACATTAAAAAGTTTTCTAGAAAAAGATAAGAACGTCATTTTTTTCCTGGATTGCAATGGCCTTTCGTCACTGCAATAAGGTTCAGCTAGGTATCAGAGGGTATCTTCTTATTTTATATTATTTATTTTTGAAAGGGCTTATCATGGTGATCACAAATCGCTTTTTTGCAAGTCTTTTATTCTGACTTGTATCGTCCGATGTATAAAGTTGTTTTTCTCAAAATATCTGATCAAAATGGTGACCGTCTTTATTAGTGATTTCAGACGATATCTTCTAGTATAATTGGCGGTAATGGCTCAAATATGTCTATACAGTTAGTTTTGGAGAGTTCTTATAGAGTCCTTATTTGTGTATGCACTACCAACTTTAACTTTGTTTTTTTAGAAACTAATTTAGTTTCTAAACAAATAATAAATTCTCTGGAGAGGAAAAAAAATATTGTTTCACTTTCTGACAGCAAAAAAACATCAAATTTGAATTTTGGCAATTGTGTTACCATTTGTAATAACCAACTATATATTAACTGTACATTAGGACCATTACAAGTATGTCAATTAGGGTATTGAAATATCAACAGCAGCAGAGTAAATTAGCGGTCACCATTTTGATCAGATATTCTTTCTAAATTAGACCGAATTATCAACCAAAATTATCAACTTTCTTATCCTCGAATGTTTATATCAAAGAGAGATCACTTTCTTTATTTCTGTTAATGACAACGAGGAACAGAACTAAATGTGATTTTTTTATTACAAAAAATGGTATTATATCTTTACAATGTGCGAAACAGAGTCAAATATACCTGATATGCAGCGTGCCCGTTCTAACTTCCAAGATCGTATTTTCTACATTTTAATAAGAGTTTCTGACAGGCATAATGTGCGTCGGTGATCACTCTCAAATGACTTTGGCAGTTACGTATTGAGGTTATGATAAAAACGATGCCCCGGGAATTTTGTTCTTTATTTTAAATTTTATTGGTTTTTCTGTAATAAAATATTTTTCGCCAGAAAAGTTTCTGAATTAAATTGTAACTATTTTATGAATACACGAATTTGGTGTCCAAATATATCCAAAAATGAACAACGATTTATGCCGGTCAGTTCGCCTGTTGGAAGAGGCCCTAGCCCCATCCCCTGGCAGTTTGTTGAGAACCCCAATTGGCAAAAAATCCAAACTAAGATCAGTGACTCAAGCTGACCCAGATCTCAGCATTACTGTGCTTCCTCATGAAGTTGATATGATTCTCAATGATACCCCTTCTTTTATTTATAATCAGACCATGAAAGACTTACTTGATACTGATAAAACCATACCTGGAGGTATTATACAGAAACAGGATCCATGGAAGACTGCCTCTGACAGTTTATATCTGGAGTTCTTTGAGATTCTCCAAGGACAAACAGGTTATTGAGCATTTGTGATTTATAGATTTGTGTACAACTTTATTTTTTCAACGGCTTTAGGGAGTCAAGACGCTTTGGAAGTGTTGGCAGAACTTGCTAGATGCTGTTCAGACACACTTAGTGTAGTCAGAGGTTTGAAATCTAAAGTTGCCACTAAAGTAGTGGAAGAGGAAAAATGGTTAGAAAAAGAGAAAGACACATGGAGGTTGTTGTTTATTTTGTTTCAAGATCGGTATGTTTCACACTAAGAATGTTTTTAGTCCATTGTCTCCTAAAATTTTAAACAAATTAACCTGGGAAGCTATAACTTTTGCAATCATTACAGTGAATAGTATATTTCATATATATATATATATCAATAGAGACTATAATAAAATTTTATGCCATTCTTACATCAATTTTGTGGAAGGCAATGTGTTATTCAGATTACCCAAGTTTTATTTGGCATTTGATCTAAAAACAAATTCATAGTTAGAATTTAATAGATTTTTTAATGCATAGAAGAAAACTGCCTCTTTACCTGCTTCCTTCACTGTTTCCTCACCAATTTTCTAATTGCATATAATATATATATAATTGCATCACAATTGCATGTTGCTATTATTATTGGTTTTTTTTTTAGTTTAATGATACAAAATTTATCTGAAGAAGGCACAGAAGCTCTCCATTACCATGGAAGATCTGAAAAACTTTGTATTGAGAACTTGTTTAAGAGAGACCATTTAATCAGGGAATGTCAGTTGGTCATTGATTGGTATTTTAATTCAAATATGAATAAAGTCTCAAAGTTTAACAAATGCTCGTTATTCAGGCTAGAAGCAGATGCAGGTGAGAAAGAAAACCAAATTCTGCATTTTTCCGACGTAACTGTAGGTTGGGAAAATACGTTACATCAGTTGCAATCAAATGGTACTATCGCCTTCGGAAGTTCTCGGTACATTCAAGTAAAAATAATTGCACTTTTTCACAGTTAATAAAAATTTTTCTAGACAAATAGTCGATAAAATTGACCCAGACGCGCCACATTATCAGGAAAAATGTTTGCATGATCTAGACAGGGAGGATGAGAAACGGCTAAGTAAATCTATATTCAAAGAGATTAGAAGTGGGAAATTGGAAGAGGCCCAGAAGGTGATTAGCTTAATTTTTAATACTGTCTCTTAAGAATTATGCCATTGCAGCTTGCGCGGCAGTGCGGTCACTCATGGAAAGCCGCTCTTTTTGAGGGCTGGCAATTGTACCACAATCCTAATATCAAAGAAGACATGATTGCAGAAAATATGTCTGAGGCAGATGATGGGTATGAAGAGATGGAATGTCACGAAGTAAAAAATGTTGAAGGGAATAGTAACAGGGATATATGGAAAATCATGGCAATTAAGTATGCAATGCAAGTAAGGAATTGACATCTATTATTTACACAGGATGTCCCAAAATTAGTGGGAAAAATTTTAACATAGTATTCAACGGTAAAATATATGAAATCAAATCGATATGAACATAGGTGTGCCCATAAAATTATGAGCAATATCCATTACCATCGATACTTTAACTCTAAGTAAACACTTCACGTGTGCAATTTTGAATCTGCGTACATTTTTTTATTCTTTTTAAAAGTCGACTGTGGTGAAGGAATGATGAAGGTTCTGATATCGCTATTCGCCAAGTAGTCCAGATACGCCAAATTTTTAGAGGTGTAAAAAAAAGAAAAACGACAAAGGGTTTTTTAAATTGCAGAAATGCATATTTTAAAGAATGAAAAATTTTAGGGGTTATAAGAAAATATAAGCTTTTAATACTTTCATTTGCATTTTTCGTCATATGTTTTTACATAAAATTCATTATTCTAAACACTTTTACACTAATTGTGTGGCATCCTGCATATTTGCATCAAATAACATTTGTTTAGAATTATATAGATATATTTGAGAAAGCAGCAATAGGAGTATTTTGCGGACATCTTAATGCTGTGCTGCCCGTTTGTTCTACGTGGGAGGATTATTTGTGGGCTTACATGAAAATTATGGTAGACATTCGAGTGGAATCTGAGATCAGAGATTATTGCTCCCGATATAATAGTTACGTTTCTTTACCTGACGAATATTGGCAGCAAGGGTAATGGAGAAAGGGTAAAATGAATGAGACAAGATTTCTGTAAAATGTTATATTTCGTTAGGAGGTCCCTTAATGAGATTTTTGGCGACTTGGAGTCGTCGACTAGTAAACTGGTACGAGAAGAATCGAAGGACCCTTATCACATAATTCAGAAATACGTTATATTGGACGAAATTCCTGCGTTGTTGGGCGATCTACTGGAATGGTCGGAGAGTCCGAGTACTAGTACTCATTTCTTGAGATTCAGCGCACATTTGGTATTGTTTCTGGATCAGATTGGACGCGGTAGTAAGCGAGATTGCGTCGCAGGAGTGATCAGAGCGTAAGTAAACAAAAAAGTAATAAAAAAAATTTTGAATTTATTTTGTTTTGATAGTGAATCGTCTTAGAAAACCAAATTTGAGAAGCGAAGTGTTTTAATATAAAGTATAAGCATTTAGACAAAAGAATAGAAATTGTTACAAATCTTAAATAACATCTTATTTAATGTTTTTCATAACTTCGTTTCAAATTGAAATTTGCAGAATGTAAGGCGGAAATACTAAATTTTTCAGTTTCTCGTTAATTTTTTTACAAAATAATATCTATGTTAAAGGTACATTAAACGACTGATGAAAATGAACGAAACTCAGCTTGTAGCCCACTACGTGAGCAAGTTAAACCTCAATAGTCAAGTCCATCTATACGCGCAACATTTGGAAAATATTACCGATCTCGACGAGAGAAAACAAGCGCTACACTATGCTGAACAATGCGGCCTGGATCTCTTCAAGATCACCAAGCAAATCGTTGAAAACATCCGACACAAATCTGAGGACCTTGATCAAGCGGGCAATCTGCAGAAAAAACTTACCGAAACGGACAAACTGAAAATCTCTGCCCTTGACTGGCTCTCCTTTTTTGAATCTCAAAGAGTGGAACTTTTAATTCAGTCCAACGCTTTGATTTTCAATTTCCTTGTGATGGGCAAACTAGACGCAGCTCAGCTTGCATTCAACAAAGTACCCATCGACGCCGTCGGGGAGTTAACTGCGGAGATTGGAGATGATAATAAAGAATTTAACAAAAACGTTAAAGAACATTTGAGCTATAAGGCGTATTTGGAGGCTTATGAGTCGTTTAACGCGTGGTTCAAACAGTCGAAGAACAAACCGGCTGAGCCGGCTGGATTACCTCCCACTGCTACCTTTCCTGAGAAGGTTATTCACGAACACAGAATATCTCAATACAAAGCTGATGTGGACAGGCAAGTATCATTGGTCATTCATAATCAGAAGTTAAATAATAAATACTAACCCCAAATACCTATATTGCGTTTTTAAGAGAAAGATAAGAAAATGTTGCAAAGAAATCATTTGAACAACTAAACTTGGGCATTTGATTTCAATGATTTTTACTCAACTAAAAGAGACTGTTTTTGATAAACAAATAACATTATGGTAAGTGGAAAAATCTCTATAGGTGGGAACTCACTACAACTCATTTGGCCAACACCGCGAAAACCCTGCTATACAACGTGCTGCTGTTTCCAGATGGATGGCTGATCGGAGCGCGGGATGCTGATCATTTACGGAAGACCGTCTTACCCGAAGTCTCGTTCCTGTTATATTCAGTATTATGCGATACGAAGATGTACGGGAAATGTGTTGAATTGGGCAATATCATCGCTTCCGAACAATACTTGCTTTATAAGGTAAAAAAGAGATACATAAAACCATGTACAAGTTTAGTGGTATGAAATACCGGGTTTTAATCAAGGGCTAAAGAGTTAGAAAGGTATATCAAGTTTTATTTATTGATATATAAATAACAGGAAAATGTGAAATGGAATGAATTCATAAATCTGAATTCAGATTTTGTATATTGTTAACTGACCTGCATGTATATTTACATCTTTCTGCAGTATAATGCAGATTTTTTTTTAGGAATTCAGTAAAGATCAGTTGGGTGATTTACTAAAGAAAATAGGAGATGCTTCATTAGCCTTGACAGAACTGCACAGAGATCCTTGGGGCAATGAAATACGAGTGTAAGAAGCTGCACTATTTTTGAATTTGCCATCTAACTCCAGTTTCGACAAGTTGGTCCTTTGTTGAAAGTCAAATACAATTTAAGATGTTTAAATCTTTGTGTATAAATCGTAATTTGTGTCGGATATCAAGAAGAACAAAGCAGAGTAATCTAGTTTTTGTATTTGTATTAAATGTTTATTTCTAACGATTTGGGGTTTTGATTCAATCCTTGAATGACAAGTATAAGACAGATCATATAAATTCGTACCCACTAAGTAATATCGAACCTGTTTGTAACCCACGAGATCAACGTTTGCAGAAATTGTAGTGAAATCGAAAAGATGTGGCTCAATTCCGAGTTCTTTTAGAACAAATGGTACCGTTCTCGATTTCTTTTTTCCCCTTGCAAACTGAAACACCCCGGTACGTTCCTTGTCTCTTATTGGTCATTTTCACTATGGTTCTTGTCTATTTCACCATCCGTCACCTGTAAGTCTAAATCAAGTCATCACAATAGACCGCATCCAATGTGAAAAAGCGACGTTTTCATGAACCTGACCGATCGCTCAGTGGCGCCCGGTTAATTTTTCTATGAGAGATATAAAGTTAATTACAGTAATAGATAGGAATACAAATATTAAAACTTACTTTTCCTAGATATATTATCTACTGTTCTTGCCACTAATGTTCTACTACACTCTTATCTAGATAACTTTCTGTCCTTTAGAGGATAATCAACCCGGCGCCGCTGGTCAATCGTCTAAATTCGTAAATGCATTGCTTTGAAAAACGCTGCTAATATCAGCCTGGTAGACAGAATGTCGGCTTCTAGAGGTAAATAAAAAGAATATTTTACATTAATAAAATTACCTCATAATTTTATAATAGAATCAAAATCTTCTTCCAGAACTTAAAAAAATGTTACAGAATAGCCACTTAGTTAAAATGTCTCGTTGGAGAAATTAATTTTCTGAAGCATTTATAGAGGAATTGAAGTTTACTCAGTCCTACAGTCCAAAATGTTTAACAGTACATTCTTATATGAAAAAAGGCCCCTTAAGAAGCAGAGGATAGGCCCCCCAGATGTGTATCCCCAAGAACCAAAGCAGAAAGAAGATGAATTAACTAGCATTAACGTGAAACATGGGTTTCCGACTATGACCCATTTGAATGATGAGTTTGGAACTGCCAGGAATTGTAATGTTCCCGCTAGCAAGGTGAAATTGAGATACATACTAACTATAATGAATAGTAGTATATTAATAGTACAAAATAGTACAGCTCAATGGCGTACGAGTTAAAGTTTACAAGATGAGGGGTAAAGCAATAAGTTTTGCAATGAAAGTGTGTGACATGAGTTTGCATAACCATGGAAATATGAAATGCTCTGATATTGACTAGGATTTAATAGGACAGATTTATTTGGTGGCAGCTTTCTGTACCTACTTTGACATACAAAGAAGTATTTAATTACTTTCCATTATATTATTTCAGGTTGGAGCATATTTTAACTCTATCAATACTCTCAAAGAAGGCCTCAGCTGTATGCCTGAATCTGGAAGAAAGAGACAACAAATCAATCATAAAGATAATTTTTGGCAAGCCACGATGAGAACTAAAAATCATATAGAGTCATGGTTTAGAGATCTTGCAGGCAATAAGCCACTTATGATTTTATCTAAGAAGGCTCCCAATTTTAACAAGAAAGAAGAAATTTTTATGATGCTAGCTGAATATCAGGTTCCGATGCTGAGAGCTGCTTGGTTCATTAAATTGAGTTCTGCATATACTGTTGCAGTAGCTGAGGCTAAAATCAAGAAAAGACAAATGTCAGATCCTACTACAGGTAAGTATTTCAAAAAAGCACCAGGTTAAAAATCTTTAACTGGAGCTAGAAGACATTGTTAACTCCAGTGATTTCCACCTATCATTCTAACAATTACTTTGTCTAAAAGTTAGTTAAGTTTATAAAACAATTTCAATAATTTTTAAGTATTAGATATTACAAAGCGAGAAATTTTGAAAAAACCTCTTTTTTAAATTGATAAGTAAATACTGTTTCTTTCCTATTTTAGAATGGACTGCCACTTTATTAAAGTTCCTTAAGGATCAAACTCCAAAATTGCAAGAATATTATTCACAAACTGAGAAACCTCCTCTTCCAAATACACCTCTAACTGCTCTGGCTAATAATGAAACTGAACAAAAGCTAGCTTTACGGCACTGGAATTACTGCTGTAGGTTATTGAAATACATGTATGAAGAGGGTTTAATCGATAGACAGGAGGTACTAATGTGGATAATTGAATTGTTGGAAAAACATGATAAGGCCAAAAGTCAGCCACAGGACGATGGCTTGTTAAGATTGTTTCTGCCACTTACATTGCAATACTTAGGTGAGTTACATAATTTTAAAGAGTTTACTAAACATATAAGTGAATTGGGAAGTTGGGTTTCTCAACCAATATAGTGGCTTCAAAGAAATTAACAAATCTAATATTGCATTTGATAATTTGCATCATAAAACATTTCAATTTTTTTTATTAACGACTGGTATATTTTTATATATATTTTTTAAAGACGAATTTGTGCAATCTGAACTCTTATCTCGCCGCCTTTGCAATTTCTGCACAAGGAAGTTGAACTTCCTTATGAATACGGTGGCCGAATCCAACTTGATTACATCTCCGCCCAGTGAGAGTAAAACTGACCAGAAGGACGGAGAGAAAGACGTTAAAAAGGAGAACGTGCCGCCCAATCCCCTGCAGACGAATTTGAATGAATACCAGAACTGTTCCCATCACAGGGATATAGGTACTGATTTTTCAGTATTTTGTTAGTTTGTTATAGAGTTGATAGATGTGATTTATTGATTCTAATCATTTCATCGGTTTTAAATGTTTTTGAAATTTATGACAATATTTAAATCGCCCTGATCAGTACCTAATTTTCCAAATATAGAAATTACTCCATGTCCTTTTTTTTAGTTATCCAATTGAGTACCATTGTCCATACAATTATACTCGAATGTCCAACCGCTTTAGTGTGGTGTTCAACTGGGGTGGGTACACAGTGGCACGGATCTCCGCTGGACTATTTACCTATAGGTAACTTCGTAGATGAAACGAATTTTACAAAATTATAAAAACAACTTTCTTATAGCACCATCGTTATTGCCATTACCAACTAGATGCGACACCAATTCATATTTGACACAAATTAAGCAAGTTGAACGGACAGTAAGGGAAAGAAGTAAGCGTGCAGAAGGGAAATGGTGTATTGATAAGTTTCAGACTAGCACGGCAGGTCAGTTTTGTTTTATTTTTCTTCGATAACTGGGTACGAGTCAAAATACCTTATCTATCTAACCCTTATTGAATAACCTTGTGCAGTGTTTTATTTTAGAGCATCAGGGACAATCTTTTTTTAATTGATTAATTTGCTATGTAGTAAATTCTATTGAAAATAGCGTATATTCAGAATAAATTTACATTTTTGCCCATGTTATGTTTTTTTTTATTTGTTTTAAGATGTCTAGTATTTCTTTTGCTGTTAGTTCGCTTCAAATTTTGAAAAGTTATTTGGCTCATCTCGCGAATACGTCTTTCTTAATTCTAATGTACCTATGCCTTCATTATTGCGATTCTTTCTCATTTTGATTGTGATTCGCTTGTTTATTTAGGAACAGTCACAACGCGAGTTCTGGCAGCTTTAGATGCATTAGATAGACACCGATTTGACAAAATGGATTCTACCAATTCTTTGGATACACTATATACTAAGGTATGGATCAAGGTGAAACATGTTAAACATGAATTTTTCTTCCTAGTTTTTGAAAAGTTTTCTTGTAATTTTTAAGTTATGTCTAAAATATAAAAGTAATAATGTTTTCCCAGATATTTACTGGATTGGGTGATCAAGAGAATGCCATTGTCAAACTTCTTTGTGAATGGGCAGTATCCCCAGAGCGAACTGGTGAACATAGAGCCCTGGCTGTGGCCGCTCTATTAGGTAAAGTAGTCTTTTGTTATCTCCATAGGAATTCCTAAATAGGAAAGATCGCCCCTTTTTTAGAAGGACACAAGACCACTTTCATTTTCCTCCATATACAATGTTTGTAAAGTATTCGATAAGCTTCGAGAACCTGAAACATTGTACTATTTAAGTTAATTTAATTTTAACTCCTTTTTGGTTTTATAACAAAATGAAACTGGCAGTTGCTACATCTGTTTTTTTATGGACGCAGCATACAAGGTTTTACAAGGTTAAATTAAGAGAAACCAAATTGAAATCATTGATAATTTTTTCCATTTTCACTTTTTACAGGATTTAAAGCGTAGATGAAATATTATATTCAACATCAAATTTATTTTCCCCTTTTCGGTTTTAGATAGAAGACAGTCCGATACGAATCCAACTGAAGGCCAGGAAGCAACGCCTGGAGACGACAAAGATAGCAACAGTTCAGTGCCTGGGGGACCTCCTATGTTTCAGGCGCTTCTAATGAAATTTTTGGACGTTGACGCTCCACTGCCGGGCCCTGATGATTCTGCACAGGTGAAGAACACTTTATCGTCTTTACACATCGATATTTGTAAAAATCTTTGTATGCTTATGGGTTGTTAATTAATTTCAGAAAAAGACAGCCTTTTCAAATTTGGTTCACTTGTTCTCTGAACTTATTCGCAGAGATGTGTTTTCACACGATGCCTATATGTGCACTTTAATTGCACGAGGTGATTTGATCGGACATGAGGAAAATTCAGATAATATGGTTCATCATCATAAGAGTGAGGTAAACTGAAAATAATTTTTTAAATCAATATAGGTTGCCCCAATTTCAAAATAGAACTCGATAGCATCTAACTTTCTTGAATAATCTTGGAGCTAACTTCATTGATATTTTAATTTTGTGTTTTATCAATATAAATTTGTTATTTATAAGAAAATATGTCAAATCTAACTCAATACATTCTACAACTTTATTGCTGTAATATTTTGTTTTATATTTATTTTTGATTACTTTTCTTACATTGTTTTCACGTTTAGCCTATGGATTACGATGACGCTGATGTAGATAATGACCTAGACAAAATACTCCAGAATATCAAAGAAGATCAACAAAATTCAATGGACATTCCTGACAGCCCAAAAGAGCACGATCATGGCCATCATCCGCACGTTCCTAACATGGGACATGTTCCTATGGAAACGGGACATGGAGATCATAAGGTAAATATGTAGATCATACTGTGAATATTTAATTGAGCAACGCCTACATGTTGTTTTTTTACTATTTATTTTTCAATATTGTTTATATCATAATTTGGTTTTGCAGATAAAAGCATCCCGTCATTTTCTTTACACGACTCATTTTCCTCTAAGTCAAGATGACCCTTTTAGTCAACATGACTGTAATCAGAGACATATATTGTTATATGGCGTCGGAAAAGTTAGAGACGAAGCGAGACATACGGTCAAGAAAATGTCCAAAGAAATATGCAAGTTGTTTTCGAAGAAATTTAGCGTTGATGTTGCAGAGGGCGGTAAGGTAGGATTTGATTAGAAGCTACTAAGCGACAGTGGCGAAATGTAGCATTATTTAAATTACGATTTTACCCAAAGTTAAATTTGTTTTACTATTTATTTCTATTTAAAAGGGAGTTATACTAGAATCTATGTATATACATCGTTTTTTTCTTTTTAGGTGAAAAAGCATTCAAGGAATGAATTTAATTTTGAAGCCACTACGCAAAAGTGTCAAAGTTTGAGCTATTTTGATCAACACGTAGTGACGTGGCAGTGCAGTGTTACGGTCATAGAAATGCTTAATTCGTTTGCAACGGGAAATTCTAATTATTTGCCGGTTCAGGAACACGTTGCATTTTTATTTGATTTGATGGAATTAGCTTTGAATATTTATGGGCTTATTGATGTCTGTATTCAGATATTAAAGGTAAATTTATATCAATAATGTTTTTGAGTATGGGCCATTTTCTTTCCTTTTCATTTTTCTCTATACTTCTCTTTCGATTTTTCGCGGGATTATTGTTCTTTTCTGATTCTATAGGAACTACCAGAAGTCGAAAACCAGTTATATAATAAAAATTCAGTGCTGAGTAGGAACTATACCACGGGTCTTAGTTTATACATTGTTGGAGTTCTCAGAAGATACCATTGCTGTTTACTCCGTAAGTATCATATCGTTTAGTGTGTGAATTTTAAAATTCCCAAAATTTTTTAATCTTGTTTTTGCTAGTTATATTGTATGTTAACTCGTACTTGATATGCAACCTTGCAAAACCCGCCAGTCGACACCATTTGGCTAGTGATGGCTATATATCAATTACTTGATATGTAGCATTTCAATAAAGTCTATAGTTTAATTGAACAATGTTTCTTTATTATGTCGTCTGTTTTTTTGCACATGTTTTGAAGATACGCGCCAAAGTCAAATTTTCAAATGTTACGAGATCCGTTTAATAATCGGTGAGTAGCAAATACTTAAGTTTTATATTCTCTCTTTAGTGTCACCAGAACAAACTTCAGCAGTTTTTGAAGGCTTATGCAAAGTGGTTAAACATGTTACCAACCCGGGCGATTGTAGTTCTGCGGAGCGTTGCATACTTGCCCATCTCTACGATTTATATTCTTCATGTAGTCTTCTAAAGTCAAAACCGCATGCTGTTGAACCGTTCAGCAATGCCTATCCGAAGATTAAACAGGCGCTCTACAGTAGCTTGGTTTTGCAACCTGCAAGTAGTAGTTACGTGTTTAATCCGCAGTTCATGCAAGAAGTTTTGAAGAATCCTAAAAGAATTGGGAGAGTTGAAAGCATGTGGGCGAAGCAGTTGAACGAAAGTGCTAGTAATCGGTAAGTTATGTTAATGAAGTAGTATTGTGCATTAAAAAAGACCTAAAATTAGGTTTAAAAATACAATTGCTTGCCTTAGATAAGTTCAAATTTGAATGTCTCTGATTTTGGTAGATACCAGACATGCAGCATTGCAAGTGAGGGGTGGATTTTATTTAACACACAGCTATGTTTTGCTATTAATACTTGTGTATGTCACAGATTAATCACAACAAAATGAGAAAATTAAAATTTATTAATATGAATATAGATAATTATATTTTAGTTTTTAAAATTAAATACCGCTAAAAATATGCCAAAACTTTGATGCTAAATAGTTTTTAAACGTGTTGTCCGATTATAGTGATTTTTGTATTTAACTATAGGCCCATTCTTAAATGCACAATCTTGCCTTAATTTAATCGATCTTACATCTTTTGAGGTAACAGAAATTTCCATAATGAGGCTGGAAAAACCAGTACTCTACGGATCCAAAAAAATGTTAGCCGGTTTAAATCGCACTCTAAATCATGATTTAATTTTTAAAAATTTTTAGATATTCATTTGTATGCAATGCCATTATACGCGTGTGCTGTAAGGATCCTGACAGTGACCGAATCAACGATAATGAGAGGTTGAACGATTTGGCAATTTTATGCGCAGAAATAACCGCATGTTGTAACTCGTTGGCATCAGAGTGGCTCGCTGTGTTATTGGGACTGTGCAATCCTACATCCCCAACTGAATACTACAAGGACGTTTTGAATGAAATCAAAATTGAGGTATAATGCTTATGTATGATTTTTTTTATAGTAGGAAAACAAACCTTTGTAGTTCCAAAGTACCTTGGTTGGGTACTTTTTTTCGAATTTCGACTAAAATTTACTATCTCAATTTTAGGATGTTAGCATACATAATTCATTGGCTGTATTTACGTGCATTTTGATCGCAAGACATTGTTTTTCATTAGAAGATTTTGTAAGAACAGTTGCTCTACCTAGTCTCCTTAAGGTATATTATATTAAATAAAATTCGGGATTTCGTTTAACCGCTGTACGTTTTAAAGGTAAAATCCTTAGATTCATCGTCGGGCTTGGCTGAAGCCGGCATGCGTCTCACGTGCCACTTGCTTTTACGTTTATTTCGTACTGCTGATGGGCCTCAACCGGGGTTGTATTCAGTGGGATCACCTCCTTTGACCTCTCCCAGGTTGCCTCTAGGAGTCAGATTGAGTTGTGATAGGCATCTATTGGCTGCTGCACATAGAAATATTGATGTTGGTGAGTAATTCTGAAATATATGGAAAATTTATTTTCCGTTAGGACATTTTAGCTTATACGGGATCATCTTCTGTAGATAAGTGTTTAAATTTTTAGGTGGTACAGTATACTGTTTTTATACGACATTAAAAAATTTGGGACAATTGCCATTGACGCAATTTGGCGCCCTGTTCGTGCTGGGTAGATTTCAATAGTTACTGGTTTTTAATTTTAGGTCCAGTATTAGCTGTTCTTAAGGCCGTTTTAATTGTGGGAGATGCGACAGCCAATCAAGGCACGGAACCTAGTTTATCCAATATTTTAGGAACCAGCGATCTTCACAGCGGCATCGATGGTCCGAATCTCGATTTACCGTAAGTTTGAGATGTTTCTGTAATATTTGAATTGTGTTTTTTGTCCGAAGCGTGTTTTTTTTCCAATTTTCAATAGTCACTGAAACTAATCCATATAAAACTCACGGCTAAGTAATTTTAATTTGCACTTAATTTTTTTAACTTATAAAATGACCTAATATAATTAAAAAAAGTCGATTAAATATTTTTCCGGCCATATAATTATTTGAGTTTTTGTTGCTGTGCATTTACTATTTTTGTTTTGTTAAGTTTTATTTTGACTGACCTTCCTGTCTCCAGGGTGATAAACATGGACGTATGCGGCACCCGGACTGCACATAGGTTTGTCAACTCTTTCAGTTATATCCAACTTTGTTCACGATTTGCTTCTGGTGCTTTACGTGTTTTCCGTGGATCCTACCTCTTTTCCAAATGGTACTGCGTACTAAAAAAATTTATTTAAAAAATGTTGAGGTGAAGTTTGTAAATTTGGTTTTTATAAGCTTTCAGTGGGAAATATACGTGCAACTTTCATAGAACGTAAGTTATGCTCCGGTTTCGTTTGAATACACATTTATATTGATCTAGCTATGAAGCTAGATACGAAAGATTGGTGACTGTTTTGCGTGAAAATGCAGAAGTTTTTAAATCGATAATCAAACATGCATATATCTTTTACACACTTAGAGTTGCGGGTTTTTCATTATTTTTTATTTTCGAAATATTCCCTCAGCATTAACTTATTATATAAATTTATCCAATTGTTTGCAGTTTTTAATACGCAGGTATTTTATGTACTCTTATGTGTTGCTTGTGCCATCTTTCTTCTTCAAGGTTTTTATAGCCAAACTATACATGTTTGTTAAGTCCATACGGTCAATGTCGCATAGTAAATATACCACATCGCATCCTTACCTTCCTTATTGTTCTAACATCTTCTTGACAACGAGATTTTTTAAATCTGGCTATTTGAGAAAAAAATAACTAGATTGGATTCACAGATGTTATTAATATTGGTAACTATACCATTTTCCGCCTGTCACCCTGGTTTATATGACAAAAAGTGGAAAGAAAGTAGTATTGTAGCCATTTTCAGATCTGCACGGCATAATTTTCTATAATAGTTAGTTATGTAATAATACTATTTTACACTTTAACACATTTTCAGTTCTTTTTTGATTTTTTAAAAAGTTTCTGCCTAATTTGATTTATTCAATCCCTAAAGCATTAAACTTTTTCTATAGTATTATCAATTTTGTCCACATCTGAGCATTTTAACTGCTTAGACATATTAGTCCCAGGCGTCCCAAATTCAGCTTTTAAGATCGGGATTTCGGAAATTATAAAATGCAGAGTGGCAATTAAACGGAGGTAAAGTAGCATTTTACAGTGATGGTTAATATCCAGTTTTAGCAGTTTACAAATTTCAATTACCTTGGAAAATATTCGAGAAAAGTGAATTATTTGTCAATTTTCATATATATTCAGGATGGCCGTTTGTTGAGTTTAAAAATAGTATTCTTGATTATTTGAAGAGTTACGTGGTTACTTAAATTAAGGCAAAGTTGCAACTTTTCCTCCTTTTACATTTCCCTTTGCTATTACGGAAATCTTCTGTCAGAAGTCTAATTTGGGATCTTCTGTACAAACCGTCTTTATGCAGTAGTTTCAAACACTCATTCAAAACTTCATTGTCAAAGAATGAATTATTAAAATTTCCTCTCCTGCAAGTGACTCAAGTTACGCAATCATTTTCATTCAGTAATATCGGGCTTTATGTACTCAACTAAACGCTTATTTTTAAATCCATGTAAGTCTAACAAATTGATACCTTGTAGGCAAATTAGCACCGGAAATCCTGAAGCCACAGCTTCTCTTTCAGCATTCGCTAATCATGTTCTAAGAGAAATATGTTCACAACAGTGGGTATTAGACAGGTATGATTCTCTTGGGAAAACAAACTAAAATTTTATTGGATAACATTGAATTTCAGATGTTTATGTCATCCTGAAAAACTTTGTGATAGTGATAATTTACTAGATGACTTATTGACTCATTCTCAAGCTCAGAGATTGTTGCACATGATTTGCTATCCTGAGCTAGCCGCCAGCATCGATGAGCTCGATCAAAAGAGCATGATCAGCCGCATTCTTGAGGTGGAATATACATAATTCGGTGCTTATCAGTTACATCTTGCAAATTTCATTAACTTGTTTCAGAATCTTGAACTTTGGACTTTGCGAATGTCGTGGTTGGATCTGCAACTGATGTTTAAACAATACAGTGCCAATACTCCTGAGCTTTCACAATGGCTTGATACGGTGGCCAAAGCAGCAATTGATGTTTTCCAATTGAATTCTCCTCATGGTGAAAGCCCCAGGACGGAAGACTCAAAAAAGTCTGAAGCCAAAAATAAAACTAGTTCGATATGGTTAGTAGCACCGCTTATTGCCAAGCTATCTGGAGCTATACAAGGACGAGTTTTAAAGGTAAGATGTTTTTAAAACGTTTGTGTGGATATTTTTAAATGGGTATTGGTAAAGATCTTACTAAAACGATCCCTTGGGTTTCTTGTTTCTTTGAATGTTTTGGATTTTTTACGATAGAGAAAATAATTCCGCATAATATTTTAGGTAGCGGGCCAGGTTTTAGAAAGCGGAGGATGGCATTGCAAAGATCAAAAACCTGTGGTAAAAAGAAGTATGAGTGAAAGACACAGTACGTCCACACATCAGCCTTTTTTGAGTTTGGTACTGACTTGTTTAAAAGGTCAAGAGGAAGGCCAAAAAGAAGGACTTTTATCTTCTTTGCATCAGCAACTAACTCAGGTAGCTCCAGTGATTGAATATTCAGATGGAAATTTATATATTTATTATCCTAATTATTATAGATAGAAAATTGGTTATTGCTTTTTTGAACACATATTTATAAACAAATTTGCGTAAACACGTTTATAAATAAATATTTTGTAGTTGGTACAACAAGCAAAAGAAGGAAACCTACAAGACTCATGCCATAGCGATCGAATGCTAGATGGACTTCAATTGAGATTTGCCTTGGTTGGAGGAGTCTTTGAGGTGTATTTTAACAAATCATTTACTTTAATTTCTTGAAGGTGTTAAAGGTTCATGTTGTAGGCCTTTCAACGAAATAGTTCGGCAACAACAGACTGGGCTCTTTTGCTGGTTCAACTAGTCACGCACGGAATTATCGATTTGCACACGAACAGTGAGCTTTTTACCACCGTTATTGACATGTTAGCTACTTTAATCCACTCAGCTTTAGCAACTGACACTCAGGTAAACATATGAAAACGTTTAATTATATTGGAGTTATTTTTAATTTATAATAGGATGATGGTAAGAAAATGCATCAGAACTTGATGAAAAAAATTAAAAAGGAAATTGGGGAGAGACATAACGTGTCTTTAATGCACATTAAGCAACTGCTCCCACTACCGAGAATTGCCACGGAGATTATAGCGGTCGAACCTGTTGGTTCTGTTACCGACAGCAAGGGATTTAAAATAAGTTTTGACAGTGTCGACAAGAAACATGATTTGTTGGTGAGTTAACCTTTTATAGATACCATAGATGGTATTTAGTTCATAATTTTGGTGTTTAGATTGCAGACAAACAGCGTGTAAGTAGTTGGGACATTCTAGAAGGTATGAAAAATCCGCCACCTTTATCTTGGTCATGGTTCGGAGCAGTGCGCTTAGAAAGAAAGCCTTTAACTGGGGAAGAAACTCATAGGTTACTTAAATTTCATACGCACAGTTTACAAAAGCCTAGAAGTTACTATCTTGATCCACCTCCATTGCCTCCAGAAGATTTGGAGCCTATTCCTGATAAACCGGTAAGTTTTTGTAGTTACTTTTGCCTATATTTGATTGCATAGAGGACAGAACATTTTGTTAACTATTCAATAACTAGACTTAAATAAGAAAAGATAAAAACTTTTAGTCAAAGGAGAAAAATATTAGATTGAATCCAAAAAAAGGTTATGCCTTTTATCACCAAGAAGTGTCCTAAAAGTTGTGTAGGCCAGACAATGTTCTTTTTCAAATTGTACATCTTGAATTTTTTGAAAATTGGTATTCTTCATGTGTTTGCCTATGCAACGAAGTCTAAATAGTTGGAATACATTTATTTAGAATTCTGTGTAATACCTCACAGTGTACTTTTTTCCAGGACTCAAATTTAAAAGCCGATACCCCTTCGTCTGTGGATCAAAGTCCAGCGGCAGGTAAGGGTAGGGGTAGTAAAGGAGGCCAAAGGAAGCCACGTAAACCAAAGCAACCGGGTCCCATGAACGTGAACCCATTAACTATGGGACATTCACCTATGGGACAAGGACAACCAGGCTTAGGAATGGGTGGCAATCCTCAGATGCACGGCATGGGAGGATATGGTCAGAACCCAGGTAAATAAAAAGCTTCAAATTAATTCAATCACTGCAACATAAATTGATTTAGGACATAGGTATTTCTTGAAAAACTTTCACGTCTCCCTATAATTTCATTATATCACAAAGCATAATATTGGCAAAACGTACCGTACTGTTGAATACGCTAAATAAAATTTACACTCGATTTCGTGATACCATTTTGCATAAATCAATAATCCTGTTTTATTCAGGAATGCAACCATCACAGCAGTATGGCGGCAATCCAGGACAACCTTGGTATGGTCAAAATCAAAATCCTCAACAAGGTTATGGTTATGCTCCCATGCCCGGTAAGTCTCCGTACGTTAATGTATGAAGTTATCGATTATATTAAAAATTGTAGTTTCCTAAAATTTTTTGGGCAACTTTTCGTCCTCACTGAATAAAACGGGAGCACGCATTGCTTTATATGTAATAACCTTTCAATAGAGTGACTTTTATTTCTTTTCAGTAAATCGTTTTGAAAGGCCTCAAATCAACCCCTCCAAGCAAGCATTGTCTAATATGCTTAGACAGCGACATCCCAGCAACACTTATGGTATGCCAGCAATGCCCACCAGTCAAATGGGTAATGGTCCAGGTCCAGGTTATGGTCAGATGCCAAGGTTTCCAAGGCAGCCGCTTAGGCAACAACATCCCGCAGCCATGCAAACTAACCAGGTTAGTACTGGAACTTTCCATTCATCTTGTACACCATAGAATTGTACCTGGTGTCGGGATGTAAAATCTTTATTACTAGTGTGACTTGTTCAAGAACTGTTGGTAATTTTCAGATGCTAAAACGCATAATACCGAAATTGTCTTTGTTTGTTTTTGGGGCTTATTAAAGTAAAACATTGATTTTGCTCGTTGCGTTGAATCGAATAATTACATATATTTGATTGAGGTGATTATTAAATTAGATTTATGCTGTTGGATCTAAGATAAATGATCAAAAAATTAGTATTTTCTAAAGAATTCCACTAACGTACGTCTGTAAATCAATTGTTTCTGTCGAACTTATCTTGGTGACAAAGTTACAAGGAGTTAGGTATATTTTCTTAATAAATGTTAAAAGGTGATTGTTAGGGACTTTAAGTTATTGGTTTTTTGTTTGTTGTTGTTAATTTTGGTTTTTGTTATGTATTTGTATTTTATCCCTTAAGTTACGCCCATGTACGGCGATACTTATTCGGAGAATACCATCTGGGTGCCAGACCACATGGCCCATCAGGTCAAAACTAAGGGTACGTTTTGGCTGGGAAATATGCTACTAGTCAAAGAAAGCTTTCTCGGTCGGGACTATTGCCATGATGGGCAATTTGTTGGGCCTGCAATGTTCCCAGAAAAGCGACTAGTATAGATATTCCCCAGATGGCCGCGATTTATGGGATCCGGCATAGCCATAGCCTGTAAGGGTTCTTGGTGGTGGTGCGCCCCTGGTTGGAATTCCTCGGGTTTAGTACTTAAGGGATAATCGAAGTAATTTTTCCTCTCTCTCTTTTTTCTTCTCTTCGTGTGGAAGCTGCGTCGGTGTAGGAATGTGATCGAAATCATAGTGTGTAACCCGCCCAATTAAGCATTCTCCCTCTTCCTACTTAGACCAAAAATCTTTCATTATTTGATATAAATGCAAGTTAAATACAGTCCATTTTATGTAAACCAAATTGGCGTTCTCGTGGTTTCATTTATTTAAGGAACCTCTTAACAGTGAATGAAAATTATCTTTTGGTCTGAAAGCAGGAATAATATGCCTGTCGGAGAGAAACAATACATTTTTTTGTATGTCGTAGGGAATGTTTCCAAATCAGTACGGAAATATGCAAGGTGGAATGGGCAACCAGTACGGTAACTTTCCTGGCGGTAACCAGATGATTCAAGGAAACATGCAGAACAACCCTCAGCTCATGCAGGGTAAGATTTTTTGTTTTTTAATTTTCATATTTATTTTACTATGTGTGAGTCCAAAATAAAAACGCTAGTATATATTTATTTAATAAGATGTTGTGTTTTACTCGGGAAAACGCAAATTTGTTACTATGCGTAAATTTGCTCTTGATGCTACATTTTATTACTTTACTAATTTTTTGCGTTTTTAGCTTCCCAGGGAAATATGTTTGCTGGTCAACAGCAAGGTTTCGGACAACCGAGACCAAGTCAGCCCGATTTTCGTCAAATGGGTGGAAACCCACGTGCCTCGTATATGCAGCAAGCTCCAAACGTGACAATGAATACTAATATGGCTAATATGAGTGGTATGGGCGCACAAGGTATTTATACTATTTATAGTGTTTTTTTTGGTGAAAATTTTCTCTATAGATCTAAGAGGAATTCGAAAGTAACAATTAAATATTTGCAAAAAATATATTTTCTAACGCATTTCAGGTGGACCAGCGCCTCCGTATTCTAGACCAGCCCAAGTGATGCAAACTGGTGTTCAAAATCAACAAACGTCGTTTCAACAGCAGCAAAGGATGCGCCAGCAGGTCAGTAGCACGGGCAAAAGTTTATTGCTCAGATTATATCCTCAAATGCACTAATTATAAAGCTTCACTAAAATAGCAATTTAATAAATACCCCCTTGAAATTTCCGAGATGCGGTCTTTTTAATAATGTAGCGGAATAAGTCAAACCGACCTGCCCTTTGACACTTATCATAACCCGAAATAGTTTTTTTACTTGGTCTCGTTCTAAAATTGTTATATATTTCTCAGATGATGGCTCTTCAGCAGCAGCAGCAGCAGCAGCAGCAGCAACAGCAACAAGGTGGACCCGGTGCTAATCAGCCCAATCCTGCTCTAGTCGCACATCTTCAAAGGCAACAAATGAATCCGCAGGCTTATCATCAGCCTCCCGCTTACAACATGCAATAGATTTCTGACAAAATTTTTGATTTCTGGTGAAGGAGTTTAATCTACTGAACACCCTAGTTTCTCATATTCACTAAACAGCATCTAAATCCATAAACGAACCATTACAAGTTTTTATTTTATTGCTGCTCACATTGTTTAGTTTATATCTCTTTAACCTTGCCTATGATGCAAATATACATATAATTTTAATTACGTAGGCATGTATTATTCATTTTACTATTTGGTTAAAGAGAGTCGACTTTTACTTCTATTTTTTATTAAACGTTTAAATAGGTTCATATTGCTGTGTTTAGTAATTATAGTTATATAAAAAACCTTTTATACCTATTTTGTCGTTAAGAGCAATAAATAAATTTGTATAATTCCAATCTGAAATTAACTTTTTTACTCATTTCACAATGTTCTTCAACCGAGGGGAGTTGGGTGAAGTTTGAAGTAACAAAATAATATGATTCATTACTGCATTGATAAGGTGAGGAAGTATAGCTGATTATTGACAGGTTCATCGATGGTGTTTGCCGAGTTGCGAAGTTGGTGATATCTAAAGTGTCCTTTGACCAATGTAATTATTTGAATGACAATAATAAAATATAATAATAGAAAAATATGGTAAAAATTACTTATAAACTATAATCAAGTTACTGAAATTTCTGTTGAAAATGCACCTTAACTAACAGGGTGAACCTTATGAGTATCACATATAAGTATTCATATTAAGACGCCTACTGTCCGGCGACTGCTTGACAGCTCTATCCTGCAAAATGGGCAATACCGCTATTGGTATAAAGATGGCGCGTTGTGCATCGCGCACTCGGAAGTTCTGTAACATGTGCGTGCAGCCGTTTTATCCAGATTTATACCGGGTGACCGAAATTAAATGTACAGGTGACGTGAGAAAGTATTCCTCCATTTAACATTTTTACCCAAACACTTGAAAAAATATGTCAAATTAGAAGTTACATTAAAATTTTCTTACGTATTTTATGATATTAAACAAAAAGGAATTGCACATCACCTTTTTGAGATGTGACTAATGTGGGACACCCACCCTGTACGTTATCATTTCTATATATATGAAATTTTTCCAAAATATATGGTTTAATTATGTTTTCTCTAATAGTTTCTACGAAAGTAAAGAATTCATCAAACATTCATCATGTAATTTTGAGGTAATAAGAGAATAATAGGCGGGAGAAATAATTTTTCTAAAATTGTCAGGTCATAAAATGTAATGATACGCCAATGACGTTCGGGATCGTAAGCAGGTTCAGAGCCATATGAAATTGGTTTGTAACTTTCCCCCAGGCCCACTTACCCTTATATCTTATAGAGACTTTTGACTCACCCTGAATTTTATATGTGTAATAAATTATTCAATTTTTAGCTTCAGTTGTGTTTTTCTTTAAACGACTTATATCTCCCATAACAGAAGATTAAATTAAAAATATTATGTAAATTTTTCTTTGAGCTTGATCAATGACATAATATTTCATTTTTCACACTAATACAAAAAGCCAGTTGTTAGCTCACAAAGGTCAAGTTTAGATCGACGTTTAATAGTTATTTTTTAAATATGTTATTACATAGGTTTCCATTCGATTTTCTACTCGATCTGGCCCAATAATAGATAATAAGGTTGATCTTTTTTGCTTCAATTGTGTAAGAGATTATTAAACATCCTTAATTGATTTCGCTATTCTTCCACACAGCATACCCTTGAAAAATATGCTATAGTAGAAAGTATAAAACCCAACCGAAGGCGAGAGTGGACCGCCTTTACATTTTCCTGTATATCTAGCAAGCTTCTGCAATAACCGTTCCGCATACCGCATATTTACCAATCTTGTGTGGTTCTTGTAATCAAAGAATGTCAGTGTTATCGTTAATATAGTTCCACTCCTCAAACAATGGCTTACAAGTGAATGCCAATAACACAAAAGAATTCCGCAATTTCATTCAAAGTATCTACCTGTACTTTAATAGTTCCCAGCAACCGTTTTAAACAATATGGTTCTTTCGGATCGGAAGAAGTGTTGCAGATCCTATTGGATAAACGATTGTGGCACTTTCAAGTGCGGAGAGTAAGTACAATTAATATTTAAGTACAAACAGGAAAGTGTTTGCTTCTTAAAGGTGGTGTTATTGATGCATATTTACAATGCTATTAAGACGAATTTTAATTCCTATCAAAATATTCGCGCTGCTGGACAACAGGGGACACATGTATTTTGAATTTAGTGACGCTTCCAGTTTCAAAATATCGAAATATCTAAATCGCTATACGGGTGTGAAATCTCTCACATTTTCTTCATCAGAATTAGATATCTATTTTTCCGGTTTTTCGAATGATTTTCTTGCGTAACTGCAGCTTATTCTAACTTTCTCAATAGTTTTTCCCTTCACAAGGGACAGGAGTTGAGCACTTTTTTGGTCAATTTGGAGGGCTCTCCAGTTTGCGTTGTAGTTTTAGAATACAATGGGATGCACTTTACATGGAGGTTTTTTGTTAGGGTCACAAGTATGTCATAGCTTCAAGAAATTAATGCAACCGATAGTTAAATATATCCGGCATTTTCATTGATCATCAAATTACAAATAACAGGACGCACAGTTTACCATAACTGGCCATTAGTATATGAGTTTTATTAACGACAAAAAATTATTTTCCTAGCTATTGCTCTGGTCATAACAATTACATGTATTTTTTTAACATGAGTCTGTGTGTTGCTATTTGTCCAACAACGGAACAATAGGAATAACGCACAATCATTGCATGCACCTATGTATTCAATGTCATTCGTATGTTGTAGACTGTGGGTTATAATGTTTTTTTCCACAGAATATCGGAGAAAAATTGCCAAGACCACTCAGCATGGAAATTTTGGCACAAACGTCGTTACATCGTCGCTACCTTAGCTTTCTTCGGATTTTTCAACATATATTGTCTGCGAGTAAATTTAAGCATAGCAATAGTTGCTATGACTCAGGACAGATTCGAGACTTTAGAAAATGGTACCAAGGTGTCATTGGTACAAAAAAATTTATTCATATAGAGAAACGAATAATTACTACAGGTCTCTTTAGGGACCGGAATTTGATTGGAATAACGAGCTGCAAGGTTATATCCTTAGTTCGTTTTTCTATGGATATATTACCACACAGCTGTTGGGAGGATACTTGGCAGCGAAATTCGGAGGAAAAGTAATTTTTGGATCAGGAGTAGCTGTTACTGCCGCTTTAACTTTGGTAACGCCTTGGCTTGCCTCTGCCCATGTCTACCTGTTATTGGCTGTGAGAATTGTTGAAGGTATTTTTGAGGTAAAACGATTCTCACATTATTCCTTTAGATGCGAAAATTAAGCTTGAGAGTGCTAGTAAAGCAATAAACATTAAACTAGTTTCCATAGAATCTAATCAATATTCATACGCTAAATTGATCACAGACAGAAATTACCTTGCAGTTAAAGCCACGGAAGATGAATAATTTGACCCTAGAGACTTAAGGTTATTCGAGTTTATTGTTACGTTTTAGGGTGTTACATATCCATGCATTCATGCTGTGTGGGCCAGATGGGCTCCACCATTAGAACGAAGCAAACTAGCCACCATTGCCTTTTCGGGAAGTTATGCTGGTACTGTATTTGCCATGCCCACATGTGCTTATCTGGCAAATACTTTTGGATGGCCTAGTATATTTTATTTTTCTGGTGAGCCATTATCATATATGTATTAAAAGTTCCATGTACGATTCGATCTTACGCAGTTGTCGCCTCAGACAAAACGATACCATGACTTCTTCACGTGAAAATAGACGGATTAAGTTAATTGCTAGATATACATACATATATATGTATGTGCGATACTTACTGCTTTGTAGATAATAAACACAATGATTTATTGTTGAAGTGAAGGAAAATGTTAATTCGTTTTGGTAGGAGCATTGGGGTTAATTTGGTATGCCCTTTGGACGGTCCTGGTAGCCAGCTCACCAGAAGAAGATAAACGCATTTCAAAAGAAGAACTAGATTATATTGTAAATTCCCTTAAAGAGACCACCTTTAGCAAGAATCTGGACATTCCTTGGAAGAAAATTTTGACCTCATCTGCTGTATGGGCCATCGTAATTTCTCATTTTAGCGAAAACTGGGGTTTTTATACCTTATTAACGCAATTACCGAAGTATCTGAAGGGTACTTAATTAAAACTAGAGCATCTTGGAGATCTTTTCTTATGCACGAATTTCAGATATCCATGGTTATGATCTCGGAAAATCAGGTTTCTTATCTGGCTTTCCCTACTTGGTGATGGCCATAATGATGCAATTTGCTGGCCAATGGGCCGATTGGCTGAGATCAAAGGGAATTCTAACCACAACTCAAGTTCGGAAGATATTTAATTGTAGTGGTTTTCTGGCCCAGACTATCTTCATGATGGGTGCGGCATTCTGGTCGGATAAGATTGGAACTGTGTTTTGTTTGACTTTGGCTGTTGGCCTGGGTGCGTTTGCTTGGGCTGGTTTCAGGTAAAGTGCCTGTAAAATGGAATGAACATTTTACTGAGAAACTACGATTTTTTAAGTGTGAATCATTTGGACGTAGCTCCTCAATATGCCAGTGTAATAATGGGTATAGGAAACACTATTGCCACCTTACCAGGAATTATCAGTCCTATTTTGTCTGGTTACATAGTCTCAAAACCACCCGTATGTACTGATTTTCCATTTTCAGTCATTTTATTTATTTTTTCTTCCTCAGCGAATTATGGAGTGGCAAACTGTATTTTATATCTCAGCGGGCATTTACATGTTCGGTGCCATTGTTTACGGATTTTTCGCATCTGGAGAGCTTCAGAATTGGGCAACGACAAAAGATAACATGACGAAAGTAGATGAAGAGAAAGAAAAACACGCAATGGAGAACAAAACATTTATTTCCGATGACGAAGGGCTTTGATTGTACGTATGTAATGATCGACGCCTTTAGGTGGATATTTATAAGTAATAATTGTTTGTTCCTACCCTTAAAGTATTCGCTTGATATCAGCTGATGTGTAGATCATTATTGGAAAAATAAGCTAATTTAAAATGTGATATAAACTTGCAAAAAAACGTTCCTATGAATTTTTATCATTATCCGATAGTTTATATGTGAGTTCCTAACTGATGCATAACAACTATTAGATACTGCCCAGTAGCTCATTCATCTGTCGCTGTTTAATACACCGGTCACATTGAAAAATATACTTTTGTCAGGTTTTAATACAAGTAACTAAGTCACTAGTCTATCATTGTAAGTAAAAATCAGCGCATATACTATTTTTCTTCCATACTAACAACACCGTTACCGGTTGTAACTTGCCCATAAAGGTGCTCTCGCTACACGTATATTCCGTTTCCTCCCCATATTTGTTCCGTATGCATTGAATACAGTTCGATACTGGCAGAATGTGAACTGAATTGATAAATGGAACAGGAATATAACTAGATGACGTATTCACTGAAACATATAGATCAATTTGTGTAGACGATAAATTACGAAATGTTTTTGGATCAGATATAGGTTGGAAACCGAATTTATAGTGAGAATGGACCTTAATTTGTACGAAAAAGATTAATTTGCGCTGAAAAGATAAACGAAGGCTGGTTTTAACGCTGCTGTTATTCTTAACTGAAATTGAATTCACTGTTCGGAAATTATTCTTTTTATTTCTTAAAGGCGTTCAGACTAGGCGTTTAGAGGGACTTTTACCACAGTAATTCATAGTACCATTGCAAAGAAGTCTTCAAAGAATTATATATTTATTTTTGAATGAATAAAACAAAACTACATGAAAATTCCACCCCGTCCCACATTTTATGTAATTTATGGATCATATCAAAGAGTTTAATTCAGTTTTTATGGTGGAATGTTTTCCTTTTCGTTCTCCGAATTCACAGCTTGAGGTGCTCCGGTGGACATATCATTAGCACCTTAACTGGCAATAACCAGTATTCTCTAATATATTCAATCCTTTTGCAATCGTGAGGTCAGATTATTGAAATTTGCGTTCGACTTTTATTTCCATTTTACCAAGTTTAATTGCCTTATTAATGAACTTTCAGCAAGATTTAGCAAAGACCTTTCGAGATCTTTGCAGATAACAGATTGTTGCTAAGATTTCAAATCCTATTCACCGAATTTCTATTTGGAACAAAATTAAACTTGGTAAAATCACAATCGAAATCAAATCCAGACTTTAAGAATACGGTTTCTGATCGAGAATTCTTTAATTCACCAAACTGTTTCCCAACCCTTGCCTATGTGAAAAACCAATTTTTCCTCGCGCTTTCCGAAATACATGTCAATATCCTCGCCATCATACGGAAAAGAGTTTTCCCTTAGAAACTCATGAATCAACGAAATTTAAACTAGCAGTATGATTAATCTTTTTACTTATTAAATTAATACCTATTGAAAAATTATAATCACAATTAATAGTACTTTTTTAAATTTTAGCGAACCATCGTGCTTCTTTCATCAATTTTGTATTATTCATTTCCCTTTTGAATGAAATCGGAAATAAATTCAGAACGTAACGAATACCAATCAGAAAATGTCCATCGCAGTGCAAAAACTCCTTCATAACTGCCCCTTTCAGAAATCAATACTAGCGCATGTCTTCCATAATGGAGATTTTACATCCTTGTTCGGGAGTTGACCATTTCTCTTGCATACACCTATAGCAATCTCTGTGCTATCATTAGCTGTGCGAGACAGAGATAGTTACATGATCTTGGATGAAGTTCCCTGTAAAGTATGTATTCGTTTGGTGGTCTCTTCAAGAACCGGGCTTATGTCAAATGAGAGGGTGTCATTGTGGCGGTATGTGTGGAAGAGGGATGCTTAGATCGTAAAAGGAGTTGGTAGAAATTATCAGAATGGAGGTGAAAATAATGGAAATGGATGTGGAGGCAGGCAGTCGAGACGGAACTCCCTTCGCGACCACTGTTCTACCTGCGTATTTGTTCAAATTTGCGCAAAAATCTCTATTTTCTATAATTTTCAATGGCTAAACTAGGGTAGAATAAAAATAAATTTTATCTGAATATTTTTATATAATTATTAAAGTCATGTTCCCGGCGCATTGTGTAATAAAATTAGTGAGGAAAGTTGTTCAAAGACTGAGAAAAGTTAAAGTATTTAACAATGGTGCAAACAAATACGTTTTAGTAAATTAAGGAATAAAATTATTATAGGAAATTACGTGAATTGCAAACGCACAATGATAGAGATAGACATTCATTTTAATTCTACCTAGGGGCTTTCTGGTCGCATTAGAAGACCTTTTGGTAAGTACCTAAAGCGCTGCATTACAACTCTTGGTATATATAAATTTTGAATTGTGAAAACCAAATAGTACCCGATTCTAGTAAAAATACACAATTAATTTTCATTCTCGATTCTTTGCAATTCGAGTGACAAAACATTCAAACTAAAAAAACTGCAAATAGTTAATTTTTTTGGTGTCCGGATTCCTGTAAAAAACAAGAGAAGGTTCCGGTGATTAAGTTTCGAGACAGAGATCGATTTTTAGAGGGCAGAGTCAAAGAGAAAAGGGCACACATAAAATTCCAAATCAAAATTTATGCATGTTCGCTTGTTAACAATCTTTAAAATATTCATTACTTTTTGGTAGTAAACGAACTGGAAAGAGTCATGGCGCAGCTAAACTTAGCAAATCTAAAGAGCAAATCCGTCCTTAAGTGTCACTGATTAAGTTAATCGTCAGTACACATGTACTCATTGTATACACGTTATGAACAAGAAAATTTCTTAGCGTAAGATGAGGGCAATGCTGTTAAAGTGGCACTCAAACAAGGAACCCTGTTGCAAAATTCCTTTAATTAACTGCTTAACATACATGAATATCATAGCGCTGCCGTTCATGCACATGTTGCTATAATATAATGTAGGAGACATATATTATATATATAATTTATTATATAAATATATATTATACTTTATATAATGCAAATATAGTTTGAAACGCTCTACACAGAAGATGCCATTTTAAAGTATTGGGCTGTGCTTTTATAAGGTTTTCATTTTCTATGGTTTAACTACGAAAGACAAAAATGAATACAGATTATAGATTCAATACATGCTGAGAATATTTGTTCCGTTATTATAAATAATTTTCCTGAAACAATGATAGAATCAATATGAGCATCGTTTTATAAAACAAATGTGCTCTAAATATAGTTTATAAAGGTAGTAAAGCGTTCGAATAAAACTATTATAAAGGCGTACTACGAATTCTTATACGATGTTTTATATTAAAGTAATGCAGCGAACTATAAATTCATCTAAGACATTTACTGCGGAATAAACATTGATCTTTTTGCCTATATGGTGCTAGTGCAATGAAATTAAGGAATCAAAAAATGCTGTTCTCAGGGTCCAGAATCTCTCAATTGAGATATCTAGGATCACTGTAAAATTTATATCACTCCATTTAACCGCAAAACCGAACATCGAAAATTTCGATTTTTTTTTGTTTTCAATGTGCTGGAGGTTCATATCTACTACCATGGCTTTAAAAAATAGTTTTACACAGAACCTATGACCTTAAGAAGGCAATGATAATTGTCAACACATTTTATTATCCTTAATATATAAAATGTTTTTTTAAATGTGTTAGTTTTGCAGATTATGTTGTTCATTTATACAGGGTGTTTGGTTCACCGATACATATCCGAAAGGGGGTGGTAGGTGCGATGATTTGGAATGTATTGAACCATATATACTATTATACAAAGTGTTACGCATTTCGAGATATCGTCATTTTTCCAAATTTTACCATTTTCGCTGTTTACTTCCATATAAGTTAAAATAAAAATTTAGCTGAATGTTCGATCTGGCTCTACCTTTTTTCACATAAACTTGAATATGTATTTTATTGATATCAAACATCTAATGAAGTCTACATATTAAAAAAAAAATAATGTAGCCTTTTAAAGTTCGAAAAAGAAATTTCTTAAATATCAAACCTTGACTTTGTAAGCGAATACAAGAAAAGGTGCAAATGAAAGAGACGTTCAAATATCTCTAAAAACTTATTGAACTAATGCTCTTTCGAATGATATATTGAAAGACTCAGATTTAATGTCGCATAAGATATTTAATTAAAAAAAAATTAAAAATGCGGATATGGCGATTTAACAATATGAATAAAAATTAATTAGTAATTATTATTTATACATTAATTATACTATTTATTTAAGATTAATTATTATGCTCGAAATGAGATCCACCATTTCTGATACAACATCGGCATCTTCGTCGCATCTCTGTGGTGGTTACTCCTAGCTTCATTTCAACCTTCATGACTTTTGCTGCCCTATTAATTTTTTGAATGAGATGGTCTCGATCGTGAATTTCTTCATTGTATACCAGTTCCTTCATTCTTCCCCAGATATGATAATCTACTGGGGTCAGATCCGGAGATCTAGCAGGCCATAATATTAGTCCGTTTCGCCCTATCCATCTTTCGGGAAACTGATTATTTAAAAACTCCCTTATTGTTTTCCGATAATGGGCAGGACATCCATCGTTTTGAAATATGATTTCCGTTCTTACATCTAAAGGTATATCGTCCAAAATATCTGGTAAATGATTTCTTAAAAATTCTAGGTAATTTTCGCCATTTAAATTGTCTGGCAAAAAATATGGGCCAATCAAAAGCCTGCCTATTATACCAGCCCATACGTTCACACTAAATTTATGTTGAAACGAAGTTTCTTTTTTCATATGCGGATTTTCTTCAGCCCAATAATGCAAATTATGAAAGTTGGTAACTCCTTCACGGGAAAATTTAGATTCATCCGTCCATAAAATCCTGCGAAGAAATCTTCCATCTTCAATATCCGCATGTAAGATAAATCGACAAAAATGTGTTCTTCGGATTGGATCTCCCTCCTCAAGTCCTTGCACGGGTGTGTAATGAAAAGGGTGCAATTTCTCAGAGTGTAGAACTGACCACACCTTCCACGTAGATACGTTGAGTTGTTCAGCTACTTTCCTAACGCTTGTAGTGGGCTCTGCTTCAAACGTATTAAAAATTTGTACGTCCACCTCAGTCCACCTTTTGGTTATTCGGTCTAGGATCTTGATGATATAAATTCCCAGTTTCACTCATTCTACGATATGTATTAGCGAATACTTTTACGTTAGGTACTCTTCTTTGAGGAAATCTTTCACGATATAAACGCTGAGCGGCAGCTGCGTTACCGTCAGCTCTGCCATACATAAAAAGTATATCAGCATATTCAACATTTGAATATGCAGCCATTAATCTAAATCGTTAAAAATGAAATATCACAGTATTATACGAAATAAAATACATCGATTGACCACTAAAAAAATTTTGAATAAAACACTGTCTGTCATATCTCGTTACTAAGCAACCCAGTATCATGGCTTACCAGATATTTTATTTTATTTTTATATTATTTTTTTTACGGACCAATATTATGGCCTGCTAGATCTCCGGATCTGACCCCAGTAGATTATCATATCTGGGGAAGAATGAAGGAACTGGTATACAATGAAGAAATTCACGATCGAGACCATCTCATTCAAAAAATTAATAGGGCAGCAAAAGTCATGAAGGTTGAAATGAAGCTAGGAGTAACCACCACAGAGATGCGACGAAGATGCCGATGTTGTATCAGAAATGGTGGATCTCATTTCGAGCATAATAATTAATCTTAAATAAATAGTATAATTAATGTATAAATAATAATTACTAATTAATTTTTATTCATATTGTTAAATCGCCATATCCGCATTTTTAATTTTTTTTTAATTAAATATCTTATGCGACATTAAATCTGAGTCTTTCAATATATCATTTGAAAGAGCATTAGTTCAATAAGTTTTTAGAGATATTTGAACGTCTCTTTCATTTGCACCTTTTCTTGTATTCGCTTACAAAGTCAAGGTTTGATATTTAAGAAATTTCTTTTTCGAACTTTAAAAGGCTACATTATTTTTTTTTTAATATGTAGACTTCATTAGATGTTTGATATCAATAAAATACATATTCAAGTTTATGTGAAAAAAGGTAGAGCCAGATCGAACATTCAGCTAAATTTTTATTTTAACTTATATGGAAGTAAACAGCGAAAATGGTAAAATTTGGAAAAATGACGATATCTCGAAATGCGTAACACTTTGTATAATAGTATATATGGTTCAATACATTCCAAATCATCGCACCTACCACCCCCTTTCGGATATGTATCGGTGAACCAAACACCCTGTATAATTTAACAGTAGACTCTGATGATTTTGAAAAAAGAGATAAAACTGCTAATTTAAAGATTTTCGTAGAACCACCAATAATAGCAATATGGCCGTATGACTCTTAATATCAATTTATACATAATTTAATATAATTTCGAGTGACCCAAATTCGGCTGTATCGCAGTATTCGTATGCAAGTTGGTACTATGATTCCTTGTTTTTAGTGCACTCTGTGTGCAATAACAACGACTTAGCTTGGATATCTCAACAACCAAAACAAACTTCCAATTTTTCCGTTGCTTGAACAAAGATTAATACAAAGTTAAAGGCCATATGCACATAAGCTAAATTAAATGTTCAAATATAACGGAATTCTAATCTTCTTTGCTTTAATCCCTGCATCGCTATCATCCATCTGGAGATTATTATAAAATATTTGAATGCAAAGGACTTAGAAATATACAACTTTAATAACATTTTTGTTTTGGAATTTATAGGGTCAGGGTTTGTGCGAGATATAAAATTATATAAAAGAATGTCTTCGGAGTTAAAAGACAATTTCTAGAAGAAATAAAATTATACAGCTATCTCGAATTTACATAGAATAACTTTATAAGAGAATATTTTCGGCTTATTTATAGGTTCAGGAATAAAGATTATTCAGGGGTGATTCCCACATGTTCCATCAAAACCACCAGTCAAGGCGTTCAAGACTATAAATATCTACGAAATATCCGAGAGCCTGTTTTATGGAAAATTGACACAGAGTTACGAAAACCACATCGCTTTATAATATTACACAAGTGTTTTATGTCTAGTTTTTCATAATGGTCTACCGTACCGACAACTATGCGGAACCCTGTATATTTTCGAATGTTAACCTTATGGCGGCCAAGTGCTCAAAACACGCATGATTGGAGAGACTTAACTAATTATTAACGAGATCGTGTAATAAAGATGTGAACGGATAAAACTCTATTTCATGGTATATTCATGTCATTTCGTTATACCAATCCAGAAAAAAGCGTTTTTTCTTGCACCCTTGATACAGTCCACAGTGAGCTAAAACTGAACACGGGAAATCATGTACGGGAAAGCACATTTCGGGATGTAAAATGAGCGATATTTTTTATTTTTAGACTATAAAGCGGTAAACAATAGATGGAATTGAGGTACTTCTTGTTGCTTGCTGGAGGAGTTGGTAATATTTGCATTTTTTTTTAACTAGGTTGGTGCCAAGCAAATTCTTTTGGAACAAAAGTCATCTATATGTGGGGGTTAATTAAGTACGTGCAGATATTTCAAGGAATGAATCTCTGGCCGATTCCAATACAAAAAGGTTCTATTAACATATGGTCGCGACGGCTCCGTTTAAGAGATACAGAGTGTTTAAATTTTAATTTCAATTTGGATTTCTGCGAATATTTTTGGACGCAAATGAGTCAATCGTATGAAATTTTATATTTTTGGATTTTTTATGATGCAAAACCCAAATGTTATCTTAGTTTTTTGATTACTGGTAGAAGGGCGCCATGTACAGGGTTTCATCACATTTAAATTGTTTCTCATTTTTTTGCCCCACACTTTAGGTCGCTTTTGTATTAAGGGCATTATTGTACATTGAGTTTTATTCAAAAAAGTACTCTTTGGGAATATCTATTAAATTTCATCCGATTGACTCCTCTGTGTCCAAAAATATTCACAGGAAACCAAATTTAAATTTAAATTTAAACACTTTGTGTCTCTTAAACGGAGCCGTTGCGATCATATGTTAATAGAATTTTTGTATTGGAATTGATGAGAGATTCATCCCTTGAAATATCTGTACGTACTTAATTAACATCCTGTATATGTAGAGCATAAAGTTTTGTTGTGTTTCCATCTCAGATGAATAAACCAGAATACCGTTCATACATTCTTGTAACTACCTCTTCATTTTTGTCAAACGACCTGCTGGTACCTACTCCTTTCCCCAACATCTTATTTTAATCGTTCCGAAATAAAAGCTACTTTACTATCCTTATCTAAGCCTGTGTCATGCAAAGCCGCTTTTCCGTGCACTTACAGCCATTACTTCCCGTGCAATTGCGGGTCAGATATTATTTCAGTGCAGTCAGGTGTCTACGGAAAATTTATAATTTTCAATGTTGTGTACAGAGCGTTTCTGGATATGTACCGCAACGCGCACATATACAGGTTTTGTGGTCGAGTCAAATGGGAGGAACGCTTGCTGAAGTATAAATCAAGAATTCTCGAGTACTCCTCTTACCTAATCTTGTTTTGGGAGAAACCTGATATCGTTGAAACTGCACATGTGTTACTCATTTACACCTTCTATTCATAAGATTAATTAGATACTAATAAACTTTTTATGGTGGAAATGGTTTGTGACAACAATTGCTCAAGTTAATTCCATTCTCATACTTACCGTCAATAAACTTGCAACGGACCTCATAATTACATTCAAATGTTGACGCACTATTGCAATGTCGAACAAATTACCTAATGGTGGAATCTTGATCTTAGTGGCAAAACTGATTACTCCCACTATTTTTCCTTCTGTAAAACATACATGAAACTCAAGGTTGAAGTGTTACATGAAAAATTATGATTATCCGAATTGTGTTTACGCTGATTTGAGTCGCGTTTCCGAATCCCCAGTATCACTTGTGTTTTGAGGGCGGACAGTCAGAGATAAGTAATTATAGTGTTTCATCTTTGTTTGGAGTTTGGTTATTTAATTCAAGGTAAGCCATCATTTTGTGTACGATTTTGAATTGAAGGAGAAAAGGTAAAATTTTAAGTATCCTTGAGGATTTTAAATTATGAGAGCTGGCCAGACTAAACCTGATTGGAATTATATTGCTAAATGATGTGAAATATTATTTCTGGATATTTCAGTAGTTTAGATGCAATTTTCTGAAAATTAGTTCTATTACAAAAGTTCAAGTTCTAAAGGTCTGCAAGTTAATGTACGCAACGTTATGCAGTTAAACTCGAGATAGCTCCTAGTATCTGTTTTGTTTTCAAAACGGTTTACGCGCAAAAAACGGCATGTCCATACTAATTATAAATCCATATTCAATCAATAATACAATACCTGTTTGATTAATTCATGCATGTGTGCAAACTTGAATTTTTTCCCTCATCAAATCGAATAAAAGAAAGTGATTATGTTCCGTTTAAACTCTTTTGGGCCAGCTTCTTCGAGAAAAAAAAATTGACTGCAAAGCCCAACAGGGCTATCGAAAGTCGGTTTTTTGTCATTGAGTGTGAACCTTTAATACTCAAGAGTTACATTGCTTCGATTCAACCATGGCCCAAATGGAGGACATAAAACTTACGTCTCCCATTTTCACATAAAGTGAATTTTCTGTTTTTTTTTTTTTAATTAGGTGCGAGTATTTAAATCTGTGGTTTCATCTGTTTTTTTAATGAAGACGATTATTTGGGTAAACAAAATTCCATAACTAAGAATTTTAAAGGTAAAAAACCAAACCTACAAAGTCGATAAACAAACCTTCGATTTACAGTTGAATAAACTACAAACGAGAAACATCAATAATTTTTTTATATTCTATTAGCGATAATCCATTCAATTTAAAATTTCATAATACATAGATTGAACAAGTTTTACTTTCAAATGCTAATTCAACCACATCATCATATTTCGGTAATCATAGTCGCAATGACGCATGAAGATTCGTCTGTTACTACACGTGTATAAAGCATATGATTACCTATCTAAGTCATTTAAAACAATAAACTGCGCTATGTTATTTTAACTTGCACTATTAATGGGACTTAAATTGGATACCTACACTTGTGCTTAAAATATTATAGACTGGTGTTCCATTGATTTCCATTGTCCTTAACCAGAGATTATGCACTCTGTGTCCAGTTTTTCCACCTGATGAAACGTTTCGTCGGTCCAAATCGGAATGTTGATTTAGGACGAAAATCCATCATTTTGGTTTCGGATCGCTCTTTGTGAAATTATTTTCATGCTTTATTTTTTAATTTGAGCGAAATAATACATGTATTAAAGCCAAAAATGAGCTTTATCCAGGACACCGGCTTCTCTTCTAGATGACCTAAATCAATGTCCAAAAATTACTGCTAGAGGCCGCATTGCGGCCAAGAGGTGCGACTGACCAACTAATAACCCAAATCAGTAATCTCGGTTTGTTTCTTCTGTAAATGAGTGCCTTTAGTGAATAAGTTATAATTATAAAGTTACCCATTTTTTTTTGTAAACGTAAAACCATTGTTGAGTGCATAAGGGCAATGAGATTATTAGTTTTAAAAAGCGCTATGAATACCGATAACCTTTTCACATATAATAATACGTACTGCTAAACTCAGAAGGCCTCGAAGTGTGAGGTCATCTGGTTATATGATCAGATTAAAATCTCATTAATCTCGATATGTGTACGTAAATAATATTTAAATTGCAAATTATTTTTGACCCAAGTGAGAGTTATATGACTCATGTAGAAAGACAAGTGCATGGGGCTATAATTTTGTAAACAAGAATAAAAATAGTCCGAGTACAATAAAGGATCGATTTTCAACTAAAATGAGAAGCTCGAGATTTAGCATTTAATTTTATACAGTGTGTCCCAAATTTAATATTTTCGTACATGGTTTATATACACATGTAATAGAAAAATTAAGTAACCTGGTTTCGTTGCAAACAGTGAATTGTGCTGGGATCAATTTTAATCGGATAATATTACAACAGATAGTTTTATTTTTCGTAGTGGTAAACCTGAAACTATAAAAAATTATTGTTCATTAGAACCCATTTCTGAGAATAATTATTTAAGTGCAATGTTTATGATCATTTTCACAAACACAAATATCACTTGAATTAAACATGTGTATTTAAGCACTGATATAGGTGATATTACTATCCAAGCCAATTAAATTTGTTTAATCTTTTAATATTTGATGCCTGGAAGATATCATAACGAATTAGCGATCATCTACGGTGGTGACAATAAAAAATTTCCTCGAACGTTCAGTAATTTTTTAAACAATTACGTCATCAATGTAATTGTCTACCTTTTAGTACTTTTCAACTGGTTTGTCCCACCAATCATGAAATAGTTTATTAAAATATAAGCTTCATAGCGCAGTTTATTGTCCCAGTGTACGACAATGAGCCTTATGAACCATGCATCTAATGCTATTTATTCTATTTGATAATAAGAATAAATAAGATTGTAACTCTCAAATGTAGCTAAAACTTAGTAAGTGTAATGTAATCTAATAAAGTGATAATGTTATTAACAGATTACAATTTAAATCGGAAATTTCTAGGACGTTAACGGGCAAATATAGTATGCCGTTTAGGTGTTTCGGCTGTATATATTGTCCTCATCAAAGAGCACAATGGTATCGAACGATTCCTGATTGTAATACCGTTTTGGCGTAACCATCGTGTGGAAAAGCTCTAACTTTGATTCTGTAATAGAAAGTAGTATGTTATACAATGGGCATGAAATGCTACTCGTTCCCTTAAGAAATGCTCATTTTGAGCAAGTTCTAAACCATACGTTTTTTACGACTATCAACGACTTTAAAACATCAAAGAGATTTACTGCTTAATCCTTCAAAATCCAATACGGTTATTATCAAAATTTGTTTTGCCTTGTTGCTGTGGATACTGGTACTAAGCCGTGGGAAATAAGCTCATTTCCTTATCGTTACACTCACAACTCGTAGGAAATGAAGCTATAGGGAAATCGAGGGTCTTTAGATACCATTTTTGAGTCAGTAGCAATGAAATGTCATTACACTCGTAAAAAATCATATTATTTTATCGCTAATGAGCAAGTCGGTTTAATAAATACTTCACATAAATTGTCTTTGACCTTCATAAACAGCGACTTCACAGATTATGTATTTCCCTAACGTGACGGTAATTATGCAGGAAATATCATAATAGTAAATATAGCAACGCGTCTATTTTGTTTATTATAAGCTTTAGACGCTTCACCTTGATATTCTTATAGGTCAGTTTTGTATTGAGTCTTAGGTGTTACTTACAACTGAACTTCTTGACAGTTTTAACCAAAAAACGTGCTTACAAAATTTTTGCAAGGATATAAAATAATGGATCAGAGATTTCTCTAAAAGATTAAAAAAAAAAGATTCTTATTGATACCAGTATTACAGACAGTGTGTGCAAGAAAATTAAATCATTAAATTTTCTTCCTGCAATCCAATAATATGACTAAAATTCCAGGGGTGGGAGTGTGGGGGTTGCCACCATTCGCATTTTCAAATCAAATAAATTTGCAGCCCGTTGAATTACGATTTCGAAATAGATGCAAATGCGATATTGAATGAGATCAGCAAAATGCCTCGGAAAATTTATATTTAACTGTAATCATGTTCTTTTCAAGTGGGCAATATCACGGCAAGCAATGTCCTTTTTCCCTTTTTCTCTATATTGTTGCGCCAAGTTGGTTTATATGCGTTTTCTACTTTTAAGTCGTTTTTAGTATTCCACAAATTACTGGCGATGAACAATTATTACAGAATTACAATTATCTAGTTTTTATACCTGCTAAATATCTTAATGAGCTGGCTCAATTCCAAAGAAAAATTCATTTCATAGGGTTTTAGTATACTACAAGAAAATTGGATATTGAAAGTAATACGTATGGTTATCTAGAACAACGATAAAACCTTTGATGAAAGAAACCTTTCAAGTTATTAAATATCCATAGATGCATTTGAGAAATTTAATACCTATGTGTAAGAGCTTTTGAACTTTGAGCAGCCATAGGCGACATATAACATGAGAAAAATTACTTCACTCCTTTCAATAATGGGAAATTTACGCTACGATATTGGCACAGTAAAATGTTAAATTTTAAAAAACTTTTTACTTAAAATTATCAATTTATAGCGAAGATAAGATATAATAACATGAATTGCCTCATTACACACGCAGGTGAGAAAACAAGCTTTACCGCACGCATATTTGGGCAGTATCCTACATTACCCATAAAGAAAAAAGTCTAAGTCGGTAAGTAAAAATTACTTTCAGGTTGTAGCTACGCGTAATGATGCTACTTTACCCTACAGAAACCAAAATCTAAACTTTAAAGTTCTACAGCAAGTTACGAGATTTCGGGTAGGCTAATTCGTCACGTAACTTTTGGATATAACCAAAGTTTTACAGACATTATTCTATATTAAAAGATTATATAATTTCCCGATATTATCTCACGCACTCACAAACAAATTCATTTGAGTAATATCGCTGATATAAGTTATGAATTTTTATGTTTCTTTATGCTTACATCCTTCCATGATTAGATAATTCAAATCAATCGTAAAGCGATCTAGCTTGCTTAATTATGTGCTATGACAGAATAAAGCAACCGACTTAAAAATTCATTTTTCTCAAGTGGGTAATTATTAGCATTAACTTAATTACACGGGAAACAGAAAATTTAGGAGTTGAATATAACTAGGTACCAAATTTGGGCAACCATCTGTAAATACCACTGCTTTTATCTTAAATTTAGGCAAATAATTGGCAATTATTCGAATGCATACCCTAGTTGCCTTTCACAAACACACACTTTGTTGAGTTTGCAAATATGATAAGACCAACTAATGCACTTAAGTCCGAACTTTTTCTAGAGGGCAAATGATAAATGAAAATGAAAACGATAAATGATAAAACACATTTTCTCATCTTGCATCAGTTGAATCAGATTACTGCTATTCAAGGCACATATAAAAAAAAAAAATCTCAAGTATGTGCGGTAAAAACTTTTGCCGCACGCGAATCAAGTGTCTAAACTTTTTGTCCATATTTGACACTAGCTTATGTGCCGCAAATCTTTCAACCGCACGTGTGCTTGTAAGGATCTTACCGCAGGCTAACATTTAATTCAACTTGTAGAACGCCATAAAGTTAACATCCATGCGCCCGTAGGAAAACACGTGCGGTAATGATTTTACCGCATTCGATTTCTGGCCAAACTTGGATTAAATGCGATATATAAAATGACCGATCGGTGATTTTAAACTTAAAGCTGAATTTAACAAATGATAAACGCATCGTAAATCAGTCTTTTTAAATGTTTATTTTGTTTATTGACATTTCAGTACTATAAACCCCAATAAATCATTTATATAATTCAATAATTTTCCATCAATTGATTAATTATCGGTGACGAATTCCTATTGTAACGACGCGAAAAATATCAACAATCATTGGAACCGAACTACCTACTTGTTTGCTATATTCCACCTATCTGTGAGTGCAAAAACTGCACTGCAACCTCTTTACAAAGCTCGCCAATGGTGGAGCTTTAATCTACATATGACCTTTATTCACGGGGACTTGCAGGTACACCTCATAGGTAAATAATTTTCTTTTTGTAATAAGATCGTAGAATGCGCTAATTTATACTTATTAAATCTTTAACAATGACTTACTAAAAAGCTTCTAATCCACTGTGTTAAATATACCGAAAAGCACAATTATTTATAGAATGTTGAGCAGGTAAGAAACTAAATTAAACCGCTTCAGTTTAGTTTTCTTCAGACATATCTCGCAATGCATGGAAATATCTTGTTCTTATCTGTATTACTCTGTTCAGAAATCAATGAGCGCCCCATGAGAGCGGATCGATGGCTCAATATGTGGTATTTACAGTGAGAAGTAGGTTTAATTATTGCTAATCACGGACTTTGTAAGTTCCGTCTTAAAAATCGGTGCTCTGAGTTCTCTTTAAATATTTTTGGAGTATCGTTTATTCCCGGTAAGTAAACAAAGAAGTTTGATAACATATCGCAATCTTTGTAATTTCATAGTAGATGAATTTTGCAGTGCTCGAGGTCACTTTATTTGTTTGAAAATACATCTTCCAAACTTGAACCAAATCGAAAATTCAATTTTTAAAGTTCCTTCCTGTTAAACTGTATCTGAGAGTTGTTTTTTAATCCACAAAGCATACATTTATTCTCTAAAAAATATACGATTTACAAGTTTTGTTTTGACACATGTTCAACTGTGCGAAGTTTATCGCTTTGCTCTCTTGCCCTAAAATTTTGAACTACAGCCATAATGATCTGCCTTATAATACTTGTACCTTAATAGACTATTCCAGGTAACGAACGGAAAATATATTCTTCATAATTTCGCATGAAAATTATAGCTTTGGGTTTAACGAAAAGTTCCTAAATATTTCCGACATGTGTGAGACAAATCGTTTCTTGGTTCAGATTATTTTAAGTAAGTTCTGAACTGCTTTATCTTATTTTTTTAGGATAAGCAAACTGTAGTTGAGATAATTGCAGAAAGTCCTGAGAGCTTTGTTCACTGCATTATATCAGACGAAGTCGGTGTCAGTTAAGGAGTCCCACAGAGACCCTGAGACCATGAATCTAAATATTATTTGAAAGATAAAGAATATAGCTTTAATATAAAGTGTCCTCTGCGAATACCGACGCCATATTCCTTAAATAACTTCCATTTGCAATCGTGCGGTCCTTTAATCGTAAGTTGTAGAGTATATGATTATATCACTGCAAACAGTAAATCAGTTCCTATAGAAAAATAATTTCCTCTTTCAGGACTGAGACATGGATTTGCAAGGTGATGAAGCCTCCAAAGATCCAAAGGCAGAGAAGCATAAACAACCCTTCGACGAATCAGATTTTGAAGGTGAGTGCAGTTCATGCAGTATCTACCGAAGATGTGAAATCAGAGAGCTACTCATATTTAAACTATTTGGTAGTCACATTTAGGATATTTACCGCAGTATTCTCTGTAGATCTGCAAACCGAACAATATAAGTGCAAATGTGGTTTAATTGAACAATTCTGTTTATAAAACTGTCAATTTTAGACACGCTTAAGACTTAAGTCAGCTCGCGGATTTACGGAGCATTCGAGGGTTTGTCAGGGTGATGGACAAGGTTTAGGCAGAGGAGAAGGTTTAGGCAGAATGTTGAATAATTGGTTGAGATCATTATCGGTTAAAAAATCATGTTCACCAGGGACGAATTATGGAAGATCAGGATTATTGACAGAGGAGGTGTGAGGCAATGAATGTAAACTAAAAAGACTTTTTTAGTGTCGCAATAACTATTCCGTGTAGCTCTTTGAAACTAAATATTTTTTTCCTAAAATTATGAAAATGCGTATAATCATCTAAAATGCTATAGCATAATTAGTTCTTAATGGCATAGTATTATTATTTGCAGGCCACAGAGCTCACAGTGTTTTCGTTGGGGTTCACATACCGACCGAGAAAAGACACTCTCATAGGCACAAAAAACACTCACATCACAGGAATTCTGCTGGGGATAAGTCGACTTCCGAAGACGAAAGACCAAGTAAGTGCCCCATCGTACTCATCGGTACTCTTTAAAACTCAATATTATGCTACTTTCTACTTTGAAGAAAAATTCAGACAATATTTTATTTAAATCCGAACTATCTGCTGCAAACATATTATTATTCTTTGGACTTATATTGAAAAGGGCTTTCGTCTCTCATAACTCTTTATTGCCATGACACATGCCTGAATAAGGGACTAATAGGTATAGTGTACTTTACATGGAAGAACTAAATGGAGAGTGCAGCACAATGTAATGGTTATTCTCGATAACAGAAGACTGGCCAAAATGTCTCGATAATACTTATACGGTGTCCAGGAAAGCGTCTGGTTATATTAAAAATAAAAATTTTCTTCTATACATTTCCTTTTTGTACATGTCGAGATGATATGCTAAATTGGTCAAAGCAGATTTTCCAACTGAGGAGATCCATTAAGTAAATGGAATGAAAGTTGGTTGGTTCACTTCGGGCTGCCTTATTGCCTTTATTTTCCTTATCCCATATTCAGTGATCTAATAATTTAGTGTTTTCCCGGTGTTTTCTCTGGTTTCCTTCATAATCCTAACATAAAAAACTTTCATGTTTAAATGCTTATCGATGCTTACATCGCCGGGTAAGTCAAGGCATTTGCTGAACTGTAGCATAATGCGGACAACGGAAACGAATGTCTAGTTCTTCGTCATTGAAGAAAAATACCAAAAAACGATGAAATAATGAGAACATTAACTTTGCTATTGATCCGTGCATTCATGTTTGATGTTTCGTAAGGCTTTTTAATACTACCTATCTGTGTACTTTAGTTTCAAAGCTGCTTTAAATGTAATAATACAAGGAAAAATGAAATGTGAAAAGAGCCGTTATTTAAAGTACGTATTTGCGTCACTGCAAGTCTTTCGTTTCCAGGCAGAGTGTAACAGGTTTATGCTAATGACATTTTAAACGCGATTTTTTTTTGTGCTTATAAAATTTAATTTTATGCACTTAAAAGAATTGGTTGGCAGATTTCGTTAGACGATGAAGATGAAACCCGCACCAGCAAGAGAAGAAAATGGAAAAAAACGAGCACATTTCTGTAACTTGAACAATTTTTTTCGCGAACTCGAAATATCGTGGAAGGAGTGGAAAAGTACCAAAAAAAAAGACATTGAGAGAAACACTATTTTCGCTTTATATTTTTTCGTGTAATAGAGTGGAATATATTAATAACAATCCATCGAACCGCTTCTATTACTTTTCAAAGCTTTTTTGCCATTTTTGTGCGTAAAAATATTTAATTTTATTAATGTTGTTTCCACGTCGAAAAATTGGTCCCAAAACACATACTAACCACTCGAATCGCACACACGTGTAATGTCTTAGGGTAAAGCAATTTTGACCTAGTTTCATTTTGTTTTTAATATACAGGGTGTTTGGTAACTCGATACCTTCCTTTAAGGGAGTGATAGAGCGTGAGCTACGGACTAAATTCAACCTAACTTATCTTAGTACCAAAATCGATAATAACAAAGATACAGGGTGTCAAAGTTGCAAAAATAAATAATATTTTCTTTAATACCTTGAGATTTTTTCCAGCTTATTTTGTAAAATTGTGTATCCAGAGGTTTTTTAGGATGAAAAATTCAAATTTGTGCATCATTTAGTTCTATTTTCCATAGGGCACCTCCTGTGACGATCAGGACCCCTTCAAACCGTTACGACTATTTTGTGCTACCCTGTATGTCAATTTGGACTGGGAAAAGGAATTTTCCTACCTTTTCTTGTTGAAAAAGATATAATTTATTTAAATCGCTAGAGGCAATGGTTTCCGAGAAAACCGCACCTAAAATTAATGTAAAAATAATTTCAGCATTTATTGAATTTCCATTAATATTGTAGTCTTTAAAAGGACCGTTGTCTGTTTTCTGTGAAAGTAAACCTCACTTTATTCCAATTATTTAAGGTCTCGTTGAAATTGATACCCTCTTCTTCTAATGCACGCACGTGCCTTTTTTCTAATTTATGCATACGTTACTCTGGCCGAAAAAGTTTCTGTTAGAGTTACGGCAGCTTCTTCAATACACCGTATTAATTGTTCTCTTATCCGTATTTCTTAAGCATAAACCATCTCACCCCATACGTTAAAGTCCAGCAAGGTTAGATCTGGACTTCTTGCAGGCCATTGTACGGCGCTTCCTCTTCCGATCCACTGATTCGGAAACGTTTGATCCAGTAACTCTCTTACAGTTCGGCGATAATGAGCAAGGCACACGTCAAGTTGAAATATCATATTCCGACGAATATGGAACGGAACATCTTCGAGTAATGGTGGCAGATGATTAGTAAGGAACTCCTCGTATGTTTGACCATTTAAAATATTTGGCAGAAAATTAGGTCCGATTACCATGTTGTTCATGACACCAAGCCAGACATTGGCGCTGAACTTAGTTTAATAGTTATGATTTTTAGTTAAACATTGATTTTGTTCAGCTTAGTAATGAGCGTTGTGGAAGTTAGTTATACTCTCTCTATCTAGCTAGAAAATGCAATTAAGTGGTGCATAAATTTGAATTTCTTACCCTTAAAAACCTCTGGATACACAATTTTACAAAATCAACTGGAAGAAATCGTAAGATATTAAAGAAACGTGATTTATGTTTTCAACTTTGATACCCTGTATTTTTGTTATTATCGACTTTCGGACTAAGGTATGTTGGGTTAAATTTAGTCCTTAACTCATGCTCTATCACTCCCTTAAAGGAATGTATCGAGTTTACAAATACCCTGTATATTTATTTACATACTTTTATTTTATATACCTGGTTATTGTATTTTGTGAACCCTCTTCCAGAACCACCTCTCACAGAACATACAAATTTAGAATCTAATCCAATATGCCCATCTATATCATTGCAGAAATTTTACTCTGCAATATTTTGTTATATGATTATAGTCCGCAAAACATGAACCCGAAAAGCATTATCTTGTTATCTAGGTAACTAATTCGCGTACATCAATACACCATTTGATGAATATTTTCCAGGATTTGTTATATCCAGAAGACGAGGACTCAGTTTGTGCGATGAGGGGGAAATATGTAAGCTTGTGTCATTTGTGTTCAATATTTTGTTGTAATGCATATTTCTGAAGTTTTCTCTTTATACCTTTTTGATGTTGCATTATTCACTATCGCTGTCATGTCATTCATTGGCTCACTCATTTGGCAATTAGTTATGAGTCGAAAATGCACATTCAACAAACATTTATATGCTGTATGTATGAATCTTGATTCAGTGTTAGCCGTTGTTTTCTAGGGTGTTCTTGAGTAACGATACACTATAGATATAAACTTTCTCCATGATAGGAAATCAATGAAGATTTCGTCTATTTTATGACCTCATCCGACTTAGACGCCTTCAGAACGGTTTTCTGATATAACATTCTGAAATTCAGTGCTGAGAGCCGGGAAAATTTTATGCTTAATGCAAAATACAATTTTAAACTGTGGTAAAAAAATTAATTGTTGAAAACAGGTGACGAACAAAAATGAGTGGACAATACCGGACAGTTTTGATCTACAGATTTGCTTTGACCATAACGTACAAACGCCTCAACAAATACGGCCTGTTTAGAGATAGTCTAGTAAAAGACAAATATTTGCTTGTTAATTAACTGTCCTGTTAGGGAAATATGATCAGTTATATGTGAAAAATATCCTTGCCTAGATTTAAATGGGCATCAATCAGGCTGTTAATGGTTCCAATACATACGAATTGCTATAGCTTTCTGATTAAAATAATGGACGATTAAAAGAACTGAAATTATATCGTTGCTACCAGGTACACATATAAACATCTTATTGCTTAACAACACACATGTTTTGAAACAGTTATCTTTAGCCATTGAAGCAAACTCGGTGAGGATTCGACAATCTTAATGGTAATTTGCACGAAGCTATGTGTTTTTGAATGTCCTGAAAGATAACCTACCCTTAAATTTAAAAAAAATAAAAATCCACGTTAGTTTTAATTTATTCGTCCCTTAAGCCTTGCACTGCCTCCAGGTCGTCCAAACTATTTCATCATCTCTTGGTTCCTCCCGTATTTTTTTATTTAATTCGAAGGTGCAGCCATTAAAATGAATCACACAGTGCATAATTGCAAGACGGCCGACGCTGTAAACGTAGTAACGATTGAAAACATTGTTCAGAAGCGCGCAGCGCAGCTCAGCCCGCCCCGTCGTTCTACAGTGCGCAGCGCACGGCGCTCCGCACATCAAATGTCAATATTTGAATTCGCAAAAAGTACGTGTGTACAAATTTAATTTGAATCAGTCGCATTTTTAAGTTCGACCAAAATTTCAATTTAATAAAGAAGAACGATGCAAGCTTGAATCGATACGAAACGTAGCAATTGCTTTTGGATGACAAAAGTGCTATGAATCCCCAGAAGCAGAGCAAGTCCGTATGCGGCTTTGAACAAATAGGTATATATATCTTCCCCCCTTTGAATTTGCGCTCATGGCGGTCGCTCATTTCGACCATATAGTTAAGCCACCTCTGTATATAATGTTTTGCTCAGATGTAAGGGATAGGAGTTTAAAAGCTTTCAATAGATTTATGACCTCCAACGTTATATAAAATAATTTGAGTAAAAATTTTCGTCAAATTCGAATTATTATGACGAGGTTTACGTGGGAAATTCGTTCTAGTTCTTTTCGGCTTCCTCACCTTTTAAGCTTTTACCGTAGTAAACTGCACTCAAAATTGTTGTAGACATGTGAGGTAAAATGGAAAAAAACACAAAAAATTCTTTGTGGTAATCAGGAAGTTGCAGCACGAGCGTATAAAAAAACAACTTTAAAGTTCTAAATTAAATTTGACGGTTTTCAATTTTAATAAGGAAAAAATTACTTTTCAAGCGCAGTTTCTCTAACTTTTACCTGCGCCTTGTGCTGAACCTAAAAAACATAATGTTGCAATGTTTTGTTCATGCATGCTTAATTTTCAAACAGCATTTTCATTACTTCACGCATTCCATTCATTAGACATCCTGTTTGTTATGTTTTAGGCGACATTTGTGCACGTGTGTAATGCACGAATTTAAAGTTTGAACAATTCCATACTTACTTTACTTATTGAAGAACGGTGTAATATGATTATTACTACGAATGTAATCTTAATCGCAGGGATTTATCTGCTTCGTATACGGGGGTCCCCCAAAACATCCATGATAGCCACGTATGTGGTAACGCAGCACTCGTGCTACGAATTTAATAGTAGTGACCTACTACTTTTCTTTCATATTTAATTCATTAGGGAAATCGAAATCAAATCATCACAAGAAAGAAGTTTATGGTGTACGATTTCTTTTGAAGAGATGGTAGTCCGGGCGAATCATACGTTTTTACGGGCGGCACGTTCTGTTAGACCGGGGGAATGTAGCAAAATACTTAATACAAAATCGTATATGCTTATGTCTTCGGACACATTTTACATGATAAGTCCGATACCTACTTTGTGCACCTTCCTGATGTTATCAGTAAACAGGAGCGCGTGTTGTCGGGTCTTTTCCTTTCCGTTTGAACGGTCACGAAATTTTGCGAAACTGCCTTCAACATTTTCCTAACTAAATAAATAATTTGTTGTGATGCCGATTCTTGCTCTCTCCCGGTTGCTTTCCTGGAAATATCTCAGCAGATCTGAAGCAATTTCGTTGGACAAATACACCATCTAAATTGGGAGCAACAGGTCTTGCGGAACTTTAATTGGTTGTCTGCCTGCTTGCTTCATATCGTCCGCTACAAACACACGGGAAGTCCGTTTTCGACACCCTTAAAAATAATCTCGTTTAGTAACAGGAGAGTTGGTGACCATAGTGATTTGGAAGTAACGAAACAGTATTTTGCCAGTGTGTGATCTCTATTGTGATATTTTATTTTAACTTGTTGTATCTTTGTACCTACAAAATTCGTTTAGGGTGACAAGTTTTATAATTTAATAATGGTTGTCAGGTCTATGATTTTTGGAAACCAATGACTTCGATGAATTAGATGCACCTTTGGTTTTATAATTCTAACCGTTTCTTTACACTAAATCGAAAGGAAGCACTGATTCTAATGGAATGTCAGTAATTGTTTGCTCCGTCCAATTCTCTCCAGGTCCTTGCTACAATTATCAATCTGATATATAGGGTGTCCGGCAAGTCGATACAATAATTTTAGGGGGTGATAGATTACGTGAGTCTGAATCGATTTAACCAAACACTCCTATATACCGAGTTTTAAAGTTTTCCTGATAATTCAGTTTTTAATATTTTTTAATTTAACCGTGCTCTTTCACAATTGTTGGAGGGTAGAAGAACACCAAGCCTTTTAAACACAAAAATGTACTAAACTTTTTTATTGCCTATAGATAATTGTTTAAATTATTTAAAGGGTAAAATCTAAAATGGCTTTGTTACCTACTTAGAACTACATAAACATGATCTTCCGAGCTTGTAATAAAGCGAAGAGTCAAATTCAAACATGGATTTAATTTAAACGCTTAGGTGTAGGTTTATTCAAATTTCTTAAAAACTTCCGTAGGCAACAGTCTTTCAGTCATGCTGAAAAGATTCTTAAGAAACATTTTAAAAATTAGAGAAATTAACTTTTTATGTGCCCGAGCAGCGCATTCACCAAAACGTTATCTACTAAAAATGATATTAAAAATGAGGATATTTGCTAAAAACGCAAATGTGCTGGATAGCCATCATTTTGGAAGAATTTGTATTTGATGACATTATCAAGTACTCAGGTAAAACAATTCTCACCAAATAAAAAAACATCAGAATTCGAAATATATCTAGAAAAACTCAAGAGGAAGGTGAAAGAAAACAAAAAGAAAGTGGTAGTTGCGAAAGACTTCAATGCTAAAAATTTAATGTGGAACTCAGTTAAAACAGGGGAAAGAGGGAGAATGATGGAAGAATTTATGGAGGAGACGGATATGGTAGTATGCAACGAAGGAAACAAACCGACATTTGAAACAGCTAGAGCAAGATCAATAATAGATATAACTATGCAACCAAATAGTGGAAAATGTAAAGTGAACAACTGGAGGGTGGGGGAAGATGAAAATCTGAGCGACCACAATAATATACAGGGTGTCCGGCAAGTCGATACAATAATTTTAGGGGGTGATAAAAACAATTGTTTTACCTGAATACTTGATAATGTCATCAAATACAAATTCTTCCAAAATGATGGCTATCCAGCACATTTGCGTTTTTAGCAAATATCTTCATTTTTAATATCATTTTCAGTAGATAACGTTTTGGTGAATGCGCTGCTCGGGCACATAAAAAGTTATTTTCTCTAATTTTTAAAATGTTTCTTAAGAATCTTTTCAGCATGACTGAAAGACTGTTGCCTACGGAAGTTTTTAAGAAATTTGAATAAACCTACACCTAAGCGTTTAAATTAAATCCATGTTTGAATTTGACTCTTCGCTTTATTACAAGCTCGGAAGATCATGTTTATGTAGTTCTAAGTAGGTAACAAAGCCATTTTAGATTTTACCCTTTAAATAATTTAAACAATTATCTATAGGCAATAAAAAAGTTTAATACATTTTTGTGTTTAAAAGGCTTGGTGTTCTTCTACCCTCCAACAATTGTGAAAGAGCACGGTTAAATTAAAAAATATTAAAAACTGAATTATCAGGAAAACTTTAACACTTGGTATATAGGCATGTTTGGTTAAATCGATTCAGAATCACGTGATCTATCACCCCCTGAAATTATTGTATCGACTTGCCGAACACCCTGTATATAAAAATTTGTTAAATCATCTGAATTTCTTTTATGTTGGAGGATTGCTCAATCTTCTACATGCCATCCCCATTTCAACGATTTCTTCGATATTCTTGCCGGGATATTAATAAGTATGGCCTCAGTTTCTAAAAAATTGCAGGAATATTCATTCATTACCTTTCATTCCATACATGTAGTGATACATATTTTGGTTACAAATGATAGACTTGTATTGTGAAATTCCATATTCTGATAATATATACCTTCTTTAATGTTTATAGGCACTCCTCCTTCTCAGAGAGTTCAATTCATCCTAGGAGAAGACCTAAACAATGAAAAACATGAGTGCCATCCACTATTCTCCGAAATGGAGGAACTTTTTGTTGATGGAGATGACATGGAGTGGAAGGAAACTGCAAGATGGATCAAGTTCGAAGAAGACGTGGAAGAAGGTATGTGTATATAAGTGCAAATCGGAGGTAAAACAAAATCTTATATTGAATATTTAATATGTATTATCCACATATGGCTAAATATTTGGACATGGGAACTTTCTGTACTCTCATTTCAATTTTTCGTTTACTAGGCGAATGTTTGTTGTTGTTTGGTGCTATAATGAAATCTTCCAACCTCTTTTATGACAGATATTCTATTCTGGAAAACAATTCAAATATCAACGCAGAGAAGTGTTTTTTTGAACTTCTCAATCTTCCATATCGTTCTCGACAATGTCACGACATTGAGAACCACTGTGGTACGATCGAATGTCTGTTACTAATGTCTTTACGACTTTTATTGTAGATTTAACTTCGGTCTTCATATTGAAATATCTGCATAAAGAGATTATGAACCCAATAATTAAACAACTGCGGGAATAACTAAAATTACTTTATCTGTAACATAGGATCATAAAATATCCATATCGCAAGGGCTATAAAGCTAAAAGTAATTAAACTGGCCTTTTAAATACAGCTCTTCTAAATTATTATTTTGGGGTAAAATAATGCATTTATCTCTTATTTTATACATGATGATTTTCTAATATATTCAACTCAATTAGTTTCGTTTAATGGAAATTTTCTGTAGTAAGGAGCTGTTGTTATTACTTTAAGGATTTCCTTATTCTAAACGCAAAAGCCCTTAATGTCTCATGTTTTGACGACATTTCTTGATCAATCCAACCTATCCAACAATACTCCAATAACCCTTATAAGTGAGTGCGATAATAATAAAATGTGTGAAGATATAATATTCTCTGAATAAATGTAAATATACACACTAATGTCTTTAATTACGGAGCGTCCTTAAGTTGCACGTAAAAATCTTTATCATAGATTTTTGAGGTCATGTTTTCAACCAAAATTTCTCAAAATTAGGTCATTAAAGAAAATTCTCATTGTTCTTTTACCCTCTTTACAGGGGTATCAAGTCGCGTATCCATCAAAGGAGTAATGGAGGCTCATTAGCGAACATTTACTCGCTTTCTCTGCTGACCCCGACCCGGTCGGTAGAATTTATCGACGATTTCTGTTTCGTTTATTGTTATGCAAAAGACCCAGAAAACAATAAGGAAAGGTTCTTTGGTGTCTTTGAAAATACTTTAAAATTGTCATGGATTTATCTGTTTGATTCATTGAGCTGAAAATTCAGCAGCTCAATTTGCGCTAAATTTTAACTTAAAATCTTAAAAAATCTCAACTACTGAAATAAATTCCTCTAAGCCGTTCCCCTTTTGACTCTCCTTGTTTATCAGTAGTTGGAGCAAATTCATGTCCTGAATTTATAGGTTTTTTGGCTCCCCCGAGTTGAAATTTGGTAGTAAAACTTGGGTTAAAATCGTTTATGGAAGGAAGACGTTCCAAAGTTGATATTGACTTTATCTACTCCTCCATATTCCCTTAATTTACTATGCGCTTGAGTATCTGGATTTTTCTGAAAAAATCGTCCAGTGTGAGCCTTTCTTATAGTTGTCAGTTTAAAGGAATCTTTTGGAATTTTGGAAAATTTAAAAACCAATAAAAACAATATCTTTCAGGTAGGCTTATTATGAACTGAAATTTAAATTGCCGTAAAAAAACATCTAAAAAAATTAATACTCAGGGCGAAAAAAATTCCTCAAACAAATTAGAGGAAGGGAAAATATTAGTACAACACTCAGATGCTGATCCACGTGTCCAAACTGATCCCTCTTCTAATACGATGTCTCAACCCTTTAGAATTTTTAATAATAGAGATTTAGTAACCCTCCGTATTTTACATGTTGCATGACTCTCCGGTATAAACTTAAGAAAACATTCCCTGGAATTCATGGGTAAGTGACATGTTCAAAAGGATTCGACACCGTTCTCAAAGTATCTCGGTAATGAATCAGTTCCTGCCGACAGATGTACATATAAGAAGACGGTGTATCATAGCTTATTTAGTTAAGAATTAGTGCTGCAGGGAAAATTCGAAACATTTTTTAAACAATTTCTGCGTTATTGATCGTTGTTTTTTTGGTTAAATAAAATTGATTTATTCTGAAAAAGTTTGGGAAATAGTGTCACTCATCCTACAACGCATGAGAAGTGTAACGATAATATTACAACGAAGAGCTTTAAATTATTTTTTGGGTGCTCTGAAAAAAGGTGTTTTCAAGGAAGGAGCTGTAATATTTTGCTCATAAAAGTCTTTATATGCAGCTCTAACTATGCTCCACGCACAAACCCAACAAACGCACAAACTAAACTTCTAGAGCCTTTTTGACTTCTCTCTTATTGAATATATCAATTTTTCCATTGACGAAGATGACTACCCCAAATAGGCACTCTATACATAAAAGACGAAAAGTGCGACATAAATTCGTTAAAAATTAAAGGAAATTATTGCCATGAGAATGCTGGAAGACGTCAATTATGTTTTTTAATTGTGCATTTTTTTACGTAACAAATATGTATACAGAGTTACTCATGTAGCAGATAAATATACTTTTTCATTTTTTTCTTATGGAACCCCATGTATACTGTGACATTTTAAAATTCTTTGAGAAATTCTAAACATGTATCATGTAGCATACCCATATAGGTCTTTGCAGGCAAAACTTGGATAATGTACTTAATAAGAATTTAGCGATATCCAAGTTCAAACATTTCACAGTCAAAACTTAATGAATATATTTACTAAAGCACCAAAAGTTTGAAAGAAATGAAGATTGTGCCATTACACAACGCCTTTTGCTTTGTCACTTCACTGTTATTGTAATGACAACGGTCCCAATACTTCTGATCTTGAGATCAGCCTCACCTTCACTGATCAGCTTTGGAGGCTAATAGAATAAATAGAGTCATTATTTATAAATTCATGCACTCCACTGATGTAAACTTTACGCTTCATGCCGATTACAGGTGGCAACAGATGGTCGAAACCACACGTTGCAACCCTCTCCCTACATTCCTTATTTGAACTCAGGAGCCTTTTGCTTAATGGATCAGTTATTCTGGACATGGAAGCTACCTCCATTGAACAAATCGCTGAACTTGCCATTGATAATATGATAAATAACAACAGGTAAGCGTTCATGCAGGTTTTATTCAGAATTATCAGGATATTGGTTAAGACCAACTTCACCGAACGTGTTAATTGTCATTTTCCGCGTGCGTTTCCTAGACGTCTAATAGGGATCTTCTCAGCGATCGCAAATTCCCCATTACTATTGAGTATTTAATCTTGCTTCTTTATTATAATAAAAAAATTCTAACTTATACTTTCTAACACGTAGGTTAGAATTGGCCAAAAGGGAGAGTGTTAAAGAAGCTCTCCTGAAGCGTCACAGACACCAACATCAAAGGCAAAAGCACGGGCTGCCTTTCATCAGATCACTGCAGGAAATAGGAAAAAATCACTCAACTTCAAAGAGTAAGTATACATATTTTCTTTTGACCTCAAATAATGTTTGAGTGAGAACTTATGCGAAATTCTAGGTTGTTTTACGTGCGTTGGTAAACCAACGACGAAAAAGAGGCGTAAACAGAGCGTGTTAAATGGTTCGAGTAATTTGATTTCAGGTTAGAACTTTAAAAAATACTGGGTGATGGAGGCTTCTGTCTAATAGTAATATATGTTTACGTTTAATCACTAATATTCACTATTAAGAAAATCTCATGTTCATTATTAACCAATTTAGCATATGCGCTTTTCATTTATAAATATTTACGCGGTAGAAATGTCGTTATTGTTATCTTTTCAGCAAATGAAAAATGAGATTCAACTTATTCAATTCAATATCTTTGTTTCAATCATAAGAATCATGATTTATTTATCGCAGCCGAATATACGGAACACGTCCAAGGATTTACAACTTGGCTGACGTTGAACCACCAACCCAAAGGTAGTTCCTTGAAACTGTCGGTTCTTTCTTTGTATGTGTTTTTCTATTAATTGACATGTTCACTTCCACTTTAACATACGCATGTGTCTTTTAAACAATTACTGCACTTGTCTATTTTTGAAGAATGCGAAGTTGGTATGACGCGCATTACATGAAATGTTACAACAAGTAAAGCAATTTGGTATTCCTGATTCGTTTGTAAATATGCATTTTAAGTTGACCTTATGGTAACATTCTCAATTGTAATAAATATCTTTTTTGAATATTATTCCAGTGTACAGGGTGCTGCGAATTCGCGAGAAGGTATGGAGATGGTCTAAGCCATAAGAGACACCGGATCGGTGAAATCATGGTAACTGTTCACAGTTTATAATACGATTCTGTTACGGCGCCAGTGAAGGAAACATACTGTCTTCTGCAATATTTGCTTCTTGCATGTTGGGGAAAACTGCAATGCATTTAGATTCGCCATTAACCTTTGTGATTTCCAGCGTTAAAGCGGAGTTGCGCATAATTGCCCTTTTAAACCGATACTCCACCTCCTGTGGCTGAGAATTTCTCCATATGTTCCCGCCAATTTATACCACACAATAAATTGCAATTTTGTCGTGTACTAACGCTAATAGATATGTTTGCTGTTTGATTAATAATTTGCTCCCGTTATTAATAAGGGCCATTATTGTTCGTTTTTGGGAGCGTGGCGACGCCAATACAATATCACTGAATGAAACAACCGGGTTTTGGACGATTTCCTCCAAAAAAAGTTTCAGGCTTGTTACGGCTAAATTCCCTGGATCGTCCGTTTTGGAGTATAAGCACACTCTGTCAAAACTAGCTGATCTCCTTACTACACGCCACGGTACAATGAAGGTCTTAGGTATCGCGGGGTAGGGAGGAGGGGAGGGGGGGGGGGGGGGGACACCACATCTCAAAATCAACAAATTTAAAACGGATGTTAAAATCGTTTTAAACATAGAGAAATTTAAATATCGTGACAAACAGTTTTCGATCACCTTGTGTAGATCTGATACCAACATTTTCTTCTTACCAAAATCGAAAATTCGGTAGGGCATTTATCATTGACAATAATCTATGAAGTGTTTCAAAAACGGGAACAGTTCGTGCCTTCCTGTAATTATCGAATCGACACGAACTACAATGCTATGTCAAAGAAAATTACATACTTAGCGATGTCAAGGCTTAACAATATGTAATTCCTATTGACATGTTCTTGTATTCTGCTTTCTTTCAATTCCACCGACTGTTCCGCCGAAAATCGTAATTATTAGAAAAAGTTTTATTCGATATTTTCAGTTGAAGAACACAGTTTTATTGATCAATCAGCAACTGGCACTAAAACACAGGAATTTGGGAAGTTTCTGAACATTCCCGGACAGGGTAAATCTTCACTAATTTCGTCATGAATGTTAGAGCCCCTTTTCGTAGCTTTATAATTTATTACAAACATTTTTTTTTATGACAATATGAAGAAAGGCAGTTTAGTGGCCAGTTAAATAATTATTATCATAATAGGGAACTTGTCTATAACAAGTGCTCAGGTGAGAGCCGATCTATTGATTTATCAGTATTTCGACTTCTGACCTCTGATTAAGACAAAACTTTCCTTGAACTCGATTTATAGCACCTGCCTATCTTTCGGTTTCTACGTGTTTTATTCGTTTTGCATGCAACATTTGGGAGTTTTCCAGTAAGCCAGGAAGCTATTTGTGTAATCATTCATTCAAACTTTTCCTATTTTAGACATTACGTTTTTAGTTATTTGCTGCTTAGTTACCCCAACTCGAAGCAAACCATAATAACTCCAATAATAATTAATAAAAAAATATTGAAATTGCTCCCGGAATCTTTGAAATACATGAAAACTTTTAACACTTGACTGAAAGTTAACGCTTTATGCGTGTTAACAATTTTCTGATTTCAAACGGTGACGCGTGGTCGACGAATTAACCTTAAAGCTCTTGAATCGTATTCTTTGGACTTGTTAAAGCATTTACGAGAAGATATTTTGCTCCCCGAGCAATAAGTCGCGATTGCAACAAGGGCGATTGTCGTTTTGATTATCTCCAATAATCGCCCTGTATAAAATTTGCCCATACTCTTGAACTTGGCCATTCGCTGCGTTCGTGGATTTAATCGTTTTTGACACGAATAAAGACATGGTTTAATTTACTTGTGGTATATATAGCTGATATATTACTAGTGAATAAAACATTATTTAGAGCGTTAATAATTGACGCGAATAATTTATTCACGATATATCAAAATGTTCAAAATTTAATTGTGTTGAATAAAACTGGCAACTTAATAAATAAACGGTTTAAGAGCCCGGAAAAAAAGATTTCATTCACGAGTTTTGCCGAAAATTTATTATGAAAAGAATTTAAAACTTTATCAAATGTTTTATTCAGTTTTCATGATGGAGTTTACTCTGGATTTCTTTTTTTTCCTTAAATTCTCTACCGAGTTAACTTATCATCAAAATTCATAGTTTTTTTAGACAAAAGTTTTTTGTTTTTGTGACATACACTAGCAGTTGTTTAGCCTCCAGTGGTTGCACCTCATGCATGATAAATAGCTACAGAATACTAGATAACTTTTACCTGCTGTGTGATAATATTATCGTAGCTTCATGTTTGTCATAGCATCAATTCTTCGCATGTTACAATAAGGATCTTTGATCTTAAAAACAGAATCTGACAACGTACATTGACAATTTCCTTTCCTACAAGCGTACTGTAAGATTGCTTTACCGCATTCAATACCCGTCCGCATTGTACTTCGCGCCGTTGATGCGTTAACTGCAATACACGTGTCGGAAAGTATCACTTTGCGCACTGCACTTCTTATGCAAACAACTATTATCATATAAGTGCTCTGATTCTGGTTTTAAGTTTTAAGGCTGGTTTTGTAGGTTCCGATAAAACGAATCGCAGGTTTAAACCTCTGATTCGTCTAATGCCTATCCAAACCCAAAACCATATCAAATGCAACTCAATCCCTAACAGGTCAAGAGAAAGCTCCAAGACTTCTCAAAAGCGCCAGCAACGTCTCGATAACCAGAAACCACAGTGGAACCGAACTAATGAATGATATGCCTCAACATAATTTAGCTTTCATGAAAAAAATTCCCCCTGGAGCCGAAGCCAGCAATATTTTAGTGGGTGAAGTCGATTTCTTGGACAAACCCCTCTCTGCCTTCGTCCGATTGAGCAATGCTCAAGTTTTAGGAGACCTAACTGAAGTACCTGTCCCGACGAGATTTCTCTTCCTTTTACTAGGACCTAATAATACCCAACTAGGCAAGACATACATACCCCGATTTCAATTTGTATTATATCTTTAACATGACTGGGTGTTTAGGTTACCATGAAATTGGTAGAGCAATGGCAACTCTCATGTCTGACGAAGTATTCCACGAGGTTGCCTATAAAGCTAGGAACAGAAGCCATATTTTAGCGGGAATTGATGAGTTCTTAGATGCGGTATGCAAACTGATTAATTCCATGGAAATTTGGTAAAAAATATCTCTTTAAGGTGACCGTGCTGCCCCCTGGCGAATGGGATCCGACGATACGAATAGAGCCTCCGGCAGCAATACCATCTCAAGAAGTCCGAAAGAGGCCGCCTGAGAAGGTACCCGAAGAAATGGATGAAGAAGAAGAGGAGCAAAAGCTAAGGTGCTTTTCCCCTTTACTTCGGTGGTCGAATTCAATGTTTTATTATCGCAGGGAAGAATCTGGCCTCGCCAGGACAGGCTGCCTTTTCGGAGGTCTTAAAAACGACGTTAAAAGGAAAGCACCATGGTACTGGTCAGATTTTAAAGACGCATTATCGACGCAGTGTATAGCTAGTTGGATATTTTTATATTTCGCTTGCTTGTCACCCATAATCACGTTTGGAGGCCTATTGGCAGAAGCTACAGGTTATGTCGTCATCTTCGTATTTTCTTCTGAATTCCATAAATTCAATTCTTCAACAGGAAATAACATGGCAGCCATGGAATCCTTAGTGTCTGGCTTTGTTTGCGGAATGGGTTACGGATTCTTCTCAGGGCAACCTCTTACAATATTAGGATCTACAGGTATGCACGAAAGTGCTTTGGTGCTCCAAGTGCCCCCTTTTTGTAAATCTAACATATTTCAGGTCCTGTGTTGGTATTTGAAACAATAGTGTACGAATTTTGCATGAACGCAGGATGGAATTATTTAAGCTTCAGGATGTTGATTGGAACATGGGTCGCCATAATTTTACTCCTTTTGGTCGCAATCGACGCCAGTGCTTTAGTATGCTATATTACGAGGTTTACCGAAGAGAACTTTGCCACTTTAATTGCATTAATCTTCATCATTAAGGTAGATTCACGCGGTTTTTTCGCTTTGGAATCAATGGTGGCTTCAATTTTATTGTAGGCCGTGGAAAATGTTTTTGCAATTGGTAAGAATTTCCCCATGAATACCACAGGATCTTTGAACGTTTCGTACGATTGCTCCTGTTTGATTAACGACTCAACTCAGGTCCTCCATCCGGAAATAGCTAACTGGACATCATTCAATACGACCGTGTGCTCGGTGAGTCCTAATACAATTAGAGCAATTCATTAAGTGATTTATTATTTTTTTGGCGATAAATTTCGATTACGTAAAACTTAATTATATGAAATTAATAATTTTTTATAAGACCGATTTTCCTTTCAGCAACTGAACGGCACGCTGACTGGCCCGGGATGTTTCGCCGTGCCGTACGTTCCTGATGTGTTTCTAATGTCAATTTTATTGTTTGTGGAGACATTTCTAATATCAATATATTTGAAGGAGTTCAAAGCAGCTTTGTTTTTTCCCACCAAGGTAAGATGCTAAAGTTAAGTAATATGAAGTTTCACGAGGACGGTCCGAAAAGTACCCCACTTAACACTTAAAGAAAAAAAAATCGAGACTGTTACATGATTTCTCAACATGGTCTCCTTTGAGGTTGACACACTTTTCCCAGCGATGTTCTATATCCTGTTTATAGTAGGAAACTTTGAATGTTTCGAAATACGCATCGGCCTCGAACTCCACCTCGTCATCATTGGCAAATATCTTTCCACCGAGCCATTTTTTCAATTTTGGAAATAGAAACCAATCTGAGGGGGCTAAGTTTCGCGAACAGGATGGATGAGGGAAAGTTTGATATTAATTTATTGATTTTGGCCATCGCGATGACGAAACTGTGTTGTCTTGATGACACAATACTTTCGTTTTAACCAAATGCAGTCGCTTGTCCTCTAAAGAGATAGTCAATGACGCATGCCAATAAACTGACGCCATCACCTTTTCTGCAGATGGAATCGTCTTCGCCCCCTTTGGAACTGATTCTTGGCATTGGGTCTATTGAATTAACTTCTATTTTGTCTCACGTGTAAAATGATGAATTCATGTTTCATCCATCGTTATGAATTGACTTAAAAACTCGGCTTCATTGCTGCGAAACCGTCACACCCTCCCTCGAAATATTTTCACGGCATTGTTTTTGTTCATCTTGAGCGCAGCTTTCTCATATCTATTTGTTCAGTCAATTTTCACAATTTCTGGAGTGGTTAGATCTGGAGTGTCGTTGGGCCGACCACTGCGGAATTCATCTTTGCAGCAATATGTTACAGTTGTTAGCGCGGGATTAGATTCCCCAAGAGTAGAATCCAACTCCCCTTTGATGTTGGACGGACTAAGACCTTTTAAACGAAAGTATTGAATCACGCATCGATGACAAATGTTTTCCATGTTCGCAAAATCTCTAAAAACGTTTGCTAAAAACGACTCTAAAACAAACCAAAATCTACTTGTAATATACCAATTAAAAAAAAATCTTCATCTATATATCAAGCCGGGTACTTCTGGGATTGTCTTCGTAGTACATGTGAACGTCGTTTGCATTATAAGTAAAAAAAAAATTCCATTGTTGGTTCATTTATCATTGGCCAAGAAATGAATGCAAAAAAAGCGTGACCGTCTGCGTTACAATTCAAGACGCGTTGTCTTTTAGTATTTCCGTCATAATTTATACTTAATTTATATCGGTTTATCGTAATAAAACTGATGCTGGAAGATATCGTACATACGGTTGTGAAATGCTTATGACCCTCACATCTCAGATCCCTCATCGCTGCGCACTTCGGCATTTAAACTTCGAATCGTTCGTATGATAACACTGCACTTTTCAACCTTGGTGTATAATAATATTGCATTAAGGTGTCACTATAACTCTTTCCAATTCAATATCTGCATGTTCACACAACGTTAATAACTCATTTTATTTCATTCAGGTTCGCCAATTTGTCAGCGATTTTGCAGTTATTATTGCCATTGTCTGTACGACTCTTCTGGACTTCTTCTGCAACATTCCAACGCCAAAACTACAGGTCAATATTGCCACACAAAGATCTGCGTATCTACCAAGCGTCTAGCCTACAATATAATTTTAGGTACCCCATGAATTCAAGCCAACTTTACCAAATAGAGGATGGCTCATTGCGCCCTTTAATGGAAACCCTCTTTATTCTGTGATAGCAGCGTTGCCTCCAGCCCTATTAGGAACTATTCTAATTTTTATGGATCAGCAAATCACGAGTGTCATAATTAATCGAAAGGAATACAAATTAAAGAAGGGTGGTGGATACCATTTGGATCTGTTTATCTTAGCAATTTTGATTCAAATATGCTCCGTAAGTGTAGATCGTCTGAAAAGTTCTTGAAGTAAAATTTATGTCTCTAGTTAATGGGTTTGCCGTGGTTTGTAGCAGCCACTGTTTTGTCAATTAATCACGTGAATTCCTTGAAACTGGAATCGGAATGTGCAGCACCTGGAGAAAAGCCTCAGTTCCTGGGCATTCGAGAACAACGGTAAGTTTCAATATTTTGATATGAAATATTCCCGAACTAGGCATATTTCAGTGTAACACATATCCTTATATTTTTGACAATCGGATTATCTGTGTTTTTGACGCCAATGCTTGGGCACATCCCCATGCCTGTATTATTCGGAGTTTTTCTATACATGGGTGTGTCATCACTGAAGGGACTCCAATTCTTTGATAGAATTTTGATCATGTTTATTCCCAATAAGTATCAGCCTGACTACATGTTCCTCAGACAGGTAATTCGGTATTATTTAATATTGCACCACACACCTTAACGGTATATTATTGGCCTTCCAACAGGTTCCAATCAAGCGGGTCCACCTTTTCACCCTCATCCAGTTGACATGTCTCATTTGCCTCTGGTTGATCAAATCATTTAGCAGCACTTCCATCCTCTTCCCGATCATGCTGGTGGTGATGATCGGCATCAGAAAGTCCCTAGATCTGATCTTCTTAAAACGCGAATTGAAAATCCTAGACGACCTTATGCCGGAGATGACAAAGCGGCATCAGATGATGCTGAAAGACCAAGAGGTGGGCATGTGCGCTAAGGTCGGCAGGTTTTTCTTGGGACCTAAACTCATCAAAAATGAGAAACACGATTATCAGCCTTGCGCAATTAATGAAAAGGAAACTATTGCTTGAGTAGAGCTAAGTTGCGATTTCGACGGTAAAGAGGAGGTTGCGTTACACGACAGATTTTGAGGAAAAGCTGTTGATTTTGGGTTTCCTGTTTTGAGTTTGTAGGTTTAATAAAATTCAGGAATTAGAAAATAAATATCTCTTCATTGTTGTGATAACTATTCAATATTGTTATGATGTCTCGTCGTTGTTGTTGTTTGGTCGGTTAACTGCAATTTGCAAGTTAATTAATGATTTAGCTTTTTCGTCGAACAAGTTCCAGTTTAAAATTTATCTTAGGTAAGCACGTTCACGCCAATGTCATGTAAATATTCTCAAGATTATCAATTTTTTATTCGACTCGAAAGAGTGCATATTGCTGTCTTAGCATTCTAATCAATTAATTATTTCATGTGATTTGTTGGTAATTGAACTTACGTACTCTCCCATCATCACAAGACCGTAATATTGGCGGTTACTGAAAGAATGCTGATCGAAAGTAATTATAGTTCTGATTTCCCAAGTCATTAAATTTGTCGCTTTGTAATGCTTTCTAGTTGTGCTCGCCTTTCATCCAATTTTTAGTGATATTAGTGATGAGCTAGAATTTATAAAATGCAATAATTCTGAATAACTGATGTTAGTATACTATGATGCAAGTTTTAATTCGTATTGTTGACAGCAGTGTGAAGTAGTTGAGAAATAGTCCTTTCGCGAGGAAGCGAAACTATTTGAAGACCCTGTGCCTAGACTTATTGCACACTTCTAGGATGAGCCATGATACCTGAAACATGTCAGGTTAAGGCAAAACATCCTGGAATTTTCTGCATCCCGTTGACTGTCTACAGTTTTCCTTTGTTTCTTTCCATGCTCATTTGTTCCGCCCATGGGAGAGGTGTCTATTCCGCTTGACCAACTCGTCAACTTTTTCCTTTCTTCCGTCGCCCCCGTTACATGGGACCCAACCTATAGTGTTCCTCTCTATGTCTACTAGTTTCTGAAGACTTTCTTTGTATCGGTCTCTTAGGTCCAAGTATCTAATCGTGTTTCAACCCCATCTCTTCCTCGCAGCCCTGCACAGTTGTATTAACAATGCACTTGTCCTGTGGCACGATTTTTTTCACGTAACGTCTCCAAATGAACTGGTCGTTGATGATCATCTCTGGCTTCAATAGTAGGAACGTCCCATGCAACGTAGTTGTTATGAATATTAAATCTTTCGGCCTGAAGCTTTTTCATGTAACCCTCTATGAGGAGGCATCTCAGTAATAGTGATAAACAGCTGCCCCGTGGACAGAGATCCTTGATAATGATTTTATTGTGTGGGTCTCCAAGAGCGACATTCCGTCATCTGAGAGGGGTATCTAGGGTCATCAGGGTATCGCAAATATTTCCGGCCCTTGCATTACCAAATTCTTCCTTTATCTTAAAGGAAGACTTTCAATCGTATCTGAATAAGTCTTCCCCATTTCGGGCGCTACTGGATGGAGAGCCATTTTTGTCGATTTTCTCCTGATGTACGCATGTTAACTTTTGCCGATGAGTTCTTCCTTCATTGCTTTCCGTATTATGTTCATATCGAGAAATTTTTCCAACGTTTTGGTTATAAAAAATATTACGCAAAAGGAAATGATGGTTAAAAAAATGTCAAACTTATTGGTTTAAAAACCTTAGTTGTATTGTAGTGCTCTTTTCCCGCATTCTAGAAGAAGACTCTCCATGCTTGAGGAACATTCTACTTAGCAATAGGAGTACCATGTCCAGTCCTTTCTCCACTCACAAATTATACCGTCTCAACTCGATATCTCATTGAATCGAATTCACCCACTGACCCTTTGATGACTCCGTTTTTCTCAGTTTCCCAAACCAGAATCCGTTCTTAGTGGAGATTTAGTGGAGAAAGCAGTTGTTTTAGAGGGTCCTGTTGAAGTGGTTGTAATAACAATCGGTGTACGATAAAAAGTTGCCGGTTCCAACTAAAACAGTCTACCAAATAATTCCTCCGTCCATAGGGGCAATCGTTGAAAGAGTCGATTTCTCAACCACAGAGGTAATTTAATGAGAGAAAGAATCGTGGGCCAGTAAACATTGAATTTTGTTGCACATATTTTACCAGTTAGTCAATTGTGTTATGGGTAGTGAAAGGGTTTTTCAATACGATAAAAAGAAAAATACCTTTTAAAAACTCCAGCTTAGTTCAGGTTATTATAATATTAATTAATTCAGGTTAATTTATTTTTAAGTCTTAAATTAGGATTAGCAACCTTAACTAACATTTTCTGAGATGAACTTATTACATTCCAACTATATACACTTAATTTTTACCTACAATTTGTAAACCAGAAAATCGCCGGTTGCAAACTAACACAAAGAACTTTTAATTTCCGCATTTGCCTACTTTGGGCACAATTTTTTTATTAAAAATGCACTTCGCATGGACTTTCATGGATTAGTCAGCGCAAAGTGCTCACCCTTTTTAGCTCACAAACAAATACTGTAAAAAAAATCATATAAAAGCTTTATAGTGGTAAATAACCTTGCTGACATTTTTTATTACACATGGAGTCCTAAAATAAAGATACGGGGTCATTTCCGCTTCACTGACTAACCCTGTATATAGGAGCAAATTTTATTTTTTACTATCGTTAAAATTTTGCACTTTTTGGGGGCCATCGAAAAGTTATAGGAAAAATTATCTATACTTTTTCTGTGACTTTCTCTTAGCTCTGAAAATACCTGCCCTTTTGAGCATAAAAGAACTAAAAGCTCACGTTACAGTGAACTAAAATGTCTTCTATCTGGGTGAAGTGCCAAAATTAAACAAACTACTAAATTGATTAATTTTCTAAATAACGATAGCAATAATAATACAGCAAAAGCTGCTGAGGTATGATTGATTTTAATATTTAGAGAACCTGCATTTCATAAGATAACTGTGATTGCATCCATGAAAACTGATGTGATGCTTTTTAGTTTTAATCGTTTTTATTATTGTTACGTATTTGATGTTAAACAGAACGTTAAATATTGAAGTTACACAGGACGTATAAGAGTTCAGATCCGATTAACTATCCGAAGTGTTATTAATCGTTTGAATTACGTTTTTCAGTCTAAGACTTTATTATAAGAAAGAACTTCAGGGACTAATTTGATCTATAAAATGTGAATTATTACTTACTCAGTACCTTAGTACCTGGGAGCCGGTTGCTCAATGTATAACTCGGGTTATAATTCGGGGCGGGGAGGATTAGGAAATGCAAAATTTTGTACAATGAGTTGGAATTTGCTGCACGATCTACATAAAATAACATTTCCTAATGGGCATCCTAAAGTTTTACCGGAGCATTGAAGAACCGGTACAATCAATT